>NW_026947499.1:45616077-48016077 GCF_034190915.1 Cavia porcellus
AGAAACTGAGGCACAGAAAGGTCAGCTTGTCTCAGAGCACCTGACTACTAAGTGGTAGAGTCAGTATCGGCACCAATGCATTCAGAGACTTAAAAGTTACTGGTAGGTGGATGGGGTAATGCAAGCCTGTAATTCCAACTTTCTGGGAGGCTGAGGCAAGAGGATCACAAGTTGAACTTAGTCTGGGCAACTTAGTGACACTGCTTCAAAATAAAAAATGGGCTAGATATGTAAATCAGCACAAAACTCCTGGGACTCAACCCCCAGTACTAGGGGAAAAAGTCATTATTAATTAGGGTCTTGTCTCAATATCTTGCTGTTGGCCAAATACACAAAGGAATTCCACTCTTCTATATCTTTCAGACCATTCACTCTGCCTGGAATGCTCATCATTCCTTTCTCCTCCCCTTTCCACATCCTGCTCATAAATATATATATTCTTTCAAGATCCACCTTAAATACAACTTCCACTATAAAATATAGTCACTCTTCAGCATTTGCAGAACATAGAGTCCAGGATCCCTGTGGATACCAAAATCTGTGATTCTCCATCCGTCATATAAAATGATACAGTGTTTGCAGATAACCTATGCACATCCTCCATGTACTTTAAATCATCTCTAGATTACTTACATATGCCTCATATAAAGGTTATGTAAATAGCTGCTATACTGTTTAGAGAGTCATTACAAGGCAAAAGGTCTATACATGTTTAGTACAGACATAACTGTCCTCTCCCAATCCTCAAGTATTTTCTATTTATGGTTAGTTAAGCCTTCAAATGCAGAATTGGAGTTTCTGAGGGGCTGACTGTACCCCGACTTTTGACACTAAAAGCTGTAAAGAAAAGGAATAGAAGTAAAAATATAAAAATAAAGGTCAAAACAATCTGCTCGTGCTGGGGCATGTTAGTAACCATTCAGAAAAGAGCCACTGACAAAGACGGGCAAGAAGTTACACCTGAAAGAAAACACAAACACATTTCTGGCTTTTTCTAGGTAAGAAACATAGGATCAAACAAATGATTTGCAAGTCTTTTATTTCTCCAAAGTACTCCCAGGGTGACAAGCCTGATTCAGTCTCCAGCCCAGCTGTGAGTAAAGAAGCAGAACCAGACTTCCCTGAACTGAGCCCCCATTGGTATGGGCACTGGCCTGCCAGAGGCTTCACGAGTTTATTACTGGGTTGGACCCAGCCCTGGCAAAGCCACAGGCTGATATCAAAGCTGGATTAAGGAAGGCAAAAAAGTGAATTGGGGGAAGGACAATGTTTTATAACCCACTGAAAAGGGAGGATATTCAGGGACACAAACAAAAGCGACCCATTTCCATGAGCTTCATTCAATTTATATTTAGCCTTCCCCTTCTCAGTAATTGAATGCATTATTTATTTTGGCCAGCAACTGCTACATTTGGCTTTCAGAACAACAATAATAGGCTTTTAAGGTTTGGTGCCACAGCATTGAAAGACTTGAGCAAAATTATCAGATACATTTTTAAACATGGAGTGGACACTGCGTTCCTGCTCCCCAGCAGTTGCTTCAAGTATGGGGTCGGGTGTCAAGGAAATAAGAGTTCTAATGCTGATGAACACAGGTCCCTTGGTGTGGACCACTGACAACACAGGGCAGCACCACAGGGAGAAAATCATTTACACTCTCTTTGAACATGTCTTAGAACAGCAAATCTTTGATCAAAAAGGACATGTAATTAGCTTGAGAAATTATTTTATTTCATTTTTTAAATAGCATGAAGTCTGATAGAGGCTTCAGTCATAAATTTTCTGATACCTATAATATTCAATGTCCTAGTCCTGAAAGAATAAACTTTTAGACCTCCAGAGCCTTCACTGGAAGGAAGTCCAAAGCTCTGGGCTCTGCAGCTCATGATCCGTGGCTCATGCTGTAGGAGAAAACAAAACTCTAGAGTCCTTCTTGTGTCTAAACAGTACTTGAACTTTCCAAGAAGGAACCAATCTATAAGAAGATTTAAACTGTTTAATTTTCTTTTTTTTTTTTTTTGTCTTTTTCGTTTTTACTGGTACTGGGGATCGAACTCGCGACTGCCTGCTTGCAAGGCAGGCACCTATGCCACTGAGCTAAATCCCCAGCCCCTAAACTGTTTAATTTTCATTTTTAATGTCATCAGGTTTTTGGTGGTGGCTGCCACTTTTTCTCTTTGTTCCTTGCTAACCTACCATCTTCAGCAAAGCAAGAAGAAAGTTCCACTTTTATCAACACACCATGAGCAGAGGTGTTTTCCTAGACAGTAAACAAACAAACTGATAGCAGGAAAATGTCATCTTGGGACATGTGTGATGATGACAATAAGGACAACAGAGCATGACAGAGTGGCTACTTCAGCCAGTGTGGTCACAAAGAGCTGTGGCTTGGACTAGGGATGCAGCTCAGAGGTACAGCACTTGGCTGCTAGATTCAAGGGCCCAAGTTCCATCCCTAGCATAACCAATTTAAAAAAAAGCACACAAGCTAAGAGCTGTGGCTTAATTCTCATCACTTTGCATTGCAAAAATATTAATAAACAGTAAATATCTTGAGGGAAAGAACATTCTGGAGAGAGGGAACAGAAAGTACAAAGACTCTGACTTGTGAAACAGCTTAGTATGTTAAAAAAAAAAACAGAGAAAGTTCTTCCTGGCTAAAACTTGTTTTGAGACGAAGACAGAAGGCAGGTACTCAATCACCTCGGATTTAGGTACAAGGTGCCTAGTTCCCATTGCTCTGGGAAGCTCCTAAAGGCCCCAGGGTTTGAAAGCAAAACCAAACAGTATGAAAAGGTTTCTACAAGACAACTATGTTTGAAGACTTCTACAAGCAGAGGGGTGGCTCCTTGATTCAGCTCCCCAATTGAATCAAAGTACAGATGCCCAATGGGCTTACCATGACATGGGTCAAAAGAACAGGGGAAGAGTGACTACTCTCCAATAGGCCCAGAGGACCCACATAAACCAATGTCAGCAAGTGGTAAATCACCAAGCACAGTCTAATCCATCAGGCTGGGTTGAGGACTACCATTAAGGATACCCATCCACCTTACCAGGAGCTCCTGAAATCTCCTAGTTGTCATTAACGCTTCTGGCTGTTTGTGCAGCAGCTACCTAATATATCCTGTAGTGAAAGGCATGGCCACTCAGCCACACGCCAGCAGACTTTCCTCAGGCCAGCTTCCTTCCACTCCCTGCCTCAGTTTCCTCACCTGGCAAAATGCACCAACCTCAGAACCAGCTTCATGTGTTTGTTGTGAGTATAAAGCAAAATAATGTTGTGTGGAAGGCTTTCCACACAACCACTGCTTCCTAAATGTCATGGCAGGATCTCTTCTACTCTGTGGGTTGGTCTGCTGCATGGATACCTCACTAACACCCCACAGGGCTCTAGCTGAAGCCCTGGACACGGCACCAAGGCAGGCAAGCAAGGTGCCCTGCCACAAATACCTGGGACTCTCACCTAGGTGTGTTCTCTGGGCTCATGGATGGGGCGCGCCAAACTGCCAGGAGGTTCATGTCCCACAAGCACTGCCCAGTGATCACAGATGGCAAAAAGGGTTAAAAGAACTGTCTTCTCCTTCCCTCAGGTGAGGTAACACCAAGGTGGGTTCGTGGTCCCCTCTTAGGTACCCACAATGCACATCATGTGGCTTCCTTACCTTCTCTCTCACACCTTCTCAGCCCCCAATCTGATGCTCGCCATGGTTGCTTCTCAGCTGAGCCATATCTCATATCCCCTCAAGGACAGCTATGTCAATAACAAGGTTCCTTTCACACAATCAGATTCCACTGGTGTGTCTCTGAGGTGAGTTTCATGTACACAAACACCAGCAACAAAAATCAAACAGGACCCTTCTGTGGCTGAGCAATCCTAATTGCACTCATCTTCAGCTGTCCCCAGCCCAGCATCTCTGGGAGGTTGCCTGACCCAACATGAGATGGCCTTGAGAAGGGTTTTATGGGAAGTTCTCTGTGCTCTGTAATCCATCTTTAACTGTCTCCATACACATATGGGTCACTGACGTGCTTCCAAGAGAAACAGATTCAAGCTGGACATGGTGACACATACCTGCAATCTAAGACCTCTAGGAGGCTGAGTCAGGGACTGTAAGTTTGAGCACAGCTTGGGCAACTTAATGACTTTGTAACACTCTGCCTCAAAACTCACAAAAAAAATTTTTAAAGGCTGTTAAATCTGTAACTCAGTGTAAAAACCTTGGAAACAAAACACAGTACTACCAAAACAAAACAAAAGATTCCATATTTACTGATCATTTTTCTCTTCTCCTTAAGAGAATCTACACACACGCATGCACATGGCCCGGCCTGGCCAAGTCTGCTTTTCTCAGCAGCAAGGATTCGGCCAGGCCAGGATACTGCCAGCTCACCTTGGGAGAGGCACTGGTTGGCCAAGGCAACCTGACCAGAATGTAGGTAGAGGTTGAGGCGTGTGAAGATGCCCACCAAGGAGGGAATGGTGATGAAGCAGTAGGCGACACAGGCCTAGAGAGAAGGGGAGATGAAAAGCATTAGGTGGGCAATGCTGGGCTGCTACTGTCATGCTCCCATGTTCATCCATCGTCATGTTTCTAGCAAAAACACAACAATTTATCCCTCTATTTCCCCAACAATAACCATCCCCTTCATTTTTCTCTCTTGCCTTTCCTACCTATCTGACAACCCTTGGGAGGATGCGGAGAGGGGAATGAGGGGAGTATGGTGCGTGGAAAGTAATTATTTATTCATCACTGAAGAAACTGCACAGGTACCACCTACTGCTGGTAAACTAAGAAGCAACCATTTGAAATATTACTTGGGCCTATGGAAGGACCAGCATATAAGGGCTGCAACACTTATATGACACTTAGATCCCATGGTCATCACTTCAGCATGATTTCAGTTTAAAGACATGGACATGTATTGCTGCAATACAGTTCTGAGTAGTAAACTCAAGCTGAAATTTCTTTTTCAAACTTTTGAGCATTATGCTTATTAAGAAAAAGAGGCACTAAGCCTTCCAGTTCCAGGCATGGTATATTACACACACTATTATATTATTATATTAGAGTAATATTTTATAATGTTATAATAATGTATTAGAGGAAGTTAAGAGATAATTCAGCTGGCATACAAAAATGCAAATCCATCTTGATCCCTTTCTTAAAACACATACAAGTGGAATGAATATCCCTTATCTGAAATGTATTTCAGGAAGATTTTCTGGAGACTGGAATATTTATACACACATAATAAGATACCTTGAGGATGGGACCCAAATTTAAACATAAAATTCATTTGTGTTTCATAAACAATTTATACATGTAGCCAAAAGGTAATTTTATGCATGAAATAATTTCATAATGTGGAATTTTCCATTTGTGGCACCATGTTGGTCATCAGAAGGTTTTAGATTGGGGAGTATTTTGGATTTTTGCATTAGATATGCTCAACATATATTAAAATTCAGATTTATTTGATCATTTCTTTTGGAAACAATAAGACTAATGTTAGACAGCGGGGAAATTTCATCTGAAAAAGCTATTTAAACCACCCTTATCACAATACACTTGTCCTTCTCCATGAACAGCAACGTAGTAACTTGCAAACTAAATAGCCCACTGGAGCTCAAAGTCTGAGAGGCTTTATCTCTAGAACATACCCGGACAAATGCAGCCGTCTTTCTGGAATGATTTCCTTTCATTACTTTCCTTGTTTCCATTGCTAGTCGGTTCACACTCTGGATTTGTTCCAAAATAAAATAGAAATGGTAATGAATGGTGGTCATTTCAAACATCTTCCTTAAAGATTAGGACATTAAATACACACACACAGAGACACACCACACAGACCTACACACACAGAAAATCAATGCAATCTAACTAACTAGGACCAACACTGGTCAGTCCCAATTCCGAAATACCAAAAATTTCAAGAGGCCCCACTAGGTAAGGCTTTAGCAGACATTTATAAGGGGCAAGAATGATAGCACTCCCTAAATTAATCACCCCTTCCAGCCAGTGTTACAGATGATCATGTTCTGATTTAATGAACAATTAGGATTCACTTCTCTATTTCCAGATATCCCTTGTTCTAAGTTCAAGATCTCAAATATTTCAAAACAATGCTCTAAATCTAAGGGCACAGTGTACAACTTAGCTAAGCAGTACTAATAACACCAATAACTGGGGCCACATCATTCAGCTGTAACACACTCATCAGCTCACTCAATCCATATCCCTACAGGTAGGTATAGTTACTTATTCACATTTTGTTATCTCTACATTAAGTCTTAAGTGTGTGAAATAGTCTGCTAGTGGGGGGGGGGAACCACATATAAAGATTGCTCTCCTTAAATAACAATTAAAGACACTGAGGATAGGGCAAGGATTTAGTTCAGTGGCTTGAGCACTTGCCTGGTAAGCGCAAGGTCATGAGTTCAATCCCTGGTATCAATCAATCAATCAATCAATCAATAAAAACTGAAGGAAGTTTTCCCAGAAATGTGAAGTTGGGACCTAAGGTTCCCAAAATGTGCACTGTGGTACCCTAGGGTGCCATGGCACCAGGGCACCACACTTTATAGGGAAACAGACTTTGAGTTCTACAGAGTGCTAGTGTGAGGCATCTCATGACTCAACACGGGACTGCACTCCATCTCTTACAGCCATGTTGCATATTTGAAAAAGTTTTTGACAGCTACTATAATAAAAAGCAAAAGTGGATGTGGAAAAAATGATCAATGAGGATCGGAAAATAGGAGTAACAGTGTCTGAGTCCAAGGTTGGAAAATTATGTACTTCTCTGTAAGTACTCAATTAGAAATAAGTATTAGTAAGTAATCCTGGGTAAGAATGAAATAAAAATATTATATCTCTTTCAATTTATGTACATTACTTTTTCCAAATGGCTGCCAAGCTTTTAGGTCATAAATGCTAAAACTGCCTGAACTTTACTTCATAAGAAACAGAACTATTATAATTTCTTTTAACCTAGAAGCCATCAAGTTACTGCAAGATGTCATAATCCAAGCAAGTTGGGAACCTCTGGTGAGGCAAAAAGAGACTCCAGGTTACTACTTCTATAACTAAACAGTGTAAATCACTTAACTCCTTGCTGTTGGCATGCAGAAGTAAGAATATGCAAGTTTTGGGGAAGAGACCAATAAAACCTCCAAAGACAAGCAAAGTTGTAGATTTTATTAACTTTGGAGAAACTACGTTTCAGACCTGGAAGACCAGTAGCAGCACAGAGCCAGAAGAATCCCTGATAAAAAATAGATGTATGGTGTAGATAACCAATAGATGTTCTCTATTATGAATAAATGCATGAAACTCCTTACATGAATCAACTGCACCAGAACAGGTTCCAGATTGCAAAACATTGACCTGGACTCGACATAAAAACTGAGCTGTTGTTCAAAATCACGGCCAAAGGAAACCTAGGATCAAAGAGAATGATGCTGTAAGAGGCAATTTTGTCTTTAGAGGGAATACCAACAATACACACCAATATATTTTAATTAGAAAGACTTTATGTTAGCTAGATATGCTGGTGCTTGCCTATAATCCCAGCATTCAAAAGGTTGAGGCAGGAGGATTGCCACCAATTTCAAGGCCATTCTGGGCTATACAGCAAGTTCAAGGCCAGCTTAAACAACATAGTGAGACCCTGACTCAACTGCACCCCTCCCCCACCCAAAAAACCCTCCAAAAGGTATTATGCTACTTCACCTGGTGTATAACTGAAATATTGCAATTACTATCTCAGCATTATGACATGGGCCTTGAATGGGAACACAAAATGTCAAAGGGTATGAAACAGAAGCTTGAAATATGAATAGGGTTTTCCAGGTTTAGAGGAAAACTGTGGAAAAGGAAATCATGGAATTTTTTTGGTCAACAGCAGCTTTCTCACAGAACATAAATTTGGTTCTTGGGAGCCATGTGTCAGAGGGGATTCTCTAACAAGAGCCATGACTTTCTGCTTCCTGATGGGATCTGACCTTAGCAGCTCACCAGTGGCTGCTGGAGCCACAGAAGGAAATTTCACCATAAACACTGTCCCCTTCTCTCATTTCTGTAAGTTTATGAACAGCTGGTTAAGAGGAAAAACTGCTACATCAATCATTTTGTACCTGCAGGTTTAATCTTGCTATTTCCATTACAGCTATCAGGTTCCACATCTTATTTCCTCATATTCTTTTCCCTTATAACTCTGATTTTCAAACAAAGCCATAAAAGGATAAACACAACCTACACAGTATACTGTGTAAACTAAGGACAAAGGAGAGTCACTTGGTAAAAATCCATTGATTATTTCTCATATGGGAGTTAAACAGCAAATCCTGAATTTTCATTCAAATTGATTTTTGACCCATAGAATCAGTTGGACAGTTAAATCACTATTTGTTGCTAATCAAGCCACAATTTAAAATTTTTGTTCAATTTTGTTGGTTGAAGTGCCAAGGATTTAACCTAGGGCCTTGTGCCCTAGACAAGCACTCTGTCATATTAGGCAAGCACCCTGTCAATGAGCTACATCCCCAAGCCTCCAAGGGTATTTTCAAAATGGTACCATTTTTACCTCAGTCTGGCTGGTTCTGACATTTCTATTAAAAGAGAAGATGCCAAGTGAGGTATGGTGGCATGCACTTGTAGTCCCCATTATTTGGAAGGCAAAAGGCTGAGGCAGAGGATCACTTTAGCCCAGGAGTTTGAGGCCAGTCTGGGCAACAATGAGAGACTGTCTCAAATAAAACAAAACAGAATAAAAACTGGTAGCGATGGATGTTTTAGCTTTGAGCAGCACCAAGAATTAAGGCAAAGATTGCTCAGATTAGGATGGTATAATGGTACAATGTTTACAAAGAAGGTTGCAATCATCCACCCACTCTACTTTTCCATTTTTTATTCTTGTTTTGAAAGAGGATCAGCCTGTCACTGAACTGACCAGGCTGGGCTGGAGCTTTTGATCATTCTGTCTCCCAGAGTGCTGAGATTACAGGCATACACCACCATGCCTGGCTACGCTTGTCCTTTTGAAAAGTATCTCTGGACTCTTCCTAAAAAGAGGTAAGAGTCCCTCATCTTTCTCTCCTCTAGGGCTCAGTCAACTCATAAAACTAATAGGCATTTAAAACCACTGTGCGGGGCTGGGGATTTAGCTCAGCGGCATAAGCACCTGCCTTGCAAGCAAGTGGTCATGAGTTCGATCCCTGGTACTGACAAAAAGTTAAAAAAAATAAAACCACTGCACTTAAGAGTGAGCTGTTCATAGCAGTAACATGGAAGGAGTTAGATGTCTGGCATTTTGCCTGCCCAGCACTTTAAAATTTTAAGATAAGGGTCTCAATGAGTTGCCCAAGCTGAGGTTAAACTTCTAATCCTCCTCCCTCTGCCTGCCAGAGTGCAAGGATTACAGGCACGCACGAAGGCACCCAGCTACCAGCACATTTCTTGTCATCCTCTGGCAGTCAACATATCAGCTGCTTCAGAGAGCCACTTCTCTCCACTGTTGGTCCCTGTGACTTGAATATCCAGGTGAGCAAATGTCTCCCAGCATGGCCAGCCAGTGTACCTGGGCCATCAAGTTAATTCAAAGAGATCCCTTATGGGACTTCTACAGGCACCCTCGTGATGGGCTGTTGCAGAACTCAGGGGACAGAATCCTGGAGATCCTATGGGGAGCAAGTCCATCCAAGATGGGAGCCAGCAGAACATGGAGCCAAAGACAGACACAGACATCAGGGAGCCCCAAGTCCAGCTGTTCCTTTGGGGTTTCTATCCATGGACTTTTGTCACATGAGCAAATTAATCCCTCTTCTAACCTCCCTCCTTTTTATTTTTCCTGAAGTCAGTATGTTTTGGCTCACTTTGCCCTCACAGAAGTATTGGCTAAAGTAATGTTTTCTAATTTTATCTTCTCTCAAAAAATGAAAAGCACTGGGGAACAAAACATTAACCGCTTGCACCAGAATGGGGATAAACAATTATATCACATTTCTAAGTGTACTTAAATATCTACCCCCAAACTTACCATTTTTATAAATCCATTAATCAGATGTGCCAGTGTTCTTTTCTCATCCTCCAGAGTAAGTGCACTAAGATCAATAATTGTACATAATTAACAAAATGAAACTTCTGAAGACAAAAACACTTTAACAAATAAAAATATGGTGTATTTTTCTAGATCTCAAAAACTTCCAATAGGCTATGCATTTTCCTTCAGATAAAATCTAATTTAAATGTACTTCTCTTCTTCCTCAAAAATGCCACTCTGATTTATTAATAGGAAGAGAAGGCAATTTTCTCTTCTTTGGAATTTGGGCAGCAAGTTCTAAATTTTGTAATTTAAGGGCCACAGCTCAGCAGCACAGCACCTGCCTGGCAAGTGTGACTCCCAAGTTGGATTCCTGGTACCAAAAAATTTTTTAAACTTTTTATAGTAAAAATAAATAAAAATAAACAAATATTAGAAAATTTTGTAATTTAGAGAAATTTGAACACTATATTATAAAAAATCTTGTCCATAAGAGCTTTTCCAGTGAACATCCACACACATATCATCGAGAGCCAACATCAGTGTCTCACACATGTGTTATCACACAACTATCTACTCCCCTCTCCATCTATCAGTTTGTCTGATTTTTGGCTACACTGTAACATAGACCAGCTCTTAGTGACTTTAACTAACAGAAAATATAACACAAATACAAATTAAAACATCAAGTCTTTTTTTTAGTTTTAATTATATATATGAAGGCCTACAGTTCTCCAGTGTTATTTTTAAAAATTTCACAGCCTGGGCTGGATGTGTGGTTCAGTGGCAAAGTACTTGCTTAGCCTGCACAAAGCCCTGGGTTCCATCCCTAGCACTGCAAAGGAAATCGAAACAAACAAACAAAAAATTAAGAGTCCAGAGAAAACAGGAATGATAGTTTTTGGTTGGTTTCCTCTAGGAAACAGTAAATTTTGGCAATGATTGCATGGTTCTCTTAGTTCTTTGGAACAACACAGCCCAACCTCCTTCATAAGCAGATATGATGAGAAGTGTATGCGAACCTCCCAAGCAGTGTCCCTTTAAGTAAGCTGTTGTCCTCCAATGAGGCTGTTCATGCCATAAACTTGGTCAAGGGAGGCCAACCACCATCAGGAAGCCAAAGATGGCATCACTCAGGGCACAGAGCAACAAGATGTAAGGAACCTGGTCCCTGGATGACACGCCAGGGTCACTGTGTTTCCTCTGGCTCTCATGAGCCAAAAAACAGTATCTTATAAATGCAAGAGCCGTTCTAGGTCTTTCTCAGGCCTTTATGTCTATTTTTGTTCATAAAAGTTCTATAGGGCCTATTATTAAAATAAATATATTCTTGATATTTTGAGTTTTATGATTACTTATGAATTTGAAAGAATCACAAGATTCTAAAATTAAGAATATAAGACTAGAACGCACCTTGTTGATGTTGAAATTCCAAAACAGTTTTCTTAATTTTTGCAACATTGTTCATTAAATCAAGCTGCTTGTGCTTACAAATTCTTTCAGCCACAAACATACAGAAATTGTCATAAGCACAGTCAAATGGAAACATGTTTTTAAAAAACCAAGAGAAATGGTTGAAAAGCAAGGTTTGTAGATAGGTCTCAGCCTCAAATATACTGAGCATGAAGTCCTTCATGTAAGGAATGTAAGCAATCAATTTCATTTGAATTTTAAATAACAGGCTAACAGGTAAAATTAAAAGATCTTGTTATTAGACAAGTGCATTCATTACGCTATCTGCTGCTTTCAGAAATCTCTAGGACACACGGGACTTGAGTTCAGTTGGATGAATCCAGCCTTTTTCCTCCAAAGAAATCCCTTTGTACAAACATCTGCTACCTCATTTTCTCAAGGTTACCCCCATGCCTACTCTCCTGGATCAGAATGTCCTTGTTAGCAAGAATCTTAATAGACCAAATAAAGCTCCCAGTGGCAGTTTACAGCAGCCACTCTCTAATGTGCTGTTAGATGGTATTTAAACACAAACTACATTGTGTTTTAGCTTTAAATGTGACTTACTTCACGGAGTCATGCATGGTCTTGCAAATGTGCAAAAGGGCATTCAGAATGACAGGGTCCTTGGTAGGCTCTTGTTGATGCCTAGAAAATATAAAAGGGTAAGAGGAAAAGGTCTAGGCATTCACAGGAATGAAATAACAGGATTATTCTCATCTCCTGCATGGATCTGAGAAGCTGAAAATTACCTGGGTGGCCTCTCACATGGCCTGGGTTTGCCAGTAAAAGGCAATGTTCTATTTTTCCTTTTAATTCCTTAAATAACCAATTTGTTCTTTTACACATATATTATTACTTTAACACATATATTATTACTTATAACACCAGAATCATGGAAAAAATGCTACATTTTCCAAGACAGGCAAAGGGCAAAGAAATGGCTATTTCTTGTACCTTCTGAATTTGCCTGTAATGTGAAAGTGCCACAAAATTAGTAAAATTGGTTTTCTAAATAATGTAAAAGGATAAACTCATAAATATTCATATATCTCAGTCTACTTCAAGTATTTTAATGATAAACTAGTCTTTAAGAAGGAATTAATCTTTTAGAAAGATAACAAGAAAAGCTTACAACATATTTGAACAGACTTGGTTTTTCCAAATTCAACTATACCTCTGAATTTAATATTAAAGCGACTTTAATTTTAATGTAGGCATAAAATAATACACATGAAATCATAGGCTAAATCTAGTTATATATTGCCTAATACATTAAAAATCAATATAGTATATAACTTTTAAGACTACTGGCACTATATTTCTCTATCCTATACATTATCACCAACGGACTTAATTATTTATGCTTTCTTTTGTTCTCTCCTCCTTAGAAGGCTTTTTTTTTTCCCTCCTTAGATAAAGTCTTGGTATGTTGCACAGGCTGGCTTCAAAATCCTAGGCTCCCAAGATCTGTCTGCCTCAGCTTACTGGGTTAAGTGTCACTATGCTCAGTGAGAGCAGGGTTTTAATTACTATTGATTTTCAAATACCTAGAATAACTCTCAATAAATAGCAGGAATGTGGTACATGGAATTATGTAGAATTTGATAGGTATGCTGCATATCTGTGTTTGGATCAGTAAGGTTTTTTTGTTTTTTGTTTTTTGTTTAGGTTTTTTGAGACAAAGTCTTGCTAGGTAGTTTAGGCTAGTCGTGAACTCACTATGGAGCACAGGCTGGCCTTGAACTCATAGTGATCCTCCTTCATCAGCCTCCTAAATGCTGGGATTACAAGCATGCACTACTATGCCTAGTAAATATGTAAGATCTTAACTATACATAATGCTCTACTTTTTTTTTTTATGACAAATTTTCACTCTATATTGCAGGCTGGTCTCAAACTTGCTATGTAGCCCGAGTTAGCCTCAAACCCACTACAGCCCCAGCTTCCCGAATGCTGGTATTACAGGGGTGCACCACTATGCCCAACACATAATTTTATTTTAAAACTTAGTATTTTGGATTAAAAAAATAAAATTGAAACAAAAACCTTTGTTCCACATACCACTTTAAAATTACTTTATGTACCACTTATAGAGGACAATTTTGGAAAACACAGACTCAATAAAATGAAACAAACTAAATTTGAAACCCGATCACAGATTAGTCAGCTACCATTTCAAATACTGAAGATGAAAACCTTCCTGGTACTCCTGCTTTTGTAAAAACACCTTTATTTTTTTATTCTTAAAAGATGTTACTCCTCGTGCAGTTCATCTAAGCCTCCTCGTCCGAAGGGAGTACTGCCAGCCACACTCATGCTATTTCTGGTCAGTTTGCCTTCATAATCCTGCTTTTCAATATGGTTCTCCTTCCAGGTATGAGGTATTACATGTTCCCACGCCTCAAACTGCATGACCTAAGATTTTAGCACATTTCCCAAGGGCACTGAGAATGAAGGCTTCCAGTGACACCAAGTTGCACTCACTTGATAAAGGCTTCCATGATGTATTTGCAAACCTCCACCCGCACACTCTCTTTCTGGAACATATCCAGAAATGGTAGAAATTTTTCCTAAAAAGTAAAGTAGGAAAAAATAATTTATGAATCAATTTTTCTTTAGGGACCAAACAATGAAACAGGTGTGCAAGATTTCCCTGAAAGATCACCCTGGAGTCCTAATAAACTATTGCATATTGAGTGCCCCCAATTAAAAAATATGAAATCTAAAATGCCTTAAATCCAATGTATTCTGAATGGCAACAAGATGCCACAAATGGGAAATTCCAAACCATGGAATTTGTTTTCATGCACAAAATTATTAAAGATATTACATAAAAGTACCTTTAGAGTATGTGTATATGATATAGATGATATATAAATGAAATCCATGTTCAGACGTGTATATACCCTCTTTGAAGTATCTCATTTCTATATGCAATTATTCCAAAATCCAAAATCAAACACTTCTCTGGGTCCTAAGCACTTCAGATAAGAGCTATCCAACCTATACTGTTAAAACAACTTGTGTGTGCCCCAGAGATTGGTGCTGGGACCAATTCATATTTTGGTGAACCATCTGGGCAACCTTTAGATGGCTATAAGCTTTCTTAGGTAGTAACACACAAGCAAACTTCAGTGTTTTCTGACTGTACTGACAAGCAGAGTGAAAGAGTCAGAGACAGGTTGTTTAAAGGCTGGCCTTAAACCCAAACTGCTTGGCTTTGACTCTTGGCCCTGCATGCAGCGACTGTGATCTTGTGCAGGTTACTCCTTCCAGTATTAGTTTTCTCATCTGCAAACTGGTAGGATGACGAGGATGCAAGGCAGCATGGTAAGTCTCACCACTGTACTGAGTATGGTACACATCCAATAAATATTAGTTTCTATTATCAAAAAAGAAAACCAGATCTTACAATCCCATGAGTATACACAAGTAGAACCCAGAAGATGGAAGCTAAGGTAAGGGTCACAGAATGTTACCATACAGAAGTCACCTAGATTCCTGCTTGCCTAAGGTCCTGAAGCAAACTCAACAGCTTGTTGCAAGGGATTTTAAATTTAAGGGAAATATATTAAATCTTAACTCAGACACTGAAACAACCACCAATGTATTGCATAGTTTTGACAATAAGTGCATGAGAAAAGCAAGTACAAGTTAAATATTCCTAATCTGAAAACATGGAATCTGAAATATAGACTTTGGACTAGAAATGCTTAAGAGATAGTGTATGCAAGTATTCCCAAACTTGAAAAACTCAGAAATATGAAATACTTCTGGACTTAAGCATTTTGGATAAAGGAGTCTTAATCTGAATCATGGGAAAATAAATATGGAAGAGGAAATGAGGTTTAGGGCATCCAACTTAACTACAGGTTGGAAACATTATGTCTTTCCCAGGAGGAACACACATCCATTGCTGAGTAATGAATGCGAAAGAAATAATACTGTATTTTTCATCGATGTCCAAACCATCCTGAACCCTAAACATGCCCAATCTCATCTGATCTCAGAAGCTAAGCAGGGGTGGGCTCAGTTAGTACTTGACCGACAGAAACAATACTTTACTTTGGCTTATGTGTGGTATTTTTTCAAAGGCTGCCTAAGTTGTAGGACATAATTATTCATTAATATGATTTGATCTCAGTGCTGTATGGAAGCAATTGTTGAGTCTTTCTTCTGGCCTAGGATGCCATTAAAACAGGATAGAGAAATAGGATACAAATTTCCAAAGACAACTAAGAAACATTACTTACCACTGAGAAAAGAACTGAGAAATCATGGAAGTGGGCAATAACTTTCTTAATTATTGACTGAAGCTGTAAGACAACAACAAAATTTAATAAAACTGGAGTTTTTCTTTTTTTAAAAAGGCAACCCGCTTTCATAATTTGCAGTTACAACAGGCTAAATCAAACTGCTTGAGAATGAGGAATCAGGATGAGGTCAGGCCAATTTCAGTCTCAGTGTGCCCTTTTTACTCTGTACATCCTACGCACAGTCTTGGAGGAGTGACTTTGCCTCAGCCTCAGCTGTCAAATGGAGCTCAAAGCAATGCCTGTGAGGATTCCAAGGGATGTTCTGGTGCTTAGAGCAGGACCTGCCCAGGAAGCCTCTCCACTAACCTCAGCTGTTGCTGTTACTTGAGGGATAGGCAAACTGTGTGTGTAAAGGTCCTATTGTTGGTTACAATTACGCACTGCTACTCATCACTGCTAATGCAGCATGAAAGCAGGATGGCCAACCTGTGAACAAATGGGTATCTATGTACCAATAAAACTTTACTCACAAAAGCAAGTTAACTATGGCCATACCTGTTGACCCCTATTCAACCCATCATGACCCTGTTTCTTCACATTTTTAGGGGAAAGGAATTAGATGAAGTTGGCCAGTGGAATCAAATGAAGACCTGTGGATGGGGGCGCAGTTATGAGAGTTGCTTCAGAAACACCCAGGTGCGCATGTCTGCTTCACTCTACCCGAGATACGCACAGTCCTGACAAGAAGGGTTTGGCCTGTGAGAACCAAGGAGGTGCTGCTTCTAAGGAAAATGTAACTCCCTGCTGACTGGGTGCTAACCAGAAAATTCACTGATGAATATTTTGTTTATACTAAAAAAACTGCTGCTTGAATCATCTGCAAAGCAAGTCTTTCTCAGATTTTAAAAACACAGATTATAAACATTTATGATACTGCATTATAATTGAAGAGTTTGCTAGGTTACTGTGGCAAATGCCTAAAACAGGACTCAAAACTTCCTAACAAATCTGGGCATGGCTGGCATACACCCTGCAATTCCAGCTACTTGAGAGGCTGAGGTTGGAAGAATGCTTGAGTCACTTGAGCTCAGGAATTTGAGATTAGCCTGGGCAACACAGTAACACTCTGTTTCAAAGAAATAAAATGAATCAGTAAGAAAAAAAGCCCCTCTACTCCCCCATAAAATCCCAAAATTTCATGACAAGCAATGCTCTAAGAGGTAGAATATTGTTGGACTAAAATAGTTTCTGAAACATGAAGCAATAAATCCCTTTACAATGAAAACTTAAAAAATATGTGAGTAGAGTTACACATAAATTATGATTTAAAAAGTCTTTCCTTCCACATTTCATTATAAAAATGCTCAAAGAAACTTAAAAACTTAGACAACACCCATTTAGTTACTTAAGATTCTGCAAAAGTAGTATTTTTCTGTGTTTACTGTATCTCTTTATCTACGCATCCATCTAATGCGAGAATTTGTAGACACACAATCCATAATTTTAACTTTTTATTTTGATGTAACTTGCAAAATGCTGAAAGAGCTATTCAAAGAATTCCCATATATACTATATATGCTTTACTCAAATTCACCGAGGTCTATGTATCAAGGCGCTGGTCCCCTGTAGTGGTGCTACTGAGACATAAAGGTGTGGCCCAGTGAGGTCCCTTAGGTTACTGCAGGTTGTTATGACTTGTGTCTAGATGTCCCCCCAAAGCCTCATGAGGTCACAGGTGGGGCTTTTTAGAGGTGGTTGGATCTAGAGTATGAGATGCTGCAATTAAGAGTGTGACGCTGGGATTGATTTATGGAGCAATGCTAGAATTAAGGGCACCTCACCTGGGTGTGTGTGCTACCTATTCTTGCAGCCTACACAGAATACAAGAGACAGAAAGAGGGCAGCTATTGTCTCTTGCTTCTGCCTATCATGAACAGTTTTTCCTCTGTGATGTCTTCTGCCTGCCTTGGAGCCAGCCATCTATGAACTGAAACCTCTATTAACTGTGAACTACAATAAACCTTCCCTCCTTTAATACTGAGTATCAAGTATTTTGTCTCAGCAACAAGAAAAATAAGACAAAGAGATAGCCACAAAGACGACTATGGAAACTCAGTCTCTCTCTCTCCCCTCTCTCTCTGTCTCTCTCTCCCTCCTTCCCTCCCTCCCCACCTCTCTTTTATTTCTTCCTGACTCATGCTATAAACAGTTTTACTCTGTCACATGGTCACACCAATATGTGCTCCTTTGTCATAGCCCAAAGCAATGGGGCCAAAAGATTGTGGAATGGAACCTCCAAAAATAAAACTTTCCTCTTTGTAAGGTGGTTGTCTCAAAGTATGTCATTAAAGTGACCAAAACCTGACTTATCATTCTGTCTGTATAAAACACATTTTTCTTCTTCCTGAGCCACATGAAAGTAGACCGCATGACTTGTTAACCCTTGCCCCTTAACACTTCATTTTTTATTTCCTAAGTACAATCATACTCTGACATTTCCTTTGTGCTGTTATCAAATTTAGGAACATTGACCCTGACATAATGAAAACACTTCAGTCTATCATCCATGGTCCAATCTGGTCACAGCTGCCTCAGTAAGTCCTTCATAGTATCGCCATTCTTCTCTCCTGTATAGGATGCAGCCTCAGATCCGGCTTTGCGTTTCATTTTCACATCTCTTCAGTCTGTGTTAATTTAGAGCAGTTCCTCAGTTTGTCTTTGTCACTGATGGCAAAGATATTTTTGAAGAATTACAGAACCCTCCTCAGTGAGGGCATGTCTGATGTTCCTGCATATTACATTCAGCTTATGCATTCTCACTGAAAGTCTGTGCAGAAGATGCTATGCCTTTCTCAGGGTATCACAATCTACAGACCAACAACGGTCATTTGCTACTCACATGTGACATGAATTGTAATTAACTGGTTAAGGACTACTGCGCCATCACTATTTTCTCTCTTATGATGAGAAAACCGAGAGCTCAATGAGACAGGCAAATACCCTGTTCCCATTAAACTTTTCCCCCAGGTTTGGCTGGCATCACTGAGTTCAGACTGCAGGTGGATGATTCTTGTCTTCACCATGATGGCTGCAAAACTTGGGTTTCCAATTCTACCACTTTTCTCACATGATGCTATTGCTCACCTCTCCCTTCATCTATCTTTCTATTTATCCTAAGGATGGAATCCTGGATTCCCATCTTACTAGGTAGCTTAAAATAAGCTCATTATTCCTCTAATTTCTTTTGATGCTCACACTGGGAGCGTAAGAGAGCCCCGTCTAAGCTACCCCTGTGCCCTTTCCACATGTCCTCTTCACAGTTTTGGATTAACTCTGGATTTTACAGCACACATAAAAAATGTTCCAGGCTCGTCTTTTTCTCTTTCCTTTTCTGGCAGTACAGAAGATTGAACCTAATATTTCATACTGAGCTATATCCTCAGTCCTTTTTTTGAGACCGTGTCTCACTAAGTTGCTAAATTGCCCAGGCTGGCTTGGAACTCACAATGCTTCTGCCTCAGCCTCTCAGAGTCCTGGGGTTATAAGTGTGCACCCCATGCCCAACTCTCCAGGTATATTTTGTTTTTTCCTGTCCCAGATCTTGAGTAAGGCCCAGGTCTGCTGTAAACCAACTCTCCACAGACCCCTGAAGTTGGGCTTTTGCTGATGTGGTCCTCCCTTCAAGCAAGGGCACACTATTGACATGGATAGCTGTCCTGAATGTGGTGGATCCCATGCTTTATGGGTTTTTTTTTTAGTTATTATTTTTAATAATCTATTATTCTCAAAAGAGCATATAAGAATATAAAATTTACTATAACATATATGAGCCAAAATAAATAGTGCATACAGATATCTGATGAGTCAGAATCAATTAAAAATGCAATAGTAATAAAGTGATAACTTATTGACCCTGCAAGGATAATAAGAAATTCCCCATCCACCCACGATGGTTTTATCCTAGGGAGGTGAACACATACCAAAAAAAAAAAAAAAAAAAAATTCTTCTTCTCTCTTTTCCAAGATTATCAAGATTCTCTCATTCATTTTACCATAATAAATGCTTTGTGAATCTTCTCTTTCCAATCTGTAGCATAATTATATGTAGAGAGTTATTTGCTAATATACACTACTACTTTGACACACTGCAACTTTCTCTGTTGAGGTTATCTGACTAAATTTGTGGTACTGTTCAAGTACTTATCTCACATTAACTTACTGATGCAAGTGTTCCACACACAGGGCATCATTTATAAATTGCTTTTTGATATTAGATATGATGGGATTATAGTAGAGTAAATAATTCCCTCTCTTAGGATAGACTGCTTTAAAAACACTACACTATTTGAAGTTTTCAATTAACTGGGTCTCCAGGAGTTAAAATCTCACTATACTTTCCTCAACAAAAAGTTTCAACATGAATTGGTTCTCATGTGAAGTCCTGACAATCCAGGAGGCTCCAACCATCTCCTCTGCCGGTTCACTCATTCAGTGACATTGGCCACTACACACCAGGCTCCAGGAACAGCCCTGCACTATTTTCATCACACAAGAAAACACAGCCAGTGGGAAATATTCTTAAGTTAGCAAAATATAAAAACTCTAAAGAATACATAACTAGTTGTCATGTCCTGTACTAAACTATAGCTCAAAAAATCATCTCAGGCAACAGCATTAGTACGCCGTGATATTTAAATAACAACAACAAAAAAAAAATTGGGCGTGGCGGCACATGCCTATAATCCTAGCACTTGGAAGGCTGAGGCAGGGGATCACCACAAATTCAAGACCAGTCTGGGATATGTAGGGAGTTCAAGCCCTAAACACACACAAACACTCACATACACACACAGAAGCTAATAACTGACAGACACATACTAAGAAAATGAGAGAGCAGTAGTTTCCCTCTACTAAACACACGTTTTTACTATGATTGCTGAAATATACAACCTGATTCTAAAAGATGACATGTGAATTCTGTTTTTCTGAAGACTCTATCTATATTGTAACAAGGGACTTGCTTTGTTCAAAGAAACATATTTCCAAGCACAGTTCCTTGGTTTATAGATTTTAATTCTTTTTTCCTGATTGGTGGCCTCTTCCTTCAATGTTACATACTTGCCACTAAGTAGATTTGAAGCCTTCTGTCTTATTTCCTCAAAAAAAAAAAAATTAAAAAATCCACTTCACATCAAGAGTTACTTCACAGTACATAATTCTACTTGGATTCTACATTGGAAGGGGGCAAACTTTGCCATAAAGATTGAAACAACTGACAGAACCCAACGTGTAGCACATGGAGTACTTAGTGATAATGGATCAATGTTCAAAGCTCTAAAATTGGTGAGCAAACTGTGGCTCCACAAAATATAATTATTTAGAAATACTAACTGAAGGGTCAGGAATTTAGCTCAGTGGCATAAGTGCCTGCCTGGCAGGTGCAAGGTTGTGAGTTCTATCCCAGGTACAAAACAAAAATTTTTTTTAATTTAAAAAAAAATATACTAACTGAATCCCTTAGAAGCAAAGGTATAGTATGATATATCCAACTTACTCTCAAATGACTTAGGAAAAAGTGCAGATATAACTCACAGTCAACTTTTTGTTGCTAAGACACAATACCTGACATCCACAACTTAAAGGAAAAATGGTTTATTTTGACTTGCATTTTTAGTCTATAGTTGGCTGGCTCCAAAGCATAGTGGAAGGGTCAGAAACAGGCAAGGTTATCATCTCATAATAGCCAGGAAGCAGAACAGAAAGGGCAGAGGCAAGGAAGTGGACAGACCTTCACTGACTGGTCTCTTTTAGCCAGGCCCCATGTCTTAACAGCACATTTAGCTATAAACTCACCAGTGGACCAGTCCACCAGTAAGTACAGTGCCCCTGTGACACACCATCTCCCAAAAGCCCACCTATGACCACGTGAGGCTTTGGGGAGAAATCTAGATATAAATACTGTAATATACTTACTGATAATGATACTGCAAATTCAGTAAGACGTTAATATTTAGTGCATCTGGGTAAAGGATAAGGGGAGTTCTGTGAGCTATTCTTTTTAAGTTTCCAGTAAGATTAAATTTATTTCCAAATAAAAAGTTAATTTACCTGAAAAGCACAGAGATCTTATTTAACAATGAAGGTGAAAATGCTTATTGAGTGCTTGCTTTATGTCAAGCAACCGTGTCAGTGTGTCCTTGTCACACCTCACTTGATCCTCACATCTCAGAGAGTAGAATCCTTATCCCCTCCCTCCATATCTGACATGTGACAGATTCAGCAAAATTGGTAAACGATCAAAAAGCATGGGGCTGGGATACAGCGGAGGCAGGATTTAAACACAGGATGATCTGTGTGATCTGATCCAGGCAACATGGATATATGATTCAACAGAACAAAATTTCTAACGGTGGATGCGAGAAATGCTAATTCCTACCTGAGGGTAGGAATCCTCAAATGCACGATCTGGAGTCATGTGCTTGATGACATCAGCCAAAACAGTATTCACCTCTCGTTTCTAAGTGGAAAAAATCAAATCTGTATTAGACAATAAACTCACAATAAAATCACAATTTTCCTAGGGAAAAGGACTAACATATTTGAAATATATTACATACATTTCAGGAAATATCTGCAAATACTCTACTGGAAATAATGCAAACAGAAAAAAATCACACCATCACCTGGTCTTGTACTATATCCCTAAAGATGGCTACACCTGCTTCAAGCCAGCACCAAACTCTGTTCTCCAGAGGGCCTGGGAATGTTTACTGTCCCTGCTTCCCCTCAGTGGTAAAAAATAAGCCTATTTTTTGCCTGCCTCCCAGACCCCCAGCCTGTGGACAGTTGTGAGGCATTGTGGGACTAGCACTAACTCAGGTTCCTTACAAACAGTAGGGCTAACTGTTCACTTCTGTCTGGGTCAGCTATCTACAGCCCAAATAAGCCTGTCATTACATGGCCAGCAAGTTAAGGATTTTAACATTCAAATCAAAAAGAGTACATTATCTTATGATTGTGAAAACAGAGATTGAGATTTCATGTGCACAAATCTGGCCATGCTAACACATGTGTTATCTGCTATAATAAAATACCATGAGCTGGGTAGTTTGTAAATAATACAAATTGGCTTCTCACAGTTCTAGAGGCTGGGAGGTCCAAGATCAAGGTACCAACAGACTATGTGTGTGGTGGGCCTGTCTCACAGCCAGCATCATCTTGCTGTGTCCTCATACAGAAGAAGGGGACAATGAGTTCCTCTGGGCTTTTATACAGGGGCACTAATCCTATTCACGAGGTGCCATTCTCATGACCTAACCATCTCTCAAAGACTCCAACTCTTTATTTTTTCAACTATGCTGGCATCCTGGGATGGTTTAAAACAGAGTTGGCATGAACCAGGCTAAGTGTGCCAGGCAGCTTTGGGCTGCTATTCAGCCAGCACTGTAACGTTTGCCTAGCTGCAGGGCAACTGAGGGCAGTCGCCTGCAGCTTCACCTCTTAATATCATTAAGTTTCAACATGTGAATCTGGGAGGCAGAAATATTCAGATTACACAAAACTACACAGTAATTTAATCTTTAAAAATTTATTAAATACTGAATAATAGGATTTGAACCCACTTCTACTTGCTTCTAACATCTCTGCTCTTTGATAAGCCAAATATTCCTTAAACTGTGGTTCTTGTTTTATGCTTGGAAAAAGAAGAACCTTTGTTTGCTTAGGAAAAAGATCACATGCACGTCAAAGATGTTTGGAAAAGACTGCTTATAAAACTCCCATGAAAATTTGCTACTCACTTCAGGAGACAAGCAAGTACCTTGGTTCTATATGTGAAAACACTTATAAGAGGTTCTACAGTGAAATCACAGTTTAACTTGGTAGAATGCAGCACAGCCCAAATTTACACGTAAGTCTGGAACAATTCTATGATAGTATACAATTAACATTCCATCTCATTTTAGCGAATGCAATTTGTATAAATTACAAGAATAATTACCATTGTGAAAATTCCTACAAGCCTAGATTCAGCTCCTATAATGAACATTTAAAAAAAAAAAAAAAAACAACATACCGTGAAATGCTTGCAGGTATATTCTACCCACACTTCGGCACAATTAATGTAGTCCTACAAAGAAAAAGTAAAATAGCTTACAGCAAAAGTTCACCATCTATAAATCCCTTCAAGGGCTTTCACAGAAAAAAAAAAGATACAGCACATTCTGGCCTATTGATACATTTATTGTGGCAAGCAAGTTACAGAAAAAGAGAAGTCCACACAGGAAAAGCCAGGAATAGCCTCAGGTCTGACTGAAATGCTGGGATGGTAAACTTCAGGACATGAGTGTGAGATCAAACTGGAGAAAATGATTAATCCAGGGCTTCGAACACAGGCTGCTTTGAAACACAATACAGCCATTATCAGCCTGAGAAGTCTGCAAGATCATGAGGGCTTTCTTAACTTTTCTTCCTTTTCACAAATAAAAATTGTACATATCCATGTACAATTTTGTGTATAACAAAATGTTTTTAAATGTTTTTGAAATATGTTTTTTAAAAATATGTTAAACTGAGCTTATTTAAATATGTGTGACCTCACACAACTAGCACTCTGTGATGAGAACATTCAAAATCTACTCTCCTGGCAATTCTCAAGCATACATTAAACTGCTTTGAACTTGAGTCCTGATGTTGAGATCCCCTGATCTTCAGGATAAGACTTTGTAGCTGGCCAGACTGAGTTAAATGGAAAATTTAACCACTGAAGTTCAAGTGATGATTTGCTAAATGACCCCACAGGGTATAATTCTGTAAGTAAGTTTCTAGTTTTTCTACATTATAACACTATTTTCAACACACTACAGTAGCAGAATGATTATGTGCCTCTGTAACTTTTCCTTCTTTGTCAATGCCCACCTCCAAGACTACTTATCCACAGTCAGTCCCAGCCAGCAGAAGAGGGACAGTGCAGGGTGTGATGGGGAGTTACTCCAGTTGCTCCTGCAGTCATGAAAACAGCCAATCCCATAGCTCCCTACTGGCTCTACAATGGCTGGCAAGTTGCCTGAAAGACAGTTAGCTATGAAACCCAACTATTGATGCCCATCACCACAGCACTACAGCAACTGACATCAATCATCTCAAGACTTCCTATACCTGCACATGGAGGAGGCTCCAAATGACCCTTCTTAAAGGCTAGAAACTATAATTCCGATTGCTCATTACTGGCTCAACTGCTCATCTTCAATTCAGGATATCCTACTAGACTGGCATTTTCAAAGTGAAATAGACTGCCGCATTTTGGAAGTACCAACACAGGTCTTTAAAGTCTCAAATACTTGTAATTTTCTCCTTTCAGTGCATCTTACAGCCTCATCAATAGATATTATACACAAAAAATTAACTAGCAAGGCATGTGGATCATAATTATTAAATATCAACTAGTAAAGCACAGTGGCACAGGTCTATAATCCCAGCTACTTGATAGCTGGAGGCAGAAGGAGCCCAAGTTTGAGTGCAGCATGGGAAAAACTTTAGCAAGACTCTGTTTCAAAATTAAAACAACCAAACAAAAAAGGATAGTGATACAGCTCAGCACTCCCTGGATTCAATGCCTAGTACCACTAAAAAAAAAAAAAAAAAAATAGAAAGAAAGGAGAAAAGCACATCTTTAATGTCACTGGTCTTATATTATAGGTTCACAAATAATAAAATAATTTTTTGAAAGCCACAAATATGATTAGTTAAAAGAACATTTTTTTTTAAAAAGAAAGCACGTGCTATACAACTTATACAAGAGTTATTCTAGGGGCTGAGGATTTAGCTCAGCGGCATTAGCGCCTGCATTGCAAGCAGGCAGTCGTGAGTTTGATCCCGGTACCAATAAAAAGGAAAAAGACAAAAAAAATGTTTTCTAAAGTCTAAATGGTCACTCACCTGTGGATTCTTCAATTTGGTAATGACTTTCCAGGCTTCATTGAGAATCTGAAGTCGATCACTCTCAGGTGGGTCAGCCAAGGCCAAGTTTAAGCCCAGTGAGCGAAAAAGGAGATGCTAAGAGAAATATCAAATCATTATATTATTGGAGATTTTAAATCAAAGTGACTTGGGGTTTAAGAAAAAAAGTCATAACATTTAATCTGTCTCAGAGTAAATTCTCCACATTTCTTTCAGAAGTTCACTACAATCTACCTGAGTCACATTAAAAAACTCAAAGTTTACAGTCTGCTCCAAGTATCAGTCCAATTTCCAGGCTGTAATAGTCTGCTGGACAAAGCTGTTTCCTAACGAATGAAGATACATTTTTAAAGACATACGACCAAGCTCTTTCTCAATACTTTATAGACAGCTAATGCAACCCATTTAGTATTCACAGGGCTTGACTCACGGCAATTACGCGGTGTTAACAATTCCAATCTCTAGCTCATCTTCCACCAAGTTTATATAGGAACAGAGTTTTGGCCTGCCTCCCATCAGTCCTGCATTAAATTGTCTCCCTTGAGAGTGATCAGGTAGACACTGCCTGTTTGTTTTCTCTCAGCGCATCAAGTCAAGAGCCTACCTTGGGGAAACCAGACTCATCACATTCTTTAATCATGCCGATGAAGTCCATGGACCTGGTGGCAACAAACTCAGCCCGAAAGGCTGACATCACAGAATTCAACAGCAAGGCACTGCAAGACACAAAGGCTCATGTCATCCTAGCCTCCCTTTCACTACAGTCACATTAATGTCAGAATATATACTGCCAGCGAGGGTGACTTACAACCCTTTAAGGGAAGGTTGAGGAAAAAACACCAGGGTAAAAGGGTACAGTGGTCTCTAGAAATTAACACAGTGTTCTGTACCTATTTGGAACTTGAGAACCATGGAAGTAACTGGATGGGTGGGTAGGCAGGCAGATAGATGACAGGTAATTCAGTAAGCCACGCAATCCATTTAAACAAGTGAGCCTTCAAAGAGGCTGGTGCATTAATAAAGCTAAACATTAAATAACAATATTGATCCATGCTGCAAATACATATCAACATCTGTTTCTAAGGCTTTCTTATGAAAGAGATCTTAAATTCTTGACACTTGGTGGTGAACCAGATCCACTAAAGGCTGCTTCCATATCCACAACTGAAAGAGCACAGAGAATCTCAGATGTCCTGGAGAGAAGAAGATCAAGTTCACCGCTTACCAACAGTCCCATGGGGAAAAAGACAATCATTGTCCCATTTCAAAACACAGAAACACTGTGACACACAGAGGTCAAGCAAGTGGCTGAAGGCCACAAAGCTAAGGCACAATGGAGCTGAGATTTGAGGTCAAGCAATCGCTCCAGCATTCTAAACCTCCATACCATCTACCTTGCCTCTCTGTCAACTGTCACCCGTGTTAGCAGATCAACCTCAAAAAAGAGCAACTGATTCTAATTTCAAACCCATGCTTTATAATCTTAAAGTACTTACTTGTTTCCGAGTTTCTTACATCTTTCCATCATCTCAGTCAGCAAAGCCTAAGAAATTTAATTTTAAAAAATGTCAGATTGGAGCATCTAAAACAGCATTTCTAAGAGATTTCTACAGTACAATACTCTAAATGTAGCCACATGCCTACCTGGTAGGGACAGGGAGGACAGAGAGGAAGGAATTCACTTTAGTGACATTTGGTAGAATGGTAAGAGTTAGGGCCTGGATTCAAATGCAGCCATACCAACTACCCGTGGCAAGACCTTGACAAGGCACCAACTTTGCTGAACCAGTGTCTCCTTGTCTTCACAATGGCCTAAAATAGTTGTGCCCTCCCCCACTTCCTAAGGTTATCTTAGGATAATCAATACCAGGTCACAGCTTAGTGTCTATAAGTCACGCAGAGAATCACTGCCCTAATGGCCTCACCTCTCCTGACCACCCATGAAGCAGATGCTTTTATTCTCCCATTTCATAGATGATGCTGAGCTACAGAACAGCGCTAGGCTCTGCCCAAGGTCACATATAGTCAGCAATAGCAGTCAAACATGAACCTGAGCGGGCCAGCATGGAAGGCCAGGCTTTGCACCTATACACTTATAGTATGTTCTCAAGCCTGTTTCTCTCAGGAAGTAAACGGGTTACTCACTGAATACTGTTAATGGTTTTAGTGCTATCTTAAGACAATTACGTATCTTCAAAACAGCTCCTATTTTAAAACAAAAATCAATCTGTGAAGCATCCTTTTCGGCAGTGGTTTGGGGAAGGTTTTGAATGATATATACAAGGTTGAGCCTGAGATAGGCAAGCTAATGCCAGCACCGTCTGCACTGAGCCTTGACTCTGGTGTGCTAGGTGCCAGGACAGGGGTTCTGCTTCCCTTCCCTCATTCACTCCTCACTGCAGTGTGGGAGGCCAGGGAAACATTAAATCCACAAAGACAAGGCATATGTGTAAAAAGTCCTCATTTTCACACACAACAATGCACTAAAAATGCATTCAACAATATAACTGGAATAAAAAAGGCTCTATTGTCATTCAAAAATATCAGAACATCAAAAAATATATATATCAGAACATCCTATATATTTAAGGAGCCAAATGTTATGAATCCCTAGCAGGTCTGTTACAGATTACTATTTTTTAAAAAGTAATAGGATTATCTTTGGCAAAAACAAGATGGACAACAGTTCAAAGTAGATGGAGATTGAAACCAGCCTTTTTGGCTTCATTCAACCACTGAAAACTATGCAGTTCAATATACTGGGTTTGTACACACTGAAGATTCCTAAAAGCAGCCACCTTGTCAGTGCACTTGTCTGTCCTCTGTTATTGGTGTTCTTGCCCCTGTGTTTCATTTATTTAATAGCATTTCATTATTTGCATAAAGATTATAAAAATGATAAAGTTATACACAAAAATTCAAACAATAATGATGTGCATCCAGAAAGATGTGAGCCAGGTGCGGTGGCACAAGCTTGTAAGCCTAGCACACTGCAAGACTGTAGCAGGAGGACTGCAAGTTCCAGTACACCCTGGCTAATTCAGTGAGAACCTACTGCAAAATAAAGTAATTTTAAAAGGGCTAGAGATGTATCTTACTGTGAAAGCCAGGTGCTCAATCCCCAGTGTGAAAGAAAGGATAAGAGGGAGGGAGGGAAGACAGGAGAAAGAGAGCAAGGAGGAGCGAATGCTCCTTTTCTCTGTGCCTTTCCCTTTTGATCTGTTTATCTTGTTTTTACTGAAATGGGGTAATCTTATATACACTGGGCTGTAATTTGGTTTTTTACCTCAAGAATCTGGGCTGGCTCCCTGTTCTTCCTATGTTAATATACACAAATCTACTTCAATTTTTTTAGTGGCTAAGCAGTCCATGCCATGAAGAAAACACTGGTTTTCAAACTGCCCTAATGATGGAAATTTAAAATAATTTTTTTTCTCTTTTTATTTTGTGGTGCTGGAGATGCAACCCAGGACCTCACACATGCTAGGCCCAGTGCTCTACCACTGAGTTACATCCCAGTCCTAAAATCTTATACTGAATTAATTAGACTGATGATCAATTGAAAAAAAAATAGTAGAGAAGGTCTTGAGTATCCATCACCTAGCTTCCCCCACTGGTGACATCTCACATACATATATCACCAAAAGTAGGAAATCAATGTCGGTACAATACAGTTAATTGGACTATTTAATATATATTCTTTCCTTGGCAGCAAAAGACAACTCCTTGGGTCTAATTCTGACATGTCATCAGTATGTGTGAATTTGTATGACTACCACCATATTTAATGGATGGACTTTTAGTCTTACTAGGATAGATTACATCCTGTGGATTAGCATGAATGTTATTTATCCGCTTCAATGTACAAGAAAGCAGTCACACCATGGGTGCATTCCTGTTTTCTAAACCAAGATTAACTCAGACTGTCAATAATCAGTACTTGTACTTTTAGAAAATAACTTTTCAATCAGTGTTTACACCTATTGCTACATAAAAAGATAATGAAATAATGTGTATTTTCCTTTTTATTTTTTTCATCGTAAGTATAAAGAGTGGGTAAAACCAGAAATTAATCCTCAGAGCTAGTATCTTTTCCATCAATCCAAAGTTAATATGGTGAAGCCCACAGAAATAAAATATTTCAATGTTAGTTAAGAAAAAAAAATTCTATACCCAGGCATTAAAAGGAGAACATCTGCATTGTTCTGATTATTTCTCTTTCACTGAGTATGTTTTCCTAATTCAAAAGAACAGGAGTAACAACACTGCTGGCTGAAGGGGAATTTAACATGGCCAAGGCTATTCTTAGATTTGCGTTACTGGTCTAATCATGCTTTAGACTGTTTAAAGACGGACCTCTAGGACTGCAACCGGCGTGACAGCCCCATGAGTCAGTTTGCCAGGGCCCTACGGTTTCATCTCAAGTGGAGCAGGTAACGAGAGACACCTAGAAGGGACGACTTTAGAGGGGACAAAACTTGCAGTGTTGATCTTAGTGCCAGAAACTGGCCACCAGCCTGGTTCTTCCCAATGGTGTGACTTAATCACATTTCTAAGCCTCAGCTGTGAAGTGGAATGATAACAGGAGGTGGCCCAGAGAGGCCAAGAAGGAGAATAAGCTAACTGGGATAAAGTCACTCCCCTGGAGCTCGGCACAGATTGATCCCCAATGAAGAGCAGACTCTGAGGGGCTCAGAGGCTTAACTCTCACTCAGATGCTTCTCCTTCCTCTACCTTCACATCCATGTCACAGGCACGCTGCCTCCAAACATACCCCAAAACAGCTGCGGCCAGAGAGCATGCTCAGCAGCAGCAGAAATATGGGTTACGATGTTAAGGGAGGGCAAAGCCCCACAACACCACACAGGGAGGAACTCATCTATGAACGAAATTACATGAGGGGTAAGGTTTAGATTGGAAGGAAGCATATCAAAAACATTAACATTGACCATTTACACCTATTTTCTTTCAACCTTTTCCAGGGACTCTATATTTTACTGGTACCTGCTTTTTTTTTTTTTTTTTAAGCAGTGGGAAGTGAACCCAGGGTTTTCATGCTGAGCTACCAGCACTTTTTAAAATTTATTGTTGAGACAGGATCTCACTAGGTCATTAAATTGCCCAGCCTGGACTCAAACTTGTGACCTTCTTGCCTCAGATTCCCAGAGTGCTGGGATTATAGGCCTGCCCCAATATATCCAGTGTATTAGCCCCATTTTATAGATGGCAAAACTGAGAGACGGAAAGCCAAGTGGCCAAGGCACAAAGGCCCATCTACTGCCCTGCCAGCCTCGGCTGACTCACTTTTCTCTCCAGGCCAACATTTCCAACCAGCACTGCAGGACCCAGCAATGGATGCTGGGATTCTGCACCCAACAGGAGTCGCCACTAATGTCAGGCTCAGGCTGTTTTTCTCTTCCACCACCCAGCCCCCACACTCAACAACAAAATAGCTGCTGGATGACAAAGATAAACAGTTTATCAACAGATTTGTTTTACTATCTAAAAACAAGTTTTATAAGATAGTTGCTTTTTTTTCTGGGGAGAATAAGCCTGTAACCTTAGTTCAGTTGTAGGAGAAAAATATCCTGTCTTCAAACGATAACAACAAGTCTTTTTGAGTAATCACTCTGATTTTTTTAATTTTAAATTTCAACTTTGATTTGTAATTTCGCACATCAGAAATTTACAGCTAAAAGCTTCTCCTCTCCCCCTTCCACCTCCCTGCCTTGTATATTACCGATTGCTGCAGCCAAACTTTACGGTCTCCAAATTTGGAGGCCTGGTTTCTGAAAGACACACGTGGCTCTACTCCCCAGGGAGCGCAGACAAGCTAGTGTCCATGAGCTTTTAGCATCGAACTATCCCATGTGTCCTAAACAACACCTTCTGTACCGGTATCAATTTTTTTACATTTTGAAAATGATTCATTTTTAGCAAGACACTGCAAGTCCCTTATTTAAGTGCCCCCAAGAACTAGAGTTTACTATTATTCAGGTGACCTAATTTTTTAATAACTTTTCCTACTGCAGTGATGACTTCCTAGAGCTGTACTCCCTGAGAAAATTCTATTCCCAGCTTCTGCTATCCTTTGAGGTTTCTAGCGCTTAAAATAAAAGGAAAGATACCTATGACATGTATTTTGTTTTAAATCTGATTTTTCCTTTCATTAAAATGAGAGGAAAAAAATAAGTGTTCTCATTTTCAACATGTTAGTCCTGCTTGTTTGAAGGTCTCAGTCACTCAGGAGAACACTGAGAGCAGTGAAGTTTGTGTACCTCGTCCCAGTGCCAGGGCCAGCAGGCAGTTGCTGAGACTATGCTAGAGAGTTTAGAGAATGCGCAGCACGTTTTCAAAGCAATCACTCTCTTTTATATTGGCTTCATTTAAAATCAATTTATTTAATGGTTTAAAAAAATTCATCCAAGACTTTACAAGATGTCCTTGTTTTTCCCCCTACTTTAGAAGTTGAAAAATAAAAATACAAGCAGTGCAGTTAGAAAACCGATGGGGAAAGAAAAATAAGATGCCCCAAGTCTCATCCTCCAGTGAGACTTTGTCACATTTCCTTCCTAACTTTCATGCAGATGAGATCATGTACAAAAGTATTATATGTGTACCACTACTCTAAGTCACTGTCTTTTTTCATCTTTTCAACAGACTAGAAAATATAATTATTAATATTGCTCCCAATTCACAGGCGAGAAATCAAGGTTAGAAGGAGATTAGTTGGTTTCTACCTTACCATGACCACTGTCACAGAGCAGAGACTGGACTCAGGCCTGGACTCAGGGTCCTCATTTGTTAATCCCAGACCACACAAGCTAGTGTAAAGAGAAGAGATTTCTTGAAAACACACTGCTTGTTTTCCAGGATCTTTAGCAGTCTCAGCAATGTGTGGGATCACTGCATTCCACTCCACAAGGTACTGCAACACCCTCACATCAGCACTGCCAGATGCTTCTGGGTTTCATCATTTATGGCTCCAGAACATTCTACACAATGCCATACACCATAACTGAACCTGTCCCCTGCGAGTTACCCCAATGCTGCCCTACTACGACCAAACCCGTGTGTGCATAATTTTCATGCTCATCCACCTATTTCTATAGGACAAATCCTTAGGATTAGGACTGCTTAGGCAAAGCCAGGCCCTCTTTTTTTCCTGAAAGGGTTTTGACATGTGTTGACAGCAACTAGGATACAGGCAGATGTGAGTTTGTTTTATTCTATATATTCTTGTTTTGCAGTCAATCTCTTTTCCTTTCAGTCACCAAAGGGAAAAAGAAAACTTCATCCATCATGGGTACAACCTGGACTGGCAGCCTACTGAAACTGCCTCTCAAACTCAGAGAAGGGGTTCTCTACTATGATTCTGATGTTACTTTGATTTTGACAATATAACCAGCAAGAAAGAAAGGGAGAAAGGGAAGGAGGGAATCTCACAGAAGCAGTTAAGTAGTTTTACTTTCTTTTCAAAAAATGGAGGAATTACTATCCAGTTTACTTTAATCCAATTATGATAAACAGGAAAAGGTCACACGCAGGTAAATGTAGAGGAAGTAAAGCTCACTGGCCCCGTACTCAGGGGCTGCTGGTTTCATCTACTAACTTTTCCTAGCTGCGTGATTGGACGTAAGAATTTGGCCTCCTGAGAGACTGCCTTCCCTTCCCAGAGCCATTCCATGGGACAGTCTAGAAAAAGGACTTAGCAGAGAACCAGCCACCAGGCTAAGCACTCTGCAAAGGAAGGCTGGCACTGACACTGCTGCAGCTGCTAGGAAAGGCCCTGTCCACATCACAGGCACACAGTACAGGGCTGTCATGCCACAGACGAGAAGTGGCCCCAGAATCCCTCCAAACAGTTACCTCTGGCGCATGGTAAGAGATGCACTGGAAGATCCAGTCCATGGCTGGTGAGTACAGGGGCAGATAGGATGGGAGTTCCACTCCCTGGACCACCAGCTGGTTCTGCACTGTATCCCCATGGATCTGTGGAGACCAGAAGACACTCATAGGAAAGGAATAGCATACCAAGCAAAAACCACACAAATCCCAGCCTGGACAGTGCTGGAAGATCATGGATGGCACCAAAAGATAAAGCCTAGCTTCTCGGTTGTCTTTGTGTTCTTTTGGAAACTACAAAATTATCATCATCATCATCATTCCTATAACAAGTTTCCCATGTCAACAAGTTAAGCTGTTGTGAGAATATGCTCTGTGCAAAGAAGTAATCCAATAAAAATAGTCAACAGATGCCAAGAAGAAAGGCTGATCAAGGAGGTGCTTCCTCTTCCCATATGCGTATTAATTTTCTGTTTGTTCAGTATAATCAACATATTTTAATGGCTCACAACAGATGCTAGTGTCATTTTCTAAGGTTTGCACACTGAAAGGGCTTTAAGGCATTTTGAACTTGGAAAACCTCCTGGGTTCTGAGAATTTGCTATCACACAGTTGTTATTTCCATGAGCTGTTCCGATGGTGGTGTTCTTACCTGTTTAAATGTAAGAAGGAAGTCAAAGAAATTTTTATTCAGGCTTTCTTTGAGGTGTGGAGCCACTTCCATTCCCACCTGCAGTAAGATAAAATGAGCTTACTTTGACAATGGAGGAAAAGGTAGTAAATAAGATGTACACACTGATGCATTTGTATAAATTTAAAAATATATATGTATATACATATGTATGTATAGACGCACAGGAAAAATCCAGAATGCTAATTTTTATTCTTTTTGCTTATGTTTTCCTAGTCAATAAATATGTTATGCTTACCAGAAAAACCATTGAAGCTATTTTTAAGGGAAAAGTGCAATATTTGCAGTAATTACCTTTGTAAATTTCATGAAAGTAATGAATATATTCTGAACAGTTGACCAAGAGAACAAATCAATGCAGAACTAACAAGGAATGTAGGCTTAAGACTGTGTACACAATATTCTCTTTCTCTTGAGAAAATAAAATGATCAACATGCATGTGACTGCACTTATCAGATGAAGCAAAAAGGTTACGACAGGGACAGGGGTGCAGCCGAGTGGTACAGGACACAGAAGCAGAGCTTAGTGTGCATGAGGCCCTGATTCTAGTCCCCAGCATCTCTTCCCCCCACCCTACCAAAAAGATTTTTTTTTCTTTTTTTTGTTTTTATCGGTACCAGGGATCAAACTCACGACTGCCTGCTTGCAAGGCAGGTGCTCATGCCACTGAGCTAAATCCCCAGCCCCTACCAAAAAGATTTTTGAGAGGTCTGGCTTAGATTTCAGATGCTGTGCTGCCACATATAGCATTTGCTATATGTAATTATGGTAAGAGACATACATTTTAATATTTTAAAGGAATTTCATAGAAGTCAAGCATAAAGCATTAACAAACGCTATCGTGTATTAGTTCTTGAATTCAGTATTTAAAAACCCATTGCAGTATTTCTACTTAGAGAAACCTGTCAATCCTCCAGAAGGCAGCCAGAGCACTAGGGCGGAGTGGCAAAGAGAAGTATGCTTACTGCATATGTTAAGAGCAAAACACCATAATATTCCTGAAACTGAGTCCTCAGATAGGCTACGATTCCCAACTGCTGTTTAACCACAAAAACAGCATCCTGAGAGAAACTGCTCTCTGGGAACCAGTTTTTTCCAAGAGGGACAGATTTCTCACATTCACCTCTCCCTCCCCAGGTCACAAGGGTTAGCAACAGTGACCCTTTCTAGATGGCTGGGCACCATTCCTACGAGAGAAACGATGTGAAAACCACCAGAAGGTTAAATTTCAAGAACAGATTTATGGCTGTTGGAGGCAGGAAGGGCTATTTCTAACCACAAGTGCACGGATTTTAAAAAATACCAACAAATGTCAGATTCAGCTCTACATATTCTGACTCTATTGTCTTTCCTTCTACTTAATCATATTGTAGAAAAGGCAATAATTATCTGTTAGGTGACAGCAAAGGCCGCCCAGTGGACAAGCAGTGGTGATGAGCTGAAAGGGCCAAGGCTAAGAAGAGGAGTTAATCATACTTTCCCTTAATAAACAGCTTTAAGCTCCCCCACACCCCACCTACTCACTGCTTTTGTTTCTTGTTTATCTCTTCTCGTAAGGCCAAATGAGCAGCTTGGAAATTCTGCTTGGGTCTAAAAGGCTTCTTTCCAGAGCGGCAAGGGAGCAGCTTCTGACTTCCATCCGCTGTTACAACCCGCCTGATACCCACTTCCTATCACCAAACTGGAGCATCTCTGGGGACTCAAATCTTTTACACTATGAGGTCTGTGTGGGAGCTGGACCCACCCACCCTGAGTTCCAGAAATGGCACATGACCCAGGCTCTGTCATTTAGCTTATTCTATGCCATGGTCACAGGTACTGGTCTAGTGATGTGCAAGTGACATAAGCAGTCCATTAAGAATGAGCCCTGGGACTGGCTAGATCTACTAGGAAAGGGTACCCTTTCTAAAAGTTGGCAGGATGGAAGCCTAGAGCTGTCATGGCTTTTGATATGTAAATAGCAAGCCAAAGAATGAAGTCAACCCAGAAGAAAGCCAATTCCTGACACGCTCTTTAAAGCCCTTCACTGAGCCATGCTCTCCATTACTCTGCAGTGTCCAGACATACAATTATCAAATCCCTCATACTTTAAATAACATGAACTAAGTTTTACCACAGAAATTGAAAGAAACCCTTGTAATGAATAGACTGTCTCTCAATCTTCTTAAGTGAGAGCTAATTCAAGACATTCTAAGAAGCTCAACTACAGGGCTTGTCACCATGAAACATACTGCACTCATCACTACCAGATTCCCTGGGGTGGGTCTGCTTTGTCCTGACATCTGCCACTCAAAGGTACCCAATCAGCTCTAGAAAACACACTTGATGCTGTGGAATGGAAAACATACCCTAAATTTACACACAGTCACAGAGAGGGAGCTAGGTGCCCTTTCATTATCAAGAAAAAGGCTTACAAAGTCCTTCATAATTGGTGAAGGACACTGCTACTAACTTTGAGAGCAGTGAACAAGGTTTCTGTGACACCTGAGGTCACAAGGTTTTATCATTTGCTGGGCTTCAGTGCTCATGGGGGCTCTGTCCTCAACAATGCCTGGGGATGATTGGGGACCATAATCCCTTGCTAACAACCCCTTGCAGAAGCAAAGCCCCTCTATGACTCAAGCAAAATGGTCCTATGTTCTTCTTGGGTTGTACTTTTCACAAAGAAACTAGTTTTACATCAAACCTTCATGGTGCTTCAGAGGAGCAGTCCTCCTCACCTTGATACTACTGTCCCAGGGGACACTGCTTTCTGCCAGTGGCCACACCGACTCATGCTCTGAGTCAGCCTTTTAACAAGGAGAGAAAATCACATCACACCAAACCGAACCAAACCTATCAATTCAAGACAATGAGGTAGCATTGTCCAAGGTCAATGAAAAGCAACCTGTTGTCTAAATGGCCTAGGAGCTTCCCTCCCAGCAAGAACTAAGAAATAATTCTGAAAACCAAATCATTTATTAGAAGATGACCTTAAACATCCCCTAATGAGACGCCTTGTAATAAGCTAGTGTACTTTGAAACTAACTTTTCAGGGAAATTCTGCAGCTGCTTTCTGTGGAAAGGATGAGTACTAAAACCGGCCACTAATACAGTCATCCTCTCACTGCTTTCTGAGGCAGTGGGCAAGGGGAGACCCAAAGAAGGTCTGGGCAACAGGAGTAGCACACAGCCTACCCGGCACAGGTATGCCCGGGCATAGACCGACACCAGCGGGTCCCCGATGCCTCTGATCATGCAGGTCAGTCGGGGCAGGCATTCCAAAATTCCCCTGTTGGAGACAGAAAGAAGGCAGCATCACACCCAATGGAAACACTTGATATTTTCTTAGTTTTACAATAAAGATGAAGAAGTTAAACTTTCTTTTAGGGGGCAGGGATTGAAACGGGGTCTCACTACGTAATTCAGGCTGTCCTCAAACATATAGTGATACTCCTGCCTCAGCTTTCCAAGTGCTGGGACTATAGGTATGTACTACCATACCTGGCAAACTTCTGTATTTTGGAAAAAGAAAAAACAAGTTTCAGGAACAAATCAAGGTTAAAGTATTAGAGTTTTCTAAGACAATGCACTAAGACTTTCTCTCCTAATATCATTCATTGAATGATTCCTTTCAGCAGTATGTCTGCTCAGGGCCCAAGGCCAACTTTCACCTTTTTTCTTGATTAAAAGTCACATTTACTTTACTAATTTTAACAGTTTTGTCCCTCTACAATTTTCTACCCATTGGTCACCCTTGATCTTCTTTCTGTATCTCTCCCTATTCCTTTGGCACTAATTCAATCAAGGTCCTGTGCTCATCTCTTCCCAGAACCTCAGGGCAGCATCAGACAACCTCTGCCCCTGCTGCTCTCCATCCAGGGAAATTGTGGGAGTTCCTTCTGCCTACAACAGTGAGGTAAAATAAGTCTCTTCAGCACCCATCTTATTTCCCCAACTATCTCAGACATCCCTAGATCTAAATCAAAGACATTTGGGAGAAATTCTAAATCCAACCAAAATAGCAATCAGTGGAGCTCCAGGTATCAGTCCTTGGCTTTAAGGAGTGACTGGCATGTCACAGGCTCTGTGGAACATAGACATGGCTTTCCTCAGCTTTACAAACTGTCCCCAAAACCACATCTGAGATGAACCACAGCATCAAGTAGCCTGAGCCCCAAAGACAAAGGCATCATCAACATATTTTTCTCCTTCTTCAACAGCAACAGCCCACAGGAGCATGGCCCCACTGTGTGCCTGGCTTTCAGGGTAGCCTGAGCAGTTTAAAGGGCCTGTACGTACCATTCTTAGGGCTACACACACAGGACTAGAAACTGAAGCTTGGAGACCCCAAATAATTTTCTTGAACCGCAGTCAGTGGCTACATGGCCAGAACTCAAATGAGGGCAAGCTGGTCTCCCATAAGCTATTTAACCAAATTCCCCTCTTCTACATTCATCATATAGGCGTTAAAATGAGGTCTCTATCTCACTTAATTTTCTCTTGGACTAAACACTGATTAGGTGGTTAACATTAGATCTACCATAACGTGCTCATGAATACAGCTACTATCACTGTGCTGTGTGTCTGTGTCTGTGTGAATTAGAAATGTTACGGTGCCAGACACTCAAGAAGAGCCTTACGTTTTAGAAAGGAATTTATTACACTTCAGGATGGATGCTTCCACGTAGCTATTAAAACATTCCATTAAGGAAGACACTTTCCAGACAGCTTGTTCCCTGATTGCAAAGAATGTTGCAGAAGTAATTAGGTAACCTTAGGATACAGCATCACAGTGGCCCACAAAAACCCTGAGAATTAAGTTAGCTAGTGGCTGCCTATTTCTATATATGGTCCTCAAGATTTCATACTTATTTAAAATACATTCTGGAAAATGTTATGCACTGATTCATGGTTACATACTGAGATGCAAAGTGCGTTTTCAGCATTTTCCATCAAAGCTTTATGAAATTTTAGGTAACTAAGATGGGTAACTTTTAGGTTTGTAGGTAAGTGGAATTCTCTGTTCCTCAATACTGGCACCTGTGCAGAAAAGACTGACCTGGTTTTTATTTCAAGTTTTTGAAGCAGAGGAAAAACCCAAAGACATAGCGTCTTAATTGAGAGCGTTAACATGGGAAAAGGAAACAAAAGCCTAAAGCACATCATATTTGAAGCAAAAACCAAAACCTGAGAGAGCAAGAGTCTCAGCCATGGTTTCTCAAGTGTGGTGTGGCTTTATCTTCAGGCTGGCAATCGACGAGACCAAACTTTCAACAGCAACATCAGGCAACCTGTCAGAAGTCTCCTACTGTTCATGGAGCTGCTTGTGTTGTCTATCTTTAACATCATCAGACAGAAAAAGGATACAATCTTGGAATGAGCTCCCTGATGGAAGCAATCTTGAAAAACCAATTCAGGCATGTTTCCTTGGCTGTGTCATTTACATTCTCTGGAGTAAAGTGATCTGAAATACAAAACCATCCCTGTTAGGCATCCTAAATCTTGGTAATTGTGGCAAATGCCGCAAGGCCTCGGTTTGGAAAACATTACCATGTGGCAGAAGACAGGGAGGTATAGTCCCTCAATGCCTTTCCTTCCAACCATCATCATTAGCAAATGGTTGATTACAGCAATACTACACACACACACACACACACACATACACACAGCTTTTAAAGTGCCTGCTTCACAGAGAATGCCTTACTGACATGAGCTAGCTCACCCCCAGAATAGTGCACTGTGGTCCACACTTTCCTGATCCTCTTTTGCAGAGGCAGCCAGTAAGGTAATGGAGTGCAGTAACTTGTCCAGAGCATAGCAAGCAACTGTCACAGCTAGAATATTAGCCAAGCAGTCTGGCTCCCAGCCAACAGTCTCAGCCATTGCATGTACTTTAATGCAGAGGTTCTTGGTGCCCCTAGCAGGAACTGCAACACTACTGCTCACACTTCCAGATGCTTTAGCCACCTGCAAGTGTAAAATTATATGTGATCTAAGCTTTGGCCCCAAGCATCGCCTGGGCCAGACCAGAAAGCAAGTCAAGGCCCCAAGGTGAGAAACCAGCCTGAGCTGGTGCTGGCTCAATACCAGCTCCAAGACTTGAGTCACCTTGTGCCGAAACTGCCAGTGTAGACCACTCTCATTCTTATCCTTTTTAATAATAGAATTCTCCTTTTTCTGCTGGGCAGATGGCCATCTCTACAGCTAGGCCCAAGTTCTGGTCCCTAAATACAAATAAAAATGCAACTTTTGGCAATTATCTTTTTAAGGAAAGGGGCTTGGCCTCCCCTGTTCTTCCTTCTTGCTTGCAGATTGGAATGCAAATACAATAGCTGGAACCTCTGCAGCTACACAAATACATGAGAACAACAAGACCAAGTAATCCATATCCCTGACACCCTGGGCTAGCTGGCCTACCAGCCATGACCCCCTTTATTATTTATTTTGAGTTTCTAGCACTGGCAGCCAATTTTGATGTACTGATATATGTTTCTTTTTAACCACAGAAACTTCTCAGTTTTGGACTTGATATACATCTTACTAAGCAATAAAATAAAGTTCAAAGAAAAAAAGAGAACAACCAAAAAATCCCAATACACAAACAAAAACAACTTATCAACAGCAAAAAGGTCCCTGTTGAACTCTCACATGGAAACCTCTACATGATTCATGTAAAACGACCCAAGTCCATCCCAGCACTGGCTGCTTATATTTTTAAGATCCAATTAAGGGCTGGGCATGGTGGCACATGCCTGTATTCCCAACAAGAGAAGCGACACAAATTCAAGACCAGCCTGGGCTACACAGCAGAACTCTATCTTAAAAAATTAACTAATTGATTGAAGGGAAAGTTAATGACTTTGGGACTAGCAAAGGACTCTTAGCTTTGGCTCTCATTTGGCTTTATAACAAGTCATTTTTCATCCCTGAGTTTGCTACTAATGGTATATCATAAAGGTAGTCAAAATTCCTATGCAATCAGCTCAAAAAAAAAAAAATAAGGTACTTCTACAGAACAATAACTAATCACAACTGCTGACATCCTGAAATTATAATCTCAAGTCTGTTTTTGGATGTCTGTCATGCTTTGGCCATTTGAAAACTAGGAGCTTACCGCTTTGTTTTCTCCTTGCCTGGGGCCAGTTATCAAACCATGGCCTTGTGCATGCCAACTAAACACTTTACCACTGAACTAACCTGCAACCCCCAGGCTTGCCATCCTCAAAAAGATGGCAAAGGACCACTTTTACCTTCTTGGCCTGAGTCCACACATACTTTAACTTTTTTCCCCTCAAGTTTCAAGAGATTTCCCACCGGTAAAGAAAAAAGTTATTCTTTTGTGTGTGTGTGTGTGTGTGTGTGTGTGTGTGTGTGTGTGTGTCGGGGATTGAACTCACCCAACCTAGGGCTTGCCAGGCAGGCGCTCATGCCACTGAGCTAAATCCCCGGTTGGAAAAAGTTATTCTTTAATTCACCTGTCAATTATGTCTTTTGGAAGAGGGAGGACGGGGTTAATTTTCTTCCATATGAAGAAATCATGCAGATTAGAATCCAAAAGCAAAACACGTCTTAAAAGGTTTGTTTTGTTTCTTCTGAGATTACCATAAAATCTCATTTCCCAGTTGAAGGAACTGAAGCTTGGCAAAGGGTAGAAAATCAGCGATTCCAGTTGCCATAGGGGCTGTAACTCTAGTTTCTAAAGGTAGGATGCCCTGCATAGACATACTAGCTACAGGCACGTGACAATATGCATGTATGCTATAGCAACACAAGGTCTTTGGGTTTTTCTTCCAGCTCCAAGACAACTTAAGAGAAAGGATTGGGTGATACAAGGTTTTCTTACAGAAAGCTGAAGAATATATCCCCTTACTGTATTTGTATAACACAAATGCCTTCCATGCTAACTAAAAGCTAGGCCTAGTGGCACATGCCAATAATCCAGGTACTATGGAAGGCTGAAGGAGAAAGATCAAAATTTCAAGCCCAGTCCAAGCAACTTAGCGACACTGCAGTGGTAGCAAACACATAAACAGAAAAAAAGGATATGCAGGCAAACTAACAAGGTAACAGCCAGTAGCAGTCAGTACCACAAAAGTACCAGACATTAGAATGATTTGAATGACAGTAGGTTTGATAGAATAGTTAGAGAAGGTCCCTGAAGAGGCATTTGAACTAAGCCCTGAATTACTAAAAGAAGCCAGCCGTGCTGAAATGACAGGACGTATTTCAAGGAACAGAAACAGCAAGTGCAAAGGGTCTGAGGTAGGTGTGACATCAGCATCACCAAGGGAAAGAAAGCAAGCCAAAGCAGACAAGGAGGAAGGGGAGAAGCAGGCACCACAAGGTGGTCCCAGAGGACTGAAGTCTTGGTAAAAACTGAGTTCTTTTTCCTAAGTGAAACAGAAACTCCCTTAAAGGTTCTGAACACAGGAGTGGCACAGCATGATATGTGGTCTGTGCCTAAGAACCTAGGCTGCCATATGGAAAACACACTCAGAATTTGGAAACTGATTCATAAGAGACATCGATGTAACAAAGAATAGTGGTTTTCTTCCTAGTTCCCATTTCTTTTTCTTTTATGGTGCTTCTTTAATTAACCTTCCTGTGGGTGTTTTAGGAAGAAGGCAGTGACCACTGTGACCAGTGCTCTTTCCTGCCAAGTGTGGACCCTCTCGGCAGAGCAGAGCTTCCAGTGATGTGACTGCACATAGTGAGCACATGCCCAAAGGCCAGGTCATGAAGACCCCTGCTGACTGCCACGGGCCCAGGTCTTCTGAGGAAACCTGGAAGGAGGACTGCTGAGATGACAGGGATGAGAATCACAAACCCCAACCCCATCTGGCAAGTTGGAAGCAAAAGATTCTGTCACTCAAGAGTATATGGGCTCGTCACACGAGCTGGATGAAGAAATGCTTAGCTGGAACGAGACCACAGCTACTAATGTGTCCCCTTGGTGAACCCAAAAGACACCTATTGCTTACTAGATTCCTAAGAGCTAAACTGTAGTAAAACTCCTGTCGGCAAAGAGTTCCAAGTACTGAATGCACCAGTTAGGACTTGATTTAAGTGGAAAGAATGAGTACAAATGCCACTAGAAGTCTCTCTCTACATAATGTCTTTAGGCAGAATTCTGCAGAGCGCATCACAAAGCTTTCCTCATAATTTTGGTGAAGAGTCATCCCCCCAGATTGCCTGGCCACTGTAAGCAAAGAGTGTCCCTTTCCCTCTCAGATTCTTGAGGCTACAGAAAATCATGCAGATAAAGATTTTAAATGAAAGAAAAAGTCACAAAACACGAAGAAATCATTTGCAAGAAAACAAAAACGTGGGCATTATGCTGCACTCATATAATCGCAGCACTCCAGGAGGCTGAAGCAAGAGGTCTGCCAGAAGTTTGAGGCCAGCCTGTACAACATAGTGAGTTCAAGGCCATCCTAAACTACACAGCAGCTACAACAACAACAAAAACAAAAAACAGGAACAAAAAGAAACAAACAAAAGCCTTGTTTGCATGACTCCAGGCAAAAAATAAAAAGTTACTAGAGAGAAAAGAATTTTAGCAATAACGGTGCTAATTAATATATTTAGCACTTGGAAGTGGCTTTTAATTCTGAAATTTTAGAGTTTGGGTAGGGAGTCAGTTATAAGTAAACGTTTTTTATTTGGTCCTAAACTGTTGTCAATGGAAATTAGGAGGAAGAAAAATTATTGCAGGCAGATCACATAAATGGTTAAATATACAATACTACTACTAGAAAGTAGAACCCATACTAAAAGGGGTTTTTAAAATTACTAGTTCAGTGGTAGAAAGCTTGTCTAGCAAGCCTAAGGCCCTGGGTTCAATCCTCAGTACAAAAAGTTAATAAATTACTGTTGCTGCCAAACAACACACATATTTGGGGTTAAATCCACCTCTGGCTAAGTTTGCCAGCACTGGTATAACATGGTTGGCAACTCTAAATTCCACAGATGGATTAGATTTCCCAAAACCTTTAGCCCACAGAGAGAACCTTCCCACTAGGGCTGCAGCCCACTTTTCCAGGCTCCCTACTTCCTAATTGTGATGTGCCTGGTACACTGAGGTTCTAGAGCAGCACTGAAATTAATTTTTGTTTTGGTTTTTTTTCTCGTTTGGTTTTGAGATAGGGTCTTCCCAGGCTGGCCCTGAACTTACTACGCAGTTCAGGCTGGTCTGTAACTCATGGTGCTCCTCTTTCTGCAGATTCCAGGGTACTGGGACTATAGGTGTGTGCCACCACACCCAGATAAAATTAATTTTAATTTTAGCCCAATTCATCCAAAATATCAGTTCAACATGTAATCAACATAAACAGATTATTAGTGAGGTACTAAGTCTTTGAAATCTGTGTCCTTTTTTTAAAGCACATCTCAGTTTGTCCAGTTATATCTCAAATGCTTGGGAATCTCATGCAGCCAGTGACTGCCACACTGAGAGGCAAGTTCTTATCTCTTCTGTTCTGGGTTGGTCCTTTTGAGAGAGGCAGGTGTGACATCAGCATCACCAAGGGACAGAAAGCAAGCCAAAGCAGATAAGGAGGAAGGGGAGAAGCAGACCTTTGGTCCATCTTGTTTAGATACAAAGGGATATGGAGTTCTGTCTTTCTAAGAAATGTACATTATTAAATAGTTTTTAAAAGATGGATGGGTGAGTGAAATGGATAGATGGGTAGATAGGAGAGGATGGGGGTGACAGGAAAGGAAGAAGGACAGAAAAGGAAAGTGGAAAAGGGAAGGAGGAAAGGAGATATGGGTCAAATATTGGGTCACTGTCACCACCCTTGTCTCTGTATCCCCTGGGAAGCACTGCTGTCAGGAATAGAGGAGGAGGGGTGAACCAGTGCTCACTGGCTGCTCCAACCGGTACAAATGAGGCTGATTCCATGCAGCATTGCTTGTGAGTTAAAAGAAGGATAAAAGGAAAGGAAGGCACAGCTGAGTTATGCATCAACAGATACACCATCATTATCATTTATATGACACAAGAAATCCATCATCCACTTGTCCCATTATAACTTCTTGAGGACTTACAATTGATTGGCAATAAATTTAATGCAAACATTACTCAGGTATAGACTGTAGATTCAAAGCATCTGTTACTATTGATTTATTTGACAATGTTCTTTCATATGCATAAACTTTTAAAAGCAATTTGCTTAAGAAAAGGAAGACATATGGGGAAATATTAAGTGTCAAACATCAGAGGAAAATTAGCTCATGTGAAAGTTAGCAGAGTCTAATTTTACAGCTCTCCATTTCTGCATCCAATATTTGCTAAAATTCCTGGACAGGCCCATGTGAAAAACCTACTAAGTTTTGGGATGACGAGATGATCAGAGGTCGTCCTTCAAACATGTCCCTTGTAATACACCAAAATTTAAAGTTTTATCAGTTCTCAATAAATCAGAACTCAATAAAAACGTCTAATAATAATTTCAGGGTTGTCATGGTTTACGTCTGTGTCTTCCAGGCCTCATGAGTTTGCATTGTGCATTTGTGCATTTGCATTGTCTAGTGCTTGGATTGATGGTGTTAGTGCTACACCCACCTAGGGGTGGAGCCAGGATGTGATGGCAGGAAGGTGTGTCTTGCTCTTTGCTGGTTCCTGCTTGCTGTTTGCAGCCACCAGGAACTGCGGCCCAGCCATGCCCACCTGCCTGGGAACCAACTGAGTGTGGACTGAAACCTCCAAAAACTGTAAGAAATAAACCTTTCTTTTCTTAACTTTGGGCTTCAGGTATTTTGTCTCAGCGACGAGTAAAAAATGACTAAAACAAGGGCTGAATGACACTCAGAAGCTAAGTATGGTGGCACAAGCCTGTGATCCCAACAAGCTGGGAGGCTGAGGCAAGAGGATCACAAGTGCCCAATATGGGCAATTTAGCAAGCTCCTGTCTCAAAAAAAAAAAAAAAAAAAAAAAAAAAAAAACATTAAAAAAGTTGGGGATGTAGCTTACTGCAAAGGCCTGCATTCAATCCCCAGAGCCATAAGGATAAAGAATCCCACCAGACTGGCTGAAAGCCTCAGTGTTACCTGGTAAGACGCTGCGGTTATCCAAACACATGGAAAAGATGCGCTCATAGACCAGCTTTCCTGGGGGAAAAGGACATACTGGTATTAGCATCACACATCAGAAGCTAACACTAAATCGTTTGTCAATTAGAGGGACACAGGTCTTATCCCAGACAGACACGTTTTAACTTGCGATAACACTGCCATCTAGTGGAACAAGCTTTAAACCATATTCCTTTGGGGTTTTTTTTTGTTTTTAATGAGAGAAAAAGGTGACCAATGTTACCCTTTAGAGTCTTGACTGACACCAGGGCTAACAGAGTCTCAGCTCTCTCCATGTCCTCAACAGAAAATATTCTAGATTCTATGCTACGTTCAATTTTCAATCAGAGGGTGCAAGTGGGCTGAGTCCAGCCTGAGACAGGATATATTTGATCCACAACTTGAGTGCCATAGGGTGCTTTAAAAATTTATGAATTCATTCCCAAAGGGAAACTGGGAGAATTAAGGTGAAAAAAATCTGCTAGTTCACATAAGATATGCAAAAATATGCTCATATCCCTACAGGACAACACCCAGGTAGACAAATCAGGAGCTGCCCCCTGCAATAGCATCTGCACTGCCCAGTTTGCCGCAGTCCCACCGGATCCCACTGCTCTCCTGTCAGCCCGTTTCCTCGTGAATCTGCAGAGCAGTGGCTAGAAGCATCTGAACTTGAGCTTCCACTAGGAAGGAAGCCCCATGAGCGCAGTAAGTGTACTCGTCTCATCGCTGCCACATCCCCAGGACCTGATCCAGGCTGCTGGACAGATGGATGGAGTGTAGGTTTTGTTAAATCACAGATCACTGTCTCAACTACTCAGCTTTGGCAGGGCAGAATTAAAACAACTTGAGACGATATGTAAATAGGTCAGCTATATTCCAAAAAAACAACTGGCAAGAAGAAAAACTATTCTGCGCATGTATTTTGGAAAACGTCATCACTATATAGGGAGTAAAATGACAGCTCTTCATTTTCTGCCTCCATCACTTTCAATTTAAAAGTGTTTATGTTCTTTTTCACAACCCCAGTATTCTGGCAAATAAAGAACAGCAATCTTGAAAGTGAGAAAGTTGTAAAAATCGTGTCTGGTTAAGGACCCGGGATGAAATGATGTCATCAAGAGTGACGCAAGTTAGGATGAAGGAAGGAAGAGGTCAGTCTAGGAGGTGCCACCTCTCCCAGGGTGGACCCTTATATTACAATCACCTAATGACACTTTTGGAAAGGAACACTCTTGGGTCCACCCTCGAACCACTGAGGTAGAAATTTTGGATGAAGGGTCTGGCCTAAGAATATGGTTTTGAATCACCATGCTAGGAAATTTTGTACATGCTTAAGTATGAGGACTACCAATGAGGGAGATACCAGAGAATACCTCTTCCTAAACTTGTGCTTCTCAGACCTAGCTGCATAGTCTCAGCACTTGGGGCTCTTCCGAACTTAACAGCTGTCCATGTCCCGCCTCAGAGATTGGGATAGGCTGCAGCTCGGACCCTGGAGAATTTGTGAAGGTCCCCAGGTGAGCCCAATGTGCAGCCACGGATGAGAAGCCCAGCTCTCCACCAGGGGCTGCAGCTGACCCTGTGGAAGCCTTAAAGAGTGAGCCCCAGAGCCTGCCCCACCTGCCTTCTTCCCATCACGCCAAGGAGCAGCCACGCCTGGTACAAGGCACAGCCTCCCCAGGACAATGGGTGTGCTGGCGTCAGGGTGCATGGCATTCGCCTCACCCATTAGCAAGGCTGCAGATAGCTGTAAAGCTTCTTGACTCCTAAGGTACATAGTGCGGACTGAGCGTGAAACCTCTAAATAAAAAGCTTAGTGTGTCACTAAAACAAGCTTTACAAAGAACATGATTTTTCTATCTTACTTTCACTTTTTTTTTCCCTTGCTGTACTGGGGACTGAACCCAGAACCTTCACACTGAGTCACATCTCCAGACCCCTACACACACACACACGCACACACATACACACACATGGTTTTTTAAAAATTTTTTGAGACAGGCTTTCACCAATTTGTTGAGTTGCTCAAAGTGGCTCAAACTTTAGATCCTCCTTTCTCAACCTCCCTAAATACTGTGTGGGGATTACAGGCACCATCATTCCCCGCTCATCCTCATTCTACAATTTGGGCCAAGCGGGCTATTTTTCTTTTGTATAAATAGTAGACAATTGTTTTGAGAACTAATGCCAGATCTTAGATCTATGTTCTTTTCTTGAGTTTTGTGTGTGTGTGTGTGGGGGGGGGTTGTTGGTGTTTTGTTTTATTTTGATATGGGTTTGGGATGTAGCCTAGGTTGGCCTTGAACCTTGAAATCCTGCTGCTTCAGGCTCCTTCCTCAGTGCTCTTGATTTCTTTCTTTATACACTTGGGCAGTGATGGTGAACCTATGGCACATGAGCCACAGCAAGTTATTCACTGAAAACTCTAAAAGGTTCATCACCACTGCACTAGCAGCAGTAAAGTAGATTTTAAAACAACAGAGGTGACAACCAGCACTTTCGGAGTGCTCACTTTGTGCTAGACACCAAGTTATTTACTATAAATCCTGTCAACAAACTCTCCAGAGAGGAAAAATGCTATGGGCTTCCTACATACTCTAATTCTCTCTAGAAGCCCTCAGAGGCAGGGTCTATGGAAGTGACACTTGGGTCTAAAGAGGCAAAACATTCCCACGGCTCAAAATGAAATGCAGCATTCCCTGTCCTTTTACCACCTATCAGAGTGACCAGCTGTACCAGTTGCTGGGGTATCGTCTGTGTCAGACCCAAGACAACAGGAGGAATATATATTCTAATTTCTTCTTTCTTACACAAAAAGCAACGCACTACTCCATAAAGCTCGTGCATCTTAACTGTTTCACTTCAGAATACTCCCAGAGGACCTTCCCTTAGGGACACAAGCCCAGCCTCCTTCTTCCTTAGAGCACTGGGCACTCCCCTGGAGATATGTGTCATGATTTATTTAACTGGCCCCCTACTGATGGCCACTTCAGTTATTTCCCATCTCTTGCTATTCACAAATAAGATAAACTCCTAGGGGTAAAAATCCAAAGGGATCTGCATCAGTAATTTTTCTGGTGTGTTAAAACTACCCACATAAGTAATGCATGAGAGAAATGATCTTTGACTGCAGAGGGCTCTAAATGAGTCTCTGCTCAGCCACTCACTATGCTGGAAACCTTGAATAAGCTACCTACTTCCCTGGATTTCAGATTCTTCACCTTTTTATAAAATGGGGACAATTATAGACTATCTCACAGAGCTGCCAAGCAGACTCCATGACCTAACCCCTGGAAAGCATTTGCTAAGGGCTTATCACTATTACTTTAAATTGCAGCCCAGCTACGCACAGCAGCACTGCCCCACATCTCAGCTGGCTGGGTTGGGGTGCTGGCCACAGTGAGCCACATGAAGTCTTTGCACCCGAAGGTAAACATGCCACCAGGGCTGTTAAGAGATGGTCTCACTCAGAGATGCTGACTCACATGAAGGAGGCCAGCAAAGGAGATGAGAAGAAAGTGTTAGGACAGCCCTACACAGCCATAACCTTGCTCCCTGACTTAGGACTCATTCCCTGGAAGGAAGCTGAGCTCGAGGCAAAGTGAGGGCTGAGATGTGTACACCTTGGCACCTGTCCTGTGAGCTTCAGGCTGCTGTCCTCCTCATCCCCACTATCTCACCTGAGCCACACCACCCTTGCCCAGCACCAGAAGAGCTACCACAGTTGCCTGGGCAGACTCGACACCAGCCCACACCTACAATCTATCCAGCCAACAGCCAGAGGGAGCCTGGTTAAAAAAAAACAAAAAAAACCCCAAGTGGACCACGTCCCTCAATGGCTCACATCCTCCAGGGACCTCACACCCTCAGAGTCAAACCTCAATCTGCCTGGGGCCCACAGGCCATGCTGGGTCTGCCTTTCCCGCCTGTTCATTCCACCCTAGCCACCTTAGTTTCCTCATAGCTCCCCAAGCCCACAAGGCATGCTCCAATCCCAGAGCACTGGCTGCTCTTCAGCCTCGCCTGCCCCCGGCCTCCTGTCTCCTCGAGCTTTGTGTCCCTCTCAAGTCTTTCACATGCACTGCTTGCTTCGCTCCCCTGCTTGGTCACAGCCCACTCCCAGCCAGCCCAGTGCTCCTGCCCCTGGTTCTGTTTGGTTTTTCTTCACAGCACTGATCATTGCCTGACACAGAGTGGGGTTGGCTCAGTTATTCTCCCAGTTCACCATCTTTTATGGGAATATAAATGCCACAAAGAAAGGGATTTGTGTTTCTCTTTCTTGCTGATTCATCCCCAAAGTCTAGCAGAGGACCTGATGCCACCTCTGTGTGACCTGAACTCTCCTCCTTGCCTAGTTAGCATCCATTCCTTTTTTTTTTCCCCAGGTGCTGGCATCACCTTTCTCTTTCAGGGGAACCTAGCCTGGGGAATCAATACATTTTATCCCCAGACACTATGGGTGGCCCCCAGCCGGCCATGGCTCCAAGTGTGGCCAGTGAGATGAATTCCAGGACTGCGGGGAGAGTGGCTGAAGAAAGCAGCTCTCCGTGCCTTGGAACCATGAGCAGTAAAGTTGACAGAAGCAGAAGTGAATGAAACCTGGAAATGAAGCTAACCCAAAGGCAAGTACTAGAAAAAGACAAGGCCCTGATAACACTGAGCTCCTGGACGGAGGTTTACCACAAGCCAGAAACTACTACTATTCTTTGCAGCATAAGCCAATAAACACCCCTCTCTGCTATGTTAGTTAGGTTTTCTGCCACTTGCCTTAGCTAATACACTCAGGATTCCAGTCTCATGAACAGGTCGGAGATGTATGGAACTGATTTTTTTTTTTTTTTTTATAAAGTTAAAATTTATTAGAAATGCTTGCTTGTCTTGCAAAACACTTGCACAACAAGTTACTCACAATCTAAGCATTTTTAAGTCAGATTGTTCACAAGCATCTGCAGTATCAGTTTTTTCTTTTCTTCTTCTCTTCTTATTCTTCTTACCCGTTCTCCTCCTCCTTCTCTTTCTTTGTTTCCTCCCCCCGTGCTTCCCCTGCTTCTTCTTTGCTTTGGTGGCCAGTTTCTTTTTTTTTTTTTTTTTTCTTTTTTTTTTTAATTTTTAAATTTTATTTAAGGAGAAAAGAAAAAAAAAAGCAGAGAAAGGGTACAAGTTTTCTCTCACATTCCATCTTTTGAGTAAATACAGATGAGATTGCCCTCAGGCTCACTCTCAGTAAGACAGCAAGTGCCTTTGCTTTTGACCTTCTATGTGTTCTGTTCTCAGAAGACAAGAACACTCTCAATTTCTTCTGGGCCACCTCCATTCTGTATACTATCTGTAGCTTAGGGGTCACCTGGCTGGCAAACCACTAACAGCAAGATGTTCTACCCAACCAAGCACTACCAAGCAGAGGCCATTTTACTAGGCTCCAAAAGATCACTTTGTCTGAGCATCCACTGTGGGACTCAGGGTAGCCATGAGGGTGCACAAGGACCTCCAAGGAACTATGGGCACCATCTGCACAGCAGGGGACTGGTGAAAATGAAGACGCTTAACAGTGGGGGGACACTATTTCCAGCTTTGGCAATAGGGAGACAGGAAGCCCGCGGGCAGGTAAAAGGTTGGACAAGCTACCAAGTTCAGTGGTATAACCTGGATCCTGGTCTGCGGTGTGGTGCTACTACAAGGTGGTGGTTACTAGGAGGCAGGGCCCACTAAGAGGTCTTTAGGTCACCCTGGACATTCCCTTAAAGGAACTGTGGGACGCTGGCACACTACGCAGTCTTGCTTCTTAGCCATGAGGTAAGTGGAGCTGTTTTACCACATGATACCACCATGTTGTACTGCCTCATCACAGGCGCACAAACAATGTCTCCACATGATCACAGATCTGAACTTCCAAAACTGTAAGTTCAAATAAATCTTTTCTCTTTGTAAATTGATCATCTCAGGTATTTTGTTATAGTAAGAAAAAACTGCCTAGCACACTCAGTTCTGAACCACAGGAACTTTGGAGAGCCCTGTGGAAGAGATGGGCAACAGCTGGCTTAGACAAGACTTGTGCTCCCCAAAGCTTGTTCTACTTTGTTCACTGACTTCATCCATCTATGTGAAAACTGGAGAAAACAGAAGACAAGATTCTTTCACTCAGGCCAGGTGTGGTGGCACACACCTGTAGCCCCAGGACTCAGGAAGCAGAGGCAAAAGAAATGCCATGAGTTCAAGGCCAACCTGGGCCACACAATGACTTCAATGCTAGCCTGAACAACATAGCAAAACTGACTCAAAAACAAACAAACAAACAAAAAAACAAGATTCTTTGATTTAAAAGCAACATGCCTTGCAGATGGACAGGAGGGAAAATCTTCTAATGTTCTAATTACTATACTACAGGGTAGCTCCACTTGACAGCAATTAACTAAATATTTCAAAACAGCTAATAGGATTTTGAATGCTTCCAACCCAAAGAAATGAGAACTGTCTGAGATGACAGATGTGCCAATACCCTGATCTAATCATTACACATTGTATACATATACTGAAATCTCATGTTGCACCCATATGAGTAATCATTGTATTTATGTACATATAGTGTACTTAATATACATAATACATCCATTAAAAACAAAAATGTATGAAAGCTGTTAACAGGCATGGGGGCATGATTTGGTCACCCTCATAATTTACTTACTTATTCAAATCACTGCAGAACCTTACTTACAGTAACTCTAACACCCAATTCCTGAAAAAACAAACATAGTCCCTAGATACAGGATGAACACGGTACTTACCAAATGTATCAAGTATGTCGGTGATAAGGACAAATTTGCTTGGGTAGAACTGAATAACACTTGTGTCCGAAAGAAGTTTCGAGCACTACGAAAGGGAGAAAAGAAAATTCACTGTGTCATGTCTGACTTGGTTGCGCCCCTCAAGCCCTAGAAAATTAATAATTTCTATGAAAAAGATGCTCACCATCTTATGCCAAACCCTGTGCTAGGCTGGGGGATGTAATGATAAGCCAAAACACTGTGCTTCTGACAAAAGAACCCGGACTCCTCACACACAGCCCCTTAAGGAAGGTTCTGGAAAGTCTTGCTCCGGGGAAGCCATTGGCTTTTAATCCAGAAGGGTCCTCCTTGAGGAACTAGGACCAGTACTCATCTCTGCATCACAGTCCTTTCATCTGACCAATCTTTGTTCTGTTTTCCAACCTGGCTTCCTCTGTTTTATTTCAGTATGATCTAGATTCTTTTTTCTTTTTTTAACTTTGAGACAGGGTCTCACTAAGTTTCCCAGGCTGCACTCAAACTTGTGATTCTCCTGTGTCGTTCTCCAAGAGTGTTGGGACTACAGGCATGTACCACCACGCCCGGCTAGGGTTCTTATATACTCTTTTCATACAAGTAATTATCCACGCTTTCTTAAACTTACATCAACTATTTAAACTCACTCCCTAACTTTCCTCTCCAGGGAAGCATGCCAAGCTTCAAGAGGCTGTGTCTCTGGAACTATGAGCTTCAGTGTTGGAGGTGGTCCAGCTCTGACTGCATCGCACAATCCCTATGCTCTTACTGGTGCCAAAATGCTGCTGACACATTCATGATTTTTTAGTTTTTCAGAAATGGAGATGGAACATAGGGCCTCTGCATTGAGCCACATGCCTAGTCTTTTTAAAAAATGCTATTTCTACTCAGAAGAACTAAATTTAATGCCCTGAAAGTTTTTACAAATCCCACAGTCAGCATAAGGAACCAAATAACTTTCTTGTATTTTATCATTCCAACAGTTGACTGTCAGATTGGAAAATGTCACATAAAAATAAAATAATTAGCTGAGTGTGGTGATGCAACGCCAGTAATCCCAGCACTGAGAACGAGGTCGGAGGATCATGAGTTTGAAGCCAGCCTAGGCTACAAGTAAGATTCTGTCTCAAATAAATAAGCAAATAAAATTTTTTGTGCATTTAGAAAAGTCCTTTAATATGTATTTCAATATGCAGAGAATGGTTAAAAGATTTACCAGGTCAAAGATAGGCTGACATGTATTTCCACTTCAGTGTTGTTACTCAATATCTAAATTATTATTAGAATCACCGAGTTTCTTCTAAGCATAAAATGCCTAAAAGTAAACAGCATGTCTGAATTATGAAACATCCTCCTACAGCCCAGATGCTACGGGGGAACAGGGAAGCAAGCTGTTAAAACAACAGTGCTGACATGAAACATGGCACTTGAATGTATAGGGAATTCCATTTCCTGACGCCCTGCTTGGGGGAATTTTTTTCCAAAGCTCTTTATGAAAGTTCCAACTTAAACAATTGTCCCAGGAGATTTGATAGTGGGAAGAAAAAGCAAACAATTTTGAATCCTACAGACTGTTTACAATACACAGCTCTAGTTTAGATTCCTAGGGATATGACACCCCTGAGTTCCTACCCATAACCTGGTTTCCAAGTCTCTTGGAAAGGACCCAGCATCCATGGGTGAAATGAGGCACATAATTCAAGCAGAAGATTTCAAATAGACTTCACAAACATCTGTGCACTGATTTTTCTCCCACACTGGTATCATAGAACATATATTTTATAAAGTATAAAAGGAACTAAAGTTTTTTAAATTAAAATTTAAAGCCATAAAATTTTTTTGAATTGAAGTTACTTTTTAACATTTTTCCGCCAGCTTGAATGGCTGGTGGTACTTACATGACTGTCCCAACAGGTGGCATGTACTATTGGTGATACAATCAAATCTATTCACTTTTGTGGGTCTTTTTCCTAGTAAAATTACTAAAAAGCTACCTGATAGCACAATCACACATATGCTTCAGGTCCCCCAGGAACAAAACACAGGAATTATGTCCCTCTGTGATTGTGTTAAAAATCACTATTTTGAAGATGCCACAGCTTTTAAAGCTTTGGTGCTACCTCCTAACTTATCAGTTTAAGAATCAGGTACCTTGAAGTATGCATTAAATATACAAATTTGTGGCTCCCCACAAAACCTACTGGTCAAAATCTGAAGCTAGGGCATCTGGAGATCAGTACTTTAATAAGGGCTCCAGGTGACTGTCAACCAAAAATAAAGCTTGCAGACACCAGGTTGGTGTTACCCATCACCCACATACTCAATGGAGTAAATATTCCATAACCAACTATTCTCAACTTGAGAGTCCTCTATGGAACACTGAAGTAATACACCAGGGTCTTACCACCCAGAAATTCTAATTAAACTGACATGAGGTACAGCTTGGATGCTGGGATTTTTTAATGCTCCAAGTGATGTATAGTAGGCTATAAACACCTTTCAAACAACGAACATGTTTCTCTGCCTGAAACACAGACTATTAAGCTTACTTACTAACACTGATAGGAAAACCCTGAAAAAACATTTTCTGTTTGTTTCCAGTGAATGAGAAAACTAGGAGTATTCTAACATTTCAGAATAAGTTTCTAAAATTAAAATTTTTAAAAAGATACTTGGATGAGCAGAACAAATGGATTAATTAAGAGATGTCTTGAGACTTAGAGGGATAGAAGGAAGAAGAAGCATTATTACCCAGAATATATGAAAAAAAAAATGTAAAACCCACCAGGAAAAAATATAAATAACATAGTGGGAAAAAGAAATCAACAAGAGACATTTTACAGAAAAGGAAACCTCAATGGCCCATAAGCAGGAAACAAAATGCTCAATTTGCTAAGTCTGGTGGTACATGCCTATAAACCCAGCTGGGAGGCTGAGGCAGAAGGATCACTTTGAATTGGAGGCCACAAAAGGCTACAAAGTGATTTCAAGGCCAGTCCAAACCACAAAACAAAACCTTGTCTCAAAAAGACAAAACCAAAAAACCCCTCAAAACTACACTAAAAATAGCAGGATATATTATAGTAATCCACTTTGACTTTCCATTATCTTGATTTAAAGCCCTGTATTGCTCTCACCATCTTGTTTGACTGATGTTCCTCTATTCTGTCATGCTTGATAGTACCAGGTTCGAAAGTTTAGGCAACAGCTGTGAAGATAGTGGGATTCATTATGATGCCCATTCTGGTTGACTATTATCTACTTTTGAAGACCTATAATGTCTCCAATGTTTTGGTTTTTGTTGGTCTTGTTCTTTACTGTTTTATTCAATTTTATTATAACTGATGATATAGGCAATTCTATTACAGATAGCAGGAGGCATTATGGTAACCATTGTTGATCACCTTGTATTATGCTTTTACATTATCTATTATGTCCACCCTTTTGATTTGACTGACACTGTTCTGTTATGTCACATTTGGTTCTACTTTCTTCCAAAAAAGTAATAAGAACTGTGGGAGCAACAAAACCCAAAATGTGTAATTGTCATTGTACAAAAGAGAGGAAAAGAAAGTGCTCTAAACGATGTAACTGCATGTATATTTAAGTGTACAAGATAGATAATGATATTCCTGAATTTTGTTGGATATTTGCAGTCTCACTGCTGGAATGTCCACTTTATAAGCTTTAATTTTGTAACTTGAACAATTATTTCTAAGATGACAATATGTAATCCATTAACTAATGATTTCCTACTGTTTATTTTTTTCTGTAAATCTGTATAACTTGTACCCTTTCTGTGCTTTTTTTTTCTTTTTCTACTTAAAATTAAAACAAACAAACAAACAAAAAAAACTACACTAAAATGGTGTTATTGCCTCCTTTCATTTTTCACTGGAAAAATGAAAACAGAAAGTCAGCTCACACCGCCCATGGAATAGTAGCAGAATGCAAAACAGCAGATTCTCACACTCTGCTGCTACTAGAGAGAGGGACAGAATGCGGGGCTGGCATCAGGGAATAGCTTCGTGATCTGAAAGCTGAAATAGCACCCAGCTGTTGCCAAGCAAGTCCCACCCAGGTTCATTCCTCACCTGGAGAAAAGTATGAAGTGGGCATGAAACAATGCGCCCAGGTGTGCACCCAGCAATGTTGATCATAATAATAAAAACGCAAAGGCAGAGCCAGATGCCCATCCACAGATGCTGTAGTTCACACACCAGAAGACTGTTTTATACAGAACACAATCCCTCCCAACAACCAAGGCGGTTTCGTTGTCATTGCTTTTGGTTTTTGTAGAAATTAACACGCGGATCCTAAAATTCATAAAGAAATGCACAAGACCCACAATAAGCAAAATGATTTTGAAAAAGAACGAAAATTAAAGACTTACACAACCGGGGGCTGGGGATTTAGCTCAGCAGCATAAGTACCTGCCTTGCAAGGAGGCAGTCATGAGTTCAATCCCCGTACCAATTAAAAAAAAAAAAGACTTACACAACCCATTTCCAAAATGTACTATAATGCTACAGTGATCAAGGCAGCATGGAATTTGCATAAGGATATACTTTTGAGACCAATGGAATTAGCACTGAGAAACCAGGAACAAGCCCTTACATTCATAGCCAACTGAGTTTTCATAAAATTGCCAAGGCAATTCAAGGAAACACAAGGAGTCTTTTTTTTTAAACTCTGCTGGGACAATTATATACATACACACAAAAAAAAAAACCTTGGACCAGTGATGGCGAACCTTTTAGAGGTTTCAATGATACAAACAGCCTGCTGTGGCACACATGCCGTAGGTGTGCCACCACTGCCTTGGACCCTTATCTCATCTCTGACACAGAAACCAACACAAAACAGACCATGGGCCTAAGTCTAAGCATTATCACCATATAAAACTTCTAGAAAAAAATCACAGAGAAAATCCTCATGACCTTGGGTTAGTCAGAGTTCTTATATTTGACTCCAAATGCATCAGCTAAAATGAGAAAATTAACAAGTGAGATTTCATGAAAATTAAAACCTCTGCACTTCAAAACAATCACTATGAAAATGGAAAGACAAACCACAACATAGGAAGTCATATAGTCATACACCATGTGACAATACTATAGGTTGTATATGCAACAGGGGTCCCATAGGCTCTGTAAGCATGTTCTATGATGCTCTGCCAAAACAAACCTACCAAATGGTACATTTCTCAGAACATGCCCCTATCATTCCACAATAGATAACTGCAATTAATAAAGAATATAAAGGGCTGGAGGCATACCTGTAACCTCAACACTCTGGAGAGCTGAGATGGGAGGATCACAAGTAAGCCAATGTGGGCAACCCAATGAGATGCTGTGTCAAAACAAAAAGGGCTAGCGGGTATAGCTCAGTGGTAGAGCACTTGCCTAGCATGCTCAAGGCCCCAGGTTCCATTTCTAGTGTGCATGTGCGTGTGCACATCCACCCACCCCCACCCACCCACACACACACACAGATATATATAGAGAATATATTCAACACGAAGATAGGCTCTTCATGACACAGCACTTGTCAAGAATACTTGAGGCTCTGGACTAATGCCCTAGTACCACAAAAACAACAAAACAATAAAACAATGAAAAGAAAATCTAAAAATTGGGCAGTACTTAGACATTAAACTAAAAATGATACACAATGGCCAATAAGTATATAAGAAGTTGGTCAATGTTATTATTAGGGTTATATAAATTAAAATAATGAGATACCACTTCATACCACAAGCGTAGTTAAATGTACATAAATGAGCCATGAGGGTGCTAGAGAGGAGGAAGAGGAACCAGCACCCTTACACACTACCAGTAAGAATGGAAACCACATAGCTTTTGGAGAGCAGTTTGGCAGTTTCTCAATAAGTTAAACATAACCTTACCAGTGACTGAGTAATCCCATGAGAACTAAATGTCTGCCAAAATTTGTATACAAATATTCCCAGCAGCACTATGCACAACAGCCACAAGTGGAAACCATCAAATGTACACCAACTTGCTCATGGACACACAAAATGTAGTTACCTATGTAGTAGAATAGTATTTAGTAGGAAAAAAGGAATAAAGCATGAATACATGGTACATGATACAGCATGAATGAACCTCAAAAACATTAAGCTAAGTGGAAGCTAGTGCAAAAGAATACAGAATAGTAGTGCTTCGAATCATAAATGTTTTTGTTTGCAAACACTGTGGTTCACAAACAGAAGCATTTGACAAAACTTTGTTTTTGTTTGCAAACTCTTCATGCGAGTGATAAACATGACCACAGCCATCCTTCCCAAACAAACACAAACGCGGCCATCTTTTCCAAAATGGTGGAACAAATTAAGTTTGTGAACTGAAGCACCACTGTTACATAATAAATGACATACAGAATAGCAGAGTCTGTAGTCAGAAAGCAAGTCTCTGGATTTTTAGTGCTAGGATAGCAGTAAGGTTTAACTGCAAACAGGCTTGAGGGAATTATGGAGGTATAAAAACATTCTCAAACAAGTGACAGTTGCACAATTCTACTGATCTACTAAAAAGTAAAAAAAAAAAAAACAAATCACTGAAATATATACATAAAAATGGGTGTTATTTTTGTTCTTGTTTGTTTATTGTTTTGGGGTGCTGCGAATGGAAACCAGGGCCTTATGCATTCTAGATTGAGCCACGTCCTAGTCCTTGGGTGGACTTTTTTTTTTTGGTACCAGGGATCGAACTCATGACCTCACACTTGCCAAGCAGGCGCTTATGCCACTGAGCTAAACCCTTGGTTGGGTGGCCTTTTGATATGTACAATATGTTTGAACAAAGCTGCCAAACTCTCCCCACAAAAAAACTCTTTGCTACAAAGTAAATAAGGTACAGTGCATCTTCATAATGTGCATCTTGATTACGTCTTATACAGAATTTTTACTATCATCATTCTTCATAATGTGCATCTTGATTACATCTTACAGAATTTTTACTATCAGCCAAATGTGGAGTCAATTAAACTTCGTGATTATTTTGTTTGAGAGGACATGACTCAAATCTCTCCAGATGTTAACCTCTAAAGTCCACGCTCTGACTATCTATGGAGAAACACTGCCAACAGACACACTCTGCAGCTGCTCTTGGCAGTTTGGAGAGCTGCCCACTGGAGGGTCAGCAGGCAGCCCCAGCAGGCAGCCCCAGCAGGCAGACAGGATGCAAAGAGACGGGCTCAGGTTCGTCTCCCATCATGAAACTGCAAAAAGAAAAAAATCACACCTGCCGTATAAAAAGTCATCTTCAAACACTTCAAGTGTTCAGTGCAAAGACTCTCAAACTCTCCTTCTGTGATATCTCTCACAAGCAACAGATGAGAAGGCAAGGGCCTCATCATTATATCAGATAAGAATGAGGTCTGTCTGTTTGAACTATTATAGCCACTCAGCAAATCATATAAATTTACTCTGAAAATGGTAATGCATGAATTACTCCTTGAACAGGAAATTTCTGAGCATGTTTTGCCAAAATGTAATGATCTTCAGAGCCAAATCACAGGGTAAGCTACTTTTTACAGGACTTGTTCTTGTAATCCAAAAAGTGTCAGCAGATCAATAAATGTATCAATCAAAACCCAGTGACACAATGAACATGTTTTCCTTACCACATATTCATGCAGAATATGTTTTTAAAATGCACACATCAGAGACACACACCATTAATCCCAAAAACAGCAAACCAAGGAAACCTGAAAGGATCGCTCACTCTTTAGTGTGTACAAACAATAAATGTGTCAGAGACAGTGAACTGCACGACACAGGGGGCACTGCTAATTGGGCAACCGAAGGTCAAGAGCTTCCTAGAACTGCACAATGTGCAACTTATACAACTGCACATAGCAGCCATGGGATTAGGCAAGCCATAAAAACAAAATTCAGAGGTAAGGTCTTTCAGAGGAAGTATGTGAAAATGGGAGATGATAAATGAGATAAAACCCCAAAGACTTCTGAAAATCCAAATTAAGCAGTTTTACTTAGGAAATGCAGAGCAGGAAATGCAAGGTAAGGGGAGGCAGAAAGCACACACCCCGCCTAACCTGAATGACAATTTTCAGAGCCTTCACTTTCTGGTCTGAGGCCCAGGCATCTTTGAGCGACTGGTTGAGCTCCTCTATGCGGTTCACATAATCCTGCTGAGTCAAGTTCAACAGCTCCTTTTGGGATCCCTGTGGGTCAAAAGCAGAAAGTAAAAGCACTGAAGGAAAAGAGAAAACTGTCTCGCATATTTCTAATCCAACTTGGTCACAAGTACCTGGGTACTGACCATGCTTTGGCCTCCAAAGGTCCCTGGTGTCTCTACCAGAACTGATAATGCTGTCCTGCAATCAGAGGCTCTGTGGATTTCTGCCTGGGATGGCAAAACAGGGGCAAAGAGGCTGGTCTTGGGGGGAAGTCAGGCCCAAATCAACACAGCTCTGCCACACAGGAAAGCACTGTCCCCAAGTTCCCCTGCACTTGGGGAAAGGGATCACATCATTCAGCACACTGGGACTGGGCTGGCTGTGTACCATGCACAGTCCCAGGGGCTCAAGATACAAAGATAACTGTGGTCACTCAAGCAAAAAGATGCTCACTTTCTCCAGACTAGTAGTTTATAATAACTGAGGGCAAAAGCCCATTATGAGCACAGACTAAGATACATGCTTGTGAGGAGCCAGGCATAACAGTGCCACCTGCAGCTCCAACTTCTTAGGAGGCAACTGTCACAAAACTACCTGACTCGGGAGTTTGGGGACAGCCACTGTTATTCTCACCACTCATAGTGCCACACACAGGGAGGGAATAGATACCAATGCACATGTCATGGCATCCAAAGGCAAGAGCTCCTTAAAAAGTCCTAAAAGTCAGTTTGGGGAATTGGGACTGACCCAAAGGGTCACCTGAACTGTAAGGCAGGGACGCCCTGGCCTCTTGGCAATAGAGGAGCCAGGCAGATGGTTTAGTGAATGAACAATGGGCCCAGTAGCTTATGTCCCTTTTTGGCTAAGACAGTGAAAATCCACACTCTCTTCAGTCCTCGCTTGTGACAACAGTGGAAGCCAAGTGCTGATATGGCAGCATTGTGAGACATTATTGCGTCTATCCCTGGACTGAGTGTGTACCAACAGCAAGAAATAAACCTCTGTTATATAAAACCACTGACGGGCTGGGGATGTAGCTCAGTGGGGGAGTGCCTGCTTAGCATGCAAAGGCCCTGAGTTCAATCCTCAGTATCACAAACATAAAATAAAGTACAATAAAACCACTGACATGTAGGGGCCTAGTTCTTACTTCCGCATGACCTAGCCTCATCCTTTCCGATACACCTGCTAACCAGGAAGCCCTGGGACAGCAGCTGCTGTGAGCAGGAAGTAGAAAAGAAAAACCAGTCTGCAGGAGAAAGATGAAAAATTAGAGAGAGAATTAGTAGCAAGAGGCTTACATGGACCTGAGGGACAGAGGACTGTGCACGGCCTCAGGTTCAGGGAGGTGTTTTAATGGAGGTCAGTTCCAGTGACTTTCAGATACTCAAAGACTTTAGCTTTGGCTGAAGCCCTCAGCAAGCTCCTGACTGATGGGCTGATAATGTGCAGACTACAGTTCTCTCACACCCCAATTTAAAACATGCCATGTCTATACTGGAAAATAAACTATAGGACTACTGGATTCTGCTGAGCACCCAACGGCTCTGTCCTAAAGTCAGGAGGACCTTGCATCTTCCAACAGATGGGACAATGGCAAATGCCATCAAATGGCCCTTCCTGGCTTTCATAATCCCTCATTTAATCCATGCAACTCTCTCTTACTCCCATTTTCATTATTTTTAACAGTACTAGGAATTGAACCCAGGGACTTCATGCTGAGCTATAGGCCCACTTTGTTTGTCTGTTTGGGCTTTTTATTTTTTTGAGGTAGGGTCTTCTTAAGTTGCCCAGGGTGGGATTATGAGCATATACCACCTCCTACCCCCAGCTCTTTATTCTATTTTATAAAAGAAGAAATAAAGGTACAGAAAGGTGGATGCCCAAGGCCATCTTGATAGTAGCAGTCTAGCCAACCACTAGACTCAGGGTAACTATGGTGACAGCAACTAACACACACAGAGCATGTGTTGTACACTGGATGTTGTTCTAAGCCCTTCATATATGTTAACTCATTGAACCCATAACTGTCCTTTGGCTACATACTGTTAACCTCACATTATAGATTAATAAACTGAGGTCCAGAGCAGTGGATCTGGGAAGATCTGGGATTTGAATCCAGGCAGTGTGGCTGATAGCACATCACACTGTCTCTCAAAAGGACACTACAGAGGATGTGCATCACCTAGGTCCAAGGATCAGCACACAATATCATTTATATGTGCACCAGGACAAGGAGGACTGTGGCCCTGTGTACGCCGGTCCACTGCGAGACTGTGGGCCCACAATTGTCAGGTGAAATCCTTAGAGAGGAACTAGAGATCTACAAGTACCGTTTTGAGGACCCAGCACACTTTGTAACATTATTTTCAATGCACAGGCAGGCTGATTAGCAGACTCCGAAGGGCCTCAGTAGCCAGAATGGCCACGTGAAAACCCCTTGGCATGATGCAGTCTTTGTACTCCATCAGGCTGCTTCCTGGGAGGGGACTCTAGCTGGTTTTTCAGGCATCACAAAGATAAAAGATGCCTCCAGAAAACCCACACAAGGCAGGTTCCTATGGGTTCAGCCAAGTGCGCTGATCACAATTTTCCCCAGATTAAGTCAGGCCCTCAGGAGGTCAGAGCAGTGCAGCCTGAGACTTAATCAAAGGGCAGCCAGAGATGTCTCCCGCAGCAGGTGGAATGGAAAGGCCCCAACCTGTGCTCGGCGGGCAACCCACTCACCTCCTCAAAATCATCCAGCTCCTCCAACCGGGTTCGGACCTTCTCTGACATTGCAGAAGTGGCAGTCCCAGCTCTGCCTAAAAGAATGGATTTCTGTCTCAGAGATAACTTTTCTCTTGCATTAGTATCCCTCACAGAAGGAATCTTTCCTCTTACATTTCATCATGAGGAAAGATGGCAGGAAACCATTTTATTATAGAAACTCAGATTCTTTTTTATAACTTCTTTCCTTCTAAGTTAGACCAGAAGTATCTTCCACTGGGTAGCTGTCCTGGGGATATGGTGGGCTACTTAGAGAAGGTGAATGTTATGAGATTGCACTCTATGTCTGTTTACTCATAAAGGCAGTCCAGATAAGGACGCCAAAAGTCCAGCCATTTAATTCTTTGTCATGAACAAAGGCCCTCTCAGGCTGGTACTCAGTGCAGAATTGTCATGCCCTCACACTCCCTTACACTAACAAAACAACGACTTCACTGTCTGCCTACACGTGGACTGGGTCTTCAAAGCCCTCTCTTCAAGCAAACAGGACTTACTGTGTTTCCTTCCAGTATCTGTCAACACACTTTGGCTATCAGCAGAGACCAGTGGAAAAAGGATTTCAGTCTGTGGGCCAGCCATAAGGCAAGGTGACCTGTCCAGCTGACTGCTGCCTTCTGGGGCCACCTCCTTCAGAACCCTTTCCCCATCTGCAAGGGACTCACACATGTTGGGCAAGTACCCTCCCACTATATCCCCAGTTCTTTTCAACAAAATGGTCTTGCAATCTCCCTTCTGAAGGCCCCCCGACATGGCTAGGATTATATCTGATGACAGTCTGTATTTCTAATGAGTTTCTAGGTGAAGTCAATGCAGCATGCTGATCATTCAACTACAATTTTAAAATGTGGATCTAGGGCAGAGTTGGAAAACTCTTTTAGTAAAAATTTTCATAGATATTTTAGGTTTTACAATCATATAAACTGTTACAACTATTCAGCTCTGTCACTGGAGCACAATTTAGTGAGACCAAGTCCCGAGGTTAAAGAGAATGAAAATGGACAGGAATATAGCTCCATGGTACATCAATCTCCAGCTGTGGAATGGCGGGATCAAGGGATGGGTTTCCTTCTGGGGAGGCAGTACTGGAGACTGAACCCAGGACCTTAACACTGAGCTACATTCCCAAGCCTTTTTGAGACAGTTTCACTGAATTGCCCACGCTAGGCTCAAACTTGCAATCTTTCTCCCAGGCTCTAAAAGTGTTGGGATCACAGGCCCATTGTTTTAACCTCTTTCATTAAACCATAAGTGAAGTAGTTTATAAACAGCAGAAACCAATTTCTCACAGTTTCACAAACAGGGAAATTCAAGATCAAGGCACCAGCAGATTCAGCCTCTGGAGCAAATCCACAGATGGCACCTTGTTGCTGTGTACCCCACAGTGGAAGGCAGGAATGAGGTCCCTTGAGCCTCTTTCATAAAGGCACTCATTCCCTTTATGAGGGCTCCACCCTTATGCCTTCACTGTCTGCCTGAAGACCCCCGCCTCTAACCATCACCTTAGGAGTTGGGATTTTAACATGTTTTGGGGGAGACACAAGCATCAGACCATAGCTCCCATCTTCAAATTCATTAGATAAACACTGCAAAGCACGTTACGAGCATGTGCAGTCTTATGTTTCCAATGGCAGGGTGTGAGTGCTTCTGTTGCTCCTCACCCTCACTGACGTTCAGGGTCCTCAATCCATTTCTCTCTCCAACCAGGTGGATGTGTGACAACATGATTTATTCCACATGTACTGCACCTGTGTCAAAGTGACATCTACAGCAAAAGTGTCTCCACACTTGTGGCTTCTACTGTGCTGTCTCAACCTGCAGACAATTAGGAGAAATTGGGGCAGCAGGGGAACACTACCATGTTAGCTACCTGCACAAGGACCTCAGCCACAGTCATCTGACCCAGCAGTATGGCCACTATCAGTTGCTCCAGGACAATCCGGCAGCTTTGAGAAAGAAACTCTAGCATTCTGTACTGCAAGATTATCTCAACAAGTGGGCACCAGTTCTGTACTTACATAAAAGTTCCCCCATGGGACCCCGCCACCAGAGTTTTGAACTGGGAGTCATAGGAGCGGAAACTGAGAACAGCCATGTCCAGAGACTGGTGAGTGTGTGCGTCTGCACCAGCACATCTGCACTGTCACAGAGACAGCAACTTAAGGCCAAGGAAAAGGCGGCTCTCTAAAGCAAGTCAATAGCTGGGGAGGTTTTCTCATGCTCCACCCTGCCTAGAATTAAGCTGGAAGCTTATCTTTTGCTCCTACTATCCTCCTGCTCTCTTTATTTTCATATCCAATTATGTATTTTAACCCTATATTACGTAAACTTTTTCTCTGTAAAGTTATATTCAAGGCAGTGACATAATTTCTCCACCAAAACAACAAAAATCTCATCTTACCTTTTTCAGACCCCATGAACAGATTCTGCAAGGACAAAGAATTCATTAGTTTTTTGTTTTTGTTTTTAAATCTAAGGCAACATAGCCACTATTTTCCAGCCAAGTCATTTGCTTATCCAAATGAAAGACTTAAATACAAATATTCAAAAAAGAAAAACAGGGATCACTAACAAACACTGGAAATTTAAATTCTACCCAATTCAGGCCTCTCAAAGTGAGGCCTAAATGAATACTAAAAAATTCTGATATGAAAGCAAAATCATCTAACAGAACTACTTTTAAACTTCTCTAAGTCATGGCTTCTCCACCTCCACAGTCCTGCTATGTTGGGCTGTATAACACTTCTGTGGGGCTAATTCTGTGCATGGCAGAATGTTTTGCAGTCTCTCTGGCCTCCATCCCAGATGCCAGGAACACCCCACAGCTGTGACAACCAAAGAATCTAAAGACATTCCAAATGACCCGTGGGGGGATAATGTTACTCTAGGTTTTATAACTGAGCTCTGAATTATCTTTATGCATTCAGAGAAAAATGTCACCAGTCCCATAACTGTGCTGTCCTCCTGTTCCAGGACCTGATGGGAAATGGGAGCCAGGTCACACCTCCCTGCCTTTCCTGTACCACGTCACCCACAACTCCCTCCAAGACAATTTAACTGTGAGTGCTGAAGGGACTCCCAGTGGCTTGCTTAAATGGGAGGGAGGACATTGCTTCCCTTCCCTTCTTCTGCCTATCAACCTGGCTATGAGGCACTAAATACAGCAGAGCAGCAAGACAGAATGAGGTGGAGCCTTGATGAGCCTGGAGCTTCTGTCCCAGCCCCACACTCCCCACCACTAGACTTCTCTTCAGAATAAGGAGAGCTACACATCACTCTTGCTGCCACTATTAGGAAGGACTTGGTTATAAGCAACTGAACCTAACCCTATCTAACACCAGCATTAACTTGCTTGCCCAGGATGGGTCCTACTCTCCTGACTTTTCTGGAACTTGAGCAACTGGCCAGGTGGGGGACAAGGTTAACCTCCTCCTTCACATGCCAATTACTTAAGCTACAAGTCACCCCAAGGAAGAGCAAGCGTCCAGCTCTTGAAGGAAACCCATAAGCAGGGGTTCAGAGAGCAGCATTCTGTCCTAGGGGTGACTGGGTGGGGGTTCCTCCATATGCATCTCAACATCCCTCACAGGGGGTCCACCACCCCAATTCCTTCTCTCCACTGCTCCAAATATTTGATTCTTTTCTTTTTTCAAGAAACCATCATCACTGGAGATTTAGCTCAGCGGCATGAGCACCTGCCTTGCAAGCAGGCAGTCGTGAGTTCGATCCCTGGTACCAATAAAAAGGAAAAAGACAAAAAACAACAACAACAAAAAAAAACCCATCAGCATACTTTCTCCCAATGACACTGACACTTAAAGACTTACAGCCCAGGACTGGACAATGTAACAAAGAGAAATCCCCAACTCTGAGGTATGCCCCGGGCACTCACAATAGATAGCTTTTCTGTAGTTGTATACCGGGCAAGGATCTCTCCCCGCTTGTTGGCCCAAGGCTCAAAGTCAGATCCTACGGTGGAGCTGTCATCTCTGTCACGTTTCTTTCTGGAGCTCTCCTAAGGAAGAACAACACCAACTCTTCAGAGGCTATTTTAGCCTTTAAAGATAAAATGTGAGCAGAAGGTAGACAGTCCCTCACTGCAGAAGAAAACCAATCTGTCTAAAGGTCTACCATGAAGAAATAACTTTTCAGGTCGCTTCATCACAAGTCACTAAAACACATAACAAAATTGCTGAAACTAACTAAAAATCAAGGAAAGGCAAACTGAAAAAGGCTATTTTTGAAGTAGCTGAATAGTGGAGTTAGAATAGCTGTTCATATTCAGGCTAAAGGAAATAGGAAGCCTCCATATTGCTGGTAGGAACAGAGACTAATAAGGCCTCAACAGAGGACAATCTGGTGGTGGCATTCAGCACCTTCCTATACATGGTCTCCACCCAGTGACAGGCTCCTAGACACTGTCGCGGAGACCCTCACCCATATGCAGCAGGACATGTGTAGTGTAGACCTGGGATACTGCTGCTGACACCAGCTGAACCTAAGACCATCTGGTGTCTATCAGCACAAGAAGGGCAAGGTAAAGTATGTCATACCCATTCTTCAGAACACAGTGTAGCCCTTCAAAATACCATGATAGTTCTCATAATTAATTGGGAAAGTTCTCTAAGACATACTGTCAAGTGAAAAAAATGATTGCAGGAATAGTCAAATTTATGTTTACCACACTCCTGCTGATTTGAAACACTGGTGGTACATGCATGACTGTCCCATTGGGCAGCTTGTACCACCAGTGATACAAACGGGTCTAATAACTTTTATCAGTCTTTTTACTAATAAAAACTTTATAAATGATCTGAATCTAGTTAGGTCCTTAAATCTGATTACTGCCAAATGTATTAACACTATACCAATTGAAGAATTATTTGAGCAATTAATAAATTTATCTCATTAAGAGAAATTTATATTCATGGTTTATCAATAATTCATTCTCTAAATTTTAACGTAGAAATTTTTAAAATACTATACTACAGTATTTTATACCATTGTAATGTTTTTCTTTTTATTTTATTTTTTGTCTTTTTCATTTTTACCGGTACCAGGGATCGAACTCACGACTGCCTGCTTGCAGGGCAGGCGCTTATGCCGCTGAGCTAAATCCCCAGCCCTGTAATGTTTTTCTTAAGGAAATGTGCTATGACATCTGGTCTGCTAAATCAACACCTTTCTTTCCATTACTGTAATCAAAGACCCCTAGGGGTAATTACAAGCAGCATGATGGAGCAGTCATGCATATACTACTGGTGGTTCAAGCTGGCAGGAATGACAGAATTTAAATCAGAGTTTCCCAGTAACAAGTATACACCTTATAGCCCTGATGTGAATGTGTTAGAATGAAGGCTGACAGCATGGATTCTACAGCTAGAGTAGCCACGACTAAATTTCAGCTTGGGGGAGATTCTCCTCATTCTGTCCCTCTACATATGAGGGTATAATTTCTCTCACAGGCTGGCACAAGAATCCAGCAGGAAACATACTCCAAAAGACACCTCCCATGCAGTAAGCTGACTGATTCTTAACTTTTATTGTTACTGTTTACATATGAGTAGGAATGGAACTGCTCAGAAATCACTGTCCTAAACATCTATGAGAAAGTAAAGGAATAGCTCTGGAAGCACATACAGTGGCCTGGCCAGCGTGAGGTCCTGCAAGAATCTCAGACCCATGGAAGCACGTACAGCATGCTGACAGCAGTGATGAACTCAGGGTAAAGGACAAAATGCAGGGAACTGGGTTACAGGCCTATATTTGTAATGTGTGACTGTGTTAAAAATAAGCAAATGCCTAGCTAATCATGTAAAAAGAAAGAATTATAAAAATGAAATTAGGTTTGGGAGTGGAACTCAGTGGTAGGACACTTGCCTAACATAAGTAAGACTCTGAGTTCCATCCCTAGCATAGCAAAAAAGGTTTTTTAAAAAGAATAAATTTTAAGATGTCCCAGCCAAAAGAAAGGAAAGGAGAGTTCCCATATCTCTAGCAGCCTCTTGTTGACAGCACCTTCCACTTTAAGCAGAAACCTGTGGAGGTCTGGATGACCTGAATTGTAACCAGATGACCTGGCCATAATCAGAACGCTGTTCACTGCACAAACAGTGAGGTGCACAGCTCCCCACCCTGCACCCGCACACCCTACCCCAAGTGGCCGACAGCCACTGGAGCATACATTACCGTGGCTGCTGCCATAGCTGCGGGGTCAACAGTGGCTGCAAACATGGAAAGGGGGTCAGTTCCATCGAGGACACTGCTCAACGGGTCCACCACGGAGCTGGAAGAGGAGGAGGATGTGGAAGAAGTGCTTCCTTTCCGGCTGACTTTCTTTGTCTTTGATTCCGTGACCTGTGGAGAGAATCTGTGGTAGTACAGTGGAGGTCTCCTATGACCTTTCCTAGTAGGGACACTTAGCTGGATCCCTTCCTCCCCTTTTGGAAGCTGGTCGGGCCATCTGCTTGTAGCAGACGCTTATCACTTTATAGGGGATGCTTATTTTTGGTGACAAATTGACAAGTCCAGAACCACAGCTGCTAAGGAAAACGTGGCAGGAAATTAGGGTTAGCAAAGATTTAAAAATTACTTGGGAAGCTCTTAAGCTAAGGTGGCCCCAGAATCTTGGGTTTCCAAGAAAGCAAATTAACACAAAACATAACCCACTCTGAACAAGAAAGCAAAGCTTTCATTTAACAAATCGGAAACTATCAACTACCTTCTAATTGGAAATCAGCCAGAAATAGCCAACTAGCTTCTAAGTGACAAATTCCTACTCTAACCAATCAAGTATTTTTTTGGTCTGATTTCCATGACTAGCTCATAACAGTTTTCCCATCATCTGTCCTCAGTGGACCTTGAACTGATTGTGGTCTGCAGCTGCTCCATTCATGAAGCACTGGAGGCTCTCACACTCTCACCGCAATGTTAACACACCTAAATTGATCTTTTAATATATGGAAGAGATGGGGCCATTGTGATTTGAGCAGATAATGATAACAAATAAATGTGTATCATAGTTGGTCTATGCCTCTGGAATTCTTGGGTGAAAGCAGTACCTTCTTTCCTGAGGAGGGGATTCTCATGGTCATGAGGAAGACCAAGCCATTATGAGTCGCTAGGAACTTTCGGCTGCCCCCACCTCCGGGGAGACAAGGGAGCTAGGGACTGAGTTACACATCTACTGTGGGGACTGGTAAAGCTCTCATGGAGACTCCTAAAAGGCAGGGTTTGGAGGCTTCTGGGCTGGTGAAAAGGACACAGTGAGGTAAGGCGAGAGGGAGACAGGTGACAGAAAGGGCAGGGAAGCTTCCCCCAATCTTTATCAGTGTGCCCATACCCTTTGTAATAGACTTTATAACACCATGGGAAACTTCCATGAAGCGTTTTCCCAAGCGTAAACTGTCCTAGAACTGTCCTAGGACCCCAATGCATAGCCAGCAGGTCAGAGGCACAGATTATAACCTGTCTGGTGTCTAGGGAGGGGGTGGTCTTGTGGGGCTGTGTCTCACCCTGTAAGGTCTGATGTGGCGTCCAGATAAAGTGCCAGAATTAAGGACACCCAGGTAGTATCTGCTGAAGAACTGCTCAGTTGCTATGGGGATTACAAAAGTGTTGTTTGAACTGTGAGTTGACAGGCTGACACCTGGCTTTAGTGTGTCAGAAGTGAAGTGAAGGACACTCAACAGTGTCCTGAGTACGGAAGTCACTGTCTGTGTAGGCAAAGCCCTCTCGACTGAGGGCAGGAAATGTTGAGAGCATAGAAACCAGACTGACTTCTTCCCTTTCAGTGATAAATGTAACTGTGTTCTTATACAGTCTTATTACTTGATGTCATCTCTGTATGAGCAGCAGCCAGGTCACCTGGAATTTACAGATGACAAGAATTCTTAGGTTCCATCCAGCCCAGACCTACCACGCTTGACATGTATTAGTGTGGAGTTTTTGCTTTTTGTTTTTGGCAGTGCTAGAAGTTAAACCCAGGGCCTTTCCATTAAGCTATATCCCCAGTCCTTTCTAAAAACTTTTTTTTTTTTTGAGACAGCGTTTCACTGCCACTGAATGGACCACTATGCTCAAACTTGTAATCCTCTTGCCTCCGCCTCTCAGAGTGCTGGGATTATAGGAATGTATCACTGCTACTGGCTAGTAGCAGTGTTCTTGGTAGGGTCTCTATCTAATCTGTATCTAAGATTCCACAAAATACATACAACCCAACTACTATGTTCATACTGAACATGCAGACACTTTTTCTCATAATTACTCCCTAAATAATACAGTGTAACAACTATTTAGGCCCTCATGCACTGTGTTAAGTATCATAAGCAATCCAGAGATAATTAACATTGCTTGAGGATGTTTATGGGAGGCCTGAAGATTCCACTGATGTTATGGTTTGTGTCTTGGTGTCCCCCAAAGCCTCATGCAGTCATGGAGGCAACTGAATCTAGCATTTGTGACTGGTTCATTGTGTAGTGCTGAGATTGGCTGTGTGAGTACTGCATCCACCCAGCCGCAGGGAGCTGACATACAATATAGGGGAGGGAAGCAGGCATGCTTTTCCCCTTTTGCTCTTGTTGCTTGCGATCACCACCCTGCCTTGGAGCCAGTTGAGTAGAGGCTGAAACCTCCAAACACTGTAAGCTAAATAAACCTTTCCTTTCTTCCTTTTGGACATCAGATATTTTATCTCAACAATGACAGAAAAGTAACCAAGACAATAGGACTCCTAAAACTAACCTTCCAAGGATTCCCAGGGACAAGTGACAAGTGTATTTGCCAATAAGAATACTAAGCCAGCAAAGAGGGACCGTGCAAATCTCTTGCCTGTTTTAGTTTTGTTTCTAAAGGGTCTAAAAATGCTGCTCAGGACAGCACCCTCCTCTGGTAACTAAAGTAATTCTTCATAATCCAAATAGAGAAATTAAGAAGCAAGATATATTTTGCTGATACATCAGGAATACTCACTCCTCGTGACCTCATTACCATGAAAAATGAAAGTGGGTAATAATGGTGATGGGCAGGGCCAGGGCCATAAAACAAAAACGGGGCCAGAATAAACAGCTGGGTTCAAATATGCAATAGAAGCTGCCACTGGCAAAACAGAAAAGAGCCAAGAATGTGCCTGTCATTCCTCAGAAAAGACTCAGAACAGGCATTATCAGAGCATAGGCTCTGGACACCCAGTGCAGAACTTACTGTGATGGGCTTCAGAGGGTGGTAGTCTCCAAACTCCAGAGGCACAGCCTCCAGCCGGCAAGATGCAAATTCAGCCTTGTAGTTCCTGTTCCTGGAGTGCCTGGAACAGCAGACAGACATGAGCAGGTGACCAGGACCTGAGACACTCAAGGCCTCTGCCCAGGCATCCTGGAAAATCAAAGACTTTAGAGCAGAATAAGACCTCCCAAGACCACCAAGAAACACTGTATTTTAAAAGAATTTGTTCTGCTGTTTAAAGGTATTAGGGCTGCTAACACATCATTCTCTTGGAAAGCCAGACCCAGAACTCAGGCACAAAATAGGTGAATTTAGCTCCTCAGGCTCAGCTGCTGCTCTAGAGTACTTGTTAGTTCTTGACATGGGACAGGAGTCCAGGTCAGCAAGGGTGGTTGCAAAGCAGCGACACAGAGACAGCACTTGGGCAAAATATCACAGGGCTGGGGACACACACACACACACACACACACACACACACTGTTTTAAGACAGCCAGGAGCTGCCTGCAATGCTTGTAACTCCAGCACTATGGAAGACTGAGGCAGGAGGATTGCAAGTTGAAGCCCACCCTGGGCAACTTAGAGAGAACTTGCTTCAAGGGAAAAAAAGTTTTTAAATGGCAGAGGGGCTGGGATATAGCTTGGTGCAAAAAGTACTGAGTTCAATCCCCAATACTGACAGGTAAAAAAAAGACATCCAGAACTTGAAGAGCTGTGAGAAAGGAAGGAATACAGAGAAAATGCAACCCAGGAAAGAACTCACCAGATAAACTTCACAGGGCAAGAGCAAGAAGCCAAGTGGAAGGACAATGAAGGGCAGAGAGAGCCTTCATCAGCTCAGAGGGTTAGCAAGCGTAAGGATTAATAAGATGGAAAATAAAGGGAGGAAGCAGCCAGACAGAGGTCTAGAGAGAAAGGCAGGCACAGAAAAGAATCTCAAACACATGGGTGTTTTGGAGGAAAAGCTCTGCACATAGACTGGGGAGCCCAAAATGGGGAAAGAAAGATGGACAGAAGCAACATCTGGAGCAGAAGTAGCTGAAACTTTCCCCAAAAGTCCCCCCCCCCCCAGTACTTGATCACTCATCTTTCAGGTTAGGTGTCCGTGACCAGAACGGCTCTGGATGTTTCCCTTGGCAATTTTCCACCCACTGACTACCACATGGTCTTTGGTTGTATATTTTGCTTAGCCTTACTGTATTTGCAGCCACGCTCAATCTCTCTCACCCTACTGCAAAACCCCACAGGAGTAGTCTACCTAAATGCAACTGGCTTGATGTTATTTTGTTTTCTTGCAACACTAAGGATAGAAGCTCGGGTCTCTGCCCTGAGCTACACAGCATGTGATCATTTTAAATTTACTTTGAGACAAAATATCAGTAAATCCAGGCTGGGTTTGAATTTGAGATCCTCCTGCCCCAGCCTCCCTAGGTGTAGGGATTATAGGTATGGTTCCTGGTGGTTTTTAAACACCATGAATATTCTCACTTTAACAAAAGACATGCGTACTTTCCATTTGTAAAATAACACATTCCAGAAACAAAGCTCTTCTGGGCACCTGAGATAAGGCCTGTCTCTACTTTATGGAAAAGAAATTAAAGGCTACAGGGACTGTCTTGTCCTCCAGGTCCCTGGAATTCATTTCCTGCCCCATTCACAGATTTGCAATTTCATTAACATCTATGAAATTCTACGCCGCCAAATCTAATTATGCCCTGCAATTCATCAGCTTTACCAAATATCCCTTATCAATGTAGAACCCAAGCAATTAATTTCTATCTTTCTAAATAAATTTGGCTTTCAGTACACAGAGGTGGAGAAAGGCTGCATCATAACCCATTTCTGCTTTTCTTACGGGAAAATACCTAACATATTGCTGAGTCCTTCTAGATCATATTTACAAAGTATACACTGTCTTCTCCTTGCAAAACATGGAAAATGGAAGCACCTATGGAATATTCTTGCAGACCCTCTTCCAATCAAGGATGCTATCAGCCAATCCTTGACTTAAATAGCAAATGAAAGTCAGCTGTGTGGCATGCCCCTGCAATTCCAGCAAGAGGGGGGATCACAAATTTGAGGCCAGTCAAGAAAAAAGGTTAACATCAAATTACACATCTCCTTTTTTCAAATCACTCTTTATTAGTTGTAAAGAAAAAAAAAAGAACTTTGGAAAACTAATACAATGAGTAGGAAATTTAACATGACCTGAAATTCAGTTGCAAATACATCATATCATAATCAGAAACCAATCAACAGCTGAAAAAATCTGCTACACTGCTACAGGATTTTAGGAGACCACCAACCATAAGGCAGGAGGATTTGTTTTCCATGCCACTGGCCCAGTGGACTCCTGTACAAAGGCTGAGCTCCAAACAAAGAAAGGGCTCTGGTTTTACACATGTGGTTGAAGCGATTGGTCTATCTAGTGGTATGAAACTGGTGGGCAGGCAATTTTACAGAAGCAAGACACTAGTAATCAAGGAGTGAGTTTTGCAACTCAGTAACAGCCATAGGGAAGGGAAGTCTAAAGAGGAACTGCTTAAGGTTGACAAAGCTTGTTTTGCTTTTCAAGTTTTGTTTAAACATCAGAACAGTGAGTCCATATGTGACAATCAAATAGCAGTTCTCAGTTATTATCTAGTTACTACACACCAGACCCATTCCCTTCATTCCCTCATTTAGCCCTTTGGGGTAGGGACCACAATTATGACATTTTTCAGATGGAAAAGCAGGGATTGTCAACCTTTGTAACTTGTCAAAAGTGAGAACAAGTAACAGGGATAGATTCAGGAGTTCTTAAAACTAAGCAACTACTTCTCTTACAAGGATTCAAGCTTTAGAATGAATATGTTTAAGGAGTTGAGAATTTGGGGAGAGGAATTCTGGAAATAATGCCAATGGACAATCACAGTATGTTGATTTTCTACCACTTCTTCCATTATTTCCTCAAATTTTCTCTCTGGCCCTCAGCATCACCTAGTGGGAGACATTTAAGGGCAGTCCTTTAGAAAAGTCCTAGGTCGGGGCTGGAGGTTTAGCTCAGCGGCATAAGCGCCTGCCTTGCAAGCAGGCAGTCGTGAGTTCGATCCCCGGTACCGATAAAAAGGAAAAAGACAAAAAAAAAAAAAAAGCAAAGTCCTAGGTCTCTGAGAAGAACAGCGACCTCTAGTGGGTATTCTTTCAAAAAGCGTGACTGGAACTCTTCCCTGCCTACACAACTAGCAGCAGTTGATAAAAATCCCTGCAACCACAATCTCTTCCAGCAAAGGCTCCTTTGCTTTTTGGCAGCTGCCGCTGCAAAAAGGCTATCGCTTCATAGATCCACTGCTAGCTGGGTCTAGCCCTGGACTACTCATGGGGTACACGCATCAGAAACAAGATGGTTTAAGTACACATTAAACCCTGATAACTCCTCGTTATGGAATTATTTACATTTGGTAATCAGATACATAAACGGGATTTACCAAAGTAATCTCTTTATACCAGAAAGAGGTTTATACCACTACATGCTTTCTGCCAGCAATTTAAATTCTCAAGAGTTTTTCTTAGTTCCTAATCACATAACCAGACCACACAGCTTTTTCCTCCCTCAATATCATTCCCACTCTCCCCAGCTTCCCAAATTAAGCAGAAATTCTGACTGCAGAGATGTGTTACCTCTGAAGGATCAAGTAGGAAATGTGACAGTTATAGCGGTAGTGGCGAACCTATGGCGCGTGTGCTTTTTAAGACAAAAGATGTTAATGTAGGAGTTTATTTTTTCTAAACTAAAAACCTCAGTATTCAGGTGTAACTACAGTGTTGGCACTTCTGGGGTTGCAATCACTGGTCTAACTGGATATTCTCTATCTTGAACAGGGAGAAAATACATCAGAGGTAACAAGATGTGGGTAAAATGAAGCACTCTGGGGGAAACCCATGACAATGCAGTGGGGCTTTGAGAGCCCTGCAACAGAGATAGTCAGAATTTAGAGATGAGGCCCACTTAACCATGACCACAAATCTCAGTTCACCTGGCGCCTGCATGACTTAAAGGCTCAATCTTATGTGAAATGATCTGACTTATGTGAAAATTCATGAGGTTTAAATGGGATACACAGTGCCTGGCACAAAACAGGGACTTGAGTAGTGTAAATGTAAGGACACAAACACTTCTCTGGGGACTCCTTGGCTTTCTCATTCCTTGACAGATATCAATGAGCACATACAAGTACCATTCTAGGCACAGAAAAGACAAGGATGGCAAAGAAGCAACAAGTCAGTGGAAAACATGAACATGCCAACTGCACCAGGAAATTAAGTCCAGCCTGATGACAACTACAGAAACCCTTGACTCAAAATGGCTACAGCACTTCTGTAATTTAAACTTAAAATACCAAAGGTAAAAAAAAAAGTACCAAGATGCAGGAAAAAGATATCCTGGATTCTCCCACTATAAATTCCAGGTGAGTCCACAGAAGCAAGACATTCCCATTATACTAATCCTGGAAAGGTGCTTAGCCCTCTGATGAAGCCAGTATTTTGCAGAGTGGGCTGCTGCTGAACACAGGGACCTCTGGCTGCGTTGGAAACAACCATATGCATGGTGCTCTGAAGTCAAGATAACTGCAGTCCAGGATATGGGCTGCTGACACCCCTATTCCAGACCAATAATGCTGCCAGCCTTAGAGATAAAATAATTCTCTAATTGGCAAAATTAACTACTTGGAGAAGTTTTTGAATTGACTCTCAAGGTCCTGCTCAGTTTCCACACTTGCCTCAGCATCCCCTTTTCCTTTGTTTGAAAACCAAATACAGTTGCCTGGCTAAGTTTGTCTCAACTCGCAAGGGAATCACAAATTCCTAGAGGGTTTTGACCTTCCTGGAGCCCTAAAATCATACCACTTGTCCCTTTTTTTTTGCTGGCCACTCAATTAGAAGACTGGGGCTTAGGCAAAGACCCTGATATGGCATGACAAGGTCACAGGAAAGAAATGCCTGTAGAGATGCCTTGTGGCATCCAAAGTTCATTTAGTGTTTCAGGGATGTCTGAAGAGTCCGCAGATGATGGGAAGAAGGGCAGGAGGAGACTTCATCAAGCACGAAACCAGAAGGTTCTACCAGATGAGCTCTAAGGTCTAAGGCTGTACACTCCCACTTGCTTGCCCATAGTTCAATGTAAGCACCTTCGCACTACTGCAAGAGAAAGATCAGAAGATTATTGCCCTTTTCTGCGATGCAAGATTTCACATACCCAGATAATCCCACTATCACTATCCCAACTCGCTTGAGTTCACTCACACACATGGTACCACACACCGGTATGATCAGTCACTACCTACATCTGCCATTCCTGCCCAGCAGGCCTGTCACCCTGGCACATGCCATTCCCTCCCGTTTGCTGAGCTCCCTTGCCCTCTGCAAGACCCAATTTAAGAAGCCTTCTCCGTGAAGCCTTCCGAAGCCCCAAGTTCGGTGTGGCCTAGTCGGACCTTTGTTCCAGCACAGTATCAAATGAGCTAAAGGACTCAAGAAAACAACCCGAGTTATTCAAACGCAGCAGCGTCCCGGGGACTCATCTGAACTCCTTCCAGGAAAGTGGAAGGCTGGAAACGGGTATCGCTTTAGAGGACAAACGGGAAGAGGAAAGGAGGTATGAGAATCGTATAGCACCAGATTAGCTTCAGGCTGGACGTCGAGGAGTCCGTGGTCAGGACAACTCTGGATAGGGTGGGCGGCGCCAGAACCCACCAGGAAAGACAGTTTATACTCGCAGGGACAGAGACTCGAGACAGCAAAGGGGAGCCCTCCCCCAAAGCCCACAACAATCTCTTGCTTACCAGTGGAAGACCGCCATCTTCCCAGTCACATGACCCTCTGGGGGGCCAGCCCCTTTCCTCCCTCCAGGCCCCGCCCCCTCCCCAACCCGGCCCTTCGCCGGCCCCGCCCCGCCCAGCCCCACCACTCCCCGCCCCTTCGCTGGCCGCGGCCCGCCCCCGATTGTGAGAGGCAGGTGTCCGCCCCTGGAGTCCTGGTGACGCCTTCCGCTGGCGCCATAACTGTGAAGGGCAGCTCTCTGCTCGGCAGAGCTCGCTGGCGCCATGATGATAAAGGGCGGCTCTGCCCTCCATAGTTGCCGAACGCTGTCACCCGCCGGCGCCATGATGGTAACGGGCAGCTCTCCCCTCCGCAGTTCCCCAACGCGACCACTCGCGGGCGCCATGATGAAGAAGGGCAGCTGTCCATTCCAACGAGTCCAGGTGAAGGCTTCCGCGAGCGTCAAGATTTTGAATGGCAGCCCTCCATGCTGCCGTTTCCATAATCTCATTTCCGATGGCGCCATAATTGTGCAGGGCGCCTCTTCGCTCCGCGGACGCAGTACGATTGGTGCTGTAGGCGCCAAATTTCTGAAAAGCAGCTCTCCGCCCCACCAACCGCAGGCGACAGCTCCCGCGGGCGCCGTGCTTCGGCCAGTCCGTTTTCCACCCCGTAGAGCCTGGGCCACGCCTTCCGCCAGCACCATGATGGTGAAGGGCAGCTCTCCACTTCGCCAAGCTCAGGTGACGCCTTTTGCCGGCGCCAAGATTGAAAAAGGCAACTTTTCATCTCGTCCAGTCCAGACGACGCCCTCTGCGGGCGCCACGATTGGGAAGAGAAACTCCAGACTTCGGAGAAGCTGGACCCAGTCTTCTGCCAGGGCCTTGATCGTCAGGGGCAGCACTCCGTTCCTTGGAACCCAGGCGATGCCTTCCGCTGGCGCCTCGGTCAAGAAGGGCGGTTTTCAGCCATTGGAATCCCAGGCAACGTATTCAGCCAGCGCCACGCTCGCGAAGGGCAGGGGTCTTCTCAGTAGCCTTCGCACGGCGCCTTTCGCCGGCGCCATGATTATGAAGGACAGCTGTTTGCGGCCTGAAGACCAGGCGACGCCTTCCGTGGGCGCCATGTTTGTAAAGGGCAGGCGTCTGCTTGCTTCCCGCACGCTGACTGCGGCCAGCATCATAACTGTGAGGGACAGCTCTCGGTCCCGCGAACCAGAAGCGACGTGTTCCATGCAAGCTACGTTTGTAAAGGGCAGGAGTCTATTCGCCAGAGTCCACACTGTGCCTTTTGCCGCCGCCGTGGTTGTGAGGGGCAGGTAAAAGTCCTATAGGATCGAATTGCCCAACCCACGAGGCCGTGAAGGTGAGGGCCGGGACGGAACAGAGAGCCGCTTTCTACCTCCGCCCTCAGGGGCTGCAGAGAATACATAACTTAGCTGCTTGTAAGGAGTCTCTGGGTCGAACAGCACGAGATTCGGGGCGCGTCGGCTGTGAGGCGTGAGTCCCCTTCGTGCTTCGTGGGCGCTAGGCGCTTCTATGTGCTGCTCCCTCTGACAACCGCATGTCTAGGGGGCTCCCCTGGTTAAATACGTTTCACTGTGATTTTTTCTGCAAGCACTTTACCACACTTGCAAAGCCGCAGTCCCCACCTCGCATTGTCCCTGAAGCCTGCATTTACCAAATGCTTGGTGCCTGTGGGGCTGAGTACACTGCACGCCCCCTTGTCTCTCACTGTAAGCCACTAAAATTACTATGGTTGATCCTTTGGGGTAACTGAAAGACACGTTAATTCCACGGGCCAGATATGCCTGAATCAGGATTTGAATCCTAAACCCGACCACGACTGGTAATCACGAAGCATCATCTGACCCATTTCCCTCTACTTCCATATCACATTTGTTAGTACTTGGGAAATGCAATAGAATATACTTGGAGCAATGAGTGTGATTTTTGCACTGACTCCACATTTCTCCACATGTGACAGTGGGGTTATAACCCTGGATGATGGAAAAGGCCGGGCAGCAGTGATGTCCCTTACCTTTGGCTATATTCTGTGTATGAAACAAGTAATACAGTTTGCTGTAAAATGTATGACAAGGGAGGAAAATTGGAAGCAAAATCACGATTCTAGTGGCAATGCCATTAGTGTTTCAAGAAACTGGAGCATTGCAAGCCACTGAGAAACACTGAGCAGTGAAGTGAGGAGGCCAAATAGCTGAGAAGGCAGTATCAAGTTTTTAATTAAATTTATTTTTAACATACATAAGCAGACACGATTTTTGCCTCCTAAGCAGCTGCTGGATTCTAAACAAGAATGTGGTGTTACTGGGGTTTTGTTTGCTGTACTGGACACTGAACCCAGAATCCTCCTGCCTCAGCCTCTCTAAAGTGCTGAAATTACAAATGGCCTGTGCCATTTAGTTTTTAGAACCTACACAGGCGCCCCTATGGTCCCTTACTTATAAAGCATTCTAAATCTGTATTTGCTTATTTTGTTACAACTTTTCATTCACAGATTGTGGCCTCCATGTTTTCGTGAGACAGTGACATCTGACCCAAAACACAATGAGTCCTTCAGTCTTCAGTTCAGGAGCAATACCTTCTAGTTGTTTCCATTGTTCCTAACACAGTGAGTGAACACATGTGTTGAAGGGCATCAGAGGGAGGCTCTTCTCACACAGCCTTGCAGAGGATACAGTGAGACCTCAGCCAGAAGTTGCTGCATTGAGGAGCCTTTTCCTGCACTCAGACTATAGGAGTAGTGGGGAGTAACAAGCTCAGTGTTAGTAAAGCTGTGTAAAGTATCCTCTTTGCTAAAGCCTAACAGCACTGCCATTTTCTTCAGCTTCCCACTGGCTTTTTGCAGGTGTCCAGCTCCTTATAGGCAAAGACATTTCTACCTCATGCAAACGCAAATGTGGATTTAGCACTGGTATAAGTAACAAATTAAATACGGAAACACTTTTAATGGGACTTTAAAAAAAAAGTTTATTTTGCCATTTGCCTAGAAGCAAAACTAGTGAAAATTAAAGTACAAAAATAAACACAATTTACATTAATTGACATTCCACTCAAAAGTAAAAATAAAAGTAATATATATAAATAAAACTTCACCAAAAACAAAACAGTGTCTGGCACTTTTATGAGAAAAACCTGTGAACATAAAAAAATGTATAAAACACATGCTTTTACCTTTAAACACTCTCAGATTTCTCATTGTTAATCTAAACACTAGTTTTTCCAAAACATTTTGTTTTACCTAATTTGCATTTGTACACACAAAACTTTTTCATCTATCCTTACTAGAGACTAACAATGATATAAATAACCCAAATCCTGAGTTTTCAAAATGATAAAGCACAGTTTATCATTAAAAGGGTAATTTTATATACTTTGCATATAAATAAGACTGGTAACTTAAGACTTTTTTTAAGAGTCTTAATTTTATGGTTCATTCATTCAATAAATGATACATCTCAAAAATCAATTTATATCCAGAGTAGGTTATTATTTTCCATCTACATCTGGATGTGTTAAACCTTAAATGTAACTTCAAATCAGAGAAAACAACCTTTATCTCCATATTCTCAAAAGGATATTAAGAATATATATAGGCTGCACTTTAAAAATACCAATATCTCTAACATTCATTACAAAGATTAAATATACACAGTCGTAATTTTTTGTGAGAAGCTTAGAGCCCTTTTTAGACTGACATTAACAGTGACATTCTCTTTCATAAAATAAGGTTCTTGGTAACATTTGTTAGTTGATACTGAGTATGTTACTGATGAAAACCTTAAGTATCTGCGTCTTGTAAGTAATACAGTATTTCTAACTAGGCACTATTCCTATTCTATTTGAAATCTGAATGTGTAGTATTCTATATAGCCCTTTATTTTCTCCTAAGTCAAGCATGCTAAAAAAGGTAGATTGTGAAGAAAAAAAAATATACAACTAAACAAAATTCGGCTGCAAGCAACAAATTATTTCTACCTTACAGAAATGGATGTAACAATGTATTCTTGAATGCTACATATAGGAAGAGTGTTGTCTTCTTTAGATCTCTCACTCTCCAGACTAATCTGACACAACTATTTCTAACAGTACTCAGTAACATACATGAAAACTGACACGTCTTAGCAAATTGTTGACAGGAATGTGTGCATCTGACCAAAATAGTGACCACACTTCAAGAGTTTATCATGTATGGTTATTAAGTCAGCATAGTGTTTAAATTTACAAAACCAGGGAAAACATGTCTGCAATGATTTCCCTTTAAACAGGACCATCTCTAATTTGTTTCTCAAATCCAGCAATCAATATGCAGAGATGAATGAAATTCATGTTTTAGAATTTAATTATTTAGTTAGTTATTTTGGGCTTTTTTTTTTTTTAATCGGTGTCAGGGATCGAACTCACGACCACACACTTGCAAGGCAAGTGCTTATGCCGCTGAGCTAAATCCCCAGCCCCATTTTAGGCTTTTTTTGACAAAGAGTTTCACTATGCAGTTCAGGCTGGCCTTGAACTCATTTTATAGCCCAGACTGGCCTCAAACTCACAGCAATCCTCCTGTCTCAGTCTCCCAGAGTGCTAGGATTATAGGCCTGCGCCACCACACCTGGCTTGAACTTAATTTATAATTTATTTCAGTATCTTGTAAAACTAAAATCAGATGTCTTTTAAAGTATACAAAAAGGGTATCTGTAGACACCTGGGCATGTAAAACATATTTTTATAGGTTAAGCATAAAGATGAACACTAATTTGGCTTCATCCAAACCTAAAGATGAAAATGGGAGAGCAAGGCAGGAACTAACCAGACTGACCAAATGATGAGATGATTGCTCAGCCCTTTGATTCGGTCACTTTGCCTGTGTAAACAGTCCAGAGTTTAATAAAGTCTATTTGGTAGGGAAAATTATATGGTAATAATCCTCCCCTCTTATCCTAATGAATGTTGTCTTCTTAAATTGTCGCAACATTTGGCCGCTTTCTTTGGATTTTTCCTGCATATACTCCTAAAAATAGAGCAAAACTAATATTATTTGTCAGTTATTTTTTCTATGATACTACTTAGTAGGCATTGGGCTGGCTATATATATTATCATACTTAATCCGGAACCTCTCTTTATAAGTTACCATCATTTTAAGGATAACTGAAACTAAGACCTACTAGAGCACTTACCTAAGCCAACAAAGCTAGAGCACAAACTGAGAATCCAATTCCATCAGATTTGTTATTTTACTTATCTTTTTTTTTTTGCATAATCACCTCACTATAAATTGATGGTTTATCAATTTTATTACAAGCTCTCTAGTCAAGCATAAATATCAAATACAGAAATACGTTTCAAAACAACACCAGACGCATAGTTTTTAAAAACTATAAATAATTTAGGTGTTTTGTAGCATATTTTAGAATTCTGCTTTTGTCTAAGAATATAATATGCTATCTTAACCAAAACGAGCTTTCTATAAATTGCCTAACAAAGGATTTAATCCCCATGTAGACCACATCCAAGTATAAATCCAAATCTACCCAAAACACAAACATTACAAATCTGAGCAAGAAAACACAATTATTTTTCAAGAGCAACTAGATTGTTGTGCTCAGATTCACAGTTAGCATTTTAGTTGGTATACCAAATTGTAAGTTTATGTAAAACACTGATTCTTCAGTCGTATTCAATTATCTAAAAAACATAGATATATGAGTAAATCTTTAGCAAAAACAAGGATTTTTGTGCTTGTTTAGTCATATATTAGTTGTACATGTTTATCTGAGGGTCAATTTCATTTGTTAATAATTACGTTGCAGTGCAGTCAAACTTCAGTAGTTCTAAACCTGAGCCTCATTGTTCTTACCTATAACAACTGCATCTTGTGCAAGATGCAAAACATCTTGTACATCCTTTATACTGTTCATATAGCTCAATAAAAGTTGTAGTTGGAACCTGGCTTTTAAGTTCACAAGTGACAAACAGTGGAGATGAAATGCATGAGAAAAGAACACGATGGAGCAGTTACTCTGGCAAATCGATAATACTAAGCAAAACAATACTAACTCCACAATGATTTTCCAACCAGCTAAGATTTATCATAATATACAAAACACTAACATGGGAAAAACTGAAAATGTCTTAAAACTTCATATAACTTTACAAGCAACTACTGTCTGGTCTGAGTTCTCCTAAATGATTCTCTCCCTGTCTCTGATTCTGGCAGTCTCTGGGGTATGTGGGATCTGCAACCACGAGAGCTCCTTCAAAGCAAGTACCCTGGAAGTCTCCCAATGATTTCAAAAGAGGATCTCTAACATAATCTCCCCTCTGTGGGTGACACTATGAATTATATTCATTATATATCTGTAAGAGGTCAGCAGTTATTTCAGTTACTATCAATTGCTTGTTCCCTGAATAAAAGGAACTCATGAACAAATATGTGAAAAAAAATACTTAATTTTCCTTGCTCCCTCTTAAACTGGAAGAAACCATTTAGTAACAAAAGCTTTAAAATTTGACTCTTTCCTAATGGAAAAACTTAATAAATAAATAAATCTTCACTGCCTGGTAATTAATTTACCTGTCTTTTCAATGTTTAGAAAGCAGTATAGTTAAAATCCAGTATTTTTTAATGGATCACATAATTTTCAGTGAGCTTAAAGTATTTTAAAGAGATCAAAAAAATATTAAATCATATGGTTAGGAACTAATATAAGCTCAACATTGAATTTGTCTTCTTGCCACCATAAATGATTTTAAAATACAATTTTCAGTTTCATCCTTAAATAATCATCAAGTGACGAAAATAAGAGATAGAGCTCAAGATTCTTATTGAACCTCTTCCATTTTGCATATTCACTTATCTTCTGGACAGAACGAAAAATTCTTCATCCCCTATGTGCAGATACAAATATTTCTGGGTGGTACACTGCCCCCAAGCTGAACAGACCTGTGTAGATTTAGGCATCAGATGACCATTAACTTTTATTCATTTATAAAAAGGTTTTCTGAATTCAGCCTGGATAATTCTACAAATTTTTCAGAATTAAAAATATCATGTTTTCTATGGAATTATAGAAATCAAGATTGCAGCCAGTTTCATTAATATTTTTCTGACTGCCACAAAATGGTAACAAAAAAGATCACTAATGAGAATATCCAGGAATATTCCAAAATTATGGTAGCAAGGAAAGACAACATGTTCCAATCATGTAGCCTGAGTTAGAGGCAGCTGTGCCCAACTTTCTAGTGAATGGGCTTCAGGAATTTATTTTCTACACACCTGAGACAGGCGCTCTGTTAGGCACTCTGCTCTGGGAAGGCTTCTGTCTATTCTGGATAACCCCCTTCACTGATGTCTTAGGGGTTCTAATTGAATATAAAAAAATCAGTAAGTCACTTACAATAAAGTCTAAATGTTCAAAATTCAATGAAGGTAACCACATTGCATCAACTATTCAAAGCATAAATAAGCTTGAAAAAGACTTTAAATCTCATGCATGCACATATTAAGAAAACTACACCTAGTCAGAGATGATAACCATGGCTCACAAATTGTTAGAGAATCACTTTGTTGATACTAAACTTACTGTATGGATATTTCAAAATAGTTAATGAATAACACGGTATGAAATGAAAAGTAAAAACATGCCAACGTAAGATGATGACTAAAGGGGCTGGGGATTTAGCTCAGCGGCATAAGCACCTGCCTTGCAAGCAGGCAGTTGTGAGTTCAATCCCTGATACTGATAAAAACAAAAATGACAAAAAAAAAAAAAAAAAAGATGATAACTAAAATATATTACACAGCAGTACACCAAGAGGGTTATCCTTGAAGACAAAATTTTAAGAGAGCTACATATGAACTGTATCACGTTTGAAAAAGTTACCCTTTATACTAACACTATAATTCTATTTCTTTCTCAAAGCTAATCTTCAATATTTTTAAATACCCATGTGTGTGGCAGTCTTACCCTTGTCTACTAAGTAGCCTATGAACAGGTGCATTCTGTCCTTGGTTTGGCTGAAGGACTCTGTTGAAAAATAAAAAAATTAATTCAAAAGGATAAATTCTGTTTTTCTCATGTCTTTCAATGGATGAAATATGGTAAGTGAGGTTGGAAGTCACTGAGGCATTCTGACACAAGTTATCATAAAGCCAGCCAAACTGATGACAGCCTAGCAATCTTCCTTATGTTTTGCTCGCAAACAGTCCTAACCTTAGGTTTTTACCAAGAAAGAGATGGCATTAACTCTTGAGCTTTTATATTATTTACTTATAGGACTTACAAAAGCCAACATTTCAAACATGTAAGAGAAGAAAACATCAATGATTTTATAAGAGTAGGAAACATGTCAAAAATAGTGTTAGTTTTCTAAGAGTTTAAATAAATACCAAAGATTCTCTTGTCTGTGGAGTGTAATCAAGACATGTCTAGCTCAAATTTCTGCCAGGGAGAGACTGTCCTAGACAAACCTTCAAAACAGTTAACTTGACATGTTAGTATGACTCCTAAGCTTAAGATCCTGTAGCCCAGCAAGCAATGTCTTACTGCTATAAACAGAATAATGCTGACAAAGAGGAAGTTTGAGATTTATAAAATTTTCTCTAGGGGAAGAAAAAAACTCACTGAGATGAAGTGGTTTTTCTTACCTTGTTTCAGAAGGACTTTGTTTAACCAGAAATTTCTTATTTGGCATTCCCATTTCAGCAGCTCTAACAAATTATAAAAATACAGACATGAACAATACATTTGGAGAAGGGGGGAAAAAAGCTTCAAATGTAATAGAGATGATAGAAAAAAATCATTTACAAACTGCTGTACTAAAAGGCCTGTGCTAAGTATATTAAAGACGGCTTTTTTTTTTTTTTTGTCTTTTTCTTTTTTATCGGTACCAGGGATTGAACTCACGACTGCCTGCTTGCAAGGCAGGCGCTTATGCCGCTGAGCTAAATCCCCAGTCCTTTTAAAGACTACTTTCAACAAAAAATTTTTAAAAGTTATTAGAAAACATTTCCTATCATGTTTCTATTTCCAGGAAACTTTTATAATATCAGAAGAAGAATGTATTTAAATGATACAACAGCAAACACTGAATAGAAGGAGTAACCTTTTAAGACTACTTGATTTAATATCAATTATATAAACTGAATATTGACAAATTAAGTCATGAATACATCTATCAAAAGATGAAATCAGATCCTGACAACTGATTTTAATGATTCTATATAAAAGGGGATTTCTGTCAGGTCAACTGCAGAAGTGAACTATTATTTCTAATTAAATATATACTTACTTGCTTTAGCATTACATTCTTTAATCGTTTGAACAGATAAACAGATGACTAAAATTAACTGAGTGATGACAATGTGACATGATACCAAAAAACTTACTTCATGTACTTCTTCCTATCGAGAGACTTCTGTGTTGCAGCTGAAAGGGCCACACGTGGACTTTTCATTTTATCCTTTAAAGTACCAGTAATAATACCATGTTGTCATAATACAGGATGATCACAAACTGCATGGAAAAGCTTCTCTTTATCAACATTTTTAACTTTAACTTAGCTGCTCATTATAATTGAAGCAGTCTGATTCTAAAAATAATGCATTTTCTCCAATGAGATAACATAAATTTTGCTTGTGTTTCTTATGCCAATCACACTTGGATTATCAGTTCAAACCCAAAACTGAAAACAGTCTGATTTACAGGATAGCAAATTTATTTAGATCCTCTTTTGTAACTCTGATTTCAAAAAATGGCAAAATCTCGCTGGGTGTGATGGTACACACCTGGAATCCCAGCACTCTGGAGGCTGAGGCAGGAGGATTGCTGTGAGTTTGAGGACAGCCTGGACTACATAGTGAAACTGTCTCAAAAATAAAACAAAACACAAAACGTCAGCAAAATCCCTAAGACAGTTTTCAGCAAATTCAGTCAGACACAGTTGATGGTTTTTTGAAAGCTACCCAAGCAAAATATTCAAGACTTTAACTCTGAAATCCAATTCAAATGTACAATTCTTTCACTGTGTACTTCTTTTATATCTGTCTACAGATACAAATGTTGCTAGTGATCCTGGGAATTACTTGTAATCAAGAATTATCAGAAGGGTGCTAAAGTCAACAAAAAAGTAACATTCAGCTTCAATTATCCTGAAGTCAGAAAAACTGTATTTATTAGAAAAGTCACATCACATACCATTTGCCTGAGCATTTTCTCTTTGCGAACTTCTCGATCATGCTGCAGAATAGACATTCTTTCAGCTGCATCCATTACAAAGAATATGTCATGAATTCCATACAGTGCAGCTCGCAACTATGTACAAGAGAAGAAAATATTGTCAGCATTTAAAAGATGAAGTTAGAGTTCAGTAAGACAACATGCACTATGCCTACTTCTTTTGAGTAGCAGTCACTGAAACCTGTTTTTAGCAAGTAAATGAAAAGAGAAACATATTGCCATGCCTAGGGTTCCCATCACTAGTGGGACAAACCAGCTGCCAGGGCAGGTGCACTTACCTGTGCCAACACTCTCTCCTGAAGTGACGCATCCTGTGCTGAGACAATGCCTCTCTTTAATGGTGCTTCTGACTGAAAGTTTCTTATGAATTCCATCGTATCCTGAAAAAAATAAATGCTCCTTCTAAAACATTTTCCTAGAAAGTTTTAAGATCAATGAGTTTTGCTGGGCATGGTAGCACATGCCTGTAATCTGAGTTCAAGGACAGTCTGGAATACAAAGTGAATTCAAGGCCAGCCTGAAGTGCATGGCAAAATCCTGTCTCAAAAGGAAAAAAAAAAATCACTGAGTTTCCTTTTGTTCTTTTTTTCAATCAGGCCAAATATGTCCAACAGCACCCATACTCTGGTAAGACAAAACATATAAAACTACTCCACCTACACATTGTTTTTAACACCTAAGTGTTAAAAAGGGTAGCAGTCTGCAGCTAGCTGGGACCACTATGTCCCAGCTCCCACCAGGGCTGAGATTCTGTGCTCCCTGCTACAGTGAGCTTTCTCAGGCTGGCTAAGAGGCTCTGGGGCTGCAGCCAGATGCCAAGGCTGTACAGAATGGCGATGGCCTCTGCACCCACATCCTTTCCACCCTCCGAGAGCTGCCTGTCTTGGTTAGGACTCCCAGGATAGGACTCTCACTGCAATACTCCACCATTAGTCTACATGCAGTATCCAGGGACTGAAATGCCTCTCTGTGACAGAACAACTGGATGCTATGGTAAATGTCAAATGTGGAGAAGAAATAGAAGAAACTCTTGTGGCTGAAGAGGACAGTGATGATGATGTTGACCCTATTACTGAATTTAGGTCTGTGCCTAGCGGTAAATCAGTGTTGGCAGAGATGTCCACTGCACTGTCTGAATGCCCTACCTTGCATCTAGATCCTGAGGATGGAGACCCAGATGGTTACGGTGTAAAAGAGCACGATGTGAAAGCACATGGACAAGAACACAGGACAGCCCCACACTTTATATCTAGGATGAAGAATTAGCCCGTTTAACAGGAGAAGGACAAGTTACACCGGAGAGCAGAAAGAATGTTGTTTCAATCTTTGAGTGGCTAGTGCAACATGGTGGGGGTCCAGACAGAAGATTCAAAAAGACATTATGAAGATGACATAGAGGCAGACAGTAGGGATGTAGATGTTGATCACTGAAAATGATGCAGGCTGCTTTAAGATATTGCTTTATCTGTAGGGAAAAACTTGCCTCTTCTCCTCTGTACTGTGGTAGATGAAAGTCTTTTTCCTTCTCCAAAATTCACTTAAATCAGTACTTTCTTGAGACAAACTATACTGAGACAGCAAATTGTCACTGGCAGACAAAACTATGGCCCTTACTCACTGAGATGAATTAACTTAACCAAGGAGGACTGATACTTCATCATACACTCCAAACTTCTCTGTGGCTAGGTTCTCTCTGGGTAGGCTTCTAACCCCAGCCTCCACTGCACGCATCCTCTGTAAGCGAGCAGGCCTGGGAAGGGAGAGGCACAGAAGCTGGGCAATGCAGGAAGGCTGCATGGAAAAGAGAAGCTAAAGCTAAGAAATGCCTGTTCCTAAAAAGGCCCTCAGTGCTACAAGGAAGGGCAAGGATCACAGAGAAAGTGTAGCCCATGCTCACTCCCCACAGGGGCAAAACTCTTTTCCTAGTGTGAGGCCAAGATTAACTCAGGCTGCTCTATACAGGCTGAATCCTTGAAAAGATTCCAGCCACAGACCCTACAAGTGACACTCGTGCTTCTGCTGGGCTGATACCCAGCCTGCTCCATGAACGTCAGAGAAGAACCCATCACCTTCGGGTTAGTTTTCTGTAACAGAACAAGTGAACTAAGAAGATATCCTCAAAGTACTTTAAATGATAACTGTTTTGTCTTTGTAGGAGCTTAACAAACAAATCTATGTTTTCTTACTACTATATTCTCCTTCTTGACCAAAACCATTAATGAGAATTGTTTTTAAAGATAGCAAAAAAAAAAAAAAAAAAAAAAAAAGAATAGTCACTTAAAAAATACCTATATTACAATGACTAAAAAAAATTTTGAACTAAGTTGTAAATTAATGTCAGCTCAGCTGTCAGAAGACCAACAGAAACTAAGATGGAAGCAAAATACAAAGAGTTGAAATACAAAGGGTTTACAATGATCTTACTTTTACAGTTTGTCGAAGCTGCTTCAGCTTATCTGTCTGCATAAGCCTACGAGTAAGAAATCCCTTTGCCATGGCAGTTATTTTGTTAAATTTTGCTTGTACTTCTGGATTAAAAACCTAAGAGAAATAAGACAGACACAGTATTTTAGAAACCTGGACATTATACCTAATTCTCTTCTGTTTCTGCAGTCCTCAGACTGGACCAAGGACCTCATACATTCTAGGCAAGCCCTCCACCTCCGAGCAACATCCCCAACCTTCAATTATTTTTTCTTAATCTAATATATTGACTAAATTCCTCACTATATATTTACTCTGTGTACTCTAATCTATAACAAGAATTATTTGATGCATCCACCAAAACACTGATGCTCATTTATAGAGCCTAAAATAACGTAGCTTTTTGAAAAAGATATGCTGATATTTAGACAGATGACATATCACATTTGCTCACCTGAGACCATCTAGGTTGGCCCCTTCCAAAAGGCCTTGGTACTGAGAGTCTGGTCATGCCACTAGTTGAGGATCCCCAGAGGTAGAAGGGTGTTTCATTTGCAGAACCACAGCTGTACTGTAGGCCAGAATTTGTGAAACCTAGAAAAATATATTATGCTTGATGTCATATAATCAGAATATGCAAAAAATTTAAATAAACACTTGTGATACTCATTCAGAATAACAGCCTCTGAAACTGATCCACATGCAGCCTTACAATATTTATGGACATTAGGCTTACACACAGGAGGATCATTTCAACTCGAATAGCATCGCAAGATGCTGTGAAGATAAGCTGTGACAGGGACTGGGGAATCAGAGGTAACTGAAGATCACTGAGGAGATAATGAATGGTGTTTGCACGTGCAGTGCATCACCTGCTGCGGGAATAACAGACAGCTCCGAGCCGCTCCCCTGACATTCCCCTTGCTGAGGTAGACTTTTCTCAGAAACACCTGCTCCCTGGTCTTTGATCTACCATATGGTTTCATGTTCACTGGTTACTAAGCACCTGGAAAGTAGCACTGGGATGGGCATGGAATTGAAGAAGGAAGTTCATTTTAAAGTGTGTCAAATAAAATACCTTACTATAGGATAATTTTTTTCAAATGAAAAGGATTTTTTCATATTTACCAGAACTATGTGAATTTGAAGTGCGAAATGAATCCACTTGAGACATCATTGTTTCCAACAAACCTGAATCACTTATTTTTCTCCACTCTAAATCTACCGTATTGTTAATATTCAATTCAGAGACTTCGGCTGTAATCGCTTCCTTTTCTTTTAACATTTTCTCCTGTTCTTCTATTTCCTGTAGATTAACAGTTCATTATAAGATGCTAGATCTTTTAGATATATTCCAAAACACTGTAATTCTAGGCTTAACCAAAGTATATGTAATCGACAGCAAATTATTATTTATTTCTCTCCCCAAAAGAAATATATATATAGGCCAGGCATAGTGGTGCATGCCTGTAACCCTGGCACTTGAAAGGCTAAAGCAGGAGGATCTGTGAGTTTCAGGCCAGCCTGTGCTACATAGTGAATTCAAGGGCAGCCTGAACTATACCGTAACAGCCTGTCTCAAAAAAATAAAAAATGATACAATAACCATAATAATTTTATAACAAATATCTTTCTTATGCTATTGCTCTTGTAGATTGTGTATTTCAGCATCTATAACACATCTTTTAAAAATGTAAGTTTCGAGCAGTGTGTGGTAGCACACATCATCTATAATCCCAGCACTTGAGAAGCTGAGGTAAGAGGATCTCTGAGAGTGCAAGGCCAGCCTGAGCTACATAGTGAGTTCAAGACCAGCCTGAATTACAAAGCAAGACCTATCTCAAAAACAACTATATATATATATATGTTTTATGTTTTGGATTAAGGGTAAAAGTATCTTTTTCATAAATTACATAATTACTTTTAGATACAGATCTAAATACAGATCCCATTTTGACAATTAAAATACTGTCTATATATCAAAGTCAGTGATCCCTTTAAATAAAGATACGTAAGATTACAAGTATTTTAGACATGATCCAAATCCATAGGCATTCGTGAGTACCTTTCACTCAGCAGCCCCATCCCTTCATATTTTAACTCTCACCTTTTGCAGTCTTTCCTGCTCCCTTTCCTGCTCAGCTATGAGCAGTGATAATTGCTGGGCATGTTGTTCTTCTAGTCTCTTCCGCATTTCTTCAAAAGCTAACATCCTGCTTTTTAGTATATCCTCACCTTCTGAAAATAAATAAGTTCCCTCAATTTAGAAAATTCATTACCTGTTTGACTGGCATTTAATACCATCAATTTAAATTATGCTCTGACCAGAGGGCGTTCCTGGATCTGACATCATTCAGGCAAGATATAGCCAGGTCATCAATTTGTACCACATTGTTATCCATCATTCCTCTTATTTCATGTTTGCCAATAAAGAAAGGCTTGTATCACGTGATCCCACTCATCCAACAAACCCGACCCCATCAGGAGCCAACCTGACTAACCAACACAGTATGTTCAAGGAAGAATTTAATTAATTTCAAAATGCAATCTGTTAGTTGGTTCTAAATACCCTGTAATACTTTCATTCTCTTCAATGGTTTTCCACTGTCATGTTGTGTTTGATGCTATAATATACGAAGTTATACTCAAATATTTCAAGGAAAGAGATACTATGGTAGCTACTGTTATGTCGGGATACCTTGTGATGAAACACTATGTTGCTTAAATTGTTCTGTTCTGACCTGTGTTATTATGTTGTTATGTCCTCTTTTATCTTAATCTCCTTCTTTTTTATAATTCTTTTAATAAAAAAAGAAACAATGTAATTTAAGATTGACACATCTTGATATATCATTGAAATAATACAGGAATAAATTGGGACTTTTTTGTTTCTTAAAAAAAAAAATGCAATCCTCACCGCATCTCACCACTATTCTTTTGGCCCTGTTCTTCAGGACCTCTGGTTTTGTACCTTGTAGCACTGCTTTGTTTTAATTCTAAAGTAAATGATCCTTCGATGGTGGAAAGCTTTCTCAGTTTGAGGTTCAAAAAGGACTGTATTAAAATTCCAGATAGTTTAGTTATTCACCCAAAAAAATTAAGAGAAATCACTATAACTATGCAAGCTAACTAAACAGAAAGTATGGAAACAATGAAATGCTGAAATAGCAAGTATTATGCAGACACAGCAAGTATTTATTCATAGATCAATGAACCATTCTAGAGTCAGTGATTTTTATTGAAGACAAATGCTACTGCCTTGTTATAATCTTTCCATAACTGGTTCTTAAGTACATTTTACTGAGTTACATTTGCATTTGCATTATTTGTGTATGGTTTTTCCAAGGCAAGAGGAGCTGGAAAAGTAGAATTACAACCCTCAAGAAAGGAAAGAGCCCCTCAGCATAACCACTCACCTGACAGGAGTTCATTAGGCTCTATCTTAACAGCTCTGCAAATGGAGATGTGTCCTGAGCGGCCCATAAGGCTACCAGCAGCGCTAAGATGTTGCACTGTTTCCCTTGCTCATTTTAATAGCTAACTGGCGGCCACCATAACTGACCTCATCCTGCTTGCTGCAAAGAGGGTTTTATGTTCTTTTGTTAATCAGAGGCAGCTCTTAGCCATGTTAAATTGTCTACCTGGAGAATCCAAGATGGCTTCCTAGATACCAACTGCTTTTATTAGATCTTGTATGAAGATAGTTTGAAAGATTCTGCCCTAAATTTGTTTTCCTAGGAAGTTTTAACAACTTAATTTACTTGACTGGTGTTTTCCTTATCAGCAATGAAGAATTACAAACTGGGACAATAAAAGAGCAATGAAAAAGAAATACATGCATTCACAGGCTCTTAATATAAAACTGAATACAACAAAGAAATATGAAATAACGTTGATCAACAAAGAATTCTTCAAACACCACTACAAATTCTTTTTTTTTTTTTTTTTTTTTTTTTGGCTTTTTGAGATAGAGCCTTGCCATGTAACTCAGATTGGTCTAGAACTCACTAGGTAATCCAGTGAATCAAAATCATAGCAGTCCTCCTGCCTCAGCCTCTTGATGCTGAGACAGGCACGCATTACTATACGCAGCCTCTCCAAGCCTCATTTGTGATATGTACTCTAGATATTTGGCATTAACATGTTTACTGAAGGGTCAACTACACACAGACATCTGATTTCAAATGAAAGGGTGCAGTAGCAAAAACATTAGAAGACATATCCAAAGGAAGACATCATAGCCATCCACTGAATTAAAATCATGATGTTTAGTAGAATTATTTCTTCCAATCATTAATATTTTCTATAATTCTAAATGTACTGTGAAAGTTTCATCATTTATATAAGAAAATTCTTCCCAAAAGCCTAACAAATGGCAATAAAGTAATCATGTATTTTCTAGTAAGATAAATGAAATTAAGTGAACTTATGAACAGATGAAGACAATCATTTTTTGCAAGATGTCAACTAAAAATATTAAAACAAGCCAGGGGCAGTGGCCATGCCTATAATCTCAGCTGTCAGAAGGCTGAGGTAGGAGGATTAACATGAGTTTCAGACCAGCCAGGGCTATGTAATGAGCTGAAATTCATCCTGAAATACCTAATGATATCCTGTCTTAAACAAATAAATAAAAGTATTAAAACAAAAGTCCACCTTCTTGGGAGCTAGCAAATACTTCAAAATTTTCTTACCTTTGGTACTAGTTTCTAGTATTTTATTCTTGTGACTATAGAAAGATCCTGCAGGGTATCTTTTCTCTGGCAAATGTCTCTGTTCTTCAGTGGTTATCACATAAGGACAATTTTCCTTCTGCAAACCATCCATATCTAGATCAAGTCTTCGCTTAACTTTTTCAAAACTGTTATCCAAAAGCTGTTCATTTCCACAGGACACCATAGGTATATCCATCGGTGGTGTAGTGTTCTGGTTTTGCATCAATAAAGGAGATGGATTTTTCACATGATAAGACTTATTTAATTCTATTTGTGAATTGCAGGAGTTTTTCTCTAACATACTGACTGACTTGAATCCACTCACAGTTCCCAAGTTTTGACTTGCTATACACTGACTGGCAGTGGCACATGGCTCATGTGACATGGGCCCTGTAGAACAAGGAGTATTACTTTTGTGTGCTCCTCTGGCATCAGATATTAACTGGCCTTCCACAACAGCAAGTCCATGTGTAACTTTATTTTCTAGTTGATTTCCCAAAGATTGACACACCTGACTTGATTTGCCTACAGTTGCATCTTCTATGGCTTCAATAGCATTTTTGCAGACATAAATTTTGCTAGAACAAACTCCTGCTAAATCAATTGGTAACTTTGGCACAGTTTCAGATATAGTTGTTTTTTCATCAGTATCTGGAATAATTAGGTCCACTGTTTGTTCTTTTCCTTTAGGGCTTAACTCACAGGCATTTATTGGGTTATTTATAAGTATATGACATGCTGATGGTGGCCTGGAACGCCTTCGATGCATTTTAGGGCTCATACTTGGCTCAGGACTAGGTAATTTGGCATATGAACCAGTAAGGCTTTTGATTACATTATTTTCAGTAATAGAAGTGGGAATAACTTTAAAATCAGCCTCAGAATCCAGAACAGTGGGATGGCCAGTTTGTATAGGAATATCTACTTTAGAAAAGCTACCTGAAACAGATGTATTTGTGCTGCCTGCTTGAGAGGAAGCACCTTGGAGAAGAACATTTGATTTATTAAGGCTTGGTTTATCTGGAATCACTGAGCCACAATGTTTGCCTATGACCAGGGCTTTCTCTTTCACACAGTCGCTCACTTTAGCAGCATCATTTTCTTTGTCTGAGTGACTCTCATTAACACTCCTCTTTGTACTGCTCCTCAGACTGCGTCTAGATTGTTCTCTTTCTAGATATTCCTTTGACTTTTTCATCAGGTTCTGAAGACTCATTATATAGGGGTCTGGAGTGACTTCTGCCAAAACCGGTAGTTCTTGTTCTTCAGTCGTTGAGATTAGAACATCAGAAATTAAAGTCCCTTGTGAAGTTGCTGAGGAGATCTTTGGAGATGTTTCACTTTCAGTGTCACAGCTATTTGAACTATCACATTGCTTTGGAGAATTAAATCCTTCTGTATCTTTAGCTAACTCTATCCCATTAGGTTTATGCTGGTCCTCATTATCCATGAGCAAAACCCCAGCTGTCTGTTCAGACTCTGCCAAAGCAGAATGGTCAGTAGCGCTTGGCAAGCTATTTGGAAACGTAGCAGGAACATTCAAGTTTGTGACTTCTGAATTAGAGTAGACTGTGTTGGTCTCCCACTGATCAAAATCACTGGCTTTACGTGCTTTTCTAACCTGAACAAGGACATTAAAAATTACTATTTTTTCACTGCACAAATAGCTTTTGCTTTCTAAAATAAAACAGAAACTGAAGGTTCCATATTCTGACATTTGAAAACACAAGCAAAAACAAAGACAGTTTCTATGGTATCCTATATCACATGGGACTCAAATTACTAATAAAAACAACCTAGCCTATTTATTAAAAGAAAATTAACCTATTTGGTAAAATGTAAGTATATAAATGTATGTATGTATATGTACTACACTATCTATCTCTCTATCTATCATCTATTCACTAGTGATGAGTTAAAATAGCCCATTAATGCATTTTATAATAAGCAAAATAGGTATTTCCCACATTAAGATAACTAACAGAAAAAAATAAAATTACATTTTGTATTTAAATATTTTGACTTTGCAAAAGATTAAAAATAGTAATAGATAATAGATTTTAATAGATTCTAATAACTAATTGCTAAAGACTACACAAGCACATATTAAACTGACAGAAAACACTATAAAATATCATAAACCCCCAAGTTTTCAATATTAAAAGATTCTGGGGTTATTTTGTATGTCCCTGTTTTTTTTCTGCACCATATGGCACTCTCATTTTACCTTACAAATCCCAAGACACACAATGGTCTCCAGGTGCTAAACAATAAACAGTACAATAAGGTATACTTAGTCACTACCTCAGGGCCAAAATAAACCAAAACAGAGGTGCTGTTGCCAAATCTATGAATATGTTCATAGGTTTAAGCAAAACAGACTCTTTTTATATAAAATCTTTCATATTTCAGATCTGTGCTAGTTAGCAACTATGTACTTTATGTACACTATTCAAATAAGCTTTTGGTTACACAAGCTACATTTAAAAAGAGCTATCATAAATTCACAGATTTTATATGTGAAACAGATCTTGGAACTCTATTTGTATTATATAAAATTTCTCTACTTGAATAATCAATTCATTACAGTTCAACATTGTATATGTTGTTTTAAAAAGAAAGTTTTGGAACTCATTAACAATAACTTCATTTGTAGTATATTTGAAATCTTCCCCTATAGACCAAAAACAGTATGTCAATAATGAGAATTATCCAGTAAGTCAAAAACTCCACCCATTTTTAAGTTTATGCTATGTATTACAGTTTTAAATTTAATATAGATAGTACTAATTATCTACAAATTACAATCTGCTATCCATCTGTCATATTATCTACAAAGAAATCAAGGTAATAGCAAGAAATACTCAAAGGTTCTTTATATATATGTCATCTACTATGAATCACAAAGAAGAATCACAAATTTCTAAGACAGTTTTAAAAAAAAGGTAATTAGCATTTAATTCATTTTTTAGTATGATAACTCAGACCTTGAAACAGTATATACAAATTTAAGTTAATCTAAATAAAAATATAATAATTCCAAGAGCTATGGATGTGTTATTTAATGCTTTTAGTTTAGATGCGAACATATCTAGGTAATTCTATTTACTTAATCTGAACTGCATTTTTTGTGTCTAAAAGTAAAATTTTCATCAAAAAAATTGGAGACAGTTATTTACTTTAGCAGAGAATGAGAAGGTTCTTTAGTAAACAGTCTGATTAATTCAGGAGTTAACCACAATGGCCAATTCTACATTTTGTCACTGAGAATTCAATGTTTTTAGAGTCCTAAGACAAAGACAATAAGCAATTATATTCAGTGTATAGTTCCACTATCCTAAGTATCCTCGATTCAAGTACTGGGCATCACTGATGAGCAACTGAATTCTCTCTGGAGTAACTGAAATAGAACATCACAAATTACAAAGCTTCTCAAACAACGGTAAAGCATATTAATAGTTATTTGCAAACATGTTTGTGAAAAAATATCATCAATACTTACGTTATGACTTGCTAATATTAACTTTAAACAGTTTGAATTACCTACCTGGACATTTTCAAGAATCTCCTGGACACGAGTCAATAAAGCCTTCTTCCGATTAACCTGTTTTCTTGCTTCTATATCAAGTGCTTTCTGCTTTTCTTGTTGTATTTCATTTCTTTTTTCAGTATTAAGCTGTAAGACATGAAAATATAAAACTTCTCAATGATAAAAATATAAAATCAGGAAGTTTTGAATCAAAACTACTAAAAAAATGTCATAAAAAATATTCCAAAACTGCAATATTCATCTATCAAATACAACATACAAGCGTGGAGTAAATCCATAGAAATAAGATTTTGCTCATAAATAAGTAACTAAAGGAGGCATAGACGCTATACAATAAAGTAATAGTCATCAACTAGCTGATAAAAATAATTGCTTTAAAATGTTTTCCTCTCCCAAGGCATAGGTTCATCATGTGTCACAAATATATACTAATAAAAAATAGATAAATAAAGCTTTCTACCATTTGCATGCTACCAAGAATCATCATAATGCTGGGCATGGAGGTGAATCCTTATAACCCCAGGATTCAAGAGGCTGAAACAGGAGGGTAGCCATGAGTTCAAGGCCAGCTTGGGCTACATAATGAGTTCAGGGCTAGCCTAGACTACATACAGAAACCCTGCCTCAAAAAAAAAAAAAGTATGCTTTTTAAAGACCAAATAACTAAATGTTCATCAGGGTAAGCAAATGTTCAAACTAAACATCACTAATAGAGGGACAAGTAAACCTATATAACTTCTGATTTAATTTAATATGATATATATGGCATCAGCTCGAGTTCTTGCCAAAAATATTTACTTGACTTTTAGCAAATTTTTACACTTAACTTCCAGTTTGTAGGAGCTACACGTTAAAAATCACTATGAGGAAAAAGCTGAGAAATCCAAAATGTCAGGCATTCTACAAGATAAGTGGTATGGTCTCAAGAAACTCAATGTCATAAAAAAAAGTTTTTAAAGTGGAGGGACAGTTCTATACTAAAAGAGATTAAAGAACATAATAAACTAATGCTATTTATGAACGCTGAGTGGATACACATTAGAAAAAAATGTTTTGAGTATAAGTAAAAAATTTGAATATGGGGCCAGGGATTTAGCTCAGCAGCATAAGCACCTGCCTGGCAAGCGCAAGGTTGTCTGATCTCTGGTACCAAAAAAAAAAAACCTGCACAAAAAAATTTGAATACTAACAGAATGTTAAATATTATTAATTTTGTTCAGTTTTAATAATGTTATTGGGATTTTTTTATAGGAAAATACATAGCCCTTATTTTTAGAAAATATGTAGTAAGATCTTTAGGAATAAGGTCTTCAATTTTCAAATCATTAGACAATTTTTTTAAGTGTATATATGTGTACATACACAGAAAAAAAAATCACAAACAATAACGATAACAAAAATATTTAAAAATTGCTGAATTTAAATGGTAGAGATATGGGTTATCAGTGCATTATTCTTTAAACTTTTTTATACATAAAAATTTCATTACAAAAAGTTGATAGAAAATATTAATCTTTTAACACTTGTTATACTAAAACAAAAAAAAATTTTTTTTGAGACAGGGTCTCACTACGCAGTTCAGGCTGGCCCTGAACTCACTCTCTAGCCCATTCTAGTCTTGAACTTGCAGTGGTCCTCCTGTCTCAGGCTTCCAAGTGCTGGGATTACAAGTGTGCACCACGCCAGAATGAAAACAAATTTTTCAATTTGCTGTTTTTCTAATGTCAATTTTCTAATTGAAATCAAAGTCACTACATTTAAAAAATACTCACTGGGGTCTAGGGATACAGCTCAGGGGCACAGCACCTGCCTGGCAAGTGAGAAGTCACAAGTTTGATCCCCAGTATCAAAAAAAAAATTTCTCAATGAGTACCAAAGTATATAAAAAAAAGTCTTCTCCCTCCTAACAAAAAACGTAACAATCATTTAAAAATGCAAAGAGTTACCATTTATGATTCAGGTAGTATTCTAAGTATTTACATGTATTAATTGATTTAACCTTCAAAATGGATTTATGAAGTGGGCACTATTTTAATCCTCATTTAACAAGGAAATAGAGCTTTAATTCACCCAGCAAGTAAGTGGCAAAACAACGATTTGAATCCACCCCACAAGTTTCCAGAGCTTAGGCTTTTAACTAAAACTCTGTACTGCCTATGACATCCTGCATGGAGCAGTTCAATAACATCCTTATATGCCTGCATTATACAATTCTATAAAACAGACTAAAGTTAGTTCAACTAGCCCACTACTAGTGGACATTTAGTGGACATTTAGGTTGTCGATCTCCTTCATTTTTTTTTTTTTTTTTTGTCTTTTTCCTTTTTATCGGTACCAGGGATCAAACTCACGACTGCCTGCTTGCAAGGCAGGCGCTTATGCCACTGAGCTAAATCCCCAGTTCCAATCTCCTTCATTTTTAACAATGCTAGTTTAACTTGTTTTTTGAGAACATCCATAATTTTAGGATATTTGCCGAAGATGAAACTGTTGGATCAAAGTTATGTACACTTTTAAATTCTGATAAACATTACCAACTACTCACAAAAAAATTTTTTCTTTTTCTTCAATTTTATTAGTACATGTTTGCAATTTACACAGTTTACAATCATCTCAGGGAGTGGTTACATGTACATATAAAAGCGTGCTCTTTTCTAATCCCCTCCCGCCTCCTCCTGTGGTTCCCCTATCACCTTTTCCATGCTTGTTGATGTTATCTGTCTTAGCTTATAGTAGGGCACATACTGTTTACATTGACTGGAGTTACTAGGATCCTGTACATGACACATCGTTATTCCTCTCATTTCTCCTATAAATGGATTTTCTTAGCAAAAGTGCATTTAAGGGGCATCTTACCCAGAACCTAAGGAACACTAGGATCTATCAGACCTTTGTAAATCTGGTAGGTAACTCACTGTATTTCACTAACTATGAATAAACATTAGGCCTCTTTTAAATGCTTATAAGCCTTCCCTTTATTTCTTCTGTGAGCTGCTTATGTGGTTCACAAGAGAAAAAAAAGTTACTTAAAGGAAGTTTACCAGTGGAGAAAGTACGGCCACTCCATGGAAGCGAATCAGTGAGATACTTTCAGCCTGAGCAGGTAGAAAGCTTTCTGTGGATAGTGATGCTTCTTGGATTCTGGCAAGAGTCTTCTCACAGAACTCTTCATATTCCTCCATCTTCCTGCAATAACACTACAAGAAAGAAAAATGTTATCTTTAATGTGCTGAGAAAAATAGATCTTAATTATTTGACAAAATGTTGTAGATCGTGAAATATTCCCTGGAATTTACAAACTCTGGAACTGGACTTCCCTGAAATGTCCCATTGTAGAGGAGCTAATTCTAGGTTATAAAAGCACCTCAAGAGCTCATCAGTTTAAGGCTTGCTTTCATATACTAAATTTTGATGAACATTTTTGCATGTAAATCAATCCTGAAATGTGATTAGTTTAGAGGGTACTAAGAACTCAATGAAACCTTAAAGAAAACAAAAGTTCTGTACCATTTTACTGACTTCAGATTGTAAAATAAAATATTGTATTTTCTTCAATAAAGCTTGTCAATGCAGCACAAGAAAAACTGTACCGTATGAAAACAAGCTATAGTGGCACACGCCTGAGGCGAAAACAGGGGTAGCAAATTCGAACCCTGCCCAGGCAACTGAGTAACTCAGTGAGACTCTGTTTCAAAAAAAGAAACTAGAAAGTTTTTTAAAAAATTTTCAGAAAGGGCTGGGGACATATTTCAGTGTAAAGACCCTGGGTTCAATGGCCAGAACCAAAAACAAAAAAAGCAGAAGTGCTTTTGGGGTTATTTAAATAACATAATTTTAAAAGCTATTTTCCTATCATGAAGTCCAAAAGCTATTATTTATATATTTTAATAATGTATTTTGCTGGGTGAAATGGCACCTGAGTTAGGAGGATAGCCACAGATTCAAGGCCAGCCTAGGCTCTAAAGTGAACTGAAGGCCAGCCTTAACTGCATAGTAAGACCCTGTCTCTAAAAAGAAAAACAACAACAACACACGTACACATGTGTATGCACTCTCTCTCTCTCTCTCTCTCTCTCTCTCACTCACTCTTTCTCTCTCTCTCTGGACACCAGCCAATCAGTCAGAAGTAGAAATCAGGAAATAGTTTGGACCTGGGATTAATTCTTTATTTTACTACTGAAAATTGGAACCATCACCAAGCTACTTAAAATAGCACCACAGTAATTTCACAGATTCTGGGAAACTATGATGGTGATTATGAAAATTCCAGGTAATCAGAAGGATAAGGCACCATAATCATTCCTTAGCAACTGTTTTATATTTATTGATTACTTGCATAGCATTATATGTGGCTATGTTTCCTTTACATAGGCAAAAGAAAATAACACGACACTATTAAAATCATAACAAGGGAATTGATAAACTGTGGAAACAAAAAATTTAATGCAATAATGTTTAAATGTTCCTTTTAGAACAACTAACTATTTAACAGAAAAAGAGGAGGAAAAGAAATTGAACTCATGCTGTGGGATATGCAAGCATGAAGTAAGATAAAACATGATACTACCCTAAGCCCCAGAATACTTAAAAATTTAGTACACTGAAATGAGAGGGGCAAATTATAGTACAACTGAAAATGAGGACAATGCAAATTCAAAATTATGACTCAATTTTGGAAAAAAAAGACACGTTGCTACTTTTGACAAACTGACAGTTTCTTCCTACTTTTCCATCAACTATAATTATTTCTACATTATTCAACTTATGCAAAGCGAGAATTTAATTTCAAAAAAATGGTACTTCAGAGTGTGAAAGCCATTATTCTGCAAGCAAAGCTCAGTGATACAGTGCCTGCCTAGCATGCATGGGTCCTGGGTTCATTCTCTAGCACTGCAAAAACAAGCAAACAAACATAAAAAAGCGAAAGTAAAAAAAAAAAAAAAGATACTTTGTTATATAATCATTTTTCACTCTAGGTTTCAATCTATTATATTTTAACAACCAAAATATGCGGTGGCTAAGAAACAAAAGAAATCCAAATAAATCTATTTCTGCTAAAATACTTCAAAGTATTTTTTAACACAACTTATATATTCACTAATACAGGGAACACAATTATATTACTTGTGCAAATAATGTAATATACTTTCTACAGATATACAAAGTATGAAATTCAATTTTAAAGGTCTGAGAAAATGGTAATAAATTATTACAGAATAATCTACAACATATGAAAATGCATTAAATATTCAAATACAAGTGTTGATATGAAGGTTATAAAAAATGCCACATGGAACATGACTAGATGTTCTTATCCTTTAGTCTCAGCTTGGATGTCTCCTCCCCAAAGAGGATGTCCCTGATTACCCTATCCTGGTTAACCCTGCCTCAATCACAATCACATTACTATGCTGTTTCCTACTTCTCATAGCACTTACCACTATCTGAAATTATCTTGTTTATTTCCTTGGTTTATCTGTCTTCCTCCTCCATAAGAACAGGTACCTTCCCAGCCTTGTCCACTGAATACCCATGACACAGAACAGAGTTAGTACACAGTAGGCACTTCATTAAAATATTTAATAAATGCATTAGAACTATTATCTTAAGAAATAATGAAACCTAGGGAAGAAAAAAATAGTAAACTATACAGCAAAGAAACTAGCAAAAAAGAAGGAAATTTACAGAATGATACAGTGTATCATGGATGATCCTATTCCTAAAGAAACTGGTACCTCTACACTGCAAAGGTAGCCATTTAAAAGGTGAGCAGTCTCCATCCCATGATTAAGCAAGAGGGAAATATATTTCTCACACCACAATTATCACTGTCTGCAAGGTTTTATTTTGAAAGCCTTCACTTACAAGGCCATCCTAACCACAAATCTACTGCCCAATACTCTACCATCCAGCATTACTGGTCCCCTTCCATTAATAATGTCAGTTGCAGCAAGTTCAGACATGCCTTGTCATCTCCATTTACACCAAAGTACTAACCCTTGAACAAATAAGCCTCTTTGCAAACCCTAGACTTGTGGCTCTATCTGCTCCTGCCCAGCACTCTGACAGAAATGTCACTGAGGGGAAAAGTAAAAATAACACACTTCTCAGAGAGGAAGTACTAGAAGATCTCTTGACAATCAGGCACATTCGCAGCAAGCCACTTAGCATCACTGCACCTGTTTCCCTACCTGTAAAACAGAGACCTTCTGGGTATCTGTTGTCTCAAAGGGATTCTGTGAGAACTGAATGAGCTAATGCATTTACAGCAATTAGCATTCTGCGAGTTAAGCAGAAAGCATCAATAAATGGAAGCTGCTTCTCTTGTGAAGTGACCAATGGCGACGATTTTTATCACTAGCCTGTAAACTCTTGAAGGACAGTGACAGGGTTTGGTTTCTGGTAAGATTCAAAGGTAACTTGAAAACATGGACCCCTCCCCATCAAACCAACCTCTAGCTGGATCTATCTGCCTGAACTGGGAGTAGGGAACTGGAATTCTAACCAGATGAGAGAAACAAAAGGGCAGGACCCACCTAGCAGTGTCAGGGGCGATCAAGAGAATTTGCTTTATTATCCCTCATGCATCTGCCCCTCAGTGGCAAAGGCCAAATAAACAGAGCCCCTAGGGCCTCTGGCTGTGGTAACTGCCATTGAGAAATGGCCAATACACATCCCGAGGACGCCACCCTCTCTCGCACTGTGGGGCACAGAAGAAAAATGGCCCGAACAGTCCTTGAACAGTCTCATCAAAGGAGGGGTTCTCCGTTGGGTCCCGAGTGGATTCCCCACACTCCTGCCTCACCTGACCCCAGGGCTCCATGCCCACCTCCCCCGCTCTTCTGAGGACACACCCAGGCGATGCCAGCACCTGAGCAACACCTCCACACCTGGTGCAACCCATCCTCAGAACCCTCTTCCCCAAACACGGTGCCTTTTAGGAGCTCGAGGTCTAGGAACCCAGGACAGAGTCCACCCTCAGCGCTACAGGGCGCCAACTTCGCTCATCAGGTCGCCTCTCAGCCCAGATGCAACTGGATGGAGCCCACTGCTCATGCACACACTTGATCACTCGCGGCCTGTCAGTTTTCCTCCGTCGCCACGGACCTTGTCCGAAAGAAAACAGCTCAAACGGTTCTGGTAGAGAGCAGCTCGGTTCGCCGCCTCCTTCTCCTTCTCCCCGCCATATTACGGGTCTCTCCGGCGGCAACGCGGGCTCCTGGCAACCACAGCAGCAGCCGCCACTCTGGCTCCACCCCTCAGGATCGTACTTCCTGTAGTTGCTTCCCCGGCTGTTGAAATCGTTGGACCGCCAGAAACTACAATCCCCAGACTGCATCGCGCGAGCATGACAAAGGACGTATGCTTCCGGCAAGCGATTTACAGGCTGGGAAACGTAGGGTTCACTGCAAGCAGGTGTCTGTAAATTATAATTTGATACACAGTATGAACACTACTGGGATTAGAAGCCCCTAGAATTTCCGTGAAGCTGCTACTTTTTAACTTAACTGTATAAAGATAAGATCTCTGTGGTCGTTGGAAAATACAATATTTATCAAAAACAGATTTTAAAAATTGCTGAATCCAAAGCCTTGAGATATTCGTGCCCTTTTGGAAATCAGTAGGAAAATGTGTATGAGGGGAAAAAGTAACAGGTTCAAGATGGCAGAAAAATCCCTGTATCTTCTGCCAAATTTCTGTCTACCTAAACACCATATTATCAGCTTTGCAAAATACGACTTAACGGTTTCTGTTTCCTAACTCAACTTTACCCTGTAAGTCTCTCTTACTGAACCTCCTTCCAGTGCCTTTTTTTGCATATGTAATGCAGGACTCTTAAAAGTGACTATCACACTTGTAATACTAAGAGGCTGAGGCAAAAGGTTCATAAGTCTGAAGCCAGCCTGAGCTACATAGCAAGTTCAAGCAAGGCTGGCCTGGACTGCACAGTGAGGTCTTGTCAAAAACCAAATAAAATCTTAAAACAAAAAATCTTAAAAGCTCCTATTACAAGAGTGATCATAAGATATAACTGCAATAATTTTTGCACAATGACTGTGCTTATGCCTTTAGTAGGAAAAGTAAGATTAGAAAGAAGATGAGGAACAGTGAAAAGTCACAAGTCATGATGACAAATAACCCTGCCACTGATGGTTCAATTCACTTCACCTCTCAGTTTCTTAATCCATAGAATGAAGAAATCAGTAAAATCCCTGCCAGGTTTATACTAGTTCAACTGTGAATCGTTCCTATGCTTTTTTTTTTTTTTTTTGGCTTTTTGAGGCAGAGTCTTGCTATGCAGTTCAGGCTGGGCTTGAGCTCACTTTGTAGCTCAGGCTGGTCTCGAACTCACAACGATCCTCCTGCCTCAGCCTCCCCAGTGCTGGGATTACAGGAATGAGCCACTAAGCCCGTCTTGTTCTTATGCTTTTTCATTCCCTCCTACTCCAGAAAATTCTTCTAAAATCATTCTCCTAAGGCCATTGAAACAATGTCCCAGATTGTATTAATACAGGAAAAATATGACTCCCAACCTGCTAGATATCAAATGTGCCCAGTTTGTGTCCCCCAAATATTAAAGAAAGAATTCCAAAAGACAAAGGATGTTAAGAGTAGGAAGGGCTTATTAACAGAAAGTCCATGAGAAACAGGAGAGAGATGTGTGGCCACTGAGGCTCTGCATCAGGGATAATTTGTACAGCAAAATCACAATGGGTATAACATGAATCAGACTGTTATCAACCTATAGGATTACAAGTATAGCAGCTTAGCTAACATTGATCCAACAGGGAAATTTGTCATGTAGCAAGGGTATATGGAAAGATCAAAGGAATTCTTGGAGGAGTACAGGTCTAGATATTCTGATCACCCACCTATGTGTCTGATGGTTCTCTGGGTCCACTGGACCAGGTGGTACGTATGATCTCAAGTTGTTTTTTATTATGAGAAACCTGGCTACCTAATCAGCCACAGATTGTTGACATTTCCCAGGGAGGGGAGAGGGAGCAGAAGGCTGCTCTGTGCGCAGGAATTCTCATACTCACAATATCCCCAAGACAGGACAACAACCAGCTAAGCTGAACAAAGAAAATTATACATCCAGGCATAATGTTCTATTCCTTGTTATTTACATTTCCTTGAACTCCAGATTGCATGATTGCTACATTTCTTGTTTTACTAAGAACGGAAACTTCTAGACTCCCACTCTCTGGTTTCCCTTGGTTGCAAATTTGTCTCTTTTTCTTTATTCCTCATAGTAGGTCCTAGGTCAATTTGCAGTCTGCCTCCTACAGTTTTTCTTCACAGATATGTAGGCCTATCTATTGTTTTTCACCCTGAGGCTTGGCTCTTTTCAGATTCACCTCTAATTACAATGCTAATGTCTTTATTTTTTGTGCCCACTTCCTTGAAGGTGCAATCCTTCTCTGACAGTATATGAATTTCTACCTAACTTAGCTGTCTATAATAGTAGCTCTGGAATCTTCATACTGTAAAGGCTTGTCTCTATCTGTACTGGTTTCAGTTATATAGAGCTCAGTTTTTCCTGGAATCCAGGTGATCCTATGTTTATCACAATGGCAGGAGACATCTGGGATAGATGAAATGTTCCTGTAAATCCCTAACTTTGGATTCTTAGTCTAAAAGGGGGACAAGATCTTGTAAATTTAGGGCTAATTAACTAATTTTGCCTGCTTTTAGATTGACATTCCCTAAGTGATTAATATACCCATATGCAGAGCTACAAAGAATTTGCCCTAAATTTTTACAGAAACAAATACAAAATGAAAGTCAAGTACTGTCTGGCTATTTATGTGTTTGTTTGTTTGTTTATTGAGACAGGGTCTTACTATGTATTCCAGGCTGGTCTTGAATTCCTATGTAGCCCAAGCTGACCTGTAACTCACCCAATCCCCCTGCCTTAGCCTCCTGAGTGCTGAAACTACAGGCATGTGTCAGTGCTGCTGGCTTTGCTCTGCTTTGTTATCTGTTGTGCATTTGTGGGCCCAAATGGAAAGTCACTTTTCTATTGTCTTTTTATTTTTATAGCAAAATTTGTTTGTAAGTCCCTAATTATCTTAGAAGAAAACACAAATCGTGGTTTTAATGAGTTAGCATGTTAGGACCCTATACTGGTCTTCCATTCATCTCCAGTGAGTTAGCAAGCTAGGATCCATCCCTGTAGTGGTCTTCCACTAAGTAAGAGACACATATACACTATGTTTACTACCAGTATTTGCAACAGGATAAATGATCCATAAACAAATACAGCACCTGGGACATAAGTATTCTGAAAACGTTAGCTGTGTCATAAATAAATAAATAAAAACTTTAGCTGTATTGTTAACACTATTACTCCACTCTTCCACAAAGTAAATCTCTTAAGATGTGGGACTCTCAGTCCTGTACACAGCACGCGGACCAGTGCTTGGCACATCTTGAACTGAATCGCATAACTAGGATAAGGTTTCGAGCACCTCAGATGGAACACAGGAAATCTTTAGATTTCCACCAGACTCCTCCTTTCCTTTCCCTTCCCCACGAAAGAATCTGAACCTGAAGGTTGAAATTGCTATCCAAGATAACCCAAAGCCACTTTGGAACTCAAACCCCAAGCCTAGGCCCGCCCCGTTGCCATGTAAGTGGCTCCGCCCCCTAGCGCAGGTATATCCCGGCCCTTGATTGGCTGGCCGACCAGCTTCGTTTCGCTATGTGTCCGCCGCCGCCATTGTGCGGCGCTAGTCCGCTGGAAAGGTTCAGGCTGCGGCCGATTCCTTGGCCTCTCACCCCTACCCGGCGGGTCCGGGACTCCTGTCCGTGTCGGTGCGGGCGCCGGCATGTGGCTGTGGGAGGAGCAGGGGGGCCTCCTGGGCCCTTTCTCCTTTCTGTTGGTGCTTCTCCTGGTGGTGACGCGCAGCCCCTTCAATGCCTGCCTCCTCACCGGCAGCCTCTACTTGCTGCTGCGCCTCTTCAGCTTTGAGCAAGTGCCCTCCCGCAGGGTCCTGCAGGTGCTCAAGCCCGGGGACCGCATTTCGGCCATCGCCCATCGCGGCGGCAGCCACGACGCGCCCGAGAACACACTGGCGGCCATTCGGCAGGTGAGCCCCCACACCTCGCGCCCCTCGGACTTCCGCTTGACCTTCCAAGGCCCGGGCTTCTCCTGACAGCCTTCCCTGCGTCCTCAAGGAACGTAGCCCACTGCCCCTTGGTTCCGCCCGATTTCTAGGAATCTGCGGACATCAAGATACAGTATAGAATACAGTAGCTGTTTTTATACTCGTTACAGTCTCAGATGTTGCAGCCGTAAACAAGACAGAAAAGACCCTGGTTTCACAGGGTTACGTCGGATTTGGGGAGGCAGTACCTATAGTAAACAGAAGATGAAATGAGTTGAATTGTAATACGAGAAAGTATTTAGAGGCAGGAGTTAAACTACTGTAGTCGGAGAAATTGTCTGTGAAGTGACATTTGTACTGAAACCAGAATTATGAAAAGGAACCAGCCATGGGGATCTGTGGGTAAGATGTTCCAGGAGAAGGAAACATCAAGTGCAAAGGTCAGAAAGGAGTTGGAGTGTTAAAGTAACGAAAGTGATGACCTGACTTGAAGGAACAGAACAAAATTCCATGTGTCAATGAAATAGGAAATAGGCTATGTCTAATAGGATTTTGATCAGTAAATGAGTTCATTCTATGTGGATCACCCATCTCTGAAAATGCCATTGTTTGTCCTCTAAATTACTTGTTCCACCTCTCTTATCACCTTTCTTACCAGGCATGCACACAGTCACCCAACCCTGGCAGCTGGACTCCTGATAAGTGGGCCACAGGACATTCCTAAGGTTACTGATCATCACCCAGCCCTTGGCAGTTTCTTGACTTCATTATAAAGAAAGGTTCTCAGCGAATTAAACATTTTGGCTCTGTTAGGTGTGTATTTTAAATTCATGGATTCAACTACCTGTGGATCTGAGATACCCAAAAAGGAATTACATCTGTAGTGAATGTTACAGTATAACAACCCGTCGATGAATCATTTACATTGTATTAAGTATTATAAAAAGTAATTTCTAAAAGTATATGGAGTCAAGTATGATGGTGCATGGGCTGTTCTAGCATTCATAGACTGAGGCAAGAAGATTCCAAGTTCAGGCCCAGCCTGGGCAACTTAGTGATTTAGTGCGACTCTGTCTCAAAATAAAAATGGACTGAGGATGTAGCTCTGTGAAGGTTCTATATTCAGTTCCCAGCACCATAAAAGAAAAATAAATAGATAGGGAAAGAAAGAAGGAAAAGAGATAAAGCATATGAGAGGAAGTCTTAATATACAATATGTGCAAATATCATATTTTTTTCTATATTGGAAATTAAATCCAGGACCTTCATACTAAGTTACATTGCTAGCTCTTTTTATTTTTTGAGAGAGTGTCTCACTAAGTTTCCCAGGCTGGGCTTGAACTTGCCATCCTCCTGCTTCAGCCTCCCAGAGTGCTAGGATTATAGCTGTACCACTGCACCCAGCTACACCATTTTTATAAGGGACTTAAGCATCAGTGGATTTTGGATCTGTATGGATTCTGAGATCAGTTACCCATGGGATGACTATTATCTGATCTCATTTCTCTAGGATCTGTTTTAACATTAAATCGATAATAAAACATTTAAATATACAAAGCTTCTTCTAGAATTCTACCTTTCGTGTTCAAGTTCCAGCGCTTTTTGTCGTAGCCTGTATGTTCCAGGATGTGAAAATCTGAACTACTGGACCTTTCTTTGCCCAGCTAGGAACAGACAGTATTGTATAATGAATAAGTTACTTAAACTTCCTATACTCCTGTTAGGAGCATATGACTATGGTGTGGCAAGCTGGAGCCCAGAGACACTGCTCCTTGACCTAGGCTCAGCCATGACCTTGTTTCCTTACTGTAAAATGGAAATAATAATGGAATCTACCTAATAAGTTGTGAGGATTGCTTGTTACCAGACAGACCACAGAATAGTGATCTCAATTCAGCCTGCACAGTAGGTTCTTGAATCAGCACAGAAGAAAATTTCAAAATGCCTCAACAGCAGGCATAGAAAAGTTTTATTAGGCAGAATTAAAGTACACACTCAGAGAAAACAGAGGGCTAGAAGACAAGGTTCTCAAGAGGGAGAGGCACATTAGCTAGGCATAGTGGTACACACCTGTAATGCTAGCTCTGGAAATGCTGAGGCTGGAGGATCATCATGAGTTCAAGGCCAGCCTGAACTACATCGCAACACCCTGCCTCAAAAGAGAGACAGAGAGAGAGACATCTCAAGCTGAAAATATTTATATTTTGGCAGGTAGAAGTCTGTGGAATTTGTGAATTCATAGAAAGCTCAGGCTCAATTTACATGTGAAAGCTACAGGCCCAATTTGCTTGTAAAAATGGATGACCTATTTTCCATAAGAAACATTCTTTGCACACTTTGAATCTGTTTCTCTACCCTAAGGTCAAATTTTTATCCTATACCTTATCAACTATGCTAATTTATGTCCTGGTACTTTAAGGAATTTTGATGATGGGCCTGGAAGAAAAAAATAAACAAGCTTAAGGAATACAGATAGGGATAACCGTGGTTTACTTTGTGTCCTGAAGGTGCAGTCTTCTTAAAAGTACAATTTTAAAACTACGATTTTTCTTGTTTCATGAGATTTTATTTTTAATGATTTTTAATGTTACCTCACAATGAGCTGGCCTAATAAGACCTCCACAAAAGTAACATCTAAAAATGGCTTGATTCTTCAGAGTAAGGGTAAAAAACTTTACCCTTACCTCAACCTTTGAGTTAATAAAAGACTCCTGAGTTTTTATGTATAGCCATCTTCAGTATCTCTTAGCTTATCATCTTTTTGATTAGCATAGAATAATAGCTTTAAAGAGGAAATGTATATTTTGGCTCATAGTTTGGTTTTGTTATCAGGTTTTGGTGTGTTGAAATCTCCTTCTTAGAGGTGGTTTCCAGGTTATTCTGTCCTGAACAAAGAATTGTCAAAGGCAAGTACAAAAGATAGCAAAGTTTTGTTAACGATAGGAAAAGAAACAGGCTCTGCAGAGTGAGTTCAGGCCAAGCAAAAGAAAGAAAAAAATACACCCCACAGCATGAGGGTGTCTGTCCATGCAATAGAAAACACAGTGACAAAAACTCAGTAACAGCTGTCCTTTTTGTGTCACCCAGTCAGTTCTCAGGCTGACCACAAATCTAGGCCATTCTTTGGAAAACCTGCTCTAACTCTCGTGAGAAGTCCACATGCAGAGCTTTGAGAACTGTGCTATGCATGCATCCTCAGATTTTATAATTAGCAAATCACACTGGCTTCCCCAGCCAGCTTTGCCTGACTCTAATCTCCTATCTCAGTTTCAATGCATGGTCATCTGGCCCCATTGCTTTTAGGCCTATAATAAAGCAAAAACATGGCAAAAGGGCATGATGGAGGAAAGCTGCTCACCTCATGGTGAGCATGAGGTGAAGCAGGAAAAAGCAAGAGCCTGTGCTAATAGACTCTGCCTTCCTCTCCTTTTGTTGGTCAGCCTCTACCCTGCTCTGCCCAGATTCAGAGCAGGTCCTCCCTGTCCTCTCAGTTTGCAGTCCCAAAGACCAGTCATCTCTGGAAACAGTTTGAAGACACACCCAAAGATGTGCTTTACTAAATCCCTATGCCTTTCTCAATCCAAGTTGATGATTAAGGTTTCTCGTGGTTCTTTCTTTGTGAGAGGAGACTGAAAGCAGCTTTTTCTAGCCTCCTGTTTGAAAATAAACCTGCTAAGGCATAGACTCAAAAAGCTTGGATAAAGTAATATAGTAAAATATACAGAAGGCAGTATTGCCATAAAAAGAAAGATGATTATTACTAGGAGAAAAACACATTGCTGTCATCGTTTTTCATTTCTGCTCACCTTTATGTAAGTCACTTTAAAAGGTATTTCAAGCTAGCCAGGTGTGGTAGTGTACCCCTGTAATCGCAGGACTCTGATAGTTGACCATATAATGCATTTGTAAGTATTGATTGATGGATGTGTCAGAGAAGTCTGACTGAATATAAATCATGTTGAAAGAATGAGGAAGCATATATATGAAATGTATATACAAAGCTTCACATCCTGATATATTGCTAAATTCCAGTCATATTTTGATTATTTATATTTTATTATGTTATTATATAACAATAATAAACATTGAGTCAGACTGATTCCTGGTCTTAAGAGGAAAGGAGACATAATAATAATTCAGCTTACTAGAATATGAGGTTATTGTTAATTAATTTTTTAGCTGTTATAGTATTTAACTACCAAATACAGACTACAGAAAACAAGACTATGTTCCCCTTTGATTTCAGATGAAAGTTTATTTCCATCAGAGCTCAGTTTTGCTCTGTCCTCCATCCCCTTGTACATTTCCAACTTATAACTTATATTCTTAAACATTTTACTCTGTAAAAATTCAGAGAAGGTGTTCTGACTGTCGTAGAATTTCTGGTAATTGTTAGCTAGATACAGAAGGAAAAATGGATAAATGTGAAATGAATGTGTTCCAAAAAAACTCTTACACTATTATAAATAGTGGCAAGGTAGTGAAATTACATCTATAGTTCGTTTTCCATACATGGAGCAAAGTATAGCTTTAAAAGTATAAATCAGATTATATCCTGTTTTTATTTAAAACCTATAGAGAGTCCTTCTGAGACCTCACTGCAGTCTGTGAAGTTCAATTCCAATTTGTTAATTCCAATCTACCACTTCGAGTGCAACTCAGGGTGAGAATAAAGACAATAAGGCATATTTATGGTTATAAAGAGCCAATGGGGTCCTAAGTCCAGCCTAGATTATAGTTTACCTGAACAAATTGCTCAACCCAGGGCCCAACCCAATTTTTATTAACTCCTAATGAAAGGAGTGACTGGAGGATGAGTGACTGAGAAAGGCCATGTCACCTCTGCAATCCGCAGATGCAAGAATATGCAAAAAGAGTAACCTCCATAACACAACTGAGGTAGCATCTAATGTTTTGGGTTCAGTGCTTTGGTTCTGATATGTAAACTTCTCTGCTCTGGGAAGTCATTGTCTCTTATATTGAGTCTGTATCCCAGCTGGTAGGCGTGAAGCCATGGACCTGTGGCTCTTCATTCTACCTGGGTCAACCATGTTTTTTGGTAGTCACGGGACATGACTGTCACGTGGCTTCAAAGGGCTGGTATTGCACCTCAGTAGCATAGCACTTGCTTTGCAAGTGCAAGGGTATGAGTTTGATTCCTGGTACAAAAAAAAAGTGCACAATAGCACCTCAGTCAGCCCTGTTTACATTGCTTAAAGCTAATTGAAGGGATAAAGGACCGGCCTAGCCAGCTCTGTACATATCAGTACAGGGATGTAGGGCCAGGTTCAACCAAAATGGAGATAATTGCTCTTTGTTTAAGGAGAGTTGTCCAGGTGTCCTCCACAAAAACTCTTTAGTGATTTCCTGTTGGAGTTAGATAAAACCAAACTTTTTTCTGTCATGTGTCTTTCTCAAAGCCTCTGCTTTCTCTCTTCCACCCCCTGGGTGTTTTATTAAGATGTTTTTGGCTTCAGGTAATAGAAGATCCATCATCCAAGGTCTCGGGAAGGGAACTTACTGTCTCACATAACTTTAGGTATGTACGTGGAGGAGGGTTGGTCTTCCGGATGGTTAACTCAGCTGTTTGAGTTGTGATTTTGTGCCATGACCCAGTGAGGCTCTTTAAGTTCTTGGGTTAAGGACTGAAAGAGAATAAGAAAAATAAAGAAAAGACAAAGCTGGGGTCAGGTGGGGCCGTTAGTCTCCTGATGGGAGGAAAGGTACTGCTCAACCACTATAGCACATTTACTTATACCCACCAAAGAAGAATGTCAATTTCAACCCCTTTGCCTGGCAGGCCTGGGCCCCTTGCCTTCTTGGTGCTGAAACAACTTGTTTACATAGCTTGTTTTTTTCTGGGCAGGCCTTGCTTTAGACCCACACATGTTATCAGTCTCCAGCTTCAAGAACTCCCAACAATTATGGAAGACCAGGCTCTGTTGATCTGTATTTGCCAGCCCTCACTGTAGTTGCCAGGTGTCCAGTGCAGTCCAGGAATCGTCACATTCTTACACACCAGCATCCAAGCTCAAGGAGGGGCTCCACCCCCTTTCTTGTGTCCTTTGCGGAAGTCTCCTCTAGTTACACACACAGATTGAAAATAGTCTACGTAATCTGAGCATAGGAGAGAGCTGAACATGGAGACAAGAACAGGAGAAAAAGGGAATAGATTTGGGGAAGCAATCAACTTCTGCCAACTCAGTGGCTCCCTTCTACCTTGGTGCATTAGTGTGAACTTAGTTGCTGTTTCCTCTGTTTAGAAACCTCTCTCGGGTGTTTTTATGGTTAGCTGTCTTTTGTCAAAGAGTCCTTTTCTGGCTGCCTTATCTAGTGACACTCCCAGCTATCCCTTATCTTCACATTACCCTTCATTTTTTTCTTTGAAATATTTTTCACTGTCATAATACATACAGTGTGTCTGCAATGTGTTTCTTCCCACTAAAATATAAGAACCACGGTCCTTCTCTCTTACCACTATCTCACTGCTTAGAAAAGTACATGGTACATAGTTAGGTACCCAATAAATGTTTGTTGGAAGAATTGTGACTTATAAATAGCCAAGAAGTCCACTGGAGAAAGTTTCAGTATTGGTATCCATCATGGAAATGCAAATCAGAACTACCACTTCATACCCACTGGGGAGGTTGTAATAAAAAGAAGCATGTTGGAAAGTTTTTTTTTTTTTTTTTTTTTAAGAGAGTAAAACAAAACAACAAAGCAGATCAGAAGGAGGAAAGGGTTTTGTAGAAACTGGAATTTTCATATTCTACTGGTAGGGAAAAAAAAGCCTAGCAGTTCCTTAAAACGTTAAATAAACTAGGCGTGGTGGTGCTTGTCTATAATCCCAACACTTGTGAGGCCAAGACATAGTGAATTCAAGCCAGCCTGAATTACAGATGGGGATCCTGTCTCAAAAACAAAACAAAACAAAACAAAAACGAATAAATGCCTGGCAAGCACAAGGTCCTGAGTTTGACTGCTAGTTCCCCCCAAAATAAAAAATAATTACCATATTGATCCTGCAATTGGACTCCAAGATATGTACTCAAAATGAAAACATGCAGATACAAACTTATGCATAGATGTTCATAACAGCATTATTTACAATAACCAAAAGGCGGAAATGGCATGAATGTCCACCAAGTGATGAATGGATCAGTAAAGGTTGGTGCATTCACAAGATGCAATATTGTTCAGCCATAAAAAGAATGAAGTTCCTGATACCTGCTGCATATAGGTAAACCTTGGGAACATGCTAAGTGAAAGAAGTGAGTCACAGTAGATGACATATTATAGAATTCCATGAAGTATAATGCTCAGAATAGGCAAATCCATGGAAATAGAAAGTAAATTAAAGGTTACTCGGGTTAGAGGGAGACATTCAGACAGCTAAAAGGGGTTTCTTTTGGAGAGTAATGAAAAAATTATTGTAATGATTATGAAACTCTGCAGATATACTGAAGCATCTTTGAGTTGTGCAGTTGACATGGGTGAATTGTAAGATACAGAAGTAACATTTCAAATTTTAAAAATCACAATTCTGAATTTGGTCAGATTTACAAGAATACTGTCACTCTTTAGTTTGGTAGTAGAGTCTGTAATTGTCTTTACTGTCAGTAAATATTAAAGTCTATGTATGAAGTTGTAGGGATGTATGTTTAAGAGATACTTTTCAGTCAGGTATGACAGCATACACTTGTAATCCTAGCCCTTGGGAGGCTGAGACAGGAGAGTCACTGCAAGTTCAAGGCCAATTTGAACTACAGAGTGCAATCTTGTGTTAAAAAAAAAATGGTGGAACTATTTTTCAGTGAGACGGTATCAGTATTTAGTTCAAAGTGGTCTTGAACTTGTGACAATCCTCCTGCCTCAGCTTTCTGAGTGACGGGATTACAGGTGTAAGCTGTATATACAGCTGTATAGCCTTAATGAGTTTGTTGGAACAAACATGCTTCTGAAGTCAGCTTTATCAAAGTATAGTTTACATGCATGAAAATATATACATTTTATGTGCATAATTTGGCAGGGTTTCATAAAATACCTGAGTAGGCACTGCCTCAGTCCGTTTCCCAAAGTATTCTTTAGTGATGCCTTTGAAGTCAGCACCACTCTACCTCTGCTCATAGTAGCCAGCAATCTGATTTTTATTCATACACTTTGGCCCTTCTGCTATTACAGTATATTACTACATTGCTATAGTTTCAAATATTTTTAAATAAAGTAAAAATTTAATAAAATTGTGTTGTATACTTGTTTATTTGCAATTTGTATTTGTAGAAGGAAATGTAATAATACCTTAATAAAGGAAAAGATTAAAGAAATGCTAATAGGTAAGAGTCAAGAGTGTTCATTATTTGTTTCTGTAGCTGGAATAAGTTGAATGCAGCCCTTAGAAGATTTGCTCTCAAGAGACTCTGAAGTGGTATTTCTTTTATAGAGTTTTTGTTCTGTCTTTTGGTCTTGACTTTAATAAACAACTCAGAAAAGGCAAATATATGAACTCTTTATTAATTTTAGTACTTCTGTAAAAAATACTGTGTGTCACCATTTGTGTGTGTGTATGCATGACAGCCCTAATGAATAAAAGTATAATTGAATCTAATTATGGTGCCAATGTCAAGGAATAAGGATAAAACTTACGGAATAGTGAGAGAAGTGTACTAAAAATCTGATTTGGTTTTATGTTATAAAATTCACCAGTACATTATGCTGACTTTAACTTAGGAAAAATATGTTTTAACTTTGGGTTTTTTTTTTCTCATTTTAACTTTGTTAAACTTTTTTAACCTGTACAAATGTAAACATTATTATAATGGTTTTTTCATCAGACTTAATTTTTTCTAATCATTATTGCTTAAGGGAAATGTCAGCTCAGAGCCAGGTACCAAACTTAATAATTTGCATACATTATTTCTAAAATCTCACAACTCCTAGAAGCATTATAGAAGTATTATTTTACTAGAGACTGATAAAACTTTAATATTATACTACTATGCTATAAAGTGTTATATGCTACAATAACAATTATATACATTTAGGTTACAAATCACATATACTTAACCTGGAAAAGTAATGTTTTCCCATCTTAAGATCAGTGTAATATACATGTCCATCTCCAGTGTGCACTATCATATGTCTTGACCAAACATATGAAATGAAGCCATTATCTTAACAGTGGAATGATGGCTAGAGTAGATACATAACTTGGCCTAGATAACATAGCTAATTAGTAGTAGAATTGAATTATTTTGTGGGGCGATATGTTGGTCACATAGCTGAAAATCAGATCTTCAAGCTTAGAAGAAAATAATAGTTCTATGTCTTTGTAACATGGGGGTAGAAAAATACTCAAATAAGGAAAAATATCTAACCATAAAGTATATGCCTGTATTTGACATTACTTTTAGACATGAATTTAAAAGGACACAATTAATGGCAATGGCTAAGATTATTGAATGCTTACTGCATATCAGCACAGTGCTGTATGTTTTTTGTGGTTACTTACATGTGCAGTAAATATATAATGACCTATAAGGAAATGACATGGCAATAAGCCACACCAACTTTAGGATGGTATATCAGTCAGATATACCATCTTATTTACTAGAGAAATTGATATAATACAAGATATAAGAAATTAGTAAGATTGGCCTATGATAGTCAGCCAGAGTTGGATGAGGAAGTGCACAAAGGGTGTCTGCACACTGGAGACCGAAGGATTCAGTCCAGTGTCTAGAGCTCACTGCAATGTCCCATAAGAGCCCATATCAGGAGGCCAATGGGTCTGCAACAGAACACTGAAGAAGCTACGCCAGAAGCCTGAAGAGTCCTAGGCAGAAGCAGAACAGTCTGTGCCAGAAGCCAGGAGACATCCAAGGTGAAGGCAGCCACTGGAACTCCTACAAAGAACCAGCCATCAGTCCTTCCTCATTTGCATTTTATTATATGTGAACTACTTCCCTCTGGTAGGTGTAGCACTCACAGCATCTGCCTGCCTTCTTGCACAGGCTGAGGATGTTCCAAAGTAAGGACCCTGGCCCTCTGCTGAATAACTTAAACTTTAGGACCTTTTCATATTGACACAACATAGCAACTATTACAGCTGGTCATTACTTCTGGAAACATTGGACTCAAACTAATGATCTTTCTGCCTCAGACTTCCAGACTAAGAATCCAATGTGTGGGATTATAAGCGCACATGGCTTAGGAAGGGTATTACTTCTGGAAAAGGAACAAAAAGATTGTATACGTGCTGCCAAAGCAAGCACAGGAAGGAAAAGAATGAAAAGGAGAAATGTAATTAGATCAATATCCTGTTGTGTTTCATTATACCATGTGTGGTGGCAGTGCACCATGATTTAAAACATTGTTTTAATTAAAAATCTTGATTACAATGAGCATTTCACGCCTTCATGGTGATGAAGCCAAGAAAGTAAAATTAGCATCTCGAATTTAATGTTCTTTTACTTACTAACTGATTCATTTTTCTTTTGTAGGCATCAGACCTAGAGCTTTTAGCGTGCTGGGCAGGTGCTGTATCAGTGAGCTACACACCCAATCTTAAATTTTTTGGATAAACTTTTAATATATTGTATCAAGTGTACCAGTTTCTTGGCCAACAGCCAGTGATGTAGATATAAACAAACTAATCTCTAGAAACAGGCATGGTGTTTCTTTACAGGGAATGCACTTAAATCAACAAAAACTGACTCATCGTATTTATACCAAAGTAGTGTGATATATACTTTGCCATAACAAACATAGGGGACTCATCAGAGTTACACCAACAGAGAATGTAGGTAAATAAGAGAATTTGTTAAGCCATTGGGGAACTATGTAACTTAAAGCATCCAGAGAAAACTTACAAAGACTCTTTATCTACTAATGCGAGATTAGGACGAGTACGAAAATTAAGTAAAGACACTGCAAGTGTAGAGGTCGAGGCAAGATTTACATCCATGTGAATCAGGTTGCTATTTGAAAGGCGACTCAGTAAGAGTCGCTGTCAATTTATCCAGCCCTGCTGGTCCTTTTGAGTGTTTAGATGCAAAATGATGTCTGTGGCCATTTGACATTAACGTTGTTGATGTTTTTGTTAAGGCAGCTAAGAATGGAGCAACAGGTGTGGAGTTGGACATCGAGTTTACCTCTGACGGCATTCCTGTCTTAATGCACGATAACACAGTAGACAGGACAACAGATGGAACTGGTCGGTTGTGTGATTTGACATTTGAACAAGTTAGGAAACTTAATCCTGCAGCAAATCACAGACTCAGGTAACCTATTTATTGTTACTTAAACATATCCTTTAGCCTTTCCTGGAGATCACAGATCAACATTGGCACCTTCTAATTAGATCTTTTGCTCCAGGAGATTTGCTTTGTTTTGGACTGTATACAGGTTTCCAAGTAATAAGCTGGTGCCAAGAATAACAGACATGCTATATGTGTATTTTTAATCTTTTCCACTGAGGCCAAATTTGGCCTCAGAATTATTCTCAAGACAGTACTCTATCTAGTCATTAATATAAAGGTTATTTTGTACTGTCATGTAAATTGTAGACTCAGTTATAAGGCCAAAAGAAAGAAACTGCTTGTCAGTCTTCTTGCCTTTAGGTGTACCAAGAAACACATAATGTATTCTTTAAAATATTAGGAAGTTATCACCTTTTAACCTTCAGATTTTTATAACAAATTTTTGAGAATTTGAGGAGTAGAAAGTATCCTAGAAATCATCCAGAATAGCACGGTCTAGCCATGATGCAAAGGGTCTATTTTAGCACTGTCCATTATGGTAACCAAACGTGGCTGTTAACAGCTTAACAGGTGACTAGTATGAGTGTGGATGTGAATTTTTAATTTGAAACTTAACTAGTCATAGGTAATAACATAGTTCTACATTAATCCAGCTTTTAAGAGGTTATCCCAAAAGTGTTAAGTGACTTATTCAAGGGCAAATAACTAGTTCTTTAAGAAGCCACAGATCCAATTTCCACTCCAAAGAAGCATTTGCTGTACTATGTTGTTGCTGTCTATCCTTTCTGTTTCTCAACACTGCAGGGCTGGAAGTTCTTTCAGATGTCTGATTTAATCACCTATATAGTGTAAACTAATAGTTTCCAAAGAATAGATGGATGGGTGGATGAGTGGGTAGATGAATGAATGGATGGAAGATAGATAGATAAGCCAGTTCTATAAGTTTACAAGAAAAACAGTTCTGTGATCTAATAAATCAAGTATTATACTCTTGGAAAGCTGGCTTTAATTTTATAGTGACATTATACCTCTAGTAATAAGATAGAAGGTTCAAGATAAAAAAACTTTTTTTTTTTTTTTTTTGTACAGGGTCTCACTATGTAATCCAGGGTGGGTTTGAACTCACTAGGTAGCCCAGGCTGGCCTCAAACTTGTAAACTTTCCTATGTCAGCCTCCCAAGTGCTAGGATTATAGGCATACACCACCATGTCTGACCCAACAGTAATTTTTAAAGCAAAAAATAGTTGGAATCAGCATCACCCTGAAAAATCCTTTAAGAAGCTACCATATTGGATAAGAAAGCACTTCCATGTTGGAGTTGATGTACCATATTACTATTTTTAAGGCTTTGCTCCACAAGTAGAATAGGTTGTCTTTCCTTATGCTCAGTGTAGTGAGATCCTTGTTCAACCTGAGAGGGTAGTGTGAAACTAAGATTGCCCAAAACAACAGCAAATATAGGTCTCTTTTCTCAGAGAATAGACATGGACTAGCGTAGACAAGGGTTGTGAGGAGAACAATTAAAATCAGGACATAGAATTTATAATATTATTTTATGATGGTCACCCAGAGTTTTAACACAAGAAAGTGCAGGAAATCTCTCCACAACGCTCAAGACCCAGAATTTCAGCCAAGGGCCTGGATCCCACAGCAATGTCCTGAATGAGTCTAGATGAAGACCTAGAGCCCATGACAGTGCCTCCCACAAGTCCAACTGGAGGTCTAGAGCCCACGAGAAGGACACACACCAGTCTCTTACGGATCTATGCTGGGAACCTCCACAAAGGTCAGCGGCAAAAGCTAGAAAGTCTGTGCTAGCAGGGTGAAGGAGCTATGATGGTAGGTTGAGGGTTCTACACTGGAGCCGAGAAGTCACACTCAAAATAAGAACCAGGGCTGCCCTGAAAAGCACCACAGCCATCCTCAGCGACACAGAGGTCCCAAGCTCCTCCAATGATAAGAACAGTCGAGTACATGCCAGAAAGCTAGCATGACAAGTTTCTCCTGGCAATTAAACAGCATACATCTTCCCCTCCAGAGCCAGGAAGCAATGCTTGATGCAAGGACCAGAGCTCCCCCAAAGTGAACCACAGGCCACTCGCCAGCAAGGTCCCAAGCTCCTCCAGTGACAATGGTCAAACTCACACTGGGGCAGCTAGTCATGATGAGCTCCTCCAGGAGAACAAACGGCTCCAACTGCAACACTTACAGAAACCCACAGTGCCTCACTCGTCTTCTCCACATCTCTGTTTATGCTGGCAGCCTTCCTCAGGTGGAACATCTACACTACCGTGCTGATTTAATTCAGCTGGCATTAAGTTGATCACCAGTTTTTAATCCATAACAACTAGAATGACTGGCAAGAATGCCTGTAATGCTTAAATTATTACCCATTTTTTATATCAAAACCCTAGAGATGAAATGATGTAATTGAATGTACAACAAGTTAAATCATTTGGGGTGAAATTTTATTATGAGAAAACAGTTGATTTCTTGTTTTCAGCACTTAATCTTCATTTTCTCTACCATAAGATTATATTGTAGAAAATTATTTCAAGCAGTTCCACTTAAATAAATGCACAGAAGTACAGTTAACAGATTTATATATTTCTAAGAATTTCTTCTGTGTAGAATTTTTCTTGTTGGGGAAATTAATTTAAAATTAAGTTTCTGAGTTTTCCAAAATGTTATCAATTCAGTGACTTCCTGAATGATGTTTGCCATTGCTATCATTCATTGGTCAAGAATACAATGTAATGTGGCTCAAGTACCTACAGTAAGTTATCCCTGGCCTTGGTAAGGTTGAAGAAAGAAAGTTGCGGGGAGAAACAGTCTTCTCTCTTGTTGGGGAGGCATTGCAAAGTGTCTGTCCCACTCAAATTTGCTGTGTTTCCTACAATGTTCATTGCTTTTCCCTCTCTCGTAGGAATGATTTCCCCGACGAGAAGATCCCTACCCTAAGGGAAGCCGTCACAGAGTGCCTCAGCCATAACCTCACCATCTTTTTTGATGTCAAAGGCCACGCAAATATGGTACAGTTTATTTTGTGGACTTCACTTTGTTAAAGGTCATCTTATTTAATTGTTAATCACTTCCAGAAGGATTTTTTTAGTTTTACAGATTATAACATATTTACTTAGTAGAAGTATACAATGCACAAATTCACATCTTGAAAGAAACAATAAGTTATGAAACTATCTTATGCTTTTATGGACCATTTTAATATCTCCTGACATTCCACAATCAGCACAAAATGAAAGAATAAAGTTTCATTTACTTCCATAAGGCATTTACAAAAGAATATTAAGTAAATAGTACAAAGAGACACTTCTGCAATAGAGTAACCTCCAAAATGGGAATACAGGCTTTGTGTACGTAAGACCAGTTTGATCCGGCTGAAGAGTTAAGTGCACTGCATTTAAACAGAGCTTTGTATTTGAAGCTTCTAGTAGCTAACAGCACATAATATATCTCTTTTAAATAGATGTGTCCCTCTGAATGATTTCTGTTTGTTAGGTACAGTTTTGTTATTCAGTGATTTCAGTAATATTATTTTTATCAAAAAATAACCATATTATTTTCAAATATATATGATGTTGCTGAGTAAAATTTTGCTTCAGTTTGAGAATGTACACTTTTACAGAGAATGTAGAAATATATTAAAATGGAAATGAGAAAATATGGTCCTAATTACATTTGTTGTGTTTGTTTTGGGAATGAAACTCAGGGCCTTGTGCTTGCCAGGCAGGCACTGTGTTACTGAGCTATATTTCTGGTCCTGTTTTTTATTTTTTGAGACAAGATCTCACTATATAGTTTTGGTAACCTTGAGCACACTATGTAGTCCAATCTGGCCCTGAACTCGAGGCAGTCCTCCTGCTTCAGCCTCCTGAGTGCTGGGATTACAGGCATGCACCACCATGCCTGGTTGTATTTGTTCTTTTATACCTACTTTTCAAGTACAAATAATTTTTCCTCCCATTTTGGCAACTCGAGTGTTTGTCCTTTAGCAATGTTTATAAGTAGTCATTTACAGGTGGAGAATTCTGATTATGTTAAATTTTTATTAATTCCAGGAACTAGTTTAAACCAATTCTTAAAAGCTAGAATATCAGCATAAATAGATACCCTGATTTTATTAAACTCCCATTTTTGAAAAAAGAAGAGAATGGTAAACTCATTCTTGTATGTGTCTTAAGTTTTCCAGTTATCCAAATTGCCTGGAAACATTTTAAAATAAGAATTCCTAAGCCATATATATGTGCTGTAGTGCCGGGCTACAATCCAAGAAACATGTGTCTTTTTTTTTTTTTTTTATCGGTACCAGGGATCGAACTCACAACTGTCTGCTTGCAAGGCAGGCGCTTATGTCACTGAGCTAAATCTCCAGCCCCAAAGCATGTGTCTTTAATGAGCCTCCAGCTTTGCTGCTGCTGCTGCTGGCCATATTTGGAAACCCCATAGCTCCTACATTTTACCCAATGTACTAATAATCTTCATGCTTTTCTGTTACTGTAGAATCATGGGGAGGGGGAGATACAAGAAGAAAAATTGAAAGTTATTTGAGTTCTAAATGGGCATTCACCAGGTATGTAGTCAAGGTTAGTTAGAATGTAGCAATCTAACTCCCTGAGATAGTAATACAGAGGGGCAAGTGTAGGCAAAAAATTGGGCTAGTAGAGCCCAGTAGCCAGGATCATGACCTGTGGAGTCCAACAGACTTTGACTGAGCTCTGCACTCACTACAGAGTGATGTCAACCTTGACATGATCTGGTCTTCCTATGGACAAAATGATACTAATGAAGGAAACTGCCATGTAAACAGGGGAACATGCAGTACACTGTGTTAGTTCAAACATCAAGAAAATACCTTTGATCCTGTACCTCACTAAGTTATATTAATGAAGGGGAAGCATGCTATGATTAATTTGTATGTTCTATCTTATTTTGGGGGAAATACATTTTGTTGCTAATATTTGATTGTAGGTGTGTATCACCTGCCAGAAATAAGCAGTACTTCCAGAGCTATGACACACATAATCTCTGGGCATCTCTTGTGTCACCACCTACTGTTGATGTTAATTCAGTAGTAGTTACATAGTGTTAGTGTTTAAATTCTCTCATCTGTTTCTCATTGGTTAGCTAGACACTTATAAAAAGAAACTTCTGTTCCTTTTGGGAAGAATTGGGAGACTTCACACTCTTCCCAGCACCCCTTCCCATTACTTCTTCCTCCATGTTGGTGATGAATGATGAGTGTTCACTTTCCCCTGCACTGAGCAGAGCTTCCTGCAGTTCCCAGCCTCCAATTTTGTTTAGGAAAAGCAGAAGGTGTTGAGTTGTGGCCATAAAAAGACTTTCTGGTGGCTAAATCAGAATATAAGAAAAGGATTGTAAAAGTTTGCCTCCTGCCTCCTCTGGCCTGTAGCCTGCCACCTTCCAAAAACATGACACCGGGGGTGATCCTCTCAGGAAGATGTTGAAGTAGCTGCACCCTGACTACTCTCTTTCTTGTTTGCTGATGTGGACAGTGGATTTGTCAACACTTTGGACATCTCCATAAGAAGTCTTAATAAACTTTTGACTTATTTGGTGTGGTTGTGCTTACCATACAGTAGTTACTGAGCAGTAGATTTTAAATAATGTGAATTTGTTCTACAGGCAACTCATGCTCTCAAGAAGCTATATATGGAATTTCCGCAACTGTATAATAATAGTATGGTGTGTTCATTCTTGCCAGAAGTTATCTATAAGGTAAAAGTCAACATATTTCTTGTACACAGTATTAAGGTTAGTTAAGGGAGATAATAGTTAAGGGAGATAATAGCAATGGGGGATGCCTCTTAAACTGACCGAATCAAGATCATAGTGAAGAACTTCTGTTAAAATTAACAAGAGAAATCCAAAAGAGAATGCTCTTGAACCCCATTTATAAATGCCATGGTGGGGCAGGAGTTGTCACTCAATGGTAGAACATTTTCTTAGCAGGCACAAGGCCAAGTTCAACATGGGTGGGTTGGGGGGATGTTTTCTCTTTGGCCTCTCATGTTTATAGGCTCATTTAGATTACTTTGGTAATAAACATTCTCAGAATGGAAAAGAATTATGTAGCCTTACTTTTTTTTTTTTTTTTTTTTTTTTGAGGCAGGGTCTCTCTAATGTAGTTCAGGCTAACCTTAAGCTAATTTTGTAGCCTTGGCTGGTCTCGAATTCGCAATGATCCTCCTGCCTCAGCCTCTCAAATGCTGGGATTACGGATGTGAGCCACCACGCCTGGCTTAGCCCTACTTCCTAAAGCATTCCTTAGGAAAAACTCTTTAATTATGGAGCATATTCAAAATATGTGTAAGCCAGGGATATATTCACATGAATAATCCCAGTACTAAGAATGCTGGGTCCAGAGCCCTTCCTGGGCTACATAACAACACTGTATCTACAAAATAATAATAGTAATAGTAATAATACAATTAACTCCCCTTTTAACCATGATCCAGTTTGTCTCGTCCATACCCCTGTTGATCTTCCCCAAGGCTATTTTTAAGCAAAGCTTATTATTCCATCCATAAAAATTGTATTAAATATCTTTAAAAAGTATTTTTTAAAAATGTAGTCAAGGGCCAGGGATTTAGCTCAGTGGTGTAAGCACCTGCCGGGCAAGAGTGAGGTTGTGAGTTTGACCCTGGTACCAAAAATAAATAAATAAGTAAATAAAAATAAAAATGTTGTCACAATGCAGTTGTGCCATTGCAACAAAAGCCCTTAACATCATTAAGTATCAGTCATTGTATAAATTTTCACTAGTCTCAGACATAGCATAGTTTTAATTTTTTTAATTGTTCATTTGAATAGGACTCAGATAAGGTATATATAGTACATACCTTATTTTTATTTTTTTTGGTACCAGAGATTGAACTCGTGACTTCGCAATTGCCAGGCAGGCACTTGTGTCTTTGAGCTAAAATCTGGCCCTCCTTTTATTATTATTATTATTATTATTATTATTATTATTATTATTTTAGATTCAATGATTGAGCAAAGTTTTATGTATTTATTTATTTATGTATTTATTTACTTTTGGGTACCAGGAATCAAACTCAGGACCTCACCCTTGCCAGGCAAGCACTGCACCCTGAGCTAAATCCCCGGCCAACAGTACAATTTTAAATTTTACAATCTGCCAGTTCTTTCCCTCTCTTCCCTCCCCCTTTCTATTCTGATGTATTTGTTGGAAAAACCAGGTTATTTGTTTGGTAGTATTTATCCATAATAGAATTTGCTAATTATACTGATGTACTTTTTCACATTTTTATCTTCTTCATTTCCAGTAAGTTGGTGGTACAAGTTAGGACAGATTTTTCTTGGAAAGATAATGTAAAGGTGTTTTTCGTTGGGGGCACATAACATCTAGTTGACTCTGGTTGTTGTTAGCTGTTATTGATGCTCAGTGGCCAGATTGGTAAATTTAGAATGCTGCAAAATGTTGATAGTTTGTTATTTCTTCTTACTAGATTAGCTAGATAGAATTTTATCCCAAGAGACTGAGAAAATTCCTGGTTTTCCTCTTTATTTGCCAGCTTCCAAAATAATGAGTTGGTTTTGTGGCATTCTTCCACAGTGACCAAGAGAGCATACATGTAAAATATTACAATAAGAGAAGAGCCTATCAGAGTGTAGGCTAGCCAGGGGATGTGTACAGCCATGGGGCTTCCAGACACCCAAATTTAACTGACTTTAAAATCGAGGAGACATTTTCCAGAGGAGTGGGAGACCGCAGACTGAAGGAGCTCCTCCACCCACATCTCTTGTTCCCACTTTGCCTTCTCCCCACCTCTACTCCTAGTCACTTTCTTCTCTCATTTCCTCCTCACTTCCCACACTCTATCCCCAGCTCCCACTCTGTTTAGCCTTGCCCTGGAAAGGATCAAAGCTGTCCAGTGTGTTTAAAACAGTCAAGATTCCATTCTCATTTGCTTCTAATTAGCATGACCCCAGGGCTGGGGTACCATGAACACTCATCAAATGAGCACACTGGCTAAACTAAACTAATGAAAAATTTTAGACTTAAAGCATGGTTTTATTTTAGTTTTCAAAATTTCTTTTCAGATGAGACAAATCGATCAGGATGTAATAACAGCCCTAACTCATAGACCTTGGAGCCTGAGCCATACAGGAGATGGGAAACCCCGCTATAATACTTTCTGGAGGCACTCCATGTTTGTGATAATGGACATTTTGCTCGATTGGAGCATGCATAATATCTTGTGGTACCTGTGTGGAATTTCCGCTTTCCTTATGCAGAAGGATTTCGTATCCCCGTAAGTTGGAAGATATTTTTTTTTTAATCTTTTCCTAATATATTTCCAGAGTCCTCTTTTCTAGAAAAGAAACATTAAGGATGTGGACATCTAGGATTGACTTTATTAGTTAGAATATCACTAGTTTCTTAGGTAGCAAGAATTCAGGCATATCTTACTAATTCAAGTAGATTAATGAAATATTCTTGTTTTTTTAGTACACTTTAAAATATAAAAGGGATAGGAGGATTGCATTTCTATGGTTGACTTCTATTGACAACCTACAGGACCATGGCAGAGCCATAGCAAAGCTATCGGATGGATGGATGGATAGATGGATGGATGGATGGATGGATGGATGGATAGATGTCAGTCTTACTCCTGCTCCCTTCTACATTGCAGCCTTGCTATGTCTCTTCCAAGAAACTGTCCATTCCATAAATGGCTAGCAATCTTTAACTTTTTCATTTGGTAGTTTTAGAGCTATATATTTCAGCTGCTTAGAGTTACAAATTTCTTACAATTTCAAGCATGCATGCAATCAGTTCAATGGAATCAGTATATTTGGCTACCACTTATAGTACTGCAAGATGCATATTATGAAGCCAGAGATGCAGTTATAAAAAAGCAAAAACCGAGATCTCTTCCTTTATGGAGTTACAGTCACTTGGGAGAGAAATGCAAATCCAAAAATTCAAGGAATGGAAATTATAGAGTGGTGGTGTACATAGACCTCATAACCTGACTGAGTCTGGGAATCAGGGAAAGGATCTTCAAGAAAGTAATGGTTAATGTAGCCATGAAAGGTCCAGTTTGCTGCCATCTGAGAGAACCAATAATTAGAAATGGAATATAATGGGAGGAAAAAGTGTTACTTGCAATAAGCTGGCCTGTTGGAGCATGGACAACTCATCTTCTCTCCTTGCCTGGCACTGCCAAGAGGCTTGTATAGCATTTTTTGTGAGGATATTACCAAATCAGATGGGCACTAAGGTAAGTTTGTTAGTCTTGAAAAGTTGCCAGTTCTGAAGGTGATTCGTGAGCATCTTATCTCAGATCCAAGGTTACTAAATTATTCCAGACTTGTGAATCTAAAAGAGGATTTTCTTTTTTACGAGTAGGAAAATTGCCAGGGATATAGCTCAGTGGCACAAGCACCTGCCTGGCAAGTATAAGGTGCTGAGTTTAATTCCTGATACCCCTCCCCCCAAAAAAAAGGAAAATTTACTGGGAAAAAGGAATGGGGGATAGGGATAGCTCTGGAGGGACAGGAGGAGTCGCAGATGGGTTGCCAGCAAGCCCAACTCTCAAAAGAAGCTTTATAGAGCAAAGTCAGGTACAACATGGGGGCAAAATTATGATCAATTAATAAGATTACAAGTAGAGTCTCTTAGGTACTATCGATCCAGTAGTAGCAAGGCATATGTATGACATAATTAACTTTGGTCAATAATCTATAGTCTTTCTTAGTCTTGTTTTTAGTTTTAGTCTTAGTAATCTTAGTGGGTAAGAGAAGATGATCACCCCTAATGATATAATGGTTTATTAACAATGTGAAGTCTCAAAAGGTGGTATAAATAATCCCGAACTTCCTTTATCCCTTAGAGAAGTATGTAAATGTAGGCATTGTGATTTCTTCAGGTGTACCGCCAGCCACAGTTTTGATGTGTTCTCATTTTCTGCCCTGACCCACCTAAGAACTTAGCCCTATCAGACTGCCTATAATATTTATACTTAGCCAGGTGTGGTGATGCACATCTCTAATCTCAGCACTCAGGGTGTTGAGGCAGGAGGATCTCCATGAGTTCAAGGCCAGCCTGGGCTATATAGTGAATTCAAACTAGTTTAAACTACATAGCCATACATAACCTGTCTCAAAAAAAATTTTTTTTTCTGCTTAACTTAAGCTGTCTGTAATATTCGCCCCCAGCCCCAAGAGCTATCCCTAACTGCAGTTAGGGAAGAAGGGGCATAACATCCATCTAGCTGCTTAAAGTCGAGAAGGGTCACTGTAGGGTAGATTGCAGCCAGGGGTGGCCTCCAAAGAGCTAATCTAAGTCATGTTGCAGTTTAGCCATTCTGAACCCTCTTTTTACAGAGTCAGTGTAATGAATCCCAATAAAAGGAGTCTGGCATATTTGTCACTGGTTCCATCTGCATGATCACTTGGAGTTTGGAAGAAGCAATTTTTTCTGTACTCAAGCCTAGCTGGTACAAGCCTAACTAGTTTGCAAGAATAAATAAATTTTCCAAGAAATTAAAAGCATGTATAATCAAAGAATGAGCACTAAAATGGAAAAGCAGATTGGGGAAAGAGCCATGTCTAAAAACTGCTCTTAAGAGGGACAGAAACAGTAAAAGAGAGGCTATTTGTAAGTCTGATATTTCTTGTCATATCACTCCAGTTTTAACTGTAAGAAGATGGAGAGAAGGAATTTAAAGACTCTTATTGAGCTTTCATAGATTCCACTCTATTTTTTCCTGCCTTTATGAACCATAATAGTGGTCAGCTACTGGTTTAGTTAGAAACTGCCAGAAGGGGTCAGACATTGGAGCCCCTTTGTATATCTAGCTTTTATTATTATGATACTGTTTTCGTATATCTTTTGGTTATACTTGCCTGCTGCATGTTTAAGACCAAGTTAAAGTGAGACCTGTGTTAATCAAAATTCACCTCTTGGAGTCAGGTGTGGTAGTACACATCTGTAACCCCAGCACTTGGGAAACTGATGCAGGTGTATCACTACAGTTCAAGGCCAGTTTGGACTATGTAGTGAATTCAAAACCAGCCCTAACTACGTAGCAAGACTTTGTCTCAGAAAAACAAAAACTTCTTGCTATGTATCAAGGTTAATTAAATTTCTTCAGGCATTACTTTTGGAACCATGTACAAAGCCTGTCAGTTCATCTGTCAGTGTCAGCCTCCAGAATGGGTCACAGTCTTGCTTGACCATGTTGCTTTCTGTGAAAGCATGGGAGATATTTCCCTCTTTGATGATCCTCTTTTGGTACATGCACGTTTATTGATTCTTGTCCTATGGGATGGAGTTGTCTCCTTTGTCAGAAGGCTTGGTGATTCACCAAAGTTGTACGATCCTGTAGAAGGGGTTCCCTCATATCCTATCCTTGTTGACTTTGGAGGGCCACTACTGGCTATCTTCTTGGCCCAGTTACCTTTCTAGTTCTAGTCTCCAAATTTCAGTTATTGAGCATGCAGAAGAGATAATCAGTTACATCATTCTTGCAGAGGGAGCAGTGAGCTTAACTATCATAATCTCATCTAAATATCAAACACTTTGAAATAAAAAGTATTGCCAGAGGATTGTTATTTCTTAGCAATCATGATTTTTTTTAGTAGTAGAATCCCTGAAGAATGTTAACAGACAACAATTGCATAGTTTACAGAGAAAACTTGAGATCAAGAGCCATAGTATTCCAGCATGACAATCATATTATTTTTGAAACCCATTTAAATGTTTGTTTTATTATAGAATAGCTTTTTTAGTCAGTCATCTCCATCTACTACATAAAGAAGCTCTTACCCAATTTGTTATCCTTTAATAAGATGTCACCGAAGAAGCATGTAACATTGTCGGGACTGCTTAGTGCTGTGTATCTCTTAAGTGTAGTGACACATAACAATATAACCACATAAATTTTTAAAAACTATCATTGGGATGGTGATCTCATACTGGCTTGACATGTATCTTATCACAGGTAGTTGGAGCACAAGAGAAAGGCAGATAGCTGAGTCTAAAAGGTTATTATCATAAACTATCCTAGTTTTACATCTTAAAAGACTTGTATACCCATGGATCATTTAATATGCCATGAAATTAGCAAGAATGAGTGTCACAGCTCTATTAAAACTTTTCTCTTAATTATTTAGTTTTATACCAAGGCCTTCTTTTTTTTTTAATTTTTTTTCTTTTTTTTTTTATCAGTACCGGGGATTGAACTCGCGACTGCCGGCTTGCAAGGCAGGCGCTTATGCTGCTGAGCTAAATCCCCAGCCCCACCAAGGCCTTTTTTTTTTTTTTTTTTTTTTTGACTTTTTCGTTTTTTATCGGTACCAGGGATCGAACTCACGACTGCCTGCTTGCAAGGCAGGCGCTTATGCCGCTGAGCTAAATCCCCAGCCCCCCAAGGCCTTCTTTTAATAAAACCTTATTATTTTATACACAGAAAATGTAACTTTTTTATGGTAACCAATGCAAACATGTCATAATAACATTTATCAGTTTTTTGGAGTGTCTCTCCCAAAAAGCTATGGAAATTATTGAGGTTCCATTAGTGAAAAAAGACTGGAACAAATAGACAGCTCCTTCTTTATTCACTAAGGGGAGTGTCTTCCAGTAGTTTCACCAAGTGTAAGGGGCCCCCTTTAGTTAACAAATTTTTTAGATGACCTAAGAGAACCAGGTCATAAAAATTAATGCATTGTCTTGATTCCTCAAGTTATTGTACACAGACAACAATACGCATTGCATCTGTAAAACCAATCTTGACGTTATTTTCATCAACTGGCAACTGAGTAGAAACATGTCCTTAACTCTAGTGAAACTTATCTGTAAGCTAACTTGAGTTGTAGATAAAAATATTTTAAAAATCCAAAGTGGCAATAAAAAAATTGTTGAGCTCAAACAAAACAGTTGTAGATGTTGCAACCAGTCACAAATTGAACAGACATATGGGTACACATAGGAAAATTGTTAATAGACCAGAGTACACTCAGGTGTATTTGGCCAAATTGAATTACAATAACCCTTTAATAGTTTTTAAATTCGTAAATATAAGTACACTAGTTTTACTTTTATAGTTTTTAAATTCGTAAGTATAAGTACACTAGTTTTACTAGGTCAATAAACAGAGATCTTTTGTAGTAAGAATCAGAAGGAATAAAAACATTTTACACCTGTGAAAGCAAAGACAATGTTTAAAACAGACTCTAGGCTGACAGTTTATCTGACTGGAATAGCAGCTATACATGCTTCTTATTGTTGCTTTATAGCCATAGTTGTTCAGTTTATAACCAAAACTGCTGTTTTGATAGCCACATGTAACTGTTCCCTCTATAGGGATTGAATGTTAAAAGTAATTTTAGCTATTTCCAGGAAGAGGACTGTTGTACCAGCTAGGCTTGAGTACAGAAAAAATATTAAACAGCTCTTTTTCACTATGTAAGAGTAGAACATTCTCCAGTACTGAAGCATACCTTCCAAAGTAGTAAGAAATTGAATCTCCCATCCAAAATACAAGAGAAAGAATTGACATTCTTTTAAATTTTCACTTAATTTTTATATCCTCAAGGCATCCCCAAGGTGACCTGCTCTCCAGGTCTACAGAAAGATTAAAAGATAGGTCAGGTCAGACTAGCCACCTTTCATCAGTTTGTGACCCTGTCTTTCCTGGAAATTCCCAATCTTAATCCTAGAAACTGTTTCCAAAAGCAAAAGTTACAATTGATTTCAGCTGTAACAGTCATGTTTCAAGAAGGAAACTCTGTTAGTAAAACCAATAATCAAGATATTTAAACCACTGCTTTCCAGTTTTTTGAAAGGTGTGAGGAAAATATCAAAGGGCAAATTCAAAGTGATTGGAGCACACCCCAGCCTGTGAAAGCAATCACCCCTAGAAATGGGTAGAATCAAGTTATCTATTTATTCACCTAGGCAATCCTTTTTTTTTTTCTCTTCCCAGAATCCACTCTAAAATGTTTATATCTTTAAAATTCACAGGATAAACTTGTACCCATTTCCTAGCAACCACAATTCACATTTTGGTAAAAGGCGCATTTATTAGTTTTCTAAATTCATATAAAAGAAGAGAAAGGCTGAATAAGCCCTTTTTTACTCCTCCTTCGCATATGTAAGGCACAAGTGTGAAGCTGCTCTCCTCAGTGAGAGGCAAACAGCTGTTGCAAGCTGCTTCAGCCTGACCTCCTGGAAGGAGGGGCAGTCTTAACTACAAGGTAATTCTGAAATAGCAAGTTGTAAAAAACCTTAGGCAGAGTTTCCAACTTGCAGGCAGATAGAAGAATGCAAACCTCAACTTTTAATGGCGGCTAAGAGAAAGCTGTAACAGTGTCATCTCTAGTCACTCTGAGACAGAGGATACCCAAGCAGCAATCGTCTGCTGAGTTACCTCACCTCACTGAGGAGTGCAGGTAGGGACAATAGAAAAAAGGGAGATTTTTTTGTACTGGTTACCCAGTTAGGCTATCAGGGCCCAGCTTCCGCTGAGGAGCCTTTGGGTATCCATCAGTGAGGCACCTGGCCATGACCTCTCAGTTGTCCTCTCAGCTTTCACTGGTTCCATGCAACCAGTTTTGTTTCAGAAAGGAATTCGGCTGACTGTCTGGTCAGCATTCCATTGCCTTCAATGAGTCTTACACTGAGAGGTGCTGGGGAACCTGCTCTCTGTTTTAAGAGTGGCAGCTGTTCTCAGAGCATTTAACTAGCTGGCAGAGTGAGCATTTACTAGAGTTCTATGAAGGACAGATAAAAGCCTGAGCTGTCTTTATCTAAGATGACTTCTTTGTCTTTGGCATTAACAAACACTCGTTTTCTCCAGCTTCCTCTTAAAGGTTCTTAGTTGTTAGAGAAGTCCTCCCTATCTAGTCTTACATGTCTCCAAAAAAGGGAAAGTACAAAGTGACAGGAAAAGATCAGAAATAAGGTCAGAAAAAGGAAGTCTTCTCACGCTCATGGTAAGTTACTGAGACAACTTGCCCATGAGTCATCACTCTGAGCCTGGAAAGGAAACAATAGGGACTCCCAAGAGCCAAGATTGCCTCTTCACCAGTGGAAGATCAGACCAGAAAGGAAACTGAGGCAGAACAGGTTCTCTAGGGTGCATAGGGGTGACCAGGGCCAGTACATACCGGTGAAACCTGTCCCCCAAGTCTAAAGGACAGTTGCCCACCTATTGACTTTTAACTGGCAAATGAGGTCTTGTGATTTTTAAATAGCCATGTGTATTTTCTAAGTATGAACTAGATTTCATAAAAGGCCCATTTGCAGTATTTTATATTAAGGTCCACTAGGGAGCAGTCTAACACTATTTTCCCAGCACTGTTGTTTAAGAAACCACAACAGTCAGACAAAAATCCAGAAAATACTAAATCCAAAAGCAGCATATACAAAGCAGAAATATAAGACCTTACCTGCAAAATCATAATTTTCCCATGTTTTCAACTTAAATTTATTATCATTTTTAACAAAGAACAAGGCATAAGCAATTGGCAAATGCAAGGCATTAAAAATTCAAGGCATAAGCAATTAAAAAATAAAAGATGACAGATTTTGATTACCTAAGCGAGTCACAATCCAGAATCTGTGAACAAAAGCAAACTCCTTACCTCCTTCCAGTTATCTCAGTGGGACCTACTAGATGGTATTGGGTAAATACTAGATGTTGGATACACTGAGTTTGTGTTCAACGTCAAAGAGTGAATTCTAAGGAACAACAGAAGTTAAGAGTAGGAAAATTTATGAGGGAAAAGGCGTGGGGAATAGGAATAGTTCCTGAGATATAGGAAGGGTCCCAATAGGTTGCCCAAGAGGAGTGTTTAGAGGCTTACTGTTTGAAAGTTTGCCTGTTTTCTGGTTTCCGGCCAGTCTGTCTCCCCTTCTCTTGCAAACTGAACTCAGGGTTTTTGCACTGAATTACATCCCCAACTTTTTTTTTCCCCTGGAGGTTGTATCTTGCCAAACTGCCCAGAACTTGCAATTCTCCTGCCTCAGCCTCTCAGCGTGCTGTTTCTAAGTGTGCTGCTCTGCCCAGCTTTGATTTGTATTTTTTGACAATTACTTTCTTATTTCCAGTACACTAAGTAAGCTATATCCTTTCTTCACACCCACCTCAGCTTTTTGTTGTTGTTGTTAACTGAATTACCCAGGCTGAGCTGGAGCTTGAAGTTTAGTCGCCTCAGCCTCCCAGAGTGTTGGGAGGCATGTATCACCAGGCCCGGTAATAACTACCTTTTAATCATGACCTTTCCTATACCCTGGGAATGAAGAGTGCCCAGAAAAAGACCAAGGCATCGTAACTGCTTATCTAGTTAGCCATTAAGATACGGAGAGGGTACGGGAAGAAAACAAAGTTAGCTCATGGGGCAAGTAAGAGAGCAAACTTTCAACTTCGGGTGTGGCTTCATGCAACTCAGAGACAAAGTGGATGTGGGCAACAGAGGAGGGAAAACCACCAGCAACAGTGTTGTGGCCAAAAGGAAAGTTCTCACAAGGAATTGAAAGAGTATCAACATTCTGTAACACTGACGAGAGAGGGCTACGTAGAATGATGTGAGATAAGGCCACAGAAGACAGACAGGGCCCAAGCCCTGTGTCAAGGACATTCGGGAGGGGTTGGTTATAGTGAGCTGCTGAATTGTTTGAAGCAGGGACAACAGGAAGGCCTCCCTGTGTCCTGGGCTTGGAGCGCACCTCTGCATTGTGGGGGGACACTCAGTGAGCATCATCCTCAGCAATCATAGATTCCATGGACAACTGGCCACTCTTCTAACAGGATTGGCTTTTCCTTTTCTCCAGGGACTACCTGAAGAAGTGGTCAGCTAAAGGAGTCTACGTTGTTGGTTGGACTGTCAATACCTTTGATGAGAAAAGTTACTATGAATCCCATCTTGGTTCCAGTTACATCACAGACAGCATGTTGGAAGACTGTGAACCTCATTTCTAGACTTTTGCCCTGGGGAGGAGACACAGGTTCAGAAACTGCCCATTGGCCTCATGCGGGGATATCAAAGTACCTTTTGTGCTAGTCCAGGCCTGGGTGGGGGATCAGTGGCTCACAAGCAATAGCCAGTAATTGCATTCTTATCTGAATAAACCAAAAGCAGGTATTGCTGCCAGGCTGCATAGAATGCCCGAGTTCATCAGTGTTGCTCTTGAAAATCTGGCTCTGAATAAAGGCATTCCAGCCCCTACTTATTCAGCCTCAGCAGCACCAAGACCCAGTGAGGCAAAGCACAGTTAGTTGTGCAGTTGGGGGATGCAGATGCAAATGCATGAGACTTGCATGATCATTTGGAATTGACATTTTAAAACTTACCAGACTTAAGCAGTGTACTTATTTCAGTCATTTGTATTCATCTCTATTAACAGTGTACTATAGGTGTCAAACTTGTGACCACACTAACAAAATCATTAAAAGGAGCGAGAAAGGAAAATGCATACCAGGCCCCATGCCCTTAAAGCTCCCTAAATTTGGGAAGGTGCATTGTGCAACGCAGTGAGGCCTTGGTGTGCAGCAACACAAGAGGAGGGAAGTGTGACACCAAGTGGAGGAATTATTGACAGTGTCTTGAAGCAAGCACCACAAACCACCAGGTGACAGAGGTGCACTTAGGTTTATTAGGAAGCTTTATAGCACAGGTTCGCATACAGTTAGAAGTGGGAGAAACTTCCAAGAACTCAGTTTATCCTCATTTTACAGATTAGACTACAGGAAGTTGTGGTCAAAGAGTGGCAGCCTCCAGAACCACACAAGTGGTGATACAGCAGGCCTTCATGTCGTAATAGCTACTTGTTTGCTGTAACCCAGGAACTGTGCAAGGGCGTAGCATGATCTTATTCAACCTGATGAGGAAGCCGAGGCTGTGCAGAATTGCAGTCACTTACCTGGGGACTTAGAGTCCATAGTACAGTTGTGCTCAAATCCACCTGGGCCTGACTTAGAGTTACCATTCTTTACTACACACCATATCTGTACCACTTTCCCACACAAACATCCAAGGCTTTGTTGTGAACTTAAGTAGCAATGTTTAAAATGAAATTGAATTATTTAAAAATGGCAAATCTGTATGCCTCCTCTAGTTAGCCCCATCCTACCTTGTAGTCCTATTGGTGGCATTTGTTACAGGCCCACACTGAGCTCTGACTTTGCCCTCTCATTGCCTGGATGGCTCCTCAGCCTCACTGCTGTATCAGCCAGGCAGGGGGAGCTTTGGAAGACCACTCCATATGACCAGGTGGTAGAGACACATGCTGATTTGTGTTTCTGTATGTGTCAGAGTATGATAGATAAAGCTTGGCATATTTTTAAATCAATGTTTATAAAAGAAATGTTCTTGTCTGTCTTTTGGTGCTAGGTATTTATTGAACCCAGAGCCTTGTTTATAATAAGCAACATGCTCTCTCACATGGCTGCACTCCAACCCCCTAAAGAAATTTCCTTGAATTTAAAAATTAAGTTTATTAAGTGGAGCAAATGTCCATGCATGTGCTGCTATGCCATATTATGACTAAAGTGAAAAGAAGAAAAAGATAACCAAGGAAAACATCTGACAACAGAATTTTTCCCTGGGTCCTTCCTGAGACTGCACAGCACATGATAGCCCAGGATGGTCCTTGGAGACAGAACAGAGTTAATTAGAGCCCTTCTGTTGAGAGAAGGCCGATGGAGAGCCAGGCGTTTTCTGCCTAATGACCTCCATTCCAAGCATCCTTTCCTGTTGATTGAACTAGGCCCAAATAAGGACTTAGGGTAAAAAAAAAAAAAAATTTAAAAAGGTATCAGTAAACACTATAAGCTTACTTAAAAGGCTTACTATAGGGTTAAAAATATTGTGGACCTATGAGTTTTAACAACAGTTGCAGGCTTTGTGAATCATTTGGCAATTCTGCAAAACAGTATACACATAACTCATTTCACATGCACAGTTCCATTCCACACATCACCATTGCTTCATGTTTGGTTCAGTGTAAGACTTTGTTGTTGGTTATGTATAAAACTTCATAGGGACACAGTCCCACCCTGGTCTAGCCCCAAAGACTCCTGTACTTCATATGCAATAAACAGATAAGACCTCTGATTCTGTTTCATTTTTGGGTGATGTGGATATGTTTTTAGTTCAAATTCACACAGAGATGTAAATTACACAATTCAGAGGATTCATGTGCCTGATTAAGGATCGTTTTTATTCATTCTGGACCACTTTTCATCTCACCAGTTTCTAAACCTTTGTCAGGTCTAGGAGGAGAGATTGCTAAACACCAATAATTCAGGTACACATTTCTTGAAGTACTTCATTCTCAGATTATATCTTCTCACATTTTCTGGGCTGATTTCAATATTTCAACAGTCTTTTTACTGGAAAATCTCAAGTATGTTATCTTGAAAAGTCAGCAAGCTCAGTTTGAAAGAAAACAGTATGCCCAATTTTACTTAAACACTGACATCGTGGATTTTCCACTCCCAGCTAAAAGGCTTGGATGCTCCTTCTGAGAAGCTGCTAAAGGCCCAAGTGTCATGGAAGAATTTGTCCCATTTTTATCTTCTTTCAGATAGTGTCTGGTTACTGCAGCAGCCATCAGGCCTTTAAATGATCTTCTTGAACTGATCGCCTAAATCGCAGGTCTGGGGTTGACATAGGAAAGAGATGTTAATACAGGCACACACTGCCCCGTCTCTAAAAGGGCAAGAGTGGGCCTTAAAGGTCCTGTAGCTTCTGTTGCCTTCTTTGCTCTGAACGCCCATCACTGAATGTCATGAGTAAATCCTTTCCCCAAAAGACTGGAGGAAACTAGTGTTTCCTCCCTGGCATCAGATGATCCTTGGGAATCTATTCTTCACCTCTGTGGATTGCATAGTGTCACTGCCTGTACCTACAGCTGATACATGTGATTCGGATATGACCAAGGAAACAAACATATTTCTATAGCAACTTTGCCCCACCAGATCCAGTGAAACATCCAAAATTCTAGGTTCTCTACTCTTCCACTAGGTTAAACCTAAGAAGATAGGAGAATGATAAAACTGCCTTGCCATGTATAGGAAAGACCTGTTTGCAGAAGGAACTAATACAGGAAAGAACTGAACAGAGAAACCAGGTTCTGGTGACACTGTAACCTGCCTTAGGTCAGTTGTAAAGCAAGAATCATTGGATTTTTATGTAAGCTATTTTGGTCAAAAAGCAGTTCTGACCCTCTACTTTGAGCTATAACACCAGGATAAATTATATTTCCCCCAAATAAGACCTACTTGGAAAAGAAATCCTATGCTAATACTATAAGCCTAACCCCAAAAATAAACCCCAGTTAAGATTTTCAGCCAGGCAGACACACTTAATATATATGTTGAAACATGATGGATGTATTGAGTTATAATACATAATATAAACAATATTGACATTAAGATTTAAATGATATAAATTATAGTAACTTGTAAATATCTAAGCAGGCACCTCTGGATGACAGGTAAATGTCTAGACTTATTTCTGAGTGACCAAGCAGAGTATAGATAACACGGAAATAATGTGCACACTTGATAACAGAGGGATGTGGTTGTGTCTAATACAAATCTTCATAATTCAATATGTCATGTGTTGTAACGATGCATTAGGAGTAGCCTACATGGATGAGAAGTGCTCACTTAAGGACAGTTTCATTGTGGACATGAGAGTTTGGGGCCAATGTGTTTCTAGGAAATGGAGATGCAAGAAATTCAGGTCAGAATTGTGGTTTGGAGAGTTAACACACTTCGAGAATAAGATGACATGGCTGTATTTGAATAAATGTGGATTTTTATAGATGAATAAATAAATGTAGATTGTTGTGCATGAGTAAATACATACAGATATATGAAAAATTAAGGTCCCCTGAAAATAAGCCCTTTTAATATAAGACTCGGTCATACTTTCAGAGAAATATAGTGGTGTCTTATTCTGTGTCAGTCTGATACTTACCAGGAGTAGCATCACCTTCCTTCAGATGCAGAGGGCCTTGTTGCTGTGAAAGGAAAATGGGCAGCTACATCACTGGAGAAGAATAGAGATCCTGGGTCTTGTTGCATGGGTGGCACAGTGTGTGAACCCCTCATTATATTACAATTAGGGATACATGCACATGGGCAGAAATACTCAAGCAAAATAACAAAGGGAGCTCAGTGGTAAAATGTTTACTTCATAGTATATACAGTGTCCTGTGTTAATCTCCAACACTGCAATAATTGCGGTTATAACAAAAATGTTTCATTGTTTATTGTTTTTAGGACTTAAAAAACCTGGAAACAGCACAAATATCCAGAATGATAAAATATGTCAAAAGTAAAACAATGTTTGAAACAATGTTAAGTGTGTATGGGAGGTGTGTGTGTGTGTGTGTGATAGTATTTATATAACTACAGTTCCACTTTTATAATATATGAAAATATTAGTAGATGCTGGTGAGTTTGCTGATACTTAATTTTTAGGAACTGCAAAGCTTAACTATAAGCTTAACTAAACGAGCTGGGTGTGATGGTGTGTGTCTGCAGTCAAGAGGCTGAGGCAGGATCACTTGAGCCCACTTGATACCTGGGCAGCAGAGAGAGACTCATCTCAAATATAGATGTATATGGGTGATGTGAGCTGGGCACGCAGCTCAGAGGCAGAGTGCTTGCCTAGCATGTGCAAGACTCCAGGTTCCATCACCAGCACTGCAGCAACAAAAAGTGAAAGACCAGTATGTGATGCTAAGAGCCCACTGGCCAGTTCAGTGATGCACTTTGCACAAGGAGGCAAGTCTGTGTCCCTAGGGTCCCAAGAACCACATGTAGCCTCACCTCTGTCTGTCTCCTTTCCAGAATAAGTGCCCTGGGGTTTTCTATCTTCTCCATCTCCTGCAGCTTGGTCAGCTTTTCTATCAGGAACATCTTATCTTTGCCCTCCTGCCAAGAAGAAAAAAACAGGAAGGAGGGATGATGGTGGAGGATTAAGAAGCAACCCAGAAGGACCCAGAAGTTGGCTGGAGCATGCTATATCATATTTTCTACTGATGAGAGAAAAAACAGAACGAAACCAAAGTTAGTAATTACTCTGAGCTCCTAGAAACAACTCCTCAAACAGGCTCAGGAAGTAGCCTTCTCTAGACCGCTGCTAGAAGGAACTTAGATGCCACTGTCTGAAGGCCTAGGACAAAGGCTTTTGGTGTTCCCTTTCTTGGCATGCTTCCTGGCCCAGATGCCCAGTCTGCAAATTTAGGATTGTTGGCTCTGCCCTGTCCTACTAAAAATGCTTGACCTTAGAGCTTGGCCCCTAAGAACATCAAATGGATTTCATTTGCCAACATTATCTGTGTTGATGGAGACTAATAATTTAACATTGGAAAGAGGAACAAAGGAAAGGAGTCTGCCTTCCCCTGGCAGTGTGTACTCCCTTTCCTGTGAACTTTTGTAGCAGAAAAGGATAGAATTTCCACCTGAGTGTTGAAGTGGGTGAGCAAGCTCATTCAGCAGTCTGCCCAATATTGGCCAACAATGCTCATCCCATTCTTGTGCCTCTGTTTTTTCTTAAACTTTCACCCATTAACTTAGCATCCAACAGTAGGTTTGCTTATCATGATTATTACTGTGTAGTTTGTTTCAGGATGATTTTCTGTCTCCCTCATTCCATCTACATTATTAATCAGAATTCTGTAAGGAAGAGCTGTCCTTGACAACAGATATTTTTCACAATTCCCCTAGGGTGGTGCACACCTGTGATCTCTATACTCTCGGAGGTTTAGGCAGGAGGACCACAAGTTCGAGCCCAACCGTGGCACCTAAGCAAAATCCTGTCTCAAAAAAATGCTAGGGTGCAACTCTGTACAGAGGCCTTGGGTTTAATCACTCAGCACTGAAAATCAAAACAAAAGAAAACAAGCCCCTAGCTGTTTTCAACATAACTAAGTTACTACAATTACCTAGTGGGCATGTAAAAATGCACACTCTTAGGCTTTCCCTCAAAAGATTTTTACTTAGAGAGGCAAACTGCATTGAAGTTACAAGCAGAAACTTTGTGGGGTTTTTTTGTTTTTTTTTTTTTTTCTTTTTCAGTACCGTGGAGGATTGAACTCACAACCTTGCACTTGCCAGGCAGGTGCTTACTCCATTCAGCTAATCCCCCAGCCCTAATATTTTATATTGTCATTTAAAAAAATTTTTTTTCTTTTGGCATTGGGGATTGAACTCATGACCTTACACCTGTGCTGCTGAGCTATATCCCCGGTTACAAGCAGAAACTTCGGAGTGTCCTGGTTCACCATTTACTAGCACTGTGACTTAGGGTAAATCAGGTAAATCACTGTAGGTCTCAGTTTCCTTAACTTTAAAATGAGAATTTGAGGAAATTTATGTACCCCAGAAAAGGATTTATTTATTGATGTTTGCAATAGTAGAGATTGAACCCAAGCTCTTCACATTGAGATACATCTCTGGCCCTTTTTTATTTTTTATTTTGAGACAGTCTTATCAAATTGCCCAGACTGGTTATGAACTTGCAGGCCTCCTGTGCAAGCATCTCAGAGCAGTGAGGTACAGGAGTGCACCACACGCCTGACTAGTAGTTAGAATTAAATAAGAATTTTTGTTTATCACTTAGCACAATGCCAGGCATCATGTAAATGTTCAGCAAATGTTACCTGTTACTGTTATTGTGTGGATTAGCAAGGTAGCAAGAATTTGTATTCATAACAAACATCTAGGTGTTTCTTATGTCAGAGGTCATTCCTATTGCAAGCCTCTGACCTGAGTTATTTTGGAGAAAATGCCCCTGCTTTGTGATCCATCTTCTGGGAAAGACTCCCAAGCGGACAGGCCTGTGGTAATGCTTATGTGACTGTCTTAAAATTATAGCATGTGGGTATTTCCCCAGTTGACCTCATACTGCCCATACAACTCTAAAGTTTTAGAATAAAATTCCTCCTGTGTTGAGGCCTTCATAAGACCTGCCCAAAACATTCAAAACTCTGTTTCAGGCAAGCATTGGTGTTGCTATTGGGGACAATGAGGGAAAAGAATATAACTAACCCAGGCCCTTTCTTTATGTTCCAGAAGGACCAAGTGAAATTATTCAATCAAAGATTCCATCAGATGCAATGCTGAGGAGTCTTATTTCTTTCCCATGGTTCTTTATTTCTTTTCTTTTCGTCTCTTTGAGACAGGGTCTCACTATGCAGTTCAGGCTGGCCTTGAGCTCACTTTGTAGCCCAGGCTGGTTTCAAACTTACAACAATCCTGCCTCAGCCTCTCAAGTGCTGGGATTACAGGTGTGTGTCACCACACTTGGATTCCCATAGCTTTTCATACAGGCATGCATGTCATAGTTGTGCTGTTATTTAGAAGAAAAGAAAACCAGCAGAGGAGTGATGAGTGTTTCAAATACAATTTCAGAGACTGATTCCTATTCTGGGACAGGAAATGAACAAGGATGAGCCTGCATTTTGTCCTACAAAGACTTCTTGGATTATGGACAAAGAGTCTAACAGTTAATCAAAGAGTTTTCACTAGCAAACGAAAAGACTGTTTGTCATAAAAATTGTAATTGAGAGGTATTAACATAATTTAAGCCATACATTCATAGTGATAACTTTGGAATCTTCACTGGCTATGTTCTGAGACTGTTAAGTGTAGCAAGTTCAATAGTATCCCCATTTTGAAAAGATATGACCAAGTCCAAACCCAAGGACCTGCAATAGCCTTATTTGGAAACAGAGTTTTAGAAGCTGTAATTAAATTAAGGATCTTGAAATGAGATCATCCTGAATTAGAGTGGACCCTAAATCCAATGACAAGTTCTTAGAAGAGATGGAAAAACCAACAAAGGCCAAGGATATAGCTCAGTGGCACAGTGCCTGCTGGGCAAGTGCAAGGTCCCAAGTTTGATTCCTGGTACAAAAAAAAAAAAGGCCCACAGAGAAAAAGCCTTCATGAATACTGAAGCAGAGAATAGAATTATGAAACTCCTCCTAGGCCAGGAGCACCAAGAGTGGCCAGCAGTGACCAGAAGCTGGGACAGAGGCTCTCTGTCAGAGGCTCAGAAGAAACTAGCCCCGTCCAACACCTTGATTTTGGATTTTCTGCCTCCCGACCTGTAAATAATAACTTTCTGTTGCTTTCGGCCACTGAGTTCACAGCAACTGTTAAAACAATTTTAGCAGATGAAAATATTTTGAAAATGTCAATAAAGGAAAAGAAAGCATTTTGTACATATCCTGCCTTTCGTCTATGTATTATATGCATTTCAGATCATAGGTGGTCAAAAATTATTTTTAATATGGGATTCCAGTTAATAAATGCAGGAGGAGTGACCAAATGAGAGTATCATTATTTTATAATATCCAGTGAAATCAACAGATCTCCTAGGCACTACTCATTGAGAGCTGCTAAATCCAGAGGTGAAGGCTGAGGAAAGCTTTGTGATGAATGCATTGGCTAACACACCTTGGAACAACTGATTGCTGTCAGCATCACCGAAGAGACATCATATATGTCAAGGTGATGTTGAATGGAGGCATGGTGTCGCCTGTGTGAAGAGAGGTGCAGCAGCATCAGTATACGTGAAGTAGAGCCACCATGATTCTTAGGTTGGTGGAACCACATATACCACACATCAGTTGGCTACAGCATCATTTCCTAAGAAGCCAGAATGATTTCAGTCATCCCAGAAATCACATGGCTCAGTGCCAGTCAGCTCTGTGACATGATAAATAACTGAATTCTTCTTTGGGTATCAATATTTTGTTTTCTTTTTGTCTTTTTGAGACAGAGTCTTTCCATGCAGATCAGGCTGGCCTTGAGCCCAGGCTGGTCTCGAATTCGCAATGATCCTCCTGTCTTAGCCTCCCAAGTGCTAGGTTTACAGGCATGCACTACCACACCTGGCTTGGGGATCAGTATTTATTGACTTGTACTAAGTGTCACTGACAAAACAGTCTTTATCAAAAATAAGGCTTTTATTGATAAAAAAATAAAGCCTACATTTTCTTTAAAATAATCTATAATAGAGATCAAAGAAGAAAAAATAGATAAAGTAAGAGTACAAAAATATTGAAGGTTATGTGCTGGGGATTTAGCTCAGCAGCATAAGGACCTGCCTGACAAGTGCAAGGTCATGAGTTCGATCCCCGGTGCAAAAAATAAAACCGAAGGATACTGGGGTTGGCTGGAAGAACCATGGGGATTCATTGTGCTATTCTATTTTGGAATATCTTGGGAATTTCCATTATGAAGTTTTAGAAAGGAGGAGAGGATAACAGAGGGGCCCAACAGGACTTACATTAATGATCTGTTCGTGGAGCAGCCTGATCATAACCTTCCTTCCCTCTGTGATCTGCCAGTAAAGATAGGTGATGATTCTGGAAGAAAAGACAGACACACATTTTCCCTAATGCTTTGAGGCTCCAAATTTTAACTGGGGTGCAAAAGAATTGGATTTTTTTTTTTTTTTTGCAATTGGGTTTTGCCTGAAATGTGTTACTGAAAACTCATAGCAGAATGAGTTGTAGGTTAGAGTAATGATTCTTAACATGCACATGGAATCACCTCAGAGGTGAGTGAAGTAAAACAACTCTGCAGATCAATGACGCACACATCTCGGGGTCTGGGGCCAGACATCAGATTTCTAAAATGTACATGATCTCAATATGCAGTTGTGAATAAAGTTGTGAATGTGGACAGAGCCACCCAAACTTCAAGTGTCATCAGCTGTGGTGGTGCCCATCTGTAATCCCAATACTCTGGAGGCTGAAGCAGGAAGGTTGCTGCAAGTTCAAGCCTTCTGGGCCACATAGTTCAAGGCCAGCCTGAACTTGCCCTATCTCAAAACCAAACAAAGTACAGACTTCCACTGAATGGCACACATTTCTTGGGAATTTGTTGAAATGCATGTTCTGATTTAATACTTCTGGGGTAGAGCGTGTAATTATGTATTTTCAACAAGCTCCCAGTATAATAAGGAAAGCTATTTGTTCTATGTGCCGAGTTTCTGTCACACAGCTTCTAAATTATTGGAGACTCTTCAGTGTCTTTCAAATGAGAATGAGACACATGGTGTCTGGAGATCCCTACATGGCTTTAGCATGGGGCCAATCACCAGAAAAGACCAAAGCATGATTAAGGGTAGACCTTTTAGTCCCTGCCACCTAGTGACAATGGGGAGGACACAAAGACTGCAAATTGAGTTAAACCCCAGGAGCAACAATTAGATCAATCTCGTGTATCAGGAGTGCGCATGGAAGCTCCACACCATCCCCCCCTTCTACCTCGCCCTAGGCATCTCTTCCCTCTGACTTTTCCTGAGTTATATTCTCCATAACAAACTGGTAGTAGTAAAGTGCCTTCCTGAGTTCTGTGAGTCATTTTAGCAAATTATCCAACTTGAAGACCCCTCAAATTCATAGCCAGGAAGTCAGGTGACAGTGTGGGACATGGGACTAGCATCTGAAGTAGGATTGAGTCTAACTTGTGGGGTCAGACACTGACAGCAAGTAGAGTGCTAGAACTGAATTGAATTTCAGACGGGGGCTGGGGGTTTAGCTCAGCACTAAGGTCATGAGTTCAATCCCCGGTATAAAAAAACTTTTTCAGGACACCCCATTGCTATCTGAAGAACTGCAAAACTGGCTGGTGTGAAGACAAAACTTACTCTATGAAAGAAGCATGCATGAAAACAGCACAGAGCCAGTGAACTAGAAGTCCAGAGAAGCAAAGAGGCTGGAGAGTTCACCATTCTAAGGTGCCAGTGGCAGTTGGTGAAGTGGAGAAAGGACAGAACTGGTCACCGAGAGACCCAAGTTCTTCCCTTTCTGTCCCCACTAGGGTCTGAAGCCCGAAATCTGTTTCTGCAAATCATCCCATCACGTTGCCTTGTTGCTCCTGTCTGCACGTGGAAGGATTGCTCTATAGTCTACATGAGGCAGTTCCCATAGTCTGTGTTTTCAGATTGTATTGCTGTTAATGAGGAGCTGCCATCTTGAATGCCCTTAGAGGTAACATCTCAACAGGGACCACCGTAAGACCGCCAGCCAATTGTTCCGTGCAGGAAAATGCCCCAGTGTTGGAAATCTACTTTATCTCAAGAAGCCAGAAATGCATTTTCTTTAAATAAAAGCACAAAATCCTATACATCAGTAATGTCCAAATCCCTCACATGTCAGTCTCAGAAGGAAATTATATATATAATTTCATTTCCTAAGTATTGTCATATCCATTTTTTTTTCATTTTATTCTCGTGTCATCTTTTAAAAAGGGCAAAGTAAGTACTGCTTTCTTTGTAGATCATGGGAAAAAAACCCTCAGATGATATTAAATAATTTTTTAAAACTCTATCCAAAGACAGAGTCAGGACTCTCTCTCTCTCCCCACTCCCCTTTTTTCTTTTTTTTTTCAACATGGTCTCACTATGTAGATCAAGTTGACCTTAAACTCACAATAACCCTCATGCTCTAGTCTCCCAAATTCTGAGATTACAGGCATGTGCACCACCAAGCCAGACATCAGGGGCCAGACATCAGGATTTCTAATGAGTCAGGACCATCTTGAACACCAAGCTCTGCTGTAGCCCTTAGTTATCCAACAAAATATCCCCAGATCTGCCCTTATCAGTGAAAGTTCTCCCCAGAGCCCTGGGCTTTCTCCCATGAGTTTCCTGAGACACCCCACTTACAACACAATGAGGGTAAGGATGAAAAAGAAGTGCACACTGCCGATGAGGTTCTGATAGATCCAGACAACCCACATGTACCCAGACCTTCTGTGTAGGGTGTCAATCCAAAGGTAGATGGACTGAATGAAGAAAGGCAGACCTCGGAAGGGGCCACAGGTAGCTGAAGGTTTCAACCTGGAAAAGAAAGGAACAGCGAAAAAAATCTCTGGCATGGGACTCAGATGAGAATGTGTGTGTGTGTGTGTGTGTGTGTGTGTGTGTGTGTGTGTGTGTGTATGCGCACGTGCAATGGATGGTTGATTACTGGCAATTAAACCTGGGGCCTTTGTACTAAGCTACATGCTCAGCTTTTAAAATTATTTTTTCTACTTTTTTTTTTTAAACAGGGTCCCTCTATGTAGTTCAGGGTGGCCTTATATAGTCTAGGCTAGCCTCAAACTTGCAGTTATCCCCCTGTATCAGCCTACCAAGTGCTGGGATTACAGCAAACACCAACAAGCCCAGCTGAATATTTTTTTGGCTTTTTTTTTTTTTTTTGAGTCATGGTCTCATCATATAGTTCAGGCTGGCTTTGAACTCACTATGTAGCCTAGTCTGGCCTCAAACTTGTAGCAATGCTCCTGCCTCAACCTCCTGAATGCTAGGATTACAGGTGTGTGCCACCACATCTGGCCTTAATGTATATTTTGAGGCAGAGTCTCACTAAATTACTACATTGCCAAGGCTAGGGTTGACCTTATGATCCTCTTGTCTCAGCCTCTCAGAATGCCAAGATTATAGGCACGCACTAACACATCCAGCAATGGAAACAGCTGCCAATATTCCCTTTCCGAAAGGACCCTCTTGCTCATAGCCTTGCCAATATGACCTTCACACTAAGGAATGGCTCTTGAGACAGAGGTATAGAAGCCAAAGTATGGCATTGTGATCAAGTGGTCAGTTGTTACGAAGGAGCAGAAGCTCAAGGAACAGAGACAAGCATAGGGACACTGTGAAAGAGTAGCTTGTCCTATAGCTGCCTGAGTTCCTGATGGTTCCAGTTCTACATCCACCTCCCAACTTTGTGATTCATTCTACCAAGGTTTATTGCACTTCTCCTAGGCATTGTTCTGGATAGATCCTGGAATTCCATATTAAATAAGGCAGACCTAGTCTTTGCCCTCTTTGGCTTATATTTAGCAGGAAAGATAGACAATTCATGAATAAACAAGTAGGCAAAGACTCAAACAAAGGCATTTCTCACTGAGTAATGCCATAATGTAAGAAAACTCAGAGCCGAGGAAGAGGAGGCAGGGCCAGCAGCAGACAAGGATGACTGGGAAGGGCTGATCTTGGAGATGACTTTGGAGCTGACAATCAATCAGGGGTAGAATGAAGGCAGCCAGGCAAATAGGGGGAGTACTGCAAAGACAGGAGCGTACCCATGTGGGGAGGAGCTAACGAGGTTCCCATAACAGAGCAAGAGCTTTGGAGAAGCAGTGCAATGGAGCTCCAGGGGGTGAGGCTGGAGCAGTAGGAAGGAAGCCAGGTCAGACAGGGCCTTTTGGTTAAACTAGATGAAAGTTTATTCTCCAAGTGGAGGAAGTGGTCTCTACCATCCTGAGTCACTTCAGAGTTATGGGTATCTGCTGGATGAAATAAGTTCAGGATAGGATTTATTCCTTTCCTTGGTTTAAGTGTCTCTTGGTTACCAAGGGACCATAGGTTAAGCATCATATAAACCATGGTTTTGCTTTTTATAAATTCTGATGTCTTGACGTCTGGGGTCTTACTGACCCTGGAGAGATGACTCTTCTCATAGTTAGCTCGCAAAGTTATGTGGACCAGTGAAACTAGAGCCTCTTTTACCAGGAGCCACTGTTTCTCTGGGCCACTGTCCCCCCCAGCCCACTGACCTCAAGGCTAGGTACCAAACAACTCAAGACAGCCCTGGGACTCCAGAGCCTGCTCAAATTATTCGACCTACCAAGCCCTAAGCCCACCCACTCTGTCTTGTCTATTCCTTATCAATGAAGGCTCTTGCACCACATTTCCCCTTCCTCCACCTCCTAACCAACCCTGGTGCTTCCCTGCATGATAATGCATGATACAGAGTCCCCTGCCCTCGGTAACAAACTATGATTTCAACAGTACTTGCCTTCTATCAATTGACTGTAACATAACCACATTTACCAATGCCTGCATTTTAAACAAATCTACCCAGTCTCTAAAGGCCACCATGTCCTACCTCCAGATGGTGATGGCCAGGATGCTCAGCGCTCCGGTGAAGGATGGGAAGAAGAGCAGCAAGATGAAGACCGTGATCATCTGGGAGGCCCGCCAGGCTTTGTTGGAAGGCTGGAAGTTCATCCTCAGGCTGATCTGAGGAGAAAGACACAGTCTCCTCCCATCTGTAGCCAGTGGAACGCCCAGCGGGGAAGCCATCAGGTGCTAGTTTCTGGGTCCCTTTCCAATGACCCTCCCTAGCTCCAACTGCCACCAGGTCCCATGAGACTGAGAGAAGCCGATTGGTCTCGATTTGGGACTGACTCACATTTTTTACATAAAACATGATGAAGAGAGAAATCATTTGGATCAAGGGCAGCAGAGGGCAGAAGAAGATCCCAATCCTGTGAGGAAAAGATGATCAGTGTTAGAGAGCAGGGGAGACATAAGGAGGGCTGGGGAAGGTGGAGGGAATGGAGAGAGAGTTGAATTGTGTCCCCCTAAAACTCATATGGTGAAGTCCTGTCTCCTCCTACTTCAGACTGTGACTGTACATTTGGAGACAAAGTCTCTAAAGCGGTAATTAAGTTACACGAGGTTCCAGTGGTGGCCCGTAATTCAACATAACCATGTCCCTAGAAGAAGAGAAAATTAGGACATGACCCCGTGAGGGATGAGCATGTGAAGACGCAGGGAGAAGACAGCTGCCTGTGTACCAAGGACAGAGATCTGGGGATGACCCCTTCCTATTGGCCTTCAGAAGAAACCAGCCCTGCAGCACCTTGATCTTGGTTGAACCTCTGGCCTCCTGAACTACTAAAACTGTTCCAGCAGCCCCAACAGGTAGACACAGAGGGAGGCTGCCCGCATCACAGACCTAACTCATTCTCCCATCCCCAGCGTCTACAGCTGCTCTCCACCCAGCTCTGGAAGGGAGGATTTGCAAAAACTGCACACAGCTGCTAAGCCACCATGGCTTCATGGTGCCCTCAGGTATTACGGAAGGTCTGGGTCCTGCAGAGACGAGGCCAGAAAGCCCCCAAGTTACAGGTGACAAGGGCTTCACTTTCCAAGTTCTCTGTGATCTTTGAGAGAGATCTCAGTTTTGGGCTAAAATGGCTTAACTCCCAACTCTTGCCAACCTCCTCTTTTTCTAAAAAGTTTCTAAAGCCAAGTGTGCTGACATATATGAAATCTCAGCACTGAGGAAGCTGGGGCAAGTGGATCATCGAGAGTTCGAAACCAGCCTGGGCTACAAAGTGAGCTCAAGGCAAGAGTGAACTGTATAGTGAAACCCGGTCTCAAAAAAAAAAAAAAAAAAAATGACTTCCCCCCCCCCAAAGTTTCTAAAGTCAAAAAATGAGAGCATTAGCAGACAAAAGTACCTAGATAGAATTTAAAGACTATGCAGGACAAAAATCGTTTTATTTTTCTAGTTATTTGTGATTTCTTATGATTTAAATGGCTCTACATTATGATAAAAAATAAAGGATCCTTTAAAAATGTACTTGTGTTTTTAAAAAAAGTCAGCTGGGCATGGTGTTACATGCCTATAATTCCAGCACTCTGGGAGGCTGAAGTAGGAGAATCTAAAGTTTGAGCCCAACCTGGGCAATTTAGTGACTTAGTGAAACCCTGTCTCAAAATAGAAAAAAAATTTTTTAAAAGTTGGCTATGTAGCTTAGTGTAAAGGCCCAAAGGGTAATAATGGTCATGGTGTCCCCATATATAAAACATTTCTGAGTCAAGTATTCACTGAGAATTTATTTTTCCTTTTATTTTCTTCATGGAGCATTTACATATATATATATTTTTTATTTAATCTGCTCTAACAGCTAGTGAAGTAAGTATTATTATCTCTGCCTTTTAACTTTCCCATAGGCATCCTGTTGATTGAAATAATGTGTGTAGAAGGCACTTTTAAACTGTCAGATTGCCAGTGGGTGACCTGGAAGTATACAAATATATCACCTAAAAGGCAAAGAAAAGTCCTCTCTCTGTCTCTAAAATGAACCCACTGACATGAGTGAGTCATGTGCAGAAAGCCAGATTACTTATGCAATTCTATTAAAAATTCAGAAAACAAAATTTCCAGTTGCATGGTATGTTGTAATGTCAAGCTCATTTTACCTATAATCACACTTAGTCCTCAACACTACTTATTATTATCAACTACAGTATTATTATGTGTATTTTACAGACAAAGAGATTGAGGCTCAGAGACGCTCAGGGCCCTCAGTGAATGGAAGAGTTAACCCCGGAATGGAGGTTTCCAATCCTAACTGCATTGCTTTCAATCAGCAGGTGGAGCCTGGGCAAGTGAATTCTGGCATTAACTCCATCATGATAAAATAAATAAGGAAAAAGGCACACCGGCTATTGATTTCAAGTTTCTAGATGAAGATATATACAAAAATTGACCCAAAAGCAGGGGGATGGTGGTATAGTTCAGCAGTAGAGCACATAGCTAGCATGCCCAAGACCCTAGAACCAAAGGTTTAATCCCAAGAACAACAACGACAAAGACACAACGACAACATGATACAGTTAGCTGGTTTTCTCAGCACACACATATTTGCACATATTTGTTAGAATAAAAGTTGTGACTCCCAAAGACCACAGATGCCCCACTTGGAAGTACACTGGCTAGCAGGCCAGGTCAAGTATAAGAGGACAAGCAGTCCTCTCTCTTCTTTCCTTTATTCTCCTATTTGTTGAGATATAGATACAAAGTAAAGTTTTCCACTGCCAGTATACAGCAACGAGAAAAGGCAAATCAGTGCTGGGGAGACAACAGATCAAGGTGGAGACAGGCAATCAAGAGATGCTTGCCTTCAAGGCCCACTTGAATGCTACCACAATGGGAGATGGGCCAGGTCCTTCTGGAGAGAAGCTAGGCATTAAGAGCCTATATAAAATCTCCAGAACTTTTAGTTATTGCTAGTTGCTTTAATCTACTTATACTGCTATTACAACATATCATAAACTGGTAAGTCTAGAACAACAAAGATTCACTTCTCATAGCTCTGGAGGTTGGGACGTCCATGATCAAGAACTGGCAGATTCAGTGTCTGGTGAGGGATGTTTCCTGCTTCCAAGATGGTGTCTTCTTGCTATCCTGACAGTGTCAATAGATTTCAACATAGGAATTTTGGAGGGATATGAACATTTGGACCTTGACATATCAAGGAATGGTTCAAATTTTTACAAATAGTATTGTAGGGACAAATGAATCATATCCATGCATTACATACAGCCAGCCTGTCAGCCTCTAGTCTGGGACCTGCTCTATTCTGACTAACTGGGTTTGGTGTTAACTTTAATAAAAACAGATTGGGACCTTGCCACTAAAACTAAGTCAAGTAGGAGCTAACCAGAGATTCCCACAGAGCTCCAAAACTTACCACACCAGAGTTTGTGCGTAGATCAGTTCTAGAACATTCCTAGCAATATCAAACTCCTGCAGGACAAGGCTTTTGATGAATCGCATCCCAATGATCCTGTGAAAATGTACTATGTTTAGTACCCAAACCACAACTCTTTATTTCAAAAGAGCCTCCACCGAACATGCCTATAATCTTAGCACTCTAGGAAGTTAAGGAAGGAAATTGAAATTTCTAGCCCAGTCTAGAAAATTAGCAAGACCCTGTCTCAAAATAAGAAATAAAAATAAAATGGGGTGGAAATGTAACTAAACGAAACCTAGCAAAACACACACACACACACACACACACGAAGATTCCCACCAATCAACCATGAAGCTCTTCACCAGTTTAGAATAAAGTTGTAAGCTCCCTTGCGTATGTCTGAAAAGTTCCAAATACATAAAAATGTATTTTAAAAAATAATTAAGAGAATCAAGGAGGAAATGCAATTAGAATAGTGCAGTTAAGTGGAATACTGCTACTGCAATTTCAAAATAACTCTAGAAAACATCTTTTACTTTAATTATTTAACTGTCCCAACTAGTATCTTGTTTGTACCACTCTGCTTATTAAACTGTTTTTTTCATGAATCAAATAAACAGAGAATCTCCCAAGCCAAATAGTCTGAATAAACAAAACAAAACAAAAAGAATTTTTTTTGTTCAGAGTTTGATTTCCCAGGGGCTTGCACATGCTAAGCATACATTCTATCACTGAGCTACAACCCCAGCCAGATAAAACAAATATTTTAAATCTATGGTAATTGTAGTTCAATTACTGATTTTCCCCTGTGCCCCAAATCTGCAAGTAGGAAACCAGGCTCTCCATTTACTCTGGCGTTACACTGACTTCTTCAGACAGAGAAGTTGTCAATAATAAATTTCGGTAAAAAACAAATAAACCAGTCTTCTCATGTTTATACCAGTTCCTGGGCAAAGGTTTCAGTACAAGTGAGTTTGGGCAGAACTGAGTGAGGGAAACTGACACTCAATCTCCTAACTGAGAAAAGAACCGGCATGGTGTCATGCCATCCCCTCCCTATGCGAGCTTGCAGAGCCATGAGAATAACTGGAAGGAAGGAGATGCTCTTCATCTCATTTAAAGATTAATGAGTGCGTGAATAAAAAAGAACCACAGAGGGCTTCAGGGTAGCTCAGTGGTAAAGCGCTTGCCTAGCATGCATGACACCTTGAGTTTTATGCCCAGGATAGTAAAAAAGAAAGAAAGAAACCACATAGGTCAATGATAATCGTGCTTCATGTCTGTACACCTGACATCCAAATGAAAAATCAGAAGCCAGCAATGGTGGTGGATGCCTGTAATCCCAAGTACTCTTGAGGATGAGGCAGAACCATCAAGTTAGTGGCCAGCTGGGCTACATACTGAGTTCACTTCCGCCCTGTCTCATAAATACATACATACAAACATACTTAAAAAATTAAAACAATGAGCTAAAGTTAGATGTACTAACCTGGAAAGAGACCAAAGTATAGTTGACTAAATAAAGGCAAATTCTACAATGATTTTGCTGTACACAAACAAAAATTCTGGGCTTAAAAAAAAACCCATGCTATACACAAATAAAATCATCACAGTTTGCAGGGCAATTTTTTTTTTGGTAGTATAGGAATTGATCCCAGATATAATTTGACACCATACTCATAAGTGAAATAAATCAAACTCACATATATAAGTACCATATAGTCTCCCTAGTGTAAGAAATGGTAAGAGTACATAAGAGTTTATAGTGATCATGATTCCCCATTACATTACTCTGAAGCCTTATAATGGCCCTGTAATGCTTTCATTCTCTTGAATGGTTTTATACTGTTTTGTTATGCTTGATATTATCGTATATGAAGCTATGCTCAACTATTTCAAAGAAAGAGACACTATGGTAGTTACTGTTAATTACGGGTTGTCTTGTGGTAAAATGCTGTGTTACTTGCATTGTTCTGATCTGATCTGCTTTGTTATGTCCTCTTTTGTCTCAATCTCTTTAAAATAAAAAATAAAAATAAAAAAATAAAAAAGGAATTGATCCCAGGGCACTTACACTGTGCTACTTACCCATCCCCCTTTTTTCTTTGACACACTGTTGCTAAATTCTAAATCACTGTTGTGGTTTTAGATCAAATATGTTCCCCTCGCCCCCCGCAGGCCTCACGTGTTCACAGGGAGAACTTTGGGAAGGTGAATGAATCATGGGAGCCACATATCTGACTTGCAGGTAGACGGTGGTGTCTGATCAGAAGAGGTGAGTCACTAGGGGTGTGGTCTGGGAGGGTGACTTGCCCTCCCTGCCCCCTGCTTCCTGACCACCATGATGTGAGCTTTATCTACAGTGGATAAGATAAGTGGCTAAATACCTATTTTATTTGTAGAGTGTATGAGTGGTTTTATTTTTTCTTCAAATGAAGGTTGTAATGGGGGTCAATTAAACCAATATACTGAGATGACAGGGCTGTCAGGTTAAGTGTTAAGTGAAATTTCAGTTAATTTAGAAGACAGCAATATCCCAAAAGACAGTAGACAAATTATAACAACACACAAGTTGAGTACGTAAGGGACCCACCCATACCGGCAGCTCAGTTGGGAATCAGGATGTGGTTACAGCATAGGATAAAATATACATGCCTGACCAATATTTACCTCCTCAAAAATTCCCCCAGGACGGAATTAGCCAAAGAGAACACGAAATCCATCAGAAGGAGACGGTAGATTTCCTGGCCAATGAGGGTTTCCCAGCACTGGAAGGCAGACAGGAGTCAGAATGTGGCAGGCTTGCTGCCCCTGCTTGGTTCACTCCTGCCACTATGTCCTACACCCAGAAAAGCAGACCCTTTCTTTGCAGAAAGACGGTCAGGGTTTACTTTCCTTTTGTTCTTTCTTCCCCATTAAGCTTGCCCTCTACAGGCATCCAAACTCCCACTATTCTCCCATCCTCACCCCCTGTCATCCCATTTCTTAGAGCTAATCAGCTTCCTTTTTTCCTCCCACGTTTGAGGCAGGGTCTTTCTATGTAGCTCAGGGTGGCCTCACCCAGTCTACTATATAGGCCAGGCTGACCTTGAACTTGGAGCAATTCTCTTGCCTCAGCCTCTTGAATGCTGAGATTACAGACATTAGCCACCATGTGTGGCCTTGGCTAATCAGCTTCTTCAGGACAAAGGGAAGAATTGTCCCTTTTTTTGCTAAACGGCTTTATGAAAAATCAGCATCTGCTTGATTAAGAAAGTGAACTAGAGGTTTAGCAACCTAGTGTAAACTGGAAATATGAGTTAGTCAGCTCACGAAACTAGGTGATCAGTGACCTCTGCAGGTAGTCAGTGCTGTGAACTGATAAGAGATATTTTAAGCTTGGCTGAAGGAGGAAAGGGAAGTTTTGGGTGCACAATCTGAGGGTGAATGAATGAGAGGCTGGCTGGCTGGATAAGTAAAATGGGTGAATAGATCACAGATAAATATACAAATGTATGTATGTATGTATGTATGTATGTATGTATGTATATGGATGGATGGATGGATAAGTGGATGAATGAATGAGGTGAGTTGGTAGATGACAGGAAAATCAACGTGCAGCTGGATAGAAGCAGGGTGATAGATGACAGGTGAATAAATAGATGGATTGATGGGTAGATGGACAAGCAGATGGATGGATGTAGTTAGATGATAGATCAATGAATGAATTGACGGGTGAATGAGTGGATGGATAGATGGATGGGTGGATCAATTGATGAGTGGGTGGGTGAGTGAGTGGAAAGAGGTCTAATATGATATTTCCCCAAATAGGCTAACTTGGATAACTGGTGTTAACTTTCTTGTTTTGGCAAGATGGTTTGAATCTGGACACAGCAGCATTATTTTGGGGTCCAAAATAAGAGGTGATACAGAGTTGGAGGGAAGCCCTTGGCTCCCTAATTCTGCTTTCACCCAGCCACATCTCAGGTAATCAATGGCTCACGATGGCACCAGCTAAGAAAAGCTATGGATGTAGAGGCCAAATTGCATGGGGACCCCAGCAGAGGAAGCAGAGGTATCCCAATGAGATGGCCAGGGAGGTTGGCTTGTTCCTGAATCACATGGGAACCATTCTCAGAGTGGGAGTTCACATGCTCGGCTCTGAGGTAAAGGGAGAGTGAAAGGTGTAGGGAATAAGGCAGAGCCAGGAAAGGTCAGGATTAGGATGTAACAGTTACTGGGAGCATGGAGAGTGGTAAAGCTCAGGGTGTCTGGATTTTAGGGGAAAAAAGATGGAACATGGAGTATCAAAACAGATCTTATTCAAAATCCCAAGGCTGTTAGTACAGATTAGCATCAAAATTAGTAAAGTCTGTTCTGTACCACTTTAAACTGGGTCCTGTACTTTCACTATGCATGGTATTGTTTAATTCCTACATTTACAGCTGAGAAAGCTGAAACTTAAAGAGATTAGGTGACTGTGGAAGACACAGCTGGTCTTCAAGCCAAGAATGCCTAGGTCTAGGAATTTCTCACTGAGCCTTCCCCATTAACCCTACCTTATGCTGCCTGCTACACTAGCTCCTGGTCTCCTCCCAAAGGGGTTCATGCAAATAGGATGTTGGTGACCATCAAGAAACCCATATACCCGCAGTGAGCAAAGACTACCAAACCAAATTAAGGGCAGAGCAGTGTGGAAATCTCACCTCTTCATCAGACAGTGCCACAGTGTTGAGCCAATAATAACAGAGAATTCCAATGATTGACATTTTTAGGAAGACATTTCTAAATAACAGAAGAGAAAATTATGACCATTACTCTCCACAATAGTCTCCCATGCTTCCTAACAATAATTCCTTTTGGGCACATAATAGGACAGAAGTCTCTGTCCCACCAACCTCTGGCCAGTTCTATCTAGCAAGTGAATTGCGAAAATAAGTGGTGGGTGCTGCAGAGCTCTGAATGCAATGTGAGATCCTGAATTTTCCTTGGAATTGCCATCAGCAGCCTGAGACGGCCACTGTTGCCATGGAATGGACTTCTCACTGATTAACTGGAGCAGAACCCTCCTGCCAATCCATAATGCAAGTGTAGCATGCACAAAGAAGAAAATTTTGTGTTCCAAGACACTGATACTTGGAGTTTCTTTTTATTACTGCAGCCTCATCCAATTTATGTGACGATACACTCTCTTTTGTTCTGTATGAACTGATTTTAATTTCTCATTAAAATCTCATTAAAATAATAGTAAATGTACTGTGCCTAATATGCATTGGGTGTTGACCCAGGATACCCTGCTGAGCACTTTAATGAATCATTCCCCTTGATCTTTCCAATGTTATCACCAGGTACATGGTATTTTGTGTTGATCTTAGCCAATGTGCAAAATTTTGAGATGACAATGAGACATAACATTTCCCTCTGCCATACATACCTAAAAAATGGTATTCTATCCCAGAGGGTGGGATATGGAGGAGAAATGAGGGTATAGGAATCACCTATGGTTCATTTCACAATGAGTCAAGTATAATTGACAGATTGATTGATTTGCTAATTCATTCACCTTCCAATTATTCTTGGGTATCTATTAAGTCCTAGCCATTGTGAGCAAAGCAAAGATTTCCCCCATCAATTATGGGAAAGGAAATTATCAATCAATAAAAATACATTAAGAACAAGTAAGAAAACCATAATGCAAGGAAGAAAGGGCAGTGAGGAGCTGTTATTGTAATCAGGTGGCCAGGGAATAGCTCTCTGAGTGGGTAACACTTGAGCAGAAGCCAAAATAAAGTCAGGAAGGGAGTCATGGGGCAATCTGCAGGAAGAGCATTCCAGGCAGAAAGAACAGCCAGAGTCAAGACCCAGAGGCAGGTACAGAGTCTGGTGTGCTTGGGCGCACTTAAGAAGTTGGTGAGGGAGAGGGTGGGGATCAAGACAGAAAGAGGTAGGAAATGAGGCTGGTGGGGCAGCCGAGGTAAGGATCAAGCTCTGGAATTATCATACAGATAGATGCTCACTTTGCACCACACAGACTTATTGTCATAACCGAGAACTAACTGATCAGGAACTGGCTTGGAAAAAGCTATAAGGACAAAATTTGGGTAGTTTTAGCCTTTGTTTTTCAAAATCGCAGGGTTACCTCGAGTGCACAGGATGCCTTATGGGAGTCACCAAAAGGCACCTGCCCTGGACCAGTGAACTGCCAAAAGCACTCCTCCGGTCTCTGTTTGGGCGGCTGAATCACAGTTTGACAATGGATAATTTCAGTCCCCACACAAGGCTTCTCAGTCAGGAGCCTTGGTATAGTGCACTGTCTGTTCAACTGTCTTGTTATACTTGAGAACTATGTGTGTCTCAAGGCAGGACTATGACTTCATCTGCCCCTGGTAAAGGTAAGCTGTTACTTTGAGCAAAAGGCACTGAGACTTAGCAAAAGCATCTTCCCAGAGTTCTTTTATTGCTATTGACCACAACATGAAACTGCTTCTTTCTGGAGTGTGGAACTTTGATTTTGTTTTGTTTGAATCACTGTTTCATTATGTAGTTCAGATTGGCCTTGAACTCATTATATAGCTCAAGTTGACCTCAAACTCACAGCAATTCTCCTGCCTCAGCCTCTCAAATTCTGGGATTACAGGCCTGCACTACCATGTCCAACTAAACTTTGATATTTGAACTCTTCTAACTCTGTGCAAATGAGGCTGATGCTGGATATAACAGGCACACCTACCGGATCAGGAGGATGTAGACTTCGTGCCGTGGCATCTCATACCTCTCCACCAGCCCAAACATGGAGTAGAAGCGTGGCACAATCAGGTTGATGCAGGACACCACAAAAGGCAATAACAACACTGCCCCAGGGTTCGTGTGTGTCTTCAGGAACTGTAAGGATGGAGGAGAGAACTGAGATGCCCACTGGGTGTTGTACCCTTTGCTTCACTCAGAAGAGTCATGTGATAGGAAAGCCCCCACAGCAGCTCCTCTGGGGTTAGTTACTAAATGATGTTTATCTAGCACTTATCCTGAGCCAAGCACATGGGTGCTCAGAGAGGCAGACACTTGCTTAGGGTCACTCAGCAAGGAAGTAGAAGATCTCAGTGAAGACATCTCTGAGCTGAAAAGGGCATTCTGGGGGACTCCCTGCCTCACTGAGGTGCAAACACCTGAGGTTACTGAAACCATGGTACAAAGGCTTTACTCTGTGGAATTTCCGGTCCTCTCCTATGTGAGCTTGGGCATCTTCTTCAGGTTCCCCAGAAATGAGCTGGGGTCTGTGTGTCACACATGGAGATGCTCCTCCTCTGGGGGTACTCAGTGTCTGGCAGTGGCTCTGGTTACAACCTGGGCTACCCTCAGCCAGGTGGCCTTCCTACAGGTCTTAGATAAGTCAGGCAGTGGATTTATCTAATGCCTCACAGTCCCATTTTCTCTTTCCAAGGCTGGTCTGTGACTCCATTTGCCCCTGGATGGTATTAAAACACCCTTGGAACTCTGGCAATATCTTTAGAGCCAGGCTAACCTGGCTCTAATGCCTCTGCCCCTTTACACATACAAGCTGCGCACAGGAATTAGGCGCTTGGCATCTCTGTCTCTCCACATCTGTACAATGGGGAAATCACCACACAACCAGTAGAGACATTGCAGGAATTAAATGAGATCAAATAAACAAAGTCTGGCCCCAAGGCTGCTAAGTGACATGGCACCATTCCCATGAAACTGGACGCACTAATGACTGTCGCCAGTGGAGATGTGTGAAAGGTTGATACCGCCTGGAATAGGGCAGATGTTCAAACAGTGGGAAGGACTCCACCACTTCTGCATTCTCTCTTTTTAGCTGTGTCCCTTTACTTCGGGACAAAAGGGAAAGTGAGAAATCTTTCCACCTGCAGGTCACCATAGCTTCCTCCCTAAGTAGACAACACCAGGCCTTTGAAGATTGTAGTTTAATTTCTCCTCTTTTAGGGAAGATCTTCATATGGCCAGTGGCAAAATTTCAGTCCCACATCCTCTGTGTGTGTGTGTGTGATACAGGGTGTTGAACTCAGGACCTTTACGCAGGCTGCACACAAACTTATGATCCTCTACCTCAGCCTCCCAGAGAATAGGAATTATAGCTGTGCTTTTCTGCTAATTTCTTACTCACTAATTCTGTACTAAGTATTAAGCCAGATGATGAGAAGAAACAGACATATACGCAGGCACCTTTAATGCTGTGTGAGACAAGTTATTTAGGATCAGCTTGTAGAAGACTGTAGAATATATACTCAATATATACTCAACTCAGCATAGAAGAGGTGGCAGGGAGAGAATGATTCCAAGAGGAGGTGACATCCATGCTAAGGTCTAGAAGAGGGGTAGGAGTTTTCCAGATGAAGGAAGTTAGAATGTGCAAGAGTTTCCTATCTTGGAATGAAGAAAAGTGTACGTAGTATGTTCAAGGTACTTTGAATACAATCACTTAGCACTGTTGGTGTGGGATATGGGTAGTGGTGGGGACTGGAGCTAGCAATGTGCTTGAGGTCAAGTCATAAAATACCTAGGAATCATGCTATGCAGGATAGTTTGAGTGTGTGTGTGTTTGTCTGGGGTAGTTCTGGGACTGCAATCCAAGGCTTTTACATGCTAGGCATATGCTGCATCACTGGGATGCAACCCTTGCCCTAGATTTTATATTGAAAGTAGTGGGAAGCCAGTAAGGAAAGTGGCATAATCTGCGTGACTCCCATTCTGTCTGTTAGAAAACTGGTTATAACTAGCCCGTTTACTGTATTCTGAAACCTTCAGAAACACAGTGCTGTGCCAAGTCCCCTAACTAATTAGTCATGCCCAAATCATGATATGCTTTTATCACTCACTGATAAACACACATCTTATTTCTCATTCTGACCACACAACTACAAAGCCAGGTAAGATCACTTTCCTGGAAGCTTCGAAAGATTGCATTGCTTGCCAGAGTTCAGAAGCTCATGAGACTTATTGAACACCCACTTAGGCCAGGCACAGTGGGTGGCACAGGGAACAGAACAATAAAGAAAAAGTTGAGAACTCAATCTCAGGGCTGTGGCACAAGTTTCCATCTCTTCCCCAATCTCTTCCCAGCCCAGAGCTGCTTGCCCTTTAACAAGAGTTCACATTATGTGGGGCCCTTGCTTAGGTGCAGACTCTGAATCCCTGGGTCAGTGACTTCCCACTGCCAGCCACAGACCCCCATTTCCCTCCGTCATGCCATCCCTTCACCTGGTTCTCCATCAGGCACCCTGGTATTCTTGGCTGTCTGATTACCTCGGAGTTGTACTCAGCCAGGTAATATACAGCTGCACAGCAGGCAATAGCCACACCAGTTGAGACTAGCCAGGCTGCTATGTGAGCGGAAAAGCGGGCCAGCTGCTGGCGGAATGTGAACTTGACATTCTCCTGGAGGATCTCAGACAGGTTCTCCTGCAAATGCAATAAAGTCAAGCTGACATCCAAGTCTCTCTCCTCTGTGAGCAAAGATCCTTAGTCTGGATCCATGAATTCATGTTGAGCGTGGATTATAGGAGAAGTCAAAATGACCAAGAAATCCATCGCTACATCAAACTTCACTCCTATCTCAGAGGAAGGGACAGGAACAGAAATAATAGATCGGAATCCTGTTGTTGAGGAAAGTTTGTTAAGGTCACAGGGCTCTTTCTTTCTTTTTATTTTTTTTTTGTACCGGGGATCAAACTTACAACTGCACACTTGCAAGGCAGGTGCTTACGCCCTTGAGCTAAATCTCCAGCCCCTTGGGGCTCTTTCTTGACAAATGACGCTAGGACCACACAGAGGAAGAAGTCTATATCTGTGTTTATTTTGGTCAAGTCCCTCTTGACAAGTTCTGCTTGCTCTGTCTTCTTTGTAAGTTTGTTCCTACGGACCAGAGTGCTCAACCTCTACATTGTTGACATTTGGGCTGGATAATCCCATTCCTTGTAGGATGCTCAGCAGCGTACTCAGTCTCTACCAGCTAGAGAGCAGTAGCTTCCTTGTCCTAACAGTCACAACCAAAGAAATTTTCAAACTTTGACAGATGTTCCCAAGGAACAAAACTGTTCTAGACTGAAAACCACTGCTCTAGGGTAAAATTATAAACCCCTGAACTGTGGAGCCAAGAAAAATGTGCAATTTAATATTTTGACATAAATTTCTAAACTGGCCTTGAGGAAGGCCGTACCAATTCAGGAAGCTGCCAAGGCAGGCGAAAAGGCCCATTTCCCTACACCGTCACTCGCGTGAGGTATTACAAATATTTACCTTTCTCTTTTATCAATCGCTCAAGCAATAAAAAAGTCATTTTTTATTACTTTAAGAAGTTATAGACATAGAGGAGGAGGGAAAGAGATGGGCCACAGGAAGGTGCTGGGCAGACTGAGTTTGCCTTACCCTAATCTCCGTGCTAAGGTTCTTCTGCTTTAGCTTTACAGCTTTTTCGTGAGTGACAGTGAAGTCCCAGCAGAAGATAAGTTTAGCGATTCCTCTGGAGTACAGGTGGGGGTTAATGAAGTTGTTCCGGAAATACTTGGCCATGCTAGGGAAGGCAGAAACCCAAATAGCCAAGGGTTATACGGCAGGCACAAGCACAGGGATTAGCCGAAGGACAGTCCTACCACTCAGAGTGTAAGGCAGAACCAAAGAGAGAGCCTTACACTCTTCACCCAAAGCAATGTGAGCACAAACCTAAAGGTCAACAGCTTTGGAACAGAGAGACCTGGCTTATAATCCAGTCCTGGGTTTGACCCTTGTGGGATCCTTGTCCCATTCACCATTCTAAGACTTGGTTTCCACATCTACGTAATAAGGATAATACCAGTATCTACCTCACAGAGATATTATGAAAGTTGTATTCATTTCCTGTGACTGCTACAACACATTACCACCAACCTAGAAGCTTAAAATAACAAAGCTATACTCTTCTATTCCTGGAAGTCAGAAGTCAATATATGGGTCTCAAAAGCAGGGATATTCATCTTCTAGAAGACGCAGGGAGGAATCTATTCCCTTGCTTTGTCCCACAATCCACTCGAGGGCTTCACCCCAAGACATGATGACCTCCCATTAGGCTCCAACTCTACAGGTTTCTACCAGCTCCCAATAGTGCCAAACAGGGATCAATTTTTAATACATGCACTACTGGGGGTACTTCCCCATGCAAACTAGAGAATAGTCAATTTAAAAATAAGGAGAGAGGTCCTTGGAAGAAATTGACCCCAGTGATCCTTGCTCTTGAACTTCTGGCCTCCATTACTGTGAAATAAATCTCTCCTGTGGTACACTCTGTGTTACAGTGATTCATGAACTTGGAACTTTTCATGATTCGGATCACAAACCAAGCTGAGTGAAAGCCAAATCCAATTCAATGGTTAGGTTCCATGTTGACTTTAGGGTGAAATTTGATTTGGTTTTCATCCAGTTCTGTTTGTAAGCAGAATCATGGAGATAAGTGAGTTCATGAACTGAGGTGCCACTGTATTTTGCTACAGTACACCTAGCAATTGAGTAGAGAGGTTGAACACATTTTCTGTGTATATTTCCAATCTTGACCTCCTCTCTGACATTTGTGCAGACCACTGCTTGGGTCATCTCATCTTTATTTTCACCCCGACCCACTGCTTCCAAGGCACACATAAACCACTCTTCCTTTGCTTTTTCATAAGTTACTCTGTAGGACAAGGAACGATTAGGCAGTGGTAGAAAGTCAACACTGCAGAGAACCTTTTACTTGGGGAGTCATTTTGGAGCTTCTTGAATTTTGCCTAAACCTCAAAGAAGCCTCCAAATCAGGATATGCAGGCGCTCTGTACCTGTAAAGCAAACTGAAGAAGCAGATGACCAGGGACACTCCAATTGTGAAGATATAGGCCAGCTGCATGTCATAGGATGGCCCGCTACTCCCATGCCTGATCGTAGAATTGGTGTAAAAGCCATAGTACATCACTGTTTCTGTAAAAGATCCCTGAAGAGGAAAATAAAGAGATCCGGGTCAGGTGGAGCTCTTGAGAAAAAGATGAGTTGTGTGGTCAGCACAGTGACCATTTCTGCCTGCAGGAAACTTGGGCCAGTCAGTGGAGACATTCACAGTGATCCATTGATATCTGAGGGGGAGCTGCTCCAGGACCCCTGCAGATACCAAGCACTACAGATGCCTACGTCCTTTATGGAAAATGACAGATGATCTGCATATAACCTGCCCACATCCTCCCATGTACTTTATATTATCTCTAGATTTCTTACAATATCTAACACAATGTAAATAGTTATGCTGTATGGTCTAGAGCATAACAAGAAAAATCTGTCCACGTTCAGTACAGATGCATATTTTCCCATATATTTTCAGTCTGTGGTTCATTAAAACAAGTCAGAATGCGTGGATTCAGAGGACCAACTGTGGTTTGTCAAGAAAAAGAGGCCCGCTTGAGGCCACTGAGGACCAGCACAGTTCTCGGAGTTCATCATATAGCAGCATGACGTGAAAATGCAGGGACCCAGTCACCTCATCTGGACTCAGTGACCAAGCAAAGCATCACCAAAAGCAGGTCACCGAGGTGTTAGATGTGTCTGTCACCTATTCATGATTATGACGCAACACGCTTGGTAGGAAACAAATGAAGCCTTTCCATCTACATTTTGGTTTACAGGAAAAAAGGAACAGAGAAACCAAGTAGACAGATCACGAGAAAAAAGTCAGATAATTTCAGAAGTTAGAATACCAGGGCCTCCAGTTTCTATAATAAGCCAGTGTCAGAAAAAGAAGAAAGGCTGGAGTTGGGAAGGTTATTCTAGATTAATAAATATTTTTTGTTTGTTTGTTTGTCTTTTTCCTTTTTATCGGTACCTCGGTACCTGGGATCGAACTCACAACTGCCTGCTAAGGCAGGCGCTTATGCCGCTGAGCTAAATCCCCAGCCCCTGATTAATAAATATTTAAAGGGAAAAAACAGAATGCAAAATCTAGGGTCTGATAGGATTGTGACTGACTAGACAAATGATAATGCCATTCAAAAAATGTGAATATTTGGATTTTTAATAATATTTTTAGTTAATGTGACAATGGTATTATAACTGTAAAAACATGTCCTTATTTTTTAGTGAAGAATTTCAGAGTAAAATGTCCCGATAACTAAAATTTACTTTTAAAAGCTTCCAGAACTAGGCATGGTGGTGCATGCCTGTAATTCTAACACTTAGGAGGCGGAGGCAAGAGGATTGTCTCAAATTCAAGGCCAGTCTGGCTACAAAGTGAGTTCAAGGATGGTCTGAAATACACAGTGAGACCCTGTCTCAAAAAAACAAACAAACAAACAAACAAACAAACAAAAAAAAAACCTGTTCTCAGAAACAACGAAATAAAACAAATATGGAGAAAACTTATTTACATAATAGGTATATGGGTGTTTATTGTACTTATTTTTCTGTACTTTTTGAAGCATTTCATAATTCTTCCTAAATACAATAGACATGGTACTTGAAGTGAAAAAGAAGTGTACACAATAATTCTATTTTATGGCATTTCTCTCAAGGAAGATTTTTTTAATGGGAAAAGAGAATAAAAGACAAGTGGGAAAACTTTACTTTGGACATCCTACTGCAGGAATCAGAAATCTTTTTCTACAAAGAATTACATAGGGAATAGCTTCAGTTTTATAAGCCTGATGGCCGCTTTGGCGGCTACTCAACCTCATCCGACCATAAAAATACAGAGATAAGAAGTAGACAAAATGAGTGTGGCTGTGTTCCAAAAGAACTCTACAGACACAAAAATTTGAATTTCTTAATATTTTCTTGCTTCATAATTTTTTCCCTTTTTTGATTTCTTTTTAATAATTTATGTATGTAAAAACTAATTTTAAATTTACAAAAGAATGCCAGGTGAGGTGGTGCACACCTATAATCCCAGCATTCCAGAGGCTGAGGCAGGAAGATACCTGCAAGTTCAAAACCAACCTAGGCTGCAAAGTGAGCCCAAGGCTAGCCTGAACTGCATGGTGAGACCTTGTCTCAAAAGTCAAAATTAATTAGTTAATTAAGTTACAAAAGAAGGTGGCAGGCTGGATTTGGCTCTGGGGCTATAGTTCAGTCATTCCTACTCTGCGGAATCTCAATGGCAGAAATGGCTTTAAGGCTAACTCTCAACACAAGGGCTGGATGCTTCCGTAGGGAGCTGTGTAAATAAATTGTGGTTGCTATTAAAAAGAATAACATAGATGTCTAAAGATATTTATGATATGTAGTAAGGCAAAAAAAGTACAAAACACAGCATATAGTAACATCCTATGCTGCTTCTATTTGCTCATTTGCAGTGCTAGAGATGGAGCCCATTAATGCTAGGCGAGTGCTCTGTCACTGAGCTACCACTCCAGGAGCTACTATGATCCCAGCCTCCCAGCCCTCTCTCTCTTGTCCCCTCCCTTCCCTTCCCTTCCTTTTGCTTTGCTCTCTCTCCTCTCTCCCCTTGCCACTCTCCCCTCTCTCTTCTCTCCTTTCTCTCCCCTCTCCTCTTTCCCTTCTCTCCTCTCTCTCTCCTCCCCGCCCTAGTATTAGAGATTGAAATCAAGGCCTTTGAACCGAACCTGAACATCATCCTATTTTTACTCTTTATTTTGAAACAGGGTCACTGGGCACCGTGGCACACACCTGTAATTACAACACCCAGGAGGGTGAGTCAGGATGATTGCCATGGGTTTGAGGCCAGCCTGGGCTACAGAGTGAAGCCCTGCCTCAAAGAAAAAGAAAAAGAAAAATTGCTGAGCATGATGGCACAGGCCTGTAATCCCAGCACTTAGGAGACCAAGACAGGAGGCTTGTTGTAAGTTTGAGATCAACGTGGGCTACAAAGTGAACTCAAGGCCAGTCTGAACTGCATGGTGAGATCCTGTCTCAAAAAGACAAATCAATAAATCATGAAAAATGGTCACTGCTGGTAATTGTTAAATTACTCAATTGCCTATACTGGGCTCAAACGTTTGCCCCCACTCCCTTCCATCTCCAAGGTGCTGGGATTACAGATGTTTGCAACCATGCCTGGCTCTCCTTTTATTTTAAAAGAATCATTATCTGTATATCTATGACACTGATAGACAGTGTTTGCATATGGAGAATGAAAGAGTCTCCAAAAGTGTATCTTAAACTGAGCTGTTAGACAAGCAAAGAAGGCAAAGTGAATTTTTTCTTGGTTATCTTTGATGATAAAAATTTTCCCAAAGGAGCTTTGTATTTTGTAGAAATCAAAGGAAACATGGTTCCAACGTGAAAAGACATCCACTATGATTAGGTAAAAGGGAGCAAGTCATAGGTAACATATACTGAATAATTCACCTCTGTCACCTTCCAGGCAAAACCAGAGCCTGGGTAGTTGATCCCAAGGGACAGACATGCCTGACCTGCCAGGTGGTGCACTCACCGCCCCAGTGAGGATCTCCAGCCCGGTGAACGGGCGCGTGTTCCTTCCGGGCAACGTCAGCTGAGGGATTATGATGAAGCTGAAGTTCACGATGAAGGAGAAAATGTTGAACTTCAAAAGCCACTTCAGGAAGTTGAAATAGGAGAGGACGCTGGTTCCAAACTTGCCTCCGATGACCTTGAGTGTCTTTTGCCATAAGCTGATGGAACTGAAGAACTCAGAAAGACTGCTCTTGGATCTCCGATAATCCTGGGGTTAGAAAGCCCAGGAAGTGGTTTGATATTCATTCAACAAGGATCTCCTGAGTAGGTGCCATAATAGCAAAAAATGACCACCACTGCTACAGCACGACACATACACCCCCGCGCTGTGAGCCGTGTGTTCACAAAGCTCATCTGGTTCCCACAGCCACTCTTGAAGGTTCTACTACTGTTGGCTTCCCAAGTTCGCTGTTACAGGTGACACTTGCACTGTCAGGCTGGCCAGTGGACTCTGTGTCCTCCTAGATCTTCCCACCCCCCTTCCGGTGCCCACATCTATAGGACTGGGTATGAAACAGCCCTGGAGTTTCATTTTCACTCTGAGTTCTGTTTTCACCTGCTTGCTGGGCTTGTTTTAGTGTGGGAATGTGAGCAAGATATTCATTATGGAGGATCCTCAAAACACTAAATATGGCTGCGTGTGCTGGAGCACACCTGTAATCCCAACACGTGGGAGGCTGAAGCAGGATGGCTACAAGTTTGAGGCCAGTTTAGGCTATAAAGTGATTCAAGGCCAGCCTGAACTTCAGAGCAAAACCCTGTTTTAGGAAAAAAAAAAACCACAACTAAATATGGAATACTATCTGATCTCCTCAACCCATTTCTGGGTATGTATCCAAAAGAAGTGAAATCGTTATACCAAAGAGATATCTGCAAGCCCAGGCATAGGGAGCCACAATTCACAGTATCTAATTTATATAATCAATCTAGGCATCTATTAATGCGTGAATGGATAAAGAAGATGTGGTGCACATATAAACACAATGAGATGTTATATGGCCATCAGCAACAAAATCTTGTCACTCTGTTGACAAAATGAATGAAACTAGAGGACATTATATTAAATGAAATAAAGCAATCATCACAGAAAGACCTTATATTCCCTCTCACAAGTGGGAGCTCAAAAAATCTGTTTAAATGTTGAATCATGATAAGATGTTTGGAAGAGTCTGGGAGAGGAAAGATAAAAGGAGGTTGAATAATAGATACAACCCACAGATAAGAGAGTAAGTACTGGTGTTCTGCAATATGGGGATTAGGTAGTTGATTATAGTTCACAATGACCTATTATATAGTTTACAAAGATCTAGAAGAGTGAAGCTTGAAAGCACCAAAATTGAAGAGTGTATGCTGAGTATGTGTCAGACTCTGGGGTTCCATCCTCAGCTGCAGAAAGTAAGGGGGAAGAGGAGAATGGGGAGGGGAGGAGAAAGAAAAGACATGGCTGGCCTGGGAGCACATGTCTATAATTCCAACACTCTGGGAGGCTGAGGCAGGAGGATCGGAAGTTCAAGCACAGCCTAGCCAACTTAGTGACTAAATGAGACTCTGCCGCAAAATAAAGAAATAAAACTAAAAAGGATTGGGGATGTGCAGAAATGCCATATTCAACCCCTAGTAGCACACACACACACACACACACACACACACACACACACACACACAAAGACATGGTCAGGAGAAGGAAATGCTGATTACTCTGATTTGATCAGTGCACCTTGGATGCATGTGTTCAACTTTGACACTATACTCTACCAATATGTGTAATTATTAAATGTTAGTCATAAAATAAAATTTAAAGAAAGAATCTAACTTACCAGAGAAATGGAGTCCAAACAATGAGCCCAGCAACTGTGGAGGGTGTGATGGGGCTGTTTACTTTTCTCTTTGTCAACTATGTTTCTGCAGGGATAGGCAGGAAAAAAATGAGACACTGTCATTCATTCATTCATTCATTCATTCATTCTGAATAAACAGCTACTGAGCACCTACTAGGTGCCAGCTGCTGTCCCAGGCACTAAGCAAAAGAGCCCACTTTCTCTGGCTTATGGAGCTGACATTCTAGGTGGAAGAGAAAGACAAGTAACAATAAATGCAGTAATAAAAAGAGTAAATTGTGTGAAGTACTGAAGGCTTTTTATACTACTGTACACAGAGTGGGTTAAAGAGTTGGGAAGTGCTGGCTGGGGGCCCGCAGGACAATGTGAAGCAGGCATCCTCCTGCCTGAGGGAGACGAGGATTTAGTCCCAAGTTTTCTGTGAGCACCACCAAAAACAAGATTTTTTTTGGAGGAGACATAAATGTGCAATCTGAAAGCTAAAATGGTCTTCATCATTCTTTTTGAATTTCTGGGCTTGGAAAATTCATAGGTATTACTTTTTTTTTTAAGTAAACTTTTAAAATTGTAGTTTGCACTTTACAGGAACTACTACTAAAGATCATACAGAGTTCCCATATGCTACTCACCGGCTGTCTGGTATCATTTTATTTTTCATTGTTAAGTTTGTCAAAACCAAGAAACTAACACTGGTACATAAACTCCTCTCTTCAGAGTTTTCTAGTTCTCCAACCATCACTGCTTTCTGTCCTAAAACTGTCCAGGTCCCCACATTGCATTTATTTGCCTTCTTATTCCTGTCCGGATTCCTATTTTTTTTTTTTTCACTTGCCACATCTTTTTTAGCATCTTCTGTTCTGTGACAGTTTCTCAGACTTTCCTAGAGTTTAGTGACCTTAACAGTTTCAAGGATCAGGGATTTTGGAGGAGGACTGGCCCACTGGTTCTCTTGGTAAGACTAAGGCTCTGAGATTTAGGAGAAAATTCTCAGAGGGCTCGCACCTTTCTCATCACCTGACTTCCCTTTGGGAATCTCAGCGTTGAGCACTTGGCTGAGGGAGTACTGAACAGAATTCACCAGTAAGTTCCTTTTCTCTCTCCGTAGTCTCACCTTTTGGAAGCAAGTCACCAAGCGCAGCTCCCAGCCAGCCAAGGGAAAGGAGTTAAGAGGTAACTCCGAGACCAGTATCTATGTAGATTATTTGGAATTCTTCTATAAGGAGGATCTATTTGCATGCATTTATTTATTTCATATCTTTTTGAGAGGATAAAGGTTTGAAGTTCACATGAAATAAGACAGAGAAGGAAAGTTTTGGTTTGTACCTAAGCCTCCTTTTCTCTTCCATGGTCCTTGGCAGGTTCCTGATGGTTTTAATTCTGTCTCTAGATGTCATGGGTATCAGGGATGTGATTAACTTTTGTCCTGCAAAAGACAATAAATAGAGTTCAATTTCCTTCATCTTTAACAGAGTCATAACATTTAAAATTGGCATTGAAGTCAGAGCATGTTTTTATAAGAGCACAAACACAGAAGAATATATGGACCCAGGGACTCCAAAGATCACAGGCAAAAATAACCAAGAAAACAGTCTATGTATCAAAGCACAAAGCCAAAGCAAAGGACAAAGGTTTTGCTCTATTGCAATACAATGTTTCTTTCTTATCTGTGAGAAAAAGAAAAGAAAAGAAAAAGCCTTTCAGCAAAGCCAGCTGGATCCCTTGTCATGCTCAGGCCACCTTTTATCTCTCACTTTAACTTCTCACACTGCTTCCTTTGCCCTTGAACTCCAGCAGCCTGTCTGCTGTGATATGTTCTTCCACCCCCCTCCTTTTCTCCGCTGACTCATATTCACATTTTCCTCCGAAGTGGCATTCACAGCCTGTTTCTCACCTACCCCAAAGTTATTCTTCCTTGTGAACAGCAAGAACCGTGCTTGGGAATCTACCCCACCTCCCTCCCAAGCTTCCCTGGGGCAGGCCCATCCCCAGGCATAAGGTCCCAATGAATCTAGACAGTACTGATGGTCAGGTCCTCCTTGTGGGTGTCCAGGCAAAGCAATGTTCTCCAAGTGATGGTCTATAGAGAAGTCTCTTGGCAAAGGCTTTCTTCCTTCTCAAAGTACAAAAACAGAACAAAGGACTGGGATATAACTCAGTGGTATAGTACTTGCCTAGCAGGCACAAGGCCCTGGGTTCCATACCAGCACTGTGCATAGTACTGTGGCTGTGAGGGACACCTGGGGCTGCTCTCTTATCTGTGAGGGAGGCCAATTAGGGCAGTTAGGGCTGAAGACGGCTGAGGGACAGAGCTCCTGGCTTACATAATTGAACCAGAACTCCTCATGAGGACACCCTGGGTTCATTTTAATAACATAGTTGAGGTGCAGGAGGTATCCCCAAAAGAGGGCCACTGAATCACTCTGCCAAGGGTGAATTTTTGTTTAGCTGGGTACGGTGATACATGCCTGTAATCCCAGCACTCTAGCCAGCTAACATAGGAAGACCAAAAGCTTGTGCCCAGGCTGGCAACTTAGTGAGACCCTGTCTCAATATTAGAGAACAAAACCAAACAAATAGAGGCTTGGGGGTGAAACTCAGTGATAAGACCCCGGGACCACCAAAGAAAGAAATGAAGAGAAGGGAGGAGGGAGGGAAGGAAGGAAGGAGAAAAAGGAGGGAGAGGAGAGAGATGGGAGGGAGGGAAATAAAGAAAGGAAGGGAGGAGAGAGGAATAAAGGAGAAGGGAAGAAAGAAAAACACAGCAAGGCAGGGAGAGAGCGATGTGAGGAACAATGCCAATTTTCAGGAAGGAGCTAAACCCACCAAATGCCTTCGTGTGAGCAGATTTCCTTCTGCCAGAAACTACTGAGAGTTAGTAGAATTTACACCTAGAGTACTAAGGAGTGAAATAGAAATAGCGTTTTTGTTGCCCTCAGGTGCAGACAGGTCAGGCAGCTCAGCTAAGCTCTTGATGAATACGACAGTAAGAGGTGTCCTATCTACTGCATCTCCTGAAACTTCAGTGGGGAAGAACTGGACCAAAGCAGGACAGTATGCTGGCCAAGGACTCAGGCTTGGTAGTCAGGTAGATCGGTGTGTAGTCCCACATCCAGCAGGTCTCTGAATTTCCTTGAGCCTCAGTTTCCTCATTAAGCAGATGGAAATATCTGCCTAAAGATACAGAGTGTAAGAAACAAATAAATCTAACCTTGATGGTTAACAGAAAGGAGGCACCACGAGGCACGTGAAATAACAAGCTCTTGTTACTCGTAAGGTCTCAGAGTGGACCCTCCCTCCATTCCCTACACTTCTACTAGTCCTGCAACATTTCTTAATGTTTCAAAGAGAAAAAATCCTGTGGATGAACGATAGGTAGTGCGCATCTGTAACCAGAGAGAAGGACTGTGAATTGTATGTCTGGGCAAATGAGTAACTTATTTAGTGAGACATCTCAAAATTTAAAAAATAATTTAAAGGACTGGGGATGTAGCTCCCAAGACAAGAAGAATAAAGATCTGAGGACAACTTAGAAGCCTGCTCTGCTACTGCCCTAACTCTGCCCCAGTGTTTTATACCTTGAACAGTTTCATGGAAAGTATAAGCAGTGTCTATACCCAGGCGTTCCGGGCTAGGAAGGATCTGAGAAATTGATTCATTCAAAGATGTTGAACATTCTAACTGGTTGTGCTTTTTGTCATTCCTGTGGCTGAAAATCACAGAGTCTGTCACATGGATGTCAGATGTTGATGAAACCATGTCGAAGGCTGGGTTTACCAGTGGTTTGTCTTGAACAACCTGAGTTGAGGAGGGATGACTTTGGATTCCAGAAGGAGCGCTCTCAATTTCTATGATGATGTCATTCACTTGATTATCTGACAGCATCTCTAGACTCCTAGAAGCCTTAATCTCCACCTGTGGGGTCTTCAAAGACCTCACAGGTAGTCACACTGCCATTGTCCCACCGGGACCCACTAGGGGACAAGTGAGGACAGTGATACAAGTATGCTCCATTCACATTTTTCAATGCCAGGATGAGGTCACCACAGCCAGCTCCACAAAAATCACAACTTAATTTCTCCACAGCTGTCCCCTAAGGAGTCTTCTTAGGAGGAGATGTGTTTTCCTGCAGAGAATTCTGTCCTGGTAGCTAGGTAAGACATTAGAAATAGAGTTCTCATAGAACACAATGGGATTCTAGAAACAGAAGACAGAAATTCTTCTAATGAATTTAGTCAGATGGCAAGATTTTGTTTTTTAATTTAATATTTCTAGAACTGATAATTTTATATACCTGTATAAATCCAGGTAGGTTTACAGTGTTTCAGTTGTAAGTCTGTGTCACCGCTAGAGGTTAGACACTGCTGTCTTCTTTCTAATATCCATTCTCTTTTTCATATACCTACAGAAACTGAATTTCTTATGCAGCCACTATACTCAGGTAAGAATTTCCCAGCTTCCTTTGCAGCTAAGGGCAGACATTAGTTAATGAAACAAGTGGCTTCCAGGTATTCTTTTTAAAAGGGAGAAAGATGCCAGGAACCTCAGCCTTTGAGGGCATCTTGAGGACTGTTGTAAATTTGGACTTCATGCACTCTTCTTGTTACATGAGACAAATAAATCTAAATATTGCAAAGCTATTGCTCTGTATCAGCATCAGACACCTGAAAACAATTTCTGCCCAATAACCCTGACTCAGAGATCAAATTATTTATTTAATTGTTGGAGAAACTGACAAGCCGAGACATGAGCTGACATTTCCTTTCTTCTCCTGAGCTCCTGGCTACAGTTGACTCAGTTTTCCCACAACACTGGAACTCAAGAACTCTTCTCAGCAATGATGGTGAACTACTATGACTGCAGACCAAACGCCTTAACAGAGTATACACATTTACTTCTCACAATCACCCTATGAAGTAGGTGCTATCATCAACCCCATTGTATTACTAAAACTCAGGCTCCACAAAGTAATTTTCCTAAGTTAGGTGACAGAATCAGTAAGTAGTAAAGGTATAAGTCAAACCTAGGTCTGAACTCAGGACAGATCAGGCACTTTATGGTGGTCCCTTCCTGAAACAAGACACTGGTATCTCATTCATTCAATTATAAACAAATATTTATGATTGCCCACTCTGCATGATCCATTAAAGTGATACTTCATCATGAAACTCCCCATCAATTAATTGTATGTGGCTTGAGAATAAAAACTGATGCAAGACAAAACAGCAAAGAAATTCAGTTCCTCCATTTCATCACTTCTGTCTGCTTTTGGGGGACTCTCATCTCAAACCTCACACTGGCTGGATAGGGTGGTTTTAAAAATGTTAAAGCCATTCATTCTCTCTCCTTCACAGTTAAAGCCAAATTTGTTGCCTATAATAAAATTGAATGGTTCAAGTGCATATGCCCCAAACAGACTGGTTAGTTTTTCCCTGGCATTGATGGACAGACCAGGGAGAAAGGGAGATCTTTCTAGGAGGCAGCCAAGCTGAGCAGTTTCTGTGTGGGGCTGATGGCCTGACTGACCAGGATGGAGAAGGTCAAGTTTATAGACGAACTGAGTCAAGCAGAGCTGAGAAATAGATGGAAAACAAGCAAGCCCAGATAGTACTGAACCCTCACTTCAGAGTTTGAGGCCCTGATTTCTCTAACTCATGCAACAATTTAATACAACAAATATCTCTAAAATACCTACCACATGCAGGTTACTTATGAGGAGCTGGAAGCAGTTCACTTCAGGTTCTTTAAATTTCTCCCATCCCAGTCCCACCAAATGAACCAATAAATGCTCTGCAACTAATGCCCATTTGAATTGAGTTTTTGTCACTTGCAAGCAGAAGATTCCAAATGAAGATACCTTGCTATCTAGAAGAGAAAAACTGCATGCTTGAAATAAAACTCCATGGGTTGGGGGAATATATAAAGAGTAAGAGAAAGTATTTACCATGTGCAAGGCCTTGGTTCTATTCCTCAGCACCAAGAAAGTAGGAAGAAAGGAAAAAAAGAGGGAGGGATAGAGGAAGGGAGGGAGAGAAGGATGGGAAAGAAAAAGACAAGACTCCATTGTATAGATTAAACAAATGATGCACTGAATACCACATCAAATGCCAAGAGAACATGGCAATATTTGGGTTTCCTTGAATATGTTTCTTCACTAGGGCTGAGTTTGGGTTCACAGTCCACTAAGCCTTACCTTGGGGTGACTCGTGCCAGTCACATTCAGATAACAGTAGGTTTCTGTTAGCATGAAGAGGGATATTTTCACCCTCAAAAGCAGGGTTCACTGGAATGAAAGGAGGAGACACTGCCCATTAGTCTCATGACCCTAGATACTGGTGAGCACATAATGGTTATGTGCTAATGAGAATGGTTAGAAATGGTTACGAACACCAAGACTTTGCCTTTGAGGTTCTAACAGACACAGGATTAAGATCTTGGGTAGAAAACAGAACAAAAAATAAAAACAATTGTCTTTAGGTATTACCAACCTGGGTCAATGCTTTTCATCTGACCACAAGTCATGATTAAAAATAATTCTTACATTGAGATACAGGGTGCATCTATACTTATATAATTTTAAAACAAGTGTCACAAAGCAATATTTTAACTATAGAAACTTCACTTTGAGATTTCCTACTTTGTTTTATTTTAATTTTAATTTTCATCTTAATCATTTTTGAAAAATTCTATTCCAGTTTAAAAAGATCATTTCACAACTTGTTAATGAGTTACAGTTCAGAATTTGAAAAGTACTTGCTGTAAATGAATAAAAAAGATTCCTTCCAGCTCTAGCATTTTATGATAACACATGAATAGACTTAAAATATGGCATGACCATCTTGGGGACATTGTCTACTCTAAACAACTACATGACCATTGTATATTATATATTGACATTCATATGTCAATATATTTTTATCCAATCAATGATGAACATTAAAGGTAAACTTCTCAACAGAGGAAATGGAGCACATTTTGATGGGGCTAGCATGTAAAATTAAACTACCAAAGGTTCTGAAATTTCTTGCTTGGGCATAATTCCCAGCCCTGTTTGTCCCTAGGCATGCTACTTAACATCTATGAGGTTTTAGAATAGGGATAATAATATGAATTTCATATAGGATTGTTGGGAGAATTGAATCAGTAAATTGAGTATATGTAAAATGATTAAATAATCCTGTAATGTAGTCAATTCTTAATTTTTGTATTAACTATTGTGAGAGATTATCTGTTATCCAGCAAATATTACACCTCCCCCATCTTTATTAATACTGGGCTTGATGACATGATTTGTCTTTACCAATATAATGGCAGAAGTGACAGTGTGCCAGCTGCAAGACAAAGCTATTAAAGACATTGTGATTTTCTGCTTGCTATTTTATCCACTTCCAATTTATGCCCCAGGTAGCTCACTGGTCCAAGGAGAACACTAGACCTAAATAGACCCCATGACTTGGAGGCAATCACAGCCAAACTCAGCCTGATGCACCCAAAATCCAACTAATCCTGCAGATGTGACTGAGAATTAAATGCTTGTTTATTGTATGAGTTAGGGTACTGGGAGTTGTTTGTTATGCAGCATTCTTGCAGCACGAACTGATACAACTTGTATTGATGTTATTAAGTCAGTTAACATTTCTCATACATCTAATATGGATCAGGCACTGCACCCTGGGAAAATCACCTACAGCCTGGGAAATGCACAGATGAACATGAGTTCTTCTAAGAATCAGTTTGCCAGAATAGGGGAGGGAAGGACACCAAATAAGTGACTGCTAAGGGCTACAACATCTATTTTACAAAGGAGCTCAGAGAAGGAAGGTAGATTCTTTTCTCTCATTTCTCTTCTTTCTTTTCTTTCTTTCTTTCTTTCTTTCTTTCTTTCTTTCTTTCTTTCTTTCTTTCTTTCCTCTCTTCTTTATTTATTCTTTCTTTGAGACAGAGTCTCACTATGAAGTTTAGGCTGCCCTTGAAATCACAGCAATCCTCCTGCCTCAGTCTCTCAAATGCTGGGATTACAGGTGTGTGCCACCATGCTCAGCTCTTCTTTTTTTTTTTTAAGCATCTTAATTCGCAGTGTTCTAGAGAGATAGGCAATAAGTAATCTGTTTGCATTTGCCCTGATTTTACTCAACAATAATTCAGGGTAAATAAAAGGTCAGGCTTTGGGTCAAAGAGTCTAGATTCCAATCTTGGTTCTGTCAGATTAGAAGTTGGTTGACTTTGGGCACATTTCTTTCTGAACCTCAGTTGTACCATCTGCTAAGGCAAAGCAGCAGTGCTTTCCTGGAAGGAAGTTGTACAGATTAAGCAAGATAATAAAATTAAAATGCCCAGCAGTTTCAGGGTAGATAAAACACTTAAAGCCTATCTGGTATTATTCATGCAGATTACACTAGGATAGGATAGGTAGATTTATCATTGATTTCATTATCAGCTTCCAAAAGAGTCTTAACAGATCTACTGATGAACTCCAATGTGTAGCTGTGCTTCATATAAAAAGAGTAAGATTGTTTTCTAGCCTTTCAAAACAACCTTTTACCCCCGTTGGGTTTGCTATTCCCTTCTATTGAGAATGTAAGGATAGAGGTTTAGCATATTCTTGGGCTGAACAACTGACATTTGAGCTCCTGGATGAATACTTTACATACAAATATTTAGCAATCAGTGTTTTTCACATGACAGTTTGACTTACAATCTTTCTACTTTGTGATAGTGGGAAAGTAATATGCAATCAATAGAAACTAGACTTCCAAAAATTGAATTTGGAAGGGGTATGTAGCTCAGTAGCAGAGCACTGGCCTAGTATGCATGAGCATTCCATCCCCAGCACTACAAAAAACCCTGAATTTTGAAAATTTCAGGCTAGAAATGTGGTACGTGTTCCTTGCTCACAATGCTGGGCAGCAGCCGTTCCTAGTCAGCCAGGCAAATAACTCCACAGTGCGCCATGTTGCTAAACCAGGATATTCTGAGGTTAGGTGTACTCAACTCATTTCCTAATTTATGTATTTTCAATTTATGATAAGTTTATCAGAGTATATCCCTGACATAAGCCAAAGAGTGAATACACAGTGAGGCACTCTGTCCCCTCTTCTCTACCTTCTTCAACTCCTCTCTCAAACTGAGCGTGGCAGTACCCAACTATAAATCCACTGCTCGGAGGTTCAGTTAGGAGGACCATTGGGAGTTCGAGGCCAGCATGGACTTCATCACAAGACCCTGCCTCCAAAGCCCTTTCTCATCCACCCTCCATGCTGACCAGTCCTCAATCAGCATCTCTGGCACATGTATCTTCTGTGCTCTTCTTGGTTGAATCCTCCCTTTTCTGACCTCCACAGGCTCTACATCTACACAACACTGCCTGGATTTGTCTGTCTGTATAGCGAACTGGCCTCTCCAACAAGGCCTCTTCCTGGAGGAAGAACTGTTTAGAATTTCTTTTGTCTCCTGGAGCTGAGCACCTTACCTCTTTACACACAACAGATTCTGAGGATGATTCGACTTTTCACATGGAAAGAGTCTACTTGCTACTTTTCTTAGTCTCAGTGACCCACTCTCACCTCTTAGGTAAGTTTAAAGTAACGTGAGGTAGCATTTGTGTGTGCTTTGTTTAACTTGTGAACAAAGACTTACAGATAGCAAAAAAAAAAGAGCTCCTCCTTTGAAACTCAGAGCTCATTGTTCACCATGAGTTTTGATGTATATAAGAATATGATACTACTTAACACAGCTAAAAATGAAATTTATTGAATCCACCAAAGCTGGTTTCAAGGCTAAAGAGTTGATCATTTAAAAAGTGCAAGTCATGAGAAAAATCTTAGCTCTTTTAGGGGGAAAAAGTAGCATAAGGATAGGTCTGGTTCCTTTCCTTTCTTCCTTGCCCTCAATATGTTGTGGAATCTGAACTGTTAATCAGACACCTTTAGGAGATGCTAAACTAAAGGTTCCCATAAGCATTTGTATGCCCCCAAAAGTGATTTTGTTTGCCCACTAAGTATTTTAAAGTTTTAAAAATTATTTGAGAGCATATGAAAATTCAAGAAATGCTCTAGTTTGGGCATAGTTTGATGTGCCTTCTAGGAGTTCGTGTGCTGGTATCTTGATCTCCACTGTAGCCATGTTTATGCAGTGGGACCTTTAAGAGGCAGAGCCCAGAGAAGGAATTAGGTCATGTGGAGCTGTCCTCAGAAGGAATTAATGCTTGTCGCCCGAGAGTGGGTTGTTACAAAGCAAGGCCACCCATGTGCTCGGTCCTTCTGCACGTGGCTAGTTTTCCTTCCTGCTTTCTGCTTCTCTACCCTGGTGTGATGCAGTCAAGTCTCACCAGAGGCCAAACAGATGGGGCCATTTGCCCTTGCCCTGTGAACTTATTTATAAGCCTCATTTTCTTTACAGAGTACCTAGTCTCAGGTATTTTGTTACAGCAGTGGAAAATGGACCCATACAGGAGACTTCAAGCTAAAAAAATTTTTTTCTGACTTTCTTTGAGAACTCTCAGGATCTTGCTACATTGAGTCTACATAACCACAGTGGGCTACCTCTGGCACATAAGGCAGGTACAGGACACACAAGATTCTATGGAATTCTGTGGAAACAGGCCTTACCTGGCACTCTTTGAGCACCAATTACACTAGTCTTCCCTAGACATTAACTTCTTATCTCTTGTATTTAAAGAAGGTGTTTGAAGGGGAAGCAATAAGCCAATTGTTTTATTGCTATGGCTGTTTAACCTCTAAATCCACCAGATTTTACTTTCTTTTAGGTCTTAACACATGCTTACCATAGCCATTTCTAGGATCACTTGGTAGAGAGGGGCCATATGGATTTGCCACCTTCACTGATGTCATTTCAACGCTTTCAGGGTAACCTTCATGCTGTCTTCCAAGGATGCCCAAGGGCCCATTACCCCTGCAATGAAATGAGAGCTGAACTGAAGATGTTCCGCTTAGCACCCTAAAATCCCAAAATGATGGGTCACCTTTCACCCAAAATGATGGGTAAGAACCGCCATTCACCAGTCTATCCACCTTTCCATCCATTCTGCAAATGGCAGCTGAATATCAACCATGTGTTAGGCATGGGTAAGACAGTGAAGGTGCAAAGATAAAGACATAGGTATTAATTTTGGTGGTGATGACGTTATTTTTGAGACATGGTCTCACTAGACAGTTCAGGCTGTCCTCAAATTCACAACAATCTGCCTGCCTCAACCTCCCAAGTGCTGGGATTACAGGACTGCACCATCATGCCCAGCAGACGTTGTGTCTCAGACACAGCAAAGGATGATTACAATACAGGTAGAAGCTGATGGGCATCAAAAGAGGGCCCAAAGTATTCAGAGGAAGGAGCGAATTCTAGCTAGAAGTTTTGGGGGAAACAGTAAAGAGACATCTGAGAGAAGACTGAGAGAAAATTCATATGTAGTTGAAGGATGAGGAAAGTAAATAAAGGTGTGAGGCCAGACAGTGTGGAATAAAGGAAATGTTATAAAAATTAATTAATTTGTAACAATAATTTTCAATTTTACATATACCAGTTCCCAAGCCCCATACCAGACCATTAAATCTGAAGCTCTAAAAGTTGGGCCCAGGCATCTGTATGATTTTTACTTTTAAAGTTTCCCCGATGATGAAGTAACTCAAAGGACTGGCCAAAGTTACTGAGTGCAGGGTTGGGGCAGGGAGCGGACAGGAGAGCCAGATGAATCAGCATCCCCTCACTCACAAATGCTCTGTAAGTGAAGCGATGTGGCCTTTCTCCCACAGGTAACGGGGCATACAGAAAATGACAGAAACAAAGGTGTTCCTTGCAATGATGACTCAGGAAATGAGCAATAAGGTGAAGGAGGGTATTTAGCCCCTGATTCTGTTAATCCTACTTTTCAGGTGCAAAAGATATTTTAACTGTTGCACACCCAAATCCTATATCCTTATTCTCAGAGTTAAATACAAGGCTGTGGGTTTTAATTAGTTCATAGCTACTACTAGGAGACATACTAAATGCTAAATAAAACTCGTATCAGTTAAAATTTTACACAGAGATGGGGGTGTAATTCAGTACTAAAGCATTTGTCTAGCACATGCAAGGCCCAGCTTGGATCCCCAGCACTGCAAAACAATTTTTTTAAATAAATAAAATTACACATGATAAAGCATGTTATAGTTTTAAAAACTGACTAAAGAAATATATCTTGTGAATATGAACACTGAAAATCTTCACCTGGGAAAAATAAAATTTGATAGAACTAAGTTACCCAAACTAATGCTATAAATAATGAGAACTGCACCTGGTAAAATTTGCTGATAAAAAATTTAAAAGTTGACAAAAAGTTAAAATGCTTCAGTAAAAAATTTAGATCTACAGAATTGGAACCAGTAGGAATTGAACTTGATATTTAAAATTAAATTTAAAGACATTCTGACAGTGGCAAAAATACAATCTGATGAAAATAGCAATACTAAATATCAAAAGAATCAAATTTGTAGCAATGTTTACATCAAAAGTAATTGCTTCTGGAAACAATAATTTTTGTAAGATATAAATGAAAGTGGAGAAAATCAGAAGTGGCTTAAACATCTTGTATAAAAAACAAATTGAGGAGGGCAGGGGGTGTAGCCCAGCAGTAGACACTTGAGCTGGATTGAGCACATGCAAAACCCTGGATTTTGTTCTTGGTACTACCAGAACGCAAAAAAAAAAAAAAAAAAAAAAAAAGAAGAAGAAGAAGAAGAAGGAGGAGGAGGAGAAGGAGAAGGAGGAAGAGGAAGAAGAGGAGAAGGAGAAAGAGAAAAAGAAGAAAAAGAGGAGAAGGAGGAAAAGGAGGAGAAGGGAGAATATTAAATTCAATAGAGTTACATTTTCAATTTTGTTTTCCTTTTTGTCTTTTTGAGACAGAGTCTTGCTATGCAGTTGAGGCTGGTTTTGAGCTCACTTTGTGGCCCAGGCTGGTTTTGCACTTGCAATGAGCCTCCTGCTTCAATTGCCCGAGTGCTGGGATTATTAGGCATGCATTTCTACACCTGGCTTTTCAATATTTTATTGACAAAATCCATTACTATTGATGCCATTGTGGTTATAATATTTGGATTCATGGCTATCAAATCTGATTCTGTTGGCAATGTAGTCAGGTCATAAACAGTGGCTAGCTACTGTGTTCTTTTATAGTAGTCTAGTCAGGATGTAAAGCACACTATTTTCCTACTTTTACTTGGCCCGAACTCACTCTGCAGAGCACATTTCTTTTTTGACCCTTGCTAAATGTAAAATCTTGCTACCTTTTGTGCTTGCCTTGACCAAGTCTTCACTCAAGACAGAAGGAACCCAAACACTGCCTCTTGAAGGAGATTGCAGGACCCCCAAGTCTAATAACATATTTGGCAGAGTCAGCCAGGAGGGTAAGGCCCTTTTGGGTACTACTTTTTTTATTTGTTTGCTTCTCTCTAAAGCTTATATGATAATTTTTTTCTTTCCCTCTCTCTCATCTCTAAGCTAGAGAACTCAAGAAGATTTCTTATGGTGCTAGGAATAGTTTCTTAGTGGGAGAGAGGGGGAGAAGCACAAGGCTTCTGTGCTTTTCCCAGCCACTAAGGGGCCCATAGGTCGAGTTTATCTCCCTTCCCTGTTTTCAATCAGTTAAGTGGTTCCAGAAAGCCTATTAAAAGCCAAGTTGCAGAGTAGATCATTCAATGTGTGCGACCTAGAGTTCAGTGTGCTTTTTCGTCCTTTTGTTTCTGTTCTCCAAGATAATTTGCTCAGCCTTCTCATGCTTTTGGGAAAACTAACTATTGGTAATTTGTCTCCTGCTCCAGTAGGTGCTTATCCTCATTTATTCCTTTTTGTACTCAAGGTCTCATCTGTGATTTCCCCCTACATAGCCTTTGATCTCTGAGTATCATTAGTGAGTCACTTTCTCAGGGGCTTGTTTCACCCCAGTTCACCTTTCTGTGATATTCAGTGGCCATTTTGGTTCATCCTGTGGCTCAGCCATGTTTGTCAGCCATTTTCGTTGGTCAAAATGGGGGATCATATGGTTCTACCATGCTTGCTTGCCATTTTCTTTTCCCTTTTTTTGTTTTTGCTTTGTTGTGTTTTGCTTCGTTTTTGTTTTTGTTTTTTCTTCTGGCCTTATGATCTTCAGGGAATCTCAAGGTTGTAGCCAATGGTTAAGCCATAGACTTTGAGAAACATATGGACCTCTTCCCTTTTTTCTTTTGAATTGAGTTAGGTCCTTTCCTTGTTTTTTCTAACAGAAATTCAGGTAATTTAGTCACATACGCTGGTGGGGCCTGAGTGGAACAAAGGAACAGTCAGTAAAGCTCAACTCAAGGGGCTGTATGTGAAAGTAGTCAGCCTGGTCCTCAGAGGCTTTTAAGGATTTTTAAAAGTTTCTATCATGCTCACTGTGGCAGCATATATATTAAAGTGGTGTCTATCTCTACTGCCTTAAGGTACTACAGTTTTTATTATCAGGGTGAACTTAAGTGCTATTGTTCTTGAGTAGCTCCACCCTGATCTCTGAAAAGGGTGCAGTTTCTCAAGTGTCTAAAGGAGTCCCTGGGCAGGGAGCCTGATGGAAGGGAGTTTCTAAGGGAGCTGCTAAAGGGTTCCATTGTTCTTCCTGAGTTGGTGGGCCCTTCCAGGAAGACACCAGTGCCACCCTTAGCTTTGAGCAGAGACATCTGCTTAGTAAGCATTTGAGTCTCACAAGAGATGCTTCATGCTCTCACTGGGTCTCCTCTTGCTGCATGGGACATCATTTTAAGGACCCAGTAGGCCTAGTGGTCTCTCTCTACAGGCTATGAGAAACACCCTGCAGATCCCAAACACCTTGCCATTAAGCTGCATTCTAAAAAATTGACAGTAATTTGGCCCTGAGGGTAGCTAGCTGCAGCCCCCCGGGCTCCTCCCTGCTCTGTAATATTTAGGTCCAGTATGAACTAGGAAATGGCAAGGGATGGTTACAGAATGGCAGTCTAAATTACAAGAGTGCTCTTCAACTTGATTTTTTTTTTTTTTTGCAAATGGCAAAGAAAGTGGTGCAAAACCCCTTTTTTTCCCAGTTTTTTATGGTTCTTAATCTCTAGAAAGGCCCAAGGGCCACTTTACGAGGCCTCCAAAGGAAAAATCTGATATCACTGATACGCTGTTCTCAGAGGCCCACCGTCTTTCACAGGGATAGGGGTCTCTCCCACCTGTTCCCACTAAAGGCTAGTGCCCCAGAGAGATTCGGTATTTTTAAAGATGACCAATTGCTGGACACGGCCTTTTCTGTGTTCAACAATTGGGATCTAGATGAAGATAAAAGGAGAAAGGATGAGGGAAAGAAAGGATAAACCAAAACCATGGTGCTCCGATTGGTAGTGCTTTAAATACATGCAAGTCATCCATGTAGTCCCAATAAAGGGCTACAAAAAAAAAAAAAATTGGACCCTGGGCACTTGACTGTATCACCTCACCACCAGGTGGGCCCTGCTCTGTATTCCAGGTGGTCAGTGTGTCTGACTCATGGCACTGTAGGATTAACTGTCCCCACTCCCAGAAAGGAGCTAAGCCAGCCAAAAATGTCACCTCCCTCTTCGAGGAAGACTGGAGGGATCCTGGGCAACCTAAAATGTACCATCCACAGCTATCTCCATCTCCTATGCAAAACCCAGGGTGACCCTGGATGTCATGGGTAAATATTTCAATTCCTTTGGTTTCTGTTTTAACTTCTTTCTCTAAAAACTGTCCTCTAGATCTAACTGGGGTCAAGGAGCACCCTAGTCAGATTTTCTTTGTCCTGCTTTGATGTGTCACTTGAAATATCAAATTTCAACCCTGAGTTTTTAATTGTCCCACAGCAACCTGTTCCTTTACTAATAAAAAAAGATTTCTTAGAAAAATCGGTGACATTTCTCCAAATCCAGCAGAGGCCAAAGCAGATTTTGCCTGTTGGGACTATGCCACGCCACGCTTCTAGGACACCCCTGAGGTGCATATAAAAATTTGCAATACTCTTAATCCTACCTCTTTGGTACCTACAAGCTCAGAAATTAGGCACTGTTGTGAATAGTTGATTTCCCAGACCTATGCAAATAGACAGAATTTCAGTGACTTGCCCCTCCAAACCCTGAGGAGGCATGGTTCATTGGCAGCAGTAACTTTGTCCAAGAAGGACACAAAGTCAGGTCTTGCAGCTGTCAGTTCACAACAGGTCACTGAAGACAAGCCCTTCCCTCAGGGATCTCTGCTCAAAAACAAAACAAAACAGCTACAGCTCATAGTCCTTACTCAGGCATTGACACAAAATTAAACATGCCTTTCTGTGCTATATGCCCATGCAGCAATTTGGAAAAAAGGAACTTGCTAACTAATAAACAATCATCTACAAAGCATAAGCAGGAAATCCTACAACTCTTAAAGGCAGTCTATCTTGCCATGCAGGTTATTGTCATTCATTGTAAGGGACCCCAGAGAGACATGTCTAAAGTTTCCTTGGGAAATCAAAAGACTGGTTAGTAGAGAGGCAAGAAGGGAAGGCTTACAGATCCTCAAGACCCTAGTTATCAAGTTCTTGAGGCACCACTGAACTGGTTTTTCCTCATGGGATACAATGACAAGCTATAAAAACCCTACATAGAAAAAAACGTCACCTGAATTTTCACAGGACTGGGACTAGCAGAGACCACCAGACATGTCTGAAGAGCTTGCCCACTAATCTTTTGAAGCTCAGATCAGCTCCATCTTTGTTAGAACTTGTGCAGAGGAGAGGCACTTACACTAGGGAGGACTGGCAATTATATAGCCAGCTCGGGCTGAACTCTATGATGACAAAGACCATCCCCCAAAAGAAAGCTACTCCTGTGTACCTCTGGGAGAACTGGGGCTCCTCTTCCAAAAGCAAAACTCCAGCACTGCACTAGGTGCAGAGAAGTAGAGTCACTAATGACCCTGATTCAGCACAGTTTAAAACAGGCATCTGCAGTGAGACCTTGTTTTTAATTAGATCCATAATATGGGTAATTTTTTGTTTTATGCTTTTGTTTAAGATCATTCAGGCTATGTAGTTCTGCTATATAATTCAGGCTGCCCTTAAACTCACTGTGTAGTTTAGGCTGGCCTTTAACACTCAGTGATCCCCCTGCCTCCGGTACACTAGTGCTGGGACCACAGACATGCACTGCTGGACCCAGCTTTCATGTGAGCAGGCTTGCTAAGGCTACTGCTGTCAGACTCTCCACATCCATCTAATATCCTTCTTTACCATACTTTGTCCTCCACAGAAAGCACAGAAACCCGTTCTGTATCCCCAACCTGTTACTCTCTTAACAAATTCACCAAACTTTTCCCCATTGAACAGGTAGCTCAGTAGCCACTAACTCTTTTCTCATTATCTTCTGACAGGTTATCATCATCATCACCATCAGCACCATCATCATCAACATCATTCAGCCTAGCTATCGGTGACATGTCTCTGGCTTGAGTAGAGGCCTATCCCAGTTTATTCCTTTTTGTGCTCAGAGTCTCATCTGCATTTCCCTCCTAGATGATCTTTTATCTCTGGATATCATGGTTGAGGAAATTTCTTAGGGCCTTGTTTCATCTAGTCCATCCTTTGCCAGTCATTTTGGTTCATCATTGGCCACAATACCCCAAGGTAGTTGGAAAGCACATAAACCCCAAAAGGTAAGGCCTACAACTTCTTCCAGCAGGAAGTAGCTACATGAAGACAGTTGCCTCCACTCCTTCAGCACCTCAAAGAACTATTGGGGCTGGGCCTGGTGGCACACGGCAGCAATTCCAGAATTTGGAAGGATGAGGCAATAGGATAGCTGTGAGTTCCAGGCCAGCCTGGGCTACAAAGTGAATTCAAGGCCAGTGTGTACTTCATAGCAAAACTCTGTCTTGCAAAGATAAAAAACAAACAAGCAGAAAACAGAATTACTGGGATATGTGTCTCTCAGAGGGATTAAAGGATCTAATCTCAGAGGATTAGAGAATGGTGGGCTTATTTGGAAAGTTTATATGACTTGTTGGTCTTTTTCAGTTTTTTTGTTTTTATCGGTATCAGGGATCGAACTCACGACTGCCTGCTTGCAAGGCAGGCACTTATGCCGCTGAGCTAAACCCCCAGCCCCGTTTATATGACTTGTTAATTGGAAAGCTTCATGGCACATGTGCAGAATAATTCCTAAAGCCCTGCCCATAGACTTCTCATGAGAACTCACACAATTTGGGATAGGATAGCCTAGACCTGATATTAGCCTGAGAGACAGGAGATATGGAAAGATAGTCACCACTGAGCTCTGGGTTACATTCCTTTACAGTAGCTGTTTCTCATGCTGCAGAGTGTACTTTTATCCTGCTTTTATTTGTCCTAAATTTGCTCTGCAGAGCACATTTCTTTCCCCACCTTTAATGGATATAAAACTTTGCTACCTTTAGAAAAATAATGAGTGTCTAGATGTGTTATAAGGACTGGACAAAGATGTGGGAAAATGAGGTGAGAGATTCAGTTCAGACAAGAGCTTTGCACCACAGACTGGGAATCTAGGGCCCATGTGAAGTCTATAGATAGATCTGAGAGTTTCACTATAATGCCCAGTCATGGGACCATCACATCCATCCTTAATTGAAACCACACATACTAAGTTCCATTAACTTGACGACATACAATTCATTTCTCGTCTGTGAAGGGATATACCTCAACTTACCACCTGGTCATTTTTTGGGTCTCAGAAAAGCTATCACCATGACCATCCTTAGCACCTGGATAATCAGGTTCTCCCCAAACATTTGGAGAATTCTGATGGTTCACAGCACCAGGATAGTCTGGTTCCCCAAAAGAGTGGGAAGAGTTGTGTTGATTCTCAGCACCAGGATAATCAGGCTGTTCCAGAGAGTCTGCGTATGGACTGACTCTTGGACCAGCATAACCTAGATTTCTTCTAGAGCCGGGATGGTTAGAGTTGCCTTTAGCGCCAGGATAGTCTGCTTCTCCCAAGGATCCAAAACGATCTAGCTTTGTTCTGGCACCTGCATAGTTCCCACTGATTCCGGAATCTTCAAAATCAGAATTTCTTTGAAATCCATGAGTCTTTGGCTCTCTGACCGAGCCTAAGTGGTGTAGACTGCTCTGTGATTCAATATAATCAGGCTCTGGCAGAGATCTGTGATAGCCTGAACCTGTCCTGGAATCCTCAGAATAGGGATTATTCCTGATGGGGGGATAATCGGGAGTACTTGGAGATCTAGGATAATCTGGTTCTGCTAGAGACCCAGGAAAGTCTAGATTTATTCTAGAGCCTACGGAGTGTGCATTGCTCCTGGTGCTGGGATAGTCTGGATTGTTCAGAGAATTTGGAAAATCTCGATAATTCTGAGTTTTCAAATACTCCTTCTTAGGGTCCTGAGGCCTTGAATAGTCAGGGTAATCTGCGTCTCTCTCATAGCTGTTACTGCTGTAGTGGGCAGACATGCTGGCATTGATTCTTTACTCCAGAGTGTTACGATCTTCCTACATTTGCAGTCACTGGGGGATCTTCTTGTTAATCTGAAAAACAGAAAGGATGGAAAAAGTCAGATTTTTCCTTCTCTTCCTTGCAGGAATTGCTGGTTATCTTACAGTATCTGGCTGCTTTTCTTACAGTGCAGAACACAGCTCCCCAAAATAAAGACCATGTTTCCCAACCTTCCTTTCACGTGCATGTGGGAATGGGAATGGTTGGGGATATGAGTGGAAGCAGTATATACACTGTCCAGGTTGTGTCTTTGAAAGAAAGGGGTTATCAACAAAGAAAAAACCTGGGCCTCCTATATACGGTTGTATGGAAGGAACAAAAAATATGGGAAGAGGGAGCAACAAGAAAGGGTCCTCAGTCCCCAATCCTGAGAACACTGATCCAGGAAAGGTAAATGCAAAGGAGAATGAGGACAGAAAACATGCAATATCAGACGCGGCACCAATAGACATAAAGCAATATCTCTGGAGCCTCATAGACGAGTTCAAAAGTGAAGTATTTAACGAAATAAAGCAAGATATAAGTAGAATAGTTAGAGAAATGCTAAGCACCGCCCATGAAAAAACAGATGGTGGAATGGAAGAACAGGAAAAAAAGGGGAGAATTGTTTGATGGAGAAAATACAGAAAACATAGAATACATGAAGCAGGTTCAAAGAGATTACCAGTAAACTAAAAACTCTATTGAAAGCTGTCATAACAGCTTGAAAGAAACTAAGGATAGATTATCTGAACTGGAGGACAGATTTGTAAGGTGGGAGCATGAAATGAAAAACTTCTTAAAAATAACAAGAAAACAAACAGCAATAATACAAAGGCTAGAAGATGATAAGAGGATCTATAACTTAAGAATTAAGAACATAAAAGAAGAAGTAGAGACACAAACAAATGAACTACAAAAGCTATTCACAGAAATAATCCAGGAGAATTTCCCTAATTTAGTCAAAGGTAAAGATACTCAGATGTATGAGGCATACAGGACCCCAGCCAACCCAAAAAGAGCTACACCTAGGCATATAATAATCAAAATTGCAGAAAGAAAGGGGTTATTTTTCTTTTCCGCAGTCTTTTTCTCACTGTGGGCAGACATGGACACCAGCTCAGGCCAAGAAAACAAAAGCAGCACTCTTTGTGTTGTGGGAGAGAGCCTGGGTTGCTGGTGACTTTGTAGGGCAGAGCCCCCAAATCAGTGCCAGTTATAGAAGACAGAACCAGCTTTTTAAAACCTTGTTTAAACTATTATTTTGGGAGGTATTTGATATATGCAGCCAAAGTTATATCTTCGACTAACACCTTGCCTTACTTGGGGAAGAGGACAATGAACCAAAGGGTTAGAGGGAACAAGAACTTTGTGAGCAATTTTATTGTATGTGTGTTTCTGGGGTTCAAAGCATTCATTAGTAGTGGCACAACAAAGGAAGGCCAGTCAATAGGGACTGGAGAATTCAGGTAGGGAACCAGTTGCTATGTACACTTCCAGGGTGAATAGATGACTTCGTGAGTCCATCAGTTTTAATCTACAGATACAGCACATTTTCTATTTAGAACTAATGTGGCTTTTTCCTAGGTGTGCTGCGTATGTTTGTTTTTATTTTAAAGAGAAAAAATAAAAACAGTAATAAAACAGTTTCAAAATAGGTTAGTAAGAGAGTTACAATAATTAATACATTGTGTATTGTTGTCTTCATAATAGTTATTCAGAGTAAAAGATATAGGCATGATATCTTGTCCAAATAATATTAGCACAAACCTTTCTTTTCAATGAACGCAGAAAAGCTAGATGTATAAGTATCTTAACTATTGTGTATAAATATATATTTTTTCCTTTTTCTTTTTCTTCCTTTCCCCTTTCCCTCATCATAGTTTGTCTTTTCTTTTGAAGAGCTTTTTCTCAATTTAAAATATTTACTATACATTTTGGATCTTATTTACTCATTGAGTTTCTCACACTAGTGAGGCAATACAATGTTTATACATGTGTGTTTTATTTATTTCACTAATGAATATGGTCTCATATTGCATCCATTTACCTATAAAAGTCTCCAGTTCTTCTTTATGGCCAAGTAACACTCCATTGTAAAAAATTACATCTTTTTAATTCATGCCTCGATTGATGGGCATTTTGGTTGTTTCTAAGATTTATTGATTATAAATTATACTGCTATAAACATGGATGCACATATATTGCTGTGGTATGATGTTTTTAATTCTTCTGGAAAGATACCCAAAAGGGGAATAGCTGGGTTGAAGGGAATCTCTATTCCTAGCTTTTAAAAGAATCTCCACACTGATTTTCACAGCAGTTGCACCAGTCTACACTCTCACCAACAGTAGAGAAGGGTTCCTTTTTCCCCACAGCCCTGCCAACATTTGCTATTGGTTGATTTTTTGATGATGATAGCCATTTTTTTCTGGGATAAAATGGAATCTCAGTGTTGTTTTAATTTGCATTTCTCAAATGACCAAAGATGCTGAACATTTGTTCATGTATTTAGTTGCCATCTATATTTCTTAATCTGAGAAATGTGTATTCATTTCAGATGATCATTTTTTATTGGGTCTTTGAATTGGGTAAGTCTGATGTTTTCAATTGTTTATAAGTTCTAGATATAAGTCCTCTGTCTGAGGGACTACTGGCTATAATTTTTCCCTCAGTGGGTTGTCTTTTCACTCTGTTGGTGACTTACAGTGTTGTGAAAATGCTTTTTAATAAGGTGAGCTCTCATTTGTTAATGTTTCATATTTTCCTTTGCAGTCTGGGTTTTGTTCATGAAATCTCTACCTATACTTGTCTTAGAGATTTCTACCTATTTTCTCTTCCAGTAAGTTAGTGTTTCTATTTTAATATTTAGATCTTTGATCTATTTTTACTTTAGTTTAGTATATGGTGATAGACATGAGTCTAGTTTTAGTCTTTGCATGTAGAGGCCACGTTTTCTAACACCATTTATTAAACAGACCGTCTTTCTTCTAGTGAACATGTGTAGCTCCTTTGCCAAAAATAAGGTGGCTGAGTGTGTTTGGGGTTGTGTCTGCATCTTTTATTCTGTTCCACTGATCCTCAGGCCTGTTTTTTTTTTTTTTTGTCAATACCATGCTGATTTTATCACAGTAGCTTTGTGGTATAATTTCAGATCCAGAATTGTGAAGCCCCCTGATTTTCCTTTGTTGCCCAGAATTGCTTTTGCATTTCTAGGTCTCTTCTGCTTTCAAATGAACTTTAGGAATATTTTATCTATATCTGTGAGGTATGCTAATGTTATTGTGTGTGTGTGTGTGTGTGTGTGTGTGTGTGTGCGTGTCTTTTTGAGACAGGGTATTGCTATGCAGTTCAGGCTGGCCTTGAGCTCACTTTATATTCAGATGTCTCAAACTCATGAGGATCCTCCTGCCTCGGCCTCCTGAGTGCTAGAATTACAGATGTGTGTCAATACACCCAGCTTGCTAATGGTGTCTTGATCAGGGTTACATTAAATCTGTATAGCAGTTTTGGGAGTATGGCCATTTTCACTATGTTGATTCTTCCTCTTCAAGAGCAAGGGATATCCTTCCATTTCTGATATCCTCTTTGATCTCTCTTTTTAGGATACTGTAATTTTTCACAGTATATCTATTTTTATCTGCCTACTGCCAATCTCCCTTTCTTTTGGCACTGATGCCATGATTTTCCTCTGTCAGCTTTCCCTGCCCCATCTTAGTCCAGGTTATGTAGGAAGGGCTGACTGCCTTCCTGACCAGCTCCAGGATGGTCACATGACCCAGGTCAGGCCAATCAGGCCTTGCCCTAGCTATAGGATGTGGTTTAGGAATGGGTGTACGACTCACATCAGTCCTCTAGAAAGGGACCCCCAACTGCCAGGCCACAGACTGCTACTAGTTATGGACCAGGCTGCAGAGCAGAAGGAGTGAAACTTCATCTGTGTTTACATCATCCCTATTACTGCTTCTGTCAGATCAGGGGTAGCACTGGATTCTCATAGGAGCACAAACCCTACTGTGACCTGCACATGTGAGAGACCTGAATCGTTTTTGAGTCACCCTAAATCCATTCTTCCCACCCCAACCCCCATAGAAAACTAGCTTCTACATGATTTCCATAGAAAAACTAGCTTCTACATGATTGATCTCTGGTGCCAAACAGGTTGGTGATTGCCACTCTTTGACCCAAACTAGACTTACTAAGAAAGTGCTATTCCTGCAGGGGGGATAGAATATAAGTCTGGAGCTGCTGGAGTACCATCAGTGGGAACAGAGAAAAAAGTAAGTAAGGGAAGTAATTTAAAGGAAGAGTCAATAGGATTTGTTGGCCCAGTCAATATGGGATGGGTGAGAAGGAAAATAAAAGACAAACATACCCACAGCTGGCATGACAAAATAAATAGTGATGCCTTTAAGAGAGGGAAGTAAAAATTTATAAAGCCCCACCAACATTTGTAAGTTTATCTCTGTGTAAATGATTTTGAGTAATCGGAGCTAAAGACAATATTAACTTTCTGCCCTCACCTGTGGTTTCAAAATATTCATTTGCCAACACAATTTCCTAGGTCTCAGCACAGCAGAGGTCTGTTTTACTTTAGTTTTTTTCCTTCCTGGTTTCCTTGACAATACCTCCCCCCCCCCCCAGTCTCAGTCACCTCAGGCTGGCTGTGGACATTGGACCCAATTAGAAATATTTTCTTTCTGGCCATAGTGATAGGATCAGGGTATATTATGTAGTCAGAGCCAGTGAGATTCAATTCTAGGAGTTTATTAGAATTGTAAAAAGAAAACAGCTGTCTTTCTGCTGGACTTAGAGTTAGGAATTTTAACCTTGAAATTGCCAGTGGTCACAGGTGCAGAAGGTTTGCTAAGAATGATGCCAGCCAGAAAGAGTAGAGCTGAGAGACAGAAAAAATGACCAGGTACAGATGACATTTAAGCATCTTGATCTAGCCATACCTAGGGGCAGATGACACTGGCTACTTGAGTTATCACATTCTATTTTTGACTTAAGTTTGGGTTAGTTATTTGCAAATTAAAGAAAAGAATCCTGACCATTATGTGAGCTTTGCAAAAGGAGCATCTACACCCAGTGTAGTACTATGAAAATTAAATGCTATATTTTATTAAAATGTTTTAACCACATGGAATTTGAACTCATTTGTTTACTTGTAGAAATTAATATGTTTATGTTCAAGGAATTTCTGTGGCCCACTAAAACCTAAGCAAGCTAAATGACACCTAGTATATTCAAGAAATTAAAAATAGATATAGCTATATAGCCCAGAAGAAATGAGTATGTCTACCAAAAGACAACAAGAATGTTCACAGAAACTTTTTTTTTATTGAGAGTTGAAAACTAGAAGCAACTCAAATGTCATTCAGTAGTGAAATAAAGAAATGGTTGGTGCCAGGCGTGGTGGCTCATGCCTGTAATCCCAGCACTCGGGAGGCTGAGGTGGGAGGATCGTTGCGAGTTCAAGACCAGCCTTGGCTACAAAGTGAGCTCAAGGCCAGCCTGAACTGCATAGCGAGACCCTGTCTCAAAAAAGACCAAAAAAAAAAAAAAAAAAAAAAAAGAAATGAATTGGGGCATGTTTGTACCATGAAATCCTATACAGCCATCACCAAGGATGAACTTGTGCTGCATGCAGTGTCTTGGATGAGTCTCACAGATATAGGGATGTAGAAACAGTTGAAAGGAGCATGTTCCATACAACAGTCACACAGTTCAAAGATAGGTGCCATAACATATGGTGATGGGGGTCAGAACATGGGTATCAAGGAGGTGGGTAATGACAAGGCACTGCCATGATGGAGTCTCTGGGGTGCTGAATGGTGATCTTAGGTTACATAAGCACATAGATTATATATGTAAGGTTTCGTCAAATGTACACTTAAAATGCATGTATCTCTATAAATGCATTATTCCTGAGTTTTAATAATTAAGTGAAAATGGAAAAGACCTCAACCAGAAGAGTAACATAAAATCTGTTTCTTCAAGGGGCCATTAGGGCAGTTGAAAAAAACAAACAGCTTAGGCTAACAAATATTTCCAGTTTTTATGTAAATCAGAGAAAATCTGAATGAATGAAAACAAAAGCTAGGTGAGAACATGACACATTACCTGAACTGATCATGTGATTATACGATGCTACAAAATGAAAACACTAAAAATTAAAAATAAATTTAAAAAAGAGGCACTCGGTATCACTTAGAGGTGACTTTCCATTTGCTGGCTGTGTGATCTTGGGAAGTCACTTGAACTCTCCAAGTCTGTTTCTACACCCATTTACCGCTGAAAATAACAATATCTCCTCAGGCCACTGCAAAGAAACATTCACTGAACAGAGCTGTTATTTACCACTATTTTTATTTGTGCATAATTTATGTGTAATATAAGTACCTGAAAGTTTCAAGAGTTAGAGAATGAAAGTCATGCATTCAACCAGGACGTGATTAAAGAAGCAAGAAGTGTCTCATAATGAGGCAGAGGAAGGAGCAATCCTAACCGAATCCTAGGTTGTAAATGAGAACTAAATTTTGCTGTGAGCTACTTATAACTCAGACTAACAGGGACTCTGTGGTTATTTGTGAAGATGAGGATGTTTATCCTTTTTTCTAGATGGCCACATTGCTCCTCAGGATTGGTTTCTGAAAAGAGCTTATCATGGGAACCCTTTCAAAAGGGAGCAGATAACAGCACAGTGAAGCCGGGCTCACAGTCACCGGAGCCCCTCTAATCATGGTGAAGTGACACGCAGCCCATAGTCAGGCAATGGGCTGTATCACTTCCTACTCAATCTTTCAGAACCAGAGTCAGATCCTCTCTCTAGTTCTCTTTCTTTCTGCCTAGCAGCCAGCAACATCCAGATAGGGACCTGGCCACCACCGGGGTTCCTGTGTGTGTGCACGGAGCACAGCCCACACTGCCAACCCACAGCAGCCCTCATGAGCAAGAAACAAACTTCCATGGTAAGATCTTGAGACTTTGTCTTGATGCAGCAAAGCTCAGCATAGCTGTACTGATACAAATCCTTTTTTTTTTTTTTTTTTAGAGCAGAAATATTTATTGAAGAAAGCTTCTATCTGAGAAAGAGACAGAAGGGGTCCTGAGTGGGTTGCCCGATACAAATCCTTTTGGTCATTGTTTTGAATCTCTGATTATGTGTGTGTGTGTGTATGAGGTATGATTGAAAAAATACAGTGAATACTTTACTTTTTAAAAAATTATCATAGTAAAAGACACATCGCCATTAATCCCCCTCAAAGTAGGCCCCTTGTTTTTAACACTCTATTATCCCATTGTTCTTGCCACCTTCTAAGGCAGTTTTGCAAGTCTTTTTTTTTTTTTTTTTTTGGTATCTTCAATTGCATTCTCATGCCTGTCTCTGTGTCCTGAACTGATCCAAAATGGTTACCTTTCATGTCAATTTTGCCTTTGGGGGAGAGCCAGAAGTAGCATGATGCCACATCTGGTGAATAAGGTGGATAAAGACTGCCCTTCCATTAGATGGCACAGCAGCAGGCTTTGCAGTGTTTTTATCACTCTCATAAAGACACTCATGAGAGAGGACTTTCCAAGAAGGTGGCAGGAACATTGGGTTAAATGTGTTTGAAGTGAGGGAGAGAATTTTCATGGAGGTCCATAGATATGTGTCTTTTACCGTAATAGGTTTTCTCCCTCCTCTGTGGAGGTCTAGATTGAGAATCTGAGACCATGCACCGTCACACTCTCTTGCCACTCGTCAAGCTCTCGCAGAGGTCATGTTGGACCTGAGTCAACTGTGAACTGCTCACTCTCAGAAACCCACACTGACAGAGTCTTCAAGTATCAGCTGCTCTGCTGTCCTGTGCACACGACTTAACTGTGCCAGGAAACACGATGGGCTGCTGCTGTGATAAGTCTTTTTAATTTAAACATTCATGTGTATTTTGATCACATCTTGAGTGTATGTGTATGTACAGGTTTGTACACTGTATATATGAATATGGTATGGAGAGGGACAATTATACGTGCATTATATAAATGCATATACATACATAATATATACTAAATATGTAGGTATTATTTATTATATATGTGTATATGGTGTATATGGTAAGTATATATATTTGCCTGAGTAAATATATCCATACATTGTGTGTGTATATACAGTCATCTGTCCCTGTATCTGCAGACTCCATGTCTAAGGATTCAACTAACCTTGTACTGAAAATACTTTTGAACATGCTATCTATGGAACATGTACAAGACTTCTTTTCCTTGTCCTTATTCCCTAAACAATGCAGCATACAAACTATGTAGTATTTACATTGTATTCAGTACTGTAAGTAAAATACAGATAATTTCAAATATGTGGGAGGATTGTAAAGGTTCTAATTAATTATGATGTTACTTTTATTAGGGGCTTGAGTATCCATAGATTTTGGTATTGGGGGGGAGTCCTAGAACCAACCCTCTTCCCTCTCAGCCCTGCAGATAGATACTGAGGGGATTTTGTTTACACACACAGTATATGTATGTATTTACTTAAAATATATACACACATATATCTCTACGATAGATCTTCATTCCTTCAGTTCAGGTCTCCGTTCTGAGCTCACTGTATTGTGTGTCTCCTTCACAGTTCAGGAACACACAGCGCTCCACCCACCATCACCTGCACTGGAATAAATTCCTAAACAAACCAAAGCCAAGCCCACAGAAAAGGCTTATGAGTGAAGAAAGAGGAGGAAATGATCATAAGGAAATAATCTTACGACATTTGTCAGATGGCATGGGTCTAACCTTCTGAGAAATTTCTAGCTTCCTAGCAACTATGAGGGAAGGAAATATACCTGCTGCCCATTCAGAGAAAATGGTAATCTTTCTTGGCATCTTGGAAAAAGCACAGAAAACTGCAGTTTTTCCTCTTTTGTTTGTTTGTTTCTCTTGTACCTCCTCAATAAGGGAAACTGGGCCATGTACTCCGAATCCACTCTTTGCTTTCTCATTTAGGATTTTTCACTTCTCCACTATAAGATTTTTCATTGCCTTCTCAAGAGCTTTCCCAGGACTTTCCCAGGCTGGCCTTCAAGATGACTTGCTTCATGGTTCAAGGCTTCCTGGTTTTAATGGGCCATCTCAGTGATCCCATGTTTGCTGCTCAGCCAGTCCAGGAATCCTCATCGTAGAATCTGGTTGAGGTCACCTTTGATCTTTTTATCTGGTTCTCTGCTACCTCCTAACCAGCCAACCCAGCCCAGGCAAGCTCTTTGTCACTCAGTGATCTCACAAGACACAGGACTCAGGTCACCAGGAGTTGTCAGGCCAAGTTTAGTCTGCCCTGACACACTGAAAACAATTCAAAACCCACCCACAGAGGGTGTCAGTTCTTGTGTACAAGGGAATATGATGGAGTGGTTAGAAAGAAAACTCTATGGCAGGTTTAATGGCACACACCTGTAATCCCAGAAGGGGGAGGGAGAGGGGGAGGGGGAGGAGGAGGGACAGAGTGTGTGTGTTATACCAGCAGCAGATGGCCAGCTCTGGCTCTTGCCTCTCAGGTGCCTTTTCCATCTCCTGTGGCCATGCAGACTGTAAAGGACGAAAGGTTAATTTTGCTAATTGAGACCTTTTATTACCTGAAAAGCAGGAAAGAAGCCAGGCCCTTGTAAAACTGCAAGCCCATCCTGTGCCAAAAACAAAGTCACCCACAGGTGGCAAAGTGAGCCACAGCTGTCTCTTTTAACTTCCAGCTGGGTGAACTTTATCCCGCCAACACATGACAAGGCAATCCTTCCAACCTAAATGAAGAAATCAGTGCTTTTTACACTAGTGATAATCCTGTTAATGAAACAAGACACATTCACATTCAAGACCCTCAGTCAAAATCATAAAAGTGCCTGGTGGCACATACCTAGAACCCTAGCTACACAGGAGGCTGAAGCAGGAAGTCTGCAAGCTCAAGGCCAGTCTGTCTCAAAATAAATTTTTAAAAGGGCTTGGGATGTGGCTCAGCAGTAGAGAATTTACCTAGCATGGATGAGACCCTGGGTTTGATTCCTAGTACAAAAAAACCAAAAAGCAAAAAACTCATGAAAGTGATCCTGTAGAAACTCTTAACTAGTCACCATCCAATTAATTTAAAATAGACCTCTCAAAAGAAAGTCGGGAGCAGGGGAAAGAGGTTTAGCTCAGCACTCTCTGGGTTCAATCCCCAAAACTGCCAAAAATACTTTATTTTTTGACTGACACATAATTTTATATATCAATGAGGTACATGTGACTATTTTTTTTGTCTTTTTGAGAAAGGGTCTCAACTATGCAGTTCAGGTTGGCCTTGAACTCACTTTGTAGAGCAGGCTGATCTCGAACTCACAGTGATCATCCTGAATGCAGTAATTACAGGCATGTGCTCCCATAGCTGGCTATGACATTTTGATTTATATATGCATTGGACCAGTTCAAGGAAATTAGCATATCCATTACCTTAAACTTTTATCATTTCTTTATGATGGGTACATCCACTCTCTTTTGGCTATTGAGAGACCCATACATTTGATGAGAGCTGGGCTACAGTGATTTAAGGAAGGTTATGACCTCTGATGCTGGCCTAAACATTCCATGTTTCAGTCTGCATTCTGAGCCACAGGTCCTGAAAATCATGAGAGAGAGAGAGAGGACTCTGACTCCTATGAAAGAAGGTCTCATCCTGTCCATCTAAGGTGCATTTGCAAGTGGGATACGCTAGTTCAAATGCTTCCTTGTTCTACTTTGTCTTAGAAACTTAAAAGCAATGATAAACAGTGGCAAACTATAGAGAATAAAAGAACAAAGAGCAGCAAATTACAACCAGCGCACTGCGACTAAGGACTCTACTTCTGCACAGTCAAGCAAGATCTGAGGAGGAGATCCCGGAACCAGTCCCCCACCGATACTGAGGGATGACTGAATAAAATACAAAGATAGTAGATGAACTTAATTTTTACAATTAAAATATATTTATATATAACACGAATTGTATAAATGTATGTTTTGCACATACAAAATATTATAACCTATGCTTTACTGTTCTTTCGAAACTTGTGTTAACTTTGGCCACCAGCCTCAATGCCATTGCAGAAAAATGCTTTTTGTTTCCTTTGTCTTTCATGGGCAGTGTTTAGAACCAGGAAATACAGATAACATAGTCTCTAATCAGGAGCTGAGGGCAATCATGCACAGAAACCTTTCCTTATAACTAAATACTTGTTGACATAACATCTATGGAGCTTTTGAGAGAGCTTCTGCCATGCAGTCAGTTGTGTTCATAGCCATCCTGCTGGGGAACAGCCTGTGATTTGAGAAGGTGTAATCAACAGATACAAATACTATACAGCAGGGGAGGGATTCAGCTCAGCTGTACAAGTTCCTGCTTGGCAAGCTCGAGGTCATGAATTCTACCCCCCCCCCCGTACAAAAACAAAGCAAAACAAAACAAAGTTAAACAGAAAAAGAGTTGTGTTTTTTGGTCCCTTGTCTTCCTTCTCAAAAACTTTAACCAAGATTTCAAGAATTCACGTAATTTCTGAGAAAGGTGATATATTTCATGAATGCAAAGAGAATATAATAATTTATCTTGTTAAGTAAAAAGGGATTGGAAGCTAGAAAATAAATTCTACTCATATAAAGGGTATGCCTTATGGGAAAAAAAATTCCATCAAGAAAATGGCCTAACATCCTGCACTTACCACAAAAGTAGCAAATGCTTCTTGATACATGAGATTAAGAAGAATTCTGATGTATTTTTTCAGTAAAAGGGACTGGAGATGCAGTTCAGTGGAGAGCACATGCTTAGCATGTGTGAGGTCCTGGTTTAACTCAGCCACAAAAATAAGTAAATAAATAGAAGAAATGGGAAAGGGAACAGGAGAGGTAGCAAATGTCACCAATTAACTTCCACAAAGTAAAACTTGGGAAAATGTTAGAGGGCTGGGGGTGAGCTCAGTGGTAGGTACTTGTCCAGCATGCCTGTGGCCCTGAGTTTTCCCCAGCTCTGAAGAAAGAAAAAAAGCCAGAGGGAGGAAGAGTGAGCAGGAGAAAGGGGGCAGGGAGAAAGAAACAGAGAGGGAATGGAAGGGAGGCTCCAGCCTGGCCTGCCTCTGCTTGCACTCCAGTAGCCACCAGCAGACTGGGAAAAGCAGCAAACAGCAGAAATCCCTAGCCAGGACGCTTCAGAGTAATTACAACCAACACAGGAAGTGCCAGGGACCCCACTACCCTCTTGTCTGGAAGAAGCCAGGAACTTGACAAGAGGAGGAAACAAAAGGCAGTCTCTGGCCTCCAACCCAAGCAGTACTGGTCCAGGAAATGTAAACACGGAAGAGATTGGGAGTTGCAGACCTGCAGTTTCTGAAGCAACAGCAACTGAAATAAAGAAAAACTTCATGAGGCTATAAAAAAACTTAGAACAGAAATACTGTTAGAGGTAAAAGAAGAAATGAGAAACATAACAGAATTACTAAGTACCTCTAAAGAAGACACAGACGGAGGAATAGAGGAGCACAGAAAAAGGAGGGAAACCTTCAATGAAGAATATTAAAAAAAAATTCAGAATATATGAAACAGATTCAAAGAGATTACCAGGAAATTAAAAACTCCATTGAAAGCTGGCAAAACTGCTTGAAAGAAACTAAAGATAGATTATCAAACCTGAAGATAAGTTTGCAGCTTGCGATTGAGAAAGGAAAGATCTCTTAAAAATAACAAGAAACTAGGAAGTAACAACACAAAGGCCAGAAGATGACAAGAGGATCTATAACTTAAGAATAAAAAATGTGAGTGAAGAAGCAGGGGTAAATGCAAATGAAACACAAAGGCTATTTACAGAAATAATTTTAAAAACTTCCCAAGCATAGGAAAAGAAAATGATATTCAGATAAGTGAGGCATACAGAACTCCAGCCAGCTATAACCAAAATAGATCTATACTCAGACATATAATAATCAAGATCTCAGAAATTCAATATAAGAACAGAACATTAGGGGCTGGGTATTTACCTCAGCGGCATAAGAGCCTGCCTTGCAAGCAGGCAGTCGTGAGTTCGATCCCTGGTACTGATAAAAATGAAAAAAGACAAAAAAAAAAAAAAAGAACAGAATATTAAAAACTGTCAGAGAAAAGAAACAGATCACCTATAAAGGAAAACCTATCAGAATCATGACAGACTTCTCAACACAAACCATCAATCAAGAAGAGCTTGGAGTAAAGTATTCCAAGTACTAAAAGAAAATAATCTCCAACTCAGATTGATGTACTCTGCAAAACTATCTCTCAGAATTAATGGAGAAACAAGATGCTTCCACGACAAAGAGGAACTGGGGAGAGGGGGTTCATGACCACCACACCAATCCTACAAAAACACTGAAGGACATTCTAGAAAGAGAAAAAAAGACCATGGTTTCAGGAACAGTGGCAGAGGGGCTCACTGAATGGGGTAGACAGTGGAATGAAGGGGAAAAGCAGACAACAATCGCAGAAAAATAGCATGGCAGAGATGAGACAGAGAAGGCCATAATCACTAACATAGTTGGCCTCGATTCACCAATAAAAAGAATCAGGAAACAGGGTCCATGAATATGCTTTATATAAAAACATGTTTAACTCAAAAGGGGGTGTATAGACTGATTAGCGGGTTGCCTCCCTAATATAAAAAATAAAAGAGTTAGTGGGATCCAGAATGTACAATACATCCCGTGAAAGTGAAATGGGAGGAATTGTCTAAAAAGGGAAGGCAGTGGCCATTGATAATCTATTATCATAATCTGAAACCCATATTGTTTTCATCGCTCTGTTTAGTTTTGGTTTTATTCTGTTTCAGTTTGTATAGTTGTATTAGATTTGATGGCATGGACAGCTATTCCAAAGATAGCAGGATATACTATGGTAACCATTTTTGATTTCCTATTAACTTAATTTGAAGCCCACTATTGCTTTCACTGTCTTGTTTTGATTGATTTTATTTGAATATGTTTTGTTTGATAGTATCAAGTCTGATGGTATAGGCAACTAATTTGAAGACAATAAGATACTCTACAGTACCCATTCTGGCTGGACTATTATCTCCTTTTTTTTTTTTTGTCTTTTCCCTTTTTATCGGTACCAAGGATCGAACTCACAACTGCCTGCTTGCAAGGCAGGCGCTTATGCCACTGAGCTAAATCCCCAACCCCTATTATCTCCTTTTGAAGTCCTATAATATCTCCAATGTTTTGTTTTTATTGGTTTTGTTCTGTACTGTTTTGTTCAGTTTTATTATGCCTGATGATATGGGAAATTCTTTTGAAGACAAGAAGAGGAACTACAGTAGCCGTTATTGATCTCCTTATATTTTGTTTTTAGACATATACTATGTTTATCCTTTTGTTTTGATTTGACTATTTTATTTTGTCTCATTTGGTTATTCTCTTCAAAATTGATTTTAGCACTAGTAGTTCTGTGTCCTGGGACTTCCCCATTCCCAGGAAAACCATCCTTATTCAGGTCCATTCCCAGAAGTTTTAACTCAGTAAATCTTGAGTGGTACCTAGAAATTTGCCTTTGTGCTGGGATTCCTGCATGGTTCTGCTATGCTCTAGAGTCTGAGAATCACAGATCAGCCAGGAAGAAGAAAACAGAGAGGTGGAGGAATCAAGCACATTCGTGGTTGCGTGTAGCTCAGCAGCTCAGCCCTGGTGGCTTGGTTGGACTGTCCTAATCCCTATGAGAAGACCAAGGACCTGCTCTCAGGACCATCTGGAGACAGCTCAAGGTGCACATTGCAGGTCTTCACCTGCTAGGAGTGGGCTCCTCCGCTTCCTGCTGAGGAAAGACCCTGGTGCCTGGAGACTTCTGATTTGTGAGAATGGTTCTCTCTCTCCTTCACTGTCAGTGCACCTGAAACCTGCCTGGAACAGTGAACAGTGGTAATGCTCAGTGCTCGTGTGGCTAGGATCCCTTCCCATTTGTCACTCTGTCTAGAAAAGACGGGGAGAGCAATAAAACTGGGGTCAGTTTTGCACACACCAAGGAGCCTGAGCTTGTGTCAACTCCACAGGAAAAATCTCCTACCTACCCACTTTCAGTACTAAAGCTCAGTTCTCAATCATACTCATTCAGATGCCTATAAGATGCCTATGTAAATAAATATCACTTAATGCAACCCAAGCATTGTTGTTCCAGATTTGCAGAGTTACAGAAAATGTGTACACCTGTGATGTTAAATTTAAGAAAAAAGCAAGACAAGAAGGAAGAAACCAATGGACCAGATAATGATGAATTTCCAGCAGATAAAAGTGAATGCTTGCATTGTCAGATAATCAGGCTGGGGAAACTGTAGATCAAAATGTGCAGGGAAAGATGAACACCAGGGAAAGACAGGCAGAGGAGGAAGGCAAGTTCCATGCCAGGGGCACAGCAAGCTCAGGGCTGGCAAGGAAGGCAAAAAGGGTTGCAGAAGTGCATTTAGCTAGTCTACTTGCTAGCAAACAAGAAGACTGCCCGGACCCTGGTTCTTACACAGGTCCTTTAATATTAGGGTGGATAGCAGTAAAGAATTTAGATTTTGTTTGTTTGTTTTAAGTGTTCTACTGCTGACCTATATCCCCAGGCTCTAAATTTTTTAAACAAGGTCTCACTAAGTTGCCTAGGCTGGCCTTGAACTTGTCATCCTCCTGCCTCAGCCTCCCAAATAGCTGAGATTACATACATGCACTACTATATCTGGCATTATCCAATGATATGGCCTTTGTCCTTAGTTTCTAGGAGGTCATGTCCAAGCCTTGAAATATCCTCCTCAATAAAAATGTTTGTATCTAGGCCTTTTGCCCAGTCGATACGGACAATGTAATTAGAGTGGGGAACTGAGGTCACTCAGTATCAGCCAACCACTAGAAGGGCTAGAGACGAAGGTCAGTAAGTACGGACACCAACCATGTCCACAAAACAGCCCCAGGAATGATCCTGGACTCCATGGCTCAGGTGCAGCACCTGACTGGAAATAAGCCACAAGCCCTGTCCCACAGGCACGCATGACCCTGGTGCTGCCCTGGTGCCACAGGAAGGGAACTGTCGGGCGCTCCATCTTTGGTGCTTTCTCGGACTCTACTTGATGCATATCTTGCCTTGGCTGCTTTTTATCTGCATCCTTTAACAAACCATAACCACAGCATAACAGCCTTTGGGGAGTGAGCTCTGTGGTCCTTACAAAGAGATTTTGAATGCAAGGGTGGTTTGGGAACCCAGAACTGGCAATGGGTATCATAAATGAAAGAGCCTTGTGGATTTTTTCCTTCAATTTTTCAGACATAAAGAGTTTCTCTTGGGGGCTGGGGATTTAGCTCAGCGGCATAAGCGCCTGCCTTGCAAGGAGGCAGTCATGAGTTCGATCCCCGGTAACGATAAAAAGGAAAAAGACCAAAAAAAAAAAAAAAAGTTTCTCTCTAATGAATGGCATGCTCTTTCTGGGAAAAATTAAGTCCCAAGTGAAGAATTTGGTAGCCAAAATTAAACCTGGTTTAATGGAGCCTGCGCCTACCTGTGTACCCTGACATGTCAGTGAGTCCTGCCAGTTGGGGATGGGATCTGCTGGGAAAATAAATACAACCTGGCAGGATTAACCAGGGCATTGAGGGAGGCTGAGGCTGAGACTGAGGCAGGAGGATCACAAGTACAAGCCTAGCCTGGGCAACTTAGCAAAACCATCCCTCAAAGCAGGGGTGTAGTTTCGTGCAAAGACTGGGTTCAATCTCCAATACTCAAAAAAAAAAAAAAAAAAAAAGGAAAGAAAGAAAAGAAACAGACTGTTACAGAAAAAGGTCACAGAGAAGTCAAAGAGGAACATGCTAAAAAAATGTGATTGTGACTGTCTGTTTAAAGTGTAGTGGAAGATTCAGAAGATGAAGTTAAGGAAATCTCCCAGAATAAAGACTAAAATGTTAATGACAAGGATGTTAAAAAATTTAAGAGATAAAGAAGACTGGTCCAGGAAATGCAGTGTCTATCAAAGAGAAGAAAATGAAAGGGCAGAAATGATCAAAGACAAAATAAGACATGCTGAGTTGAACAAGGACATGATCATTACGCTAAACACATCAACAAATGTGGCTAAACATTGACAAGAAAAACCCACATTTACACCCTCATAAAATCTGAGATCATCACAGCTAAAGAGGAAATCTTGAAAATGTCCAGAAATCAAACCCTTTTATCGTCAAAGGAATTAGTCACACTTGTATCTGACTTTACATCAGCACCAACAGATACTATGCTATCACTGGGAAAAAAATGACTTCAACCTAAAATACGGTGCCCAGTAAAACTACCAATGCAAGTTTGAAGACAAAACTGAGATCCACTTGCAGGTATGCAAAATGTAAAAGAGTTCCACATTGCTTGGATAAGCTTAAAGCAAGTCCCCCCCAAAAGATATCTGATAGACAGAATCACGTTTCAGATACAGTGGAAAGAAATGGCAGGTTAATAGCTGTGGCACGGACTCAGGAAGATCCATCTCATGATGCCACCCACACAAGAATGAGAAGCAGGTAGGGACAGAAATATGGTAAGGACCGAATACAGTTTCATAACAAAAACTCAGAGACACATAGAAACTCCAACATAAGAAATCCCCTTAAAGCTATAAAGGATGTAGGATCCAGACATGAGCAAACCACATTTCGATCTGACTGTGAACTGTTAAGGGCACACAGGACAGACAGCTCAGATCACCTAGGCCTACAGCAGCCCAGATGAAGGGACATAAAGTTATACAGTATGTTGTTTTCTATGTGCACAACTTGGCTAAAATGCACACAATCAGAGACTTAGCCATACAACTTGCTTCCGCCCATGCGATATTATAATTTATAAGAATGTTATCAATACATATGATTTATAAGAATTTTATCAATACATATGATTTATAAGAATTTTATCAATACATATGATTTTTGCCCCTGGCTTCTAGTACAGAGCTCTTAAAACTCTTGTAATCTTTTGATCCATGTGGGTGATGGGAAAATCTGTCATTCTAACATTTGGTTTAGGGTTGGGGTGAAGTTCAGTAGTAGAACTTGTCTGGCATGTGCTGGGTTTGATCCCTAGCACTTGAAATAAAAGAAAGAGAAAAGAAGTTGATATACATCTGTAACCCCAGCTACTTGGGAGGTCGAGGCAGTTGAAGGCAGTTTATACCAAGCTCAAAGCCAGCTTAAGCAATTTGGTGAGACTCTGTCTTAAAAGTTCAAAAAAAAATTTTTTTTAATCGGTACCGGGGATTGAACTCACCACTGTGCACTTGCAAAGCAGGCGCTTATGCTGCTGAACTAAATCCCCAACCCCTGAAACATTGTTTTCACAAAGGACTAGGATACAGCCCAATGGTAGAGCACTGGCCTAACATGCATGAGGCCCTGGGTTCCATCCCAAGTAGCACACTCCTGAAAAGTAATAGTAGTAATAACTTTAATCTCAAATCTTGACAAAGGTCCTAATCCTAATCCCTTGAAATTTCCTGGGAGATAAAAACCTCTTTGGCCTTAACAAGATGGTTCTTGGTGGATTCCTGGATGGTGGATTCTGGATGTCACCAGAAAGACTAAGCCATGGTTAGAGGCTGGAACTTCTAGCCCCACCCCACTTCTCAGGGACTCGATAGAGACCACATAGTAACAGGTCAAGCTTATGTGACAAAGCCATTGCACAAATCTCCAAACTACACAGGGTTCAGGAAGCTTCCAAGTTAGACACAGCTTGTGGTTAATGTACACCCCAACTCCACAGGGACAGAAGTTTGTCCTCCCAACATCCTTCTGGAGCTTATTGTATGTCCTTTTTCATCTGTCTGTCTATCTGTATCCTTTATCATAGTCTTTACAGTAAACTGGTGAACAAGAATGAAAATGTTTTCCGGAGCTGGGTAGGCCATGCAAGCAAGTGATTTAACCTGGTAAATAGAGGGAACCCTTACTTTATAGCCGATTAGTCAGAAGACTGAGTATTAAGTAGAGTTTTCAGTTTGGACTGAGCTTTTGCATTCTAGGCCCAACAGAACCAAACCAAAATGGAATCACTCATGTTAAAGTCCCACATTTCCAAGACAAAACTGTTATTTACCTGAGGTTTAAGGAAACAGAAAGGCTATCGTCAAGTTCCTGAACAAGACAGTTTCTGCTCACATGATAACAAAGTTCCCTCTTGCTTGAATCTTTACGAGGAAAAGTACCTTCAGCGTGATCAACTTGCTTCTTGCTCTGTCTTCACCTGGCTCACCATAACACTCAATGCTAGTACACAGGGTAAGGAGCTACTTAGTTCTGGAATCACCTGGACGTTGTGTGCAATCCCAGCACTCTGAGGACTGAGGCAAGAGAATGTTGGAGCCCAACCTGGCCAACTTAGCGAATCCCTGTGTCAAAATAAAATTAAAGGGAGTAGGGGCCTGGGGCTGTAGTTCAGTATGAAGGCCATGGGTTCAATTCTCAGTGCTAGGAAAGAAGGAGGAAGAAGAGTAGGAGGAGGAGGAGGAAGAGAAGGAGGAGGTGGAGGAGGTGGAAGAGGAGGAGGAAGTGAAGGTGGAGGAGGAGGAGGTGGAGGAGGAGGAAGAGGAGGAGGAGGAGGAGGAAGAGGAGGTGGAAGAGGAGGAGGAAGTGAAGGTGGAGGAGGAGGAGGTGGAGGAGGAGGAAGAGGAGGTGGAAGAGGAGGAGGAAGTGAAGGTGGAGGAGGAGGAGGTGGAGGAGGAGGAAGAGGAGGAGGAGGAGGAGGAAGAGGAGGTGGAAGAGGAGAAGGAGGAGGAGGAGGAGGTGGAGGAGGAGGAGGTCAGTGTGGGAAGGGTTCCACACCGAGGAAGGGTTCCCAACATCTGAGACTATAGTAGGATTTTAGGATCCTCAAAACCCCACCTCCTTTCTTGTCCTGACCAAAAATTGGAGTGCTATGATCACCTTGCGATCCAGCCAGCTGCAGAATTTTCCCAACAAGAGGAAGCCCAAGCCAGGAACCCAAACCTTTCTAGGCACAGATAAAGATGCTTAGGTGGTTGTGGCAAGTCCTAAAAGAAACTAGCATGATTTTGAGCCAAAATTCCTTAATCTCTCATGTAAACTCTGTATTCTGATCCCTCCCTGCAGAGACACCCATGGAGGACATTGCTCCCTCCTACTGTCTGTGTCCTCTGTGTGTCCCTCTAATAAAGCTTCACAAATTGTCAAGCCTTTAGTAATCCCAGTAACCCGGATGGCTAAAGCTGGAGGATCTAAAGTTTGAACCCTAGATGGGGAAATTAGTAAATTAGCGAGACTCTGCCTGAAAATAATAATAGTAATAATAAATAAAATAAGTAAAAAGAGCTGGGGATATAGCTCAGTGTGAAGGCAGTGGGTTCAAATCCTAGTACTTGCCTCAAAGCCAAACCATAACAGAATCCATAAGGAATTAAATATTGATATTTTAAATTAAGAGCATCAGAATTACTGGTTTGTCCTTTGGGCTCCTTTCTGGCCCAACTCCACATGGACCAGAAACCTAAGTGTCTTCTCACTGCAGGAAGGACAGTTCTCAGGGCAAATCAAGCTGTCTTCTTGGGGACCCCCATCCAGCTCCTCACATTTCCATTGTTTTGCCTCTGATTATACATTTATAACTCAAGTCTCTGCTGAGGGTGAAATTTCTATCTCTACTTTGAAAACTTTCTTTCTTTCTTTGGTACTGAGGATAGAACCCAGGTCCTTCACTTTTTATTTTGAGACAGGGTCTTGGTAAATCACCAAATTGCCCGAGATGGGTTCAAACTTATGATCCTCCTCAGTTTCCCAAGTGCTGAAGGCATGGACCACCACATCCAGCACTATTTTGCATTTAATTTGCTAATAACATCAAAAGTTAGGAATGGTGACTATGAACTCCTGATTCTTTTTCTTAATTACAGAAATAGAACTTCTGCTTCTCCTTTATTTTTTTCTTTTAAGCCATACTCATATCAAAATACCATAGGCAACAGGATTTCTTTTAGCATTTATAAAGATATGGGAATATTATTTCTTCTCCAATTAATTGCTTCACAGAAATGATGCTACCTGATAATTCCAACAGCTGGGGCTTACCTCTGCAGACATTGGACCTTAGCAATCATATAGTCATCTCTTGTCACCTTGTTCTGGGAAATCTTGTCAAAAACATACATCAAGTGAGTCACTAAACGTTGATTAAGACATTTATGCCTTCTGCCTGATACTGTCTCCTGGGGAGAGGACTTTTCCTGGTAAAACACAACTCTCAGCCCCACTTGACAGTCATCTCCAACGAGCACCTCTGCTTTTCTCCAGTACAGAAGAAATGCAGACAACGACAATGCCGATACTAATAAACATGAAGGCAACAGCACGTACCAAACATGTGCCATCAGATTCCCAAATGCCACGACCTCCAAATGCCTTAGCAACTGAATCTTCAAACCACCTTGCGGAGTTTCTGTTTTACGACGATCACAAAGAAACCCAGAGAGGTTAACTGATTCATTTCAGCCAAGGTCACACAGATAAACAGGAGATGAAAACTTACACTTTTTGCGTGCAGACCCTGAACTTTACTCATGGCCTTCAACTATACCACTGCTCATCAGGGGAAGAAGAGAAAGACAAGAAGTGAAGGAAGTCAAGCAGCACTTTCTGAATGCATATCACGCCCCATATATTCTCAGCTCCGATATCATATGTGGAGGGAAGTGCTTTTGGCCTCTAACCTCTGCATATAAATAAAGACACCAAGGCCGATGGGCACAGGAGCTACCCAGAGCCTCACAGGGCCTGGATTCCACTTTCAGCCACCAACTTGAGAGCTCACGCTCATAACAACAAGCTCTCCAGCCTCCCCCTTCCCATCAGTCAGTCTTTCCTCTAACAAACATTTATTATGCATCTATTCTGTTCCTGCATCCAACAAAAAGCAACAGGACAGCCCTGAGGTCTGTTCTCCTCCAGTACACATTCTCAAGCGATCTCTAGTGTTTCTGTGACCTCCACCTCCATCTCTCTCTGATCTGTCCTCAGAGCTGCAGAAATATCCAGATGAGTTCCCTTCATACTCTCATCAAAGCCAGGGAGATAGATGGGGGATCCCCTACCCCACACGGCCCCACCCAATAAATATCATTTTGCTGGCCCCTGTTGCTACACTGGTTGCTACCCTGCTCCCAGGAAGAGAGAAATGTTTACTCGATGTTTCATTTCACCCTGGTTCTCACCTCCCCCAGCCTGTTACCTGTGAACATGCAGATCTGTCTCTCACCCACAACACTGCGGTGGTGCCCATGTTACCAGGCTTAAGGTAGAACCCGACTGGGCTTCCAACTCATGTATTTCTTCCTGAACCTGGCTGTGCCCTTTAATCAGTGTTCCCTCTACATCAGTGCAATAAAAAGAGCAAAGTCCCTTTCAGAGGTTATTTTATTTCTCAGACATCATAAGGAAGTAAGTTACTTAAGGTTTTTCCCCTTGCAGAAGAGACGGGCTGAAATCATTAATCCAACAAGCTATTCTCTAGAAAGGGGTGCTCTAACAGACACCCCCAGGCACTAGCTGCCGAAGATAGCTCCCTGCAGCATTAGCCCCTGCAATCCGACTCTGTAATTATGATTACATAATAAGTACCTTGTCCCTCGCAGAGATAAAGGGCCGGCACCTGATATCAGCCCACATTCCAAGGGAGGCCAACTGGGATGCAAAACTAACTCTATAATTTAAATGTATTTGAATTGTTCAACCCCTCTGTGCCTCAGTTTCAACTTCTTGTATGCAAAATGGGAGGACTGAATTCTCTACCAGTACAAGTTTTGGTAAAGTGACTTAGGAAAGAAGGTGCTCAGATTGTACCCAGCGTCCTGGGACTCCAGTTTCTAGCAGGAAACCCCGAAGACTGCTAATTCTCCCTGCAGGGTTTTCTGTGCGAAGGAGATTTCTTAGTTATATGGAAAGAAAGAAAGAAAAAAGTAGATAATCCAGGGCTGGCTGGGTAAGATTCCTATATTTTTTTAAGTGCCCAAACAAGTTCCTTTTCCCATGGCATTTGAATCTTTGTGGGACTCATTAAAAATAAAAGAGCTGGGTCAGGCGTGGCTCTCCGAAGGGGCCTCCACCTCCCCTGTCCAACCCCCAGGTCCCCAACCCCCCATGCTGGACACACTCTGCTGGACACGCTCACCTCCATCTGGGCCTCAGGTTGCCTAGGCTGCCTGCGCTGTGTGCTGCTCCAGCAGCTCAGTCCAGCTTTGCAATGCGGTGAGAAATGGGACTGGAACACCAAGGGGAGGCTTATTCGGAGGTGTGGCTGCAGCCAGCTGTCGCAGAGGGATGTGGCCAGCACTGGCCTTGGGTCTCTCCCAAGGGGGTGGAGGGGGCGTCTGGCCGTTCATGTGTAAAACAGTGTTACTCTGCAGAGCAACACAGCCTCCAGAAGAGTCTTCAGTGGAGGAGAATTTAATTCCATTTTCACTTTAAGTGTACATCAAGGAAATGTCATCACTGGAAGTTTCCTGCTCCTTCTCCAGGGGCTGTGACCACGAATCAGATCTACATAATCTTCCTGCTTCTTGATTCTCTTCAAGATATGCTCTATGGATTTTTTTCTTAGTAAATTTGTAAGCTAGCTGATGACCTGGTTGGAGGGTTATGCCACGCAGCCAGTCAGGGATTTTGAACCATAGGAATTTACTACTGTAATTTCTTTCATTCCTCATTTACCACTTTTGACTGTGCATAGCTAAGTGTGTACAAGACCAGAATTTATAGACATTTTTTGTTTGTTTGTTATTGTTGTGTTTGTGGTTCTGGACGTTGAACCCAGGGCCTCTGCACTAAGCTATACCCCATCCCTAGCCTTTTAAAATTTTATTTCAGGATGGGGTTTTGCTAAATTACCTGAGCTAGGCTTGAACACTCAGTTCAAGTGCTGCTTAAAAGTGGCAAGAACAGTAAGTGTGTTCAAAGTGAGGGGGATTCTTGTGAGGGGGATTGACAGCTGTGTGTCTTTTACTGTAAAACATTTTAATCAAAAAGCTGTCTTTTTAAAATAACGTCCCATGCATGAAACTCTAAACAGCAATTACCAACAGGTGATGAGGTGGCAGTTTTTCATCTTCTAGGCAAGTACTTTTATAAACAAACTCTACAAGTAAGGTGTATATACATGGTGTTTGTAATTGTATAAAACCATAGGAAAGGTGAATGAAAAAGCGCTATATCGGAGGCCACTGGGGAACTCTTACGATGAGAGAGAAGGAGGACTTTTTGACAGAGCATGTTCTGGGGCCCCAGACAGAAGAAGCAGGGATCACACATAGCGGCTGGGGACTGTGCCAGGATGGGCGTGGCCGGGGGAGGGATAAATTAGGGTAACAAAGGAAATAGAAATAAATAGACAGAGGTAAGGCAAGAAAGGTCAACTCTGTTATTATAAAGGTCAGTTTTCCTGACCTTCCATCAGCTGTAGATGGAGCTAATTGTAATATATTAAAAATGACTATTTATCATGCCACTGTTCCTCTCATTATATATGTGTTGGTTGTACTGACTCTTTATAGCAGCCTTACAAGCTAGACACTGTTAAGGACCACTCCAGCTTACAGATGAGTCATCTGAAGAACAAAGTGGTTAAGCTACTTGGCCCAAGGTCACACTGCTACGAAGTAACCAAAGTAACATTTGAACCCAGGCAGTTTGGCTGGGGCCCAACTGCTAAAGTGTGTGAAGCTGGGGGCTTAGCACTGTGCTTACACACAGAACAGATGTTAATGACCAACACAGTATGGAAAGATGAGGCTCCCTCCCCCAGCCTGGGCCCTGTTAGGGGATACACCATATTCCAGGCAGGTGGCACGGTGCCCTTCCCATCCTGTGCCAGCTTTGTTGCCCCAGAAACTGCCTGGGCACAGGTAAGGGCAGCACTGGGCCTCCCAAGGAATTGGCAGGTGGGGAGCCCTGGAAGGAGACTGGAGATGCACAGAGGCCCCAGGGAAGTACCTTTTAAACCCTCCTGGCAGGATTTTTTCCACATAGCCACAGATCCCAGGCCCACAGCAAGCCCTGCTAACAGGACCACAGGCAGTGGTCACTGCTCAAGACCAGGACCTGCTCACAGTGCTTTCTAAGCCTGAGTTCAGGTCCTCTCTCCAGCACCTTACGGGATTCAGTTATCTTTCCATCTTACCAACAGGCGCCTGGGGCTTCAAGGCAACTTGCCCAGGTCCCAGAGTGGCTCAGAGATGACACTGGGATCCAGGCTCCACTGGACTAGGCAGAACATGCAATCCCAAAGCAGAATGCGTCTGCTGCCACGAGGTCCTGGAGAGGTCTCCCAGTGACTGGGAGAGACAGCAGGGACCATGGACACATGCCAGTGGTGAGTCTGCAGGCTTCTCTGGGGTTTATGGGCGCTTCGGCCTGCTCAGAAGGCAGGACGGCTCCTGTCTCATCTGTCTCCCACTGCCTCCCCCTTGTCCCTCTGCCCTTCCCTCAGTGGCCACATCTGCAGTACCATGCCTCCCTCCTATCTCAGAGTTGATTTAATCCCCACAGAAAACTTACAGGGCAGATACTGTAATCCTCTCCATTTTCAGGTAAGAAAATTATGGCAGAAATAACTCTTTATCTCCTTCCCCCTGCCAAAAGGTACTCAACTAGAATTATGAGCAAAAGACCACACAGATTCCATGATGAACAGAGCTGGATTCAAGTTCCAACTTTTCTACCTGTGTAACTTGGGCACATTCTCCAGCCTCTCTGAACAGCAGTCTCCTGCAGTGGCCTGGGACAAGCAGGCACATTTACTGAGCATCTGCCCTGTGCCAGGCACAGGGATGCAGCTGCCATAACACAGAAAGGAATCCTGGCCTGGCAGAGGCATGCACTAATCAGAGGCACCTATGTGTGTTGATTGACTTAATTAATCCTCACAAGAACCCCAGGGGCTAAGTACTATTATTGCATCTGTTTCACTGATGGGGAAACAGTCTCAAAAGTAGCATACCCAGCATTCCTTCTTCTAGGGCACAATGGGACCTGGACTAGATCATTAATCTTCAGACTCTGGAGTCTGATTTCCTGGCTTCAAACTGCCACCATTCTCAATTAATGTGGGCCAATTACTTGAGGCTTCTGACCTGTCTCTTGATAGATAAAATGGGACAGGAGACCTACATGCAGGGCATTATCCCACAGGAAACAACATTTAACATTCAGGAAGCACGGCCTGGGTCCCCAGCACACGGAACGCTCAACACAAACCCTGTGCAGGAAGTCCTATTCAGTTCCATCCAGAGATGGAAACTGGGTCTCAGAGAGGGCAAGTAACTCGCTTACAGCTGCACAGCAAATAGACATTCCAAAGCCTGCGCTCTGACCCACCTCTCCAGACCCACAAAAACCTTACCGGGTGGGCACGGTGGAGTAAGCACCTGAATAATGGGGGCAACTGGTCCTCCCACCGCTGCCAGCGGGCCCTCCGCAGAGGCTGCCCCCCACCACCTCCGGAGAGTCCCCGATGCTCTGCCTCCTCCGCGCCCGCCCCTGGCAGCCGGCAGCGTACCTGGCAACTCGTCCTCTCCAATCCCGTGTCCCAGCCTCTCCTCCTCCGCGAAGGGCCCGCTCCTGCACCTGCACCCCGCAGGTGGCGCGCTCTGGCTCCCAGCTGGCTTCCCATCCACAGCGGCGCTCGCTGCCGGCGCTGCAGTCGGAGGAGAGCGCCAGACGCCAGGCGCACTGCGCCCCGCAAGACGCTGGCCGCCAGCCACGCCGTAAGGGAAACGCGAGTTAGTTTAAGATGATCGCTAATCAAAACCACAGAGTGCATGATGGGGCAGGCCTGTAATCCCAGCCCTCCGGGAGGCCGAGGAAGGAGGATTGGAAATGTGAGCCCAACCTGGGCAATTTAGAGATTTAGCCAGAACTTGCCTCAAAACAAAGGATAAATAGGGCTGAGGACGTAGCTCAGTGTGAAGGCCCTGGGTTCAGTCCTCGTGTACACACACACCAATTTGAAAGCACACCTAATACCTACCTGCCCACTCTCAAAAGAACAGAAAATAAATGGGGTGGGGGTGTAGACATTGTACACTGCCATGGGAATGTAAAATTGGTGCAGTGACTCTGGAAAATAGTGGGGTGATGCTTCTACAAATGCAAAATAGAACTTCTATGTGATCTGCTGACCCTGCTCCTGGGTGCATATTCAAAGCAGGATCTCAAAATGGTATTTGCATATTCATGTTCTTTGTGGCATTATTCACAACGACCAAGAGTTGTAAGCAGCCCAAAGGTCTACCCACAGATATATTAAAAAAAAAAAAAGTATTCTATTCTTACAGTGCAGTCCTTAAAAAGAAGGAAATATTTCAGCAGTTGTAACATGATTCTCAAAGACACTGGAATAACCAAGGCATGAAAGGACAAATATGGCTCGACTCCACCCACACAAAATACCAAGGGAGTCAAAATTCACAGAAAGATGCCGGCAAGCTGGTACACAAATGTAATCTCAGCTACTCAGGAGGCTAGGCAGGAAGATCACAAAGACCAGTCTGGGAAATTTAATGAGACCCTATCTCCAGATAAAAATAAAATCCTGGAAAGAGAAAATAGAAAGATGATTGCCAGCTGGGCGTGGTGGCACACGTCTGTCAATCCAGCACTTGGGAGACTGAGGTAAGAGGATCACCAGGAGTTCAAACCCAGCTTGGGCTACACAGTGAGTTCAAGGCCAGGTTGAATTATGGAGCAGGATCTTATCTCAAAACAGAGCAAAATAAGAACAATGACTGCCAGAAACTTACAGAAAGGAAAGAGATTACTGTTCAATGGATATAGAGTTTCAATTTTGTAAGATGAAAAGTTCTAGATACCGATTGCATAACAATGTGAGTATGCTTCACATTACTGAACTGTACCCTTAGAAATGATTAAACAGCAAAAGTAATGTCTTCACAACAATTTTAAAACTGTGCAACAATGGGCCTGAGATGCAACTCAGTGGCCCAGCATGAGGCCCTAGGTTCAATCCCTAACATGAAAAAGAAGTACAATAATATAAATGTAACTGTGATTTTTGCAGCCCAGGAGGACTATGTGGTGCCGTAGGAGTTTATAGTAGAGAAGATTCCTGAATTTCAGAGAAGTGTTCCCTGGGGCAATGCTTCAGCAAACATCTGAGCCAAACAAGGTAGGAGAGGAGGGAAGTAGCCTCCTAGAGGTGCTGGGCCAGCAGGGCACACCAGGTGTCCGAATTCATTTCACAGAATGCACTTTTCTTCCCAGCTAAACTTGCCTGTTTGTTGGGTGCTCTTTCTGGACAGGACTCCAACTGACGAGAAAGAAAGCAGCTGCGTGGTAATATTTAACCAGTTCTTGTTCTTTGATCAATGATCTCCATAGTCTTATGGGAGATACCTTAACTAAAGTTATAAAAGTACATTATTGTGCTGGGGATTTAGTTCAGCGGTTTAAGCACTTGCTTGGTAAGCGCAAGGTTGTAAATTCAATCCCTGGTACTGGAAAAAAAGAGTATCTTACTGTGATATGTTCACACTGGTCATCATCAAAAGATTAAATTTCAGGGGCTGGGGATTTAGCTCAGCGGCATAAATGCCTGCCTTGCAAGCAGGCAGTCGTGAGTTCGATCCCTGGTACCGATAAAAAGGAAAAAGACAAAAAAATTATTTAAAAAAAAGATTAAATTTCCCAGAAAATAAGGTTTTTGATTTAAAGAGACTCATACAAACTTTTCATATGGCTATGACAAATGATTATTATTAACCTCATGGTATATTAATGTACCCATGCTTCCAGATTTATAGAAATGTAAAATGGCTTGTTTATGGTGACAGACTTTTCAGACCTCTGCCTTTAACAAAAACTTATGTGACGTACATCCAACTAAAGGCCAAAAAGTTACGCAAAAACTTCTTATGTATTAGATAAGGAGGTTTGACTGTATGAGGATATTTTATATCAAAAATGGAAATTCAAGGGTGTTACAAAATGTCATCATGATTGTCATACTGTAATATTAGGTATGGGTTTTGATTTCTAATTTAATGTATAAAATGTATAAATGTTTATTAACATTCTATCGGTATTCAAATGTTAAAACATCCATGGTTGTTTTAATCGGTAACAGGGATCGAACTCACAACCACACGCTTGCAAAGCAGGTGCTTATGCCGCTGAGCTAAATTCCTAGCCCCTGAAAATAATGGTTCTATTTTATGCTCCTAAATGCTTGATATTTGGATAATATGTTAAACTTACTGCCTCTACTACTCTGTACTATTATCAGTCTTTTCTTTTGGATGTTCAGTAAGTTTGGAGACCAAATATTAGAGAGACAGACCGCTAAGAGGACAGCCAATAATTTAGTCCCAGCTCTCTGAGGTCAGTGAGGACCCAGGACATGAGAGAACCTCTGCTGAATCATCCTCTACTCAGGAGGCCCGGGACTTCTCATCAAGACCACCATGAGACCACGGAGGGAAGTGATCATTGATGTCTAATATGCCTAAGGACAGTCACTGCAAGAAAATGGTTTCCTAAGCTTTCATGGAAAGCAACCTGGTCAAGCAATGGCTGTGACTTATCCAGGTGGTTGACACTGACAGAGGAGCTAACAGTTGCTATGAATGGTCCCATGGGGAGAAAAATGCACTATAGAAAATGAGCTCAGACACCCTGCGGTTCCTGCTGGCCCAGCACCTCTGCAAGGCTACTTCCCTTCCCGCTGGCTCAGATGTTTGCTGAAGCATCATTGCCCCAGGGAACACTTCTCTGAAATTGAGGAAACTTCGCTGTTACAAATTCCTACAGCACCAGTTGCCCACCTCAGAAATTGTAAAGGAAGCCTTATTATCTCTAATTTTACTTCTCACTCTTGCTGTCAAAGAAATTCCCAGCTGGGCACGGTGGTGCAAGCCTGTACTCCCATCACCCTGGGAGGCTGAGGCAGGAGGATCACAAATTTCAGAGCAATCTAGGCAATTTAGCAAGACTCCGTCTTAAAATTAAAAATAAGGGCTAGGATGTAGCTCAGTGTGAAGGTCCTAGGTTCAATCCATACTTCCAGGGTTGGGTAACCGATCCCAACCTCTCCTCAATCCCAGTTTTTCAGGCAAAAGCAGATAGACTGAGAAGAATTGCCTGGAGTCAATTCAGCACTAAAAGAACGGTGATTTAGTCACGTGACTTTCAGTCCCACCCTCACCCCCCTCCCGTGAAATCAAGCAGTCTAGACTGCAAAGACTAAGATACTTGCTTCCGGCGCCCCCTGGCGTGTGACACTGGGAAAGCGGCTCACTTTCCCTGCGTCCGCCCTTCAGCGTTGATCACTCGGAGACAGGGCTGGCATCCTCTTAGAGCAGTTCTTGGCATCCAGTGGCATTAAGATCTGGAACACCATGGCTTAAGAATTTTTAGTTCTTAAAATTGTAGTCAGGTTCGTCGTGTTCAAGTACTTTTTGAGTGCCCCTGGCTCAGCCCAAATGTCTTCGCTGAACGTGAGAAAGACGAAAAGGGCGATGCGGTCTGTGAAAGTGGTGACTCCGGAGGGGCGGGGGAGAGTAATGTGAAAAGTGCATAGCAACCAGAGGGCGGCCTCCCTGGGGGCTGAGCAGAGGCCAGGCACTGCTCATGTGGCCAGGCTCCAGAGTGCTGATTATAACCGAGACCCAGTTAATCCTCCCATCTCCAGGGAGGACGCTGTGTGCTCCCAGGGAAAACACCGGTCACCACGGCGGGGATCGGCTCTGCTCCGAAGACTGCAACCAAACTGCTGCTCACTCGCGACCCCTGCTGGTCATCTCGTCAATCTCTCCAGAAGGATTCGAGAAAGGGCGTTGACCTAGATTTAGAGAAAGGCTCTAACCCAGCCGAGGGTAACCTAGGCTAAGAGAAGGAGCTGCAGAGCACAGCGGGGCGGCGCATGCCTGTAGTCCCCGCCTTTGGGAGGCTGAGGCAGGGTGTTATTTTTTATTTGTATTACTGTGTCATTGGAAACTAAATACAGTATACTTTCTGTGAAGTTTGGACAAGCATTATTATGTTCATAAATTCATTGACCTCTTAAAACGGTTTTGAAAGAATATCCAACCGAAGACTACAGATGACACTGAAGGATGGCCTCGATTGAAGATGGAAAGACCATAAAAGCAATGACAGTGTCATACTATGAAACCCCTATCCTGCGGCCCAGTAGTAGCAAAAGCTAACATTTATCAGCATTTGCTGTGTGTAGCACACTGGTCTGGAATTCGCTCCATAAGTTAATGTGTGTTTGTGTGTGTGTGGCTCTGGGGAATGAACCCAGCTCTTTGTTTTTCATTTTGAGACAGGGCCTTGCTAAATTGCCCAGGCCATACTTGAACTTGTGATCCTCCTGCCTCAGCCTGACAGGGTGCTGAGATTACAGGCGTGAACCACTGTACCTGGTTTATAGCAGTCCCTACACTACAGCAGTTGTAGGTATTCATAAGCAGCCAGCCTTCGAGATAACCCTTAAGGATTCTTGCTTCTGAGTTTCAAGCTTCTGTGTATTTCTTTCCTCCCAGAAGAGGGCAGACGTAGGTAACAGACAGGATTGTGTAGGAATCATGGTACAGTATTTTCCTCTTGGCTTCATTTATCATGGTCAGTTATGTTCCAAATATATTAAAGGGAAAATTTCAGAAGCACACTTTTCTGAGTAGCGTAAGAAAATCTCCTGCCATCCTTCCTCTCCTACTGAGGATGTGAACCATATCCATGCCTCCTAGTCACAGTAGTACCCTGGTCTCCAGGGCTTGTGTCCAAGCAACCTTTCTTGTGCCTAATAAGGTCCCAAGGCACAAGAGTGTCAATGCTAGAAATTTTTATTATAGTGCATTTTATAACTTGTTAATCTCTAATCACAATTTCTACATTAAGCTTTATCATAGGGATGTGTATATCATGCAACGTTACATATAGGGTTCAGCGCTGACCAGTTTTGGGCATGCATGGGGGATCTCAAAACGTATCCCTGCGGATAAGAGGAACTCTAGTGTGCATCTTCCAAGGCTGAGTCCTGAAAGACTCTGCCACTGTGTGTTTTTCTTTCTCCCTGGGTACTCACTTTGGAAGAAGCCAGTCTCTGTGATGTGAGGACGCCCGAGCAGCACTGTGGAGAGACCTGCATAGAGAGGTGCCTCAGCCTCCTGCCAACACCGTGCGTGGAGCCGTCTTGGTGTGGAGCAAGCTTGGGTGATCACGGCAGGGATATCCCCAATGCAAGCCGTGAGGGAGCCTGAAACAGATCTGCCCAGGGTGCCTGCAGGCAAATTCTCCACCACGGAAACTGTGAGGGATGAGAACTCTTATTTATTGTTTCTGGCTGCTACATTTTGGCTAAATGTGTAATAAATAACAGTGCAGTACTCTTGTTTTTTTGGGGGGGTTGTTTTGTTTTGTTTTTGAGACAAGCTCTCACTATGTAGCCCAAACTGGCCTTGAGCTCACTATGTAGTCCAGGCTGGCCTTGAACTCAGTGATCTCCCTGGCTCTGTGCTGGGATTATAGGCCATTATGGTATTTTCATATCTGCCTGTAACACTTTTTGAGATGGGATCTCACTCTATAGTTCAGGCTAGCTTTGAACTCACTATGTAGCCCAAACTGACCTTGCCCTTGTGGTGATCTTCCTGCCTCAGCTTCTCACGTGCTAGGATGACAGGCATGCACACCCATGCTTGGCCCTGTAGCATATTTTGATCATATCCATCCTGCTATTGCCCTCCCTCACACTCCCTCCCATTTCTCTATTCCCTTCCTCTTGTCAACAGTTTCCTTTCTGTTTTTTAAGATTTCACATATTAGAGAAAACATAGTACTTGTTTAAGTCTGACTTATGTCACTTGAATAATGACCTCCCATTGCATCCATTTTTCTGCAGACTACATAGTTTGATTTTTCTTTATGGCTGAATAATACTCCGTTGTGTATATACCTCTTTTCCTTACATTCGTCTGCCGATGGGCACCCAGGTTTCGTGTTTTAGCCACTGTGAATTGTTAGACTTCCTTCTCCTAAAGTTTCTACCACCTCTCAATAGCACCAAGTTGGGGAGCAAATCTTTAACAGATGAGCCACTGGGGGACATTCTAGATCCAATCTTAGCAAAAGGGAAACAGGCCCAGAGAGGTCAGAGAGAGTCAGTGGCAGGGGCAGGGTCACAACCCAAGCTGACCATTCGGAGATGGTGCAGTGAATCTCAGGACCATTAGCGTGCACTGGGACCCTGGTGTGACAAACCTCTTCTGCTATTCTCCCTTGCTTCATCAGTTCCTCCTGTGGCCCCCAAATATCTCCTTGGTGGATTTCCAGTTTGTGTCACTGTAGTTTATGACAGTATGTGACCTAAGAATGTCCTAGTTTGTTGGCTCTGAGAACCAGAAACAGACTCGGTATGAGGCGCCTTGGTAGGGTCCCAGATGCTGGGGTCTGTGGGTGTTCTGCCATCTTGTTCCTCACTCAGTGAGGGAGCAGAGATACTACTCTTTGTGGAAGAAGGAATATACATCTAAAGGTTACATTCTATCCAACCACCAAGGGATGCATTTAAATATTTAAATCCCACTTCTAGTCTCCTAGATAGCACAAACCTGTCATCCCATACTCTCAAAGACTGAAGCAGAAGGCTCACAAGTTTGAGCCCACTCTGGGCAGTTTAGCAACGTAATAAGACCCTGTCACAAAACTGTTATGCAGTCTGGGCTAGAATATTCCATCTTCCTGCCTCTGCTTCTCAGAGTGCTGGAATTACAGGAATATGTTACCTTGCCCAGCCTCTCTAAAGTGTTCCATTTTTGTTTGTTTTGGCTTTGGTTTTGGCTTTTTGATTTACTACTAAATCCTCCTTAGGTCTTTAAATTTCATAAAGACTTGCGTTTGTTGTTCTTCGATAAGAAAATGTAGCCCATTTCTTCACAGGGTCTTGATAGGTAGTTCGGGCTGTCCTTGAACTTCCTATGTAACCCATGCTGGTCTCCCAACTCGCAATGATCGCTCTGCCTCACTCTCCGAGAGTGCTAGGATGGCAGGTGTACGCCACCACACCTGACTTCTCTGTACGGTTACATTTACTGTTAAGTAAACATTTTTATTCCTTCTCTCCAAGTCTTCTATTTTGAAAAATTTTAAATCAACAGCAAACTTCAAGAATATTGCTTGAACAACCAGGTTCACTTCTGTGTTAGTTTCCTGCAAAGGCTCTGACAACTTACCCCAAATCTGATGGCTCATCACAAAGCACTCCCATAAATCACATTGCTAAACTATCTGGTGTCACTCAGGGCTCCAGACTAATTAAGATCCTCCTACTGGACAGGACATTCCAGGGACTTAGAGATGCCTGCAGGGGCCAAGGGCATCACCCCACACAAAGGCTAATTCTGAACTACAGAGTGACCTCCCTTCCTTCACAAATCCGGTGACCAATCCGTGCTAGGAGGCTAGGTATCTCTGGGGCCCATGCTCCAGCCTTCTCCAGTCTCTAAATACATTCCTCAGGGTCTCCTAAGAACACAGCCCTCCTCCTGAGGCCTCATTCTAATTATCACCTTGGGGAAGGTAACATTGTTGCAACACTATTTTCTTCTTAAAGTTTGTTTGTGGTATTGTTTCCTAATGAAGTCCATATTCAGATGTCCCCTGTTCTTCCTATAACATGTCAATCCAGAATTCAGTGAAGAATCATGAATTATATTTAGTTTTATGCCTTTTTATTCACCTCTCATCTAGAATGGTTATTTAATCCTTTTGGTTCGTTCAGTGTGGTGATCGATTTTGTGGTCTGCGGTTGAAACCCAGGGAAAGGGTGGCAGGCAGCACCTGGAGCGCAGGATTTAAGGAGACACCTTCTCTCAGGTGCCACCTTGTGCTTGCAAATCCCCGAGAGTAAATGTTTTGGTTTCAATACGTCCCCAAAATTAAGTGTTGGAGATAGTCCCCACACTCCTGCGTTGATGGTGCATAGAGTGGGGGACTTTAGGAGATAATTAGGGTTACATGAGGTCATGCGGGTGAGCCCTCCATGATGGCATTAATGGCTTTGAAGGAAGAAGAAGACACTGAGTTTTCACATTTGCTCTGTCCACCATGTGATGCAGCATGAGGGCCTCACCAGCTATCAGCATCTTGATCTTGGACCTCCCAGTTTCCGGGTCTGTGAGAAATGAGTTTCCATTTTTCACAAGTTACCCAGTTTGTGATCTTCTCTTACAGCAACAGGGAGCAGACAAAGACAGTCTCACGACAGGCTATTCCGTGAGTCCCTCCCTCCCTTAGACAAGTGCCAGTCCTGTGTTGGAGGTAAAGAAGATTCTTTGCTTGATTAAACTTTAGCCATGCTCCTGGGCTTTACCTACACCAGTTGCACACATTCTTGTAAAATCTAGTTTTAGGAGAAAGCTCTGCTGTCAGCTCAGTGAAGACCCCCAGCCCTGTCCCTATATCTGATGCCCGCTAATTCTGAGAAGGCTCCTTTTATCTTCCTCCTTCTCTTCCTCCTCCGCCGCCTCTTTGTCTTCCTCCTCCATTTCTCAGATAACATCAGTTCACACGGTCTGTCTTCAGCCAGAATCCTGTTAGGACAGTGTAGCCAGTACCCCCCACCTTTCCCCGCCTCCTGCTTCATCTTAGTGACATCCCCCACCCTGCTCCTTGGCTGTAAATTCCCACTTATCCATGCTGTGTTAGGGATAGAACCAGCCCCCTACCCCCCAGCCCCTGCAAAATCCCACAGCCATGGTCCCACACCTATCATGACAAGTTGGTGTGGAAGTCGTGCTACCACTGTGGCTGTTCAAGATACCAGAGACATCCATGGACCCTGAGGTGAGGATTCACAGAATTAAAATTACTCTCACCAGGCATACTATGAAATCCCTGGAGAAAGTGTGCTGATTTCATCAGGGGTACAAAGGAAAAGAATACCAGAGAAAGGACACATTTGCACGGGTGCTAAGGACTTCAGAATCTCTATAAGCAAAACACCTCATGGAGAAGGTCCTAAGACTTGGGGTTGCTTCCAGGCGAGAGCCCACACATTGCTCACTGGCTTGCACCGTCCTTCTGAGGCTAAGCAGATGACTTCGATCAGCATTGAGCCAGGGATGTTCCTGGGAAGCCAAGTTCTAATGAATCAGTCCTTCACTTTCTTGGTCCTCAGTTCTTGGTGCCTTTGACGAAAAAATTCAGTCCAGACACACAGGCCATGCAGAAATATAGGTAGAATTTAATGTAAAATAGATACGAAGTTACACCTCCAAGGAAGACTGACAGTGTCCTGTACCAAGTGTGAGTTTGGAAAGTTATAAAAATTTTTCCAAATGAGGAAAATTATGATGCTTATAACATTCTACTAAGAGGTGACTTCAGAATTGTAAAATGTCTTCCTGTCATTTTTACCCTGTCAGTGTGTCCTGGGGGCTTTAATCATGTAACAAATTTATGAGAATTTGAGAAAGATAACTCCTTAATTTTTATTTTTGGTACCAGGGATTGAACTCACCACCTCACACTTGCCAGGCAGGTACTTATACCATTGAGCTAAATCCCTGACCCCAGATAACTCCTTAATTTAAACCAGGCTCCAACCCAAGGTAGAAGAGTCTTAGAGAACATTTCCCATTTCCGATGTGTCCTGGAGAAAGATGGCCAGACATCGAAACAGAAGTGCACAGTGTGTAACCATAAGATGTCTCTGTGCTTGGGGACGACTTGGTGTCTGAGACTTTCAAAAATGATTTAAAATGTACTGTACATTGAAGTCTTTCTTTACTTAACTGACAACACATGCTATTTTGGACTTCCCCTTGATCTCTCAGGCTCTAATGTTCTAATCATCTGCAAAGCAGGAGTGGAGATGGATGTCACCGTTGCAGATGGCTAAGGCAACCTTTTAATACATTGAATACTTTTTAAAATAAACATTTAATGAGGTGGTTGCCTGGGGCTATATAGCTTTCTAATGTCTGCACAAAGGGCTGGGACCTTGATTTCCCATCCTTCTTGCAGAAAGCGCTACCAGGCCTTTGTGTCCTGACAGCTGGCTTCTGGGCTGTGAGCAGTCCCTTGGGGACTCTTGGTCATTGTTAGGATTCAGTTTGTGGCAGAGAGAAGAATTCAGTGAGATCCTCCCAGGAGCCGGAAGGTGGGGAGGGGATGGAAGGTCTGTACTTGAGGAGAGAGGGATGGTCCAAGGCTGGCACTGATGTGGGAGGACAGGGAGTCCCAAGCCAGGAAGGGGATGTATTCCAGAAGGGCTAGTGCCATCTCTGAGGCCCCTGGGAATGGACACACCCATGTGGAAGTGTGAGGTGTCCAGAAAACAGGGAAAAGGAGGGTGATCCCATTCCAGTCCAGCATACTGGGTCATGGCTGATACCCCTTAAGAAAGATGGATTACCAAAAGAAAAACATATCAAGTGTATTTAATCCAAGGTTTACATGCACTGGAGCATTTAGAATGAAGACCGGCAGACTGAGGGTGAATGCCCCAGGTTTATATTTGGGTTCCATGAAATCTGACAGCCATGGGGAAATAAATTAGACATAAAGAGTGTGAGCTGGGACTGGGAGTGTAGCCCAGCTAGGTGACTATATAGGTGACCACAGACAACTCCTGCCTATAGAACTTGCATTGCACTTGGGAGAAGGGAACTCAATAAACATAAAAGCAGGTCAGTGTATTTTGATAAATGCCACGAGAAAAGGATCCAGATAGAGTCAGGGAGGGCCAGGCAGTGTGTGTGTGTGTGTGTGTGTGTGTGTGTGTGTGTGTGTGTGTGTGTGTTGGGGGGTGATATTTGAGGGGTAGCCAGGAGTGGCCATGTGACTTTCTGAGGAAAGTGTTCCCTGCACGTGGTTGGCATCTGTCTGCACAAAGAATGTGGGAAATCAAACAGTACACTCCCCATGGAGGGAGTGATAAAGGTATTTCATGATAAGGTAAAAAAGCATTTATGGCCAAGGCCTCTGGAACAATAGATTAACGTATACAGATCTATTTCCTAACTGACACTACAAAATGGAACTCCCTTGCAGTGTGTTAGTCAGCTGTTTCTCTATATTCTTTGACCTTCAGTAGACCCTCTTTAACACCCTGGCGTGGGCCTCTCCCGTGCTGCACTCTCCTGGCATTTTGGTGGCCAGTGCAGGTCCCTCTCTCCTGGCCTCTCTTGTTTACTCTGCAATCAGGTCCTTGTGTGTGGTTGGCAGATGGACTATGGATCAGAAGGACTCTGGCGGGGGCAACTCTCCTGCAGAAGGAAGGCCTCAGGCTGACACCCCAACAGCCTTCGGGGTAGGAGTTAAGGAGTCCTCTTCTGATCCTTGCATAAGGGCTTGCAAATGAGTGACCTAGCTGAGGTTACACTCTGATGGAACCCAACGGCAGTGGAAAAAGAACGGCCTGCTACACTCCGGGAAGTAAGGGACCACTTTTCTTCTGAGAGGTTACCCTTACTTTCAGTGCACACGTAGTTGTCAGTGGCTGCTCATTCAAGGTGAATGCTCCTATGCTAGCAGACTCTCTACCAAAACCCTCCCTCTCTGCTTAGCTTTCGTGAACTCATAAAAAGGACACATTGCTGGACCGGTGAGTGCCTCAAGAGATACTGCTTCTCCAGTGTGCAGTCAGTCCTGGGTGCCTCACCTGCATACTTTCTTTGTTTCTTTCTTTTTGTGTTTTTGCCTCAAGCTTGTTCCCATCCCTTTCTCTTAACCAGAAGATCCTATCACACCTTGCTGTGAGCCACTTGGAGATCGCTGCTATCTCTTTAACTGCAAATCAAGCAAAATTAAAATTTGCATGTGTGAGCTCACTGATAGGATTAGTAGTCATACTTTAACCTTGTATGATATATTAAAAACACCACCCTATTATTCGCTTTCTAACTCTGAGATTTCTGACTGGGTTTATGAGTTTATAGTAGTTTCTTACTTGCAAGGGGATTTTTCTGATTGTACATGAGGAGATATTATTACCTATCTTAAGTATATAATACTGTGTATTGTGTGTCTCATCTTTGTTCTCCGAGTCTTAACAATAATCAGAGACTCCAGCTCCTTTTTAGTACAAGCTCAGGAATATGCTGAAGCTGTACAGCAAGGAGCAAGCTGGATTGTGGGCTGCTTTCCATCCCCAGCATTTCAAGGCTCCCTTGGTGTATACCCCTCTCAAAAGAGGAAGACTGGAACCAATTACAACTTGACATTGATGGAGACTGGAGATCTTCAAAGACCTCAAACATGGTCCACCATGCTAAGCTAGTAAAATGGCTCATAAGCATCCCATTACACAATAGAGCTCATAATAAGACTTTGTCTAAGGAAGAAACTGCTGCTACCCTGTGGCATTATGCAACCATTACTGTAAAATGCCCCTCGTTCCCATTGATTCATGAAAATAACCACAGAGAGGCTGGGGATTTAGCTCAGGGGCATAAGCTCCTACTTTGCAAGCAGGCAGTCGTGAGTTTGATCCCTGGTTCCGGTAAAAATGAAAAAAGACCAAAAAAAAAAAAAAATTCACAGGTATGAAGATGAGTACTTCCAAATCTGAGATGGTTATATTTGCTTACTCAAGCTGATGGAACCTCAGTCAGATGGCCCCTCTATGCTGGGAATAATGAAAGCATGCTTACTCTAATTGGCCGAATTCCAACCTACAAAATATTTGGGTTGGGTTCCCTGTAGATAATGTTCACATATAATAGTCTTACAGAACGAGGACTGGTTTGCAACTGATTGACTTTTTTGCCCTGGCATTTATTGGGCTCCACTATGTGGGAGACAACTTGAATGACTCCTCTTGAATGTGGAACAGTTGCTGCAACTTTGATTATATGGAGATTTATTTCCTTATACTGATATGTACAGAGCTGACTATGGTATTTCCTTCTCTCTTCAATTGGCTCTAAGCATTGCAAATAAGGCAGTAAGGTACTGGTATGTAATCTCTAAAGTCATCAGTCTCCTGTTTCCTCGCATAGTGCTCTCTCTAAAATATATAAGCACAGCTGGAGGTCAGAGACAGTCCTCTCCAGGAATGTCATCGGGCGTGAGCCCCTTGGTAAAGAGGTTCTATGATTCCCCAAGGCACAAAAGTTTACATATCAGAAACTGAAGCAACAGCCTCCTAAAACAATTCTACCTTAATTGAATTATACAAATTGATTCTTCTGCATATCTTTGTCTCTGCATTTTGCAGAGATGCTTTTCTCCCTATCTGGCTAGCCAAATTACTCACATAATTCCTGCCATCTTGTCACTCATCTTCAAGCCACCCCCTTCTTCACAAGGTAATAAATTCTGGGGGAGACCTAGGATCAGAGCCTTTGTCTGCACATCCTCCTGGGGATTGGATTTTGGACCGCTTGGCTGCCCTTAACTTGGAATATGTCTTGGTGTCTTTGCTGCCAGGGGTTGCATTGGAGATGGTAGATTGGAATTAACTTGCTGAGATTCCAATAACATCTCATTGGGATTGCAAATACAACTTTTTGGATTGGGAGGGACACTAGAAAAGGGATTACAATACTTGGGTGGCTGTACACAATATTTGGGATTACAATACCACCCAATGCCAATGATTGGTTATGTGGGACAAACATGTGGCCATGGCTTCCTCCAAGATGGATAGGAGAGAGTACTCTAGGATTTTCCTGGATGCAGGGGTGAAGGACTAAGAACATCCCACAGCCTGCAATTCTCCCCATGCTTTAACATCGTTAGACTAGGCATGTTTTTCATTGGTGTGATGATTTACTGTCCATTTTTATTCTATCTCCTGGGCTAGAAGTTGTAACATAGCATATCTAGTCCTTAGCCAATGAACCCCAGAGAGCTCTTAATGACAGCACAAGCTATTTCCCTCCTACGTATGGAAGTAAAACTAACGTGACAGGCAGCGCTCCAAAACAGATTGACTTTGGTTATTTTACCGACAATCCAGAGGAACTTCAGCTATCATTAAGGTAGAATGCTGTTTATTACATTCCTGGTAACTCAGGTACTGTGTTTTCAGCCTGTGAAGATCTCCATCCATAAGTTCAGGCTATGTCTGATCCTACCTTTCCTTTAAGCAGCTTAATAGGGAATTTTATTTCAGGGTTCTCATGGGAGAATTGGCTTCTGATAATAGGGATAATTGTTATATTAATATTGGCATTTGAGCCTTCATCTTTAACTGCTTATGTCACTTTGTATCTTGTAGGCTGAGTCATTTTTCCTTCTGCCAAGTGACAACTGCAGATCACAATTCACGTTTCCATCTAGAAATGATGACTGGCTGGCCACTTGAACAGACAATAACCCAAACATATCCTCCTTTCTCTCACCCCTGATGGTTCAGCAAAGCCAGTACAGGGCCCCCTTCATCTCTTCTCAGCAGAAAGTAGCTAAAGATTGAGCACAAGGCCCTGAGTGACTGGCTGACTTTGCTGAATTGTGAGAGAGGAAACATGTGGGGAACATGATTATCTTATTATTGTTTCCGTGAGACCACACTGCATCCGAGCAATGACTCTGTAATACAACATTCACTTCTGACCTCAGAGGCTGCAAGAACTACCACTTTATCACCAGGCATTCAAATCGCTTGATGCATTTCAGAAAATACACTTTCCTCCTCATCCCTATTAATATTAAAGGCCTCTCTCTGACACAAAGATGTATTTTTCTAACACACTTGACCGAAGAAACCAACTAGCCTATGGTATATATATACACCAGTATGTGCGCATAGAAGGATAGGCCCTGTGTACCCTTGGTAACCCTACTCAGATGCACTGTTCTGTTTTTTTTTTTTTAAACAGAAAATGAACTACTATATTATCTCACTTTCCATAAAAATTCATTTATGCTATCACACATATTAAAATCCAATAAGACACAACATGATAGAACTAATGGAAACAGAAGAACAGAAGCATGAAAAAAAAAAGGAAGAACAAAAGCATGGTAGGACTTCAAAGCAAGATGAAATTAAATCAGCAATGGCTGCCATAATGCCTTGTTTTCTTCAAAAAATTGTTCATACCATCACACATAATAAAATCAAACAAAACAGAATAAAACCATTCCAACTAATGAATGAAAACATTATAAGGCTTCAAATCAATGTAACTGTTTTTCTTTTCAACAGCACCAGAAACACTAAACCCTATTAAAGATGTGACTCGGTCTTCAGATAACAGCAAAATTGAGGTAAATGGACAATAAAATCGTCAGAACCTGGTAGAAACATTCCTGAGATAATGTTCCCTTTTTGGAAGGGGTGAGGTCTCGCCTTTTTTATTTGTTTGTTAGAGCATGTTTGCGGAGCATAATGTTTTCGTTCGTTGTGGGGAGTCAGTCCATGTAGAGAACACATCTCAATTCCTTTTTCATCCCCTTTCCCCCACCCCTCCCCCTGCCTCCATCTCTGATCCCCCTTCCTCTCTGAGAAAGATCTACCTGCCTACTTCCTGTTAACTATCTTTTATCGTGATCTTTACTTGTGCTTTGAGTTTCTCATGTAAGAGAAACCATGATGTTAAGATTGTATATATGATTTATTTCACTTAACATTATGGTCTTACGGTGCAGTTTTTCCTACAAATGCATCATTTGTCCTTCTTACAGCAGAGCACTGCTCTATCCACTCATAGCTGATGGACATATAGACCACTTTCAATATTTAGCTATTATGAACAGTACTGCTGTAAACATGGGTATGCATATATCGCTGTAATATGAAGTCCTTAACTCTTTTGAAAAGATGTCCACTTGAAGGAGAAGAGAAGGGTAATAGCTTGGCCAAGTAGGATTTCTATTTTCAGTCTTTTGCCCAAAAGACTGAATCTTCATACTGATTTCCTTGTGGCTGTCCTTGGTTACATTCTCCCGACAGTGTAGAAACCCCCAACCCTAGCATTTTTTATTACTTGAATTCTTGATGATGATGGCCATTCCTTGTGGTATAAGGTGGAATCTTAGTGTACTTTTAATTTGCATTTCTCTAATTTTAATCAAAATACCAATAGTATTCTTCAAAGAACTCAAGAAAAAAATCCTAAAATTCATATTAGAACCAGAAGAGACCCAGAATAGCAAAAGCAATCTAGATTTTAAAAAAAAAAAGCAAAGCAGGAGGTCTATAGAGACATCTCAAATGTCTCTATATTGACATTTCTTCAAGTATTTAGTGGCCACCTGTAGTTCTGTGAAGTGTCTGTTCAAGCCAGTGCCCATTTTTTGATTGGGACTTTTTATTTTGGTGCGTCTAATTTTTTAGTTCTTTATATATTCTAGATATTTGTCTTCTGTCTGAAGAATAGCTGAAAAAAGTTTTTTTGCATCGTGTAGGCTTTGTTTTCACCTCGTTGGTTATTTCTTTTGCTGTGCAGATTTTTAACTATGTGATTCTGTTTGGTGACTCTGAGCATTATTTCCTGTGCAACCAGAGTTTCATTCAGAAAGTCCTTGCCTATGCTTATGTCTCCAAGAATTTTACCTATTTTATCTTTCAGTGTTTTTGTTTTAGTATTTAGTTCTTTCATTATGATTTTAGTTTAGGATATGGGGAGAGATATAGGTGTAGATTCAATCTTCTCCATGTGGAAAGCCAGTTTTCCCAGCACCATTTATTAAAGAGGCTGTCTTTCCTCCAGTGTATGCTTTTGGCTCCTTTGTAAAAAATTAAACAATTGAATTGCTTGGGATTGTTTCTAAATTCTTTATTCTGTTTCATTGATCTTTGTGCCTGTTTTATGACAATACCATGCTGTTTTTATCACAGTGGCTTTGAAATGTAATTTCAAATCTGCGACTGTGATACCTCCTGCTTTGCTCTTTTTGGCTAGATTGCTTTTGCTATTCTGGATATCTTCTGGTTCTATATGAATTTTAGGATTTTTTTCTTGAGTTCTATGAGGACTACTATTGGTATTTTGAGTGAAATTGCATTAAATCTGTATGTCAATTTTAGAAGTATGACCATTTTGACTATATTGCTTTTGCCTATCCAGGAACGAGGAATATCTTGCCGTTTTCTGGCATCCTCTCAATGTTCTTTTTCAGAGTACTGTGGTTTTCATTGTAGAGGTCTCTAATTTTCTTAATTAGGTTAGTTACTATGTATTTGATTTTTCTGGAGGGTGCTATTGTGAATGGTATTTTTTATAACTTCTTTCTCAGTGGGTTCATTTTTACTGCACATGAATACTAGTGACTTTTGTGTGTTGGTTTTGTACCTTGCTATAGTTTTATACCTTGCTGAGTTTGGTTATTTATTCTAGGAGTCTTTTTGTTGTATTTTTGGGGTTTTCTATGTGGAGAATCATCTGCAAATAATGATTGACTTTCCTTTCCTATACATATCGTTTTTGTTTCTTTTTCTTGCCTAATTACAATTGCTGTTGTATTAGTACAAGAGTGCTGAATGTGGTCATCCTTATCTTGTTCCTGATTTTAGAGGGAAAGGGTTAAACCTTTCCCTATTCAATATGACGTTGTTAGTAGGTTTGTTATAAATGGCTTTTATCAGATTGAGATAAGATCTTATATCTACTTTCTTCAGTGATTTTATCATGAAAAGACTTTGGAGTTTGTCAAAGGCCTTTTTTGCATCTATTCAGATGATTATGTGATTTTTCTGTCTATGTGATGTATTTTATATATATATATATGTATTACGGGGGATTGAACTCAGGACCTTGTGCTTGTGCTTGTCAGTCAGGCACTTACGGCATTGAGTAAATCCCTGGCCCTTGATTTGCATACATTGAATTATCTTTACATCTTGGGATGATACTTAATCATGATGTATGATCTTTTTGCTGATTTGTTGCATTCTGTTTGCTTATATCTGGTTTAGGATTTTTGCATCTGTATTCATTTCAAGATGCTGTCTAGAGGTTCTCCCCCCACCCCCTTTGGTTTTCTAGGTTTTGGTTGAAATCAGGGAATGCTGGCTTTCAGGAATGACTTTTGGGAATACTCCTTACTTTTCAATTTCATTAAAGAGCTTGAGGTGTATTGATTGGAATTAGAAAATCTCTGAAGTTTTTTTTTTTTTTTAATTTTTAAAATCTGCCTGGACTTAGATTTTTCTTAGCTGGTAGGTTTTTTTTTTTTTCGTTACTGCTTCAGTTTCATTACCATCTCCTAGATTATGTGGGGCTTTTAAATCTTGATTCAGTTTTGGTAACTCATATGTGTCTAGAAATCTATTCATTTCTTCTGAATTCTCCAGTTGATTGGCACACAGTTTTGCAAAGTAGTTAATAACCTTGTGTGTGTGTGTGTGTGTGTGTGTGTGTGTGTGTGTGTGTGTGTGTTTTAAGACAGGATCTTCTATATAATTCAGGCTGACCTTAAACTTATCATGTAGCCCAAGTTGATCTTGAACAAGCAATCCTTTGGACTGAACCTTCCAAATCCTGGGATTTCTAGTGTGTAGTACCATACTTGGCAAAAATCTTTTTGATTTTGGTGGTGTTCTTTGGAATATCACCTTTTTTCATTTCTAATTGCATTTCTTCTCTCTCTCTCTCTCTCTCTGGTAAGATTGGATAAGGCTTTTTCTATTGAAGAACCAACTCTTTGATTCATTGATTTTTTCTAATTTTTTTGGTCTCAATTCCTCTGCTTTCTGCTTGTATCTTTATAATTTCCTTCTTTGTACTAGCTTTGGGTTTGGATTCATCTTGTTGGTTTGGGGATATAGCTCAATGGCACAGTGCCTTCCTGGCAAGCATTAGGTAATGGGTCCTATTTCCAGTACTATGTAAATAAATAAATAAATACAATAATAATGAAAAAAAGTGCATTCATCTTGTTTTGCATGGACCTTGAGATCCATTAGTCCTGCTATGTATGCTTTTGCGGTGTGGGCATTCACAGCTGTAAACATCACCGCCTATCTGCAATATGCTCTGCCGGATCACCCCAGGGAAATCGACCTCAGCACTGAGGGCCAAGCACTAGTTAATCAGCAAAGCCTTCAGAAAGAAGCAGCAATACATTCTACGTCAATGGGGAAAAGTTGCAAGCATCAAAGATTCCCTGTGTGCCAGTCCTACCAAGATAAACAGAGCTTCAGGGGTTATGAACAAGGTTCTTAGGAACGATTGCCTAAAAGCAAAAGCCTCTTCTGGCAGGTATAATGACTGGACATCTTCTGACTTTAGCTTCTTTCGTATATGACTTCACCCTAAAGCGCTACTTTTTCAGCCCAAGGGTCTGGCTGTCCTTATGTGTCAGCTTCTTGTGATGGACAGTGCATGCTGATCCACTGTGAGTCCGCAAACCAGACTGAAGGCCTTCAAGGGTGAAGGCTAACATGGAGGGCATTGTGACTGGCACTGCAAAATGGACCTTTGAAAGTTAGGTTTTTTTCCTTTCTTGGCTGGGGTTCTGACAACAGATTTCACCCACTATGCAGGTCTATTGGGGTCTTGGACAGTGGCCTGGGAAACAGGGTACTGCTCTGTGTGGGAAGGGATCTATCAGCTCGTTGCTAAAGAGCAACCTTGCTTTCACCCTTTAGTTAAAAAGCCAGTAGCACCCCAAATTCATGCTCATTTGAACTGCCTCTCCAAAGTCCGAAAATATCCCTAAGGAGAGGATCACCACAGTCCAGAATTGCTGCTGCTGACACCCACTTATTCTGCAGATGTGAAAACTGTGGACTTGGAGAGTGAAGTGGTTTGTTTATGTCCATACAGAAACTCCTAGTAGGAGAAAATTATTATTATTTTTTGATCTTTTTTGAGGCAGGGTTTCTGTATAGGGTTCAGGCTGGCCTTGAACTCACTTTGTAGCTCAGGCTGGACTTGAACTTGCAGTGACCCTCCTGCCTCAGCCTCCCAAGTGCTGGGATTACAGGTGTGTGCTACCATACCCACCTTAGGGTAAGATTATTATTACCACTTGTAGTCATGACAAAACGTAATGTTCAGCATCTTTTTGTTTGCCTATTAATCATTTGACTCCAGAGCAAACACAGCACTAGAGACAGGTATCCCATAATATGTTTCAAATGAATAAGTTCCATGTCTCAGTTATGAATACAGATTTGTAGAAAAGTTGTAAAATGCAGTAAGAAAAACTGGGCAGGTTTACACATGGTTTTTACTACAGTTGGGGCATATCTTTATATTTTTCTTTTTTTGGGGGGCGGGGAACTAGAGATCAAACTCATATGCTTGCCAGGCAGGTGCTTATGCCACTGAGCTAAATCCTCGGCTCAGCATATCCTTTATATTGTTTCAGATTTTTTCTTTGTTAAACACATCGTAAGCTGGGTATGGGAGTGCACACCTGTAACCTCAGCATTCCGGAGGCCGAGGCAGGAGGACTCCCATGAGTTTGAGGCCAGTCTAGGCTACAAAGTGAGTTCAAGGCCAGTGCAAACCCGACTCATCTTCCTCCTTTTAATTCTTCATAGACAGATATATTTTTTGAAGGTAAATTCCTAAAAATAAAAATGAGATTAATGTCTCAGTTACTTTTCTTGTTGCTGAGACAAATACCCAACACCCCAAATTCAAGGAAGAAAGGTTTATTTAACTCATAGTTTGTAGAGGTTTCAGTTCATAATAGGCTGGCTCCAAGGCGGGGTGACACATGGCAGGGGCAACCATTCATGATGGCAGAATACAGCAAAAGTAAAAATGAGGAGGGGAGATAAGGGGAGAAAGAAGACAGGTGGAGGGAGAGGGGGGGAGAGGGAGGGAGAGAGGGGTCGTTATCCCTTATACTGTATCCAGACTAACAGGATTAGGGCAGTGCCCATCCAGTCAGTGGGTTGATCCAGCAATCACCCACCCTAAACCCCAGCGTTGCATCAATCACACTCTCTAGATTCAGTCTCTGAAAAGGTCCTGTGTCCACAGGGGCCTTTGTGAGGGCATCTAGACACAAACCATAATAGCTAATGAAATTGGAGGGCATGAAGTTAGTGTCAGGGACTTAAAAAATTGGTTGGTGTATTAGTCAGCTTTCTATTGATGTAACAAATAATTGAGATCTTATAAGGAGAAAAGCTTTAAACTGAGCATATTGGTGCACATCCGTAACCCCAGGTATGTGGGAAGCTGAGGCAGGAGGATTATAAGTTCCAGCCCAGTCTTGGCAATTTTTTCTCTAATTGATTTATTGGTACAATTTAGATATACATAATGATCACATTCAACTAGGGAATTTGTACTTATACATATTATATCCTGACTCTTTTTCCTCAATCCACTCCCTTCCCTTCAACTCCTCTTCCCTTCCTTAATTATAAAAGCTTTATTTCCATTTTTCTTGTATTCTTTTTTTTCCTTTTCCCTTCCTTCCTCTCCACCTCCCCCATTCTTGTTTCTTGTCCCATTTGAACATTTTCTTCCTATTTCCCAATATACACTATAAATTTTGGTCTTTATTTACCCCTTCAGCTTCTCATACCAGAGGAACAATTCAATATTTACTCATGTGTGTCTGACTTATTTCAGTTGAGAGTATGATCTCAAGGTGCCCCCATTTACTTAGAAATGTCTGAAGTTTATTCTTCTTTATGATAGTATTCCATTGTATAAAAAAACCACATCTTCTTTATCCATCCATTGGTTGATGCAGCCTGGGCAACTTAGCCATGATCTCAAAATAAAAAAATAAAGGAGACTGAGGATGTTACTTAGTGGTAGTGCAACCCTGGGTTCAAGCCATTGTGCTGTAGGGGAAAAACAGGAAGAAACTTTTATTTTGGCTCATGTTTTCAAAGGGTTCAGTCCGTGGTCATTTGACTCTGTTGACAGTTTTGGGAAGGCAGCACATTATGACTGCTAGCATATGGTGGAACAGAGTGTCTACCTCCCAGAGGCCAGGAAACAGAGAGAGGAGGCCAGGGGCCGGGGTCTCAGCGGTGCCCTCATGACCTAATTTCCTTTAAAGAGGCCTCACCCCTTACAGGATCACATGGGCCTTTAAGGAACGCTTGTCCAAACCATATCAGTCTGGAAAATCCACACATTGGTGATCAGGACTATTGTGAATATTGAGATAACCTTTTTTGGGGCCAATTTTGCAACCCCTCAGTTGTGTCTGACATAACCACAGCTGCCATGTTAATAGTTATTTGAAATGTACAGTTTGCAAAGTGTTTTTATTGTGGGTGGAGTGACAGGATGGGTGAGAGGAAGGGAAGAGGGTGTAGGATGTACAAGGAGCCCTGTTTAAACCATGACACCTGCCTTTAATGCCTTATCTGATAGGCCAAGAATTTACTCCCAGGATTTGGAATTGCAACTCAGAGACCTCTAATCAGTTTCTGCAGAGTTTTGTCATCGTGGGACTGCCATGTCCATTTTGTTTTGTTTTTCTAGAAGCAAACAAAGCCAGAAGGAAACAGGAGGTGCAAGTCCAGGAGAGGAAAGCTGAAGGTGTGAAGCTGAGGGCAGGAAGGTGCCAGGCCTCTTAGGGAGCAGGGGAGCTGGTGGGGATGAGTGCGGGCAAATCTTGCCACCCCTTGGTGTAGACACAGTAAGGAGGGGAGTGTGAATTCTAACAGGTGAGGGGAACCACCCGAAGAGAAGGGTGGTTACCAAGGAAAATGGCAAGATTCGGTTCCCTTCACTGAGAAGCGGGGTCGACTGCCCAGTGCCCAAGGCTTGGACCAGGCAGGGAGAGACTGAAGAGACAGGTCTACCCTGCGGAGAGGCCGGAGAGGCCGTGGTGCTGATCAAGCGGAGGTGCTGGGGGAAGGAGCACCGAGGAGCACTTCTACTTCTGTCCGAAGCGACTGCTCAGCTAGGGACACTTGTTGCTAAGATCCCCCTGGTAATAGAGGAGAGCCCTAGCAAGCTTACATTCCTCAGTGAGAAACAGGCAAAGCTGCCAATGGAAATAATGTTAAGAGCTGGGTGCCGTGGTGTAGGTGAGGCTGGGTACAGAGTTCAGTGTGAATGCGGAAGGCCCTGGGTTCAACCCCAGTACCCTCAACTCAAAAGTGCTAGGACCAGTCAGAGGATAGGGAGACACTCTCCCCCTGGAGTAAAGCAATGGGTGGAATCCGGGAGCTCTGCTCTGCTTGAATTTCTGTGTGTCTACCTGCCTGTTCAACAGGGTTTTTGTTTTGGTACCAGGGATCAAACTTGCAAGGCAGCCACTTACGCCGCTGAGCTAAATCACTGGCCCATTAAACCGGAGATTTTTGTGACGGTTTCTTGAAAGATTATTCCTGTTTTGAGGAGGAGGAACTTCTTCAAGGAGCCTGTGTTCATGCCCCTGCCATGGAAAGAATCTGAGCCTCACTTGGCCAGCACCAGTGCCAGGCGCTGGGAGAGGCCAGCATGAAGCATGCCTGGACATTCAGGTTTCCTCTAGAGGGTCACACATTGCCACCTCCCATCTTCCACTGTGAGGGAACTGGGGTCCTTCCGTCCCTGTTCAGACCTGCAGGCTGGGGTTGGGGGCTGGGAGGTGGCCTCTGGGAGAGAAGAGAACATGAGAGATTGTCTTGCAATAGAAACAGACTTCAGTTTTTTGATCCTTCTTCTTTGCCACAGGCTTTTAAGGCATTTAAAAAATTTTAAGCATGTATAGGTAGTATATTTAAAAGTACAAAAAAGGGGATAACTCGTTAAAATCTCCCCTTGTTCCAAGACATATGATGTATTTACAAACATACATAGTATGCTTCTTTATCACACGATAACTTACCTGATATATATGTATTGCTTGTTCCTTTTGCTTAATAACACATGGTTGGTATGCAGAATTTCCCACGTGTCTGTCTACAGAGGAGCTACATAACAGCTGCTTGCATGGGTCAGAATTTATTTAGTCTTCTAGCAGTTGGAATCTAGGCTCTTAGGAGCCATGTTGCAAGGAATAGCCTGTACAAACCTCATTGCTTATGATGTAGAATTTAATATTTTTTATGTAGTTGAATTTATTATACTTTTATTAGTTTCTGGGCTTAGGTCAAACTTGATAAGCCTTTCCCTATCTGGTAATTAAAAAAATACCAAAAAAAAAAAAAAACCAGCTTTTTTTTTTGGCTTGGGCTTTTGCATGTGTGACCTTGGCATCTAGGTCAGTGTGAAACCCTGCCCATGTTCTGTCAGGCACTTCAGGGAACTGCTGTCATCACAGACCTGAGACCTAAGTCTAACTTTGACGTAGACATTTTAGAGGTGAGAAGACAGAGGGGGGGACAGGTTGTGGCACATGGCCCAGCTCATTCAGGAAATAATTAGCACCAAGCTTCCACGCAGTGAATTTTCCTTGATCACAATAAAAATAGCTTTTATATGAGGTAATGATTAAACAAACAAAACCATTTTCTATTTTAGAACAGTTTAGGATTTACAGAAAAATTTGAGGACGGTACAGTTTTACACATACCCCCACACCTCCTTTCCCCATTAACGTCTTTCCCACTAAGATTTCACGTCAACACGGCACATTTTTCACAATTAATGGATGAAGATTAATAAATGATTTCTTATCAAAGCCCAATATGTGTAATTCCCATAGTTTATATCTAATGCGTTTTGACTTCTATTTCAGAATCCTATCAAGGGTTGCAGTATCTCATGCTTCTCTTGACTGGAAGTTTCTTGGTCTTTGTTGTTGTTACCTTGACATTTTTTTTCCAGCATGGGAGACTGAAGTAGGACTTTTGCACTGAGCTACATCCTCAGTCCTTTCTTTTCAATATTTATTTTGTCATAAGGTGTCACTAATTCCCCAAGCTGCCCAGGCTGGATTTGAATTTGCTATCCTCCTTCATCAGCGTCCCAAAGTGCTGGAATTACAGGAATGTCCCACTGTGTCCAGTGACCTTGATGGTTTCTAGGAATACTGCTGAAGTGTTACCTAGAATGACCCTCAATTGGAGCTAATCTGCTTTTAATTTTATTTTTATGATTAGATTGAGAAGGGAGGACCACAGTGCTGAACTGCCATTCTCATCATTCACTTGACACATCATCACCTGTCCCAGAAAGTGTACTAGCCACGGCACCCTCCTCTCCCACACCTGGCTCTCTGGGAGAATGGCGTTGTATGCAGCTACCTATAAAGTTGTAAAGAGTTAGTGTCCTTTCTTTGAAGTATCTACATAGATGGTTTAGAATTCTGCACAGAATTACCCACATTCCCCCAGGTGTATATTTATTTAATCACTTCTTTATAGTTGGTAATTACTTTTAGTTTTTTTACAAGACAGCATCTTGTCTGCACAAGAGCGGCCTAGAACCGCTGGGTTCTGGCAATACTCCTGTCTTGGCCTCCTGAGTCGCTGGGACTTAGAGGTGTGCGCCACCTGCATAACTGCTTTTATATTTTAAATTACACACGCACAGATGCGTAGCGGTGGAGACGAAACGTGGGCATGATGCAAATTTTAAAAGACAGGCATTGTATCTTGTGAAAATCCTTCCTCCCCCCAGGCTCCCCTCCCCACTCCTAGCTTCTAAGGGGTACAGACACTCTAAGGGGTACAGAATATATTTACAGTAACTGTCTTCGTTGTCTTCAACCCTGCAAGCCTGGACAGCTGAGCTCGCACTCAGCGCCCCCCAGCGCTCCCGGCGCCCCCCACCCCCCGCGCCCAGGCGGTTCCCCGCCCCCCGGGGTGGGCGGGGCGCCGGGAGCCACGCCACAGGGCTCTGTGACGTCGGCGCCGCCGGAACCTGGAATCCCGGCGGCGGCTGGCGGCGCTGGAGGCGGCGGCGGGGTGCGGAGGGTTCCCGCGGCGCCGGCGCCATGAGCGAGCCGAGCGGCAGCGCGCCCCCCTCGGGCGGGCCCAGCCTGCGGCCGGTCCTCCTCCAAGGTAGGCGGCTCCGCAGGTGGGGAGCGCGGGGTCCCCCGGGTCCTGCGCCCCCGTTCCTCCCAGCCGGTAGCCCGCGTGCCACAGGGCACTGAGTGGCCGTCCGCACCGTGGTGGTCCCGATGGCCGGGGCTCTAAGTCAGAGCTCATCGCTTGAATGAGACCCGAGAGCCTCGCCGGCCCCAGCGTTCCGGGGGGCGTTGCCTGCCCCCTGGACTTTGCAGACTTCACAATTAGAACAACTGCAGACCGGGTTTTTGTCCGGCTCTTTATTGCTGTGTGATTTTCCGTAAGTGGCTTGCCTTCTCGGAGTCTGATTCTTCAGCAGTAAAATGGGAATAGGGTGGTGGTGGCTTTAGCTGAGAAACGTGTGATGTGCCTAACACAGTTCTGCCTCGCAAAGAAAGGTGCAATAAATGTGGCCAGGCAATAAATTTTTTTCTTTTTCTTTGTTTTTCCGAGACGGTCTTACAATGTAGGTCCGTGAACTGTAGCCCAGGCTGGACTCTGACTCTTGGGGATTCTCCTGCCTCAGCCTCTCAAGTGCTGGAATTACAGGTGTGGGCCACCACACCTGCCTTTTCTTTGTTTTTTTATCGAGTAGAGCATATAATTAAATATACACAACTATAGGTTTTCACATCATTAAAGCCACTGCCCAGTCGATAGCAAAGTTGCCAGTACCCAGGCAGCTTTCTTGAAGCTTTTGTACCTTGTTTTTGTGTCAAGCAAGACAAGACTCTGCCTGTTTTATTTGTAATATTTTTTCTACTTCAGTTTGAGGACAGGGATTTCATAAAACCAAGGATTTAGAGCATGAGCGCTCAGTCTTTTGACTTGCTTGGGTTTCATTGAGCACAGAGGAATTGCCCGGGATCATATAAAAAAATCTAGTATAGTAAATGTATATAAATGACAAAACTATACTTGAAAAGATTTTGTCTATAACATTGAGGAAGCCCAAGATTAATAAGTTAAAGAGAAAACTTACATATCTGATTACTAAGGAGAAATACCTGTGGTCACAGGCACACACAGTATGTGTAGGTTGGTTGAAATATTTTAGTTGTCTTATGCACCAAGTTGCCTGAGTGTTCCCTTTTTTCTTCTGGTGACTACTGGGGATGGAATCCAGGGTCTTTGCACTGAGCCACACCCCTCCCATTTTAAAATTTTAGAGACAAGATCTTGCCAAGTTGCTAAATTGCCTAGGCTGGGCTCATTCTTGTGACTCCTCCTGCCTCAGCCTTCCAGGACACTGAGATCACAGACTGGTACCCTCACATGTCATTAACACGTGGTTTTCATTCATCGATTGTGTGCAGTAGGCATGCTGCCACCTTCGACACCTAGCATTCCGTCGTTGTCTCTGTGGGGCTTGCTACAGCGTCAAGCCACACAAGTCATGAACAAAATCACTAACCCATAATGTTGAAAGTGTATGATCTTGTGGGGCCACAATGCTAGCTGTCCAGGGACTTGCAGAGCCTGTGGGCTGTGGGTTGGACATGCCTGATTTAGAGTAAAACATTAGACATTCTGGGGCTGGAGGTTTAGCTCAGCGGCATAAGCGCCTGCCTTGCAAGCAGGCAGTCGTGAGTTTGATCCCCGGTACCGATAAAAAGGAAAAAGATTAAAAAAAAAATTAGACATTTTGCATTTCAGTTGGATGGTTCCCAACTATAGAAGAAAAATCTGTAAAATACCCAAACCCTGGAGAAGTGCTCAAGAATCAGAAAAACCAGGTGATGTTCAATGCTAATTATTTCCTAGCTCAATATTTATGCTGTTGGGGTCAGTTCAGTTTCAGGCTTTTTAATAATAGCTAAGGGTTGGGGGTGTGGCCCAGTGATGGAGCACTTGCCTAGCATGCACAAGGCCCTGGGTTTAATCCCCAGTACTGCCAAAAAGAAAAATGAAAACCAGCCATTTAGATTTTCTAGTTGGTTTTTATTTGTTGCCTCCTATTTTAGATTCTCCTATTTTATTACAATCCATAGAACACGCCAGCTCTTGTTTCCTGTAGGGAAAGTTTGAGATTCATCTTTCTTAGGTCCTTGTGGAGAGTTTAAGGGAACTTTAAGTGGCTTTTTATGAGTATCCTAACTGGCCTCTAACGGAAACTTCTCCCCTGCTCCTGGGAGAGATGGTGTTTTGATCTTTGTCCACCAGCATGGATAGGAGACTCAGAAAGGACTGTGTTTGAAACTTTGTAGCGTTGTGTAAACAGTGGCCAGCTGTGTGGCCCTCAGGGGAGGACAGTGGGTGGGGATGTTAGCTGCCCACCAGGATAACAAAACCAGAACTAATGGACTTGTGGAAAGAAGAGGTTTATTTTGGCTTAGTACTGGCGGTTCCAGTCCATGCTGATTCTGTTGCTGTTGGCCAAGATGAGGCTGTGTATCATGGTGGCCATGTCAGAGCGAGAGGTTCATCTTGGGGACTAAGGAAGTGGAAGGAAAGAGGGCAGATAGGGCTGGGGAGTTAGCTCAGCGGCATAAGCGCCTGCCTTGCAAGCAGGCAGTCGTGAGTTCGATCCCTGGTACAGATAAAAATGAAAAAGACAAAAAAAAAAAAAAAAAGGGCAGAAGAGGCATCGCTGGGGCATCGCTGCCTCCTAGACCTGCCGCTGAGCCCCGCCTCCTGTAGCACCATACTGGGGATCTTTGGGGACATTTATCCAAATACGGCCACAGACAGAGTCTGGTTAAAGGATGGGAAGCAGCCTTCCTCAATAAAATAGATCTCTCTCCTTCTTAATCACAACTTTACAGTGGCTTCACTCCAAGAATAAACTCTAGGCTCTCCTGTGGCAACCAGGAAGCCTGGTGATGTGACCTCAGCCCACTTGCCAGTCCTTCACTCCTACAGCCATCCCTTGACCTGTGCTGTTCTCATGCCTACCAGTTACCCGGCTCATTTCTGCCTCAGGACCTTTGTACCTGCCCTTCTTTTTGTGTGCACTGCATCTCTGTCTGAAGGGATGTCCCCATCTCTCCTCCCCTGACTGGTTTCCTTGCTGTTTTCCCCAGCCACTTACATCTGAAGTCATTCATCTGGTTTGATTGTGTAGGAGCTGTGGCTCACTGTCCTTGTAAAAAGTGGCTCCTGCAAAGCAGACACTTTATTTTGTTTGCCTGGGGCCTAGAGTGGTATCTGGCACGTAGGAAACACTCTGTTTTGAACCTGGGTACGGAACAAAGAACTTCTTTTGCTGAGCCTCAGTTTCCCCATCTAGAAAGTGGAAATTGTGGAGTGGAAGCCACTGTAGGCCCACTAGCTTCACAGGGGGCTGTTCTGAGACCAGCAGCCCCCGTTACCATCACTGTCACCGCATTGCCACCACTCCTGCCGCTTCCCTTCCCCAGGGGGCCTGAGCGCCCCTGGTCCCTGCCCAAAATTCTCTTCTCAGGCCTCAGGGTTTGCTGTTCCCTTTTTGCACACCCTGCCCAAGGCCAGGTCTCCTGCTTCTGTCTCAGCCTGTCACCTCCTCAGAACAGCAGAGACCTCATACTTGCTGAAGTGTCCCCTGGAGAGACTCTGCCCCGGCCTCCAGGTGCCTGGCATGTTTTGTACATAGTTATGAACAGGAATGACTCTAAATCAGCCTCTTCCTTTGTCAGATGTTTATAAAATACCATTCATTGAAGTTTTTTTTCCTTTCCTTCCCCACTGCTGAAGATCAAGCCCAGGATCTTCAAACTGAGCTACATTCTCAAGCCTTTACTTTTTTTACTTTGAGACAGAGAGTCTCACTAAATCAGTAAGTTGCCCAGGCTGGGCTTGAACTTGTGATCATCCTGCCTTCGCCTCCCCGAGTCCTGAGGCTACAGGTGTGCGCCACAGCTGCCTCCATCCACTAAATACCCCACTCACGAGGTCCTGCTTTCCAGGGCACCTTGCCAGCAGGCATGCAGTGCTTTTCTTTCTCCCTCTGTCCTTCCTTTGCTTTTCTTTCTCTTTTCTTCCTCCCCCTCTCCCTTCCCTCCTTCTCTCTCTTCTTTCCATTAGTCAGTCCCTCTCACACTTTCTCCCACCTCCTCTTTCTTTATTGAGATAAATTGAACCCTTTACAGTATACCATTCAGTGCTATTTAGGACGTTTGCAATGTTGTGTAGCCTCTCGTTCTAGAGGTATGTTTCTAGAATATTCCCATCACCCGGAAAGGAAGCCACATACCCATTAAGCAGCCCTAGCCCACTCCACACCCCAGCCTCAAGCAGCCAGTCCTCTGCTCTGGTCTCTGTGGGCTTGGGTTGGTCTGCTCTGGACATTTCCTCTCATTGTTGCAGTGTGTGGTGCTTCCTCTGTTTTAAGGTTGCATGGTGCCCCTTATACAGTTGTAGTGCCGAGTTTTGTGTTTTCTACTTTGAGGAAAAATGAATTCTGTCACTGGACAAACCCCAAGTTCTAGCGCATCCCCAAAGTACAGAGGAGGAGACTTGATTCACCTCAACCCCTGGCGCAGGCTACAGGTTCCCTGACTTCTTCACCAAAAAAGAATTCCCAAGGTGTGTTAGTGTGTGAGAGGTGTTGAGAGCTTTCCTAAGCAGAATTTAAAGTATACACTCAAAGAAAATAGAATGCACGCCTTCAAGAGAGAGGCACGCTGTAGTCTGCAGCTGGGAATATTCGTGGGGTTCTGGCGGGGGAAATCTGTGAAACTTGTGAACCTGTGGAAACTTCGGGTTTGTTTTACTACAGGAGAGAAGCAGTGACCCACCCATAGGTCAAAGGACTTTTAACAGGTGAAAAGGTGGCTCATTTTTATAGGAGAAAAGCACGGGCATTTTTCCATATCTGTTTGTTTTTATTTTTTTTACCTTACAAAGTCCTCTTTTTTATTAGTACATATGGAAACCGCATTTAGTCTTTTATTCTCCCTTCCCCTCCCTTTCTTCCTTCTCCCTGTCTCTGTGTCCTCTTCTGTCTGTAGAAGGTCTACCCCCTTCTCCTGTGGTCTTTCATTTTGCTCTTTAATGATGTATCCTTTTGGTTTCTCCTATAAGAGAAGTGATACAATATTAAACCTTCTGTGTCTGATTTACTTTGCTGAGCGTTGAAGATCTGAAGGTGCATCCATTTTTTTTTCTACAAATGACTCAAATTTAGCCTTCTCGATGTCCCAGTAATCCTGCACTTTATACACGTACCGCATTTTCCTATCCATTCATCCACTGAAGGACTGACAGGCTGCTTCCAAGATGCAGCTCTTAGGACCTGTGCTGCAGTGCCTGGGTCACGTAGTGCAGTCTCTACAGGGGGATAGTTGGGTCAAATGCAATTTCTGTTTTTAGTTTCTTGAGGACTCTCCATACTGTTTCCACAGTGCTTGTGCTAGTTTGTGTGTATTCCTCCCAAGAATGTACAAGGGCTTCTTTATCCATAGAGCTCTGCCCACATTCTTTTTGTCTCTTGAATTTTTAATGATGGCTGTTCTTTCTGGAGTAAGATGGAATCACAGTGTTGGTTTAATTTGCATTTCTCTAATGGCCAGAGATGCTGAACATTTTTGTGTGTGTGTGTTTGCTGGGCATTGGTACTTTTTTCTGAGAAGTGTCTATTCATTCCAGTTGCCCATTTTTCAATATCTCTTATGACCTGCTTTTATCTTGGGTGCTCTAATATTTTTGAGTTCTTTTTATATTGCAGATATTAGCGCTTGATCCAAAGAATAGCTGGTAAAAATTTTTCCCATTCTGTAGGTCCCTTATTTGCTTTGCTGGGCAGAAGCTCTTTACATTTATATGAGGATTTTTTTGTTTGCTTGTTTGTTTTATTGTCTTGATGGGTGACCTAAGACATTTAGCCCACAAACATTCTTTGGAGTGGGTTTCTCTGAGACCTGTTTTCTGCCCTATACCTTATCAACTAAACTCATTTATAGACAACTAGAGAGTGAGATACAGATAACTGTGGGTAACTTGGTGTCCTGATGTTGCGATCTTAAAAGTACAATTTTCTTCCTCTCTTTCTACTTTATTTCTTCTCTCCCAATTCTAGTTTTTATGACCTTCTTAAAAGGAAATGTCTTAGGAAAGAGACAGTATCCTATGACTGTTTAAGCCATGCTATTTATCCCCCCCCACCTGCTATCTGCTAAACCCATCATCTGGTGATCTGTCACCCTTGAAGGTATTGTGGGAGGGTGGGATGTTCCTGCAATTATGTAGCCCATTTTCAGGCTGGATTTCTTTTCAGGGAAGCTACAGTGACTTGAGCTGTTTTTCTCCTCCGTCTGAAGTAGGCTCAGCTGCCCAGCAACTAGAGCCTAGATTAGGCCTAAAAGCCCCGGGTGACTTTTGTTTGCTTTTTCAGGAAGTGAAGACTTCAGAGGGATAAAAGGGGGAAATAACTGTTCAGTGTTGTGAATGCTGCAGCAGTCTGGTTGCTTTTTCAAGGAGCATTGTTTGAGTCTGGGACCACCCGGATTTTTGCTGGGCCTTTGTGACAGCTCCCCCTGCAGAGGAGAAGGAAGGTGGAGAACCCGCCCTGAGCCCCGAGCCTGTGCCAGGCCTAGGAGCCAGTGGTGGGGCAGGCAGGCTGGGTCCCTGTGGTCACACACAGCTTCAGTGTTACAGAGGCTCAGTAAGCAGGTGGAGGAAGAGCAGGAGAGATAAGTAAAGCTACCTAACTGCTAGGAAGTAAATGAACCACATCAAGACAGAAGGGATCAGTGCTTTGGTGCATGCCTGTAAACAGCACTGTGAAAGGCTGAGACAGGGGATCAAAAGTTTGAGCTCAGCCTGGCCAACTCTGCAACTTAGTGAGGGCCCTGTCTCAAAATAAAAAATACAAAAAGGACTGTGGATGTAGCTTAGTGCAGAGGCCCTCGCTTCAATCCCCACTACTGCGTGGAAACACACACACACACAAGCAAAGGTATAATCATGAAGCATACACAGTGGTCAGCGAAGGTTCCTCACGCCACCAGGAATCCCCAGAATTCTTTCTTTGAAAGGGGTCTTGGTGAAGGGGAAAAGCCCTCTCCACGAAGGGAAAAGCTTGGTCTACATTAAGGAGAGCCCCACTGTGAATTTGAAATTGTCACATATGTTATGTTTATTAATAAAGAACCAGTTATAGCCTACATGTGTCTCGTAAAATACTAGTGGCTTTGTTCTATACTGAAGCCCTGCAGACTGCAGCCTATGGCCAAACAGATGGCAATTTTGCCATCTGTTTTTGTAAATTAAGGTTTTTTGAGAACCCATCCATGGCATTCATTTTTAGATTGCTTGTTCCTTTTTTTTCTTGCTAGAACAGCAGAGCTCAATAGTTGGGACAGGCCTAATGGCAAATACTGGGTTTTTACTCAGCACTTTACTTATCAGCCCCTACATCACCATCAGGACAGGTGTGTGAGGAGGGCAATGTCCCCACTTTACGGATGGGAAAACTGAGGTACGGAGTCATCAAGAAACTTCCCAGTCTCACACAGTGGCAAGTGGAGATGGGGTTGAGACCCAGGCAAGTGGCTTTGGAGGCTGGGCTGTTTCATGCCATGCTACCCTCCCCACCAGGCAGCCCGGGAATGTGGGCCTCACTTGGAGACCAGCAGACGTACATGTGCGTCCCCTCTGATGGGGGAATTAGTCACTGCTCCTGGGTGCTGTTTGCTCATCTGGTTGTAAAGTGTGGGACCCAGTCAGGTTGGGGCCCCACCCAGGTGCTTATTTGCCCTGACTCATGCTGTTCCGACAAGCAGCAGGCAGGTCCTGAGGCTCAGGGTGTTAAGAGCTACAGTAAGAACATGTTTTCTGCCCTCGAATTGTGAAGAACAAGAAACTCATGGCAGGTTTGCCATTGCATTTCAACCTGCATAAGTTACAGCCATGATGCAGACAGAATAAGTGCTTACTTCAGATAGAAAAGACATCAAATCTGTGCTTGTACCTAGATATATAGGAAAACATGTGTATGGGGGAGAAAACATCTTTAGAGTTTGGTACTGGTGTCCTTGGTGTCCAGCGTCCATGAGGGTCTGTTGTAATTCTCACCGCAGGGGTTGGTGGCCTGGACCCCGTGACCCACAAGGCCCCTTGTTACTCAGAGTTTCCATGATGCCCTGAGTGGGAAGCAAAAACCTGCGGTGAACTCAGCACTAAATATGGTTGGTCCAGCCTCTTGGCAAGCGTACTGGGGAGGTGGTGGTGGCATTAGTGCCACTTAGATCATACTTGGCTCCCATCCTGGGAGAGTTCGTGCCCTTTGATAGGATTTGATGCCCTGTGGAAAGAGCTGCCGAGAACATTAGGAAGCTATGGATGCGTTAAGATGTTTCTTCTCTCCTTCCTTCCTTCTGGTAGCGGGGTTCTAGGAGTGACTGATCTTAGCCTCAGAGAAACGCCTTTTGTCTTTAACGTGCAGCAACGCCAGATGTCAGGAGAAGTAGTTATGCCAGTGTGTGTCCCTGACTCCTGTAATTACCCAGTTGTCCTCCCACCTCGATGATAACCTCCTAATTGCTGAAATCTGGCTTCAGTGGTCAAGCAGTTCTAGGCATTCCTGGATGGAGGCATCCTGATACCTGCAATACGCTCCCCCAGCCTCCTGACAGGTCACCAAGCAGCCCATGCACTGGCCATGCACACTGTGACTGGACCAACTCAGTGGGACACGTTACTGGCGTGTTATTTCTGTTCTCTTTTAAAAATGAGTAACTGGGTCTTGACATCACAGGAGTGAGCAAGTCATGGAGTCTCTGGGCTGCAGTTTCCCTGGTGAAAAGCCAGCCTCCTGTTGCCTAGCGCTGCAGGTAGGCGTGAGAAACCAGGTGATGTCATACTTTAAAAAGCATGTGGTGTATATACAAATGACAGCAGATGGATGCTAATTACACAAAAATAATGATGCCTTTATGAAGGAGTGGTCAGATTCTTTTCTCTCAGTACTGGGGATTGAACCTAGGGCCTTCACAGTGAGCTACATTCTCAACCTTTTTTGCAATTTTAAGACAAAATCTCACTAAGTCTCCAAATTGCCCAGGCTAGACTTGAACGTGTGATCCTTTTGCCTTGGCCTTCCAGAATCATGTGATGACAGGTGTGTGTAAGGGTCCGATTTTGCTCTTGTTTTTGAGACAGGGTCTTACTGTGCAGCTTATGCTGTTCTTAGACTCACTTTGATCCTCCTGCCTCAGCATCCAAGTGCTGGGATTACAGGTGTGCGCTACTATGCAGGGCAGGTCAGATATTTTTTATTTAAAGACAAGGAACTTCCCCAGGGTGACAAAAAGACACAGATATTTTGTTTTGGATGGCAGCTATTTGAAAATCATTTTCTACTGTGGATTCCCTTTTGGTGATGGGAACAGAGCGAGTTCACGGAGTGGGAGGATGCAGACCAGTTTATTACTAGTTTGTTTGGATAGCATGTCAGCATTTATGAAGCACTTTCATATCCCTGGCCCACTGAACCATTTCATGGGAGAAGGCTATAGCTTTGGGGTCTCATAAGCCATGATAGGACCCTAGGCTCAGTGCTTATTAGTTTTGTAAGTGGGTAGCTACCTCAGTTTCTTCATCTGTAAAATAGGGATAATTCCGTTCCAGGAGGAGGTGGGATTAGCCAGTATGATGATGCTTTACCAAGTAATTGGGATAGCCTGGCATCTCTCAGTGCTTGCTTAGGAGAACCCAGTTTCCTTTATGTCATTTGTAACTCTGGCCTCACCATCACGTGGATGAGGTCCTGATTGTTATATCTCGCCTTCCTGAGATGGGAAAAATGTGACTCTAGGACAGTTTTGTCTCTCCTTGGGTGACTGACAGTGGATGACAAACCAGCCAGCATCTCCAGCCAAACCAAGCTTGGGCTCTGCCCTTTGTCCCTGACCCTGTGGTTGCTGAATATTCAGTAGGTAGCTGCTGTTCTCCAGTCAAAGACCTTTGTTCCTGGTTAATAATTGCTCTTTGTTGCTGCCCAGAGAGAGGAGTGGCTCCTGCAGCCCTTGGACCCTGTGGCCATCAGAGCAGGGCATGTGTCACATCCTCAGGGTGTGTTGGGCCAGGAAATGAAAGGATGATCATCAGAGCCCCAGGCATGCGTGTCTATGTATCATTCATTTGCGGTTTGGTCTGTTGTATATGATCATACCTGTCAGAGAGAAGCAGAGATCACAGATTGTTCATCATTGTGGGGCCTTGGCTGGCCGCCCCCTCTAGCCCTTCCTTGTCCTACTGGGCCATCTGAGGAGTCCACTGTATGCCAGGCACTGCACTGAGACCTTCTCTTGTGATCACTTTTGATTCTATAACCAGCCGCTGTGCCTGGGCCTGCCCTTAGTGTCTCAGTTTAAACTAGGGTCATGCTGGGTGTGGTGGTGCATGCCTGTAATCCCGGCACTGTGTGGCTGGGGCCAGAGGGTGGGAGGTTGAACAAAAGCCTGGACAATTTAGCCACTTAGCAAGACCCTGACTCAAAATTTTAAAAGACTGGAGCTATAGCTCAGGGTAGAGTTTCCGAGTTTGGTCCTTGGTACCACAGACAAGCAACAGATAACGTGGCCAGACTCTACCATTCTCCACCCCTGACCCCTTGGAGGCTATGACTCCTCTCAGTCGAGTCTGTGGGTCACACTGTAACCTGCAAAGCCAGACTAGATCTGACCCTCTCTGACCTGCCTGAACTCTGCTTTTCCATTGTCCTGTCCCAGAGACCTAGTGACAGTGAAAGAACTCCTCTGTACATTGTAACTAAAACTGTGTGATTTCTGCTGACTCTATGCTCCAGAAATTCAGCAGGGTGCAGAGGAGATGACCTGTACCACTGCGTATGGTGTCTGCCAGGGACACAGCCTCTCCGGTGGCCTCTTCCCAGGGCTGGGTGGAAACTCTTTGTTACCTTGTGAGCTTTGGCCTCATCCTCTCCTTGTGGGCCCAGCTGGACTGGACTTGCACACGGCAGCCCTGTGCCCCAGAGCCCAGGAGTGCAAGCTGGCTTGGTGCTATAACTGGGAGAGCACTTATTCCATTGCATCCTGTAGTGAAAGCAAGTCAGAGGTCTTGCTCAGACTTAAGGGGAGGAGACTAGAGAAATGTTGGTGTGAGTCCTTGAGGGTCTGGGGAGTCTTCCAAGACGCCTGTCCTTCACTCTGCTGTATCACATGCCTGCGTGCCCTTTCATAGACGTGCCATGTACACCCCTCCTGCCCCAGGACCTGTGCACTTGTTTCCCTCTTCACAGGGTGCCCTACTCCAAATACCCCTGGGTCTTACACCTTCCCTTCAACCTTACTAAATGTCACTGTAATAGCCAATACATGACCCCTCCTTATTAAACCCAGCACGCCCCTCCTCATCACCTCTATCTCCTCAGTCCACCTTGTTCCCATTACACTTACCACTTGCTGGCATCTTTAATGCCAGCTCATTGTCTGACCTCCCTCTCTGCCACCTGGGAATGTAGGTGCCATTCGAGTAGGGCCTTTGCTTTGTTTTCTAAGTAGCCCTAGCTCTAGAAAGGACACATGGTAGATACATTTGTTGAATATTTGACAAGGAAACTAAGTAATCTCCCAAAGACACACAGCTCAGAATCGACAGAGCAGGATTCAGACCCAAGCAATTCAGCCTCTAATATGAGGTCATTGAGGCTTTGCTCCCTGCAGTGGGGGTCACTGCTTAGGTATCAGGGCCATCTCCTATCTTCAGTGCCTGGGTCCTGTCTGTCTGGCCTCAGTGCCCTTCCTGCAACTAAAACCTCATAAGGCATAAAATTCTTTGAAGGCGGCTTTCTTTGTCTTTGACAGGAAGCGCTGCTGCCTTTGAGCACCTCAGAGGCCCAGTAAACTGGTACCCCTAGCTGTGGCCTGATGTGGTAGAAAGAATACGATATCATAGTCAGATACCTGATTCTGCCTCCAGAGCGCTCAATTACCGGTTCTCTGATGTAGGCAGATGAGGGATGCCCTTCATCCTTCTGTCTATCCTCTAGGTATTTACTGAGCACATATTCAGTGCCAAGGAGAATGGTGGGTCTTAGGCCATGATGATGAGGACATCAACATGGTCCTCTGCAAACTTCCAGTCTGATGGGAGGTGGACGCTGCCCACAAGTGTGGTCACACAAATACATAGGTATTTGCAGATTGTGGATACAGGAAAATGTGTAATAAGGCATCTATAACAGTACAGTGATGCGGGAACACTTTCCCTGGGGAAATGACTTTGAGTAGGAGTTCATAGCATAGAGAGATAGAATAGGTTTGTTCCAGATAAAGGAAACAACATCTACAAAGGCTCTGAGGAGGAGGGAGCTGGACCTGCTGTGGCAATTGCAAGATCTTGAAAAATGTGCGATTGGAGGGTTGAGAGGCTGCAGGGCCAGACTGGGGTAAAGCAGTCAGATTGTACAGGACTTTGAGCAAGGGATCGAGGGTCCCATCAATGAGTTATTTCCTCATCTGTAATATGGGGGTAATAATAGTACCAGCCTATGACCATGTGGTCAGCAGGAATTGGCTGGCTGGAGGACTGTCTGAGATGTCCACTCCTCTGTTCACCACATTGCCGTGGGCTTGTTTTGCCTCCAGAGAGGGCCCAGTAGCCTGTAGGGCTCTGGGCTAGGCTTAGGAACCGCAGAGATTTCTCCTGCTGCGTTCTGTTTGTCTAAGCAGAATCCCAGAAGTTTGTGTGACTCTCTTACTGTGGTGCCTGACTCATGGGAAATGCTGTCAGTGCTCCTGTTTTTGAAGTTCTTGTTTACTTGTATTTGCATGGTGCATTGTGCATTTTGCATAGTGCAATATGTTATGACACCTGTACTGTGTGGGGATAGTTGGAGCAAATATTTCTACCCCATTTGACAGATGGGCTACACATTGAGCTAGGGATTATAACCAAACATGAGAACTCAGATCTATTATGCAACGTAAGCATGTTTGCAAATCCATCTGTAGGAGATGAAACCCATTTGCAGGTGATTTCATTGTGCTGTGCACTATTATGGTAAATAAAATAAGATCCAAATGCTTTGGTCACTGGCCCAGGCTAGACACTGTGCGGGGCTTAGTTATGGTCTCCAGCATCCAAGTCTCCTGCACAGATATGCCATTTGGTTCCCAAACTCTCTGGACTGAAGGATGCTTTTCTTCTCTTACCCAGAAAACCTCTCTGTGGACTCCAGCTTCTCCTCACCCACTGTGAACTTCCTCCAAGAATTGCCAAGCTACCGCTCCATGGCACGAAGGAGGACGACCCTCCTTTCTCGGGACAAGCAAAGTGGTGCACTGCTGAAGCCGACAGACTCTTACAGCTCCCACCTGGAGGGAGAAATCACTGAAAACCTCAATAGCCAATCCATTCGGAAGTATGCACTGAACATTTCTGAGAAGCGGAGACTGAGGTTTGTTAGACGGCCACCTAGAAGCTGCATGGTGTGTGTTACAGAAGGGTGTTTTTCCTGCATGGAATGTATTTCCTCAAGATCTCACCCAATTGAAACTTTATTCTTTAGGGTACACTAAGCCACTGTGGCAGGTCCCACACCTGTAATAGCTTAATAAATTACAAATTTATTTCCTGCTTACATAAAGTTCTAGGTTCAGGTCAGTAGGGACTTTGTAGCCATTCAGGGACCCAAGCTCCTCTGTCTCGTGGACTCTGCATCCTCCTCTCTTAAACTTTTATGTTCTGGATCCAGCCAGTGGAAAGGGATTGATATGGAAGATAAGTCACCCTAAAGTTTAGCAGGTTAAACAAACCATTTCGCAAGGCTATAAGTCAGCTGGACATTTCCAGTTTTAGTTGGGCTCTGTGTATACTTTTGGTTACTGCTGGCTGGGCAGATGGCTGAGTGATCCAGGCTGGGGGTCAGTGGGGAAGGCTTCAGCTGGGGTAATCACACAGTCTTTATCTCTGTCAGGTCAGCACAACCTTGTTCACTTGGTGGCAGCTGGGGTCCAAGAGGGAGCAGAAGCCTGTAAACCTCCTGAGGCTGGAGAGAGAGCATTGCTTCCATGCATTCTGTAGTCTAAGTGGCTCTCAAGGCCAGTCCAGATTCAATCGACAGGGGAAGAGATTCCTTCGCTTAGTAAAAAGTGGTGCACATCACTTCTGAATGGAGCATGTACATGTTAACCAGGGACTCTTGGGGGAGGTTATGGGGCAGCTCTGCAAGTTGCATATATCACGTCTGCTTAGATTTCTACCAGAGAGGGTTAATGTAGTAATGTAGCCATATCTAATTGCCAGGGAGGCGGGAAATGTCTTCAGTATGCCAAAGAGGGAGACAGTGACCTTTGGTTGGGACTTTGCCATTTTCTCTATTTCTGCAGAACTCAAAACCTGGTTTTCCTTTCTGCCTGAAAGGATTTCAGAGGCAGGTATGCCTGATTAACTCTCATGGGAGCCACCCAGGAGCAGTGGCATAAGTACTTTTGGGAATGTCCTCTGCTTTGTAACTTGAAAGCACATGAACCTTGGTGATATATATATATATATTTTTGAGGTAGGGTCTCACTATGTAGTTTAGGCTGACCATGAAGTCACTATGGAGCCCAGGTTGGCCTTGAATTCTGGGCAATCCTACTTCTGCCTCAGCCTCCTGAGTGCTGGGATTACAGGGAACCTTGGTGATTTTTATTTTTAATTTGGGGAGGGGTATTTGTAGGTTAAAAAATTTGCAAATAATGTCAGGCTTTATGAATGAAGCTCCCTACTAGTTAAAGATTTTCACATTTTGAATTCTTGTAAAATATAATTGCTCTGGGCCCAAAATTTGCCAAACCTAGAGAGAAACATTTTTTCCTTCTACCTAAGGGCTTCCAACCTGGTTGGTGAAAGGAAATTGGAAGACACTGTCAGTCTGCTTCTCCATGAATTCCTAGACCATGGCACAGGGCAGGGCACACGGTGGCACGGAGACCATGGCCAGACCAATGGCTGATAGCTCCTGAGCACAGAGCAGCCCTGTGCTATTGGAAGCACTTGGAAATTTGGGGTCAGATTGTTCTCTGCTAGGGGTGCTGTCTGTGCATTATGGGATGCTTAACATCATCCCTGGCCTCTAACAATGAGAGGTTAGTAGCATCTTCCTCTCACAGTTTTGACAAAAAGCAGTAAAAATGTCCCTAGATATTTCCCACTGTCCCCTGGGGAGGTTGGTGGAAAATTGTCTCCAATTAACATTAGTTAAATGTTACCTACTTTATTTACCCCATTGTGTTTAATGAAAGGCTCAAGCCCTTCCCTTGACAGGGGCTCCCTGTCCTCCAGGAGGACAGGTGGGGGCTGGGTCACATGCTGGGTAGGGCACAAGTCACTGGCTGTGCACCTGAAGCAGGGACTGAACACATCCACCCTTAAGCTGCCCTCCAGCTACCCCATACCCTTCCCCTGGGACTCCTCACATCCATATCTCTCTCTCTCTCTCTCTCTCTCTCTCTCTCTCTCTCTCTCACTCTCTCTCTCTCCTGCAGCTCCTGTTCCTCCCTATCCCCTCCCCTCCCCCACAGTCCCTGACCCCTGCCCCAGAACTGCACTTTAGGAGGATGTCAGGATGTCCAGACTCTGTCATGAAGGACCAGGTAGTAAATGTTTCAGGCTCTGCAGGCCGTGTGGTCTCTGTGGCAGCTGCTCAGCTCGGCTTTTGTAGCAGTATAGAGGATTCATAGTAAGCTCACCTGGCTCTGCACCGGTGAACCTCCATGAACAGACAGTGACATCTGAGTTTTGTGTAACTTTCATATGTCATGAAAAATTCTTGTTTTGATTTTTTTAACCATTTAAACATGCAAACATAAAAAAATAGTGTGCAGGCCAGAGGGTTTGTCCACAGGTCATTACCTGCTGATCCCTGCCCTAGACTGTTAGTCCTCTCAGGCCAAACCTCACCTCAATTGTGCCTTTCTGAAGGCAGCAGTTTATACCAGCGGGCAGTCTGAATATTTGACAGTGTCTGGAGATACACTGGATTGTTGGAACTGACAGACTGGGTCAGGAGTGCTGCCAGATATCCTGCTGTCCCAGAGAGCTTCTCAGGAAGATCCTACGCAGTCCCAAGTGTCAGTTGTTCAGGATTAAGAAGGTGGCACACACCTGTAACCCCAGCACTCAGGGAGGCTAAGGCAGGAAGAGTCCTACTGGAAACTATCTCAAAATAAGAAAGGCTGCATATGTAGACCAGTGCAAAGACCTTGGATTCAGTCCCCAGTACTGGAAAAAAAAAAGCCATTTCTCTGCCTGCTTATAAACATGTGAAAACAACTCTATATGGATAATAGGAAGTTGAAGGGGTGGAGATAGGAGGCATTTTCACAGCAGGAGGAAGGAAGAAAAAAGTGTGTAGACTCGCCAGAGTAGTGAGGGTCTAATGTGAAGACTCCACGGGCATAAAATCATGAAATCCATGTAGGAGGAGTCTCAAAGCCAGGTCTGCCTGAGAGACTGGAAATTCCAGCCTAAAGGATGCTGTTTGTATTCTGTAATCGCTGAAGGGCCATAAAGCTAGAATATACCTCTCTTTCTGTAACAATTTGTTTATCTATCTCTGGTCTGTCTGTCTTACTTACCTGTCATCCACGCTCAGGGGGAAGCAGTTCACTGCCCATGAGTAGAGGGGCGGCACCTATTTTTAATCAGGAGGCTGTGTGTTTCTCCGGTGATGGATGCTGACTGAGAACCTGCTGTGCAGCAGGTGCTGTGTTTGGGGTTAGAATGGAGGGGAGGTGGGCGAAGCAGGTGGCGTCTCAGGCCCAGGACACAACAGTAACTACCATACATCTTTGGCCTTTAACTATCTTGCAGTATTTTGGAAGAGACAGATGTTAAATCAAACGATTGTACAATTGGAGAGGATATGGTTTGAAAAGGAGTCTTCTATGGGGTAGAATGGGAGGGCTTAATTGACTAGGCGTGGGGAAGAGGACAGGTGTGACTCTGCAGAGTGATTTTACTGGGTTCCATTAAGCAGCTGCTTGATATTTTCCCCATCCCAGCCCCAGGTGCCCACTCACTTACTCTCTGTCTCTGTAGATGTCCCAATGCTAGACATTCCATGTAAATGAAGAGGTATAATAAGTGACCATTTGTGTCTGCTTGTTTTTTCATTTAGTGTAATGTTTTCAAGCTGCTTTCAAGTTGTAACCTTGATTCCTTTTAATGGCTGAATAATATTCCAGTGTATGTATAGACCACTTTGTGTATCTATTTTTCATTTGATGGAGCACTTGAGTGGTTTATATTTTTTACCTATAGTGAACAATACTATTGTGAATTTAGCTGGTAAGATTTTTGTGTGTGTGTGAACCGTGTTTCCAGTTCTTCTGGGATCACCCCTGAAGGTAGCACTGCTGGGTCATAGGGTCATTGCACATTACACCTTCTGGGGACTGCCCACGTGTTTGCCACAGTGGCTGCTCCATTTGACGTTCCCAGCACCACAGCTGAGGGCTCTTAGCCTGAGTTTTATTGGATGCTGCTGCCATTGTCACTGTCATGGTACTTTTGAAATGCAGGGCCATTCAGGAGACCCAAATGAAGTATTTGTCCGAGTGGGACCAGTGGAAGCGGTACAGTAGCAAGTCGTGGAAGAGGTTCTTGGAGAAGGCGCATGAGATGACGAGGCACCTGGAGCTGTGGCGGGAGGACATTCGCAGCATAGAAGGTACACGGCCGCACTGCAGCACCCCACGCAGCTCCCGCCTCTGCCCGCCTGGGACCTGGGGAGGGCAGCCTCGCTTTCCCCGAGTGAGCTGAAATGCAGCGTTTTTTTTGTTGGTGAATACAAACAGCAGCCCACACTTAGGCTTAGCAGAACTTGTGTCTGTGTCACCTGGAAAAGTCAGACATTTCCTGTTCCTGCCGTTGGTGGTGGTGTCTTGGAAAGATTCTGTTTGTGCAGTTTCCAGTAGTTTTAGACCTGGCCATTAGATACGTGCTAATGAAGATGTTCATATATTATTCTATCACAGATGTGTTTCTTAACGTTGTAATGAAATATAAAACACGGTGAGCTGGCTCAGAGGCTGCACTGGACTGTCACAGGTGCTCACGGCTATGAAGGTGCTAAGAATCTCTATTTTCCCATAAGAGCAAGCATTTGGGGTACGAGATTGTGTTAGTCAGCTTGGGCTGCCACAGCTGAATACCATCGTCTGGGTGGCCTAAGAAATAGATTCAGGGGCTGGGGATGTAACTCTGCAGTAAACCATTTGCTTAGAATGCATGAGTGCCTGAGTTGGATCCTCAGTGCTGCAAATGGGAAGAAAGGGAGAGGAGGAGCACAGGACTCTGGTTAGTCTTGTAGGGACACTGATCCCATTGCGGGGACCCGTCCCTCATGACCTTGTCTATTCTAATCCCAAAGCCCCCTCTCCAAATGCCATCACCCTGAGGATTATGGCTTCAACATATCTGAGGGAAGGGTGGAAGGACTTTCAGTTCACAGAAATTGGAAGTTGTGCTAAAATATAAAATTAGAGAGAAATATTAAATATTTGGGTGATACAAGAGTCAGTGGGGGGATGCCTCTTGGAATTACACATTTTCTACTGTAAAGCAAAATGATTATAAGCATTGCCTCAAAACTGCTAAAATGGAAATTATTTGTTAAGTGTATAGGGAATGTGGGAGGATAAGTGGAAAAAATGATTATCCTTGTCATTATATTGAAAGGATGTAAACTATCACCAGTAATCTACTCAATCCACTAGCTTTTCATTATTTTATATGCAGAATGCAAACACATTTCTAAGGGATTTCAGAGGCTCGCCTAAAACTTTAACCACATACTCGTACTTTTCATCTTGAAATTTAAGTGTAACATCTTTGGAGCAAAATAATAAACACTGCCTTTATTACACATCTGTGAACCAGCCACTGTGTTGAGCAGTTTACTCCTGTTGTCTCAGTGAAGCCTCACAATAACCTTTTATATAGATGCTTATCTTTTGCCAGGCTGAGCAAAATTAAGCTATTTGTCCAAATTCACTCAGCCAGGATGAGGCAGAGCTGGTGCTCGAACCCAAGCATTCAGACATCATGGCCAAAGTCTTGGCCACTGTGCCCACCATCCTCTTTATCTGGATAAAGGAGATGAGGGGAGGATGGAAATCAATTAATAGTGTTACAGTTAAATATTTACATAAAAAGGTAAATGTGGAGCCCCACCACCATTCTCAATTGATTAGTTTGGGATTGAATGTGGGTGTACATGTGAAATGTTAAACCACTAGCAAATGGAGCTTTAAACGCCACCATAGAAAAATATTTCTGGTTTCTGTGGTTGATTGAATGTACAGAGGGTAGTAGTCAATACTTCTGGTCAGTGATGCCCAGATTTCTTTTTTTCCAGGGAAATTTGGCACTGGGATTCAGTCTTATTTCTCCTTCTTGAGGTTCCTGGTGTTGCTGAATTCGGTGATATTTTTGATCATCTTTATGCTGGTTTTGCTCCCAGTTTTGCTCACTAGATACAAAATCACCAATAGCACCTTTGTGGTCATTCCATTGAAAGACATAGGTAAGTTTATGGCCTTGTTTACTTGTTGAGGGTTCTTTTCACTGTGCTCCCCACTTCAGTGCTGTCTTTGCTAAGAATCTTCTAAATTTTAGGTTGCTGTGTTAGTGAGGATGAGCTAGATTATGCTGCAGAAACAAACAGTCCCATAACCCTCAGTGTCTAATAGCTGCCAAGATTTATTTCTCACTCACAGTCCGTATTCATCATGAGCTGTGGTCTTCACTCTGGAATCCAAGCTTATGGAGCAGCCACTGAGTTGATCCTTGATAGTCATTGTGACCTGTGCAAAAAGAACCATGGCCAACATGTGCTGGCTTCTGACCCGTCTCCCTGGAGGTGACGCACAGCCTTAGTTAGCTCTGCCACATCTCATTAGTCACAGCAAGATACTTGGCCACTCCGTGTTCATCATACAGAGTGTTTGGGAGGAGCAAACGTAACACCATCTACCCCTGTCACTTCATTTGAGGTTTTTATAACTGACAAGGATGAAGCTCCAGGCTACTCTTTATTCAACACCAGTAACAGGCCAGACACTGTGGCAAGTGCTGGATGTGTTTTCTTCCTGAATTCTCAACACAAGCCTCCTGTTTTTGGAATCCTCTTTGCTAGCTGGAGAGAATTTCAGGCATTCTACAGACATCAGTTGATCACTGCTGAGCCCAGCCTAGGAGTTCACCGGGTTTGGCCCATGCTCCATAGTTTGCTGATCTGTAGACCACAGCAGAGTGAGGAGAAGGGCGCAGGCTTCTCATTCCATCTCCGGTTTCTCTCAAATGAGAATCACTGTCTCTTTCTGCTTTGTCTACATTGTTTCTTAATGCAACCATTTGAGCACCTCCCATAAACTGAAGTTTCCACTTTCCTTCCTCTGACACTTTGATGCCATTTGCTTTTCTTATTCATCTTTTTATCTCCAACATCTCTCTGTTACATAGTGACAAAGAAATGTTTCTTGAATTAGTAAACAAATAAAATTATAAGATGGTAGAGCTGGGATTTGCCTTGGGGGAGGTGGTTCAACTATTTATTTGTTTATTATTTTTTGAAACAGGGTCTTGCTATGTAGTTTAGGCTGACCTTGAACTCACTATGTATGTAGCCAAGGCTGGCCTCAAATTCATGGCAGTCCTCCCGCCTCAGCCTCCTGAGTGCTGGCATTGCAGGTGTGCACCACCACAGCTACCCTCAGCCCAGAGCCGGATTGAGATCGGGTGGGACAGACCTGAGCCCAGGTGGAACCCTAGGCTCTCTCATGGCTCATCCTGGTCAGCAAATGAATGCAAACTGCGGCCATGCATGAGAAAATAGATTCCATCTTCTCAGTCCCTTAGGTTTTAATATTGTTTGTTGCACAACAGTAGCTGACTGGTAAGAAGGGAAAGTCAGTTTTCCAAGATGAAGGTAGCATCACTCCAACCAGTGTTTACATTTTTGTTTAATAGTTACACATATGTAAACATGTATTTCTGAATGAAATTCAGTGGTTATTTGCATACACATAGAGATCTGTCTATATCTGATGTGCTTAAAAGTGGGATAGGAAGCCAGGTATGGTAATGTATGCTTGTAATTCCAGCAGTCTGGGAGGCTGAGGCAAAAAGATCACAGTTTGAGCCCAAGTTGAGTAACTTTAGAAAGTTAGCAAGATTCTGTCTCAAAAAAATTTAAAAATGGGATACTAACAATTAGTATACCAATCACATGTGTCAAAATGCTAACACATATACAAGCTGAAAATGAGGCTCCACCCACAAAATATACAGAAAAAATACACATTCCCAAATGTTTGGGGAGAATAGTGAAGGAAATGCTAGAAATAGGAGGAAATGTTACTGCACTTAAAGACATTGAAATTTGGTAATAGTAAAATAGAAAATCACAAATACACAAACATAGTTTGTGTACAACTATGCATCAATATGAGATATTTAAATGTATGTAGTCATATAGAAAATTGTGAGACAAGTTATAGAATTTGTCAGACTATTTCCAACAAATGTTCTTACTCTTTTTCCTGCAGATAAGCAATGTACAGTCTATCCAGGAAGCAGTTCTGGACTCATCTACTTTTATAGTTATATCATAGACTTGCTTTCTGGCACTGTAAGTATTTAACCTAATTCTTTGTTTGGATATGCAAAATCCTAAGCATGGGTTAAAGATCAGTGCCGGGAGTGTCTGCAGTGGGAGCTAAACACAAGTGTGGACATGCAAGCCAGGAAAACCAACCAGGTTCATGGTTACTCATCAGTGAGGAGGCTCAGCCACTCCTTCCTCGGGCGTGTGCAGGAAACAGGTTTTGCCCCTGTCACCCATGGCCTTTTCCTAGTCCCTGCCATGCCGAGATTGGCCTGCAGCAAAATACTGAGGGCCCCACAGAAAGAAGTGTCAGCGAGAATGAAGCGGGACAGGCTTAGTATCTTCACTGTGCTATTGAAAAGACCACGGTGGATGAAGTCTGCGGCTCTTCTATGCAGAGATTATACACAGAGACACGTGTGAGGCACAGATTCGTCACACATACACACTTCATGTGCATATGTCCATGCTTGTGTGCACACACCCCACGCCTGCCCCTAGGGCTATACACGATTCCTTGAAATCCTTCCAAGATCTGTTCATCTCAGGTTAACACCCTCTGCTGCAAAGTGGAATAAATGTTATTCTAAATGGTATTTTTTTTTTTTTTATCGGTACCAGGGATCGAACTCGCAACCACGCACTTGCAAGGCAGGCGCTTATGCCGCTGAGCTAAATCCCTAGCCCCTAAATGGTATTTTTTATCTTCATCAAAAAATAGTTCTCTGTGTGTGTGTGTGCTCCCCCCCCCCCTTCTAGGGACTGAACTTGACCTTTGCACTGAACTATATTCTCAACCTTTTTTTAAAATTTTGAGCCAGGGTCTTACAGAGTTGCTAAATTACCCAGGCTGGGATCAAATTTGTGATCCTTCCAGAGTTCTCGGATCACAATGGGTACCTGCCTCTCTGTGTGTTTTTAATGCCCTTTTTTTCTAAAAGCATATAATAGATTACAGTTGTGAAAAGTTACCATCACCATAGTCCCAGTAAAGATTTCTCAACTTGAGCATTGCTAACTACATTTTGGTCCATGGTAGGAGGCTAAGCCGTGTCCCTGCTCTCTACCCACTAGATGGCAGTAGCAGGCCCCAGGTTATGATGGCGAAAGATGTCTTCACATATTGCCAAATATTTCCTGAGGGACAAAATCGCTCCTGGTTGAGAAGTGCTACTCTAGATATGTCACACAGGCATGTGAAAATCGAGCATTGCTAATCTGAACATCTGCAATCTGATTTGGGAGCATTTTGGATTTTCAGGTTAGGGATGTTTGGTGAAATCCATTCCAATATTTCCAATTCTGAAAAACAGTGAAATCTGAAACTTTTCTGAGCTCAAGGATTTCACATAAGAGGTATTTATTTTGTATATAAAATTACCTTTCTGAAAGTTGCTGGTACAACATACCATGGTATTGAACTTAGACTTTTCTGAGCAGATAAGTGGAAAGCCTTGAATTTGTTCACTGCATTTGATTTTGAGAAAGTGGCTCTATATTTCCAAACTCATATTTTCTTTGGGACAACTCAGAGGAATTGTTGGGGTGCAAATGAGAAAAAAGTCAGCGACTCTCGCAACATCACACTGAAAGCAATTGGGTTTTTTATTTATGTCATGTGTGATAGGATTGCCTTTTTTTTTTTTTTAAGGCTGAGCTATATTTGATTGTATGTATAGTCCACATTTTGTTTCAGGCTTTGTATATTTAACTTTCTTTTCTTCAAAACATTTGATCATCTTGGCTTATATATTTAAATCTTTGCTCCATTTAAGCTAATTTTTATATACGATGTGAGGTTGAAGTTCACCTGCATTCTTTTGCATGTGGCAATCTGGTGGTCTGAATACGGTTTGTCAAAAACAATATCCTTTCCCTTTATTAAATATTAACTGACCATAAATGACACATTGACTCATTTCTGGACTCCCAGTTCTGCCCTGTCTTTGTGTATGTCTAGCCCATTGTCTTATTTACTGTTGCTTTTGTAGTAAGTTTTGAAGTTGGAACATGTGAGTCCTCCAACTCTTGCTTTTTACACTGTAATTTTGGCTATTCTGGGTCCCTTGAAATGCCATGAGATATTTAAGATCAGCTTTTTAGTTTCTACAAAGAACCCACTGGGATCCTGGTGAGGACTGTGTTGAATCTGTAGATCCCCTCGGGGCTGTTGCCATGGAGCTCCTGATCCAAAAACGTGGGGTATTTTTGTTAGTTTTCCAAGTATAAAATTTATACTTCTTGTGTTAAATTTATTCCTAATTTAACTTTTGTATTGAATTTACCCCTAATTCTTTCATTATTTTTGATGGGATAGCACATGGAACTATTTTCCTAGTTTCAATTTTGACTGATTTACCTGAGTATCGTAATGCTCAGGTTTTATCAATGCCTGTTTCTCTGGGGCTGTTCTGGTGTCCAGGGATACAGTGATGAACAGAGTTATTTCAATGTGAGTTCCATGAGGCAGAAATTACTCTTATAGTTGCCTGCACTGAGCTGACCAGGCTGACTCCATGCTCTTGGCTTCGTTTCAGGGCTTCTTGGAGGAGACCTACCTCTTTTATGGACATTATACCATTTATGGTATAAAATTTAAGAACTTCACCTATGATCTGCCTCTGGCTTATTTGATAAGCACAATTTCCTATCTGGCCCTGAGCCTCCTTTGGATAGTGAAAAGGTAAGTGTATCTTGTCATTGTAATCTCCTTGAATTACTTTTGATGGCTGGAGTCTCTTGGAGCTCTGTTGAGTCTGAAAGCATTGCCCAAAAAATGAGCAACTCTTGGGTGGGTTTAGTGGGGAAAAGGTTTTTGAGGGTACTAAGAAGACCCAGAGAATGTTGAAGCAGAATTTGGGAAATGGAGCAGCACCTTAGTTAATTGTTATTGACCATGTTTGGCAGTCCCACACCTCTTTTCCAACACCCCTTGTCTCTGCTTTGGTATTTATGTTAGTTAGAGATCCATGGGGTTGCAGATGGCAGAAACTCAACTCTGGAAAACTGCACTGAAAGGGAATTGAGTGAAGCACTGATCAAACCAAAGGAGGAGAGTCAGTTACAGAAGGACAGAGAGATAGCTGCAGGTTAGGAATAATAGCAGAAGCAAGATTGCCTGCCACTTTGAGTCTAGTGTGGTGGCAGCTTTCTTAAATAGTGAGAAATAAGGCATCTCATAGTTTCCATCAGCCCGTGACTCCATAGGTCACAAGTGCTGAGACCCTTTGAAGAGACTTGTCAGCTCTGGTTCATTCAGATGCCAGTCCTCTGACCCATCATCTACAGCTGGGGGTTAGGGTCGTAGGATAACATTGCATCACATTCCCAAGAGATTTGGTGAGTGCACAGGCATGCGTGTACTAGCAGTTTGCAGGAAAAGTTTTTTTATAGTTTGGATCTGAAATGCGCCCCCAAGGCCACCAGCCTGTAGCACTGGTGGTGGTGGTGCCCCGTTCAGGAGGTAGGACCGAGTGCGAATGTGTCATGAAGGGGGTGTGGTCTTGGCCCTCTCTCTTTCTGCTTCTTGTCTGCCATGAGATGAGCAGCTTTTCCTTACCATGGTCTACCTCAGCCCAGAGCCAAAGCAAGGGGCCAAGCAACTGAAATTTCAAATCCTGAGCCTCAATAAACCTTTCCTCCTTTTAAATTGATTTTCTCAAGTATATTGTCACAGCAATGGGACGCTAATACAGATAGAAACATTAATTCCTTTAATAACGTTAATAAAAAACTATCTCACAAGGTAAAATGGCCCAATAGATAGTAAAACATCTATTTCTGTCCCTGTGTGATACTGACTTAAACATCTTAGGGTCTGAAATCATTTAGGAATGTGCATGTTGAGAAAGCATCTCAGGTGGTTCTGATGTACCTTCCTTGGTGTGATCCTCTGGCAGAATTGATGGATCACACCAATTCCTTCCACTTGCATTGTCCTCATGCCTCCCTAGCAAATTCTAAAAATAACCTGTTTGAGGTAGAGGCCTGTGATATTCAATGTTTTTATGTCATCAGTGCCAGAGTGTATTTTCCATGAAAGCGGTTGATTGAATAAAAATTGTGAAATATGTAAGAGCTGCCTCTGGCATGAACAGGTGCTCACTAAATGTTTGTTTCATTTGCTGCGTAAGTCATTTATTCATGTATTTATTCACTGGTTGAGCAAAGTGTGATCTAGGCATTGTAAAGGCATTGCATATAAAGGTGGCAAAATAACCAAGGTGTCCTCAAGGAACTTATAATTCAGCCAGCGTGAGAGGATATAAGCAGTGAACAGGTCAGTCAGGTGGTTTCAGATGAGATCATTGCTGTCAAAGAAATTAAAGGGACTGATCTGAAGTAGGGGTTGCGGCTTTAGATGGGGAGACGAGGAATCCTAGAGGAGATGTGCAGCTGGAATATGATGGTGCATTCAGTTATTGTGACAAAGACAGTGTACTAAAAAGGAGGAAAGGTTTATTTTGGCTCATGGTGTCAGAGTTTTCAATCCACGGTCGCTTGGCCCTATGAATCTGGGCCTGTGCTAAGTCATGGCAGCCAGGAAGCAGAGAACAAGAGGAAGAGGCTGGATTCTCAATATCCCTTTCAACGGCACCGCCTCCTCCCCCGATCTTCCTTCTACTGGGGCCCACCTCTCTAAGTGTCCATCACATTCCAGCAGTGCCTTGGCTGGGGCCAAGCCTTCAACACATGGGCATTTGAGGGCACACTCCCAAACCAATCTGTAGCAGATGGCTCGGAGCCAGCTGTGGAAATCAGGGGAAAGACCACACCTGAAAAAAGTAAACTGTCAAGTACAAAGGCCCTGAGGCAAAAGCAGGGATTTGTAGGTTTATAGAAAGGTATGAAAACTATTACAGTGGAGTGGCCACCTGGGAGGAAAATAGAGCTAGATCATGTAGCACTTTTAATTTATGTTAAAATGTCTGGGAATGAGAAAAGAAGGAAAAAAAATCGAAAATAAACCTTTTGTAAATGAGGAGGGAAGGAGGGACTTGAAGAGAGAGTAGGAGAATGGGAGGAAAAAAAGAAACATTATATCCCGAACAGGTACAAATTCTCTATGATGAATGTGATCGTTACATATGTCTAAAATGTACCAATAAAATCTGATTGGAGAAAAATATGGCCTGGGTTTTGTTCCAGCTCTGATAGAAGTTGTTAGATGGATTAACAGAAGTGATTTTTAACAATGAGATACCTGGCTAACTGTCACAGACAAAGAATGGTCCAAAACTTAACCATGTCAGAATGTGCCAAACATACAGCCATGTGCAGCTTCTCAGGTTCTAGATGAAGCCAATTCATGGACTTGTACTTTGCTGCTGCTGCTATCAGAAGGATACTTGTGTTTTGGGGCCAGGTCAGTGGAGGGGTTTAAAGTCAACCTGATTCGGAGTGAGGAGCACTTCCAGAGTTACTGCAACAAGATCTTTGCTGGCTGGGACTTCTGCATCACCAACCGCAGCATGGCCGACCTGAAGCACAGCAGCTTGCGGTATGAGCTCCGAGTGAGTCCTGCCGGGTTTTCCCGTGGGGGTGCTCCCTGCCGGGTCATGCCTTGTGCAGGACCGAGGTGGGCGCCAGGCTGTCTCAGGTGCTCAGCAGGCTTCTCCTGTGTTGTTTTCAAGAGCTTTCTGCAGTGTTCAGCTTATTGGGGTGATGACCTTGAACCTAAGGTGGGGACACACATGGGTGGGGGAAGACAGTATCTTTTCTCCACCTGCTGCTTCTGACACTGTTACGTTCTCACCTGATAACTGTCATAGACATTGCTTGTACTGGAGAAACTGGACTGAAGGTGGGTGACTATGAGAGGTTGAAATGGAAAGAACACAAAAAAGTACAAGAAAATTTCTGAATTAATAAGGAGAAAAAGAGTAGTGAATAGCATCTTGGTGAACCCCCTCCCCCAACAGAAAAGAGGAGGCAGGAGACAAACAAATCAAAAGCTTAATAAAGTAAGAGCAAAGGAAATAAATGCATTGTTTCTACACTAAATATAAATAGATCATATTTTCCCATTAAAAAGCAGACTACCAGATTGGGTTAAAAAGTAACATCTACTTACATGCTATTGCAAGAATATATATATATATATATATGTATGTATGTATATATATATATATATATATATATATAATGATTTAGTGCCCTTAGAAGACATAAAACATAAAATCTAATTGGGCTTGACCTGGGAAGGTGTCTAATATTTAAATGAGGTCCTAAAGATAGATGAGGAGGGTATCATAGGTTTTTGCCCCCTAAAACTCCTTCATTACACTGCTCACAAATGTATTTTCTTTGCTCCTCAGGCAGATCTGGAAGAAGAGAGAATACGGCAGAAAATTGCACAGAGGACCTCAGAGGAAACGATACGCATTTACTCTTTGAGACTGCTTTTGAACTGCATTGTTCTGGCTGTTTTGGCTGCGTGCTTTTATGCAATCTACTTAGCAACCATCTTCTCACAGGAACACATGAAGAAGGTAAGTGTACCTCGAGAGTCCCTTCAGCCTACACCCTGGTGGGGTGTTATACTAGATGCATCATAGACTAGAGTGATAATAGATATTGTCATCATTTCTGAATATATGTGGGGGTATAAGTTTGGCTGATGTGACAGAGAACTAAAAATCAGAGGTGATCAATTTTCAACTTTTAAGAGAAATTTCAGAAAACGTTGGATTTATTTGTTTCTGCTGGAATATGCAGTATTCAAATTCAGGCTAGATTGTCTGCATTTTTATTCCTGACTCCTCTACTTACTAGGTGTAGTGCCTTAGTTTACCTGAAATAGCGGTGATTAGATTATACAGAAACCATTGTTCATTTTCTGTTAGCCGATTCTAAATACTCTGTAATGCTGTCATTCTCTTAAATGGTTTTACATTGTTTTGATATACTTAATGCTACAGTATACGAAGTTGTACTCAAGGACTTCAAGGAAAGAGTCTATATGGTAACTACTTTTGGGTCGGAATTATCTGGTGGTGAAACACTATTCTGCTTAAATGGTTATGTTTTGATCTGCCCTGTTTCACTGTTATGCCCTCTTTTTTCTCAATCTCCATTCCATTATTTACTTTTTTATTTTTAGCCGTTTAATTAAAGGGAAAAAAATAGCAGGATATAATATAGTAACCCACTTTGACTTTCTATTATCTCGATTTGAAACCCTGTATTACTCTCACCATCTTGTTTTTGACTGAGGTTCCTCTATTCTGTTTTGCTGGATAGTATCAGGTTCGAAAGTTTAGGCATCAGCTGAGAAGATAATGAGATTCATTATAACGCCCATTCTCGTTGACTTTTATCTACTTCTGAGGACCTACAATGTCTCCAATGTTTTGGTTTTGTCGGTTTTGTTCTTTACTGTTTTGTTCAATTGTATTATAACTAATGATATAGGCAATTCTATTAGAGATAGCGGGAGGCATTATGGTAACCATTGTTGATCACCTTGTATTATGTTTTTACATTATCTATTATGTCCACCCTTTTGACTTGACCGATTCTGTTCTGTTATGTCACATTTGGTTTTACTCTCTTCCAAAAAAGCAATAAGAACCGTGGGAGCAATGAAACCCAAAATGTGTAATAGTCATTGTACAAAAGAGAGGAAAAGAAAGAGCTCTAAACTATATAACTGCATGTATATTTAAGTGTATAAGATAGAAAATGATATCACAGAGTTTTATTGGATCATTGAACAGAACTGTTTGCAGTATCATTGTTGGAATGTCCACTCTACAAGCTTTAATTTTGTGACTTGAACAATTATTTCTAAGATGGCAATATGTAATCCATTAACTAGTGATTTCCTACTGTGCATTTTTTTCTTCTGTAAATCTGTATAACTTGTACCCCTTCACTGTTTTTTTTTCTTTTCTCCTTAAATAAAAAAAAATAAAATAAAATCCAAGTTAATTAGTAGCTTTGTTTCATGAACTTAAATCAGGGCCCAGATTCCATCTGTCTTGTGTCTCTGACACCTGCAGGGTGTGGCTCCCTTCTCTGGGGCAGCAGACAGCTCACTGTGACATCCACGTTCTAACCAAAGGGAAAACATGACCTGGAGTCTGACTTAAAACTTCTACTCATCTCCCCGTGGCCAGAGTTACATGACTGTGCCTACCTATAAGAAGACTAAGAAAATTTTTTATCCTAGCTGTATTTGTAGCTGAGTAATGTGTTACTTTGAAAAAAGCTATTACAAATAATCACTATTACATCCCTGAAAATAATTTGCTCATTCATACAGAATACCTGTGATTCTTTTAATGCTTTGCCTTAAGATTCCATTTTTCTTCCAGCTAGATTCTATGTATCTCTGTTTGCTCACCTGTGGAAGGAAATGGCTTTATGTTTAGAGGCTATGTTGAATGACAAACACATTTTATTGGTTTGCCACATATGCATTGTCGAATTCTTTTTCAATTCAATTTGTGTTGCTATTTCCCTAGGAAATCGGTAAGATGGTTTTTGGAGAGAACCTGTTGATACTGTACCTACCATCCATTGTGATCACACTGGCCAATTTTATCACCCCAATCATCTTTGCCAAGATCATCCACTATGAGGATTACTCACCAGGCTTTGAGATCCGACTGACGATTCTTAGGTGAGGCCTTAGCTGCAGGTCACCACTTGCCTGAAGTGGTCATTGCTAATCAGGGGTGCACATTTTCCTGCTGAGCTGAGCGTCTTCCTTAACCTGTAGAGAAGGAATCAGAATTTGTGCTTGCAGTGTAACCTCTCTGACCTCAGGGTCCACTCGTGCGTGTTATACTTTAGTCCCTGTGTTAGCTGAGGGCTGGGGTGGACTTCTAGGAGGTACTGATGTGAAGATGTCAGAATCTACAGATTAAGGCAGAGTCCAGTGAGCTCATACATGGGAGTGAAGAGGGCCAGGAGGGAGCGACGTGGAATGGGAGAATTTTCATCGTGCTCCTCAAATACTTGAGATTGTATTTGCACCTTAGAAATAAAAACCAAAAAGCTTTGTGTTTCACAAACATTGAAACAGGACAAATGATCTGGTGAACCTTCACGTGCTCATCATGTAGTTTCAACCATCCCCAACATTTTGCCCCCACCTTTTGATAACAGGGATTAAATACAGGGCCTTGCCTGAGCTGCACCCCAGCTCTTTAAAAAAAAATGTAAAATTTTGAAACAGGGTCTTGCTAAGTCACTAAGTTGGCCAGACTGGGCTTGAACTTGCTGGGGCACAGGTGTGTACTGCCACATCTGGCTTGCCCATCTTGTTTCATCCATTTCCATCACCTCTGCGAGATTATTTTGAGCAAATCCCAGACAATGTGTCGATTTGCCTGTGAACACTGCAGTCTCTTTCCAAGCGATGAGACTTGTTTTGACGTGAACATCTCACCCCTCCTCACATGGAGGCAGTCTTCCTGGTGGAGTGGGAGATGGCTTGTTCAAATCATGATCTGCACAAGGTCCACGTGCTGCATTTGTTCTAAGAGTTCCTTTTATGCTTTTTTTTTCCTTGTTAATCTGGTTTTTTTCATTAGCATATTACATTTATTTTATAATTTTCAGAGGCTATCCTTTTGTCAATTTTTACTTAGTATGTATTTGCCGTACATAATAATCACATTCCTCATGTGGAATTGGCAGATGTACGTAACACCTCTGCATTCTTTTTTCTTCTCCTTCCCTTCCCTTTCCTCACCCCTGCCTTTTTTTTTTTTAAAGATTTTTTTCCTTTTTGTTATGCCATTGTGGAAGTAACCAGGTCCTTTGTTCTCTAGAATGTCCCCTGTTCTTGACGCAGTTTGCTGTCTGTTGGTGGTGTGTGTGTGTTTTCCATACCCACAGTTGCTGTAAACTACTGTGTAGAGTTAGAGACCTTACTGGATCCCATTTCAGTTTTTTGCTGTGGAAACCTCATCATTAGGGCTCTGTTCCCACCTGCTGTCTCCCTCTGCAGGAGGCTCATTGTCATGGCATCAGGAGTCACACCTTTCTGATCTTTTTTACTTTTTAAAAAAACTAGTAAGACATGAGATGTACTGGAAAAATATGGTGGAAGTTTAAACAATGTATTCCCCTCTGCCTCACATACTTAAACTTATCCCATTCTTCCTCTGTTCTGAAAGGCCTGTTTGTAAATGTCTTCAGTTGTTCTGTTGTGACTGAATTGATTCAAAATGTTTACCTCTCACGGTCACTTTGGCTTTGCGGAAGAGCCCGAAGTTGCACCAGGCCATTGTGATGAGTAAAAGGCATGAGGACGCTAAAATGGATGAGGAAGTTTTCACCAGCCTGCCTTTCCATTGGATGGCACAAGGCAGCGCGTTCACCGTATTTTTGGTCACGCCTTGTTTAGAAAGTGATGAAAGAGAACTTCCAAAACTGCTTCAGAAAGTTGCAGGAATGATGGGATGATTGTGTTCAAATTGAGGGGAAGGGGTATTTTGAGGGAGATTATAAAATTTAAAATGTAGACATTTACCTTAAATTTCGATATATAACCTAAAGTTACTATATAGCCTAAAAATTATTTTTTATTTTTGTTTTCTGGAGAAAGGATCTCACTGTGTAGTTCATGCTGGCCTTGAATTCATGATGCAGCCCAGGCAGGTCTTGAACTCACAGCAGTCCTCCTGTCTCAGCTACCTGAGTGCTGAAATTACAGATGTGCACCACATCTGGCAGTGTTAACCATTTTTAAGTGTGCAGTGTAGTGGCATTCAGTTTATTACCAGCGATGCACACTTGTCATCACTATGCATCTCCAGGACTTTTTCATCATCCGTAACAGAAGCTCTGTATCCATCAGGGATTTGCTTTGTTTTAGGGGCTGACAGGGGACGGCCTGCACTGACAGCTTCCTCTCCTCCCCTTTCCTTTCTCCCCTGCAGGTGTGTGTTTATGCGGCTGGCCACTATCTGTGTGCTGGTATTCACACTGGGCTCCAAGATCACATCCTGTGATGACACCACATGTGAACTCTGTGGCTACAACCAGAAACTCTACCCAGTAAGCTGTGGAGGTGGCATCTTGCTGGGTGGAAGAGGTCATCTGGTGACAGTGTCACAGTCAAGATGCATGGGCTCGGTTCTCTGTTGCACCTCTCTCTAGCTGTAGCTAGGAGGTGGGTCTGGGCCTGCGCCTGGAAGACTGTGTTGGAGCTCAGGCAGCAGCATCTGGAGATGGAAAGGGCATTGGAAGAGATCTGGGAATCTGGCTTCCTTTGCCCAAAAGGGTCTCTTGTTGCCTCTTACTCTCTCTGGTTTCAGTGCTGGGAGACCCAGGTTGGGCAAGAAATGTACAAGCTGATGATCTTTGACTTGATCATCATCCTGGCTGTGACACTCTTTGTGGATTTCCCTAGAAAGTAAGTACGGGGCTTTTCCCTCTTACCTGTCATCTCCATATTGGAGCTCCCATCATGACTGCACAAAGCACTGGGTGACTCCTCAGTCCCCAGGAATCCACTGGTAACCAGTGAGCCATAGGTGACCCATCCGAAGATGGTGTGAAGAGTAGGGACTATGCTGCTTCCCATGAAGCACCGCGGAGATGAACTGCTGCCGTCGGCACAGCCATGCCAGTATCAGTGTGGACTACCAGGCTGCAGTGGAGGCTGCGTCTCCTGATCTGGATTCAGGCCCCGGCACTGCCCCTTGCTACTTGTGTGACATTAGGCAAACTTGTTAGCTCATTCTCATGTGACCCATGTTGCAGCTTTGTGAGCTTTAAGAGATACTGTGAATAAAAGCACCGAGAACACTCACAGCACGCAGCTCAGCAACACATCACAGTCCCCATCATGACTGTCATGTCCGCCTTGTTTTGATTATTCTCCCCTCTCCGTAACTTTTTGACCTACACATGCAGGTAATCCAGGCATGGATTTAGCATTATTAATAAAGACGTCAAAAAAGAAACTTAAAAGTCTCACACACACGCGCACGTATAAATACCACATTGTTTCTCTGGTGTGAGAAACTGCAAGTATAAATAAGGATCAAGGTATATATTAGGCATTGTGAAATAGGAAAAAAAGTTTTTTGTATGTTATTAAAACACTAAAAACTAAAATAAATAAAGAAATAAAAAGCTTGAAAAGCACACAAATATGAATGGGTGCTATTTAAAATTTTTAAATATGTAGAATTTAAACAAATGTAGAAGTCTGGAGAAAGGTGGGAGCTTTGTTCTGTTATGGTACCCCCCTCCCCCGACTATCCAGTCCCATGCCATTCCTCACAGGTGAGCATTGCTAACACTTTGGGAGAGCTCATGCAGTCTTTAAAAACTGTATAAAAATACAAGCTGTGTATGGTGCTGCACACCTGTAATCCTAGCACTCTGGGAGGCTGAGGCAGGAGGATTGTAAGCTCTAGCCCAGCCCAGTAACTTAATGAAACTATCTTAAAATGACAATAGAAAAGGGCTGGGAATGTAGCTCATTGTGAAGGCCCTGGATTGAATCCCCAGTACTACGAAACAAACCAAAAATATATACACACACATATGCACAAATACCCATGTAGATAGACTCACTGTCATGTTGGATGCGTTCTTTACCTTCAGTGGGATCATCCACGTGGGTCTAAAGTTTGCCATCCAACCCTTGTAAGAATAAAACATCAGAGCTTTGTGACACATGGGTTTTACTCATCTCTCTTACAACGTTTTCCTGTATCTGTGGCTTATTATTTATCCATCTAACCCCAACTGATGGCATTTTGGTTGTTTCCAGTGTATTTAATAGTCATGAGAATACTGCTGTGAATAGCAGTACAGTGTATATTTCTCTTGGGGCTTTGGCCCTGGAAGCTTCTAGAATCCTGAGAAGTGACATTGGTAAGTGGTAGGGTACCCATAAACTATATTCTGCATGAATACATGGCACTTTTTGTGTCGAATGACAAGCCAGTATACAGAGACCTCCAGTATGGTTTATGCTCAGCATAACTGTGAAGTAGGATATACTAGAGTCCCCCATTTCCCAGATGGGAACAATGAGGCTCAAAGAAATCAAAGAACTTACAGATTTGGATGTTAAGTTGTGAGTCTAAGGCTCAAATCCTGGTCTTGATTTCAGAGTCCACTATATTCTTATAAGACTGTAAACAGGACTAACCAGTTTCCCAGGAAATGGCCTTATTTGGTGGTAAGGTTCTGTGGCCTTGGCAGACACCTGTAACCAGGTGAGAATGGTCTGGTTTCTTTTCAGGCTCCTGGTGACCTACTGCTCCTCCTGGAAGCTGATCCAGTGTTGGGGGCAGCAGGAGTTTGCCATCCCGGATAACGTCCTGGGGATTGTGTATGGGCAGACCATCTGCTGGATCGGAGCCTTTTTTTCTCCCCTTTTACCTGCAATTGCAACTGCGAAATTCATCATCATCTTTTATGTGAAAGAGGTAAGGGGGGGGGGCTGCCCTGGGCCAGCCTTGATCTTGCAGGGATTCGTGTGTTGGAGCCCACCCCACCTTCATGAGGCACATCAGAGCGATTTTCCTCATTTAATGTATATTTATTCTGGAAGAAAATGGAATGAATTGTCACTGGTTTGGGGGTGGTTTTGTTTTTCTTCTTCTTGTAGGAGAGATTAAATCCAAGGCCCTTATACTGAGCTACATCCCTGGTGGTTTTTACAATGTTGAGACAAGAACTCATTAAATCACTAAATTACCCAAACTGGGCATGAACTTTTCTTAATTTTAAGGATATTGTTAAGGATTATTTTGTTTCTGTGACTTAAATGTCATCTCATGTAATATAAGAATTGAGTCTCTGTGAATTAGCGGTGGTACATTTTAGTGATATTTTGCTTCTCTCCTCTTCCTCCCATCCACCCACCCTCCTTCCTTCCTTCCCTCCCTTTCCTCTTCCGATTCTTACGTGTGGTACTGGGGATTTAATTCAGGGGTTATGTAGAATAGGCAAGCGCTCTACCCCTAACCCCCAGCCCTTTTTATTTTTTATTTTAAAATAGGATCTCACTGTGTATCTCAAGCTGGGCTTGAACTGAATGTCTTACCTCACCCTACTAAGCAGCTGGGATTTTAGGTGTGCACTACCGCACATGTATTAATTTTTATTATGTAACTTTTCTTGGATTTTGGAGCCACACAGTTATTTTTAAGTCTCAGTGATTTGTCTAGGGAGCCAGGCCCTTGAATAGCCTGGGCGCTGTGCCAGAACTAAATGTTGCATGGGAGAAATATGTCTGCAGATGACTGGCTTATCGGGACTTACTGTTTTCTTTGTAATAGAGCTAATGTATACTTATTGTTATGCATTTAATAATACAAATAGGTTTATAGTAATGTCCATTCCTTCTTTTCGAGGTAGTCTTTGATAATAAGCCTGTATCAGTGTTTACTAGAGAAACAGATATAACACAAGAAATAACAAATGCCTAAGAATTTACAAGAATGACTTACAGTGGCACCCACAAAGTCGGAGGAGTAGTCTGCACCCTGGGGATGGAACAGTTCAGTCCAGGGTCTGGAGCTCACTGCAGTGTCCTGTGCGAGTCTGTATCAGGAGGCCGATGGGTCTGTGGTAGAAGGCTGAAGGCTCAGCGCTGGAAGCCAGGAGTTGATGTCCAAGGTGAAGGCGAGGACTGGAGCTCACCCAAAGGAGCAGAAACTGATCCGTCCTTCCTCATTTCCCCCTTACACCATCCAGGCAACAGACCGCCAGCAGGGTGTGGAATTGCTGAGCCAATTTAGTTAAACTCTTACTCCAGTTGACACAATCAGTCAACCATCACAAAGCCAGCCTGTGTTATTAGCCAAGCCTTGAGGGTTCAAAATTAGAAATGCTAGTGTTAAAAGGAATAATGCTAGTGGCAGCAGATAATAATGTACTATATATTCTGCTTCCCATAGATTATCATGTAGTGTTTATACCTGGTCTTGGACTAGGCACCACATTTTATAAAGCAAAAAGCTGCAATTCAGAGATGTTAAGCCATGCACCAGGCCACACAGCTTGTAGGCGACCTCTCAGAGTTGAACTCAGGTTTATCTCACTCCAGTCTTATCCCTTACCTTGGTAAGCAGGGCCCTGACTTGGGTGAAACTTTCTACTTGGATGTTTTGGCCTTTGAATGTTTTTATGGCTTCATTTGGAAACTTCAGTCGGCTGAATCTCAGAGGAAAGGTTGATGTGAGAAAGCACATAGGAACCTCATTTTCTTTCCAGAACGTACTGGCAGCTAGTGGGAAGGGCAGTGTAAGCCATCAGGTGGGACATGGGCCCCGGCCTCGCCCGGGACACTCACGCCTACCCAGCAGCAGCCCACAGGCAAGGCACCGAGTGTCCTCTGGCTCTCAGTGTCCAGCTCACAAGTTGTTCTGCCTCCTGTGGGATTTAGGAGAGCTTGACGCCCAGCCAGTAATGCAGCTTTTTGCCATTTGGAGAAATTGTGTGGCTGTTACTTTCCCCTCTTGCCCTCCCAACTTGATATTTTGTCTCTTTTTCTCTTGATGGAGAGATTTAGTATGTGGAAAATAATGTGTGCTTGTAAAAAATTCAAGAAAAATACCTCTAAATTTGGTATATATTATTGTACAACCATTTGAATATACTTAAAGCCCTATAAATAACAGATACTTTAATAAATGAGTTCCTAGAGTTCTGAGATTTGCCGCTTTTATTTGACAGTGCCACATGGGTAAGTAACACTGCTGTGTCCTTTTTAAGGGATGTTGGTATTCCATTGTGCCGGAGTCCTTTAACCTCTAAGTAGCCCCCACTGCTAGCTGTTTATTTAGATTGCTTTCAGCTGTTGCCTATAACCAACCACTATAACTACAGATGTCTACTTGCATGGGTCTTGCCCATTTTTCTTATTATTTTACCAGTATGAATTTATGGAGTCTGATTACACAGCATTCATTTTGAGCTATATTCTGAACTACACTCTAGAAAGCTGAGAATGGTTGGTATTCCCATTGTAATGCATACATATGTTCATTTACCCTGCTGAATGCTGTACTTACTGTTCTTAACCCTTTTCTTCTTTTCTCCTTAGTTGAGTCTTCTTTACACCTGCAAGCCTTCCCCAAGGCAGTTCAGAGCGTCCAATTCTAATTTCTTCTTCCTGCTGGTGCTGTTGATTGGGCTGTGCTTGGCAATTATTCCTCTGACAGTCAGCATGTCCAGGTATATATGACTTGGGTTTCCTAGAACATCACCTTGCTTTGTGACATGTTCTTTGTGGTAAAGAGCCTGTTACATCCTTCTTTGGCTTTTCTCATGATGTTGCACCCACAGAGGTCGTGGAATCCCCCTGGACTGAGCCAGACCCACCTCTGCAAAGCATTTCCTTCTGGAAGCTGGAGTGTATTGGGCCACTTCTGAAACTTAGATGGTTGTAGTCATTGCGAGGGGCCGGATGGACCTTTCCAACCTCATTGCTGAGGACCTTTCATTCTAGTCTCCTTTTGAGTTATTTATTTATTTCTTATTAAAATAAGAAATGGCCATTATGGAGGACTGAGGAGAAAAGCAGAAGGCAGCAGGATGTTGCCTCACTCTGGCTGGTTTGGTTGAGGAACCTTTACTGAGTCCCTTGAATGTGCCAGGTACGGTGCTAGGGACGTGAAGACAGCGAAGACATGGCAGGAGGGATATGCAGCTTCGTGTGGACTTAGGGGAGATCAGAAATGCGCTAAGCATCTGAAGTTGAGAGAGTTGAAACCTTGGGGTACCACTGCCCGTGGCATAACTGTATGCACTAGAATCCTGCAAACTCTTTTTATAAAAGCCAGCAAGTGAATAACTTAGGCTTTCCAAACCACTCGTTCTGCTGTATCATGAGAGCAGACAAAGACAATATATAGAGGGAGAGAGATGACTGTGTTTGAATAAAACTTTATTTATAAGAAACAGGTAGTAGGGCAGATTTGGCTAGGTACATACTTTGCCAACTCTGAGTTAAAATCTCACAGAAGATGTTTCTTGATTTTTAAATTAAAAGGTTAAATATTTAAACCCCTCTCTTAGATTTGAAAAGTTTTAAATTGTTTGATTGTATGTGGTTTTTTTTGTTTTGGTTTTTGTGTGCTTTTTTTTTGGTGTGTGTGTGTGTATGGCTTTTTGAGACAGAGTCTCACTATGCAGTTCAGGCTGGCCTTGAGCTCACTTTGTAGCCGAGGCTGGTCTTAAACTTGCAACGAATCCTCCTGCTTCAGCCTCCTGAGTGTTGGGATTACAGGCATGAATCACTATGCCTGGCTTTATGTGGGTTTTTTTAAGTTGATTTTTTGTATTTTAGTAATTTTTGTATGTGTAAGGAATTAAGCCCAGGGATTTCACACTGAACTACTCCACAGCTCCCTTTCTCATTTTTAAAAAAAAATTTTGAAACAGGATTTTGCTAAGTCACTAAGTTATTCAGGCCAGACTCGAACTTGTGATTTTTCTGCCTCAGCCTCCCAGAGTACTAGAATTATAGGCATGCCCCACATGCCTGTCTGTTATGTAACAAAGTCAAATAGTATAGAAGAGAAAAAGTTGCCAGCATATATAAAACTCTCATTCTTTTCAATATATTTTAGCTTTGATTTTTAAATTAAGAAATATATTCACAAGAGGCAATATTCAAAAATGTGTAAGGAGTTCATTTTCTAATTCTATTTTCCAACTACTTGCTTTCCTTCTGAGATAGTCTGTGTGTGTCTTTTCTCTCTCTGTCACAGAGGTTCTCTAATATCCCATGATATGAATGGACCATAAATTGTTCATTCATTTCCTTAAACTTACGAAGTCCTTTTCAAATCTTAACTTTGTTTTCCCGTTGTAATTTATTTTATGTTTTCTTATATTTTATTTAGAAACAATTTTAAATGTATGGAAAAGTTGAAAAAATAACAAATGCATATGCTCTCCAAGTGGGTGTCTCAGTTGTTCACATTTGGCAGTACTTTCTTTGTGTGTGAGTGATAACGAACCATTTAATTTTGTGTTTTTGTGGGGTTTCGTATGTTTTTGTTTTGTGTACTGGAAACTGAATCCAGGGTGAGTTCTCTGCCCCTGAGCTGCATTCCCACCCTGAACCATGTGAAATTAAGTTGTAGGCACCATGTTTACCTCTAAATATACTTCATCAGGCAGCTCCCAAGAAGACATGGTTTCATGTACTTCCACAATAACATCACAACTAAGAAATTTAATACTAATATCATAATCCTGCCATTTTCAGATTTCTCCAGTTGGCCTCAATTAGTCTTCTTCTAGCTTTATTTTAATTAATTAATTTGTTTAGTTTTTTCTTTGTCTTTGTCTTTTCTTTTTTTTTTTGTACCTGGGATCAAACTCATGACCTTGCACTTGTTAGGCAGGGGCTTATGCCCCTGAGCTAACAAGTGCAAGGTCATGAGCTAGATCCCTGGCCCCTAGTTTTTGTCTTTTTGAGACAGTGTTTCAAGATGCAGTTCAGGCTGGCCTTGAACTCACTTTGTAGCCAGGCTGGCTTCAGAACTCATGGAGATCTTTCTGCCTCAGCCTCCTCAAGTGCTGGGATTATACATGTTTCCCACCACACCCAGCTCTGGCTTTATTTTAAATATAAAAGTCATTGAATTTTCAGCCATTAAGTCTCTTTAGTTTCCTTTACTCTCTTATCATCTGAAGAATCCAGGCCGTCTTTCCTCATCTTTGAATTCAGAGATTGAAGAGTAGAATCCCTGCATTCTGGTCTTGTCTAGTTGTTTTCTGACAGTTTCCTTTAACTTGATCTTCTCTCTTGAATGTCCTGTAAACTGAAAGTCAGGCCTAGAGACTGGATGAAATGTTAGAGTGAGTATTTTGGATCAGAATATCCCAGAAGGCCTAGAAGTCAGGCGGTTCCCCATAGGCCATTGTTGACAAGATATTGTGGGTGTGCAGAGGCGGGCCGCTCAGCCTATGCCTCATGCTGGTCCTAAGCCCCTTGATCCATGTCCTGGCAGCATCCCTTCCTCGAAAGCCTGTGGGCCATTTACCAACTACAATACCACCTGGGAGGTTATCCCCAGCACTGTGACCACCTTCCCCAGCTCGCTGCAGTCTGTAATTCATGGCATCACATCAGAAGCCTTTGCTGTGCCTTTCTTCATGATCATCTGGTAAGTAAGATATCCAACAACCACCCAGTGAGTAATTTCCACTGAGGCAAATGGAGTGTGTGTTAGTCAACTTTCTGTTACTGTGATGAAATATTTGAGATAATCACCTTAAGAACAGAAAAGGTTTATTTGGTTCACAGTTTCAGAGGTTCATTCCATGGCTGCTTGGCCCTGTTGCTTTGGGCCTGTGCCAGCATTAAGCATCATGGTAAGCACATGTGGTGGGCACCTCTTTTCCTTATAGTGACCTGGAAGCAAAAAAAAAGAGGACAGGGACCAGACTGCCAATATCCCTTTCAACAGCAAACATCCTCCCACCAATGACATAACATCCTTCCTCTAGATCCCATTTCTTAAAGGTTTCATCATTTCCTAATAGTGCCATGGGCTGGGGATCAAGCTTTCAAAACATGGATCTTTGTGGGGACATTCCAGATCCAGAATATAACAGATCACCTGCTAAATTTGGCAAGTGACTGAGCTGCTCTGAACCTCATTGATTTTGGGGTCTTTAGAATTCATTACTGGATGATGGTTTTCAGGGACATTCAGTAGGGTGAACCCAGCCATTTCAGGATTTCCTGATTACTTGACCTGTGCTTTATCAGTCCTGTCTGGGCAATTAGATAGGAAACTGCTCCCCTTTCTTTAAATGAAGTTATCTGCTGTTTTCTTGGGGGCTTGCTTCCCAGTTCATGGGCCCTGTCTCTGAAGATAACTCCAGACATCATCCCACTTGAGATCTGGAGCTGCAGAAAAGATAGGAGCCAGTTGTTGACTGCTTTAAATCAAAACTGTATTATACCAACCAGATTTACGTATTCCATTTCACTGATGAAGAGGCCAGAGAGGAGCTCAGTGATTACCCACAGCCAGTTAATGGCACATAGAGCTGACTTTCTGGACATTTTGTTTCTTTCCCCCTCCCTGTTCTGCATGTGCTTGAAAGACACCAACAACCTTTCTAGTAATTTTTAAAGTAAGTGATAAACAGACACCACTGCCACTGCCTAATAAACATTCTGCCAGCTGATTCTCACCCCTTCTACCTGGGGGAAATGAGGTCCTCTCCTTCTCCTTCCCTTTTTTTCTTTATCCTTTCCCCACCCACAAAAGAAAATCTGTGGTGGGTTGCTTTTCTAATGGCCCCCAGATGATGCAGAGCCCTCCTGACTGTCCATTTTGTCTTGCAGCCTCATCATGTTCTACTTCATCGCTCTGGCCGGTGCGCACAAGCGGGTGGTTATGCAGCTCCGAGAGCAGCTGTCTCTGGTAAGGAGACACAGGCCACACAGGATCGAGGTTGGTGACAGCATAGCAGGACACTGTACAGAAAGTGACACTTCTTGCAGGGAGGGAGTAGCATTGCTGTAGCCTCTGCTCACTGCCCTGCCCCAAAACCCTGCCTTGTGGTCCCAGCTGCTACAGCTTCATTTATGCATTTGCCTCACCTGTATCTTCACCGGGAGTGACACAACTGCTGAATACTTAAGATAAGTTCTGATAACTATTAACTGCTTTGAAGATTCTAAAAACAAAGTATTCAAGGGATGAGTGGGCTGTCACTGCTGTTGCTGGTGGGTGAGGAAGGTCTGTTTAAGGAGGTGACACTGGAGCTGAGACTTGAACGACAGGAGGGACTGTTTACTAGAAGTTCCAGTGAGAGATGAGAGATACAGGGTGTGAGGGAACAGGACAAGCCTAAGGGGTTGGTGTGGCTGGAGGGTCATGAATTCAGGTCTGGGGCAGGAGGATACTGTGATGGCAGTCAGGGCCATAGTATCGTCTGGGGGATCTGTTGAAAGTTTGGGTTTTGTTCTGAGTGTGATGGCAAACCACTGGAGTGTGTTAAGTGGATGGTTCACAAACACTTCTGCTCATGAATAGTAATTGCATTTGCAAACAGAAGTGTTGCGCAAAATTTTGGTTCTGTTTGCAAACTCTACATTGGGTGATGACCATGACCATGGCCATCTTTCCCGCACAAGCATGAACGCCGCCATCTTCCCCAGAATCTTGGAGCAAATGAGGTTTGTGAGCCGAAGCACCACTGTGTATGTTATATATGTATATGTGTGTGTTTATGTTTTTTGGGCTTTTTTGTTTGTTGCTTTTCAAAATAGGGCCACACTATATAGTTTAGGCTGGCCTTGAGCTTTCTATGTGTAGCCCAGGCTGACCTAGAATTTAGGGCCTCAGTTTCCTGAGTGCTGGGATTACATCACTACACCCAGTTGATGAGGTATATTATTTAGAAGATCATTGGCTGCTACTGTGGAGGGATCCAAGCAAAAGAGATCAGATCACACACTCCATTGCAGGAGTCCAGGGGTTGGACTCTTAACCCTAAAATGAGAGGTAATTCATTGGATAGAAATTATGATACTTGTGTCCAAATATATGACATGACTTTTGAACTCATTTCTCTTTTAGGAAAGTCGTGACAAGCGCTATCTAATCCAGAAACTAACAGAAGCACAACAGGATCTGAGGGACCAATAGCCTGGGCGTGAGGATGCTGTGTGTCTGCTTCTCAGTTGGCCTCCTGACTGTTGAGCCCTACAAAATCTACCTGGCTTCTGAATGGAAATTTTAAAATATATTTCTCTGGAGTTTTAAAGAGATCGACTCCCTGTGCACAGCTGTGGTGGCTGTATTTGCATAAACCAGCCCCTACGGAAGACTTTCAGTGACTTGGAAGTGCAGGGTGAAACCCAGGTCTTTACCTGTACACTCATAACTCAGTGATGACTCTACCAAAATAGTAACTCCTCTAGGAGTTTTACAACAAAATCAGAGACACTTAATATATTTTTATAAAAAGCTTGTTTTATGTTGTCTTCCAAAGTTAACCCGAGGTCATTTGTTGCCAAAACTCCGTTCTTTTCTTTGAAGCTGGTTTTAGGAGTTTAGTCTGAGGAGTTTTCCTGAAAAGCTGTGGCTCTCAAGAATGACTCTACTGACTTAAAATGAAACCTGAATTTTTTAAATTAAAAGAATCCTTGAGTCATAATGCCTGCAACAGGTGGTAAGAACATGAAGCAGATCATCACATAATTTTGGCTACATGATAGTAGTCAGGAGAAAAGCCAGTCCCTGCTGTTGAAAAGCTCTCCCTCCGTATCCTGATTAACCTTCACAGAGTGGGGGACTGTGGCAAGCTGGCAGCCCTGGCTTTTTGGCATTCTAGGCATTTTGTTGTAGCCTTTTTTATTACTCAGGGGGAAGCTGCCTTTAGTTACCCATAAACCTTCAGTTTCTGTCTGGTCTGCAATTGTGAGACTTGACAAAGAACCCTTACCCTTTGAAATTAAGAGGCAGACAAAGTTTGTATCTCAGTCTTCCTAAGTTCTGTTTTTTCCCTCCTGCACTGAGATGTCCATTTCTGAAGGACACACACACACACAGACAGCATTTCAGAGCCAGGCTTTGGGGTTGGTTAGTATTAGAGCTATGGGTTATGTGCGTATGTGTTCTGTGGTATGGTTTACAGCTCAGCCTTTTCATTATACCAGCCTGTGACATATACCAAGCTAGACTGGATGCTGGTTTCTTAAATACACATTTCCATATTTTAAAGGCTGCTGTTTGTTTTTCTGTGCTTAAATTTTAAGTGCACATGCCCTTACTATGCAAAACATTACAAAAGCACAATATCTAAGATTTTTGTTAGAGTAAAAAATAAATGCAATAAATACCTCATCATAAGTGTACCTAAATTTGACATCATGAACCATTGAAGTGAAGCCTGTTATTATTTATTGCCATCAATTTTCATTTTAATATCTTTGAAATCTTTGTCAATGTATTTTGTCAAGTTTCCTTCCATTGTTTTTCTTCCTTTCATTGGCTCCAAACCTTTTGTTGACTTTTAAGCTTTTGGAAGCTACTGCTAAAAATAATTCCCACCCAACCTCTAGTTTCCCTGTTACTCTAAGATGATTTGCTCCTTGCTCTGGGAAGCAAAGAAGATTGTCACAGCTTATCACATTGCTTGAATCCTGGTCCTTTGTCACAACCACGTGCCTGTGTGCGTTGGGGTGCTACGGTTGGAACCCAGGTTCTCAGCATGTGCTTTTGTACCGCTGCTACTTCCTGACCTCAACAGAACTATTTCTCGCTCTTGTATACAGTACTGTTATTAACATGGGAAATATTTGTACCTATGAGACTTGTATTTTTCAATTTTTTCCCATCTGGTTAAGGTTTATGAGATTTTAAATCATTTAATAATTGGTATAAATCTTGAGTAATCAAAAAATTCCCAAATTTTCATTTAAACAAATTTTGGCATTTGGCTGTATAGCACCTTTGTAATGTGCTTGCCTTCAGCATGTTCCTGAGGGCAGTCCAGGTTTCAGTGTGTGTTGTAAAAAATAAAAATACATTGTGCTGTTTTCATTTTAAAAGTGATAGTGAAATATGCTAATTAGCATTTAGTTTTATTTAAGTGCTGCTAACTTGGATCCCTCTTACTTGAATTTTTATATGTTTTGATAACTAATAATGTTAGGTTATATATATATATATATATATATAATTTTTGAAGTGAAGCTGTCTAACATGTACATTAAAACTACTGACCAAATAATGTCTTGATTGTTTTAAAATGTGATGTGTATATTTGAACTCATCAATGCATCTTGTTTGGAATCAAGTGATCATGGAAACCTGTAATAGTTTGTAAAGTTGTTCTTCACCTTTTCCTAAAATTAGAGAGATGAACGAGTGTTTATCGCAATAAGATGAGTACTTTTAAAGCTCCTTGGCTCTATTGAAATCAGAGCAAGTGTACTTGTGAACTTTAAACTTAAAAAAGACAACATCTGACTCCCCAGAGAAAACTACTGCTAACAGTTATTTGATTCTGCCAGAAAACTTTAAAACTTAATATTCAAAGAGATTTATGTTTGGATGTATGATGTGAAATACACATTTCTGAGCTTCTTCCTGTCCCCTCTTAATAATATGTACTTTGCATGTAAGCAGCTACTCCATTTTTTTAAGTGACTGCATTGCATCCCACTGTATGATGTATGTGACCACAGATAAAAACTTGGATTGTTTTTACCTCATTTCCCTTCCTTCACCACTGAAAGATGGAATTTTAAAAGCTCCCCTGCATGGGCTGGGGATTTAGCTCAGCTGCATAAGCGCCTGCCTTGCAAGCACGTAGTCGTGAGTTCGATCCCTGGTACTGGTAAAAAGGAAAAAGACCCCCCCCCCAAAAAAGCTCCCCTGCAAACAATTCTGTTTTGCTCCATTCTGCTATAGGCCCTTGTTCATCTTAAAGCAGACTTGCACATTCTTGTAATCACAAATGTTCTTATCCTAGCAAAGAGAAGAATCCAGTTAGGCAAGCCTTTAGTTTGCAAAATCCCTGCAGCTACAAATTTGAGTGTGGTCACTCAGATTTGTGTTAAGTATTGGAGAACAAAGAAATTAATTTTGCCAAGTAGTCTTATAAACTCTGACTTTTGGGAGATGAGAACTTCTGAATGTATCTTTATATACTGTGTGGCTTTACTAGTATGTTCCACTTCGTGTATTTCCTGCCCCAAGCGTAGGATTTGCTTGAGACATGCAATATGACGGCTTTCTGCTTGCTTAATGGTGATTTTGTGCAAATGTCTCCATGAGATATAAAGTTCCTTTATCTTTAAAATAGAAGAATTAGAAGAATATATAAATTTGCTTTTATATTTGTAGGCTGAATTAGGAAGAGTCTGCTTTTTCTTTTTGAAATTTTGTTTTCTCAGTAGAAAAAAACTTGTTTACCATAAAAAATATGGAGAACAATGAAAGCTAGAAAAAAAATTAAAATTACCCATAAGCACCATGTATGTACATTCACTTAATTTTGACAAGACTGCTTTTAAGGGGTAAGAAAGATTGGAAGGAAAGGAAAAAATTAGTATTCTCACTTCTTTTGTACGTGTGTTCACTTTTGTTATCAGAAGTTCTTTATAAACATTTCAATGGGCTAGCCAATAGCATGCATACAAAACATAGTTTTTAACATTCCCTTGCTGCTTAACCCTTTACTTTCAGAATTTCATAAATCTCAACTTTTTTTCCCTTAGGGACAGAAACATACAAATGAGATTACAACAAGGGTTTTGAGCATGCTTTTGAGAAGCTAGTTGTATTTATTTTCTTATTTTAGTGATGCTGGAAATTGAACTCAGGACCTTGCACGTGTTAGGCAGTGCTCTACCACTGAGCTACATGTCCAACCCCAAAGCTGACTTTATGCTTTCAGTGGCTTTGTATTAAAATGTCACCTTGACACAAAGTATTAAGTATCTCGAGTTCATCATAATTTTAAATTATTGTATGCCAATTTAAACTGTAGAATTCATAAAATCAGCAACTTAATAGGTCAGGTGAGGTGGAACATGTCTCATCATGGTGGGGGACTAAGGCAGGAGTCTCCTAATTTCAACTCATCCTGGGTAGCCCAGTCCTCCGGATGATTGGCACATATCACCACACCTCACCAGATACACATCTTGTGATTTTTTTCTACTCTCACAAACATTCCTTGTTTGAAAGACTACCTCTGTTGGGCAGGACCCTAGAAGTAGGCCTACAGTATTAATGGATATGCACTTTTAAAAGTATAGGTTGATACATTTCCTTCTCGACAAAAAAAAATTGCGCTAGTATACATGCATGACAACAAATACAGTAAAGTGGGTACAATATATATGTATGGCCAGTAATTTAGAAAATTTAAGAGGACTAGGAAGAAGTTTAAAGTCAGGTTAGTCCACCTAGCAGTAATAATATTGACTCTGTGCTGAGTTTCAGTATGTAGTTCATATTTTTATGTGGATGTAGGATACAAATAGATTTTTTTAAAGAATCTAGTAAAACAAAATACAATGGCTCTGTCAACTCTAGGTCCACTTTCCTAGGAATTTAGGTGAGACCCCTTGATCCCGTCTGGATTTTTAAAAAAGCAACCTAGCGTTCTTTGTCTCTATAGCAATCTAAGTTTCTTTTATATCATCAGTCTCGGAGTAGTTGATAAACAATGCTCCAATAGAATGCGTTCGCTTATTTCCAACCAATCAAAAGGCAGTGTGTGCCTAAGGGCATTTCATTTGTGCCAGCGTAATTACCGTCTTCCCTACGTTTTTTGCGTCATCGACCTGCGTCAAGAGCACGATTGGTCTACCGCGCTTAACCCAGTAGCTGCTTTTGTTGTCCCGGCAATGATTTGCGCCGGGGCGGCAGCAGCTCCTGCCCTATGGCGGCTGTGCACCGGTGCCCGGTGGCCCTTGTCAGGTAAAAGGAGACGCGCTGCTGGAATCCTGTGTTGGGCGGGTGAGCCTGGAATTTTGGTTTGAGCCTTGGGTCGGAGAGGTCAGGCGGAGACATGCTTGTACGTCACATGTGCGACAGCGCTGCTGCGAGACGTTAGCCTTGGGGCGGGGTTCATAGTACGCAGCGAGGTGGGATTGGGAGCTGGGATCCACCTGTGGCGCTTCGGGCCTCTGGTCAGTTTGATGATTGGGGAGTATCCTAACACACCTGTGCCGTGGCGTCACTGCAGGTGTGGTCAGCGTTCCAGGCCGCGGACAGTTTGCAGCATTAAAAGTTCAAGGACCCAGTTGTTTTCCGTTGTTTTTGCTTACGGTGTTTCAGGCAAAGTGTAGCCCTGCCAGCACCGGCTTCCCTTGGGAACCTGAAGTGCATAGTGTCAGATCCCACCCAGGACCTACTTGGTGGGTGTCTGCGTTTTATAAGCTCTTTGAGATGTGCCCTGTAAAGTTTGAGAACCACAGGTGTAGTGGAAAGAAGCATTGAATTTGGAGTGGCGAGACATGGGTTTGGATTCTGTTTCCCTTTTTCACCCTAGTTGACTCAAAACTGTGAGGTCGATTTGGTGCTCCAAGTTAAATCTTTGTGTATAACCGTTAAGAGTTTTGCTTTATTATCGGCTGCTTTTGATTCTTCTCTGTGTTCTTTGTATAATAGTAACCCATTTTAAAATTAAGTAATTTCAAAAGAAATATGGTAATGCCAGTATGTATGCCCCGAATGCATGGATAATTATTTTAAAAAATACTGAAAGTATACTGAAAAATTTAGGAAATTGTATTATACTGTTACTGAGGCTTGAAGCCAAGACCATCTTTCTATTAAGAAAGATTAGGTTAAATTAGTATTAGGGTATAACACACATTACATGTATATGGGACTATTCTCCTTGATAAATCAAAAGTGTTAGAGAATTTGAAGTAACTTGCAATAGCTGTTATATAATGCATACCCACAGTCACTTAAAGTCTTCAGTATACTACTTCAAATCTCCTTGGTAGTGCCAGTAGAGTGTTCCACATATTGGGAAAACATAAAGTTTATGTCTGAGAACTCCTAGTACTGGGCCTCAATTTTATTTTAAAGCATGTTGTATACAGTCAGAACACAAAGGGCTGTTGAATGTTCAGTGAGCATAACCAAAGAGTAACATTCATTTTTATTTATAAAGTTACTCTGTTTCCTGAATCTCATTTCATCTTCATAGTAACTCAGTAAGAAAAGTTTTATGTATGCTTTCCCTTAAAAAGAAAATAGGCTGATACTGGGAATTTTATATGTAAAAAAATCTATTCTGATTAGTTCAAAGATTCATGTTAGAGATTATATGCACATTTTCTTTTTTTCCTTTTTTAGTTGCACATAGTCCTTTTATTCTTTGCAGCACAAGTGATTTTTACCTGCAGACCCAAGGATATGCATTTTCTAACTGTAGGTCTAGGGCTTTCTGTCGCCTGTCCTATGACCATGGGCATACCTTGTAGAAACTGCAAAAGATAGCTATGTCAAATACTGTGATACCCAAGCCCCTCACCCCAACCCTGCAAAAACCCCATTTATTGAATCTCTAAGTTTGGAAATGTAATGCAGTATGAGGAAACAGTTCACTGAATTTTGCATGCAAACATAATCCTCTCTTTACCTATAAGCTGGTTGTGCGTTTGAACTCATCCTACATATTCTCATCTCCTGCTCCTTCTCAATAAGTAATTTTAGTTTTTTTTTTTTTCAAGAGTACCAGATTGTCTCTTTTTCTGCGTTGACATGTATTTGGCTGGTGATAACAAGTGAAAGAATAAACAAGATTATTTTAAGAAATAGGGCCAGATCATCAACTTCCATTGCTAAACTCCCTCTTTCTATAAGGGCATCAGTCTACTGGAAGTGCTATCTGTTATACTTGGAGGCAAAAAGTTGACAGACCACTTTGACTTTTCCCAAGGTCTCAACTTGTTCTCCACATAAAACTTGGTCATGAAACACAGTAACCCCACTGTCTGATGGCACAGGCCTGATTGACACATTACACTTGGCAAAACTTGGATCTTATGTAATTCTTGATGTCTGGTTCCTGCACTCTATCTAATTTCGTTTGTCAGATGGGCTTAATGAGATGGAGCAAGTCATTCTGAGGAGGAGGCCAAAGCTAAATCACAATGCTTCAGAACCCCGCGTCCATGCTCCTTTGTTTAACGTGTAGCATTTAAACTCCAGTTAGTAGAAAAGTTCAAGTTCACAACCACCATACATTCCACCAAACCTACTCTAAGATCTTGTGTCTTTTGAGCCTTTGCAATGAAATAACCATAGAAATACACAAACAGGTTTTTCTCCCACATTTTCTGGCTTTTGAAATTAGTCTGAGAGAGAACACGATCTAAAAACAGACGGTGGCCATAGTTTGAGAGCACTGACACTTGTATCCAAGTGATACTTGTGAAGATTGAAGTTCACATTACAATTAAAGGACATCTGGTTTCCATTCTTATAACTGTAGATGAAAATGAACCCCTCTGAGAGGAAAAAAAAACTTTTAATATTCCTTGATTCAGTGCTCAAAGAAAATATAATCAAATGATGTTAACCATTTGATATTTTTTTTTGTCTTTTTCGTTTTTATTGGTACCAGGGATCGAACTCATGACTGCCTGCTTGCAAGGCAGGCGCTTATGCTGCTGAGCTAAATCCCCAGCCCCCAACCATTTGATACTTTAAAAAATTAAATTCAATCTGTCCTGAAAAATAATCCGTTTTGAAGACAAGAAGCACATACATGAAGACAAAGAAAATGCATAAATTCTAAGGTGGGGCTCTCAAAATCACATGTCTCCAGGATCTGGCATTTTAAGAGAACTTAAATTCGTGGTCTTCAACCTTGGTAGTGGAGATTCATGCAGAGCTTTTTTAGACTATTGGTGGCCCAGATTGGGGAAAGCAGCTGGAGGACATGGACACCATGCCCTTCTTGAAACAGCTGTCACATCAAGAACACAGACTTATTTGAGATCTCTATACATTTCAAGTGGTGTCAGAAGCCCAGATCTTAGGTAAAATCCATCCCTGTGTTAATACTCCAGGTGAAAGGGAATACACATGGAAATGTCCAGCCGACAGAAAGCTCGTTTGGGACCTTTGCTCTAAAGTGCCCCTTTCGTCTGTCTATAAAAGAAAATGGCTTGATTTTTCCTGAGAGTAAGGAAGAATTTATACTTGTGTTGCAGCTTATGCCAAAAAAATCAGCATCAGATTTTGCAGTTCAAGAATGACCTTAGACAACATCAATCGGGCAGCTGTGGATCGAATAATCCGGGTGGATCACGCAGGTGAATACGGAGCGGATCGCATCCTCGCAGGGCAGATGGCCGTCCTGGGCCGGACGAGTGTTGGCCCAGTCATTCAGGTGGGCATTTCTTTGTCTTTGTGGTGTAGTCTCCCGAACAGGTAGATCTGAAGCCCTAGAATAATCACGTTAGGTCATACATTCCCTGGAGAAGCACTGCTGTCCTGGAGAGTGAAAATTGGCATGTTACTGTAAAGCACAGATACATGAGGTATCATAAAAAATACAGGGTGCATTTAAAATGTTTAAAAATTATTACAATAAAAGACACATTGCCATCAATCCCCCGGAACGCAGTTACCTCGTCATTCTTGCCACTTTCTGAGGAAGTGGTGAAGTCTTCTTTGGTGAGTGTTTTTAGGTATGGTGTCATGGCTGCTTCAGTGTCAAAGTGTTTACCTTTCACGGTCATTTGGACCTTGGGGAAGAACAGAGGATGTGTGGTGCTGCATATGGTGAATAGGTGGATGAGGTCCTGCCATGATACTTTTTATGAACCTGCTTTTCCTTTGGTGGGCACTTGGCATTCACCATTTTTAAAAATCATGTCCCATAAAGACACACAGGAAGATTTCAGTATTGCTGCAGAACTTCTTCATCTGATGTCGTACAGAAATGGAAAAGGTAGCAGTCTTCAGCCTTTCTGTTTGCATTTTGCTTCCACAGAGAGGCCCTGGAGCTTTCTTCAGGTGCAACAGGAGGCCTTTTGAATGCTTGCCATTTCTTCTTTTTTTTTTTTTTTTTTTTACAGAAAATGTGGGATCAAGAAAAGGCCCATTTGAAAAAGTTCAGTGAGTTGATGGTTGCATTCAGGGTCCGGCCGACAGCTCTGATGCCTCTTTGGAATGTGATGGGCTTTGCGCTGGGTATGTATCTGAGAGAAGTGCCCACCGGGCTCAGGGAGCTGGATGATGTCGCCTGGTACCTCAGCCAGAGTTCTTGCTCTGACCTTGTACAACCTGTTTAATTTCCTTATATTTTCCTAAAGTTAAATTGGTTGAATTTCTCTCTTTTTTTTTTTATCAGTACTTTTATAGTTAGAAAGGACAGTAAAACTTAACACAGGGAATAAAACTGACATAATCCACTTGCAGCCCTATACTGTTCTTAGACAAAAATTCTAAACTTGAAATCTGTGGTCCTTTAAAAAGGGAGACTAAAGAAAAGTAGTGTAGGAGATCAAAGACATATTCTGCCCAAATGTAATTCCTCTTGATGTACTTAGAAAACTGAAAATGTATTGAAAGGGAAGAGCTTTCTTATTATGTGCCTCCAGGTTCTCCTGGACCTGGTACCACCTCTAACAGTGCTCCTCTACCCAGTGACTTTGCCCTCATGAATATGCATGGAAAAATCTCTTTTTTCCCCTGATACCAGTAATTGAAATCAGGACCTTGTGCTTTCCAGGAAGGCACTGTGCCGCTGAGCTGTATCCCTTACCCTAAAGCAATAGCTAAAGATATTTTCAGTGGGTCACAATTTAGGGAGTGCTACTTGCATCTAGTTGGTAGATGTCAAGGAAGCTGCTAAATATCCATCAGGGCGCAGTGGTGCTGAGGCTGTGAGAGCTTGGCCTAATTGAGCAGCCTTACCAGTGGTATCGGTCCCATCCTTTACTCTTGAGTTTGACAATTTCAGGGGCAGGAACCGCCCTGCTTGGGAAGGAAGGTGCGATGGCCTGCACTGTGGCAGTGGAAGAGACTATAGCACATCACTATAACAACCAGATCAGGATGCTGATGGAGGAGGATCCTGAAAAGTATGAGGAACTCCTGCAGGTGACTGATTGCATCTTCTCTGGATGGGCTGGTGAGGGAAGAAAGGGAGAAGGACAGCTGCTAAAATGAAAGAGTTTAAGAATTTTAGATGATGATTGAGATGCAGGCTTCAAGGTTAGCATCTCATTTTAAAGGTGGGCAAACTAAGGGATAGAGAGATGGAGCTGCCTGCCCCAGTCACACAGCGCAGGCAGAGTGAGGACTAGAAGCTGTGGGTCCCGAGCCCAAGCCTGTCAGTTTTTCTCCACTTCTGCATCGCTGCTAGCTTCTGAGCAAACGCTGTGAGCATGATGACTTAGATGAAATGTGTGAAGTAACAGCTTTAATTTTTTAGTTTAGTTTTTGTTTTGTTTTGTTTTTTGAAACTGCATCTCCTAGTGTTTCTCAGGCCGGCCTCAAACTCCTGGGCTCGTGTGCTGCTTCTGCTGCAAGCAGAATCCCAAGTAGCTGGGGTTCCAGGCATATGAGAACACATCTAGCTCCAAAGGAACTGTTTAATTTTAAAAGTCTAAATCAGATGTTGGCAGACTCTGGCTTGTAACCACACCTTTTTCTGTAAATAAAGTTATATTAGAACCTGGCCACACCCAATATTTGCATGTTGGGGCTGCTTTTCCTGTTACAGAGTAGAGGATTGTAGTTGCAGCCTGCAGGCTTGAGATCTTTCCTCTCTATCATTAGACAAGAGGAATGGATGAGGGGGAGGTTTGAGGGGGTGTAAGGCAGTGTGATAAGGGGGATGGATAGGATCAAAATGGGGTGTATGTGATGGAGGGAGAAAAAGAGAGAAAGCTTTTTTTTAAAAAAAGGTTTTATTCTCTGGTCCTGCATAAGAGTAAAATGTTTGCCATGGTCTTTGATGAAAGTATAATGACTTGCTTCGATTTCTTCTTATTTAACCAGCTAATAAAGACTATTCGAGATGAAGAGCTTGAGCACCATGACACAGGCCTTTACCATGACGCAGAACTGGTAGGGACCTGCTGTTACTCCCGGTACTTTAGGGATCCTTATTTGGGGATCCATGTTTGGGGGAAAGAGGTTTCTGTTCCCACATACATTTTTTTTTTTTTTTTTTTTTTGTCTTTTTCGTTTTTATCAGTACCAGGGATCAAACTCACGACTGCCTGCTTGCAAGGCAGGTGCTTATGCCGCTGAGCTAAATCCCCAGCCCCTCCCACATACATTTTTAATTGATAGACTAAAGCAAGCAGACTAGTCTCATGTGGCACAAAGCAGACAACCAAGAGTGGGAGTCCTGTGTCTTGTTCTGTCTCTCATCCTTTTCCTGAGAGCCACTTTCCCCTTTTCTGTGAGACACCGGATGCTTCCAATGTTTTGGCAGTAACAGACACATTCCCATCTTTTGAATAATTTTTGCCCCAAATTAAACTGCTTCTCAGGTCGCATTTTTTAGCCAGAGCAGTTGTGTGTTCAGTTAACAACCAAAATTGAGCATATGGCATGTTTCTTCGGTTGCTTTCTCCCATTCAAGTACTAACCAGGCCCGACCCTGCTTACCTTCCAAGATCAGACTAGGTCGGGCGGTTCATGGACTCTTCGGTTGCTTCCTGAGCACCTGTGTGCATGCATGTGTGCGCATGCGTTTGCCCAGTCCTGAGGATGGAATGCAGGCCCTCAGGGTGCTAGGCCAGCAGCCTATCACTGAGCTATATCCACAGCCTCTTGTTATTTTTAATAGGCCCCTGCATACACCGTCTTGAAGAATGTTATCCAAGCCGGATGCCGTGCAGCGATATATTTATCAGAAAGATTGTGAAACATGGCTGTTCTTGTCTGTAAAAGATGGTCGGTAACGTGTGACATTTACAGAGAACGTGTTGTACAAATATTACTGTGTGCATTTTGTTAATAAATTATAAGAGCATTTTTTGCATTAATAAAACTCTTCAGTGTTGGGTTTGTTGTTGTCATGCCGTAATGCTGACAGTTCACCAGGTGTTTTCAAATTAAAGCAAACAGATTGGTTCTTCTTTGATTGGTCTCTGAGTTGATTTTGTCCTGAACCATTAAGAGGACCTTACCCAGGACCCAGGACCTTACCTTGCACATGCCTGGCAAGTGCTTTAGTGCTGTGCTATACCACAGCCTAAGCAGCTGGAATCTTTAAGAGGAAAAAGAGTTGAGAGAGAGAGACAGAGAGAGAGGAGAGAAAGAGAACATGAGAGTATTTAAACTCACTAAACAAGGCTATGAAATCAAATCAGTCAAAGATAATCATTGTTTTCATTTTGAGTTGTGTATGGCATGGGTGAGAAGACACTATGGTTCTGAATCTTTGTGTCCTCCCCAAAATTCGTGTGTTGAAGTCTTCACGTCAAAGGAGATGGTATCAGGAGGTGGGACTGTGGGGAGGTGACAGGTGGTGGAGGTAGAGCGTGAATGGAGTTAGTGTCTTATGAAAGAGGCCTGGGGACGACCCTCACCGCTTCCACCCTGTGCCACAGCAGGTAGCTGACTCTGAGATGGGGAACCCTCACCAGACACAAATCTGCCAGCACTGTGATGTTGGGCTTCACAGCCTTCACAACTGTGAGCAGTCAGATTTTGTTGGGTATAAGCTCCCTACTCTGGCATTTTGCGATAGCAGCCAGAATAGACTAATATGGGGGATGGGGATAGTATTTATTACAGAATTATTTTTGCAAAGTTAAATTATAATCATTTGTTTAAGGTCCATTACCAAAATAATGAACCAATACTGTCTAAGCTCTTCAAACTTGGTGAAATATTTTCTGATTTTCAGATCTATAAAACCTACATCTCTGGTTCTCCTCTTTAGCTACACATTATTAGAATGATCTTCGGAGCTTTTAAAAACTTTCAGTTTGGTCAGGCATAGCGGTGTACACCTGTCATCCCATTTACTTGGTAGGGTGAGGTAGGGGAATCACTTGAGTCCAGGAGTCAGAGGTCAGCCTGGGCAGTGGAATGAGTTTGTGGACCAAATCTTTGATTTAATTAGGGTAGGGCTCACTTGGCCCTGTTTGGGGCTAGGATCCCCAGAATAGACTGCAGGCTGCTTGTCAAAATGAGCTGCGTCTCATAGGTATCTGCCTTCCCCACCTCCACCCCACGACTTGCATTTCATCAGCACCTAAAAGTATAAGCCACAAAGAAAACAAGAGTTAGTTGCACCTCATCAAATGAACAGTTTTGTGCTTAGACACTCAAGAAAACAAAAAGAACCCAACCCATGGAATGGGAGAAAATACTTGCTATCATATTCTGTTGAGGGACTTCCATCTACAATATGTAAGGAATATTTAACAATGAAAAGACAAATAGCCCAATGTAAATCAAGGCAAAGGATCTGAATAGTCATTTCTGCAAAGAACATACACAAATGACCAATAACCATATAAAAGGAAACTCAACATTATGTCATTAGGACAAACAAAAATGAGATGCCACATCATAATAGGATGGCTGCAGTCGAAGAGCTAGAAAATGACAATTGTTGGCCATGATGTGGGGAAATTGCAGTCCTCTACTAAAACACTGATGAACTGAAGAAGAAAATGTGGTCCGTTCTCACAATGGGATATTGCTCAGCTATCAAAAGGAATGAATCGTGAATACATATGGTGCTGATTAATATTCATTGTCAACTTGACTGGCTTAGGAGACTTCTGGAGAAGAAATTGGGTCATGGGATGCTGTACTTCTCAGTGGATTAATCTGTGGATGTTCACAGCTAAATTAGGAGGTAGTGCCCACCTAAACGGGGTGGTCACTTTGGGTGCAGCTTGAAATGTGCATCTCTTGCTGGTCCTCTTCTCCTGTGCTCCACTTCCTGGCCACCATGAGGTGAGCAGCTTTGCTCGACCATGCCCTTCTGCCATGATATTTCTGATTTGGAGCCAGTCTGCATGGACTGCAACCGCTGAAACTGAGCAAAAATAAATCTCTAAATCGCAGATATTGGGCATTTTATCACAGCTATGGGAAAGCTGGCCGATACAGGTGCTATGGAGTGGACGAACCTTAAAAACATGCTTGGCTACAGAGTTTCAATTTGGGAAGATGAAATAATTCTGGAGATAGGTGGTGGCAATGATCGCATAGCAATGTCAACTGAACCGTATACTTAAAAGCGATTAGGACAAATTTGCATTATATATATTTTAGCACAATTTAAAAAATGCTTGGGGTAAAAGAAGCCAAATACAAAAGGCCAATTATCATTTACTTATATAAAATGTCCAGAATAGGCTAATCCACAGAGATTGCAAGGAGGCTGAGTGGAGTATGGAGCTGGGAGTGATGGGAGGAGATGAGGAGTAACTCCTAACTGGATGATGAAAATGTTCTGGTTGGTGATTGTTGTTTAACCTTGGGAACACAGTTCAGCCCATGGACATTACCTTTGAAGTTATAAATATTCTGGCATGGAAATCATAACAATACAAAACAGATCATACAGGCTTATGTGCTTATGCTGTGTTTGAAAGCAAATTTCAATCCAGGATGTTGCATCCAGGAAACAGTGTTTTTAACTTACCACCCTTCAGGCCACCAGAGCATGAAGGAGCCTTGATCTTCTGCAGTTTGGCACTAGCTCTTGCCTTCCCCTGTTCAAGCGAGTTTTGTTAGTACTGCAGGCAGGAATCTTAGTCATATGAAGGCAGTGTGCACGATCCTTATTAAAAGCCCAGATTGGCTGCTGCTTGTTTAGCTAACCCTTCAGAATTGATGGCTGATGTTTTATGCTTCTGAGAGCTTCCAGAACAAGGCCAGAGAGATTTTCTGAATTCCCTTTTGATTGTTTTTAATTCCATTTCGGCTTGTCCTTGTGTATTAACAAGGTAATCTTGTCTTTCCCTTATTTCACTGCTCTGACCTTTCAGAGGAAATGTGATTTTAACATTGGATGTGATCCAAAGATGACGCTAGGATGACAAAGGATGTTATTCTTGCGAGCAGTGTAGTTCCAAAGTGGCGATCTGAGCTAAAGTTCTTTGCTTGTCTTTGATCCTCTATTTGAAATGTGGTTTACAGGCCAATAGCAGCAGTATCACTTGGAAGCATGTCAGAAATGCAGAATCTTGGGGTCCTCCCTGGACCTATTCAATGGGAATCTGCATTTTAGAGTATGTCCACAAGTTCCTCGGTATTCCTCTATTGGATGGAGCTTAATTTCCCTTGCCTTGAGTTTGGGCTGTATGCAGTACCTTGAAATCAAATACAAACTGAATATAAGTAAAAAGTAAAGCAAAAAAAAAAAAATGTAAAAACCCTACACTTTCAAATACACGTTCTAGAAATATCCACCACTAATAATTTAATGTGTTTATTTCTAGACCCATTTTAAAAATCTTTTATCCATATACATACACGTTTGGGTTTGCATTCCCCACAGGAAACTGCACTGTACATCCTGACAAGCAATTCGCGCTGTTCAGACAGTGGTCTTTGCCCTAATTACATAGTCTCCCGCTCTCCTTTGTCACCCCACTCCCACCATCTGTGCATACTGGGTCATCATCTACCCTGCAGGGCCTGTACCCTTCTAAGAGCCAAGGGCTGATTTGCTGAGTTCTCTAACCTGGCAGGCAGGTGGCGAAGCCTGGGTCACCTGGTTCCAGAGGTTACAAACTTCACCACTAGGGCACTCTGCACCTGCATTTGCTCTCTCCTATGGCTAGGCATCTGAGCTATATCTGATACACTTCTGGAGACCAGCGTGCTTTGTTTGTTTTACCAGAGTTCAAATCCTTTGAACTGAGCTACACCCTCAACCTTTTTTTAAAAGAGAGATTTTTGTCTCTCTTTTATTTTGAGACAGTCTCACCAAATTGCCCAGGATGGGCTCAAATTTGGGGATCCTCCCGCCTAAGCCTTCCCACAGCGCTGAGAATACAGGTATGCGTCACCACGCCTGTAATGTGTATTGATACTTCAGGGTAACATGTGAATTGTGGGAGCAAGGTTTATAGCCCTTCTGGAACCCCCACCTCTGTTTGAGAGTGTCTGAAAACCCTAGATTTTATTCCACTTCTTTAAGAGCCTTCTGAAGACCCCTAGTCTGGGTGACTTAAGAAAAGTATGACCTTTTCCAACTCAGGAAGCCAAAGAAACCTTTCAAAGTGGAGCTTCAGCCTCAAACCCCCTCATTTGTAACGCTAACGTGCCCAGCAACATCCGTTTTGGGAACACAGGGCTTTTCCACTAAGTTCTTGTTTGCAATTGAAAGGCGTCTTCTTTTCCTTGGACCTGCCCTGCAGCTCTTTGAATCCTCTTGGCGTTGCAGAGCTGGGGCGCTCCAAGCACACGGGAAGCCAGCGGAGGGACGGTGACACAGAAGTCCACCAGAGGGCGCCCGCGCCCCGCGAGCCGAGTCCGAAGCCGGACCGCAGCCAGCGGGCCAGTGGACCACGCCTGGCGAGATGGCGCTAGGACTGCTGGTGCTGCAGAACCTAGCCCCGCCTTCCTGCCGCTTGATTGCGAAGGTTAACTGTGCGCATGGCCAGATGGCTGGCTCCGGTCGAGCTGGCCAACATCCGGGGTCCTTATCCAGGTGGATACATTTGCTTTTCAAAAAGCGGAGAGCGCGGAAAATACAGGGGGAGCCGGTTAGTCTGTCTCGGGACTCTGCCTGAGTAACAGCTCCAGGCATCGGACACCCTGGGAGCAGCAAGGGAATTGCATTTTTAAGGTCACCTTCCCTTCCCACATGCAAGTCTCGCTCATGTCCTCCTCATTCCTGCCTGGCCCTTTTCCTAATGTCCAGCTGTTGGCCCTTGCAGCCCCGCTATAGCTTAGCTGAAATCATATGAACCCTCTGTCATCCCAGTCCTTGGTCTCTTGCCTTGGCATTGCATCCTGTCACTGCGCGCTCATTCCTGCTTTCCCACCTTGTCCACTACCTGGCAGTGGGCCTGTCAGCCTTGAGGGCCACCTTGGCACCTGGAGCTTAGCAGGCTCTCAGCTCTTGTTTGATAAATTAAGCTAAAAAGAAATATCAAGTGGACTCGCAGAATGGAACAAAAGAATGACCAGGTAATTACCCAACATAACAAATGACCCTCTGCTCTCAAGATGATCACACCTAACATACAGTCTGGATGACCGTATGCAGTGGGGCTAACCTTCTGTGTGTCCTGATTCCTTCCTCTGTCTACACCCAAACCCAGCCCAGCTTAACCGAGCCTGAAAATACATGGTGTAGTGGAAAAACATGAAGGCTGTTTACATTTTTTTTTTTAAATGTATTACAGTAAAAGGCACATTACCATTAATTTCCCTCAAAATGCTCCCACTCTCTTCAAATATACTTATCCAATTGCTTGTGACACTTTCTGAAGCAGTTTTGAAAGTTCTCTGCTTCAGAAAATGGCAAGAACAATGGAGCATGAGTGCAGAAGTGAGGGAGAGTACTTTGAGGTGACTGAATGGCAGTGTGTCTTTACTATAATAGAACTTTAAAATTTAAATACTCGCTGTATGTTTTGATCACACTCATATTTAATTTCTAACCATGCTCAATCTCCCCCCCCAAAATGCTTTCTGTTTATTACTGCTATGCTTTGATTTTTGAGAATTCCCCAATGCTTCATGATACTCTATCATTAAAAACAATTTTGGGCTGGGGATTTAGCTCAGTGGCATAAGCGCCTGCTTGGCAAGCACGCCATCATGAGTTCAGTCCCCAGTACGAAAAAAAAAAAATTTCAATTACCTGTCCAGGGTTAGATAGAATTTTCAAATGCTTAATCCTAGGTTTTTTTTTTTTTTAAACTAGGCATGCATATCAGAATAAGCTCTTGAGATTTAGAAAAATCTACATACAGATGCTTGTGCTACAGCAGCCACAAGGCTTGACCTCAGGGGTGAATATATTTTAAAAATTCACAGAGGACGAGCTGGGGATTTAGCTCAGTGGCATAAGCGGTTGCCTGTCAAGCTCAAGGTCATGAGTTTGATCCCCGGTACCAAAAAAACAAAACAAAACAAAAAACAAAAATTCACAGGGGAGCTCTGATGTACAGCTCTGTTTAAGAAGCAATACTTTGAGTTCACAAACTTCAATTCTAAATCTACCTCCCATAGATGCATTTCTTCTGCTTTACATCCTAGTTTCTTGCATTGATTGGGGATTTCCAGCCTGTCTCTTTTCCTGCACTGTTTTCTGCTAAGATAGGATCTGTCTTTCAGTGTTCCCCAACCTGTGCAGCACCATGACAGCTGGAAACACGGGCTAGACTAACTTGTCTCTGCAGAGTGAAACAGTGGCAAACAGCCATCTTCCCGTTCTCCTGGGAGAGCAGCTTTTATGCCGTATTTTCCATGCCTAGCGTCCAAGTGACTTTATTGCAACAATAAAAATTGCAGGGAGATGCCACCTGTTGTGCTTATTTGCTGATGTTGTGTGTGTCTCTGTGTGTGTTTAAATAAGACCACATGGGCATTAAAAGAATATTCACTTACTTTAAGAGCACAACTTGTCTCAATAAAATAATTTTAAAACATGAAATACATGCATCTCCCTGACATCATTCAGAAGTGACACAAAACAACTGAATTTTGCTTCTGATAAAAGTTATTAGCTCTGCTAAATAAAGAGTTTAGAAGTCTCTTTCTTCAGGTTTCAGTCGATCCAGGATCTCAAACCAAACACTTGGCTCCTCTCCTCTCTGTTCAACAGTGTAGGTATTAGACACATAACGCCTCGTCTAAAACAGCCTGGTGGTCATGTGTGTAATCCCAGCACTCGGGAAGCTGAGGCAGGAGGATCACTGTGAGTTCGAAACCAACCATAGCTACATAGTAGTTCAAGAGCAGCCTGGACTATATAGTGAGATGCTGGCTCAAAAAACACAAACAAACAAACAAAAAATCCACAAAACCCCCTCTCTGTGACCCTCATGTATGGCGACAAAATAGCCATACTATTTCCACAGGTGACCGCCTTTGCATTCACAAGGAGGCTGAACGTCTCCTCCTGAATCATGGACAGAAGAGAGAGAACTCGGCTTCCCCCAATCCTCCCCCACATCTCTCCCCCACTCCTAGTTTCATTTCTCCAACCAGGTTTCAGTTACGAAGCCTCCACCAATCATCTTTGGGTCTGAGGGACTCTGGTGACCTAATTGGCCAAGCCTGGTCATGTGACTTCTTTGTGGGCTGATAATTGGGTTGAGTATTCCTAAAAGGAAGCCAGAGTCCCACCAACAGGAAGAGGGAGAACAGATGTTGGCCGAATGAAGAAAAAGGCCTTATGTCCCCTTCAGGAGGTGATAGAATCGGTGCTGGCATCGATGGATATTGGATGTGAAATGCAGTGCGTCAGGATGGACTCACGACTGAAGCAGGGACTCATGATTACCACATGCTCCGCTCCAGAGTGGATGCAGGCTGAATAGGAGTCTGCAGTACCTGAGAGGCTGCCTACACAGTGCTCAGTGCCATCTGGCTGAGTCTTTGCTCTGCTGCTTACCAGATGTTACCCAACCCGTCTGTGCCTTCTTTTCCCTGTTACAAAATGACAGTGTCTGGATGATCCTAGGTGAAACTTGAAAGCCATATGCTAAGCAAAAGAAGTCAGCCACAAAGGATAGAATCTTGCATGAAGCCATTTGCATAACATGTTCAGAACAGGAAAATCAAGGTGGACAGAAAGTAGATTAGTGAGTGCCTAGGCCTGGGATGCAGAGGGGAGCCACTGAACCATACACCCCAAATTCCTCCCAAATCAGTGAATTGTGTAGCGTGGGAATCATAGCTTAATATCACTTTTTGGAAGTTAATGTGTCAGACACTTTGACCAGTGCCTCCCTGTTCCCTAGACTGGAGGTTGTGGCAGCCTCTTGCTGTACATCCTTGAGGACTCCATACCTTGATCCGAGTTCCCTCCATCCTGTCTCCACCTTTCTGAAGAGTCCCATCATTAAATACCCTGAGGTAGCCTAGAGAATGCTTGTCTTTCCTGCCAAGATCCTGGCTGTTCAGAAAACAATTCTTAAGAACAGAACTTGTTGACAAACTGGAAAGGACTATGATTATTAATTTTGTGTGTTATCTTGACTGGGCCACAAGGCACCCAGATATTTGACTAAACATTATGGGCCTGCCTGCAAGGTTGTTCTTGCACAAAGTTTAACTTTTGAATTGGTGAACAGAGTAAAACAGACATTTCCCCCCTAATGTGGGTGGGCTTCATCTAATTAGTTGAAGACCTGAATAGAAAAAGAAAAGGCTAAGTAAGAAGCCAATCCTCTTACGTGACTGTCCATGAGCTAGGGCAGCTATCTTTTCTGGCCTTTGGACTCAAAGTAAAACACTGGCTTTTGCTGGGTTTTAAACCACAGGCTTTCAGACATGAGCCATAGCTGCTCTTTGATGCATGGTAGAGTTGCATCATGATGAACCCATTGTAAGTTGAAGATATTGTATGTTGAAGTGCACTAATTCATCTAAATTACTAAGCATCCTAGCTGAGCAATACAGCATCCTGCAGAGAACCAGCTGTTTTCCTTTGTGATTGCATGGTTGGCTGGGAGCTGAGCTCACTTCTGCTGCCCAGGATCATAAGAGAGGATCACACCACGTATCGGTCTCCTGGAAAAGATTCAAATTCACAATTCCATGCACAGTTTCCATGAATGGAGTCCTGCTGGCATGCACGGACTCTCCCACATCTCAGGCCTTTGCACTTGGGCTGGATCTCCATGTGGGCTCCCCTGCACCTCCAGCCTGCTGATGGTGGAGTTGGGGTCCTCTCTTCCCATCCTCTGTAATTGCATGAGCCAGTGCCTTATAACATAACTATCTTTTAGGAGCATGAATTAGTGTTTCTTTCAGTACTAGGAATGGAAAAGAAGACTTCACACATGCCAGGCAGGCACCCTGCCACCGAAATATATCACCAGCTCTTTCTTTCTTAGTTTGAGAGGGCTCCACTAAGTTACCCACGATGGCCTTGAAGTTGAGCTTCTGTTTCTTTATAATATTTCTATGTATGTGGGCACATATGTATGCATGTGTGTGTGTATCATCTATCCATCATTACCTAATTATCTGGCTACCTCTCACTGGTTCTGTTTCTCTGTGGAACACTAATACATCCCCAAAGGAATGAGTCAGTGGTGAGTTTTCAGGCTGACTAGGAAAATGATCAAAATATAGAACAGAAATAAGGAAGCCAAGGCAGTGACTGGTCTGAAGAGAAGATCATTTTATTTTTCTATTTAACATCTGCCCTGTTCCAGGGGAGCCTGGCCACTAAGCAGTGTGCCTTGTGGCACACTGGGGCAGGAAGATTGGGTGAGCTCAGGGCATTCAAGACTAGTCTGAGTTGTTTAGGGAGACTCTGCCCCCTCCTGAAGTGTTTTAGCCACTAAGGATTAAACAGTCCACTCATTTGCCTAACCTGGAGGCTCAAATCCATCTTTGATTCTCCCTTCGGCTTTATCCTTAGCACGAAATAGTCTTTTTATTTTCAGTACTGGGAATGGAATATAGGACTTCACACGTGCCAGGCAGGCACTCTGCCACTGAAATATATCACCAGCTCGGGGTTTTTTTTTGTTTTGTTTTTTTTTAATCTTTCGAGGCTTCACTATGTTGCCCACGGTGGCCTTGAACTTGAGCTCCTTCTGCCTCAGGCTTCCAAATAACTGGGATTACAGGTGTGCACCACTGCACCGCATTTGTGAATTAATTGTAAGACTTGTAATTCTATCTCCTGACATTGTTCTCAAATCAATGTACTCGGCACAAAGTGAGGGCTTTGAAAGAACATCCGGGGGTCACAGAAATCCCCATCCTTCCCCTCGTTCACATGTGTGTCATTTTGTTATTTAACTTATGTATTGGAAGGGTCATACAAATATTTGAATGAGGTGGAGATTATATTGCATGTGAAATTAGGATGTAGAAACACTGGAAATAAATTTAGAAGAAGAAATTTGCTGGTATTGGTTGAGGCATATGAAAATAAAATATACTCTGAATCTCCACATTACTGAAGGTGACAAGGGAGGGCGTTACCAGCCGTGTTGAGAGTTTGTTGGGGGATGAGCTAGTGTCCAAAGGAAAAGAACCTGCTGTGGTTTTTGGCTTTGCTGTGCTGGAGATCTGATCCAGGACCTTCACACTGCACTGTATCTCCAGTCCCCACCACTCTGCTTTTTGAGACATGGCTTCACTAAATAGTTTGAATTTGCAATCCTCCTACCTCAGCCTTCCAGAGTGCTGGGATTAGAGGACTGTGCTACCATGCCTGGATCCCTCTGTTATTTATTTTTTTAATGAAAGTTCATTGACCAAAATTAGGCCTAGAGTAAAGATGAGAGGTAGAGACAGAGGCAGAGAAAAAAAACACTGAAAGTGGGTGACAGCTGGGGCCCAAGGCTCCACCTCCTGGGAGTCACTTCCTGTTTTACAGGCACGTCCAGCGCACAGCCTGTGGCCACAATGAGGCCCTGCACAGCCAGTAATGTGGCCCACAAGATCATAAACTTTTAACTTTAACATTATTGTCTGATGTTTAGTGTTACCACTCATGACTTGATTGCATGGTGCTCGAGCAAGACTGCATAGGTGACATGGATAGACCGGGCAGGGGAGAGCACAGTGCAGGGCTGACTTCCTCCTGGGGTTGCCACACTGCCCAGCAGAACTGTGTGCATCAGGTGGTACATCTGCTTTCGCAACGACATGACATTTAAAAGGCAATGATTATCTACAAGAGTGTGTGTGGGAGCCTGAAAAGATAGGCATTTATTGTTACATTTATTGTTAAGCAGACATGTAGATTTTCTTGTTAAATTTTTAAGTCATTGCATTATTTTGTAAAACAACTCACATTAAGATATATAAAAACAAATTTTGGCTGGGCATGGTGGTCCACCCCTGTCATCCCAGCCCTCAGAGGCTGAAGCAGGAGCCTCCAGTTCAAGGCCAGCCTGACCTACATAGTGAGACCATGTCTCAACACCCCCTAAAGCTCCCATGAGTCTTGTTACTTGTGAGATATGCTCAAAAAATATAATGAATGTTTAAATTTTTTAAATTACAGTTAAAGATGCATTGCCATTAGTCCCCCTCAAAATCCTCCCCCTCACTTGGGACACACTCATCCATCATTCTCACCACTCTGAAGCAGTTCTGGAGTCCTCTTCTGGAATGTCTTTAAAAATACTGAGACTGCTGCTGCTGACTGCCATCCAATCGAAAGGCGGGCTCATAAACACTAAGGGGGTCCTCATCCGTCTTTTTCATCAGATCTGACATCGTGCAACTTCGGGCTCTTCCCCAAAGTCAAAATGACCATGAAAGGGGAACATTGCGAATTCATTCAGGACATCAAGGCAGCCATGATGGGAGAACTGAAGATACTCGTGAACGAGGACTTCCCAAACCACTTTCGAAAGAGGCAAGAGCTAAAGCAGCAGTGTGTTTGAAGTGAGGGTGAGTATATTGGGGAGATTAATGATACTGTTCCTATAAATTGTAAAAAGTCAAATAGCAACCACAGTTTTTGAACATACCTTATACATTACCCACATTATATATTTTATATGTGGAACAAGACAATTCCTATTCATGTACAGTGGTCCAGGCAAGCCAAAAAGGTGGATATCTTTTTTTTTCTGCTATCAGGGATCGAACTCATGACTTTACACTTGCCAGGCAGGTGTTTACGCCACTGAGCTAACTCTCCAACTCCTAGACATCCATTTTTTAAACTATTTTCTTTTAAGAGACAGGAACCCTAGGGAGACCACCCCAAGAAGGACAACTCAGGCCACTTCTGCACCCATGGAAACTCATGGAGCATGGTACATACACACCCATTTGCACTGGGGCAGGAGAGGGGTGCTCACCTGCCTCTGATAGGGTGTCCATTCTTTTAGTTTATTATTTTTTTTGAGACAGAGTCTCACTGTGTAGCCCAGGCTGGCCTCCAACTCATACCAATCCTCTTTCTTCAGGGCTATCTGTTCTGTACGGCTACAATCCAGTGGCAGGAAATTTTTTCCCTTCTTTCCCATTCCCCTGTTTGAGTACTTTGAAAAGGAGAACCAATAAACAACTTTGCTATTTGGAAATTTTGTCAAGTTGAAAAAGACTGAAACCTTGCCACATTTTCTCTGCACTCCCATTGCCACCCGAGTATTGGTCACCATTGTCTTTTACGTGCTGCTGCAGTCTCCACGCTGGGATCCAGGAGCCGGAGCTGTCTTATCCACACTGAAACTGGATGTGCCCATGTGACTCATTCTAATCTGTGAGACACAAGCAGAAGTTCTTAGGTGGAACTTCTAGAACAGCTCTTTGGAAATGGAGCAGACACATGGTACTAGCCCTTAGCTTCTCCTAACAGTTGCTTCCAGTCTGAGATAGGGATATGATGGCTGGAGCTGCAAAAATCATTTCATACCATGAGGCATCTTTGAAGTTGAGGAAGCCCTCTGCTTCCAGTAATGAAGAACACTAGAAAGGTTCTGGATCCCTAGTGACCACGGCATGATTGTACCACCCCTGGGCTAATTTAAGCCTCTATTACTTCTGGTATTACTGGCAGTCAAAAGATATTCACTTAGCTGATACCTTTAAATCTCAGGGTGGAGTCCAATTTCCCTTAGGCATGTTCTATGATATTCCGTTGCCCTGCCTGAACCTCCTTGTAGGATTCACACGTGCCCATGTGTTCCACATAATAGGCTTCACTGTGCTGCATGGCAATTACCAGTCCACAAGTCTCACAAGCCTGCAGCCTCCTGAGCCACGGACCTGGTCTTTCTGGCTATTGCTGTTGTCCCAGCTTACGACATGAGTGTTTATCATCTAAAAACCTGCTGAAGCAATGACCAGATTGGCATGAACTAACTCAATCTCTGGTCCCAGGAAGCTCCAAGTTCTGAATTTTGTGTTAGATATGATAGGGGTGAAGAAAAGACTCAGAGATTGAGCGCAGAATTTGATAAAGAACTACTGTCCTAATCTACTGGCTCAATAATTCGTTAGCTCCTAGAGCGACCTCTAGTAGCCATGTGTGTTCAGTGCCAGGATGCATGGGTGGCCAGAGCTGAGCGTGGGATGAATGGAGCTTCTGGGACATTTTGGGACACGGGCTTCCCAGAAAAGTCTAGTTTTGTCCTTCATTCCTTAGATGCTGGACATCCCAATGATTCCCCTTTCAAAATGCATTTAGGAGAGTCATCATTCAACATGTGTGAAATAGTGTACACATGAGAATATTTGCTACAGGATTATTTGCAGTAGCAAAAGATTCTAAGGGAGCCAGTGCAGGCCAGGAAAAAACCAGTTAAAAGATTAAGATGGGGCCACACCAAGGATTATTCTGCAGCCAGTAAGAAGACTGCAGTGGTTTTGTTTGTTGTAATATGGAAATTTCTCCAAGAAATCTAGTAACAGGGGAATTGAAGATGCAGAACAGTGTATAGAATTGCTCAGATTATGGCTCCATCACTGGTGTGCCAGGGTTTGAGTTTATATCTCTGGGCATCTGCAAATTATGGCCATGGACCAAGTACAACTGGTCTTGTTTTGTAAATAAAGTTTTATTGAAACATACCTGTGCTCGTTCATTCAGACATCTATGATTGTTTTCCCACTGCACTGGTGGAACAGCAGTGGCAGAGTCGATACGACTATAAAACCTCAAATGTTTACTCTCTGGTCCTTTACAAAAAAACTTGTGCCAACCTGGCCTAGACTTTATCTCTGCATTGGGTCAATAAAACACAATTTGCTTCACAGAGCATGAGGATTATGGGACACAGTGGACATAAACACGATTTAACAGTTATTGTAAACCCTCTAAATGTGAAGTATTATTTGGATTTCCTCATCAATCTTATTCTTGCTTTCCACAGTAGATACATGCCTGTAACTGATTAACCAATGTTAAGTTTTTTGCAAATCAAAGGAGGATGGATGTGATGGGCCACACCTGTAATCCCTGTACTCTGGAAGGCCGAGGCAGGAGGATCTCAAGTTGTGGCCCTGTCTGACCAACTTAATGACTTAGCAAGACCGTGTCTCAAAACTAAAAATAAATGAAATAATAAAGTGTAGCTTTCAAATTTAGTAAACCTGGGTGAGTAGTGTGTGAAAATCATGCTAACATTTATTAGGCCTCTACACCTTTATAGATGTGGGAAGAAAAGTTTTCCAATGTTAGTTCACTTAATCCTAATCACCTCGAGACCCTGAAGATTGGATGAGCGATCTGAGTTGGAATTCAAACCCAGTGCTGTTTAACTCCAAAGCACTTGTTTCTTCCACTTCACAAGCATCCAACAGCTTTTGTCCACTGAGACAAGGTCTTAGACCATGGCACGTGTGCACACACGCACGCACGCGCACACACACACACACACACATGCACAAACATACACTTTGTTCCTGTTTCCCACTTCACAATCCTGGTCTACACCTATTGTCTCAACTTGTTTATTCTTGCAACCACTTTCTCTCTTGACATCTTAGTTTGGACAATACATTTTGTGGCTCCCCACCTATAGTTTACAGAGCTGCCAATGTCAGATCACTATTGAGCAGAAATCTTTATTTTGTCCCTCAAGTGTATTCAAAGTACCTAGAACCAGGTATGACGTGCAGTAGGTGACCAGTTAGTATCTGCTGAATCAATGCATGTCGCATGAATTTTCTGTAATACACACAGACTCCAATCAGGTTAAGAAAAGCCACACAGTATGAAGAGGATCATTCTATTCAAATGCCCCTGAGCACACGTGGGTGCCTGCCCATCTGCCCTATTCCTCCGTGTGGTTACAGCTGGCTGTGCCTGGTGTAGATTTTGTGGTTTTCCTCCTGTAAGTCAAGCATGCTTTATACTGGGTATGGTACAGACTGGGCACTTCAGTTCCCCACAGGAATGATAAGGTGTGGATTGTTCAGAGCACCTGCTAGAGTTTAGATATGCATTTGCCCTGAGCCCAAAGACTTGGTCTCTAGGCTGTGGCACTCTGGGAGGTGGTAGAACCTTTGAGAAGTGGAGCTTAGTGGGAGGTCTTCAAGTTATTGTGAGTGTGCCCTTGAAAGGGACAGAGGAACCCTAGCTCTTTCCTCTTCTCTTTTTCTTTCTCACCAGTGGGCAGGTTTACCCCACTATGTGCTCTCTGCCATGACATGGCACCTCTATAGGCCCAGAAGCAACAAGGCCAACTGACCATGGACTGAGACCTCCAAACCAGTGAGCCAAAATAAACTATTTGTCGAATCAGTTGACTACTTTGGGTATTTTGTTATCATATGGAAAATAGACTAACAGTGCTTCCCAAATGAAGCTTCCCTCAGGGTCCTTCAATAAGGGTCACAAATGAAAAACATTAAATTGAACCCCAGGAGGCTTTGCTCAAAAGAAAAGAGGTAGATTATGTGCTCAGTGCAGTCTTGACATGAGGGCAAGGCTGCTAATCCATCCCTTTTATGCACACAGTATGTTGTGGGCCACTTTCAGCTACAAAAGAAAGCCTGACCTTTGCAGAGAGCTATGAAAAGATGGTGAATTCACTCCTTCTCTTCTCACAGTGCAACTTTCCCTTGACAAAGGAGGAAAGATGAAGGGCCTTTGTGTTCAAGGCAAGGTACACAAAGACGGTTCAGTGCTTGTCAAGTTGCTGGCCAGAACACCAATGTGATTAGCCTTGGGGCAGCCAGACGTGGCCACCAGGAACCTGGCAGTGTGGCTGTTAGCAGACAGGGACATCTTGTTCACACCAGCCCTGCAGTGCAATCAGATGTCCGGGAGGAGGTCTAGAAAGTTAAGTGGACTTTAACTTAAGAGCACTGAGAGAGCAAAGTCCAGGATCATGGGGTGATGTTAGCACTGGAAGATTTAGAAATGGTGACATGTGTGATGGATTCAAACAGGTAAAGGGTGCTGCGCTGTTCAGCGACAGAGTTTAAAAGTGCAAATGACTCACACATTCCAAAGGAAAACAGAGGTGTCAGAGCACATAAGAGACCTGTTCCTCCTGCCTTCCAGCACAGGGGTGGGAGCTGCAGTCAGCAGCATGGAAAAACTATGCACTGTCATCGGTGCCCGTGAAACAACCTTTAGGTTTGATAGAAAGCACACAATTGTATGGCTCCCAGACACCTGGCTTTTTTGTCTCCAGGCTGAAACACAACCCACTTCTCCTGCTGAGCTCAGTGAAAAGTTATTTCCAGGGACCAAGTTGAAGAAAAATAGAATCTTTAAACATTAGTTACTGTGTCAAAAACAAATACCTGACAGAAGCAACTTAGAAAGGGCTTGTGTTGGCTAACAACTTATTTATTGGTTTTCTGGGGACAAAGTCTGGTTATATAGTTTAGCTCACTATTACTCCAGGCTTGAACTCACAGCCATCCTCCTGCCTCAGCACCTGAGTACTGGAATTACAGGTGTGCACCATCATGCCTGGCTGGCTAACAGTTTTAGAGGTTTCAGACCAGGATCTGGTAGCCCCATTGCTTTGGGCCTATGTTGCACATCATGGTGGGAGGGTACAGTGGAGTGAAGCCACTCTCTTTGTGGCCAGGTAGTACACATACCACATACCACCATATCACCGCCACCAACACCTTTGAGAGCGCAGGTCTAATATCCCACTAGGCTCCACCTCCTAAAAAATTGCTGCCATATTCCAATAGTACCAAGCTGGGGGCCAAGCCCTTAACAAGCGGGCCTTTAGGGAACACTGCAGACCCAACTAGCAGAGTCAGACAGCTGGCGTGTGGGATTTGAGATAGACTGAGGGACATCAGTAAATTCCAACGTCCTGTTCACACTCACTGTGAGGCACACGCTCCTTGGTGTCCTGGCAGATTGGCTTCCTGGTGACATCTGCATTGTGACTCTCACGTCTCCCCTCTCACTCTCCTTTTTTGGTCCCCTTTCCTGCCCTGTGCTTGTACTTGGATTAACATGCATTAAAAGTGCTCCTGGTGTGACAATCCTATATAGATGGTTGCCAACTTACGATGGTTCAACCTATGATTTTTCAACTTCACAAGTGCAGAAGTGACATGCATCAGTAGAAGTTGTACCTGGAGTTTTGAATTTTGGTCTTTTCCTGGGCTATTTACAGGGAGTAAATATTTTTTCTCAGTGCTGGGCAGTGAGCTGCAGCTCCCAGCCAGTCCCATGACCACGAGGGTGGGCAGCTGGGACGATGTAGTGCACTGGGCAGAATTCAGTTAGCTACAAGAGATAGCAGTACTATATTATAAAATGGGCTTTGTGTTAGATGACTTTGCTCAGATGTAGACCAACACAAGCGCTCAGCATCTTTAAGGGAGGCTGGTCAAAGCTGTGATGTTCAGGTCTGCATTTTGACTTCCAAAGTTTGCAGCTGAAGATGGGTTTACTAGGTCTGTGACCCATTGCAATTATAATATAAGAGCATCTATATTCTGGACCTCAACAATCTTCACCCATTTCCATACTCTCTGTTTTCTTTTGCAAGTATATTCTTCTGTAAGGCCTCAAATGTCCATATAACCAAATTACAAATATTGCAGTTAGGTTTGAGGATGAAGCTCCCTGTCTGATCCTAATGGGAAAATAGCAAATGGTAGAGATTTGCATGCCCATGAAGAGATTAAGGCTTCACTTGCTGTTGTTAGTTAGCGGTGCTGGGGATTGAATCCAAGGGTTCAAGAATGCTATGCAAGTGCTCTACCAGAGCTACACCTCAGCCCTGCCTCTTCATTTTTAAGTCAGTGTGTAACTCCTTTCCTGCTATTTCGAAAGCTCTGCAGCCCTAGGCTATGTCTGTGTGAAGCCCAGAATGAGAGCTGTCTTTCATCCACTCTACTTCCACCTCCCATCCCCAGGGGAATCATTTATTGCATTAGGAAGATAATGAAAGATGGGCTCAGAGCTCAGTAACTTTTCCAGGACAATATCCTACAGCGGAGGACAGCTTCTGGGTGGTTGGGCTTTGGGATGCTTTAGGACTCTGAGAAAGGAGCCCAGCAGAAAGGGGATCCATGATGCTCTGCAGGTTCTGCCAGCTCAATCAGCCACTTCCAGGGTGACTTGCTATATGTACAATGAGTCCTTGTTGGTATTTAGCAGGAAGCTTCAGTTCATCACCACGTGGAACTCTCTGTAAGGCTCTATGAGTGTCCTTGAAATGTGGCAGCTAGCTTCTCCCAGGACAACTTATCCAAAAGAAACTATTTTTAAATGCTTATATTGAAACCACATTATATGAAAATTCATTTATTATTTTTCCTGTGCTTGCAATTAAACCCAGGGCCTTTCACGCTCTAAGCAAATAGCCTACCATGCAGCTACAACCCAAGCCTCACAAATGTAAATTACAAGTATTTCTCAATGTTCTGAGAAATACATCTTTAGGTGATTTTTGTCACTGTGTGACCATCAGATTATACTTATACAGACTGAGACGGTTCTGAGGCTAACAGGCAATATCGAACCACTGTCATGTATGCAGTCCATTGTTGAGTATAATGTTACATGACACATAGCTGGATTGGAATTCAGGCACATACATATAGATGTACTGGCATGGGGCAAGAATGCTGTATATGGTATGAACATCTTGTGTATCCCTTTATTCTGCATTATTTCACATCATGAGGTACTTGCTATGCTGAATGCTTAAAATACTGTTAGTCTCTTTCGTGTTGCTATAACAGAGCACTTGATGCTGGATAGTATATAAAGGAAAGAGGTTTACTTAGCTCACAATTCTGGAGGTCCAAGAGCATGGCAGTGGCATCTGTTCTGGTCTGGTGAGGGCCTGTCCACAGCACAGTAAGGTAGGAATTTGCACAAAGGAGGGAGAGAGAGGTCACATGGCAAGACAGAAAGCAAGCACCACCAGGGCAGAAGCCAGCTGGCCCACTCTCAAAGGAATTAATTCTCTCATACTAACTCTGACCCATTCCAATATTAATTTGCTCCCAAGGCTGGAGCCCTGTTTTTATGGTTCATATCTAGAATGTCCCTCAAAAGGCATGTGTTCAGAAGCTGGGCTTTTGGAAGGTTGATTGGCTCATAGAGATGCTGTGCATCAGTGGGTTCATCCACTTAAGGGTTCAGAGCTGTACGTGATATTAGGGGCCGGGACTCGGTCCCGAAAGGCAGGTCACTGGGGGTGTGACATGGAAGAAAATGTCTTCCCCTGGTTTCCCTCTCCTCCGTTTACTGGCTGCCATGATGTGGAGAAGCTGTCCTCTGCCCAGGTCCTTCCACTGTGCCCTCTTCTGTTTCCTTCCTGCCACGGAGCCAGCTGACTATGGGCCGAAACCTCTCTTCCTTTAAGTGGTGGGTGTAGGGAATTTGTGTCCCAGCAAGTAGAAAGTGACTAAGACATCCATGATCCAATCCTCTTCCATTAGGCCCTACCTCTTCAAGGTCCTATCTCCAGAATATACTGGGGCACACTCCCACCACATCCAAATCATGGCAAATACGTTGTTCACACGGCTTGGCTCAGATGCTCATGATTCTTTGGCTTTAGTGTTGGAGAAAACCTGACTGCCATATTCAGTGAGAGACAAAACACCTGAGCTTCCAGCAAGAAAGCTGCGCACCCCTCCCCCACCCTGTGCCCCAGCAGTGGCCCTCCCCCCTCTGCTCCCACCCATGAGCCCCTGGATGTGACACAAGCTGAGATGAGAATCACCGAAGCAGGGAAGCAACCTGACATTTGTGTTGTTTGATTGACTTTGCAAGCTTGGGGTCAGTAGTCCGGCAGCTATTTAGAGGGTGACAATATGCATGCAATATAGTAAGGATTGTGAATTTGCTACTGTTCTACACTGTTTTGCTTTGTTTCATTTTACTGTTCTAATTCCATGAAAAAAAAAAAACACTTGTGATTCAGGAGCATGGCAAACTCTTAAGAGAATTTAAGTGTTTTTTTTTCCTTTTCAACTATATATTTAGTTTTTTCCAAATATAAAGAAAAATTTAAAGACTTGCAGATTGAATACACATATATATCCATCACCTGGATTCTACCATTAATGCTTAATTTAACTTTCTTTGATGTCTGTTCTTCTGACCTTCATTCACCAATCCATTTTACAGTTCCAAATCAATTCCTGAGGCTACTCAGTGCACATCACCCCTACACTCCTCAGCCTGTGCATCACTCATTAGAATCCACTATGTGTTTATGGTTTTCTGAGGTAAAATTTAGATATAGTGAAATGTACAAATTGGGATGTAGACATTCAGTGAGTTTTGATGAATGTGTGCCCCAAACACCTATGCTGATATAGCAAGAGTAATCTGAACCAAATGCAATTTGCTTTTTCTAAGTGCTGGCTTTAAAATGTTTCTGCCCTGAGAGATAAGACTCCATTATAAATTGAGCTTTCTGAAAAATTCTGTTCATATGTCTTATGTGGCCCTTTTTGCTGCAGACCACGAAACAGCAAAGAGAGCCCAGGAAACCCGAAACAACTGACTTGAGGTGATTAAAGCTATCAGCAAGGGAGGCAGGAACTTGAATCCCAGATTTGTCACTTTCAGGCCATAAAATCTTGGGCAATGAATGTCGCCTGTCTATGCTTCAGTTTCCCCACTTGTAAAATAGGGGGTAAAAGCAGAACCTATGCAATATGACAGTTCTATGTCAAATCACATGACATGCTTAATTAGAACACTCCCTCTCACCTAGGAAGTACTCAAGATTGCTAGCCTTTGTCCCAGGAGACAGGGAAGAGGGGCCTTGTATGTGACACACATGCTAACTTTGTAGATGGTGACTTTCTGGACCTCGTGATTTTATGTCCCACTCACTTCTGGTCTCTGGCCCTATTGGCCCTCCAGCCAGATATTTAATTGCTGTCAAAAATCTCACCATGACATCACCAGACAGTGTCAGCAGGAAGTCAGTGTCCATAAATGACTCAAACTGGAAGAGCTGGAACAGGTGGGGCATCGAGTTCTTAGTCTCTAATTGTGTTGGGCTTTATACTGAAAGTTTCCTGGCCTTGAATTTAATTGCAAACCATTTTATTGGCAGCAAATTTCATTACAGACTCATTAGCTGTCTTCTGGTCCTTCATCTCTGCCAGACCAAAGCTTTTCTTTGACTGATGTTGAGTTCATTATTCATGACTCTTAAAGAGCAGTGGCCTCTAAAATGAAGATCAGCAAAGAGCATTTTCTAAGGAAAGATTCTTTCACAAACTAGAGCTACTTTGATGGACTTCTGAAATAAAATTCATTCATTCATTCAGGCATTTGATGATTAGTAATTAAGTGCCTATAAGACAGACATGGTCACTGTTCTCAAAACAAACCTACAATATATTTGGAAACACAAATATTTAGTAATTGCACAAATAATTAATGACAATTAGGATTGTACTGATACAACAACAGCCCAAAGAGCATATACTGTTAGTTTCCTGCTATGGGGAAGCCTAACGATTTATTCTACAATATTTACATTGATTCTTCTTATAACAATAAAACATATTTTTAGCAAGATATATGGAACCTAAGGTAATTACAACACTTCCCAACCTCTTCACTGTTACTTGTATTCATATGACTAAGTTGTGGGAGTTCTGAAAATATTTCCTTCTTTTCAAAACAGCCCTGAGGGAAAGACAGCCACCTCTATGTAGTACCAAGTATGGTGCTAGGTAATTTTCTGATGGATGTTGCAATATCTGGATATATTGGGACCATAACAGTCAATGTATAACCAGGAGAAGAGCAAATTTGTGCGTGACAAAACTGAAAGAAGGATTCTGATATCATGGTTAGCCATCGAATTTAGCAAGCCTGGAGCCACTCCACCCCCAAACTCCTGTTACGTCAGATTTTCCTATGTCCAGCCAAGAATGCCCTAATCCAGCAGCATGTGATACGTGAGCTGTCCAGTTTCATCCCTCAGCATTTCTCTCCATGCTTCAGACCTACTTAAATCCAAACCGTGCTCCCTCATTCCTGCTGGGCTACACACACACAGAGGGATTTCTGCACTGGCTTTTCTTCTCTGTCCCTTTTACCATCTTAGTTGTAGCCCCTGATTCATTTGGACCTGTCTGCACTCCTGGGCCTTGTCTACTCACCTTCTTTCTCCACCAGGACACCATCCCAGTTCCTCTCTCTACTGCCCAGTTGGGGAGACCCAGCAGCTGCCACCCTGTCACAGACCAAGAAATTCCTTCGTAAAGTGCCAGCTGATCAGGAGAATGTGCCCATATGTGCTCAGACTGGGATGGATGTGCAGGGATTTTAGCTTTACCACAATGCCCTGTGGGCATAATTTGACCAGTGAATGACAGATGATGGGCAGGAGCCATTAGTTCAGTGGTTTTTCTCTTTCTCTTCCTGTTTAGATTGGAAGAGGCAAAAATATGTTCACAAGCAAGCTAGACCTTTGGGTTCTGTTTTCTAGGCAACTGGAAACATCTCCCCCAACTCTAGTCACCCCTGCCTCAAAGCGAAGTTGTGAAGAAGAACCATTCATATGACCTCAGACCCAGTAGGGAATTATAAAGGCCATGGATACCAGGGCACCAGCTGCTCACTCAAACCAGGAGATGGTGAGGTCATCATGCCCCACAGAAGCCTTGACGTCTCCACACCATTCCTGGAGTCAGCTTTTCACTGTTCTAGCTGCTTCCTTCTCTCTTCCCTGGTCTGCCACACTTTACATGGCATCAAGGCCTTTGCCCATGTCATACTTTTGTTGAGTTTTGCTTCATTCCAAGTTCTGCCTTGTCAGCTTCCTTTGCCGTATTCAAACTCCCAAGATAGAAGATCAAGTTGGGTCACCAGCTCATCATCCCTTATTAGGTGCAGCTGTTTGTAAAGTTATGGGTCTTGTTACTAAGAGGCCAGCCACTTGAGAGTGTTTTTGAAATATCTGCATCAACTTGACATTGGTGGGACATTCATAAAAATGTGACCAATGGACTCATGTCTCTGAGCGGGGGACAGATTAGTGGGGGTATTTGAGAGTTGCACAAGCCCTGAGCTGCAGAATAGTTCTGCATTGTAGAACCAACAGGAAATTAAAAGCCCAAGCAAACACGAGCAGATCATTTATCAGAGCTTGTTTGAGGAACACTGGCAAGTCTAGGAAGGGAGGCTGAATTGAACTTCAAGAAAAGACTGCTAAGCCACTAGACGGGACCGGTCCACTGGGAGCCACCCCAGGAGACAGGACTCCCTTGTCCCCATACCTCACTGCCAGCCCCATTAGCAAAGAGGTGTTCTGGATGGTGTCACACATGGATGGTGTGACTGTGTTGTGCTGTCCAGCCCCTGCTAAGGACGATGCTCTTGGAAGAAGACTGGAGTGAACAGTGGGTCGGTGCAGACACAAGGTCTGGTTACAGACTAGAGACTTCACAACAACGCACTTACTTCCTGCTCCCCAAGACTGTCACATGCACCTTGACCCTAAGCACTTGAACATTTTGTTTGTTTCCTACAGTGACTTCCCTAAATTTCTGCTGACCAAACTCCTGATTGATGACCCATTCAATAAAATGATAAAGTACTAAGCATAGTACAGGTTACTGGGGAGATCAAGATAAATATGGCAAGGTTTCTGCCTTCAAGAACCTCATCCTCTAATGAGGGAGAAGATGGATACAAACAGAAACTCTCTTACCTCCCCAGATCCTCCTTGTTCTTTAGAGCCCTCACCACTGTGAATCACAGAGATTAAAGGCGCAGCTCCAGAGTCAGACTTGCCAGCTGTGTGGCTTTGAATGTGGTTCTTAACCTTTTTCAGCCTCACTTTCTCCAACTGTGAAATGGTTTTAATGGCGCACCTCTCTCATCGGCTTGTTCTAAGCACACCACTAGAAGCCACACCATAAGGCCACGAGATGCCACACTGTAAGGCCTTCAGGAGGCACCATATGCACGTCAGAGAGATGGTCGTTTTCTGTCTGTAAAACCTCCTCAAGAATCTCACTTTGTTTTCCCATGGGAAACGGTCACTTCCTTCTCTTTTCCTTTCATAGGTGTCTGCATTCTCCTCCCATGGGACACACTTCCAGGATACCAGACACACTGGGAGGCGTGTGAATATATATTTAAGGAACTATTAAAAACAATAGAAGAGGGGCCGGTGATTTAGCTCGGCAGAATAAGTGCCTGCCTTGCAAGTGCACAGTCATGAGTTCCATCCTGGGCACCAATAAAAAAACAACAACAACAACAACAACAAAAAAAAACCAATAGAAGTGGCTTCTATCCAATATTAAATATTAAAGGAGATTTTCAATGAAGTAATTATTAAAAGTCTAAGATACAGTGAGTGGGTGTTTTGGATCCACCCACATACTATGCACCTCTTTATTCTGTACGGTCAGAGCACTCAATTTCCCTTCACACTGCTCTCTGGCTGACACACAGGAGCAACCCACAAATATGGGTAATAAGTGACTGAATATATGAATCCAAATTTGCTTTTGACAAATACAAGAGATTTTCCAAGTGCAAAGGTCTAAGGCTTGTACTTTGTGCCCTTTGGAGGAAACAAACTATGGGAACTGATTACAGGCAGCACAATAATGACTCATCCAGCAGGTAGGATGGATTGTGCGTTCCTGAAAAAAGAAAATAAGTGACCACGTCCCAGTCCTGCAACCTGTGGGTGTGGCCTTACATGGAAAACAGAATTGCAGGTCCCATGGAATTAAGGACCTTTGAGCTAAGAATCTTTGAATTAAGGGTCATCAGGGCCTGGGGTTTAGCTCAGCAGCATAAGTGCCTGCTTGACAAGAGCAAGGTCATGAATTCAATCCCTGGTTCCAAAATAAGTAAATAAATACATACATACAAAAAATAAAAAAAATTAAGGCTCATCAGATGAGATCATTAGGATTACCGAGGCTGGCCCTAAATTCAATGACGGGAGTCTTTATAAGAAACAGAAAAGGAGACAGAGCCCCAGAGAAGTCCACATGGGGACATAGGTGGAGATGGGAGTGAAGCAGGAAAAGGAAAGAAAGGATCCTCTTCCAGAGCCTTTGGAGAGGCCACAGTCCTCACCTGAGAACTGTAAATGGGTATAATTCTGTTGTCTGAAGACACCCAGCTCATGGACATTTGCTATGGCGCCACAGCAGCTCATGTATGCAGTGGGCACGGCCATTCACAGCATAATATTTACTTAACAATGGAACCCACACATGACAGCAGTCCCATGAGGGCAAATGGTCTAATGATCCCATGGTCTGTAGTTTGTATAGGTACAAACTACAATGCTCCTACAACTAAATTGCTTAACAAGGTGGCTCTCAGAAACGAACCCTGCCATTAAGCAAATGAATGAATGTATTTTCTCGTCTGTCTTGGGTATTATTTTTGATGGTGTTTGTTGGAAAATATGAAAATAGGCAAAAGTCTCTGCTTCCTTTCATGGCACTTAAATTCTGGAAAAAGACAACAAATAGGTAAATGTACAGAAAACAAACAAATAGCCCTCAGTATTCGAAGGGGATTGATCTCACGGATCTTCAGGGTACAAAATTCCAAGAAGGCTCAAGTCCTTTATATAAAACAGCACAGCATTTGCATGGAATCTTCACCCTTTATAATACTGTAAATCATCTCTAGAGCATTTATGACTCCTGACACTATAAAACGTGGTACAAATAGCCGTTCTATTGTGTTGCTTAAGGAATGCAGACAAGGCAAAAACTGTGCATTTGGTACACATGCAATTTTTTTCAAATATTTTCAATACCTAGTTGGTTGAACCTGTGGATATGGAAGGGCAGAAATAATGTGGCAGGAGTTGGAAATGTTTATAAGAAAAACAAAGTGGGTATAGGAAGAGATAGTAATGGGAGCCTCTTAGAAGAAAAATACTGTGGGTATAGAAAAAGCGAGGAATGCCAGCTGCTGTTTTGCAGTACAGTAGGTTAAAAAAGGTCTCACTGATAGGGTGAGTTTGAGCAGAGAGGTGAAAGAGGAGAGGGGAAGAGCCATGAGTGTTTTAGGGGAAAGAGTCTCAGACAAAGGAGTCGCAAGGGCAGAGGGAACAGCAAAGCAAAGGCAGGGGTGAGCTTGGGCTGCTGACGTGGAAGGTAGTGTGAGGTGTGTGAGGAGCAGAGTCCAGGAGGAGGACCTACAGACCAAGGGGAGGACTGTCGGTTTTGCTCAGTGCAGACAGGAATCACATCGGGTTTCTGAACAGAGAGGCTGAATAGTCTGACATAGGTTTTAGAAAGAGCACTCTGGTTGCTGGGTAAAGAAAAGACTGGAGGTCAAGAGTAGAAACAGAGACGCAGGCAGGAAGCTGTTAAAACAGCACAGGTGTGAGAAGTTGACGTGGATTACATGGTGGGAAACGGTTCCTTTTGAGGAGGTAATCGACAAGGTTCACTAATGGCAAACAACCATAGCAGCATGCACACTGGACACAAGTGCTAGGGCTAACAGATTTAATCTCCTAGGATCCTGATTCTCCTCCTCCTCTTCCTTTTCCCTCCTCCTCATTACAGTATTTTGCATCACTGGAGACTGAACCCAGGCCTCATACATACTAGGCAAACACTCTGCCACTGATCTACCCTCAGCCCTTACTTTGCCTCAAGACAGTGTCCTGCTAAGTTGCTCAGGCTGGCCTTTAACTTGCAATCGTGCCTCAGCCTCTTGAGTAGGTGAGATTGTAAGTGTGTGCCTTTCTATTTACTATTAGCTTGAACAAAGTCAAAGTTTATAGCTGCAGGGTGATCTGAGTGTGACGTCTGTCACTTCGTTGACCACTGGCTTGATTTGGCTGACCTGATTGGCTAGGTGGGTGTCCCTTTCATCCCTCAGCACTCCATGTGTATCCCTCCTGATGCTCAGTTGACAACTTTCTTCTATAGAGAGGCACCATTTTTTTTTTGGTCAAAGATATATGAGTAGTTGTGCTGTCCTGCTAGAACTTCCAAACAAGGTTCTCAAAATAGAAATTTATGTCCACTTCAACCTTCCAGCTTGACAGTCCTGAAGTCCCGTGCTCCTTCTATACTGTTGCTTGTCTTGGTCACTTTCTTGTCACTAAGACAGAATATCTGACTCATAACTCTGAGATGTTGGAGGTTTATTTTGGCCTACATTTCAGAAGTTTCAATCCATGGGTAGCAGGCTCAAATTCAGAAACAGCATGGTGGAAAGGCCTGCCATGGAGACAACTGCTTACATCATGCTGTCCAGGAAGCAGAGAGAAAGGAAGAGCTGGAGAGGGAGAAAGAACCTTTCAGGTCATGCCTCCAATGACTGAATCTTCTGACTATTTCTTAGTATCACATTCAGCTAAAGCACCTCCGTGATCTAATCCAAGATCTGAGAGTGCAGTTTATATTCTTGATCAGGAGGAGATAAAGATTTTTTTTAATAAGTGGGGCTCATTTGTGATCTAAACCATGGTAATACTCCTCCAATGCTCTAGGGCAGGGGTTAGTAAACTATGAATTATAGAACATATGTAGCATCTGTGTTTGTCTGATACACAAGCTGAGAATGGTCTTTACATTTTTAAATAGCTGGAAAAAAAACGGAAGAATTCTATTTCATGGTACATGAAAAATTTATGAAATTCAGACTTCAGTATCCTGGCCCTTCCATTCCTGTATATGTTGTCTGCCACCACTGTAAGGCAATGAATCATCTCACTGCAAAGAATGCTCAAGTTCCAACTCCCGATTTCTGTGTGTATGACCTTGTTTGGAAATAGGATGATTGTAGAGGTAACTAAGTTAAAATGAAGTCACGTTGGTTAGGGTGGGACCTACCCTTAATAACTGGTGTCTTCAGGGAGACTGGAATACAAAGGCACCTGTACGCCCACAAGGAAGATCATGAAAATATGACAGTAGAGTTCAGAATGTCACAGTCACAAGCCAAGCAAGGCCAAGGGTTGTCAGCAATCACAGAAGCCAGGAGGAAGCAAGACAGGACTCTGATCTGCCTTTGGAGGGAGCACAGCCCTGACAACAATTTGGTTTGGCCTTCCGGGCTTCAGAACTGTGTGAAAGTGCATTTCTGTTGCTCTGAGTTGCCAAGTTTTCAGTACTTCGTTATGATGGCCCCAGAAACCAGACAGGACTGCTTTGAAGCCTCATGAACAAACCTGATTACTTGCAAAAATTGCATGACCCACAAGCCTACAATATTTTCTCTGTGTTCTTTATAAAAAATGTTTGCCAACTTCTGATCTAGAGTATTGCCCTAGTTTGTATAGCAGGAGGTAGCATGCTAAGACGTCTGCAAAAGAAAAATATTACCCACCTATTAGGATAGCCCTCGTTTTACAGATGCTATGTTGGTTAGCCCCAACTGGCAAATTGACTTAATTAAGAGACTCCTGGAGAGATTATCGCATCATGAAGGCATTAACGTCATAGCAGAATGGGCTATCAGGAAGTGAGGCCTACTTGGAGGAAGAAGGCCAGGGGGCATGACTTTGGTGTCAATGTCTGTTCCCTAGCTTCTTCTGCTCTGCTCTTCCTGTTATCCCTGCTTCCTGGAGGCCATGAGTAGAGTAGCTTTGCCCAGCCAAACCTTTCTACAGTATTTTTGCCTTGGAGTCAGCTAACCATGTACTGAAACTGCAAGCCAAAAAATAAGCGCCCCCCCCCTGTAAATTGCAGGTATCAAAAGTATTGTCCTGGCAACAGGAAAGCTGACCAGCACAGATTGAGAGAGTGAAGCAAAACAAGATTAAGACTTAACTAGAGGAGGTGACCATCTGTCCTTTTCACATAACAAAATGTCCCACCCCTCTTCTTCTACCCATAGTGCCACTGCTTTCCTTAGGGGGGAGGAGGGGGCAGGGTGCCACTTTGCACAGTCCCCACAGTTGAGGCTGATTCCATGTCCTAGTCACAGACTGAGTGGCTTAAACAATAAACTATCTCCTCCTGGTTCTGGAGGTTGGAAAGTCTAAGAAAAAGGCCTGGCAGGGTTCGGCTTCTGGTGAGGGCTCTTTTCCCAGTTTCTAGATGGCCACTTTCTGTGTTCTCACATGCTTTCCCTAGTGAGTGCATGTGCAGAGAGCTGTCTGTCTGTCCTTCTTATAAAACTACCAATCCTATCACATTAGGACTCCATTCTTATAACATTAATCTTAATTCTAGAAATCCCAATCTCCAAATATAGTCACCTTAGGGCTTAAGGCTTCAACACAGGAATTTGAAGCATGGTACAACCTAGGTAAGGGTAATCAGTCTTTCTTTCTTTTGTGTGTGTTTGAGACAGTCTTGCTATATATTTCAGGCTGGCCTTGAACTATGTAGCCCAGGCTGGTCATGAACTGGAAGTAATCCTCTTGCCTCCACTTCCTGAGCGAAGGGATTACAGGCATGCCTCCTGATTCCTGACTTGTATTTTCTTGCCAGACTTTCCACATATGATCCAAAGCTATCCCAAGGCATGGCGTTTGCTGCAACTTTCAGAAAAATAGGGCTCTCTTTTCCTGTGCACTAAACAAATCTGAGACTACAGAAGCCAAGTAATATACAGAGGACTTATCAGAGAAAACAACCCACTCGGAAGAAAGCAGAGCTAAGTACTAGAGAGAACACAGGTACTTACAACACTGTAGCACCTAGACCCAGCTGTACCTGAAATAAAAGCCCTGTGGACTTATTTAACATGACAGTGTAGATCTGCTTGTGTTTCTGTTACTTGCAACCTGGAGAACCCTGATGAACAGACTAACAATAGTGGAGATGGGACCTGAAACTAGGCCCGCTTACCATTAAGTAGCTCAACTTAAGATTTCCAGGGAGTAATTCCAGAGCCACCCTCTGAGTTGTGGTTCCAGATGGCAGCTGAGTTCTCTATTCTTTAACCCATGTTCCCTTGCTCTCCTTAGATAACAATAGGAATAAGAAAGACGCAATGTGTGTGAATAAGTAAAGACGATTGTTCAAATAAATCCAGATTATTTCTGGGAGTGCCTGCTGTTATGAAACAAAATAGCTTCCCAGAGAACCGAGGTTTCCTTTCCTCACAAAGGACTCAGATAAGCACCAGTGCACAGGGCAGAGTACTCTCTGGTCCTGTTCCCTGGGGATCCTGTTCCTTGCCTGGCTTCTCCGGATACCTGGGTTCAAAGAGAAGCTCTGCCAAGGTTGTGTGACTTTGATTAAGAAGCAAAACCTGCGCCTCGGATTTAGCTCAGTGGTGTAAGCGCCTGCCTGGCAAGCATAAGGTTGTGAGTTCGAAACCCAGTACCATGAGGGAAAAAAAAGTTGAATTTGTCTGGGCCTCAGTTTCCACATCTAATATACGGGGAAATAATAACATTTCTTAGTGTTAAGTGAGCAGCAAGTGCATAAGTATAACGTGATTACAATGCATAGTAAGCCCTTTGTGAAAACTGTATTATTCCCAGGCTCCTTACTCATGTCTCAGATTAAAGACCCCACTTCAGTGACCCTCTGGCTTCAGGAACTGTCACTTCCTTCTCATTCCCGCATACAGTCTCCTTTCTTTCAGATAATTTTCTTGCTATGAGATCTTTTAATTTAATTTTATTTTGGCGGCCCTGGGGATTGAACTCAGGGCCTTCTCAATGAGCTATATCCCACAGCTCTTTTTAAATTTTTATTTTGTGATAGGGTCTCAATATGTTACCCATACTGGGCTGGAATTTGGGTTCCTCCTACCTCAGCCTCCTGGAGTGCTGGGATTCTAGATGTGTGCCCTCACATACTGGTTACATCTTTTATTTTTAAATTCTCTCCCTTTATAGGGCAGTAGGCTTCAGGTAAGGAAGAAGTTCCGTCAATTAGGCCAACTGCTGATTTCCCTAGTAGCTCATCTCTGCCCAGCACATAGTAGGAGCTCAATCAATTTGGGAAAAGAGGCTAGCCACAGACGGCAGGGGCCACTTCCGTCCAGGGACTGCCACGCCGCCACGAGGACTTGCCGGGGGTGGGGCTGGGGTGGAGCGAGGGCTGGGCAGTCGGCTGGAAGCACTTTTCTCGTCCTTTTCAACTTCCCAGCGTAACTTCTGGAGAGGCTCCTTGGAGGAAAGAAGCCGCCGCCCGCCCGGACTCAGGGCCTTCCAGTTGTGCCCTCGGACAGGGTGGCCCGGGAGAAGTCCCTCCCGCGCCCTCCCGGAGTCGCTGTGAGGCGCAGGCCGGGAGGGGGCCGACCCCGCCCGCCGGCCCGGCGCTCGCTGCAGACTTCAGACTTCGGCATTTCCTCCCCGCTAGCTGGCGCCGCGTCGCCTCCTGCCGAAGAGGAAGCTCCGGGACTGAGGAGTAACGGGCCGAGCTCCCAGGGCCGCGCGGGGTAGGCAACGGCCGGGCCGGGCCGGGCCGGGCAGGAGCGGGCCGAGGGCAGCGCGCCGGGCGCCCGGCGGGGAGCGCAACAGGGCGCGGCCCAGAGCCTGGCCGCGCAGGGCGGGCGGCCGCTGGAAGGAAAACTTGAGCCGCGAGGGAAGGCCGAGCTGCAGGGCGGCTGCCCCGGGGCCCGCGAGGGGGGCGCAGCCGCGGAGGCTGAGGTGACGGAGGCCGCGGGGCCGCCAGGGCTCTGCGCGCATGCCGGACCGGGCGCGCCGCCCGGGCTCGCGCCCTGGGCTGCCCGGCCACCGCGGCCCCGGGCGCCCGGCATGTCGGTGCACTACACCCTCAATCTGCGCGTCTTCTGGCCCTTGGTGACCGGCCTGTGCACCGCCCTCGTGTGTCTCTACCATGTCCTGCGGGGAGACGGGGCCACCAAGACCGTATCCCCCGACGGTGCGGACGGTGGCTTCTCGCTGCTCAAAGTGGTCATCCTGCTCCTGCTCGGCTATGTCCTCCTGCGCTGTCGCCACGCTGTCCGGCAGCGCTTTCTGCCTGTCTCTTCCCGCGTGGTGGGCCACTCCGCCTTCTCTCCTAGAAACGTCTCAGAGCCGGGACTTAGCATCTTGCTGGAGAGTTACTACGAGCACGAGGTGCGCCTGTCGCCTCACGTGTTGGGCCACAGTAAGGCGCACGTGAGTCGGATCGTGGGCGAGCTGGTGCGGGCTGGCCGTATCAGGGGCACCCCATGCCCCATCTCTGGGGGAACTTTGGCCTTGGCCTTCCGCGGGGACTTCATCCAAGTGGGTAGTGCCTATGAGCAGCACAAGATCCGCCGGCCAGACAGCTTCGACGTGCTGGTACCCCTGCGCCTGCCGCCGCTGGTGGCGCTGGAGCCGCGGAGCCTGGGCGCAGAGCCCACTCTGGCCCCCGCCTTCCGCAACTGCTTCGTGTGCGCCCTCAAGGCTCCGCCCTCACCGTCGGGAACCTCAGGGGGCCACTGGCTCCGGAACTGCAAACCCTTCACGGACAGCTTCTGCGTGGATGTGCGTGGTCAGCGCCACCTCTCTGCCACTTTGGTGTTGCGCTGGTTCCAGTCGCACCTGCAGCGCTCCCTGGCCACCGTGCGCTACAAACTGGAAGAGTGCTGTCGGGTCAGCTTGACCTCTGGTGGTCTGGAGCAGCCTCCTATCCTACACATTCTGCCATGTCGCACGGATTATGGGTGCTGCCGCCTTTCCATGGCTGTGCGTCTCATCCCTGCGGTCCATCTTGGGGACAGCGTCTTCCTTGTGGCACCACCTCCACCACCCTCCCCTGTTGGGCTCTTCTTGGAGCTCCCGGGAGGCCTGCGCTCTGAGGCACTGTGGGGTGTGAACACAGCTCGCCAGGAACAAAAGTTGCTGGTCTGGCTTCAGGAACGGGCTGCTCCAGGTGCCTGCTACCTCAAGTGCCTACAGTTGCTGAAAGCTTTGCGAGATCTGGGTGCCCGTGGGCTGGACCCAATGGCTGCCACCCAGTGGGGACAAGTCCTATCCTCATACGTGCTCAAGACGGTGCTGCTGACAGTGTTGCTGCATGAGGGGACTTCGGGGCAAGGCTGGGATGAGGCACACTTGAGTGAATGCTTGGAGGAGCTGGTGCAGTTCCTTAAGGCCTGCCTGCTGGGACGCCAGACGCTCTTCCATTGCATCTTGGGGCCTGGTAGGGCGGCTGCCGAAGTGGGCCCTCTGCCCAAGGTACTTCGAGAAGCTGCCCCAGTGGACCTCCTGGCCACTTTCGACATGCATGCCCGAGAGCAAGCAGCAGTGAGATTGCTGTCCACTTGGCGAAGCCTGCCCCAGCTTCTCCGGGCTTATGGGGGTCCCCGCTACCTTGCCAGATGCCCCCACCCTGGAGTCAGCGCACTTAAGGGTCCCCTGAACATGAATCATAGACAGACAGCTCCCTCCTCTGCCTGAATGCCCCTGGAGCCTTTCCTACGGGTGTGTGTGGGGGATGGTGAAGGAGAGGTTAAATGCACAGTGGTTTGATGGAGATGTTGACCAACTCGGGGGATGCCAAAGGCTTAATTGTCACTCTGGCTCCACACCCGAGTATAATTACCGCATCTTCTGCATACTAGTGTCCTGGGTAAACCAGGGAGTGATATCCAACTGCAGCTATTGAGAGGTGGTCCACATGGTGGTCTGTGCAGAATCTGGTAGAAAGATCTAAGTTACGCAAGCCAGCAAAGGAAGCAGGACCAATTGCAGAGAAAGTTTCCTTTGCTGGTCTTCAGACATAGATAGCTGTGTCCCAAAGTTTATAAACGTGAGTATTTTTGACATACCTATTTCTTGGTACTGGGTTCCCAATTTCTTTCTTTTTCAATCTAAATCAATCCACAACTGGAATCTAAGTTATGTTGCATGTTAATGTTCTGTGAAACATCATTCCTCCATTCAGATTAATATTAATGTACTTGAGTGGTATAATCACAGGTGTCTGATAGGATTGTCAATGTCACACATATTGAGAGGCAATCAAGAGTTGGTTGGAGAGCTTTTCAGAGTGAATAGCACTTTATGTTAATCAGATCTCTTATTTTGGTTATTATGCTGCATCTGAAAGAGGGGGCCAGAAACATTTATTATGAAGTCATATGCAGCTTGGAAAGGCAGGCAGCATGTTTATGTACCATCCCTCCAGGCCATAAGCTGAACTGTGTCTCAGTTAATCAGCACTCGTTCATTGAATGCCTACTATGAGCCAGACATGGTACAAGGTAGCAACAAAATCCATAATTAAGACAAAGCTGGTGAGGCCATCAAACATGTCCGGTCTTGAAAAAGACATCATTCAGCCTTTGCCTATTAAGATGTCTGGCAAGGGTTTGCTGCTGGCTTGAAATCTCTTTGCCCCTAGGGCTTTTAGGCAAACTCCTTTGCAAAGATTTCTTTCTGAATTTAAGGAGCTAGTGGGAAGGAAGTGAACAGTCTTCTCAGTGTCTGGTATGTTAGTGTTCCCAATGCACAGTGCTGGTGAATGGTTGGAAGATACTTCTCACTTGCCCAGGCTGCCTGTAGTCCTTAGGGGCTAACTTTGAGGGGCTCTTGATTTAGCTGATGTCCTGCAAAAGATAGAGTTCATTAGCTTGGGGTCTGTGCTTGGACATCAGTTACTCCTAGTCAGTGGGCAGAGGAGACAGAGTGGATAAAATAAATTAGAGGAAGAGCCAGGGAACAGCCTCTGAGAGAAGTCATCTCTAGGGGGCAGGACAGAAATACCACCTGGTAGCATGTTATTTTGCAGCCCAGAGGAGCCCAGTTGCTTGCAGTTCAAGTTTAGAGTGGCCCATCGTCTGCTTGGCTGGTTGAAAGTGCAGCCAGTCTCAGCATTGTATGTACTTGGGGATTTTTTTTTTTAAAAGACATGTGCTTTCTTAGACTCTTAAAAGCAAAACTTGGAAGACAGAAGTAGTTACATGAATAGGTCCATTGTTTCATTTCTGAGCTATTTTGAGGGCCTTCTATAAACCTCCTTTCTTTAGGGGACCCACTTGGCCACTGTGGGAAATTGTCGTGAATAAATGATTTATAGGGAATCTTTGTCATCAGAGCTGCACAGGGTTCTTATATCCTTGGAAACGTGGACTGAAGGAGAAACAGCTGCAGATGTGAGATTGTTCTGTGGACCATTCCCCTGGATACCCCAAAGTTCATTTTTAGCTTTTGAGGCCAATGTTATATCATATGGTACTGCATTGAGCAAAAGGATTAATCCACAAGCTTCCTGCAAAGATATAAACTGCACAGTGTTTTTATAGATTACTTTTAAATGCCAAGAGTAGAAAATATATATTTCCATACTCAGCCTGACTTGCCCGGAGTCATTAAATCTCCTGGGGGTGGGGTGGGGAAATGAGGCTATTGGATGGATTATAAGGCTTTATTTTTTGTATTATAAAGCTTTAAAAGCTAAAATATTTCTAGTTGAGATAATAGGTTCCTTTTTAAAAAAATCTTAATACTTTAAAAAAGTATATATCTGGTAACATTTTCTTATAGTTTATTCTGGTATGATTTCTTTCAGGTTAATTACCTAAAGCCTCATCCATCTTCAAGGTTTTTAAGTTTTATTATTTTTTTAAGTTAATAAGCATTGTATTTGTGAAGTTTTAAAATATTGTTTTATTTAAATGCCATGCTGAGCAATTGTTCTCTGTACATGGTAGCCAAAACTTAAGAAATTTCGATCAATTTTGGTCAATGTTTAGTAATCCAAAACATGTACTGTGTACAAATGAAATAATATGGCATCTTAGCCGGGTGTTGATGGTTGCCCGAGGCATTTAAATTAAGCTCAATTTTGTATTTTATTGGGGCTCCATCACATCCTTCATCTGGAATGTACACATTTTTGGTGTATGTTTGGTACTGGAGATTCACGTATAAAAATATTTTCATATAAGAAGGCTGTACCAAAATGTTTTTAATTGCTTAACCAGTGGCCAAAGAAACTGTTGTGGGGAGGATGACTCAGGCATTTTGTGGTGAGACACCAGGCAGGAACTCCCACTGACAGGGCATGGAGCCTTCCTGGAATGCTCCTGGGCTGTGAGGAGATGGCTGTTGCACAACAGAACTGTAGCTGAAAGAAGAAATGCATGTGAGCAAAGAGAAACTGGAGGAATTCAGGAAGGAAGGAAGTGAAAGGAAGAGAGGGGAGAAGGGAGGCGAGGCAAAATCCTACGAGGATGTGAGAGGTTTGGGTTATAAAGCACACCTTACGTGCTATTTCCAGTCAGGGGTGGCCAACTCCTGCAGGAACTAGGAGCAGAAGTAAATAGAGAAGGCTAAGAAGTAGGTGGGAACTGAGCCCAGCTTACAGGAGGTAACTGTTACTCAGCTCCACCGAGCAGAGAGGGACTGGAAATCAGGATTTTGGTTTTTTAAGGGTGAAGTTCACTGAGCTTTAAGGCAATAAATTTAAAATGTCCAAAACATCAAGTAGGCAGACAAAACATTCAGTTGAGCCTGGGGGCTACCCGTTTGCAATAGCTACCTTTTACAGTTGTCACCTCCCCAAATATGTATAAGGGTTATATTTTTTGTATGGAGATGCTGGTGTTATATATAGTTGGGGGTATGATATTTCCATGCTGTATCTCTCAGATTTAAGCTTTATTATAGGACCCCACCCCCCAAAAAAATTAACACGGCCACAGATAACACTAAACTCCCAGTTGGCAGAAGGTCCTGGGTGCTGGAGCCATTCTTTTGGACTCAGACCCTCCATGAAATCACACAGGGCCTGTTCTTGGCATTTCCTCCCTGGTGATTTGGGCTAAACTTTGCTCCACTGGAGTTTGCAGATGAGTAATCAGGAAGGATTGCAGAATAACTTGTTTTGCTATATTTGTTTTTTGGTATTAGAATTAATTATCCTTTTTTGCTCATAATGTCCTAGCCTGTTCCTTTCAGAAATGGTTGGTGGCCGTGAGCAGCAGTTAAAACAGAGCTGGGTCTGTGGGCCAATCTTCTTAGGTTTATCCCATCCCTGCTGCCAAGAACACAGTTCTGGTCAGATTTCACTGCCAAAATTAATATCCCACAGCTCAAAAAGCATCAACCAAACACGCTTCTGGGGCTTCTCATGAAACCTGGAGTAAGTCATTTTTTTTCCTGTAACATGTGACTTTGATATTGATGAAGATAGTGTCTCATAAGATTTTTTTGTGGTAGAAAAACTGAAACTTACCCACATTTCCGGTGTCCCTCAAGAGGACAAGAAGTTCAGTGTTATCATCGTGGTGCTTGTTAGTTTTTTTAATCACTTGTCTTTAACTTAAATACATCTGTTTTTTTTTTTATATCTACATAGCACGTAAGGGGGTGGGGATAATGCAAGTGCCAGTCGAAAGAGGTCAGACAATATGCAATCACCTATACAGGGGAAATAGGCTAAAATGTGCAGCTAAGCTATATGTAATCTGGTTTTTGATGTGTCAAATATTCAGGAATATTTTAATATTTTAGCACCTTTTGTGTTTAAAAAAAGAAGTGCTTTGATTCAGTCACTTGACTTAGAACATTCCTATTTTGTTGTTACTTTAATGTGTCTTCTGACCTCATACTATGTATTATTATATCTGGTAGTCAAAAGTTTTGTTCCAACAACAGAGACCAAAGAGTTAATCAAATATTGTCAGCTGCTAGAATTGTATGATTAAAAGGCATTTTAATCTCACCAGATTTCCATGGCCAAAATGGTCAAACAAGGCCAGCTATTGGTTTTCTATGCCAGGTTGGAGTAAATTTGCACTTTGAGTCCTATGGGTCATTTTGGGGACCTTATTCTTTTATATTTTGCTGAATTAATAAAGAAAATTGTAGAAAGGTCTGAACTGACTCTCAGCCTTGGGGAGGGCTTTCATCTTCCTGGAGGGAAGTCTGCACACACCGGCAGGCTTGTGGTTCTTCCCATACGTCTCCACAGCTTTGCTTTCTCATGAAGTGAAGCTGGGGGTGGTTGTTGGTACATAACTGGCTCCACACACTGGTGAGGATACTGGTTTTCAGCCTTGTAGATGTTTGGCCTTCAAGTCTGTCTATCCTTAGCGCTTTCTGCCCTGCCTCTCCTGTCTGCCCCCGTACACTTCCCCCTTCACAAACACAACTCAAGTCTTGGCCTGTGGCTAATGCATAGCTTAATTTTGCCCAGAAATGTCTCAGTCCTGAGGCACTCTGGAAGTGGTAGACCTATGCTAATATGGAAAACAACCGGGCCTAGCTGGAGCTGGAATCTTAGAGATCAGGTAGGAAGGCACAGTGCCAGGTAGAGCTTGAGGAAATCCTGTGTTCACGTGCTGATTAAACAGTAACTGTGTGAACATATGCCTCAGAGGGAAGTTGGCAGGTAGATTTCACTCAAGTTTTCAGTGCGCATGCACGTTCATGCAGTAGTGTTCCAGGGCATTGAGGGAAGACATGGGCGCGCCTGAGACACTTGGCCTCTGTCTCTCCTGAGATCACAAACTGAGGGAGGTAACTTGGTGTTGCACTTGTAATGCCAGCACTCTGTGAGGTGAGGCAGGGAGGAAGATTGCAAGCTTGAGTCCAACTTGGATGACTTATTGATACTATCTCAAAATACAGAAAAAAGGGTGGGAGCTGGGATGTAGCTCAGTGAGAAGCTCCTGGGCTCAATCCTCAGTATCAGAAAACAGTGTGTGAGGGGGTTCCCTATAGGGTGGGCAGCCCCAGGTAAGGGAGGATAATGAAAAGAAAAGAGGTGCACCTGTGCAGCCCTCCAGAAGAGCTGCTTGGAGGAAGTATCCAAGCTGAGATGCAATCCAAGGACAGGCAGGATTAGCCAAGCAAAGGGACCTGGGCTGGCAAAGAATGAGTCCAACACTGAGGTGAAAGAAGTTCTAGTTTCACTTGAAATGGTGGTGGACAGGAAAGATGAAGCTTCAGTAGCAAAGGATGAGGTGGGAGAGGTAAGAAGTCACTAACACAGAGGGGTCTGGAGCCAGAGCTATTCTGGGGAGAATGCAAGTTCTGACTCAGTAGATCTGGGCAGGACCCGAGACTGTGCCTATACTGCAGTAGCTCCTTGGACTCTCACACTATATGAGCAGAGTTGAGTAATTTAAACAGAGATCAAATGGAGCACAAAGTTTAAAATATTTACTTTCTGGTTCTTTATATTAAAAGATAGCCACACCCTGGAGCAAGACTGGAAATAATCAGATGTTGTCGTGGTTCAAGCCTGGCAGGAAGCCTATTCTTGGGACAGAGAGACAAGTTAGCAACAGAAGAGCGACGTGTTTTAATGCCAAATCCTGCCTTTGCCTCTTGCATCCTGTACATCCAATCTGTGTGTGTCCCTGTGAATTACCTAATTCTCTCTGAACCTCAATTACCTCATCTGTAAAAATGTGATTAATAATGGAAGCTTGCTCATAGACATGATTGAGGATTGTATGAGATTGTGGATGCATAGTGGTTGGCATGATAAGCACCCACAATAAGTCACTGCAGAAGTAGTTATTGCAGTGGAGTTTTCATGTAGGTTGTAACTCCAGTATCTTCTCTTTCTCCTTTTGCTGCTTATTCCTTCCCCACTACAGGGTCTGTTTTACTACTGTGTCCCCCAGGCATGTCTCTACTACCCAGCTTTTCTTCATCTCTTTCCTCAGTGAGCACGGCACTTCCCTAGTGAAAGATATAACTCTGGGAACTAATAGACTGGTTATAAAAATAGACCTTGTTTCCCAACCCTTCCTGTGCCTATGCCTTTTACAAAGCGACTTTGCAGTCTTTTGTATCAATTTTTCAGACAGTAGAATGTGGTAGAAGGGACACAATGCTATTCCAGGCTATGCCTTAAGACACCTTGTTTGTGTGCTGCTGTTGTCCTGGAAAGCTGCTACCACCATGTGAACAAGCAACCTGCTGGAATAGATGCACTACTACATGGCTAAATCAACCTTGTCACTGGAGCTGGCAGCCAGTTAACTGTGAAATGTGTGAACCAGGCCATCTTAAGCCATCTCACCATCCACAGTCACCTACCACCCACAGTCACCTAACAATCGGCTGAAGGAAACGCCCAGCCAAAACAAGTGAGCCTGCCCAGGATCAGCAGAAAACCCTTCAGCTGACCACAGACTCTGAGCAATCATACGTACTTTTTTGTTTTAGGCCACTGAATTTGTAGTAGCTTGTCATTCATCGGTAACTCATTTGGATATGTCCCCCAAAGTTCACATGTTAGACACTTAATCCTCAATGCAACAGTGTCGAGAGATGGTATCTCTGTCACTTTTCTGCCGTTGAGGCAAAACACCTGACATATGCAAATTAGAGAAGGAGAGGTTTATTTTGGCTCACAGTTTCAGAGGATGGAGGCCATGGATGATTGGCTCCAAAGCAGAAGCAGCACAGTGGAAAGAAGCTGCTCACTCCACGTCAGCCAGGGAGCTGGGAACAGGAAATGTAACTTGCTTGTTCTGACCAGGCCCCACTGCCTAACAGCACATTCAGCCATGAACTCATTAGTGGGCTAATCCACTGATAAGTGCTCCCAGGATCCAATCACCTTCAAAAGCTCCACCTCTTAATACATGAGACTTTTAGGGGACATTTTTAGATCTTAACAGATAAGACTTTACAAGATGATTGATCTTGAAGGTTCTGCCCTCCAGAATGAATTGATGCTAGTATCATGGTAGTGGGTTTCTGATTAAATGGTGAGTTCTGCTCCCCTCATCTGTCTCTCAAATGCTCGCTTGCTGGTCTATCTTCTGTCACTAGATGATATAGCAGGAAAGTCCTTGCCAGATGTGGGTCTCTTAACCTTGAGCTCTGCAGCTTCCAGGACTGTAATAACTAAATGTCTGTTAAAGAAAAATTACTCATTCTCAGGTATTCCATTATAGCAGCACAAAGAAGACTAGAAATATTTTTAGGAAAATCTGGCAGGCAGGGGCTGCCACCAGGGTGAATAAAGACAGACCTTTATTTCTATACATTTGATTTTTAAACAGTCGAACTTTCATACAGGCACCAGAAAGACACCTCAACCACCTTCCCCATAGTGACCAAAAGTTCCTGCACCAGCTGAAGTGCTGTAGGGTACTGGGTGTACCACTACGTGCTTAAGTCACAGCATTGTCACCATCTTTGTGCAAAGTGTTTATACAGCTGTATAGTATGTTCCTGCGTTTCGCTTTATCTCATAATAACAAGTGGAATCTGGCAAAATAAGATTGATTTAAAAAAAAAAGAGTGTTGATTCAGTGTCAGATGCCACCGGTCTCAAAGATAATACAGTGGAGACAGTGATTCATTGTGTCCAGTGTGACTGAGCTCCAGCCTCACTCATGTGCTCGATGGTGTTAAAGGTGTATAGTCATATTTTCACTGCTATGACAAATTGCCTGAGAAAATCAGGAGGAAAACAAATGGCTTAAATGGAGGAAATGGTTCATGGTTTAAAGGTTTCCGTACAGGGTCAGTTGCCCAGTTGCTGTGTATCTGTGGCAGTGGGGAGCACATGGTAGGGTAAGACTGTTCACCTAATGGGATCCCTATAATGACCTAGGTCACACCTCCTAAAACTCCACCACTGCCTCTTGGTACTACTATGGCCTAATGGCCAACCCTCAGCATATAGGCCTTTGGGGGACATCTAAGATCCAAGCTATAATGAAAGAGCATGTAGGAAAAGTATATCAGTTAGAAATGTATTTGCTCACAACTTTAAAAATTAACCTGTAGTGACTTAAATAGGAGCTTTCTAATGTATCTGGAAGCCTGGAGGTAGGCAACCAGCAGTTCAGGGATGAATCAGGGTTCAGGCATCTTTTTGCTCTGTGTTGCAAATATTTTTGCTTTTATCTTCATGCTTGTTGTACATGTCAAGATCCCACGGTGGCTACCATAATTGTGGGCATTGTGACTGCTTAAAAAAAGGAGAAAAGGTTTACCTGAAGCCAAAGATCTTGGAATAAGCCATTTCTCCCCTATCTTGAATACACTCCAATTTTTTTCATTCTACTTTTAAACTATATCTATAAAGGAAGTGGAAAAAATGGTGTAATAACAACCAGCAGCAAAACACAGCCTCTTCAGGACCTGGAATTGAGATGCCTGGAAAAGGACAACTTGGTGAAAAGGAAAAGAGAAGATCTCCAGGAACTGGGAAGGAGATGACAGGAAAACTATAAATTGCAGAGAGGCTGGAGAAATGGAACAGAAGACAGAGAAAAGAATGAAGCAGTCTGGACAGTTTATCCAGCTCCTGGGGAAGAGAAGCTGTCTCCACAGACACAAGTTAAGCCTGAAGGGTCAGCAGCTCTAGGGAGAAACAACAGACCAGGCTAGCAGTACTAGCCCCAAGATTGCAAAACGGCATGGAGCTTTACGCTGAAAATGACTTCTACGTGGCAGGCTAGAGGCAGAAAAGAAATCAGTGAAGCACCCACCACATTTGAGACGGTTTAATCAGGAGGCATTGTAGGGAGAGGTTAATTGTCTAAGACTGAGCCACAGAACAACTACGGAATAACTTCACTTCAGGGTTTTCAGTGTTACCCTACCATGGTGCTTGGGTATGAGACAGTCACAGGAGACCATCATAGAGAGTGTGGGCTAGACACAGACCATCTGAGAAATTTAAGCTCAAGTTGGGAAGGATATGGGGCCTGTCCTCCATGGTGAGAATGCAGGCCCAGTGTATGTGGTTGGGAAAGGTAAGTCTGAAAGTACTGGCATTAAATTCAGCAGTCTGCTTGAAATCCCGCCCTGCTGCCTATATCCAGTACAGAGATCAGTGGTTTGGCTGCTTTCCCCACCTATCAATGTGAGCAAGGACACGCCTCAGTTTAGGCAGTTGTCATGAAAAGGTATCCAGGAGAAAAAGAAATCCAGGAGAGTAAAAATTCAACTGAAAGTATGGACAGTGGATGTGATCAATGTGAGAGGAGAGTATCAGAACTACTAGAAGACAGGACTGATGTCAGTGACCAGTTACTCAGAGATACCTTACAAATAAGACATGAAAAATAGATCCAACAGCTGCTAGATGACACTAAGAAACTAAGGTGAATTAAAATTAGTTAAAACTGAAGACAGCACAAATGGCATAAAAAATTCTGTTTACAGAAATAGAAAACTTTTCAAATATGGAGAAAGAATTTGAAATATAGATAAATGTGACATATAGAACCCAAAATAGCAATAATCAGAAAAGAATCTCTTTCAGAAGCATCATAGTCAAAATCCTGGAAGTCAAATACAAATACAGAATCTTAAAAGTTGTTTTTTAAAAAAGCAACAAATTACTCATAAAGGTAAACACATTAGAATTATAGTAAACTTCTCAACATAAACCTTAAGGCCAGGAGAGCTTGGGGTGCAGTGTTTCAAACCCTAAAAGGAAATAGCTTCCAACTTAGACTGATACAGCCTGCAAAATCATCTTTCAAAATTGATGGAGAAATAAGGTCTTTCCATGATAAAGAGTACCTTAATAATTTCATGACCACCACACTTGCACTCCAAAAAATTCTCAAGAATATACTAAAGACAACGAATCCAAAATACCAAAATGTCTAATGGAATGAATACACTAGGCAGGGTGAACAATTTATCAGAAGGGAAAAAAGTAATCAGTAATAGGAAAATAATGCAATAACAGAAATAAATCAATATCTTTCAGTAATAATCTTCAATGTGAATGGTCTCAATCCCCAATCAAAAGACACAGACTGATAGACTGGATCAAGAAATAAAACCCAATGGTGTACTTTATATAAGAAACACAGTTAATCCAAAAAACTCATAGACTAAAAAACAAAGCATAGAAAATGATATTTGGTATGATGAGAACCTGAAAACTAGCAGGAGTAGCTATCTTATTTTCAGATGAAATATGCTTCAGGCCAAAATGATCAAATGAGGCAGAGACCATCATAACATACTGATTAGGGGAACAATTCTACAGGAAACGATAATTGCAACCATATATGCACCAAAAAATGCACTCAGTTTTGTAAATAAACACTACTGAACATAAAAGAACACATAAACATCAACATAAGTACACTAGGGAGTCACTGTTACAAATGGACCAACTAGACAAAACAAAACAAAGAAACATCAGAGCTGAACCACACCTTTGATCAAATGGAATTAATAGATTTCTACAGACTGTCCCACCCAACATCAGAATACACATTCTTCTTAGTAGTACATGAGACTTTCCCTAAAGTAGATCACATACTAGCCAATAAAGCATGCTTAAATAAATGCAAAAGAATTGAAATTGTTCCATGCATGTCATCTGCTCTTAGTGTAATAAAACTAGAAACCAATGGCAAAAGAAATCACAGCTATTGTGGAAAAACATGGGAATCATACAATATACTCTTGAATAATCAATGGGTCACAGAAGAACTAACCCTAGAATCAAATGATAATGCTAGTACACCATACCAGAACTTATGTGACCTGATAAAAGTGGTTCTAAGAGCAAAGTTTATAACTTTGAATATCCATATTAGGGAAACAATGAATCCAAATAACCTAATGATGCACCTCTAGGTTCTAGAAAAACAAGAACAGAATAACTCCAAAGCTAGTACAAGGAAAACAATTATAATGATCAGAGCATACATTAATGAAATTGAGACTAAAAATGATACAAAGCCTCTATTAATGTAGGAATTCTTTATTAATAAATAAACATAACAGAGAAACCTTTATCCAATCTTACCCAAAAAAGGAAACTAAAGACACAAATCAATGCAATTAGAAATGAAAATGGTGAAATCACAATAGACACTACTGAAATCAGATTTTTAGTAACCACATTGTAGACCTGGAATGTTATAAATCAGAGAATTCAGAAGATATGAATAGATTTCAGATACAAATTACCAAAATGAGCCAAAAAGATATAAAATCCCAAACAATCCAATAACAGACAATGGAATTGAAGTATGGGGGAAAAAAGCTACCAACTAAGAAAATCAAGGACCTGGTGGATTTGCTGCTGAATTCTGTGAGAATTTTAGGGAAGATTTAAAGCCAATACTCCTGAAAAACTGTATTGAAATTGAAAGGGTACTCTCAAAGTCATTCCTGGAAACTAGCTCTACCCTGATTCCAAAACCAGAGAAAGACCCAACCAAAAAAGAACTACCTGCCAATTTCTTTAATGAACATAGACACAAAAATCCTAAACCAGATTCTGGAAGCAGAATACAGAAAATCTTCCAAAAGATCATACACCATTATCAAATAAATTTCATGCTATTGATGCAAGGATGGCTCAACATATGCAAATCAATAAATGTAATATATCACACAAACAGAAGAATGAAAATTGCTTGATCATTTCAATAGATGCAGAAAAAGCCTGTGACAATATTGAAAATCTATTCATGATAAAAACCCTGAAGAAAACTGATATAGAAAGACTTTATCTCAATCTTATATAAGCCATTTATTTAAAACTTACTGTCATATTCCCCATATTGAATGGAGAAAAACTGAATGCTTTCTCTCTAAAATCAAGTATGAAAGAAAGGTGTCAACTATTGCTACTCTTGTTCATCATAGTATTGGAAATATTTGCAAGATTGATTAGGCAAGGAAATGAAATGAAAGAAATATGCATATGGTGGAAAGAAATCAAATTATCATTGTTTGCAGATGACATAATTTCTACACAGAAGAATGGAAAAATTATATCAAAGGACTCTCAGAATTAATAATTTGTAACAAGATACAAAATCAACCCACAAAAATAGATAGTGTTCCTAATAATGAATACTAATAATGAACTCACTGGGAAAGAAATTAGGAAAACACCGTTCACCATAGCATCAAGAAAAATCAAATATTTAGGAATTAACCTAACCAAGAAAGTGAAAGACCTCTATGACGAAAAATGCAGTACTCCAAAAAAAAAAAAAAAAAAAAAAAAAGAAAGAAAGAAAGAAACCAAAGAGAATATAAGAAAATAGGAACATACAAAGAAGAAAGAAGGAAAGAAAGAAAATAAGGAAAGAAGGAAGGAAAATAAAAAGATATTCATTGTTCCTGGATTGAAAGAACCAATATTGTCAAAATCGTCATACTTCCAAAACTGAAATACAGATTTAATGCAATCCTAATCAAAATATCAATAGCATTTCTCACAGAACTAGGGAAAACAATCCTAACATCACATGGAACCAAAAGAAAACCAGAATAGCAAAACTAATTCTGGGCAACAAGAGCAAAGCAGGATCCTGGTCTTTAAATTATGTTACAAAGCTACAGTGATTATAAAAAGCATGGTATTTGCACAAGAACAAATGATCACTCAAATAGACTAGGTGATGCAGAAAAAAACCCAGACACATTCGGCCATCTGATTTTTACAAAAGGACCAAAAACATATGCTGGAGGAGCAGTAGCCTCCTTAACAAATGTTGCTTGAAAGATTAGTTATCCACATGCAGAACACTGAACCTAGACCCATATCTCTCATCATGTACTCAACTAATTAAAATCAATTATAGTTCTAAATGTTAAAACAGAAACAATGTCTTGGTAGATGAAAAAGGTAAAATTCTTGAAGACATAGGCATAAGCAAGGGCTTTCTGAACAGAACGACAATTGCACAAGAAATCACATCAAGAACAACAAATGAGATCATATCAAATTAAAAAAACTTCTGCACACAAATGGAAACAACTAACAGAGTGAGGGGACACCCTACAGAATTTGGAAAAAAATCTTGTACAGAGGACTAATATCTAGAATATATAAAGAACTAAAAAATTAAACCCCCTCCCAAATAAAAGACTCAAACGAAAAGCAGGCAACTGAAATAGACAATTCTCAGAAGAATAATTACAAATGGTCAATAAATACACAGAAAAAATGTTCAACATCTCTAGTTATTAGAGAAATACACATTAAAACAATACTGAAATTCCATCTTACTCTAGACAGAATGGCTATTACCAAGGAATCAAATTATAACAAATGCTGGAGAGGTTGTAGGGATAACAAAACTCTTCTACATTGCTGATGTGAATGTAAACTAATACAACCATTATGGAGATCACCACAGAGATTCCTCAAAAACTAAAAACTGAAATTTCATTTGATCCAGTTATTCTGAGTCTAGGTATCTTCCCCCCAAAATTAAAAACATCATATTACAGCATGTCTTGGTAAGTTTTCTCATTGTGACAAAATACCTGACATCCAAAGTTAAAGGAGGAAAGATTTATTGTAGCTCAAAGTTTGTAGAAGTTCTGGTTCATAGTGGACTGGCTCCAAAGCAGGGTGGCATGGCACATGGATACCACAGAGGAGAAACAGTTTGCAGCAGGCAGAAGGCAACAAGATTTTGGGTGGTGCCTCCAACACCCAGGGTAAGTCTTCTTATTATCCACATCCAGAACTGTGCTTATCCAATCAGTGGACTAATTTAGTAATCACACACCCTTAAATCTCAGCATTCTCCAACTTAATCCTAGTGTCACATACCCCATAACCATCTACCTGGGAAAAGCCCTACCTATGAGCACCTGAGGCTTTGGGGGGACATCCGGGTATAAGCTATAATACAGTGATTCCTGTGTATCCATATTTACATCCACTAAATGTTGGATACAACCTATATGTTCATCAACAGATGAATGGAGGAAGCAAACGTGGTATTTATACACTATGGGGTATTTCTCTGCCATAAAGAAGTATAAAGTTGAGTAACTTGTAAGACAATAGATATACCTTGAGACCACAATGGTAAATAAAATAAATCAGACATGCAAGCTTAAATAGCTCATGGTTTCTTTATATGAGAAACCCAAAAAATAAAGCACAAAATAAGAGGTAGATAATGGGAAATAGGGAGACAGATACGTTGTAAAAGAAAGGAAAACAAGACATGGATTGAAGGGTAGGGAGGAGGGGAAAGAGGTAAAAGAAGAAGTGTGCATTGTATATGTACCAGCTACCCATGAAGAATATAATCATTATGGACTTCAAACATGTAACAACAGAAATACAAATTAATGAAAAAAAGAGGAAAGAAAATGGGTTAGGGAAACCAATGGTTTTTCGTTTATATTTTATTGGCTAGAAATGGTATCACATAACCACTCCTAGCTGCAAGGGAGGCTGGGAAAAAGAATCGGCACATGGCATACTGTAATCCTGAACAAAATGTGGAGAATAAGTGGATAAATAAATATACCAAGGTTTTGCCACAGAAATGATAGAAAAAGTGGTAGAAGATTACTTAAATGAAGTGAGAATTAGAGTATTTATAACTGCATAATTATAATATTTATATTTGCCAAAGTTCTCACATATAATATATGCTCCATGAATGTTAGGATGGAAGTCTCATGTCCACTTGTCATTGAGCATACACTTTTGGTTAAATCAGTTAATTTGTTTGAATACTAATCTCTTCATTTATAAAACAGGAGTGATAATTCCTTCTTTTATAGGTTCGTTGGGAGAATCCAAGAACAAATCATGTGAAATTGAAAAGTGCTGTGTAAATGTTAGACAAGCTTTCTCAGAGGGGTGCACCAGCATTTTGGGAACAAGAGGAAAGTAAATCCATTTAAGAGTTGTTAGGAACTCTGCCCAGTACCTCCTTTCTACCATGCTTCCTTCCCCAAGGTTTCAGAAATGTCTGCCACGTAATTTTTGATCATAAATGTCTCCAGAAGGGAGGCTGTCCACTATGAGGATAAGCTGCTTCTCCTTCTTTCTCTCAAAGTGTGGCATCTTTTTATGAGCTGTTTCCCCAGTTGTTTTCATTGCCCAAGTTCCCTGCAGAAGTCTTAGGCTAGTGATTTCCAATCCTGATTTTATAACAAGACTTAAGGGGCCTTCTAAAATATTTGAGTTCTGGACCCCAAACTATACCAGTGAGATCAGAACTTTTGATGGTTAAGCCCAGGCATGGGCACTTTTAACAACTCCATGGATGCCTTTAGAATGCAGTTTGAATTTTAACTAACTCAATGTAGGTTAGATGGTCCTTCCAGAAACTTCCAGTATAGTACCTGTGATCTCTGCCCCAGTTGTGAAACAATCTGGTGTGTGTGACATTTAATTCATGGCAGAAGCAGGCAAGTGAAGGGACAGCAGTGATGGCAGTGATAGAGGAAAATACTAGAGTGGAACTCATCATCTGAGAGACATAGGCAAAATATCATTGCTAACCTGGGTTTAATTCTGGTGGGAAATCCCCTTTCTCCAGCCCCAGAAAGATGGACAATTTTTTAAAAATGGCATCAAAATCTTCCTAAAACTTTTCCACCAAGAAAAGTCTCTCAAGTCCCAGGGACAGTGCCTGGAGAAAACATTCACCAGATACTGTGTCAGATTTCATCACTGTGACAAGATACTTGAGATGACCAACTTTGAAGGCATATGGTTTTAGATGATTCAGTCCATGGTTAGTTGGATTCATGGGTTTTTATCCTGTTACAAGGCAAAACATCATAGCAGGGAGCACATGGTGGAGCAAAGTTGCTCACCTAATGGTGACCTGGAAGCAAAAAGAAACAAACTAGAGGGGGAGGGTCCCAATATCCCCTCAAGGGCACTCCCCCAATAACCTAACTTCCTCCTACTAGGTCCCACCTCCTAAAGGCTCCACTGCCTCCAAAGTGTGGCACAAGCCGGGGACCAAGCCTTCAACACATGGGCTTTTCGAGGAGCAGTCAAGATTCAAACAAAAGCCGAATCAACCTGTCTTCCCTGAATGCTGTATCTTTTCATGAATATTCAATGGTTTCACCCATATATTGTTTCAGTTTCCCTACCCACCCTCAGATTAGTGATTCTGAGCTGGCACTGAAGAAAAATTCAAGTGCATGCAGTCACCTTCCAGTGAAGCCAGGAATAAACGCCTTAGGAGTCCCACTGCCTGCCAGACCTAGACAAAAGCTTTTAAGGACCTTATCTCTCAACAGATTTTTGTCTTCATGGTTTATTTAATCATCAGTCTCCTTGATTAGGAGCTATGCCTCTGATGGATGACTGTCAATCCTTATCAAAATAAAACCATTACAACATTTCAACTATGGAGACAAATGGCTGTGGCATTTGGAGATGAGCAGCCTTCAGGACCTTGCAAGGCAAGAAGCTGCAGACTGAAAACATTGCTCTATATTTTAAGCAAAGGATGTGTAATGATTATTTTTCCTCTTATTAATGCATTCAACCTTCCATATCCAAGGATTTTATATCTGTGAATTCTACCAACCCAAGATAGAAAACAGTCAGAAAACTGTACTAAGCATATACAGATTTTTTTCTTGTCATCATTCCCTAAACAATATAGTATAACAACTATTTAATGTAGCATTTACACCGAATTAGGTATTTTAAGTAATCTAAAGATGATTTAAAGCACATGGGAGGATGTGCATAGGCTATGTACAAATATCATGCTGTTTTATATAAATGAATTGAGCAACACAGTTTTGGAATCTGTAGAAGGTCCTGCGGCCAATCTGTCATGCATACTGAGGTGTGATTACATCTGATTTCCACAATTAGTCTAATTAGTAGGGATCTCCATTTTCTAAGCCTTCAAAGTACATTTAGGTTTCCTCTCCTGAAACCCAGACATATCAGATCAGCCATGGAGTCTGAGCTCTTCCTATACCTGTCAGACACTTCTGCTTGCTGAATACCCATGAGTAACCCTTTTATTTCCCAGTCCTGCTTCGCTTTGGTAGGGCCAAGTGACTGGATTGATCAGTGGGCCAGGTATGTTATAATGTTAGCATCATACGATGCAACTAAATTACTGTGATAAGAGTCACCTGATTCAGCTAGATGGGGTCATGCATGCTGTAATCCCAGCACTTTGGGAGACTGAGGCAGGAAGACCAAATATTCAAGCCCAGCCTGGGCAACTTAGCAATTTACAACACTCTGTGTTGTAATGAAAAAATAAAAAAGGGACTGGAAATGACCCTGGTTCAATTCCCAGTAACACGCGTGCACACACACACACACACACACACACACACGTACCACCACCACCACCACCTAATTCAAACTGGAATTTTTTCCCCTTTTATAACCAGGGATCAAACTCACAACCTTGCTCTTGCCAGGCAGGCATTTATGCCACTGAGCTGAGTCTCCAGCCCTTTACCTGGAATTTGTAAGAAGTCAATATTGTGAAGTTAGCCCACTGCAGGATGATGTTGGGCTTCTCTGTTACTGCAGCATAGCTTAGCTACTGCTGAGGAGGACTCCTATCATCATCCCCACCGTGGGAGCCAGTAAATAACATAATCAATGTGTCTGGCCCTGTGATGACTAGCTTATCAAACAAGCATGCTTGTGAGCCTTGAGTAATGAACTAAAGTGAATCCAGGGATGAAAAGGGCCTAGCTTAGCCTTGGGGATTAGGGAGGGCTTCCTTAGAATGAGGAAGCCCAACATACTGGCTTGTGGATGTTTGCTTCAGGGTGTCACCCTGGGGAGTATTTCTTAAGTCCAAAGCTGAGTCAGATGTTGGACACACGTGATTCTTATTATTGTAATAGTCTCAGGAGACAGAACTAATATCAGCTGTCTTTTACAGATGAAGAAAGGAGGCTCATTGAGATGAGGTCATGTGCTTCAGGGTTACTTAGGAAGGAAGTATAAACTGGTATTTGAACCCATATCTGCTCTAAAAGGAACACTCACCTCCCACTGCATTTCTGGCCTTTACAGACCCAACCCAGAGACCCAGTCAAGCAGAAAGTAGACCACATGAGTCCCAAACAAAGATCAAAATGAACTCAGCCAGCAGATGTTTACAAGTTGCAGGGGAAAGCACTCACCCAAGGAGGATGGCACAGCTTTCTCCCTACTCTCCCCCCCCCCCGCTTCTCCTTAGAAACTCTGGGGTTCCTTTTTCACTTTTACAGAATCTTCCTTCTGCTCCCTACCCAGAGGGTGACTTCATTCTCTTTCTTGCAGATGAAGAGGTGTGGGCTGGTGGCCCCCTCATAGTCCAGCCCCTGATGGCGGCTTCCCTCCAAACTTAATGGAGATGCAAAGGTTAAGGACACACTAACTCTTTCTTCTCTGGGCTTCTTCTGGTCTTTTCCTTTCTCCCAGAATAAAAGCTGAAAGTCCTTGGTAGATGTGTTGAAATGTTGCTTGTTAATCTGTCTTTACAGAAGGACCTAACAGAACCCACACACAAATACATCAATACACATATTCAGATACATGCTTCACCTGGAGACACAATGCACATGCGTGTGTAGACATACACACTTATGAATCCTGAATGTTCACTGCTAGTGAGGTCATGTACAGAAGTTATAGGCAGTATTCGATATTAGGACAGACCATGGCCTGGCGTGGTTAGATCCATCCTGCTACTCACTATATAAAGTTTTAGTGGAACACCATCCTACTCATTCTTTTAAAGTTATCTGTGCCTGCTTTTGCACAAAAGGACAGAGTTGAGTAGTGTTACTGTAACCTGAGAACCTAAAAATTTTTTACTATTTACTATCTGGCTCTTTATAGGAAAGATAAACCCTGTTCTTGCTTGATCCCTGCTGCAAGTGCTTTAAAAGCTCTATATTTCCTGCACAACCAAGGGCCTCACCAGATTCCTGAATTTACCAGCTTAAGAATCACCACCACCATTCTGATCTCTCATGAGTCTGTGTTATGGCCAAGGTTGGCAGGCAGTTCTGTTTCTGCTTCCTTATTGCTGTTAAAGTGGAGGAAATCACTGAGTCCTAGGCAAGCTGAGCATATTACATAAGTCACACAGCAGACAGCCACTGCTGTGGTGGTGTGCCTTGATCTTCCAGCACTAAGTGTCCAGGCAGGAAGAGGTCATGGGGTCCAGTGATTGAATGAATTGGAGGCACCAAGTCAGCATGAATATTTATTAGAGAATCTAAAAAAGAGGCCAAATAGAGATGTTCTCCAAAGCTGATGAGTCAACACCAGGAGCTCAGAGATACACAAAATACAGAAAAGAGACATCTGTGTTCCTGATCACCCATTATATCTGTTTCCCGCCTCAGTGAGAGTACTGCAGTGACCTGGATCTGTAGATTGAATGTGCCCCCAAAAGTTCATATGTTGAAAACTAAATCCTAGAAGTCATAAGTAAAAGTGGGGCTTTTAGGAGGCAATTAGGACTAGATGAGGTCATAAAGGTGGGGACCTCATGATGACATTGGCAGATTTATAAGAAAAAGAAGAGTAGGCCAGGGATTTAGCTCAGCGGCACAAGCGCCTGCCTGGCAAGTTTGAAGTAATGAGCTCGATCCCTGGTACCAAAAAAAAAAAAGGCAGGAAGATCATAATTTTCAGCCCAGCCTGGGCAATTTAGCAACTTATGAGATTTGTCTTAAAAATGCAAAACAGCTGAAGATGTAGCTCCAAGTACAAAAGGCCCTGGGTTCAATCTGTAGTACCATAATAAGTAAGTGGGAGGTCTGAGCTGGCACTGTGTTCCATGTGATGTTTCCTATGCCATGATGCTGCAAGAAGGTCCTCACCTGTTACTGGTGCCATGTTCTTAGACTTCCCAGCCTCCAGGACTGTGAACTGAGTAACTAACTCAGTGTCCTTTATAAATCATCCTGTCTTGGCTGTTTGATTTTTTTTTTTTCCCACAGAAAAGTCACAGGCTAAAGCATTCTGGAAGACTTTTTAAAAGTGCTGATGCCTGGTTCAGGGTAGAGGTCAATTGGTCTGGTTGAGTGTGTGCATCAGGATTTGTTAAAGGTCTTAGTTGTTTCTAATGTGCATCGGGCTCCGGGATCACTGGGCCGAGGTGACACTATTACATAGCAAGATGACTGTTGGGCTGGAGGTAAAGGGGAGGTGAAGATTGTCTGTCAGAATTTCAAAGCAGGTGATCTGCTTTGACAGCACCAGCCTATTTGTTTATTTCAACAGAACATGGAGGCACCAGGCAAGCCATGCTCTCTGTGTGCTCTTGAACACTGTCTCCTGTTGCCTGGCACACTAGTTCCTGACTGGCACCACGAGATGTTTGATTTTGCTTCCAGTGGGAACTGGCTTTGACCAAGATAATCTACAGTCCTAATCTGCTCTGGATATTTCAAGTTTTAGCTCTAAAAGTCCCACATCCTTGAAAGCCCTCAGCTGGAGGCAAACCAGAAAGACTGTCACCCTACTTTGACCTTTCTTGTCAAAAGCTGTGACAGGTCCACAGCATCTCTACAGAATACCTTTCTCTACCTTGGCTGCATGTTGGAAGTATCCAAGGAGCGTTCATAAGCTCTGCTACCCCAGCATTGTATACCTGTGTCATATCCACAAGTTTCTATGACACTCCAAAGATTCTAATGTTATTGATTGGAGGTGCATCTGGGGCAGCAGGCATTTTCAAAGCTTCTCAGAGGATTCAAATGTGAAGGCAGGGGCAAAGAACTTTCAGCAGGGGAGAAATGGTGAGCTAAAGAGGGGAAGACATGGCTTAGGGGAGGAGCAGATGAATGAAGCTGGTGACATAAGGCTAAATTTGGAAAAGCAAGGATATGACAGGCAGAAGACACCTTGTGATTTGACTTGAGAACCTTGAGAAATCCTTTTACTTCTCTGAGCCTCAGTTTCCTCACCTGTAAAACAAGAATGGTAAATAGAATCTCTCTCTTGGTTTGGTGTGTGGATTAAATAAAACAGTTTGCAAAATGTCTGCCCAGAACAAAATAAGCACTCATTAATAATGTAGGGAGCCGGGCATGGTATCACCCATTTGTCTGGTCCAGTGAGGCAGGAGGATGACAAATTCGAGCCTTCTCTACACAATTTACCAATTTGTGAGTCCTTGTGTCAAAATAAAGGTGAAGGCTGGTGAGTCACCTTAGTACAAAGACCCAGGGTTCAACCTCCAGCACTGCAATTAAAAAAAAAATTAAAAATAAATAAATAAGAAGGGGCCATTTATGGAGGGTTTCTTATGTATTCAGCACTGTGCTAAAGACTTCATAGTTCACGGCTACTTTGAGCCTAGGAGGAGCCAGTGTTATTTCCACCTTAATGTCAGAGAGTCTGCAAATAAAGGAACTGAATCCAGGTTTCCTGGCTGTGTCAAATGGTTTTCAGAGAGTCAGGCCAAGGGAAAATGACCCAGATGGGTCAGAGACTGACTCCAGGAATCTAGAGAATGTGAGCCAGCCCTGCATGGGCTTTTCAAAATGCAAACAGCTTGTTTATTTGTGATCATAGAAGTAATAGCTCACTGTAACAAGTTTAGATAATGAGGAAGTATAAGGTCAAGAAATAAGGATTTTGGACACCCCCTAAAACCTCAGGCCAGGACTTCCGCATTTGGCAACCAGGAGTGGGCGAGAAAGGCTGGCCTGTGAGGTCCCTCCCATCCACCCTTGTGCATCTTGTCAGGACAAAACACATTGATTTCCATGACATCAGCTCTTTCTGTTTTAAGACTTTTGGTACTGGGGACAATGGCAGGATGTGGACTTTGAATTTAGCAGTCTGACATCATCCTTGTTGCAAAAGACTTGGCCAGAGCTGGGACTTGCCCCTAACTAGGCCCGCTAGGAAAAAGTATGTCCGCTTCTATCCAGAACCTGTCCCTGGAGTGACTAAAAATCATGTTGATGAACATTTACATCAGAAGGCTACTCCAACACATACCCATAATCCTTGCATGCAGGAGGCTGAGGCAGGAGGATTGCAGTGAGTTTAAGGCTAGCCTGGGCTATATAGCAAGCTCCTGCCCCTGTCTCAAAAACAAAACTAAACAGACAAAAGGCTATTCCTGCAAGGAGCGTACATGTGTGGCTCTCAAGGAAAGGGACAGGAGCTTTTCTAGGGCACATCCCCCGGGAGCTGGGTACATTGGGCCAGAGGCTCCGCCCAGCTTCAGTGTCATTCCTGAGTGTGGATGGTGTTCTGCAGTGATGACAATTTACTTCCACCCAACAGCAAGCAGTGTGTGACCTCTGCCTGCCCCATACTGCTGCCTATGCTTTATAAATGCAAATCTTACACTACACATATTCTCCAACTTACCCACATGTATCAGAGCTCATTCCATACCTGCCCATCTAGATATGTCTTACTTTTTAACTGTTTTATTGAATTATAATAAATTATAGACAAGTGTACAGCACAGTGACAACACTTGAGTAACTATTGTTTGGTCCAGAGACAGACCATCACACCCATCCCAGAAGCCCCTGCCTATCACTGCTGTCCCCCACCAAAGTGGCTTTATAAGTAATACATACTCACTGGGGTGTATGTGTGTGTGTCTTTTAGCTCATCATTATGTGTGTGAATTTATCCAAGTCGTTGCAAGTAGTAACGTTTTGGCAATGCCTGGCAGACATGTTGGGTTGTCACAGCTTGCAGGAGGGGTGCGCTACTGGCATCTGGTGAGTGGGGGCCTGGGATGCTGCTCAGTGTCCTACTGTGCACCAGACAGAGCCCCAGCAAAGAATGGCCTGGCCCCTAATGTCAGTAGTGCTGAGGTTTACAGTCCCTGCTGTAGACCAGGCGAAGGAGCTTGAGTTTACTCTCAAGAGTGGTGGGGAAACTCCAGCCTAGAAATATGTTCAGTTTTACCCCCAAACGACTTTCCATTTTCTGAAGGGCTGTGTCCTTACTCTCTGTTAATGCCTGCTTCCTTCCCCACCATACAGTGCTTTCTACTGATAAACTCTTTCCAATCTTTTGGCCATTACCCCAGCACCCAAATGAAGCCCAGTAACAGCCTGTTTCAGTCTATTTGGACAGGGTACCACACTTGGATATAAATGCAAACACCATGCACGCACAATTACTCTTTCTAGAGACTGCAGGTAATGGGAAGAGGTTGGAAATGTAATTTAAATGCAAATTTCCTTCACTCCATGCATGTTTCATATGGAACTGGCCTAAAGAAGTAGTTCTTGTCATTTTGGCTTCTGCCCCGATTCACATCTTGAGCAAGAACTGGAAAGATAAACAGGAAATGCCTCCTGACATGGGAGAACGAGGCCAGCCTCTGTTTCTCAGAGATCTGAGACTCAGAAAAGCTCAGTGTCCCCTGGGGTGAGGCCCTGAGGACCTTGCCTGAATCCCCCACTGCCTGCAAATAGGACTGCTCTGGGGAAGGTTTGCAATTTTTCCCCTCAAAACTTCAAGTGCACTACTTTCGTTTTGAAATTTCTGGTTCCTTTTGTCTTCGTTTCGAATTCAAGTTCAGGTAATGCTTTGACTTCAAATGCACTCCTTTAAGTGGTGACTACATGGTATGCACACACCAGTCATTTTCATCTCACTGATTTTTCTGGCAGTTGGGTTAAAAATTTCTTTAAAGTTAACTCTACATGTTATCAGACTACTAAAATCAGTGGAACAGAAAGTTAAAAATACATATCCCATCAAGGAAGATGAAACCCAGATTCAATTATGAACAAGAATTAGATTTAGCTCTGAGCTTTCTGGAAAAGCAGTAAGGGAAACACAATGCATCACACAATTTCTTGTTTTCTAATCAAAGGGAAACTGCACATCTTTAGCTGAGATCATTGTTTCCTGGATCTTAAGCTGCGATAGGAGCAGAATGTGAAAAGTTTTAAGTGTCTCCTTCTGGTCTGTGTTTTCTGTCTCTGCCCCTCTTGCCTGCCCAGGATGAAGTGTGGGTGCTGTGGGGCTCTCAGAGTGACAGATGCCTCGCCTGAGGCTTCCTATGGGCCTGATACTAGGCTGGGTCCTAACTATAGACTGTTCACTATTCCAGATAAAGGAACTGGTATAACAAACCTCAGCTCACACTTGGCAGACAGAGGAGTTGACAAGCAGACAGGGCAGGGATTATTGTTCTTCAGGAAGGCAAATGGATTCTCAGAGCTGGAAAGTTCCAGAGCTGAGATTCAAACTAGAGAATTTAGAGACCTTAAATAGTTTTAGAATATAAGTGCCAGGCAAACACTAGGACACATTTTTTTCTTGTTCAATATTGGGAATTGAACCCAGGGCCTTTGTATTGAGCTACATCCCCAACATTTTTAAAAAATATTAAACAGGATTTTAATAAGTCATCAACTTGATGAGCAGAGTAGATTTGAATTTGCAAACGTCTTGCCACCATACCTGGGACTACAAAGGGTGTAACTCAAGGATAAGAGATTCACTGTCAGGTTAGGACACTATTCTGCCTTTTCTATTTTTTAGTGCTAGAAATCAAACTCAAGGCCTTCCACATGCTAGAAAAGTGCTCCACCTCTGAGCTACTCCCACAGCTTCCATTGTGCCAAAAAGCTATTTAAAAGTAGCAAAATGATCTGGGAAATTGCTTAACTCCTCTGAAGTTTGGCTTGTTCATCTGCAAAATGGGGAGATAATAGCCCTAACTGCAGAAGTGAAGGGAGTTCATTGCCTTGATGTCTGTGGAGGGCTTTAGCAGACTTCTGGAAGGAGAGCAGCTGTGAGTGAGTTCCCAGCAGTGTCAACGTCTTCAGGCATCCTTGATGAGGCAGGCACTGCCTGTCATGTGCCTCAGGCAGAACCTATCTTCTTTAAACTGTTCTTCTCACAGTTTGGCATTCCCCCACCTCTCTGATTGCCTGGGGACTGAAAGGAATCAACCAGGCCTGGTCACATTCAGCTGCTTGCCCAGTGTTTTTTATTTTTTGTTTTAGGATAAGATCTTGTAAAATCTCCAAGGCTGGGTCAAATTTGTGATCTTCTTGCCCCAGCTTCCTAGAGGACTAGAAATACAGTTGTGTACCACCAGGCCTGACTTCCCTGAGTTTTATGAACTGTGAATGTCTGCAGTGGCTTTCATGGCAAGCTTCACAATAATATCTTGTGTTTTATTTATGTTTCTCTATGTACAAAGCTCTTTTCTGCCACCAGTGGCCTCACTGAGCTTCTCTGTGATGGCCTAAAAATTCTCATTCCTATGTTATAGATGAAGGAGAGGAGGTTCAGAGGGGTGTTCAATTGTGACTTCTCCAAGATCACTCAGCAGATCTTCTGGTTTCAAGTTTAGGGCTTTCTCTTCTGCATCCTGCTACAGGCCAACAGTTATGAAATTGTTTCCAGAAATAGTTAAGAACGAGATTTGGGAAAAACATTTAGAAGTGGCCAAGAGGGAATTGAAAAACAAAACATGTCAAACCCTTGACTTTTCTCCTGATGTGACTACTTATCCTCTGTCCCCTGTTCCTCCAGTTTGGGGTTTCTCTGACAGCTTTGCACTCTTTTCCAGAAGCAAAGCAGCAGAACAATTTATTTGTTCATTTTTTGTGCATTCTTTCATCATTATGAGCTGAATCGTGTCCTCCCAATTACTATGTTGAAGCCCTAACCTCCAGTGCCTCAGATTGTGACTGTACTTGGAGACAGAGTCTTTAAGACGAAATGATTGTGAAACCAAGTGTGATTGATGCCCTCAGAAGAATAGACAAGGACATGGGTGACTGTGTGAGGGCAGGGGAAGAACACAACTTGCAAGCCCAGGAGATGCTCAGGAAAAGTCACTCCTGATCATGAACTTCCAGCCTCGGGAACCCTGAGAAATAGATTTCTGTTGGTGAAGCCACCCAGGCAGTGCCTCACTCCACTGAGCACACATTTGCACGTACCTTGCCTCCTGCAGGCCTTGGCTTCACTGTTGCCCAGGAAAGCTTCCTGAATCACCCTCTTGAATACAGCAGCCCTGTGCCTCTTGTCCGATAGCTTCAAGCTTCCTTCTCTGTGTCTTTTTTCTTTGTAGTGCTTCTCAGTATACCTCAAAATCTATCTATTTGCTGATTTCTGTATTTTTTTAATCTTTTCCCTCATGCTAGCGTGTACATACAAGGGCAGGTATCTTGTCTGTTTTGCTCTCTGCTGCTCTGTCTCTGAGAGGACTAGAATAGGGCCTTGCACACACCCTAGATGCTTCCTACTGTATCTTGCATGAATGAAGTTGTACACCCAGGATGCCAACCAACAAAGAGGAACTGAGCAGAGATAGTGCTGGGGCTGGGCTGGGGCTGGAGACTCGATATCTGGTATCATACAAAGTGACAAGGACTGCGTTTTAGTTACACCTGCACGGGGATGCTGACTAATACTTGTTAAATGACTGTGTCATTGGGAGAAAGGTGCTGACACTCTGACTCCTTGAATGTAGGCCTGGAGATTCTTGCTAAGGGTTGCAATGCTGTGAATCATTTGTTACCTACTCATAGTAAAGAAGCTGCATCTTAGAGTGTGAGGCAAGGAGAAATTGTCTCCTCTCCTTTTTAATTTTAAAAAATTTTTATTTTCAAATCACATATGAAAATTGATCACATATATAAAGTACCACACAATGTTTGGTACCTGTGTCTATTGTGTAATGTTCAAATCAGGGTAAACACAATTATTTCTTCAAACATTTCTTATTGCCTTATGACGAAAGCATTCATAAGCCATTCTTTTAGCTTCGTGAAATCTACAATACACCATTGCTATCAATTGTCACCCTGCTGTGCAATAGCTCAGCAGAGCTTCTTGCCCCTAACTGTAACTTGGGATCCATTGATCAGCCTGCCCCACTCCTCCTCCCTTGCTGCCCCCCAGTGTCTGGTAACCATTCTACCCTCAACTTCTATGAGACTGGCGTGTTTAACTGCCACACCAGTGAGATCATGAGTATTTGTCTTTCTGAACCTGCCTTATTTCACACATAATGACCTCCAGTTCCATTCATGTTTCAAGTCAGAATTTCCCCTCTCCTTTGAAAAGACTTACTGTCCCTCCCTAAATACAAGAAAAAGCGAGAATGTGATGTTTTTCAAGCAGAGAGAACTCCCTATGCCTCAAAATTTTGGGGTCCATAGGTGACACATGTCACTCCTCTCACTGCTGGCTGGCTACCTGTGCTTGTGGACTTTGAGTTGCTACTTTAGAATTACAAGCACTTGTCATTCATTTTCCTGTGGATACGGTTTTACTGAGGTGGAAGGCCAGGGTGAGAAAGCTTCAGTGTGAGTGTACTTTCTGGGGTGTTGATAAGGTCTGTGTTACACATCTAGTGAGAACACATAGACTGAACACTGGATGTTTTGTGCAGATCTGTGTAGATCACGAAAGATTTCTTGCTGCCTATATGCAAACATAAATCTTAAGGGAAGGGCTGTCTTGCTGGGGGTTATGTAGCATGGAGTGAACCTACATGAGCAGCTTCTACTGAATAATATCAGAAACCAAGATGGCGTCACAGACGGTAACTGGGTTGGAGAAATGTATGATAAAGCACATGCCCTGAAGTATTAATGGCAGAGTATTTGTCAACACTGAGCATTCTTTCAAACTTTTTGGAATTTTTGGATAATTTAGCAATAAAATATTGTCATAATAACATAAGCAAAGTATATAGTGTATCTCTAGCTATGTGAATTACAGGTCTTTATATTTTTCTTGCTTGGAATATGGGAACACATAATATTCATTGACTCTCTCCTTCACCCATTTGCTACTTATTTATCACTCACTTTTTTCTTATTTCCTTTCCTTCCTTTCTTCCTTCATCCATTCATTGTTTCACCAACTCATTTGTTGTTGTTATCTGTGTGTTCGTTTTGTCTTGTCTTTTTGAGACAGGGTTTCACTATGCAATTCAGGTTGGCCTTGAACCCACCTGATAGCAAAGACTTGCCTTGAACTCATAGTGATCCTCTGCCTGTCTCCGCAGGGCTGGGGTTACAGGCATGCACAACCATGCCTGGCCCCACTAAGTCTTTCATCACTCATTCATACAGGACTCCTCATATTATAATTAATTAATACAGAGGAATGAGATAAGTAATGGTTCACAGTAATCATAACATGGTAAAATCTACTGTCTATATGGCATCATTTTAAGTTACAAAATAATGTTTAGTAATGCATATCTGTCAGTGGTGTACCTGATAGCATTGCCTTGCCATATTCGGCACATAAAAATGTAGAACACTCAGGCACATTTGAATTTCAGATGAACAACAAATGATTTTTTTAAACAAATTTTGTAATGTAGGATATCAAACTCAAGACCAACTAGCACTGAGTTACACTCCTAGCCTTTAAAAAAATCTTACTTTTTTTAGTATAAATATTTTCCACAAGGTATTTGGTACTCATTTACACTTTAAAAATTGCTTTTGGCATCCAAATTTAAAAGATACCCTGTATTTTTCTGGCAGCTGTTCACAGTCTCACCTTACTATAGCACCTGTGGAGTAGATACCTGGAAAACAACACAGACTTTGCTGGTTGTGTTGGGAGCTGAGGAGGAAAGGTGGGGCCTCACCCATCCTGGGCACGCGCTCTGCCCCTGGGCTACCCTCGTCCTAACACTGACTTCTAAACAACTATTAATTTTAAGATAATCTTAGCTTTACAGAAAAGTTGTAAAGTACAAAGAATTCCACTTCACCCTTCACTCAGTTATCCTGATGCTAACATTTTACAATATTTGACGGTGAATTTGTCAAAACTAAGAAATTCGTAGTGTCACTACAGATTGACTCACTAAACTACAGGCTGTTTGGCTTTCACTAAATTTCCTACTGACGTCCTTTTTCTATTCCAGAAGGTTCCCACATTGCATTTAATGACTTTGATTTTCTTTTAAAGGTCAGTCTTTTTGGCAGTGACTGTGAATATGTGTATTTACCTTCCCTTATAAAAGGGCAACTGTATGAGATTTCATTAATGGCCGTGTTAAGTCTTCGCGGGCCAGTAAACTTTCATAAGAGAAGCACCACCAAAAGAAGAACACAGTCTGAGTCACTGATCACTTTATTTGCTGACAAACTTTGGTTTTCTTACTACCAGAGGCTGATCAGACCCTCGGATATGTGTCAGAGAGATCACAGGGAATAAAGAAAGACAGACAAATTTCAGGGTACAAGGTAAACTGGGCAGAGCTTGCCTCTAGTGGACTGGCTCCTCCACTTTTGGCTCGCTTTTTATGGTTAGCAAGCAGCGCAGCGGGAGAGGTAGCGTGCGTTTCATGAAACAGTAACTATAGAAAATGAATGGATAAGAATTACATTCATGAGGAACTAGAATTTCTCTAAACCCAAATGCCTGTTATTTTGACATCTGACCTCAGCAGTAGTGCTGAGGCCTTAGCATTCTGCCTATAGCCAGGAGGCACTGGGACTTCCATGCACCTCCCTGTCCCTGAAGCGAGGTCATACTGACCTCAGGACTGTGCAGGTTTAAATCACACAATCAGGCCTCCCCCTAATCTGTCATGTAGCTTGTTATAATCTGACCTGTTGATGGAAGCTCACTGCCCATGTGAATGTCTTGGCACCTATACTGCAGTCAGAATAGTATCATTTATTGAGCAATTGCATGTGCCAGCGTTGTGTCCTTACTACCATCAGATCATGCACCCTTGAGAACAGAGACCAGACTCACTTTTGTGACTCAGTCACCAGGTCTGGCATCAACTTGTGCTCTGGAAACCTTTATCAAACAAATGAAGTTATAATTGTTCTTCTTTAGTTTACCACTATCAGGTTAAGTGGTTTGAAGGTTAAGTCTCAAATTAGTCATGTGAGGCTAATTATGTATGGCAATGGGTGAATCTCTGAATCTCAGTGATTTAGGACAATTAAGGTGTGTTTGTCATTTTTCTGTGTGTCTGAGGACAGCAGGGAGTGAGAGAGGGGGCTCTTTTCTACAGGCTGTTGAAGAGTCAGAGCCAAGAGATGTTCATGCACTCCAACCTTCTTCATCCACATATTGGGGCAGGAGAAGGTAGCATCCTGTCTTAATGCTGGCCACTTCTGCTACAGCCGGTGGGTTGGAACTAGATATGACAGGAGCTATAACATAATCTTCCTTTGACCTCCCCAAAAAGAAAATGAGCCGGAACTTGGTGGCCGTGGTATTGTGTACCATCTGTGGTGCTGTGTGGCTGAACTCCCCCTGAATACAAACAGAACTTCCATTGCCATGGGTTTCATCTCCCAATATAGGCTGGCACCAGGAGGAAACATGGTCAGGACTTGTGTATTGAATAAATGGATAAATAAATCAACGAATGATCATCTCACTTTTCGCCTGGCTTTGGCCAGCACACAATCTGAGTCATAGTTAATTCCCTTGCTCCCAGGCTGACCTCTTTAAAAATATCCTAATTAGATTCTTAGAAGAAATAATACCCATCAGACAAACAAATGACAGGAGGTTGCCTGTGGAGTGAAACTCTAAGCTGGGAAAATGTAATGAGAGGGCCTGTCCCTCCAGGGACTAGGCAGATATGGGGGAGAAAGTCATGCCAACTCACAGCAGGCACATTGTCTATAAAGAGTATCACGCAGGCACCACTGCCCTACTTGCTGTTAGTCTGACGAGGCATAGGGGACACTTTTGTACTACCATAAGAACATATTTGTTCTTGATGAAATCAAGCTCCAGAGTGTTCTGGACTGTTCACAAAGGTACTTTACAAGCAAAAAAAAGTTGAAGTATGGGAAACATAGAGAATAGTCCAGAACCATCTCTGTTTTGTACCCTACAAAGCAACAAGAAGATTTCTTGGGAAGGGATAGAATGTTTTTATTTCTCGATTATTTATTTTTCTCCCATGTTAATACACATGGTGTGTTAAAACATTATATAGAGGCTCAGATGGGACCTCAAAATCTATCAGGAACCTGGCCAGGACTCTCGATTGTTAGTATCAAGAATGTGATAACAAAAACAAAAAACAGAGGCAAATATCGTATTTTAACAATGGCTGGGAAGTCAATGTCTCTGGATCTGACCTCTTCACTCCAAAAGCAGCCACTATTTATTAGCTCTATACAGTGATAGGTGGGGCTAGCAAAGGATTATAATTTATCTGAAGACTCCGACTCCAGAGGACATAGATAATTTTATGTTCAGACGTATCTTGACCCAGAATATAATGCTGTGATGATTTAAGAAGGCATAAATGATCTTATGTTTAGGAGTATCTTGTCCTCGAATATAATCCTGAGATGACTTAAAAAGGTATAGAAGATCTTATGCTTAAAAGAGTCAATGGGGAATCTCAGATGGGTGGTACCAGTAATCCCAATTTTTTCTTTTATCCCATAGGGAAACACACATAACCAGTCACTATAAACTTGTGGTCCTCCCCAAAAATCATTCTAGACCAGTGAACTCAATTTGTAGATGAGGAAACTGAGGACCAGCTAGGTTAAACTTTACATAAGCTAATGTCTGTGACTGAGCAAGTTGTGCACTGCACAACTGAAGGGGATGCTACTACAAATGATGCCTTCTAGAAGTTTATAACTCCTTGGTCTTTTATGCTCCTGTTGTAGAGAAACAATGACTTTACATGGTTACATTAAAAATGACTTTTTGTTGGATCCCTGGTACCAAAATCAAGAAAACAAAAACAAATAAAAAACAGGAAAAACAAATTTTTGTAGCTTAGAACAAAAAAATGTGTATAAATTTCAGGTCTCATTCAACTGGGATGATCTGGAGAATGTGTGTGTGAATGTGTGGTGCTAGGAATGGAATCCAGGGCCTCACACATGCTAGGAAGACACTTTACCACTTAGCTACACTGCCAGCCCCTCAGATTTTTTTTTAAAGAGTTCCATACTTGTTTTGTCACTGAAAAATTGGTATTCCATTGCATCTAAAAGCTTAGAGAACTCAATTTGGAATCAAACAGATTTATGATTTGATCATTAATTAGCTGTGACCTTAGGCAAATCACTTTAGCTTTCTAACAGCAGGCTCTTCATTAGTAAAATGAACATGATATAATCACTGGGTTGGATAATGTTACCTACAAATTACCTATCCTCTGTACTACTTTTTGTACTCTGAATTTGCTCCAGGTAGGAGCAGGTTCACCTAGACTATGAATCATACCTGGTCACAAAGCCAGTGAATACCATGTTTCCATTTCCTTCTTTCCCAGAATCCTTTGCAGAAGGTGTTGCCATGTGATCCCATTTTGGCCAATAAGAGTGTTGCTTTATTTCCAGGAGATTCCATTCCATTACTTCATTTCATTATTTTATAGCATTTGCTAGAACTGAAGGCTGGGTTCAAGTGGAAAGAGAATCCATTGACCAAGGTCCAAATCAGAAATCAAAAACTCAGGTTCTCACGCTAGTTGTGTGACTCTGGATTAGCCACTCTTTGGGGAAGTTTAGATTTTTTTATCTGTAAGGTGAGGGGGACCAGATAGTGAACAGTTATTTTATTTATTTATACACACAGAGTGGGACTCCTTGGAGATTATATGTGGCCACCCTCTGCCCTCATCCTTTTAGCTATTCTCCCAAAGGCAGTTGCTTATTAGCTCTAGGGGAGTGAGGTATCCTCCCTGGGCCAGGCATCCCAGTGGGTTGGGCCAGTGTGTGAAGCTCTACTCTGTCTCCCTCTTCACAAGACTTGCAGTGCCTTGACCTAACAGCCTGCTTTAGTTTTCATGTTGGCCACTGACTTGGGTCCTGTAAAGAGTTTGGATTTATATTCATGGATTAGAAACAGGAACCCTGTTTCAGTTTAGAGTTTAAATTGAGTGCCCTAACGTAACTTTTTTCAGAGGGGAGTTTTATATTTGTGATTATTAGATCCAACTACTAATAAGGAAGTGTTTGTTTGTAATTTAGCTGCTATTACTTATATATAGCTAAGGACTCTTGGCAGTGGGGTGGGGTGGGGAGGCAGTGTATAAAAACGTGGATGGGGCAGGAGTTAGGTATTCCTGAATCTCTGATTTCAACAGATCTTTTGCAAATGAGAAGTGTTTTAGGAGTTCAGTTGCAGTGTTATTTTGATTTCAGAGGTGTCACAGTGTCACGGGCCACTACAGGCATCTCCCATGACCATTAGCATGGAAAGAGCTGTTTCTGCATGTCAGCTGTGGCTCATGAGGCAAGTCAATTAGGCCCAGGACACAGACATAAGTTAACATAGAGAGCCAACAGGTTAATTCTACAACAAATTGACTAACTCTAAACCCTGCTCAATGCCACCTCAGTGTAGTCCTTATCAGTTCCTCCTTTCTGTTTTTGTAGTAGGAGTCGAGTCAGGGTAAGCAGGATGCACGTTCCCTGGCAGGCTGGCAGATCCCCAAGGATGAGGCTGTTGGACAGGTTTATCCTTCGAAAGCCTGAGTTGATGGGGCTGACGGGAAGTGCTGTCTCCACCACAGGCCATGCCTCCTGCCAAGGATGTACGTTCCTGGACACCAGTCACCTTGTGGATCCATTGTCTGTCAAGATACGAGCATAAGCTCATCCCCATGTTACTAGCCATGCTGGTCTACCCATGGAGAAAAGGGAAATAATTAAAAAGCAGTATTTTAAATCAATTAGAATTAGAAGCCAATCTCTGGGGACCACAGCTGAATTGGGCAATCCTGATTGTAGGGCCTCATAGGAAGCAAGCAAACGTTTATGGCTCTTAAATCTTGTAATAATCGCCATTTACTTGATTTCCTTGGGATTACAAAAATAGGAGTATTCCAGGGGCTGGCATAAGTTTCTAAATGTTCCAGCTGTAGTTGTTTTGTGACTAGTTTGTGCAATTGGATTAGCTTCTCCTGTTTAAGGGGCCATATCAATCCATATGGGAAAGTTTGTTTTTTATTGTAAAGGCAAAGGTGTTTTAGGGGGAAGAGCAATAACGGTCCCGGTTTAAAATGTGGCTGGTACCTGACATCAAGCAGGTCATTTTTAGGTATGGATGTTTTTTCCTAGCCCTTTACCTGTTTGAAATCCTATTTTAGTCATCATTTGTTTAATTTTAGAATCAGAATTATTAGTCAACATTAAATTCCTTTTTCGTAATGCATCTTTCCCCCATAAAATAACTGGAATAGGTGCCATGTAAGGTAAAAAGAAAACGCTTTGTTGGCCTGGCCCTTCATAAGGCAAGGCAGGCTCTATCAAGGCAGTAGGGGACTTTGATTCTTACATTTATTTATTTATGTATATGTGTATTTTTTTTTCAGTACTGGGGATGGAACTCAGCACCCCATGCTTGCCAGGCAGGCACTGTGCTGCTGAGTTGCATCCCTGGCCCAGTAAGAGACTAATGGGCCACATGGCCACTCATTGTTCTATGCATTGTTCTGAACAGACACAACCACGTCTGTACCTATGAGACCTTCAAAGCATTTTCCATTAAGCTTTATAAAGCACATAAGCCTATGTGTGGTCACTTCCTACTTAAAATAAATTTTGTTTTTCGTAGTCTTGTTTTGGAGGTACTATTCTCTTAGGATTTGTCTATAACAAAAGAAAATTTGTCTATTGTAACAAAATCAACTGTGTCACATATTCTCCTTGTTCAAAACTCCAATGTCCATAAAATTTGAACTTGCAAAAACTTGAATTTTATTTTAGCAATCACCATCAGGCATACTAGATGGGACAGTTATTTCTTTCAGATTTAAGCCAGCCTTTCCTGAGCTTTTCAGGCCCAGCTGGTTTTCCCCTAAATGCCTCTAGCAGTGGTGACAGAAGCCTCCACTTGTAAAGGCTCTAGCTTTGGGGCAGAAGCCTCCTCTGTATTTACTTTCTCTGTGCCTGAGGCAGAAGCCTTTGGCAGCGAGCTCCTTAATAGATTTAAGACTGATATAACTAAGTTCCAAGTTGAAAAAAATCTCAAGGGAAACCATTTCTCCTTTGCCGTGTGCCCAGTTAAGATTTTCTCTAATTCTTTTCTAATTATCTATATCTAAAGCCACTGCCTGAGGAAACGATGGATTATATTTGGTTACCTCTGGTAGCATTTTTGATAAGTTTTTAGACAGCACATGAGCCTCTGAGTGTTTTAATAAGCTTTGGAGTAGCTGACTATATCTCTGTTCCTCAGCTGACGCGTTCTGCCCCATGTCTTATTCCCAGATAAGAACCGCTATTCTTAGTGGTAAGGGTTTACCTTTCCACACTTAGCCACCTCTGTAACTTGTTCAATGAGGTCCCTCTTTCCACTCTGGGTGGTCCTTACTTGGCCAGGTTTTAGTCTCCTGTTTGGAGTGCCAGTTATTGGGAACTGGCCAGCGTCCCAATCTCTTGGGCAAGAGTCCAGCGAAGGATAAAAGACAACATACAAAAGTAATATGGTATTTGGGGTTTGGGAAGGTCAGAGCTCTTGTGGCTAAGACCCTGACTTCTCCCAAGAGGAACTATTTATTTGGTCCACATTAGGGGGCATGCGGAGAAATGCAGGGAATAGCTGAGGCAAAAGGCACGATAGTGAGCAAGGCCTTGTGAAAATAGAGCAAAAACAGTAAATCTTTGCTTAATAAGAGGCCCATTTTATCCCTAAGGCTGGTAGTTATTTCCCTGGAAATCTGAGTGAGCTTTAGTGTCCTCAGCTGCAGGGCTATTTTGCCTTTAGAGGCATCACCCTATCACAGACCACTACAGGTCTCTACCATGACCGCTAGCATGGAAAGTGCTGTTTCTGCATGCCAGCTGCTGGCTCATCAGGCAAGTTACTTATGCCTGGGACAGACTTATGAGATAATACAGAAAGCCAACAGATTAATTCTAATGCCTGCCCAGTGAGGCCTCAACCTGGTCTCCATCAGAAGGGACCAAGAGATGGAGAGAAAAGGAAGGGAAAGGCAGAGAGGAGGATTTTAAAAGAATTAAGGTGAATTACATATATGAATAAACTCCCCGTGATGGATACAATCATTATGTACTGCAAACATGTACTCATAAAAGTAATAATAAAAAATAATGAATAAAATCTCAGCCCAAGATAATGCCTATTTAATTTTAAGCAAATATTTTAGAAACACTTTGCCCCACTGTGTGTGACAGCCAGCTCTGATGTTCTAATATTTGAAAATTCTGCTCTCTTGCCTAAAATGAACAATGAATCCTAAGTTTCCATCTTTTCAATATTTTGTGAGACTGTGACTTCCTCTCTTGAGATGTGAGTGCCTGAGTGGTGGCACCTTTGGAATGGCACTAATGGGATTCAGCCTCCTCTATCTCCTAATTTCCATCAGCTACCCCTTTCTTTAATGTAAGCTTCTAGTACTTTCTTAATCTGAAGTGGTACTAAATAGCTCCTCTCCAAGTTCTGCCTCCTATGAGAGACCCAAGTCCAAGTTCTTCCTCATATAAAAATTCCTGAAGCTACTTCTGTGGAGCAGCCGCAAAGATAAACACTTCATAAAATAGTCAAATGGGTTCTATTTGGAAGAAATGCCTTCCTGAAGGGCAGGCATCAGATGGCACAGCTCAGTCCTGGTGATGGCTCCCATCAGCTTTGGAGAGTTAGGTCTGTAATGGGTGCAGTTTATTGTAAGTCCTAGGGAATTGGCATGCCTTGCACTCTTAAAGCAGACCGGGCATTGTCAAGGACAGAGACAGATTCCCTCCTCCCCCATAGGCCACATGCAGTAAGTACATTGTTGGTATTTTCCCCAGGCAAGAATGAGGCGGGAGGGGCCAAGGATATAGTTCAGCAGCACAGTGCCTGCTTGGCAAACATGAGGTCCGGAGTTTGATTCCAGGTACCAAAACAAAACATAACAAAAGACTGAAAGTGGGCTACACTGCAGAAACTCCAAACATGAATGGGTGGAAGATGAGACTTTGGCAGTCCAGAAACTGAGAGATAAAAAGTAGCTGTCTCTGCTGTTGCAGGCAAGTAACTAAAAATAGACTGGTTCTGGACAGCATCTCTTATAATATAATATTCTCATTAACCACTGAGGATCGTGTTAAAATGCAGGTTCTTTTTTTTAAAAAACTCACTATGTAGCCAGACTGACTTCAAAATCACCGTGATCTTCTGTGCAGTCTCCTCTGTTCTGAGATTACAAGGGTGTCCTACCAGACTATGCTTAAAATGCAGATTCTGATTCAGTAACTTAGGATAAGTTTTAAGGCTCTTATCCATAAGCAAAAGATCGAATCTAGACCTACATATTTCACCATGTACTAAATTCAAATAAAAATGGATCAACATTCTAAATGTTAAAACAGAAATACTTAATCAGCTGGTAGATAAAATAGATAAAGCTCTTGAAGATATAGGTGTAGGCAAAAACTTTCTGAGAGAACCCCAACTGCACGAGAAATAACACTGAGAATCAATAAATAGGATCACATCAAATTAAAAAGCCTCTACACAGTAAAGAAAATAGACAAGTGAGGAGACAATCTATAGAATGGGGAAAATGTTTTTGCCAGCTATTCCTTGGGCAGGGGATTAACATGTAGCATATATACACAATGCAAAAACATTAGACTGTCCCAAAACAAAAGACCCAATCAAAAAATGGGCAACTAAAATGAATAGACACTTCTTAGAAGTACAAATGACTAATAAATGCATGAAAAAATGTTCAATATCGCTAGCCATTAGAAAAATGTAAATTAAAACAATACTGAGATTTCATCTTACTCTATAAAAATGGCTATTATCAAGATATCAAACAATAATAAATGCTGACGACCAGAAGAACATGGCAGATAGATAGCAGCAGCTATGGAGGCTCTCTGAGATACCCTGCTTAGAATTCAGGAATGCTGCGGTATGAGGAGTCCTAAGCAAGGGGAGATACACCCTGCCGACCCAGGAATGAACTAAGCTAAGAGAAACCAACTGGAAATCCAATCCTGGTGCTATAACAGGAACAGATAAAATCTCAGAGTGGAAGCTAGAACCCGCCACTGGAAGCCACGATTTGAATTTCCTGCTGCTGCTGTTGTGTCCAAATCTTCAGGCCAGGGAGGGAGATGCGTGAAAGCTCTGAGAGCGGGAATCTGCGAATGGAGGTGAGAGCGGGACTAGCAGGGAGCCCTACATCGACTTGCGGTGAGTGAGCTCAACGGGGACCCTTTCACAGAGTAGGAGGCTCCAGCAAAGTACATACTGGGACCCGGCAGACTTGCCGGAACAGGGCGCTGCAGTAACTTCAGTCACATATTCCCCTCTCAAGCGGGATTGGTGGGGCGTGCCTGGCCTGTGTGACGCCGCTGACTAAGACCCAGTGGGCTAGCCCAAACCAGGTCCCAGTGCCTGGAGGTGCACCCTAGCGGTGAAGCCTTCGGTAGGTTGACCTGGAGGGGTGAGCCCAGCAGAGGCTGCCCAGGTCTGTGTCTCCCTAGTACACTGCAGTGGGCGGGAACACCTAGCCAGCAGATTCAAACAAACTGTAACCGACAAAGAGAAAAAAAAAAATTGGGCCTCCTACAATCGCTTGTATGGAAGGAACAAAAAGTATGGGAAGAGGAAGCAACAAGAAAGGGTCCTCAATCCCCAATCCTGAGAACACTGACCCAGGAAAGGGAAACGCAAAGGAAGACAGAAAACATGCAATATCAGACACAGCACCAATAGACATAAAGTGATATCTCCAGAGCCTCATAGACGAGTTTAAAAATGGAAATATTTAACGAAATAAAGCAAGATATAAGTAGAATAGTTAGAAATGCTAAGCACCACCCAAGAAAAAACAGATGGTGGAATGGAAGAACAGAAAAAAAGGGGAGAATTGTTTGATGGAGAAAATAGAGAAAACATAGAATATGTGAAGCAGGTTCAAAGAGATTACCAGGCAACTAAAAACTGTATCAAAAGCTAGCATAACAGCTTGAAAGAAACTAAGGATAGATTATCTGAATTAGAGGCCAGACTTGTAATATGGGAGCATGAAATGAAAAATTTTTAAAAAATAACAAGAAAACAAACAGCAATAATACAAAGGCTAGAAGATGATAAGAGGATCTATAACCTAAGAATTAAGAACATAAAAGAAGTAGAGACACAAACAAATGGACTACAAAAGCTATTCACAGAAATAATCCAAGAGAATTTCCCTAATTTAGCAAAAGGTAAAGATACTCAGATGTATGAGGCATATAGGACTCCAGCCACCTACAACCCAAACAGAGCTACACCCAGGCATATAATAATCAAAATTCCAGAAATCCAATATAAGAACAGAATACTAAAAGCCATCAGAGACAAGGAACAGATCACTTACAAGGGAACACCCATCAGAATTACAGCAGACTTCTCTGCACAAACCATCAAATCACAAAGAGCATGGGGGGAAATAATTCAAGCTTTGAAAGATAATAGCCTCCAGCCAAGATTGATATAAGATAGCCATATTACTGAGTTTTTTTGGATCATTGAACAAAACTGTTTCCAGTCTCATTGTTTGAAAGTCTACTTTATATGCTTTAGTTTTGTAACTTGAACAACTATTTCTTTTTTTTTTTTTTGTCTTTTTCATTTTTATTGGTACCAGGGATCGAACTCACGACCGCCTGCTTGTAAGGCAGGTGCTTATGCTGCTGAGCTAAATCCCCAGCCCCTTGAACAACTATTTCTAAGATAACAATATGTAATCTATTAACTAGTGATTTCCTATTGTTTTATTTTTATTTTTTCTGAAATTCTGTATAACTTATTCCCTATTTCTGTTTTTTTTCTTTTTTTCATAATAAAAAAAAGAAAAAAAATAAATGCTGATGAGGCTGTGGGGAAAAGGAACACTTTTGCATTGTTGGTGGGAATATAATCCTGTAAAACTACATGGAAATTAGTATGGAGATCCCTCAGAAAATGTAAAATAGAAATTTCATTTGACTCAGCTAGTCCCCTTCTAGGTATCTTCCTGAAAAAGTTAAACACATCATATTATATGCATACCCAGGTTTATAGCAGCACAATTCATAATACCTAAGTGTTGGAAGCATCCTATGTGTCCATTGACAGATGAATAGATAAAGGAGATGTGGCATTTATACACAATGGAGTGCTACTCTGCCATAAAGGGGGTTAAATTTGACTCATGTGTAAGAATGGATGCACCATAAGACCATAAAGTTAAGTGAAATAAAACCAGACACGCAAGGTTAAACATTGCATGGTTTCTCTTATATAAGCAACATAAAATATAAAAAGCAAAGATATGAAAGACAGATAATAGAAAACAGGGAAATAGATCTTTTGCAAAGGGTAGGAGGGAGATGGGAGGGCAGAGGGGGAAGATGAAGGGGATGAAAAAGGAATTAGGATGTGTTATGTACATGTAGCAACTCCAACCAAAGGATGTAATTACTATATACTGGAAACACATGCTGATACAAAATGAAACTTGAAAAAAAAGACCTGAGATTGCGTACCTCTTGAAAGCTTTTAAGGAATGCTAAAGTTTCTGGTCCAAAGAACTCTCTTTGACTAGTAAGGGATCAGGCATTAAAAGCATGGGCATGGAGCACAACAAAATTGGTTTAAATTCTGGCTGAGTAAGCATAGAGAAGCCTTTTACCTCTCTGGGCCTCAGTTTCCCCTCTGTGTGATGAGGAGAATAATTCCTGTGACATGATGTTATTCATAAGACATCAAACGGTATAATTTAGTTTAAGCCCTCAGTCCAATGCATGGTACAGAGTAAGTTCTCAACGCAGGGTAGATCTTATTGGAAAGGCTACTGTGAACTATTTTAGAATTTGGACATTCAAAGAAGGTGTCACAGAAATGGTGACATTTAAACTGTGTCAGGCAGAATTGCAAGAAATATTGGGCAAGAGGACAGCATGAGCAGATGTCTTACAACTGGCAGCGTGCTGGGCATAATTGTTCTTGGGTCAAGGTTCGGTGTGACCTGGGGTTGGCAGAAGCTCAGCTCTTCCCGTCCCTTCTGTTTCTTACTCACACCTTCTGTCACTGTTGCTCTGGAAGGAATTTATTTAGGAATGTGTGTGGAGATGCTCTGTTCAATATGGCAGCTGCAGGTGGCAAGTCAACACTTACAATGTGTATCATGTCAAAAAGATAATTTTTTTAATATTCTGGGTTAAGCAAAATATCTAATAACTGAAAACATGCAACAAGATATAACATGACAATTAGACTTTTTTATCAATTAAAAATATACCTACTAGGAAAATTTAAATCAAATGCATGGCCTCAATTACTTTCCATGTTAGCCCTGGTTTGGAACTCTCTTCTGACTGATTCTTTGGTTGGGAGGTGGGCAGGGTGAGTGGAAATGTTCTCCTTGGGACCTATGCCAAGCTGTGTTCCCAGTAGATGGAAAAGCTAGGAGAGCATTGTGGAACAAAATTGAGTACCGAGTTTGAGTAAGAAAGGACATCAGTCACTGTGCTGTCAGTCAGTCATGCAGACATTGTGTATGTTAGCTATTTCTGCATAACAAATGACCTCAAAACTTGGTTATCAAAACCATTTGATACTGTTTACATACCTGTAGGGCAGCAGGGAAGATGTGTTATTTAAGACTTTGCTGTAATGATTTTGACTAAATGTCGTTTTTTTTTTTTTTTTTTTTTTTTTTTTTTTTTTTTTTTACCGGTACCAGGGATCAAACTCACAACTGCATGCTTGCAAGGCAGGTGATTATGCCTCTGAGCTAAATCCCTAGCCCTAGACTAAATGTCTTCATAGGCCTCTGATTTAATTGGCCTGTGAGGGGGCTTAGAAATCAGTAATTTTTAAGAGGGTTCCAGGCAATTCTAAGGCAGCCAGGATAAAGGATCGTTGATTCAGACCCTTAAACACAAGTTCTCAAACTTGGGCATGCATCCGATCCACCAGGGGAGGGGCTCATAAAATCACGGATTGCAGCCTCTACCTTTAGAGTTTCTGATTTAGAAGATTTGGATTGGATCCCAGTGATTTGTATTCTTTTAGAAGTCTCTAGGTGGCACTAAGTACTAGCCTGGGGACCAGACTTTGAGAGACACTGCACAAGGCAATGAAGAAAGGCTTCTTGAAAGACATAATGGGAAGGAGAACAGTCATCCAGGCTGAAAGGAAAGGAAGCAAGTAATTAGATTCCAGAGGCTACACTCTTCTTCCTGAAGGAAGTAGCAAAGGCAAGTGAGCTGTAGAAATCCCCAGAGAGGTTTTGGGTGACCTGAGAGAACTGGAGGCAGCGTCTAGCATTCTGTGACTGGAAAGGGAGCCTGGTCTCTGAGAGACATCTGCTTTGGCAGGGACCCACACTTAAGGTGGAATCAGAATGGTCAATTAATAAACACTAGGAAGGGCCTGGAGTGGGGGTGAACTTGAGGGCAGCCTTACCAGGAACCGAATAATGCAGGGAAAATCTCAGTAGCTTGCAACACTCTTCCTTAGGGGCAGAACATTTTCTGTGAAACTTTAGGTTTGGGGCTGGGAATGGTGGTGGAACCACTACTATTGCTAACATTTTCCAGCAGAGAAATTCAGGAATCAGTTTGGGGAGACCATTGTAGATTTGTAGCTTCTCAGTGGAAAAAAATCAGCAAACAACATAGCAAGCCAGAACCAGGAGAAAGCCCAGCAAATGAGGCATCTTAGACACTGAATTTAAGAGCAAGCTCACCCCTCATCCTTGTCTCAGTCTTGGCATGTAGACAGATGGATGAGCGCTCCTTACACTGAGATCCCGCAGACTCACCAGTCTTTCCGGAACACTGCTGTGATTCTTACGTGTTTCCTACACTCTTCTGGGGAAGGGACATCCTTTGAGCTAAGCTAAAGCTGTCATTAACTTCATTTCCTGAGGAAAGATGGGTTTAAACTAGAGGTGACTAAGTTATCTTTCATCAGCAATTCTCTTGCACCAGGAAGAGAAGTTGGGTCCCAGATGACAAGAATCATGAAACAAACAACCTTGCTTGTCTTGCATCATAAAATCATACTATAGCCAACCCCTCCTATCTTTGAGTTCCACAGATTCAACTAACCTCAGATCAATGATATTTGGAAAGAATTCCTTCTGAACTGAACTTCACAGACCATTTTTTTGGTTATTGCTCCCTAAATAATGCAATCTAGCAACTATAACATAGCATTTACATTAGGTATTATAAGTAATCTAGAGATGACCTAAAGTACATGGGAGGATGTGCCTAGGTTATATGTAAATATATGACCTTTTTGCCATATTGGGGGGATTTTAGTTCTATGGTGGTCCTGGAACAAATCACTACAGTGAGGAATAACTATGTGGTATCAAATGCTATGTGTAAGTTCCCTTGGGTATTTCACATTGTATCACAAGTTTTGAAAGTTGGAAATGAGACAAGCCAAGGATTTGAGACTTCTAGGACTCCAGTGGGAAGGGGTTTTGACAGAAAGACCAGCTGGGCTTAACACTGGACAGGGAAGTAGTTGTGGTTCTCTCTAGGCAGATAGCTAAACCAGCATGCAAGCAGACCTGGACTCATGGAGGCCAGCTGTACTCAGTAACTGCATGGCTGTTGGTGCAGTATTTTCTTTGAAGAAGGAGGGGTCTTAGGAACAGGAACAATTTCTCTCTGGGTCTTGCCACATCCAAGGGAAGACTAGAATTGTTGGCTAAACTCACTCTGTTTTAGTTACTTTTCTGTTGCCAGAACAAAATACTCAAGGCCTACAATTTAAAGGAAGAGAGATTTATTTTGGCTCACAGTTTTAGTGCATGATTGGCTGACTCCAAGGCAGAAACAGGATGGCAGAGGGGCAAGGTGGAGGAAAAGATGCTCAACCCATAGCAGCCAGGAAGCAGAGAAATGAAGTATAGGGGACAATATAATCTTCCCAGTCACATTCCCAGAGCCCATCTCCAAACAAGCCTCCCTAAGAGCACAGTCAACTATGGTTAATCTACTGATGAGTCTATCACCCTCATGATTCAGTTGCCTTCCACATATATGAGAATTTGGGGAGACATTTTTGATCTAAACCATAAAACACCCACCATATGGGGCCAAGGGGTACATGCTTGGACATTGGGGATACAATCCTTGCTAAAACTGTGGTATGCATGTTGGGGGCTGCTGCATCTCTTGGCAGATGTCTGGTGGTCATGAAGGCAAAACATGGTTCCCTAGTTAACTGAAGATGTAACATTCAAGATACATTTTTCCCTTCCTAAAATCTGATATCACTTTCTTAATTCAGCTCTCCCCATATGATCCCTCCCTTTCTCTAAATTTCCATGAATTGAATCCAATAAAGGTGACATTAGACAAGCCAAGTCCTTGAATGGTGGGCAAAGGAATTTGTATTTATCCTGTAGACATTGGGGATCACAGAAGATTCTGTGCTGAGCACTGCCATGTCTTGTATTTCCTGTAGCCCAATACCCAATTATGGGTCACATAAATTTATGTTCAATGCACTTTACAATAAGCAATGCTTTAGGAATACCTGGGAAAGTTTTTACTATTTCAATGCACTTTCAACTCCAACCTAACAGTTTCAGTGTTACTATCAAGTCCAAATCCAAATTTTCCTTTGAAATGTAAGACAAACTCTTAGCTTCAAGTTTTCTAAGAATTAAAAGAAAGTTAAATGCTTCCAGTATACAATGGTACAAAATAAACATTCCTACTTCAAAAGGTAGAAATAGGACAACAGAAAGGAATGGGGAAAAAACAAAGCTAAAATCCAACAGAGCAAGCATTAAATCTTGCTGTTCCATGCCGAGCACCTTGGGAAATTTGTGGCAAGATGTGAACTCCAAAAGGCTTGGGCAGCCCTTCCCTTCCAGCATTGTCAGTGGTGTTTGTATCCTCATGGCCTCTTTCTTGGGCCAGCTTTTCTCACATCTTGTAGCTTTCCTCACTCTTCGTAGCATTCCTCAGACTGTCCATGTTCCTGGTTTTTCCAACATCCTGAGGTCTCCATAGAACTGACTTCACTGTCATAGCTTTACACACTGTCCTCTCAGAAGCACACTTCTTGGCCTCCTGGGCCTTCTTTGGAAATCTGGGTGGAAATCTCCCTGTCCCCACAACTGTTGCATCCTGTATTTGCATAAAACCAGTACCATGTGGATGACATCAAGGTCTACGGCCAACTGGAGCAGCAGCTAAGCCCTGTTGCATCTCACAATGGTTTGCATTTAATGATTTCTATTGTATTTTACTCACGACTTATTCAGTAAGATTAGATGCTTGCACATCCTTGAGCTTAACTATAAACCTAGAGATATATAGAACAGGCAATTAAATAGGGTTTGGTATTGACTCCTATCACATGTACATCAATTGGCTTATCTTTGGTTATTTTTCCATGATAATTCTCAAGGTTGATAAATTTTTAACAGAATTTGCAGATTACATAAAATGCAGCTTAAGATAATAATAATGTTTTCACATGGGTCTAGGCAAAGACTTTGTGAACAGAATCCCAATATCACAATAAATAATACCATGAATCAAATTAATTTATCAAATTTAAAAGCTTCTGCATAGCAATGGAAACAACCAAGAGAGTGAAGAGACAACCGACAGAATGGGAAAAAATTTTGGCAGCTATTCCGCAGACAGAGGACTAACATCAAGAATACATAAAGAACTCAAAAGAAATTAGACTCCCCAAAATAAAATACCTAATAAAAAATGGGCAGCTGAATGAATATATACTTTGCAGAAGAAATATAAGTGGCCAACAAACATGAAAAACTGCTCATCATCACTGGATATCAGAGAATGCAAATTAAAGCAACACTGAGATACTATCTTATCCAAGAAGTGGCCATCATCAAAAATTCTAATAAAAACAAATGCTAGCATGGATATGGGGGAAAAGGGAACTCTTCTACATTTTTTGTGAGAATGTAAACTGATACAACCACTATGGAAATCAGTGTGCAGATTTCTCAAAAACCTAAAAACAAAAGTTTCATTTGACTCAGATATCTACCTTCTTATTATCTTTCCAAAAGTGTTAAATGCGTCATATTACAATGATACACTAGTATTCATGTTTATAGAAGCACAATGCACAATAGCTAGACCTTGGAAACTGGATAGTCCTCAACAGATGAATGGATAAGTAAAATGTGGTATCTATACACAGTGGAGTACTACAATGCCATAAAGATAAAACTGAGGCCTGTGTAGGTAAAAGACGCAATTGAGAACATGCTAAGTGAAATAAATCAGACACACACGCTCAAATATCACATGGTTTCTCTTATATGAAAATAAAATATATACAAAAAACAAATAGATAACTAGGAAGTAGGGAGAAGTTCAAATAATTCTCCAACTTACATATTCCATTGTTTAAAAATTTTTTAGGTATATGCTCACTAGTTTCAGTTATACTACCAGTTTATCTTAGTTTGTTGCAAAGAAAGTCTTGTGGCTCTTGGGCCACAAGATGATGGTGAGTCTTCCTTATCACAGAGAAGCAAGTTCTTTTATGAAATAGTACAGAAGCTTACTTGGGAACAATGGACAGTTTTGTGTTGTTGTTGTTATTATTATTATTGGTGCTGGGGATCAAACTCACAATCTTGTGCTTGCCAGGCAGGTGCTTATGCCACTGAGCTAAATCCCCAGCCCTATGTGCTTTTTTATTGTAAGAATCTTTTTGATCTTATATTCTGTGTAACTACTTTGAAGATAATGATACTTGAAACATTAACTGTTGTTGTTCTCTTTATTTTGTTATGAAATTGTTTTATTTTTTTCACAAAATAAGAAAGTTTGTAAAAGAGAATAAGGTCTTCATTTATCCTGTGTCTGAGGAAAGGACCTTATGCTGAGTTTAGTGTGCTGCTGTCATTGTCTTAAAATTCTTAATATCAAGCAAAGGGTGTCATATTTTTATTTTGCACCAAACTCTGCAAATTTCAAGTAGCTAATCCTATCTTAATTGAGAGTGGGAAATGGAAGGGACACAGCTGCTGAGCTGACTGTCAACATAGGCCATCACAGTGACCATCACCCTAGAACCATCTGCCATTCTGATTCCTCAACCCTTGAAAGTCCTCTTGAGTACAGACAGGACTTAGATGTGTATAGGACTGAGTTTAAGGAGGGACCCAAATATCACTATTAGGCATTTCCCCATGAGCACCTGTTATAGAGTTGTTTATGACATGTTTCCCTTAACCAGAGGATATCTAGACTCATGATGTTTCTGCACATGGGAATAATATAAACTACCTGGCATTTCTGTCTTTTCATCTGGTTTCCTCTGCAGGAACTGCTTTTTCCTTGTGCTGTATGTTTCTGGTGGAGCTGCCAATCATGGCACAATCCTCCCTACGGGAGGGCTCATGACCCAACAGGATCAACTATAGTGCTACATTTCCCACCACCCCTGCACCTGTCCTTGATCCAGGGCAGCATTTGATGAGCTAACAAAATAGAAGTTACCTCCATCCTACTTTGCATTGAAATGGAAATTGCAGGTCACCAAGAGACAGGCTCATCAGACTATTTCACACTTCCTCAAGCCCCTGTAGTTACAATGCAATATTTTAATGACTGCTCGTATTCCCCTGTGAATGTGGCATTGCCGATTGCTCTAATGGGCAGTTACCCCTAAAACTGGTGCAGTTTACTCAGTGACAAGGTCAGACAACAAAAGTTCTGTAAGTATGACCAAAAACTATCACAAAAAGTCAGAATCTTATGGCCCTATTTATTGCCTTGCTCCAGGCAAAATTTGGGCCAATTTGATGTATTAGTTTATTTAGTATAAACTTCATTTATATTATCTGGGATACTGATGGGTAGTTATAATTGAAATTTCACAGAAATGTCTAAAAAGAGAGAAGATGTATCTCTCAGGCAGAATGTGATAGAAGGGATTTTAGACATGGAACCAAAACACCATTTAGCAGGGCTTTTTCTTTTCTTTTTAAAAATAGTTTTACTGACATAAAATTAATTCATTTTAAGTGTACAATTCAATGACCTACTGTAAGTCACAGAATCATGAAACCATCGCAACAGTACAATTAGGACATTGCCATTAATGCACAAAAATCTTCTGTGTCTATCTGTATTTACCCTTCATTCCCACCTCCCATCCCCAGCCCAGAAAGAACAAATCTATTTGCCGACTCTATAGCTTTTCTCCTTAGAGAATTCTTCACATAAATGGGGTCCTATGATACGTGGTGGCCTTTTTTGTGGCTTCTTTCCCTTTGTAAAATGCATTTGAGGTCATCTCTGTGTAATGTGTAACTACAGTATGTGTAGTTTATTCTTTTTTATTGCAGAAAAGTGCACCATTGTATGGCTAGATCACTTTTTAATCCACTCATCCATTGATGGGTATTTGGATTGTATCCACTTTTTGGCAATTATGAGTAATGCTTCTGTGAACATTTGCAAATGAGTCTTGTGGTTCTTGGACAATGGATGACACATCTTCCTCATCACGGAGAAGCAAGCTCTCTGCTAAAATGGTACAGAAGCTGTGGGTACAGAAGCTGTGGCGAACCTTACTTGGAAACAATGGATGGTGTCAAACATCATGCATTTCCCTTGAGGAGGTAAAACTTTTTGCAGAGGGTACAGATGGTTTCAAGCTCTGTATAGACTTCTTGCCTTTTCCTTTCAGTGGCCTAGTTAGTGCCTCTCTGGATTTACTTATGTGCATGTTGGAGAAAATCTCTTTTCTCATTGGAATTACTGTGGTAAAGAAATGAAGTTGACACTGCTACTGCTACTTGTGTACTGATATAGAGAGATGGAGAGCAGAATTCATTCATCCATTCATTCATTGGATAATATCACTGAGTGTCTATTACATTTTGTGCACCGTTCGAGGTGTTAGAGACACAGCTATGAAAGAGACAAAACATTCCTACACTCACAGTGCTTACTCTATGCTGGGCAGGTAGGATGCAAACAGTATGAAAAACATGAGGTGGATTACATGGTGCTGGGTTTATGGGGCCACATTAAGCAGGGAAGGGCAGTAATAGTTTCTGGGAAAGGAGAGAGTTTATCATTTAAGGTGAGGGGAGGTCAGGCTGAAAAGGCGACTTGTGAACAAACCTGTACTCCAGGTCTTGTGTCTTTTATCTGAAAGACTTGGGATCAAAAATGCTTTGGATTCCACACTCTTTTGGATTCTGAAATATTTGTGTGTACATAATGAGACCTCTTGAGAATGGAATCTTTGCCTAAACACAAAATTCATTTTTGTTTTCTATGCGTCTCATATTCATAGCCCAAAGATAACTATACTTACTGTATTTGTGTTCTGACTATAAGAAGTCACATGAAATTAAATGTGGAATTTTCCTCTTAAGGGGTCATGTCAAGCTCAAAAAGTTTTGGATTTTGGAGCAGTTCAGATTCTGCATTTTGGATTGGGGACGCTCAACCTGTATTATCCAATGTCGCCTAACAAATTAAAACATATTTCTCTACCTAAAAGAGGCATGCGTTCATCATCTCACAGTTTGATTAGGATTCTGGGCATGGCCTACCTGGATCCTCTGCTTCAGGGTCTCCCCTGTGACTCTAGTTGAGGTGCTGTCTGGGATGGGGATGGAGGTCTCGGCTGAGGGCTCCACAGGAGAAGGATCTGCTTCCAAGTTCACGTGGCTGTTGGCAGAATTTGGGTTCCCCTGAGTCTGTTGGATTGAGGGTTTCAGTTCCTGGCTAGCAACCTCATGTATTTCCCATGTGGATCTCTCCAACATGGTAATTTATTTCCTCAAAGCCAGCAAGAAAGTGAGTCAGCTACCAGGGCAGAAATCACTGCCTGTGTAACCTAGTCACAGGTGACGTCCCTTCACCTGCGACAGTCAGGGGAGATTACACGAGAATGCCAGAACCAGCAGGCCAAGAGCCCCCAGCATTATGGTGTGTATTTCTGGTGTGTTTGTGGGTGTGCTGGTGTAAATAATAGCGTTGTCAGTCATACACAAGTGTAGGTTATACATTATGAACGGTACTTAATACATTTTTGGTAATACTTGATAATGAAAATAAGCTGAATTATTGGTTTATGTATTGACTATATTATACTTTTTATTGCTACAGTCTACTCATTCTATTTATAAAAAAAACTTTATTATAAATAGATTGCCTGTGCAACCTCATACATCTCATGTGTATTCTCTCTCTCTCTCTCTCTCTCTCTCTCTCTCTCTCTGTTTTTCAGGACTGAGGATTGAACCAGGGACCTTTGAACTGAGTTGCATCTCCATCCCTTTTTAAAATTTTGATTGAGGATCTCAGTAAGCCAGCTAAATTGGCTAGGCTGGGTTTGAACTTGTGATCCTTTTGCCTCAGCCTCCTAGAGACTATTACCACATCTCTGGATTGGATCAAGAGACCACACCCAGTGATTCTAGATCATATAGGCTAGCATTCTCACAATGGCAAAATCTACTGATAAAACATTTCACAGTATGTGTCCCTATCCTTAAGGGACAAATGTCTCTGTGTATATGTCAAGGGTAACTCCAAAGGTTCTGATGTCAGCAATCTGAACCAGGAAGATAATGGGACAGGCAGTTTAGGAGGGTAGGGTGAAGGTCGTGAGGTTAGTTTTGGATATGTGTATGAGGCTTTGTGTGGGAGCACAGTGATGGCTAATGGGTAGAGGATTTTTTTCAGGGATGACAATATTGTTCTAAAATGAAAATTGGAGTGCTAGTTGCTCGGTTCTGAGCACAGTAAAATATACTCAATCCATACACTTTGAAAGAGTGATTTTTAATGGTATATTACATCTTAATAAAACTATTTAATGATATATTACATCTCAATAAAACTATTTGAATGTTTTAAAAAGAAGTTAATTTTAGAAATCACATCTGTTATGACAGAAGTCAGAGATCCTTTTTTTTTTTCCTATAAAGAACTAGGTAGTTAATGTTTTAGGTTGTGGAAGCCATAAAGTTCTGTCACCACCACTCTATCCTGCCATTGCAGCATGAAAGCTGCCAGAAAAATACAGATGTTCTGATATAGCTGTATTTACACAGGCTGTGTGTGAGGTGGGAGGCTGTGTTCAACCATAGTTGCTAACCCCCATCCTGAAACCCACAGGTGAGAAATGGAGCCGTGCATTATATGGGGTGTCTGAGCATTCAGAGGAGGCATCTGGGCTGGGAAAGCTTTCTGAGGATTTCTCTGGATGGACTGAAGAAATGTGAGGTGCAGAAACAGAAAGCTGGAAGCATGATTTGAATGCCTGAATCCAGTTTTAGCTGAAGCTTGGGTACATAATCAGTGGTGTGGATTACAGCTGAGTGGCCACATGCCCTGCCACAACTCCATTTCCACGGTGGGAAGCAAGTGGATGTGTGGTGGGCACCAGTTTTCTGTTCCATATGAGGCTTAGGCAGCAACTGGTCAGAGCAAAAGGAGGAAAAGAGACCTGTTTGTCACGCATGTTTAGTGGACGTAACAATCAGAAGAGGGTCCAGCACCATCACCTAGGGACTGATCACAAAGGGGAGACCAGCAGCACATGGCAGGTGTGTATCACCAGCCAAACAATAAACAAGGAGCTCCCATTCTTTCATCTCCTCTGCTCCTCAAGCTCAAAAGTACATGCCATGTACTGATGAGAAATGAAGGCTCAGAGCACTGGTCAGTGATGGATGGGTTTCCCATTGGAATTCAGGTTTCCGAGACACTACATTCTTTCTGCTGTGTCCCACCTTGGAAGGGGTTTGAATGCTTGCTCTTTCTCATGCTTCCTATAGAAGTGGGTTGAACCTTTGGTGTGTGCAGGAGAAATGTATCCATTCTAGAACTCACCATCCAAACTGGGTATCAATCAGTGTTAGTCAGCTCTCAGTCACTGTAACAAAACACTTAAGGCAATTAACTTACAAAGAGAAAAGGCCCCCCAACAGATGAATATATGTGGAAATATGTAGAATATATATATGCAACACAGCATTGTTCAGTCATAAGGAAGAATAAAATTATGTATTTTTCAGGAAAATGGATGGATCTGGAGATCATCATGTTAAGAGACATAAGACAAACTCAGAAACATAAAGTATGTTCTCCCTTTAAGCTGTGGAATCTAAGAAAAATGACAAAAAACAGAAGGGATAGTATTATTAGAGAAGAGAAAGAGAATAATGGGGAAAGGGAATGAGTTAGGGGCTGGAGATGAGCAAATATATGATATGCATTGTAACCCCAAGATTTAAAACTGGGGTGAGGTTGAACAAGGTCTGTGGTGAGTACGTGAAAATGATCAAAGTGTGTTACGTGTGTGCACACATCTGCCAGAATGAAACCAACTGGTCTGTATAGTCAATACAAGTGAGTGGAAAAAGGGAAAGAAATTAAATAGTTATGAAGCTTTAAAAAAAGAAGTTAATTCAAGAGGGCCCAGAAGGCAGGTTGCATTGCATACTTTGTTGCTAATGTCTCCCTAATTTGAAACACAAGTAAAGCATTAGACAACACAAAGAAACACTAAATAGATTACTTGGAAATGAAAATTCCTTTCTATAAATTCTGTACATAAATTCTGTACATCTCTATGCGAACAGCCTTCTGCCTGTAAATTTCTCTGGATGGAAAAGAGTTGGTGACATTACCTATAGATGCCTCTTTTATATATTTGTCATTGAACTTTTTTTTCAATACTTGCTTTGTTATGACTAACACTAAACAAAGTGCATATAAATTTACAATATCTTTAAAACTAAAACAAAAATAATTTTTAACAAAATAATTTATAAAGGCAGAGAAAATGAATATATATTCAGACAGATGTATCAGGTATGCTTTTAAGTAACTGAAGGATCACTAAATGTCAACAACAAAGAAAAGACATCATGTCTTACAGTTTCAGAGGATTTAAATCCGTAATTGGTTGGCCTCTGTGCTTCGGCTCTACAGACAGGCAGCACGTGATGGCAGGTGTGGTGGAGCAAAACCACTCATTTCATGAGCAGGGAACAGAAAAGAGGAAGGAGAGGGAGCTGGGCTCCCACAGTCCCCTTGAGGGCACACACTCAGTGACCTAGGGACCTTCCACCAGACCTCACCTATCAAAGGTGCCATCCCCTCCCAGTGGCACCATCCCAGGGAATCAAGTCTTTAATACATGGCCACTGGGAGACATTCAACATGCATAACTTAAAATTCATTAGGACTCTGCCCCAGGCCTTCTCAACCAGAAACTTGCCTTGGACAATGTCCCCAGTGAAAACATACAGAAGCCACTTCCGCGGTCTCACATTTCAGCCAGCATCAAAATTACCTGCAGGATTTGTTGAGGTGCAGCTTGCCGGTTTCCACCCTAGAATTTCTGATGCAGTTGATGGGGTCTGAGGCCCCACATTTCTAGCAAGATCCCAAGTGATGCTGCTCCAGCTAATGGTCCAAACACATTTGAGAACTGTTGGCGCACAGTGCACAGGCGTCAGGCACCAGGGCTGGGTAAGATGAAATCCCTGTCCTGAAGTTGCTCACAGCGTTAGGTCACCTTTCCTGTGTCTGGAAGAGACTTCATATCGTATCTGAAACTTCTTTTTTTTTTTGCCACAAATCCTAGGACAACAGATTTTATATGCTGCCCCTTGAGACCTCCATCAGGGCTCTCATGTTTATGCCTACCCTGGCATGCCCTTCTATGTTTGCAATTAAAGCCCCTCTTGGCTGCAACAGAGAGAGGGAACAGGTGGTCACCAGCTTCCTGCTAATAACCCTTCACATGTTTGCAGCCCATTATTAAATCGCCCTCAGATTTTCCTTCTTGAAAACTAAATAATTAGCTGCCCTTTTCTGAATCATGGGGTGGAGATGGTTTGGCTGACTGCAGCTACCAGCACGAGTCAGGGGCAGGTGCAATGGAAATCTGAGTACCCGGGTGGGGGCTGGAGGGAGCATGAGGTGGGGGCTTTAGGGGGTTTCGAAGGTTAGACCGCCTGACTCCTTCCTCTAAGCAAGATCCTTAGCAGAGGTGCCAGCAGACAGCATTCAAGATGAAGAGATGTCTGGTAGGATGCAGGGACCAACAGGAGGCCGAGTTGTGCTGGTGAGTCAAACACATTCTGGGTTCAACGAAGGACCATCCCCCGGTGTCATTTCTGACCCTGATCCTTTGGAGCCAACAGAACACTCATGAAGCAGCCTGGCTGGTGGTGAGCAACCTTCTAGGCATTGAACATCACAGAGATGATGTCCCAGCATAGTAAAGTCAAGGGCATTCTTTGAATCACTTGTTTTGGCATTCTCTGAGAAGTTTGTTAAGCGTTGCAAATCCACAGACTCCAATCCTCAGCTCAGAATTCCCTAAAAAAGGGAATTTAACAGAATAATCATCCCCCTCCTATGCACAATACATTTTGAGAATGACTGTGTTTGGATCCAAATGGATCTCTTTTCTCAGTCTTGATCATGAATAAAGATGATTCCAGGCAAAGAAAACATTTAGTGCAGTTCCTAGTAATAATAATGACTTGTCTGTGTGGACATATATTTGGAAAATAAAACTATAGTAGGTAGCAGTTATTGAATACCTCCATGGTGGTGGTCACAGGATAAATGTAGATTGATTATGCACATCTATCGGGTTGACACCTCAATTCCAGGAAACATATCCTGCCCCATATCCACAGAGGAGGAGGCTGAGGGCCATGAAGAAATATGTTTGGGATCTCACAGTAAGTGACAGTATGCAGCTTACCCCCAAGCTGATTGAGTGTAGGAGTTCGACCTCCATGTTATCCTTTCTTCCTCTTTCCTTCCAAATGTAAAATAAAATAAAATAAGGCACCATTGCCACCATCAAGAGTATACTTTCAAGTAAAGAAAGAGATCCATTCCTGATGAGTATTTCAAGTGAAGTCTTCTGTGCTATATCTCACACCAGTCTTGGAAGACCAAATGTTAGATTCATTCAGCAGATGAGGAAATCCGAGGGTTTCAGGGATGATACCACTTGCTCAAGTTCGCACAGATGTTAGGCAGGCAAGGCAGGACTTCAAGCCAGATCTCCAACTATAAAACCATGCTGCCCCTCCTGCGGATGGAGATGGAAGGGTCTGGTGCCCATGCAGGGCACCCTGGGCTTTGGGAACTCATGCTTCATAGGTGGCCACCCTTCCTATTTTAAACTAGCTATTTAGTCTAGAGAGTTCTTACTTCCCTCACAGGAACAGCTAAAACAGGAATGGAATGGCACGTTTGGGAACCTTACAATTAAAACTGACTTAGGAGGCAAATGCCATCAGTTGGCATGGGTGAAATAGAAAGTTACCTAAGCAGAATTTGTGGTGTCCATAAGGGTGTTAAAGAAAGTTTTGTCATCCGGGTGCTTTTTAATTATACTGGGTATTCTGAGGTCTATAGTTTGCATTCCCACCTCTTCTTATCTCTGCAAAGTCTCAGAGAGCCTCCCAGTGTGCATACGTGTCTGCTTCCCAGGGCTGGCTGCTCCTAGAAAGGAGAGGCAGCTGCGTGCTTTCAAAAACTAGAGGTGGACTGGAGACCAGAAATGCCTCTAGCAGGAGATTGAGACCACATACCCTGATCATCAGCTCTGAGTGTCATTCTGCTCTAGGAGGAGCCCAATTCCAGAACCATCTGTTCTATCCACTGGACATCTCCCCTGGATGTTCTTTGGTGTAGTGTTTTTGCCTCTTGGCATTTTTGTCTTAGAGCTGGGTCCTCTGGACACAGTAGGTATGCCACCAGAAGTTCTCCATGAAATTTGATATACAGTTTCTCTTCCTCAAGCACAAATTATAAAAACATAAATTTAAAGCCATTTTTTTCTGCCACAGGTAGCAAATTTACTCTAAGAATAAACCAGTTTTATGTTTAGAGAAGCTATGAAGTGGTGAGATGTGTAGAGAAAGTCTTTAGAGCCGATTCCAACCATGCCTGGAGGATCTGCTCTTGCATTTAGCAGTGAATGAGCCCATATATTCTCTTTCACTAAGCTGGACTGAGTTGGTTTCTTTTTCTTTGTATCACACAAGTCACATATAATTCCATGCACGTGTCTGTCATCTGGAGCGGGTGTTCCTCCACCAAGGTCTGTAAAGGAACCAGCTGCCTTGTCCAATCTGGTGCAATCAGCGTCTACGTGATACCTCAAAGCTACACTGAATGGCCCTATGAAGAGCAGGGAGAAAATCGAAGAGCAATAAGACCGTAGACCAATCTCAGAGTGACCTCTGACACTGCCCTGATGAAGGTCTTACATTGATTTCCCACACATTTTCTCACCTAGGATGCTACAGCCAGGAAGAGCTGGGCCTTTATTGCTAAGCAGACTCATCTTTGTATCCTGTCCAACTTATTTTGCCTCCTACCTTCAAACTTTAGCTTACTCATCTGTGAAATAGAGACACCATAGTCTCCACCTGGAAGAGATCCCTGCTTAGCTCCCAGGTTACACTAGCCACTTGTCTTGGGAGTTGGGACCATGTATGTTGTTATTACTGATCCACTCACTCACTCAGCAAGCATTTATTAAGCAACTATTGTGGTTGGCCCATTTGATAATACCAGAGTTAGGTTCTAGTGTCCCAGACTTAAAGAACCTCTTCTTTAGGGAAAGGTGCTTATTTGATCAGAGTTTCCAGTTTTGAGATTAAGATACCAAACTGACCCTAAGAGCTTTATGGCCTGTCCCCTAAATGTGGCATTGTGGGGCAGTTCCATGCAGTAACCAGAGGGAAGACTTCAAGCTGAGGTTCCCTCGATTTAAATCCCAGCATCTGTAAGGTATGTACACTCTGGACAAGTTACTTCACCTTTTTATGCCTCTGTTCCCAACCGGAATGGGTTGGTACCTCATAATTATCAGAGAATTGAAAGGAAGACTTTTTGTAAAGGGTCGAAAACTGTGCATCTTTAAAAGGGTTAACTATTACGGTTCATGGAAACATCTAGCAAACTCCTTCACCTCTCGGGGGGTCCCCAGAAGCCCATCCACTCTGGGAGGCACCTTTCTCTGTGAATCCACTTCTCACCAAGCGCCTTTTTCCAGGCATGCTAGAGAAAATACTAGAGATAAACATGGGAAGGTGGTTAAGTTTGCAACTTGTAGGTTGAAAGGCCAAGGTCAGCAGTCCTGTCTTTGGGTAGAAGCTTCTCTGTACCTCATGTCCCTCTTCTGTAATTTGGGGATAACCAGCACCCCCTCATGGAGTGAACAGTCAACAGCAACAACAAAAACCTTTGCTGCGGGCTGTTCTGCTCAGGCTCTGTCTAGAGGTACTAGGGCACCAGGATGACATGACAGTGCCCACATGCTGCCGGCCTTATGCCTGCCCATTATAACAATTAACATGTTATACGCTGTGCTACAAATTAAACATACAGTACTAAAAAATGTATACATGTGCTAGAGTTTTACCCAGAAGAAACATGCTTTATTATTTTCGCATTCATTTTCTCATTTGTTTCCTGCATGGCAGAGACTTTACCCCATTTTTACTGATGAAAATACAAGCAGCACTGGGAGGTTAAAGTTACAAGGCTAATAAAGCTTGTGACTAGCAACAGGAGACGGCTGAGCATTTATTTAAAAAAGAGAACCAGTGGAAGGCAACGTTCCTATCTCTCCATGGAGACCTGCACCAGACCTGTCTGGCCTTGAGAGCTGGCAGGCCCTGGACTGGCAGATTTGGTGGAGTCCTTGGGGTCCAAGGCGCCCCAGCCACGTAGGCAGGCGGGAGGGGGACACTCCCCAGGGACAAAGCTCGCTGGCTGGAGCTGGGCAGCTAGCAGGCCGAGGCGCACGCAAGGCGGAGCAGGCCGCTGGGTGGCGCTGCGGGGCCGCCCCGCGCTAGACCTGTTGCGTCCGGGGCGCAACTCAATCAGGCTCGGTGCAAAGGGGCTCTCGCTCTCTCCGCGCCCCTTGCAGCACGCGGCTGCGGCGACTTTCTTGGGCGCCCCACGCCCACGTTAGCTTGGGGTTCCGATTCGCTTAGTTCTGTCTACTTTACCGCAACCGTTCTAGGCGCGTCGGGTGGGGGCGGGAGTAAAGTTTTCCCAAGCCGACTGGGGAGAGGGCTGGAGGAGAGAGACCCTCTCAGCTTCAGACCCTATCCCGGGCTGCACTGTGCCCGCTGGCTTCACGGCCGCCCCGGGGCCCCGCTTTCGGGAGGTGCCGGCTCCGGGGCCCGCCGGCTGGGCTGACCTGTGCGCCGCCCCCGCCCACCCCTTCCCGTGTCCCCCACCCTCCCCCTCCCGCGCGCTTGGGCCCCGGCAGCTCCGGCCCCGCCCGCGCCGGGGTCGTTGCAGTGCCCGTGGCTGCCCCGAGCTTCCCGGCCCAGGCGCCCCGGCCTTGTGCCAGCCTGGGCAGCGCCTCGGGGGCAGCGGCGCGGGACAGCGAAGGAGGCTGAGGCAGGGGCCCCCGGCGCGTGAGCTCTGCCGACCGGGGAGGCGGCCCCGGCTCTGGGAGCCCGAACGCAAGGCGAAGGCAAGGACGGGGCGGCCGGCGGAGGGGCGGGCGCCGCTCATCAGCCACGCCAGTCACGTCTGGGGCCACCCGGCTGCCTTTTTTCTCCTTTCCCCCCGGCTCTCTCCCCCTCCCCTGTTGGCGAGGGCAAAGTGGTGGCGGCGGCGCCATGCCCGGGCCGGAGTGAGTGCGCGCGGGCGAAAATGGCGTACATCCAGGTAGGGCTGAGGCTGGGCAAGGTGCGGGATGCGGGTGGGGGTGCCCGCCCCCAGCCCGGCCGGGAGCGCGCGGAAGGGAGGGCGCGTGCCTAGGCTCTTACAAACTTGCCTGCGGAAAAAGGATGCGGAGCGCAGGCAACCTGTGCGCGGCGGCTTGTTGCCCCAGGAGGAGAAGCAGGGGACCCCCCATTCCAGGGTGGAGGGTCTGTCTGCCACGCGCCCTTGCCTCCCACGGAGAGAATGGGGGTGGGGCAGACTTTTCTCCCCTTGCCCTCCCTTCCCTCTCTCTCCCTTCCCTTCCCTGGCACCCCACCCCAGGGGAGGGGCCGCGGCCCGGGGCGCGCCAGCCACCGGCCCGCCAGCTGCCGTTGCCGTGGTGACAGCTCCGGCTAATTGGCCGGTGAAGCGAGCTGGAGGCAGCTGTTCTGGCCAGGAGGGACAAGGACGTCGTCCCTCCTGGGCGCTGAGTGTCCAGGACTGGGGGACACGCAGAGGCCAGAGCGCACTGGTGAGGGTAGGAGCTAGTTACTTTAGCCTGTTGGATTGGGGTCTGCCAGTTGTAGACCCTTTTAAGAAGCTTCCCCAATAATCTTGGGCTGAAATTGTTTCTGAGACCTTTTTGGGGAGCTGGGGCTGGACTGGGCTGCTTTTTTGGCTGCTAGGAGAGAATCAGCGATAGGTCAGTGCCAAGGTCACACAATCAGACCCGCTAAGCTGCTTGCTTCTGGGGCTGCAAGCCAACAGGCTTCTGCATCCAAGGGCTCACAGCTTGTCCCCTCAGTGTCAGCTTGGAGACTGCTGATCCCCTAGTTCTGCTCTGGCACACATATCCCTGCATCTTGTCCTCAGACTTTCAGCTTGCCAGAAACTATGGTCTGTCACCTGGCCGAGGCTGCCCCACTCCTCTTCTGGCTTAGAGCCCCTGGATTGGCTCCCCTTTCATGGAGTCCCTAGGTTCTCATTTCAAGTTCGATGAAGGTCACATTCACTGTGCACCTTGTGAACTGAACGTTATTGGGGCACCATTCAACAGTCACCCAGCAAACAATAACCACCAATCATGCATCAACCCTTGGTGCACACAGCACAGTGTATGCCCCTCTGGATGAATGCTCAGCCTAGTGAGAGATGAACCTTGCAACCTTCTTCCGCGGTTCTTAGTTTCTCAGGGCGTGTAGCCCTGAGAAATTACCACTTGTTCAAGTCTGCACAGTTTCTTAGGGGCCAGTTGAGATCTAAAACATGCACGGTGTGGTGCACTCCTGTAATCCCAGTACTCGGGAGGCTGAGGGAGGAGGATCTTTGGGAGTTTGAGACCAGCCTGGCCTACAAAGTGAGCTCAAGGCCAGCCTGAATTGCATAGCGAGACCCGTCTCAAAAAAAAAGAAGAAAAGAAAAGAAAACAAAAACCATGCATGGTGGGGATGCATAGGGGATGTCTTAAGCATTTTGTATAAGGAGGACCAATGATACTGTTGAACCTTTTCTATAAAGTGCCTGAGAGTAAACACTTTTTTCTTTGAGGCCCAGATATTCTCTGCCTGTCACAAGTCAACTTTGACTGTACTGCTGAACAGCCATGGGTGGTGAACGAGTGGGCGTGGCTGTGTCCTAATAAAACTGAGTGAGGCCTGGGTTGCAGTTCAGTGATACAATGTTTGCAGTATATCACTACCAGTACTGGGGTGGGGGGTGACTTAATTTGTGGATGGTGAAATATGAATTCTATATACCTCACACAAATCCAGAAATAGTAATCATTTTATTTTTCCCAGTCATGTAAAAACCTTCTTACATTCTTAGCTCAAGGACTGTGTAGAAATAGGCCTGGGGATTTGGCCTGGGCTTGCAACTGCTGTTAGGATATGTGGACTCTCCTTTCTTCTGCTTTCTGGACTCTGTCAGTTCTGTGAGGAGCCTTACCAAGCCTATGATCTTGGGGGCATCTGGCCTGAACTCCTTCCTTGGGTACTCTGTTCTCAGACACTCATCTTGTACCTTGACAGAGTCACACAGATGGCCTTGTCTCTGTCTGTTGTGATTTTATTGTAGCTCTTTTTTGATCACCTTGTACCTGGGAAACACTCCCCTAAGTGGAGAGCATGGGCCTGGGTTGCTGTGGGAGAGTATGACTTTGTTCCAAACCCATAGCACTTTCTCAGGGGAGCCCCATGGAAATGCAGCCCTTTGCTGACTCACTGCTTACCTGCCAGGACCCTCATGGTACCTGCTACCGTCTAGCAGGTATTGACAGCCACTTTGTTCTCATAAGCCACAGAAGGGGCACACTATTTCGCAGCTGGGCAGCACAAGCATTTTCACAGTCAGCCTCCTTTCTCATCTCAATAGCTTCCCTTTACAGAGGGAGAAAAAACAAAACGTGCTCAGAGAGACCCCAGACTTGCTCAACACACATGATGGGTGGCTGTGATGAGGCCAGGATGGCTAGGATTTCCCCACATGGCTCCCTGTGTGGTCCATCACCACTTGCAGATCTTGTGTAGTTTGTGGTTTGAGTTTTGGTTTTGGAGGATTAGTGTCTCTGACTGTTTCCCAAGCTGCAGTTAATCCTTTACCACCTTAAGGATCATGAATTTTTTGCTAGCCACATGCCACTATTGTTAACTTTTTACAATAAATGGACCTCATTTTTTAAATTCTAAAATCATATAAAAACAATTTCGAGACCAGCCTGGGCTACCAAGTGAGCTCAAGGCCAGCCTGAACTGCATAGTGAGACTCTGTCTCAAAAAAGACAAAAAAAAAAAAAAAAAACACATGAAAAGAGGAAACTTTATGTCATTATGGTAATATGAAACCAGGATCATGTGATATAAGCAGAAGGCAATTGGAAAAATAAACACATATTATTAATTTTGTACAGGGGAGGGGTATGGCCGAGCTGGGGTCTGCTTTCTTTGTTTCAAAGGAAGTGTGAGGTAAAGGGTGAGCCATGAGACCAGACTGAGACTTTCTTTTTCTTGCAAGCGAGGTAATTGAAAAAGACAATAAACTTGGTCCCCTTGATTTCAAAGTTCTGAGTTTGGCCCCCAACTGTGTTCATTTCTGGGCTGCAACACAGAACTGTAACCTACCTGGCTTATTTAAGGGGAAAAACCGTCTTAACTGGAAGAGGAGTCTGTCTGTGCCCAAGCAACCTGTGAGAAGAATATGGAGTGGGGGTGGGGCCAAAAGAGGGAGGAAGGTTCCCCCCTCCCCCTGAGGACCAGCGCTGGCTTTTCTGGCTGATTCCCCCTATTAGTGGGTGGTCATATGAAACTCCCCACCATCACCATTGGAGCAGACTTGGAAGGTAGGACTTCTGGGAGGGCGGAGGAGCCAAGTGACAGCCACTCTGTGCCTGTTAGCTAATCATGTCCTGTTGGGTTGGCTTCATGGCTATTTCTGTATAGGAAGGTTTGGGATTCCCCTGAAGTGTGGCTGCATTGGATAGCATGACTATCTATCCACCCGCTCTGATTCATAACAGCATACGGTGCAAATCAGATCGAAATGCTAAAGTTGCCCATTCATTTGGTGTTGGTTAACCAGAAGGCTACCAGCAGCCCCGAGAATAGCAATACCTTGTTAGCAAGTCAGCTGCCTCCCCAGGATGGTAAGTGGAAGGATGCAGGGTGCTTTTGCTTGCTTGTTTTCCTTTTCGAGTTGCTGGAATATTGCTAAACTGGTCTTGTCTCTCTCTCTCTTTGTAACCCCTTCACCCCCTCCCACCCCCTGGCTTCATCGTGGATCTCTAAAAGGGCAGTTGGAACCACTAAACGAGGTGGGTTAATTCAATATGTGTGGTCTGGTTTCTAATCAAGAAATGTTTGCCTTTCATGTTGGAGGCTTACATGAGGTTGTGGGGATATTGAGTCTTAATCACCGGATGTTGATAAGGGCACAGAAAGGAGATCCCAGTGAAAGGACGCTAATTGGCAAGACAAGTGTCCCTCCTCACCCCTCGTTATTCCGTTAACTCTCTCTGTATACTTTGATGTCACTGAGATGACTATTTTTAAATATTTTTTTCTTTGCTTGCGAGAGGAGAGTAATATTCATTGTGTTTCAAGAACATATTGTCTGGCCCTGATGTTGTATAAAACATCCAAATGTCAAGAAAGACCTTTGCATAAACTACAGAAGAAAATACCTGCAAATGTTTTGCTTGCTCTGAATGGCTGTGCCGAATTCATGTTTGCCAATCTGTGCCCACTGTTGGTAAATAGGACTGGGAAACATTTTGTTCTAAATGCTAGCAGTGGAAGCAGAACTCCTGAATGTCTTTGTCTCTTGCAGGACTGGGCTGCTTGTAATTTTGGGTGTTGTTTCTCCTCTTCCTTCTCTCTAACCTTCCTGCCTGCCTACCTTTGCCCCTCCCTTGCACCCTCTGCCCGCCTGGCCTCAGGGTGTTCTTTCTAGAATCTCTGATCTGCTGCTGTGCAGATGGACCTGCCGGCATTGCTGTCAGAAGTGCTACGAGTCCAGCTGTTGCCAGTCAAGCGAGGATGAAGTTGAAATTCTGGGACCTTTCCCAGCCCAGACTCCTCCCTGGCTGTGAGTAAAACTGCTTTGAAATCAACCTCAGAAGCCTGTCTGTTTCTCTCTCTGTCTCTGTCTCTGTCTCTGTCTCTGTCTCTCTGTCTCTGTCTCTCTCTCTCTCTCTGTCTCTCTGAGAGGGGATTTAGGGTTATGAGAGAGGGTAAGAGAGAGCAAGGCTGAGATTCTATAGACATCATGGCTGCAGATGGGGGGTGTTTTAGGCCACTTGTTTTATTTGGCAAGCTGTTGAAACCAGCTGGCAGGGCAGAGGGGTGGTGTCTTTAGTCCAGCTGGGTTTAGTGGGCCTTAGTCGTACTGGGTGTCATTCCAAGCAGAAAAAGGCATTTGTGCACATTGCATTCTTCTGGGTTTCCATCCCAGGCTGTATGATAAGTTGTCCTAACACCTGCTCAGGGCTGGCACCTAGTAGATACTCAATAAATACAAGTTGCATACATGGGTGGCTAGAACAAACAAGCAAGTACCTTTTTGCTAGTTTGATGGAGAACTTGAAACTCAGGGAAGTGGGAAAGCACCTCCAGGCCCCATCCTGTCCTCCAATGCTGTTTATGTTCTTTCTGGCATCTTTCATTTTATTTCTAATCCTCTCTCCTCCCTCGCCTGCATACAGCATCTCCATCTGCCAGTTGCTCGGATATTTTGGGAACACAGCTTTGAAGCTTCTTAGCTTCTGGTCCACCTCTCCGTGGCTGGAGAGGCAGGGAGTCTATGGCTGGGAAAGGCCTAGGAGCTGTCAAGTACAACCTCTAACATATAGCTGGGGGTGGGAGCAAAAAGAGAGATGTAGCCAGGCTCAAGGTTGGAGCCCTTAGGTGGCCAGCCAGTCCTATGTCAGCTAAATCCTTGAGTTAAGATCCCTAGAGCCCCATCCCCCAGCAAGACCCTCATTCTCCCCTCTTAGAAGCAAGTTTGGTTCACAAACTTAATTGGTTCCACAATTGTGGTCACAGAATCCATCCCATGATTCTTGTGGAAAAAATTAAATTTGTGAACTGAGGTAGCAAATATTTCTGCAGCAAAGTAGCTCTGTGTCAGGTGTTGTGCATTTAGGTCCTATTTCCACTACAGTTTTCTAGTTCTGTGACCTTGGGCAAATTGTTGGATATCTCTGTGCCTTGATTTCCCATGTGTAAAATGGGGTGATAATACTATTTATTACATAGGGTTGTTTGGGGAGAGGGATGAATTTGCATGTGGGGAAATATTTAAGAATGTTTGAGGCTTGTTGTTGATCATAAATGCTAAGAGGTCCTTTCACCTTGTTTTGGTGTTGGTTTTATTGTCTGGAAAGTGGCAACAGTAAAAGAACTCCTAGGGCTGTAATTAAGAGTGAGAGAGATCGGGACATAACAATCTTAGTACACTAGTGAGAGCTTTGTGCGTGCTCCTCGCTGCCCCTAAGGTGTTCGCAGAGTCCCTAAGTTGGTGATGGGGACCCTTCCAGAGCTTTCCATGATACAAACAGCCTGCCCTGATTGGATGTTGAGAAATGCTAGGGAACCCTCCCCGTGATGGTAACTTGTAGCCTGAACCATACAGGTGAGCACAGGGTTGGGATTTGGGTGAAGGCAACTCATTAGATGATGCAGTGCTTGCTGCCCAGTGTGGAGTGTGGTTCTGTCTACCTGGGGTCACAAGAATGCCAAGGCTATGAGGACAGGGAACTTCATCTTGTATTTAATAGACTGAGCTGGGGGTCATAGTGCACACCCATAATCCTAGTATTTGGGAGGCTGAGGCAGGAGGATCGTGAGTTTGAAATTAGCCTGGGCTACATAACTAGTTCAAGGTCAGCCTAGACTACACAGTAATACCAAACAAACAAATGAACCAAACTAAGATAGGTATGGTGATACATACCTGTAATACCAGTTATTCAGAGACAGAGACAGGAGAGGGATCATGTGTGAGACCAGCTTGGGTACAGAGCGAGACCCTATCTCAAAACAAAAAGATCTAGGAGTGTAACTCAGTACTTCCTAGGTTCTGTATTCATTATTGAAACTACAAAATAGACTAAGCAGTGTGTAGGAATTGAACCTGGAGGTGCTGACCATCCAATTGTAAAGTCACTCTCAGTTTCTTTGGTAGTTATTTCTGAGTACCTGCTGTGTGTTAGGCATCTTGGTTTATACAAGGCTAGATAGAGTCCTGTTACCATGGTCAGGAGCTTTGAAATCCACTTAGGAGGAGATAAGGCTACTGTGGAAATCCCGTTATCCCAGAGTTGCTTTTACAACCTGTGCACTATGTGTGACAACCCAGCACAAGGCCTTGTTAGGGAAAAATCCAGGGACAATGGCTTTCAGGCATGGCTGGATCCAGGGGCCCATATAATGTCTCCGAGGTCTCTCTCTCTCCTGTGTCTTTTGAATTGGCCTCATTCTTGAGCTGGCTTGCTCCATACAGCAGCACTGTACTAGACTCACATTCTGTAATCTTTGCAGCAAGAAGCCCCCACAGACAACCAGAAGGACTTCTCCTGGCCTGCCTCACATCGTATGCCAGTCACTGTCTGCTGGAATCATGCCGTGTTGCCTGTGGAAGGGGTTGTTCCCAGGTGGTGTGCGAGGGCTGGGCTGAGGAGACCCAGGAATGGCTAACTGATGCTATTGGGCTGGAAGCAGAGCTTTCGCACTGGCCCTCTGGCCTCTGTGGGGATGACTTCTGTCTACTGTAGCTGCGTGAGGGTATGGCTGTGTTCCAGGAGCACCTCATTTACAAAGGTGGCCTGTGAGCTGGCTCTGTGGCCTGCTGATCTCTGTAGCAGATGATGCAGGTGTGGTGACCAGAGAGGAGGGGATGGACTATGTGCCAGAAAGAATGGGGACTGTGTGGGAAACAAGCCTTCAGACTCGGCCATCAGCGCTGGGGTCAGAGCCAGGCACCCACTCCCCAGACTCCCAGATGTTGAGGATTCCAAGTACGTAGCCTAACTCTGACATCAAACTGGAGGACAACTGTGTCTGGCTTTGACCTTTTGTCCAAGCAGAGAATTCTCTATGGGCAGACACTTATTTTGGTTGTGTCACAAAGCAGTCACTGGAGTGTCCTTTCCAGAACCAGCATCCCATCCATGGTGGTCTTTGTGAACGGTATCATCTTGAGTTGTGTAGTCTGCACTATGAACAGCTGTGTGTGACTTTCATACTTGTCGGGTCTGCCCCAACCTCAGAGCAGCACTGAACTCATTTTTGGCACTCAGCATCGTTCAAAACGGCAAGAGGAATCTCTAAAGGAGAGGAGGGTTAAATCATCGAGCAAGTGAATTTGCAGCTTATGCTTTCCACAGATTTATTTACTAAGTGGGCAGTTTCCTGTTATCAAACAGGCAGGGAGGAGAAATGTCAAGTGTATAGGTTTTGCAGCGCTGTGCCTGCTGTGATGTCTGAGCCGTGAACCAGGGCCCGTGTCTCTGTGGAGTGACACGTGGCAGGTGGGCTGGCCTGTGTTGCTCTTGGGGGACACACTATCCAGTGTCACACACACTTGTGTTTCACAGCCTGCCTTACCCGGGCTGGTGAGACTGGGCTGGTGCCCATCAGGAACCCTGCAAAATCTCCTGGCAGTGCCCGGAATGAGACCCAGGCCCTCAATGGATTAGGATGGCGCTCTTACACCATGCTACACTCTCAGCCCTTTTATTTTTGAGAGAGCGTCTTGCTAAGTTCCTGGGGCTGGGCTTGAACTTGTAGTCTCTTGCCTCAGCCTCCAGAGTAGCTGGGATCACAGATGTGCCTTACCACACACAGTTTAACTGGCTCCTTTTAGGCAAAATGCCAGAGTGAACCGATGGTTTCAGAGTGAATAGATGCCAGTTGTTTGTTGGTTCGAGCCTGTGCTGAGTGCCGGGTGTGTGCTCGGCTCTTACAGGCCTCACAGGGGAGGCCCAGGCCGTGACAGGAGTGTGCTGTCCCTACTTCAGCATCACTTGGCTCCACGGGGTCCTCCCACTCCACAGTGGTGCGAATTGGCTATCCCTGTCCCAGCCCAATCGCTCCCATCTGTTGTAAGGGAGAGGTGCTCTTGACTGCCAGCTTCTGGATCAAAGATTAAAATGAGCTGGTGCGAATGGGGCGTTTAGCATGGTGCCTGGCAATTTACAGGTGCTCTGTGTCTGGTGCCCTCAGTCATAACAAGTACACATCCCATCACTCAGAAGTGTATGCAGAGGCCTTCTATTCAATCCCCAGGGCCTCACCAAAAAATACATACCTTGGCATGTGAAAGGGGACAAGACCTGCACTTGGATAATTGTGATCCAGGCTGAGTCGGCTAAGAAGCACAAGGAGAGTGCGTTCATTCGTTCACCAAGAAGAAAAGTGCAGAGATCCCCTTGCGCAGGCATGGCGCTGGGTCAGGTGGGCTGTGGTAAGCCGGGTGGATGTGCCCCTGACACATGGCACCACAGCCACCACCACTGACGACAGCTATGTGCAGAATGGAGGAGAGGACAGGTGTGGGGGAGTGGAGGTGGGCAAGAGGGGGTGTAGGGAAGGAGGGTAGGAGCAGATGCCAGGGACAGATTGGGGATCTCTCTGAGGAGACACCACTGAGGTGGAAACCTGAGTGATGAGAAGGAACCAGACAGGCAGAGGGGGACTGGAAGGGCGTTGGGGCAGAGGGAACACCACGGTTCAGTGTGCTGGAGGAAGCACAGGGCAGCCTGGCAGCTGCAGTTGTGTCTGATGGCATCAGGTGACATTTAAGCTCATCCTGGAAGGCTGGTGGAATCTCACAGCAGGGGTGGCTGCCATGGCAGCTGGGAAGCAGGGTCACATACGGGACAGGTGCCCCAGAGGCCATGACATTTTGGTTCTGTCTTATTTGGGAGGTACTGCTGTCTTTTCTTTCTATTCTCTCTGTCTATCTCTCTCTCTGTCTCTCTGTTTCTGTCTCTCTCTCTCCCCGCCTCTGTCCCCCCCCCCCACTTTCCCTTCTTTCTTTCTTCCTCCCTTGCAAGACATGATCTTGCTAAGTTTTTAATAGGCTGGGCTTGAGCTTGGAACCCTTTTGCCTCAGTCTCCCAGAGTGCTGGGATCATCATGATTGGGAGCTGCTCCTCTCATTTCTGGGAGACAATGATCACTTCGGTTTGGCCCCATGCCCTGGCCCCCTCTTCCCTGCCCCTTCTCAGGCAAGGAGCAGAGAGCAAGCAAACATTCCATTTCCCTCTTACAGCAACTACAGTCTTGTCCTGGCCATGACCTGCTGTCGCTTTGAAAGCACAATAAACCAGTCTCATTTCATGCACAGGTTGTATCTGAAAACCTCACAGGAAGCAAAACTTGCGTTTTTCAAGCTGAGTTCCCTACAGGCTTAAATGTCCAGTTGAGGGGCTGCAGTGTGGGCAGGCGTAAATCTGCAGCCATCACGGCTCGGGGCCGTGTTATCAGCAGCACCTCGCGCCCACATCACCCCCTCCCACAGCGTCTTTCCTGGCTGGGCGAGTATTTTGAGGATCTGAAGCCATCCCTGTGGTAATATCAGCTATAGCACCAAGCGCTGTTCTAGCTATTTTTTTCCCAGTTGAACGGGGGCTGGAATCTAGGACCTTCACACTGAGCTGCATCACCAGCCATTTTTATTGTTTGAGACAGGGTCTCACTAAGTCGCCCAGGCCGGGCTGACATTTGCAGTCTTCGTGCCTCAGCCTCCCAGAACTCTGGGATTACAGGCATGTTTCACCACGCGCAGCTTTGTTCTAGTACTTTATATGTGATAACTCACTTGATATGGACAGCGGTATCGTTGGGGAAAGGGAGGTACAGAGAGAGGAGGGGCCTTGCCCAGGATTACCTAGTCCGAGTTGCCACCCAAAGACTAAGATCTTAATTACTGCCTTGTATCATCTCCTTCCTTGTCTGCTTCCCCTTCTCCAGCCTGTTTGCATTTCTCATCTCCTTTGGGAGCACACTGAGTCACAGCTGCTGCTGCTATTCCATGTAGCTTCTGTTCTTAAATCCTTGAGTCTCAGGGTCATTCCATAACTGTTTTCCTGCCACTCCTTTGAATGACATCATTATAGAATATTTTAAAATTATAGACACAGTGATACTTACAGAAGTTTGGATGCATGTAAACGGCCACATGGTTCATTCCAGCCTGATTATTGACAGGCCTGCCCTTGACTACTGTGGCGCTCCCAAGTGCTAATAGCCCAGCTCTGCTCACATCCCTCCACGCAGAGGATGCACTGAGACTAGGCAGATTCTTGGCTGACTGTTATAAACTGGGAAATCTTCCTTCCTACCCCTGCACATTTTGTGCAGAACACTAAGGGTTTAAGAATGCAACACTAGTTCAGATTTACATTGTTCCAGGTTAGGCCAAAGGGTTTGAGAGCTGCCGTTCCATGGATCTGACAGTCCCTGTGCTCTGCCACTGAATGTTTGCTCTGCTTGCTCCCAGCTCCTGGTCTGTGAGGCATATGTAGGGAGACAGTGTATGGGCAAGGGACAACTAGCCATGGAGCCCAGACGTATCCCTCGGGAGTCCTTGGCGACTTCTGAGACCTCTCCTTACCTCTACAGGGTAGCCAGCCGGAGCAGTGACAAGGACGGTGACTCTGTCCACACAGCCAGTGACGTCCCACTGACTCCACGGACCAGCTCCCCAGATGGGAGGCGCTCGTCCTCGGACACTTCCAAGTCCACGTATAGCCTGACCCGGAGGGTTTCCAGTAAGTGACTGCTAGGGTCTGGCAGGCTCTCTGGGACACCTACCAGCATCTCCGGGGAGGGTTATGAAGGGCAGGGTTGGTGGGAGGAGGAAATAAAACTGTGTTAACAGTCCAGGAGATGAGTAACAAAAGAGGTAATGACACCACAGTGAAAGTGGGTTGTGCCCAACCTGCATGATTTCTGCTGAAGGTTGGTTAGAAGTGATCGCTTTGATTGATCTATGCTGCTACTGATCACAAGTTTAATTGATGCTAAATGAGTTGTCATTGTCATGTGTGTTATATCTGGTCCTGCTACCTCGTTATACAGCTTGCCATCTCTGGGCCCCTGGGGTGTGTCAGTGGCCGGGCACAGAGGGTTAGTAGACATAAACTTAGCCTCATGCAGTGACAGATGGTAGCTGATGTTCTGTGTGAAGAGACACTAGGGCTGCATGGCGACTATGGCCAAGTGGAAAGTCAATGTCTTGTTGAAGGGAGCAGGTGGCTGCTACTGCAGCATAGCCATTGGTGGCTATGTGGGGGTTATGGGCCCAGTGTTGTCTGATCTTTCTGAAGAGAAACTGGCACTGTAAATGAAATTCCTTAGCTTATACCTAAACAAAATATGAACCTAAGACCAATCTGGCCTCCCACTTTGCTGAGTTCGTTGCACATGTGTTTGACCAAATGGTACGATTTGAGTGGGGAAGAGAAAGAAAGATACAGACCAGGGGCTCCTGTCGTCTGTCACACTACAGAAGTATTTGCCATCTTACTGAGCTAATGTTTGAGATTCACTTAGCAGGAGGAAAGTGCTTCAAATCCATAAGGCAAATTTACCCTAGTGGAGATGACCTGTATCTAATCTTTCCTAGGAGTAGGTGGGGAAAGGAGGAGGAGAAAGGAATTCGGGGGCTTCAAGTCTGCAGGAGACTGAAGGGATGTTGGTCTTCTGGAGGTCTTGCTTTGTCTGTGAAAGGAGAGGACTGTCCTACATCTGCTGTCCAATCCAATAGCCAACAGTCACATGCAGTTGTTGGCCTGTAAGTGGCCACAGGCTAGATCAAAAGATGATGTGACTGTAAGACACAGGCTGGACTTTGAAGGTGCTAGGAAAAACAGACTTTAAAGGACCTCACTAAAATGTTTTTTGTTGATTACCTGCCAAAATGACAATATTTTGGAATACAGATTGTGAATATCCCTTAGACTTGGGACCAGAAACATTTTCGATTTTAGATTTTGGAATATTTCATATATATCATAAAACATCAGATTTAGGACCCATGGTTGGACATGAAATTCACCTGGGTTTCAGAGCTTCTGTGTACAGCCCGGAAGTAATTTTATATAACATTTTGAGGGCACCTGCTTTTTGACTGCTACCTTCCATAAGAGGTCAGAGTGGCCTTTTCCCTGTGGAGTGAATATCAGCACTCAAAAAGTTTTGGATTTTGAAGTATTTTGTATTTTCTGATTAGGCCCAGTCAACTAATAGGTCAAATGAAAGTAGCTATTTAAATTAAATCCCACCTGTTTCTTTGTGCATTTTAAATGTTATGACTTCTGGAACATTTTATGTTACCTGAGTGGCTTGCGCTGCTGGCATGCATTGTATGTCTGAGGCCAGTGCTGACCTGGATGATTACCATCTTGTTCCCAGCTCTGAGCACAGGTAGTTTGGATTTCATGTTTATTGTTGCACCTCTTGTGCATCAGGCAAGAGTCTCACAATGTTAGCCGACAGGACAGATGTTTGGGCAATGGGCAGTAACACCATGAGCTTGCTGTCAGAATAGAGGGAGGAGCAAAGACTTGGAATGCTGGGCTTGGGAACTCTGCTGACTGCTGAAGAGGGGAGAAGCAGCCTTGGAACCATCAGGTTTGAAGAGGTCTAGTTTTTGCCATTTATGGGGTTGTTGCTCTGCACCCATTGTGCCCAGTCCTTTCCACACATGGGCTCAGTGAATCTTCATACTGTCTTTGAAGTAGCTGCCATTACTATTTTACAGAAGCAGGAAACTGAGGTCCAGTGTCTACAGCATGTGCCAGGAGTCACAGGGCTCATGAATAACTAGCTGAATTGGAATTTGACCTAGGCACATGGCTCCAGGGTCCATCCAACCTGTCAAAGTGGATTGCAAGATGATGGTCACAGCGAGACAAACGAGGCTTGACACATGGTACCTCCATTTATAAGGATGTGACCTTTGGAAGTGACTTGAAGTTTCTCTCTCCTCATCTGTACAGTGGGGATAATAGAGATTACCTAATAATCAAAGGGGCTGTGAAATTAGATAGGTAAACACAGGGCCGGACCCCTGGCTGCTGGGATGATGGCGGTAGTGACAGCGATGGTGATGCTGACACACAAATCAGAGTATAGTCAGCCCTCTGTATCCATGGTTCTGCATCCTCCAGTTCAACCAACCAAGATCAGAAATACTCGGGAGGAAAAATGCTTCTGTGCTGAAAATGCACAGATTAATTTCTTGTCATTGTTCTCTAAATGCTATAATAGAACAAGTAATTACAAAGTATTTACATGGCACTAGAGATTACAAGTCATCTAGAAATGATTTAAAGTTTATGGGAGGAAAAATAAACCACGGTAATTACAGGACGCCAGGGATATAGCTCAGTGGCACAACACCTGTTGGGCAAGTGTAAGGTCTTGAGTTTGATTCCCAGTAACCCCTCCCACCCTCTGCCAAAAAAAGGTATATGGGAGGATGTGCATTTGTTGTGTGTAAATATTGTGCTATTGTATATAAATGGCCGGGGCATCCACCTATTTTTTGTATCCATGGGGATCCTGGAGCCAGTCCCCATGCATTGAGGGGTAACTGCAGTTGCAGGTGCCCAGTGGTAAAGAGCATTTTGAAGCAGAGGGAACAATGTGGGAACCCCCTGGCCCAGGGAGTGATACTCATTGCTATTTCTGGTTCTGTTTAGGTCTTGACTCAAGACGGCCAAGCTCTCCGCTCATTGATATCAAACCTATCGAGTTTGGCATCCTCAGTGCCAAGAAGGAGCCAATCCAGCCCTCGGTGCTCCGACGGACCTACACCCCAGACGACTACTTCAGGAAGTTCGAGCCCCGTCTCTACTCCCTAGACTCCAGCAGCGACGACGTGGACTCTCTGACTGATGAGGAGATCCTGTCCAAGTACCAGCTGGGCATGCTACACTTCAGCACACAGTACGACCTGCTGCATAACCATCTCACCGTGAGGGTCATCGAGGCCCGGGACCTGCCGCCCCCCATTGCCCATGATGGCTCGCGCCAGGACATGGCTCACTCCAACCCCTACGTCAAGATCTGCCTCCTGCCCGATCAGAAGAACTCAAAGCAGACGGGGGTCAAGCGCAAGACCCAGAAGCCTGTGTTTGAGGAGCGCTACACCTTCGAGATCCCCTTCCTAGAAGCCCAGAGGAGGACCCTGCTCCTGACTGTGGTAGACTTCGATAAGTTCTCACGCCACTGTGTCATTGGCAAAGTGTCTGTGCCTTTGTGTGAAGTGGACCTGGTGAAGGGCGGGCACTGGTGGAAGGCACTGATCCCCAGCTCACAGGTAAGGCCGGCTTTACGGTGTCTCCTCCTGCAGGCTTTACTGAGGAATGAGCACTTTTATTTCATTTTACTATTTAAAACTATTTTTGGAGTAATAACACTTTTTCAGACTGAAATAATTTTTGGCTCATAAAAGAAGTTGCAAATATAGCACAGAAAGTCTTCATGTCTTCTTCATCCTCTGAGGATGACATCTTACACCCCAGAGTATGTTAGCCACATCAGGAAGTAGAAACTAGATTGGGCCTTGTTCAGCTTTCATTGGTTTTTTTATGTGCACTGCTGTGTGTGTGTGTGTGTACGTGCATGTGTGTGCACACACGTGTGTGTATTTCTGTGAAATCTTATCACAGACATAGATTCATGTGACCACCACTATTCTGGGAGCTTTTTTGTCATTGATGCTGAGTTATTTAATCAGGAGAATGATTGTCCAGGGTATAAAACTATCAGTCATTTTGACTTTCAGAAATTGATTTGGCAGGACAGAAAAGTGAGGTCAAGAGGACTGCATGATGCATGGATGCTTCTCAGGCAAACGGTTGGCCTCCTTCCCCTGCGCAGCCCAGGGAAATGTGATACCACCGTGGGCCTGGCTGTGTCCCCAGCAGGCTGCTGAGCGTTCGGTTCATTTTGTACCTGCTTTAGGTACTGAGGTCTGGAGGAGGAAGACTCACCAGTAAGAAGTCTCTCCAGCCTGGCACACTGGTGACAACAGTCCAGTGTGATGCAGGTGGGGCTATTTAACATGAAAACACTAGTTACATCTCAAAGATGTGTCTTTTGCTCCAGGATTTGATGATCTGGTACCACAAACAGGAATTTGCTTTTTTTCCCCTTGGAGTCATAGATAGAACTAGGGTCTTATATTTGCTAAACACATGATCTACAACTGAGACATGCCTTAGCCCTGAGTACAGATTTTATTCATTTTTAATTTTTAAAATTTTCATTAGTACATGTTTGAAGGTTTTAAACATGAGGCCCAAGAGTGACAGTTTCACGAAAGAGTGTGTGTGTATGTGTGTGTGTGTGTGTGTGTGTGTGTGTGTGTGTGTGTGTGCATTTTCAAAGGTAGAGATTTATCCCTGTCTTGGATCGAATTCTCTGAGAAGACATTGAGGCAAAGGACATTGTTATCAGAGAGATGACACTAGTAAGATGCAGCAGGACAGAGCAGGAGTGTCACATGAAGAGTGTACAGTTGAGCTGGCTCTCACAGTGGTGATGCTCCTTAAACCTGCTGGGGAGATAGAGCTCATACAGCCATCGGCACCTCATCGCGGGTGAGGGAGCCAGGCTGTATACATAGACACTCTCTCATCACTGAGTAAGGCCTGCTGGGGTTTGGAAGATTAAGTCCCTGCCCCTTCTGGCCTGTGGCCCTGGCAGATATGAAATGGCGCATGAGGTGGCAGCTGGAAAGCAGCCTGTGTGTGCTGAAGCAGTGCAGGAGAGGGGAGGAGGGTAGGCAGGTGTTAGCAAAGTCTGCCGTTGTCCCAGCCACCACTACCCCCGGCAGCCTTCCCATCACACCACCCAGGGAGGTTGTGTGTTTCCTGTGTCTCTTCAGGGACATCTGACATCACTGGGTCTTGAAGGAAGGACCTGTCTCGGCCATCTAGAATCTTACAACATAAAAGACACAGCAAGTTCCAACTTGCAAGGTTCTGCTCATTCTCGCAGGAGATGCGAGAATCTGATGTCCATACATCTGGCCTCCTTCACACCTTTGCTTGGATGGCACCTTAGTAAAGCCTTCCTGGCACATCACCGTACTTTGATTTCGTCTCTCTGCCTTCTCACCCTTCCTCCTTCCCAGTTCTGGAGGAATGGGAGATGGAGAAACCTAGGGGAGGGGAACTGGTAAGGGTCCCCATCCCATGGGAGCCATTGCCACCCTCTACTTTCTCCCAGGTGGAGTGGAGGTGTGACACCACCGTCCAGGTGTGAGGCCAGATGTTCACACTGTCAACTTGTTGAAGGGCCTGGTGGGTGGTAAACTTATGACAAGTGACAGTTCTGGTTGTTAGGAGGGGACATCATCTGTCCTGTGCTTCTTCAGAGCAAGGCTGTACTTTATAATTTCCCAGGGTGCTATGTGGTAATGACACTTGGTGAATTATGAACTGGGAAGGCAACGGGTGGAAAAGTTTCTGACTATTCCTGACACTCTGCCTTTGTAAGTGTCCCTAGAGATCCACTTTGTCCCTTCCTGTATGTGACAGTGAAGCTCTTTACCATAGACTAAATCTGCCAGTGCATTGATCTTGGATTCTCGGGCCTCTGGGATGTGAGAAATACATTTCTTTTGTTTTTCAGCCACCCAATATATACTGTGTTTGTTCTAGCAGCCCAAATGAATGAAGACAAGGGGCAGTGTACTGACACCTGCAGCACTTGGAAATCTATTTGAAAAAGGAGAGGTGAATAGACAGATACATGATAATATAAAAGTGGCATATTTAAAAGTAAGTGTAAAATTGTGAATAGCAATAAGTGTACACCGTAGAATCTGGGTGATTAGCTAAGAGCACTCATTACAGTTCTTTCAGCTTTTCTGTATTTGAAAATGTTTGGAAGAAAATGGGAACAAAAGACAAAAGGAGACAAAGGCACCCATTAAGAATAATTGCTGTCTTTGGGTGAGAGGTGATGACAGTCTGGATCCAGAGTGGGCCCAAGGTGACAAGTGGCCGGTTTGGGATGCATCCCTGGTCCGCACTGAACCCCACTTGCGGGGAGTTACATACTGGAGGGGTTTCCATTACTGCAGCTGTTCTCTGTAAATAAGCATTAGTACCCCCCGCAAGGGGTGAGACCATGAGGTTCCCAGGCCTCATCCCTGCTGTTCAGATGTCCTAAGCCTCTGTGTGTGAGAGTCTACTCCAGCTAAGGGGTGGTGAGGTGCTTCTGTGGGGACTCTGCACTTCATTCTGAGACCCTGGGGGTGCTCAAGGGTCGGAGGGTTTGGCTCTTGGAGCTGAACAGATGTGGGTCTTGGGCTTGGCGTTGCCACTCACGGGTTGATTGGTGATGGCTTAATGAGATGGCATACACTGGAGTGGGCCTGGAATACAGTGGATGTGGACACCCAGTGTCCTGCTGCCATTGTGATGGCATGAATGGAGCCATTCTGGGAAGGAGCATACTTAGGTCAAATGCTCTTCAGAGTTCATGGAGATAATTCTGAGTCATGTCCAGGTATAAGGATGGAACCCAGGACCTTCACATTGAGCCCTTTTTTATTTTTATTTTGAGACGGGGTCTCACTGTGTCACTAAAGTACTCATTCTGGTTTAGAACTTGTGGTCCTCCTGCCTTAGTTTCTCAAAGTGCCACAATGCCCAGCTTGTGTGTCCAAATCTGACTGACTGCTGAGGAGAAATGTTTGATTTGGTTCCAAAAGAAGAAAATGTCTTCAGTCAAAAGTGATATTTGTACACTCAGAGGGCTAGATATTTATGTTTCTGAAGATGACTTTCACCTGAAATTGCTCTGGTCAAAGGAAAACTTTAGATCTTGCATGTCCAGGCTCCTGGACCCTGTGGCTAGGAAGTGCTATCTGACCCAGCCATCTTCTCTGGTGACCAGTGACCCAGGGGAGTGTCATCTGCCTCCTAGCTTGGGCTTCCCTACAAACAGACCTCCTGACAATGATTTCAGTGCGTGTGTTTTCTTGGAGGGGACACCACGATGACCAGAAGGGAAGAGGGTAAAGGAAAGTAATTAGATAGTGAGTTACCTTGCAAGTTGCTCACGCCTGTGGGCCTCGGGAGTTCATCCTACAGGGAACTCAGTGCGGCAGGCAGGAAGGAAGAGGGAGCTAGGGATGTGTGTTCGCTGGGTCCCATCACACGTGGTTTCTGGGTGCTCCCAGGAGCCTTAATGGTGGGGAGAAGGTAGCAAAGCAGCATAGTACCAAAGAGGTGGCGATGACAGCAGCCCTCTTTCTCTCCTTTGTATTCTGTCCAAGCTACATGTCCTTAGAGTGGGTAATACTCACCCCCAGTGAGGGCCTTCCTGTTATCCACACCCAGGACTATGCCAAACCAAGCACTGGATTAATTTAGTTATTACATATCTTTGATCCCAGCATCACACACTCTAGATCCAGTCACCTCTGAAAAGCTCCACCAGTGACTGCATGAGGCTTTGGGTAGGACATCTAGACACAAACCATAGCAACATGAAGGTTCCATCCTCAGTACCACAAAGAAGATACATACAAGTACACACACACACACACACACACACACACACACCAAAAAGCTGTTTATGATATGCTTTATGAAGGTAATTATTTATGACATTTTAGTGCACTTGCCTTTGATTGCCACTAATAATTTGGGTTAAGAAAGTTTTAGATTTGGGAATATTTTGGATTTTTAGATACATTAACTATTATTATCCTATTTTATAGATGAGGAAACTGAGGCTCACATGAAGTAGCTATGGCCATAATGCTAGAATTTCAACCCAAGCCATTTGCCTTCAGAGGCTGTGTCCCCCTCCAGTGTATCGCCTTGTGATAGACCAGATCAGGCAGGCAGAACCCTGGTAAACAATGAGGACATGATGACTGGGGGCCCAGGCACCTGGTGGGTGCAAGAAGAGAGGTGGGGATGGAGACCCCAAGAAAAGGAGAGGAGCTTGGGGACCAAGTGAAGTTGAGACCAGAAGGAACTGGCCTTGGAACCAGTTTGGGTCTCAGTATATGCAGTGTGATCAAAAAATACAGTGAATGTTTCTTTAAATTTAAGTATAGTACACATTGTGATTAATGTGTCTTTGTTTTTGTGTGTGGTTAATGTATCTTTATTTGCATTTTTGTGGCTGCCTCAGTGTTCTGAATAAAAATGTTTTCTTTTCTTGGTCATTTTGACTTTGTGGAGGAGCCAGAAGGTACACAATGTCAGATCTGGTAAATAAGGTGGATGAGGACATGCTGTAATGTTTTACCTGGCAGGTGCTTTGCATCAGTACAGGACATGAGATAGCCATAAAAAGACACTCATGAAAGAGGCCCTCCAGAACTGCTTCTGAAAGAGGCAAGAATGATGGGCTAAGTGTGTTCACACAAGGAGGAATATTTTGAGGAGGACTAATGACAGTGTATCTTTCACTATAATAATTTTTAAATTTTTATTTATACTTCAGTGTATTTTTTTGTCATGTACTGCTTTGATGTTAACCTTAGAGTACTTTGAGCCAGAGGGTAGAGAGAAGAGATTTAGAAATTCTTTTTAAAGATTTTACTTTTTAGGGCAATTTTTTTGTTTGTATCTGGGCTCTTGTATTTATTTAATTTTACATTAGATTTTATTGGTATATTTTAGATGCACGTAACAATCACTTTCATCATAGAGAATTTGTACCTCTACATGATATAACTTGTTTTGTTCCCCATGCCCCTGCCCTCCCTTCAACTTTTCCGCCCTTCCCCACTTACAAAGCTTTGGTTCTGTTTCTCTTTTCTCTCTTTTTTTTAACTTTTCTCCTCTTTCTTTTGCCCCTTTCCTCACTTTTGTTTCCCTGCCCATTTGAGCACTTTCCTCTTATTTCAAAATAGGAGATTTTGGTAGATGCTCCTTAGTTACAGTTTCAGTTTCTCACACCAGAGAAACTTTGGTATTCACACATACGTGTCTGGTTTATTTCACTTAGGAGTATAGACTCAGGATGCATCCATTTTCCTAGAAATGTCTTGAGCATGTCCTGCTTTATGGCAGATAGTAACTTCATTGCATAAAAACATCACATTGCACAGAGGACTAAAGGTCTGTGACCTTGGAGGAGACGCACACCTCTTGCTGTGGGCCAGATCTCAAAACAGAGGGCAAAACAAATGTAGACACACCCTAAGTATAAACATTGGGGATTAGGTATGGATTACTTTGAGAAGCTAGGAGTCACCATCCCAACCCCCTACAGAAAGAATCATTGATCCATAAGAATGCTCACTTGCTACATGACTCACTTCCCCATATGTATCTAATTTGGTCAGTTCTACCTGAACAATTAATCTGATTGGTTGACCACAGTTATGTCCTATCTCATGCCCATCTACCTTGTGAGTAGTTCTCAGTTTCCCTCACCTTAGACCCGCCTCACCTCATGGTTTTACTCTATAAAAATCCAGAGAAAACATAGAATCTTTGGTAACCCCCTGGGGACCCCTTCTGTCTCTCTTTCAGACAGAAGCTTTCTTTTTCTCAATAAATATTTCTGCTCTTTAAAAAAAATCACATCTTTATCCATTACCAGTTGGTGAGCATTTGAGTTATTTCCAAGATTTGGCTATTACAAACTGTGCCACTATAAACATGGGGTGCGTATGTCACTGGTATGATGCTTTTAATTCTTTTAAAAAGATTCCCAGGGGGAGAATGACTGGGTCAAATGGAACCTCTAGTCATAGTTTGTTGAGAACTCTCCACAGTGATCTCTACAGTGGTTGCACCAGTCTACACTCCCACCAATAGTGACCTACCGGCATTTGTTATTGATTGATTTCTTGATATATGGTCATTGTTTCTGGGTTGAGATGGACTCTCCGTGTTGTTTTAATTTGCATCTCTCAAATTTGACCAGTAATGCTGAAAATGTTTTCATAAATTTATTTGCTGTTTTTATTTCTTCATCTGAGGAGTGTGTATTCATCTCAGATGTTAGGACAGTTTTAGGCCACAGAAATATTGGGAGGAATGTTCAGAGGTCACCAATGAACCCTGTACCCCCACACAGGTAGAACTTCTGCCTGTACCATCGTTGCTCACCAGAATGGTACATTTGGGGCAATTGCTGAACTGTATTGACATCATTATTGTCCCAAATGCATAGTTTAGTGTAGGGCATTGAATGTTCTGTGGTTTTTGCCAAATTGTGATGACATATATCCACCATAATGCCATATAGAGTAGTTTCGCTGAAAAAAAATAATAATTTGAGATGCTCGAAGTTACATGCTGATTGTACCTGGTCCTTGGAAACTACTTGGAGTGGTAGATGGCCCCAGCCTACCTTGTCAGTTGCAGAAGACAGCCTGGTAAATATGTACTCCTAGCTGCATTTTGGATTTTGAGGTCTCTCTCTAGGCAAGACCCTGGAGAAAGCAGATGTAGATGTTTTAAAGAGTCCCTCATTAACTAGCTCTGAGCTGCCTGCCATTTGCTGTGACCCTTTCAGAAACTTGGCCTTTGGGGCTGGAGATTTAGCTCAGTGGCAAAGCGCCTGCCTTGCAAGCAGGCAGTCGTGAGTTTGATCCCTGGTACCGATAAAAAGGAAAAAAGACAAAAACAAAACAACAAAAAAAACCTTGGCCTTTGTGTGTGAGTTAAAACCATTTCCTACCCAGGTTTTGGAGAATGGCAGTGATTTAGCCCAGGCCAGAGCCTTACAAAGTAGACGTGAATTAGAAGTCTCTTTTTAAGTAGTCCTTGTTATTTTCCTCATTCTTTAGTAGAAACTGATTTTTCTAGTTTAGACTTCAACATGAACTTTTGATTCCTAGTTATAACATGAAATAGAAGGGGCAGCAGAGGTGACTTGGACCAGTCAACTTCCCTATTTTATGGATGAGAAAGCTGCAGTACAGAGAGGTTGAGAGACTTAGCCAAGCTCACTCAGCTTTCCATAACAGAAACAGACCTTGTGCTAATTTGCCTGACTTCCAGGTGAGCGGTCTCTCCACTGTGCCACTGCACTGGGCCAGCTGCCTTGCCCAGCAAAGGATAGTGGCTAAGAGCACAGGCCCTGGATCCATCCAGACTGTGTTCAAGTTCTGACCTGTTTCCCATTAGAGGTGTGGACGCAGGTGGGTTGCTTTCACGTCCAAGCCTCAGTTTCCTTGTTTGACAAAGAGGTATCATGTGGTATGCTGCTGCCAGCTTGCGTTGGCTCACAGAAACATTTGTTAAGCTTTCAGGAAATTTATAAACCTGGTGATGTCACATCAGCAGCTTGAAATCAGTTGTTGTGTATAAAAAGACAAGTGCCACAAACCCCTTTCCCCTGGAGAGTTAAACATTTTCCATCACAGCATTTATTCTAGCAGACCTACCTGGAGGGTTGTTGTGGGCAGTTGGAGATCTAGCCATGTAATGTGCTGATAACAGCCTGGCCCATGAACTCAGCACTGCCAAGTTGTGATCAGAAGCACAGACCAGCAGTCACATAATACTCAGGTCAGGCCAGCCCAACCACTTCTAGTGGTGTGACATTGAGTTGTCACTCAGCGTCATTGGTGAGAGCTGGCTTGGCCTGAATGCTTTCTAGGGACTCAGCATGGCCTGAGGGCTTTCTAATCAAGTTTGAAACCCACTCATAGACTGTCATTATCCTATTATTATTTTAGAATTAAGAAACTGATGCACAGAAAATTTGAATCCCTTGCCCAAGTCCACGAAGTTGGTGAGTGGAGGAGACTACATTCACTCTGGTGGCAGCTCTTCACCTTTACCAGTCCACCAAGGATCAGCTTAGCTTCTTGGAAAATGGAAGGAATAACAACCCCAATTTATAGTCAAGCTGTCTGTTGAGTTTTGCCAGGTGGTACAACAGAGCAAGGCCTGTTAACTTGGACTTACTACTGGTAACGTTTAAGTAAATGTCACAGGCAGTCATTACTGTGATGATTATGCTGAAATCTTTCTGGTCATGAGATTGACACTTACTTGGATCCAGAAGCAAAGAGTAACTATTGACAGACAAGTCTTCATCAGCTCCAGCAATCTTGGGAAGATGGGGTCCTGAGTTCTGAGTGTTTGGCAGGTTGGGTGGCTCAGGTATCTGAGCCAGAGGAATCACAGAGAACTCTGATTCCAGAAAGAGAAGTTGAAGTTGAAGGTTTCCTTGGGCTGTCATCACGGGGTGAGTAGATATGTATGGTAGATCTGAGACTGCAAACATGAGCCGGTCCAGTCTGTGCCCTTGACTGTCATGATATAATGAATAGTAATCATTTATCAGCTGCTTCCTGTTTCTTATATTGTGGGCCACATTTTTTTTAAATCCCTGGAATACTCACAAAAGCCTGTGACATTAGTAATCTCCATTTTACAGGGGAAGAAACTGAGGTCCTGGTCAGTGTGTGACTTGTGTGAGTTATTCAAATGACAGATCAAGGAGCATCACTTAGCATGACTTGAGCTCAGTACTTCGTTAGTTGCATTAGCCACTGAGAAACATTCGTGGCCACCCAATTCTATGATACAAGGAGAAAATTGGTGGAGCTGGGAGAGAAAGAGTCTTTATTTGAAGCAATAGCACACTGTCTCTGCTCATCTTAAGAAAAAGATTGAATAAGATAATAGATTCAGTTCATCAACGCTGATCCCTAAGCATAGTGTTATCTATTAAACCATTTAGTGTTCCAGCTTATGGTGTAGATAAGAAGACTGAGGCCAGGGAGTTACAAAATATTCCTACAACTAGCCAGCTGGCAAATGGCAGAGCCAGGATTCATGTTGGGCTCTCTGGAAGAAAAGAAAGATTAAATCATCAAGATGCCTACAAATGCTCTTGGGCAGTTCTTTATGGATCTTTGTGTGTTTCTCTCTAGAGCAATGCTGATACTTAGTGATATAATGTGAGCCATTATATCACTCTGTGATTTCAAATTTTCTGATAGTCACATGTATTGGTCAACTTCCCTGTTGCTGGAACAGGTGCTCAACACACACACTTTAGAGAGGTTGGCTCATGGTTTCAGAGGGTCTAGTGCCTGGTTGACTGGCTCCAAGCAGAAACATCATGGCAGAAGGAAAAAACATCATAGTGAAGCAAAGCTTCTAGTTCATGGTGACTGGAAAGCACATTCAGGAAACAGAAAGGGGTTGGGGACAGGATGTAGTTTCCAAGGTCACACCTCTTTGACCTATTCAGATACACCCAGAAGCGTGCTTTATTCTTTCCTTCAGCAGATCTCAAGCCAGTCAGATTTACATCCTACCTTAACTGTACATCACATTTAAAAAGCTAAAAAGAAACAGGTGAATTTAACTTGAACACTATTTTATTGAATCCAGTACATCTAAAATGTTATTTTATTTTTAATTTTTTTTCAATTAAAGTCCAATTTAATTGCTTATTAATAAAAACACAGAAATTACAGTTTTGAAATCCCGGAGCCCACCCCGCGGGGTCACCGGAATGAGCCACCAGCGGTCCTTGCAGCCTCTCCCAGGAGGGCCAAACCCCGCAGGGCCCAGCGCGCCGCGCATCCACCTGGGAGGCTCTGCAGATGGCCTCGGAGACAGGGCAGGTTCGCTGCTGCGTCCAGGCTGGCACTCTAAGCTTCTCCTTGCTGTCCTTGACTCCAGAGTGGCGAGGCTCAGGAAAGTTGCAGTGAAGCCTGCGGAGCGCCTGGTGCCCCGCAATTATCACTCACGCGCTCCACGCGCGACAGCATCTGCAATAAGCGCCCTTGGCTGGGAAACTACCTGGGCGTGCAGCACGAACCCAGCGCCCGCGTCACCTAAAATGTTATTTTACATGTCATTAATATGAAAAACATAAACGTGAAATGGGCTCCCTCTTATCATGCTAACCAACACACTTGAGGTGCCCAGCTGCACTCCTGGTGTACAACCACAGAAGGCTGATGGCTCCTGTATAGGCAATCCAGCTCTAGAATGATAAGAGTAATCCAACTGGCTCTGTGAACTCCAAGCTTCCCTCCCTCCCTGTCTTCCTCCATCCCTTCATTCTGTTTCCCTTCCTCCCTTCCTCCAATCAAGTTCTAGAAGATGAGAATCCAGTGGGTTCCCCTGGGGCTAGGTGTCCAGAGCTGACGTCACCAGATGTTTCTAGAAGGTATGGCCTTGTTTGATTTGGACTTTTGCTCCAGCTCTTAGAGGCTTCACGATGTATGGAGACCCACTGTAGGGAGGAAGAAGCAGAGGGAGAAGTAAGGTAGAAGGCTGAGTTCCAGGAGGTTTCTGACCAGCGGGTGGCCACATTGGCATCCTCGGCTCTGGGATGTCTTGGAATTGGTTTGGGAGGGAGATGGGGCCAACAGGAATCTGTGGAAGTGAAGGTCAGATCAGCTGCATGCCACTGGAGGCAGGGCTGCATGCTCCTGTGGGGGGTCAGCCAGGGGACATCTCTGACGACATTCCCAGACATCCCCAGATCTCCCTCGATGACTCTCCATGTCCTTCAGGGCCCAATTGCAGGAGTCTCCTTGAGGGCCAAATGCAGAGACTCCAACTAACCCAGGTAGTCCAGGTGACCCTGTGGCCTGCACTTACATCCTGTGAGAGAGAATATTGGTTTCTGGGTGATGACTAGGGGCTCACGGAGACTTGCTCATGTAGGCACACAGAGACCAGCTGCTCTGCAGCCCCTTGTAGGGCAGAACCTGCCTCCTATGTGTGAAGTGTCAGGACCTTGGGCCACCTGGGACAGATCCCAACTGAGAGGGAGAAGTGTCCCCTCAGGGTACAGTCCCAGGATCTTCAGACTAGATGTGGGGGCCGAAGCCTTGTAATCAGAAACATGGACTCTCTAAACAGTAGACATTAGAATAAATGATCTCAAGCCAGCACTTAGCCCAGCACCCTGTATTAGTGTGCTGTGGCTGCATAATAAATCACCAAAAACATGAAAGAACATCAATTTATTATGATTTCCAGACATGACTTACCTGGGTCTTCTGTTCTATCCCACCTGGTCAAAATCAGGGTGTCACCTGGGGCTTGGATCTCATCTGAGTCATGAGGCCTCTTCCAGGCTAACTGGTTGCTGGCATAATTCAGTGTTGCATAGTTGTGGGAATGGGTTTTCAGCCTCTCCTTCTGTTCCCTGCCCCATGGACCTCTCTGTAAATGACAGTTAGCTGCTTCAAGGTTGAATTGAACTTATCCTGGAGAGATCTGCTGCTGCTTGCCTGATCACGTCTGGCCCACCCAGGATGACCTCCTTTTCAATGAACCAGTTAACTGGTGAGAGACCTTAATTATGAATGAAAACCTTTTTTCTGTTCTGTATAATGTCATCCAGTCATGGGAGTACCACCCCATGTCTTAGGTCTCACCCACACTCTAGGGGAGGGAGTTATACAAGGTCTCTAGAGGGCCATCTTAGAATTCTGCCCATAACACCCTTACAAAGAGGACACTGATTGGTTGTTTCAATCCCATGACTACCTTTGAACCAATCAGCCATGGCTGGGAAGAGGCCATGCTGGGTAGGGTCAGATGCCCAGGGTTAGTCTCGCTTATATCACTGCAAAGAGGTGTTTATTCCAGAAGGGGGAGGACAATACATGGGAGCAACAGGTGCCTCCCAAACCCGACACTGAGCTAAGGTACCATTTTTATAATAGTGAGGGCTTCTCAGGTCAGCATATGTAAGAGAGAAATGTAGCTGCAAAGGATGCCCTGAATTTGGAAAATTTTTCCAAATTAAACAATTCTAGTATACATGCTGCCAAAGCAGAGCTATTGGATTCTTTCCACATGCCAGGCGTGGGACCAGGCACTGGAGTGTAGTGGTAAGAAGGTGGGCTGGAAGTCTGACAGCTCTGACTTGTCATCATACACCTTCACCCACTCAGCAGATACTTACTGAGCACTTGCTCAGCCTGGGCACTGATGTGCCAGGAGACTCCGTGTGACCTTGGGGGGAGGCAGCGCCTCCATCTTCAGTGGGGAAAGTGGAAATAAAAAGCAGAAGAATAGTTACCAAGAGCCCAGAAGCTGGAGTCAGTCTCCTCGGGTTCATAGCCTTTAAATTGTTTCAGCAACACTTTGACTCTAAATGTGTGGGGTTTTCCCTATACCAGTTAATTCTCCATCTCTCTGAACACCAATTTAGGGTTGTAAAACTCAATTGTGACACTAATTCCTCTGAGTTAGTGCATACCCCAAGGGGTAAAAACTCAGTTCCACTACTAGGCTCACTTCAGAGGCCAGTCAAGTCCCAGGTTGCTGACCAGCCTGGAAGTGGAGAGTTCCCATGGCCCATCCTTAGGTTCAGTCACCTGCTAGAAAGAGTCACAAAGGCACTCCACTTGTGGTTATCCGTTCATTATAAACAGCACAACTCAAAGCTGAATGTGATGATGGACACCATAATTTCAGCATTTGAGAGGCTGAGGCAGGAGAATTGCAAATTTGATGTCAGCCTGGATTACATAATGAGACTCTGTATTAAAAACAAGAAATATATTCAGGGACCATCAAATGGCAGGGTCATAAGGAGAGGTGTGGGGCAGTGGAGGTGTGGTGGAGCGCACATCCCTCCCTAGGCACATCACCCTTCCTCTACTTTGATGTAATCACCAAACCAGAAGCTTCCAAACTGTTATTTAGGGGGCTTATAAAGGGTCTATGGTGCAGGCACAGTTGGTTAAATCATTGGCCATTGGGCCACTGAACTTAACCTCCAGCCCATTCTCCTCCCTGGAGACTAGAGAGTGAGACTGACGGTTGCAACACAGCCTTTCTGGTGACCAGCCCCATCTTTAAGCCATCTAGGGCTTCCCAGCCACTGGCCACCTCCTTTGCATACAAAAGCCAACTCTATCACATAAAAGGTTTTCAAGGATCTTGAACTATGTGGCAGGAACCCAGTATAGGCACCAGTGTCCTGTCCACATCCTGGCTGTGCCACTTGCCTGCTGTGCCATGTCAGCTGTGTGCCTATACCCTTGGAGGTCTCAGCTTACTCATGGACAGTGGAGGTAATAGTACTCTGCAAAGGATTGTGGAGAAGGTTAAAAGGAAAGTATGTGGTGTGTCCTTACTAGTGTGGGCTGACATCAATACATTATCATTATCATCATCATTATCAGGAACATCCTGATGAATGAGATAATGCATGCGGCATGCTTGGCTGCTATTTGCTGCTAAAGTTAGGGTTCATTTACATGTTGAAGTGTCTGGAGGTTTTCATACATTGACTTTAGCTTGGGCCTTGGGAATAAAGTGGAAAGCAAAGAGCTTGTAATCCAAGCTGATGGCCACAGAACTAGAAGCATAAATTGTGTCTTACTGTGCTAGTCGGGTTGTTTTTGTGTTAGAATATCTGAGAAGGTCAACTTAGAGAAAGGAAGGTTTGTTTTGCCTCATGATTTCAGAGACTTCAGTCCACAGTAGCTAGTTTCCACTGCTTTAGGCCTGTGGAAGGTCATGGCAGAGGAAAGCTGTTTACCTTATGGCAGTCAGGAAGTAGAGACAGAAGGAAAGAACCTGAGAGGAATGGTCCAGAGACCAGATAGGATCTTTAAAGGCATGCCCCTAGGGAGCTATTGCCTCCAACTGGGCCCACCCCCTGCAGCCTGTTGGTGAGGTTGGCATGCTCCTGATCCAGTCATCTCTGTAGGCCCCCTCTCTGAACATTGCTATACGAGGGACTAAGCTCTCAATGCATGAGTCTTTGCAGACACTTCTTATTTAACCTCTCGCACCCTAGCACCTCCTTGGGGTGAGCTTCTTGGGGCCTGTTCATGGCACTGAGCCCTGCGCTGCACCAGGGCCTGGCTTAGTGGCAGTTCTGTTCATGGAATGAATGACCCAACAGTATTCAAAGTAAGAGATGACAAGCACGTGACAGAGAAACTTGCCCCACTGGGCATGGGCCAGTGTGGGAGGCAGATTGGGATATCCATTTGCCTGACACACGAGTTGCCCCTATGGGGAATGATGTAACAGGAGATTGAGGGCAGCAGATGCTGGGGAATGAAGATCCTTGCAGACCAGATGGTAGATCTTATGCATTATCTGGAGGGTCATGGGAACCATTAAAAGACAAAAAGTTAAGGGGGCCACTTGGTCAGATTTGAGTTTTCAGTCGCTCCTGGGGTGGCACAGGGGCTGCATTTAGAGCAAGGTTCTCTCTGGTACTCCTTACATCCTGGGATGGATGCCCTGTACAATAAATATTAAGCATCATACTTAATCTCTCACTATGAGATGCTAGTAACCACTCCCTACGCACATTGCTGCAACCCAAAGTGCCTCCAAACACTACCACATGTGTCCTGGGACACAGTCACGCCTGTGAGAACAGAGGCAAGGTGAACCTTACTGGTGTAGGAAACACCTAGGAATGCCTTAGAGCAGAGGAGGTGGCTTGCAGTCAAGGAGAATTAGGGTTAGGTCTCTAAGATCCCTCTCAGTTTTTCTGGTTTGAGGAGCTTGCTGGTTGGAGGTGCTAGAGAGTGAAGCGGAAGGAGCAGGCAAAGATGAGTGGGTGAGATGACAGGGTTCATCTAGAGTACAGAATGCTGAGGATGAGAGTGGCCATCCCCATAGTGATTCTCACTGGACTAAAGACACCTGAATGATTGTGAGTGGTCCCATGGCTTGAAAGACCCATTGCTTTGTGGCTCACAGCAGCACATTGTGGTGGGAACATATGGCTGCACAAATCTATTCACTTACTGATCAGGGAGCAAAGACAGGACAAGAAAGAGGCCAGGGCTCCACATTTCTCTTCAAGGGTATTCTCTCAAAGACTCAGATACCTCCCACTGGGCCTCATCTCGCAAAGTGTCCACCGCTTCCCAATAGCACAAGCTAGGGACCAAGCTTTGGGGAACATTTGAGATCTGAACTATACCTGCTCTCAAACCCCTGATCTTTCTTTCTAGCTCAGCATCACATTTGCTGGGGAGACTTAGGAAGGTCAGCTTCTGTAACACCCCTTATTCTTCACAGTATATAACACCATGCTATGTAATTGCACAATTAATTAACTAGACACTAGAGTTACTCATGAATTATTTACTATCAGGAATTCCATTACAGGGACCTTTCCTGTCTTGGTCACTGCTGTAAACTTTGTCCTGACCTGGTAACTCAGTAAATGGATAATTACTGAGCACCTGCTGTGTGAATAACATAGGGTAGCTTCTCTGTAAATACCTATGGATGGTAGCAGGGTGGCTCTGAGCTGGAGCAGGAGTGAATGAGACACCGAGCAGAGGAGCTTGCTGTGCAGAAATGGAAAGGAGAGATTGTGGGAAAGCTTAGGGCTGGGTGCTCCTGCCTTGAAGACCCTCCCTCTGCTTCTCCTGCTTCCCTGCATGTCCTTGTTCCCTTCTCAGTTAGTGCTAGTTCTGCTCTAACCAGGGTGTTCCCACTGTGTGTTCTCTATTGTGGACACTGAGTTGCTGGAGGCAGTGCTAAATGTCTGGCATGGTTTTGAATTTGGGCTGAGTGCTGCATCTTCTAGAACAATCTCTGCTGAATAGGGCTGTGCAACAAGAAACTCAGGGGAAGCTGAGTTCGCATGAAATCAGTCTCACTCTTTCAAGATGCCAGAGTGATGCCAGAGTGGATCTGAAGAAGGTTGATCACATCTGGATGGCCAATGAGTCGGGGACATATACACTCAGACATCAAAAGATTGAGTGGCTCTCCAAGATTTCCTGGAAGGCTTAGCATCACATGAAAGAGCTAAGTAAACAGTTCATCACACCAGCATCTGCTAAAGGTCTGTTATGGACCAGAGGCACTGGGAGATGGAGAGAAGTAATATAAGATCACTATCTTCAGGGAGCGCTTAGCCTTTTGAGGCAACAAGACAGGAAAAGAGGTGACCACTACCTCAGAATGAAAATAGAGCCTTCTCGCCCACCAAAACCAGGCCCAGGTGGTCAAGAACTTATATCTGAAAGGCCAGATTTTAGTTTTAGAAGGAAATAAAAGAGGTATCTTTATGGCCTTGGCATAGCTAAGCATCTCTTCTAGTGATCATAAACTAAGTACCATAGAGGGAAGAAATGGATGTAATTACCATGTTAAAGTGATGAACTGTTTCCCAGAAAACATAGTAAAGAGAGTGAAAAAGCAACCTGAAAATGTGTTTACCCTGCATCTATATCAGTTTACCAGGGCTATCATAACACAGTACCATTCACGGTGGTCTAAAGAAGGATATTCACTGTCCCATGGTCTGCAGGAGGTCTGCAGGCTGTGCACCCCTGGCGGTCACTAGGGAAGGGTCAGATCCATGCCTGTATTCTGCCTTCTGGTGGCCTGCTGGCAATCCTTGGTGGCCCTTGGCTTGTAGATCTTTGTTTCCACATGCTGTTCTCTCTTTGCATATCTGTGGCCAAATGTCCCCTATGTATAGGGACTCTGATCATTTTGGAGTAGGACCTACCCTGTTCCAGTATGACTTTATCCTAATTCCCTCTGATAGGCCCCATTTCTAAATCACATTCTGAGATACTAAAGGTTGAAACTTTGTGACAGAATATTCGTATTTGGGGAGGCACAATTCAGCACATAATAATATATAACTGCTGAATAATTAGTATCCATGATATATTAAGGTCTTTTGCAAGTGATTAAAAGATAAACACTCAATAGAAAAATAAACAGAAATTAATAGGATTTTCATAGAAGAAAAAGCATGAATAACTGATAATCATGAAAAAGTACTTACCTTTAGCAATCAGGAAAATGCAGACTAGGTCTTCAGTAAGATATCCACTAGATAGGAATAATTTTTAAAACTGACAATAATAGACAATGTAAGCTAGGGTGAAATCTATATGGTCAGGCACATTGTGGGGAAATAGGGAGCACTACAGAGAAAGTTAGAAAATCGGTGTTTCTGAACCAAAAAGGACAATAGTCCCATATCAACAGCTTATTCTTCCATGGTTTCAGTTACCAGGATCAACTGTGGACTGAAAATATTAAGCAGAAAATTCCAGGAATAATTCACAAGCTTTAAATAACTTTTATTCCAATATTTTATTGTTATTGTTTTATTAGTAATACTGTTGATCTCTTACGGTGCCTAATTTATAAATTAAATTCTACCATAGCTTTATATATGTAAGAAAAAATCAGCGTACACAGGACTCAATCCTATCTTGGTTTCAGGCATCCACTGAGAGTCTTGGACCGTATCCCCCACCCACAGAGCATAAGAAGGAACTCCTGTCAATTGAAGCATGGGTGTTTAACCTTTTAGCTTGCCTGAGCTACACTGCATGCAGAGGAATTGTCTTGGGCCACGTGTAAAATATATAGTTAATGTATATTAGTAACAAAATTTCTTTTATTTCTGTGTCTTTTATTATAATATTTTTAAAAGAGGTAAACATGAAACTAGCAGGATATTTGATGTCATTCTTATGAGGCTGATACATCAACATCTGATTCAGTGCAAATGGTTGCGCTTCTTAGTTCTCAAGGTGCTGATCAAATTTTTGTTCTAATTTTATTCTCTGTGTGGTTCGCCCTTTAAAATGGTGTAGTCGCTCATGGAGGTCACACTACAATGTGGCCTTCCCTACACAGTCTCCTGTCGCAGTTTACACCCGACTGTGCAATTGAGTCATGGAAAATAATCTTTAAAAATCATTAATAGTGTTAAAAGGTTACAACACAGGATGTAGGTTTGACATGCTTGAATTAAACTGTTATATGACTAGACAGTAGTTATAAAAGTACAAATAAAATTTGTTACTACCTTATGCTTTTTTTTTGGCAGTTATACCCATCTCATGTTGTTAAGATGGTAACACCCAGAGCCGGTCACATCATGGGAGGCTTGCGTGTCCCCTCTGCTATAGCCATGAAGCTAGGACAGCCCCTTTAGCATCAGTCTGGCAATTTATTTTGAGTGGTTAAAAAAAGATGTTGCTATTCCTTGAGCCAGTGATATCACCCTTGGGTGTTAGGAGGATATGGTAATCTAAAAGAAGAAGAAGGAAAAAAAAACCCGAGTGCCCCACTGAGGTCATTAAAAATAACTTACGTATGTAGCAGCAGGAAAATCCATTACAGTCTTTCAGCCTCAAGGAATATTTCATGTGGGCATTGAAAGTAATTTTTAGGATGTCTAAGTCATAACAGAAAATGGATGTGCTCAAGTCCTTAGAAAGGGGAAGTGAACAGGATCGAGGTGCCGTATGTATATATGCCAGTTCCACATATTGAATGTATTTATTACATATTGCAAACATATGCTAATAAAACATTTTTTGAAGGGGAAAAAAGAGGGATTTTAGTATTCGCCTGCTGACAGTTCAGCTAAGCAGACATGCTGGCGTGCTGCCAAAGGCGGTGAGGAGGGGGAGCATTTGATGAGATGTGTAAGATGCTGAGATTGTGGTCGAATTTTGCTTTTTCAATAATCCATCCCTATTGTAAGGTTGTTTGTGCAGTAAATTAAGAGACAAAATAGCTTCTCCCAACGCGTGAGAAAGAACAAAAGCAGAGAGGAGCCCGAGCAGCTGTGTTTGGCATCTTCAGAAGTTGTGCACACACATCTGATGCCCTCTGCTTAGGTGAGCGTGAGCAAAAGTGCCATTCAGAGCACTTCAAGGGAGGCCTGCTGGGAGAGCCAGGCTCTTGTCTTCCCTAGAAAATGTCTTTTGTCCCAGATGGTTTTCTTTGATTTCTTTTTTATTGATTAGGACTTAACTGTATTTAAAGGCTGCAGGGAGAGAATTTTGTTTTGCCTGGGTGGAACTGAGCAGGTTTTGTACAAGCCGGTTGCTGGGGGCTTGCAGGGCGGCTTCTTGATTCGTTTGAGTAATTTAGAGATGGTCTATTTTCGTTCTCTCTAGCCCACCCCACATGCTTCCACCAAATTAAGCTCATCAAGCTCTTATAAAAAGGGAAATGAGCCTTGTTTATTTGTGACGTTGCCTCAGAAAAGGAGAAGGTAGCATGACACTGGTCACCCGGCTGCTTCCTTCAGCTCAGCTTCAAGGTTGGACAGGGCAGGTGACAGAATGTCACACAGACATCCTCACTGGGATCTTAGTGTGGCAGCTGCTCAGCCCCATGCTAGGGATGGTTAACCTGTGGATGAGGTCTCTCAACCCATTTAGATCCTTGCAAATCCTTGTAGACAGATAGCTTTTAACTGGGTGATTTTGCCTTCAAGAGACATTTTGGGGCATCATAGTTGTGCGATGTCATCAGTCACAGGACAACCCTTCATAGCAAAGGATAATGTCCCAAGTGGCAGTAGTACAGACATGAGCGACTCCTGTGGTAGATTAGATCCAAGACAAAAGATTTATATTCTAAAAGTGTTGGAGAATTTTAAACAAAGAAATGAGAGAATGGCTTGGTTTTGTTTTTCTTTTATAAGCCTAGAATAAGCCTACATTATTTCAGCTCTGATATTGCAACCTTTTCGGATTAAATTTGAGTAAGACAGATGAAACTTCAGAGGACTGATGATTCTGTCTCCATCCCATCCCACCCCACCCCACCTCCACAAGCATCCATATCCTTGAGACGCCCAAACCCACCTATCAAGAGAATTAAAAAGGGCCTAATGAAGCAGAAGGAAGGAAATTTTTCTGGAACATAGCTTGCAGCTGTTGCTTTGGCATCTTTGGGGCTGGAGGAGACTTAAGCCCAGCTCAGTAGAGGCAGTGAATGGATCTTTCTGATAACTATTGGAGAAGAGTTTGAAGTCTGGCTTTTGCTAACAATTTGTTCAGCCAGAATCATGTACAGGAGAAAACTTTAAATCAACTCAAGACTCAAGGTTGTTGAGTGTTTTCTAACTGAGACACTATTGATATTTTGAGGTAGATCATCTTGGTTTCGGGGGAGGAAATGTAGGCCTGTGCTTGGCAGGATATTTAACAGCATCCCTGGCCTCCACCTGCTGGGGCCAATTCTCCCTTTCTAAGTTGTGCCAGTCCAAACTGCTCCTAGACATTGGCAGATATCTCTGAAGGTAGTGAGGGGAGGAAAGGGCAACATTGTCCCAGGCTGATAGAAGCATAACTGCTTATACTTAATGGGCATCTGCAAAGATCACTGTCCATTCTGCATCATTTTGGGGGGCCAAAGACTGGGGAACTCCTGGATGAGATGGCCTTGCTGTCTGTTCTCAAAAAGTCCTTTTCCTACAGCTTTTAGATGTAGCATTAGATATTTTTAAAGAAAAGAATTTAAGAGGATGCTGGCTCTAGGAATCTTCTAGGGACGTTTTGGGCCCTGAGATAGTTGGTGATGCAGGGATGTGGGGTTATTTTAGTTTTGGGGCTGGAACTGGGGCCCTAACCACTGATTCTCCCATGTTGAAGGCTTATGATGCCCAAGTGGCTGCTGCGGTTCCTTCATGCTTCACATCCTGAAGCAGAGGGCTGGCATATAGTGCCATTTTCTCCAGGACTGGTTTGCAATAATGATCTTGAGCCCTCACATCCTTAGAAGTATGGCGTATCCTTTCCTGTGTCATTCAACATGTTAACAGTTCTCAGCTGTAAATCTCAGCTACATTCTGATTTCTTGGTGATTCTTTTAGTGTTATTTCTGAAATACAAAATTCTTGCCCCAGAAGACATTTTCCCTTTTATTTGAAGTGGAGATGCAGGATCTCACCTGCTTCTAAGGAGGGGCCAGTGTTATCTTTTCTTCTGATCAATGCAGCAACAAACTAGGAGTGCCAGGGAGTGAGAGTGGCATTGTCAGGAGGATCCTAATATATTTTTAAAATCTGCAAGGGGTGATTGAAAAATATGATGACTGTTGACATGTAAAAAATTTTATTACAGTAGGATTGGATGTGGTAGTGCATGCCTGTAATCCCAGCACTCAGGAGGGCGAGACATGTGGATTGTCATGGGTTCAAGGCCAGCCTGGGCTTCAAAGTGAGTTTAAAGCCAGTCTGAACTATGGTAGTGAAATCCTGTCTCAAAAAAGAGAAAAGAAAAAAAATTATTACAGTAAAATCCCCCATTGCCACTAATCTCTCTCAAAATATTCCCCCTCACTTCCGACACATTTAACCTATCATGCTTGCCCCTTTCCGAAGCAGTTCTGAGGGTCCTGTGTCATGAGGGTCTTTACAAAGCGACTTCAAGCTTTTCAAAATGACCGCAAAAAGTAAACATTTTGAGGCAGCTGTGACAGTGCAACTGAAGACAGCCACGAAAGAGTTTCCAGAGCTGCTTCAGAAAGTGGCAGGAACAGCGGAATGAGTGTGTTCAAAGGAAGGGGAGCGTTTTGTGAGGGATTCATAACAATGTGTCTTTTACTGTAATAATTTCTTAAAATTTACACACACTATTTCTTGATCATACCTCATCCTAAATTATTAACCATCTTTGGCTATGTTAATAACAAGTTACACACTCAGGAGGCTGAGGCAGGAGTTCGAGGCCAGCCTGAATTGCATAGCTAGACACCATCTCAAAGAGCAAAAAATACCCGCCCCCCCCCCAGTTTCTTGGTACTTTCTATTATGAAACTGAGAAATTTGGGACCAGAGCATGGGAGGGAGGTTGGGGTGGCAGGCAAACTCCCTGCTTCTGTCCATTTACATAGCTGCCCTTCTCTGTAGGACTGCCCTGCACTAAGGTACACTGAAATCCCACTGATTTTTCCAGGGTTAGCTCAAATTCTTCCTTCTCCACAAAGACTTTGCTGACCACTCCCCTGCCAAGAATGGGTTGTGTTCAGTTAGTCCTGGCTCTGTTTTTAAGGCCCATTAATGCGTAGACCCTATGATTTTTAAGAGGAGAAATTCATATAAAATAAATGCTGTCTGTTTTGTATATGTGCTGCCAAGGTGAGCACAAGTCTTTTTACAATTGAGTGGTATTGGTGCACTCTGAAGTGTATAAATGTCACCTCTGTGACATTTATAACTCCAAGACTTTTCCACAGGAGACTCCTGTACCCAGTAAGCAGTCACTCTGCATTCCCTTCTCCTCGGGGACCCCGACAATACTAGCCTACTCTTCTGGATATCTCATAGATGCAGTCATGCACTATGCGATCTGCTGTGTCTGGCTTCTCTCACTTCATATGTTTTTGACGTTCATGTACATGGTAGCATGTACCATGCTCCATTCTTTTTTATGACCAAAGAACATGCTATCGTGCAGATATACCATGTTCTGTGTTTCCATTTGGTGATGGACATCAGGCTGTTTCCACCTTCAGACTATTGTAAATCGTGCTGCTGTGAACATTTGTGTACAGGTTCGTGTGTAGGTGTATGTTTTCTGTTCTCTCAGATATAGGCCTAGATGTGGAATTGCTGGCTAACCTTTTAAGGACCTGCCACTGTGACTGTACAGTTTTCTATTTCCACTTTCCAAGTACAAAGTTCTAATTTCTATATGCTTTCACCAACAATCTATTTTCTGGTTTTGTGAATTCATTTGTGTTTTATCACAGCCATTCTGGTGGATGTGGAACCCTTGGAATTTGGATTTGCTTTATATCTTTGCTGCTCTAGCTCAGTCAACTGTGACTGCTTGGATTTTATGACTGCACTTTTAATCACTGGCAGTACAGTATCCAGTTTAATGTATGGGCTGAATTTGAATCCTGTTCTTGAATCCTGGTTCTTTCATCTGTGAAATGGGAGCTTCTAGATTGTTGAAGAGAGAAAATGAAAATTGGCCTTATTGTACCTGGGACCGTGCTCATGGCCATGATGTCTCTAGTGCTGAGGATCCAGTAACTGTTAATTGAGCATTTTGAAAGTGAATCAACAAGCTTTTTGATATTGTCCAATTGGCCCTGTCTTTATTTTCTACCAACTGTTTCCCTGACTCCAGACAACAGCCTTAAAAATTGATCACTCCTGTCATCAGGCAGAAAGAAGGATCAATGCGAATGTTTGCCTGGAGAAACCCACCATAAAAGCCATCATGCATGTCTGGGATGGAGACAGAATAAGCAGAGAGAGCAGCAAACCTGCATACTACAAAAGGAAGAAGAAACAGAAGAGCTTTAGTTTATTTGAGATGAGAAACAAACAGAGAGCCAGTGAGTCTGGGAAGCGCCCTTGCTTGAGGTCTGGCTGGTAGCTCTAGGGGAGAGAAAGGGATATTCTGTTCACTCTTGAAGGTGGTTGTAACCAACCATTGGGTGCCAAGGGCCTGGAAAGTGGCCTCATGTCTTCTTCATGGTTCCTGTGAGTGTGGCTGGGTGGCTCTTGCAACACTGCAACCATGCTTCCCTTCCCTCTGTTCTTTAAGCACGCCAGGTCTGTTTCTCCCTCCTTCTGCCATCAGACTTTTCACTTGCTGTTCCTTTGCCTGGTGTAGCCCAGTCCTTCCTGCCTGAGGCCCTCACAGTGGCTCTCCTCCTGAGCTCCCCCACTCTGACTGGAGTGGCAGCTTCCACGTGTACCCATCCTTCATCAGTATCCTGCCCTGCCCAATTTGTCTTGCCTTCTGTTTTAATATTTGTTTTCTGTTCCCCCCCCCCAAAATCATAAAACACTCAAGTACTCATTGCTCAGATCTGATAAGCTCCCAGTATTTTGCTGTATTTTCTTGTTTCAAATCTTCCATATTTAACCAACTGTATGAGGTAGAATTTACATGTCATAAATTCAGACATTTTAAAGGAGTCATCTGTGACCTCTACTACCACCACTTAAGTTATAGTATTTCCCATCACCCGTGAAAGGCCCTTCATCTCTCTCAATGTGCTATTTTTCTTCCCAGTAATTGATCAACATTATCCAGAATCGCCTCGTTGATGTATATTTTTATTCAGTATGTTACCTATCTTCTCCATTGGAGCCTTTATTCTATAAGGCCAGGAACTGTGTTCCATGCACAGATGTATCCCTTTCACAGGCACATAGTAGGCCTGTGTAAATTAACAGACTAAGATACGCTATTCAGCATATGCTGTGTACATCTTCATGTAAGTGTGTGGGTACATTTCTGCACCTAGAACTAGTGGGGTCAAAGGACAACTGACTTTGTTATTAAAAAAAAAAAACATTTAGAGCAGGGTATGGTGATGTATGCCTGGAATATCAGCACTCTTTGCAAGTTCAGACCTAGCCTGAGCAACTTACAAGACCTTGTCCAAAATAAAAATAAAAAGCACTGGGCATGTAGTTTATTGCGAAGGCCCTTAGTTCAGTCCCTAGTACCACAAAAAACAAAACAACAACAAAAAACACCTCTAATCCCTTTCCTTTTCCGGCCCAGTAACCATCTGTTGTTCTTCAGTCTCTTGTCTCTTTGAGCTGAATAACTGTTGTAGGGCTGTCCTATGGCTGGTAGGAGGTGGAGCAGTTTCCCTGGCCTCTATCCAGTAGTAGATGTCTTTAGCACCCCCACGACTGTTGTGATGACTCACAATGTCTTCAGACTTTGCCTGGTGTCTCCTGGGTGCAAAATCCCTCCCAGTTGACCCAGAAGCATCTCATGTACTGGTTTATATATGTAAGCTATATGCTGGTCCATATAGGTAAGCTAACTCCTTGCCAAACTCTTTCTCAGTTGGACCATCACTAAATAAATTACCTTCCCTGACATTAGATTTTTAGGTTCCATGTTTGTATCTTGTTTATATACTTTGACTGCATTACAATCCATCCCCTACCTTCCACCATGTATAGCTGCATCATGAGAGAAGCTGGTGGACTTTCAAAGGAAGGAGGTGTCACTCTGATTTGTGACCTAGGAGGAACAAAGTCTAGGAGAATACAAATGGCTTCTCCACAGCCTGGGCTCCTGCAGAATTCCCAGCCTTATGTGCCTGAAGATAAATATGACTTCCAGTTCATATGTAAGGATGCTGTCTCTTCTAGGTCCCTGAGAACCAGCAGGAAGTCTCTAGCAACTGTTAAAGGGATCTAAACTTGTTTTATTTGCTTAGGACACTGAGTTGACAATTCCTGTCTTGGAAATCATATGCCCAAATCAGGGTTGCTGGTCACCCAAAGGGGTGAAGATGAGCAGATGGGGCATGGTAATATGAAGGGGCAGGTCTTATCTACTGAGTATTGCATGATGATAAAGAAAAAATATCCAGTGACACCTTTGAAGCACAGTTAGGCAGACTTGATTCAGGACCATCATGGTAGTTAGAGGCACCATGGTGATGGGATTTTTATGGTGGGAAAGTGACATTGGGTTCAAGTCCAGGGTGATCAGACATCATCAGATTTCAGATAAAGAGGCTGATCAGGTATGAAAGGTAAGGAGTTCCTGTTAAATGAACTTAGCAGTGTTTTTTTTTTTTTTTTTTTAACTAACAATCGGTTTTGCAAGGCAGTGCAAAAAAAAATGGGCTGAGGAGAAATTTCAGGAGCCTGAATAAAGTTTGGCCAAGCAAAGAAACCTGTCACTTTCTAGGGAGAACATAAGCCTAGTATTATCAGACCTTCTTGTTTTTCATACAATACCAGAAATACAGATTTTTAAAAAAAAAAAACTGTAAAATATCCTAATTCTTGAGTTACATAACAATTCACAAGTAATTATCTGTTTAAACATGCTGTGGGCCAAACAACACACCCACAGGCAGCCAATTTCCAACCTTGAGTTAATATGCCAGGTTGTTTCTTGTTTGTGTGGGGTCCGACTTTCTCTGTACAAGAATCTTCTGGTTTGTTCCTATCCAGATGTTTATTGAGTAAATGTGATTTGCCAAGCACTGTTGTAGAGCTACCACTTGACCTTAGTTTGCTAAATGACTGCCACCAAAAGGATGGAGAGGATTAAGTGGTGAATGGATGGGATTTGTGGATGAATAGATGAATGGATGGGTGGGATGGATGAGTGGGTGTATGAATAGGTAGGTAAGAGGATGGAGGATGGATGGGTGGTGGGTGGGAGTGGTTGACTCTTATCCTTTAGAAGTACTAAAATGCTGTAAATGGCATAATGTGATGTCTAGAAATTACTACAGAACAATATATGAAGCTGAAAGAAGGGATAGGTGAATTGAATTGGACAATACAATAATTTTTGAAGCTGAGTGAGTGATGGGAGGTTTTTGGAGGTTCCTTATACTTTTCTGTGTTCTAAGATGACTGAAAGTTTTCTATGTTAGGGATGTTTGTTTTAATATCTATTTCACTTAGAGATATATTCTGAAGGATATATAAATAAAAGGACATCATGTCTGGGACTTGTAATGTTTAGCAAAACTTTTCTATAGGAGAATAGGTAAAATATGTTTAGCAAAGTGCATTGCTCATTATTACAACTGGATGATGAGGATATGTATGTCAGTTATGTTAGACTATTAACTTTTTTTTTTTTTTTTGGTACTAGGGATCAAACTCATGAACTCACACTTGCCAGGCAGGTACTTGTGCTGCTGAACTAAATTCCTGGCCTTAGCCTATTAATTTGAAGTGGCTGAAATTTTCTACATTTTTTTTCAAAAGGAAAAGCTCCTGTTTTGTAGCCATTTTGGCAGTATGGAGTCATGCTTAGATGCTTATGTGGATTTTCCACAAGTATGATAGCACTGACATTGAGAGTATGGGTACTGTTCAGCAAGAGGCCACATGCTGAATGTTGCCATGGTGAAACAAGAAGTGTGGGCTCTTCTGTGGGCCACAGGTTAAGAACAGCTTCTCACTCAGTAGCTTCTCTGCAAGGTGTCTTGCCTCCCAGGACCTGCCTTCAGGTATCCTTGGGGAAATCAGAGTAATACAGTGGTTAGAGTATCTGGAGTCAGCTTCCCTGGGTCCAAAGGCCAGCTATCCCACTTTCTAGTCATTTGACCTTGAACCTATTATTTGAGCCCTTCTAACCTCGGTTTCCTCATCTATTAAATAAGATTAATATGAATACTGTACCTCCTGGACTCACCATGAAGATTCAATTACTTACTGCATGTAAAGGGCTTAGCATAGTAGATGGCATATTATATTTTTAAATTATCAATTCTTTTGCTGTTATTGTTGCGGCTGCTGCTTCTGCTAAGCATTTTGAGAACAGGAAAAAACTTTCTGAGATGGACTGAAGAAAATAATTGGAGGCAGAAGCTAAAAGAAGTCAAAGAAAGAAGCACCCAATGTCAACTGATCCACCTACAGCAACTCATTGTGAGATGCTGGAGTGAAATTCCCTGCACAGTGGGTGCAAAAAGAAATAGAAAAAGGAAGCATATTTCTGATCATTTTCTTTCTCTGCAGAATGAGGTGGAGCTTGGGGAGCTGCTTCTGTCACTGAATTACCTCCCAAGTGCTGGGAGGCTGAACGTTGACATCATTCGAGCCAAGCAACTTCTGCAGACAGATGTGAGCCAAGGCTCAGGTACAGTGTGACCCCTTCCTCCCCCAATTCTTTAAGGGGGCATCAATGTTTTTGGGGAATCCAGCTTTTCTGTACTCTGGATATTACTGATAAGGCTCTGTGAGGGTGGAGAGCATTCAGAGTAGGGCCCTTGTTCAGTGAGGAAAATAAATGATCACACTTATCTCTTAGGATGCAGCAGGCACAGGATGTCGTCTATGAGTCAGAAAGTTGACTGTGACCAGGTACAATCACTTGAAATCTAGATCTTCTTTGAACACTTGAAGCCTCAAGGAAGCGACTTGCCTTTCCAAACGCTATGCCTAGAGTAGAGACACCGTGCTGCAGGCAGTGGTGGTTTTCTATAAATTCGTAGACACTTAACAACTGCTCTTTCTAATCAACAGCCTTGGTGAACATAGCCTGAGGGATTTTCCCAGCTCATTGTGCAAACACCACAAATCTTTATAAATCCTAGCACTGAAAGACTGTTGTTCAGTGTCTACCACTTTATAGCAAACCACTTCAAATATCACTTGTAATGAAATGGAGCCAGATTCCATATTGTCTATATGTAGCTTCTCCCACAACAGCACAAGGATATTATTTAACCATGGTCTTTGGGATCCTTCGACTCAGTGAGGGAAACACTGTCTTCTCTAAGGGAAATAGCCAAAGAAAATTACATTTGCAATCAGGTGACAGCTGAATCTAGAAGGTGCCTTGTATGCTCATAAGCCATATTATAAAACAGAAGACTCAAAGATTCCAATGGCAAAAAAAAAATGGTATAAAGATTGGAGAGTCATCACATCAAAGTCATCACATTGGGAGAGTCTATAGATAAAATGACTAAGACTTCTGGAGCCAAACTGCCTGAAGCCAAATCTCAGTTTGATTCACTTTACTATTTGCAAATGATGTGGCCTTAAGGAAGTTACTATATACCTCAATTTCTGCATCTTAAAAATTGACATAAAAACTATATTTTTCTCACTGAATTGCTTAAACAAATATTAAGTCACATAATGTACGTAACTATAAAAAATATAAAGATGATGATTACAATTCACCCATCTCTGCTTTCCTATATATGGATCATGGGTTCACTTTCATGATAGCAGGTTTCTACAGACAGAAAGGCTCTGAGTCTGGTACTGCCTCCACCAGCCAGATCTTAAGCAAGTCATTTTTCATCTTGATTCATTGGTTTTCTCATTTACAAAATAAACTTTGTACCCAAAACATGGGAAAAGTTGGAAAAATATTAGATAACTGGAAGAAGAGAGGTAGCTAGGAAAATGATGTATAGGTAATAAAATAATGGATAGATGGAGAAATAAATAAATGAGACAAAAGGAACATACCTGAACTGATAAATGGGAGGATCAATGAATGAATAGGTTATCAGTAAATAGGTAGATGGTAAAATAGGTGGAAGGATGGATGGATGGTTGGGCTGTCAATAGAAGGGAACTTGGATGGGTGGATGGCAGAATGAATAAATAAAAGGATAATGAAATGATGATAAGGATGACCTGATGGGTGAATGGGAAGGTAGATAGCTGGATGTCTAGATGAATAAATGAATGGATAGACTGAGAGATAGATATGAAGTTGGATGGATGAATGGACAGATGTATGGATGATTAATTAATGTATGAATGAAAGGATGTATGGGTGGATCAGGTTGATGTGTCATGAGCTCCAATATTCTGTGGTGCTGTGTTCTGTTCTCAGACCCATTTGTGAAAATCCAGTTGGTGCATGGTCTCAAGCTTGTGAAAACCAAGAAGACATCCTTCTTAAGAGGCACAATTGACCCTTTCTACAATGAATCTTTCAGCTTCAAAGTTCCCCAGGAAGAACTGGAAAATGCCAGCCTGGTGTTTACAGGTTGGTAGCATCCTAAACCCTGGTGAGCCCCAAGTAAGGTATTTCAATTTGCTGTCCTAGAGATAGAAGCCATCTGAAAGAGTTATGTTTAAAAACTTAGTATCTGATATTTAGCTACTGGGATCCAGTTCACTTACTGCCTATGATTTTTTACAAGACTCATCAATCCATAGAACAATCCAGTTCTAGTACTATATTTCCTGGACCTACCACATGATAACTGATACCTGTGGCAATTTAGTTAATGCCTCTGAGCCTAAGTTTCCTCATTCGTAAAATTTCCACAATAAAAGGTTTGTGTGAAGAGTTAAATGACTTTCAAATATGTAAATCCCTGGGACATAATAAGGACTCATTTTATATTAGCTTAGATGACAAAGATGATGATGATGATGCAAGTTGCTTAAGCAGAAGTATAAGTACCATTATCTGATACAATTTTGTTTATTTTTCCAGAATGTAATTTATTCTATTGTTTCCAGTGTGTTAGTTCTATTATTGCATAGTAAATCACTGTAAAATCAGCAAACGTTTATTCTCACAGTCCCTGTAGCTCAGGATGCAGGCCTAGCTTACCTAGTTCTGGCTGAGTTTCTCAGACAAGGCTGTACTCATATCTGCAGGCCCAGCCAGGGAAGATCTGTTTTCAGATCCTCTCACACAGCTGTCTAAAATCCAGCGCTTTGCTGATGGTGGGATGGGAGGCCCAGTTTCTTTCTGGTTTCTTTCTTTCAGGGACCTCCTTGTCTATGTGGGCTTCCGTAGGGCAACTTGTAGCATGGGAGATGGATCCCATCACAGTGATCAAGTGAGGGAGTAAGACAGGGCAAGAAAGAATCATTTTTGCCCTGTCTGATGCTTTAGAGCAGCTCATTAGTTCCACCACACTCAGGAGGAAGAGGTTTTTTCAGGGTGTAAATGGTGAGGAATGGGAATCAGGGGGAGCCACCCTAGAAACTGTGCACAGTGGGGTGACAGTTAGTAGAAGTAATGGCTCTTATTGCCCGTGTGCTGATCACAGTGAGAACTTCCCCATCTCATTGCTAAGATTCACCATAACCAACCCCGTCAAGTATGTCAACATCCTCCAGTTTCAGGGGTAGGGCCTGAGACTTGAAACCCAGCAGCCCACTCAGTGTCTCAAGCTAAGAGAGCCAAGTTCTGGTCTTGCCAATTCCATGGTCAAGGGCCTCCATTTCCTCAAGCATCAGGGAGCATAGGCATTAGGGATTCAACATTACTCTTATGAAGTTCAACTGCAAACTCCTATGTTTAGAGACCCCAGATCTCCCACGTGCTGAAAACCCTTGCACATAAGGCTTCTCTGCAAGAACTCCTTGTTTCCTACACCATGTTTGCTCATGTCCCCCATCGGAGACTCTCCAAGGCAGAATGGTCCTGGACTGTCTCAGGGCCTGTTACCCAGAGAGTCTGTATCCCATCAAGGAATGCCCACCCTGTGCAGATGTGAAGCTCGCACTGACGCAGTCTGCTACAAGTGCTGCTCAGATGGAGTTACAGGCAGACGAGGGATGAGCTCTCTTTAGAGTCAAGCCCAGACAGAAGACAAGGACTTCTGTCAAATCCTTGAAAGGCAGATAGTGAGAATATGACCAAACCAAAATAGATTAAACACAAAACACTTATTCCCAAGTCTCCCTGGAATAAAGGACTTCCTGTGGTATGGTTGGACAAGGAGGTGACCTTGGAGGGCATTGAGAGCCCCGATGGAAAGTTCTGACACTTCCATACTTTACCCAGAATTCTATGACAAAAGGAGTGCACACTTGCTGTAATGAGTGACGCAACAGAAAGGTGCATAAGGCCAGAGGATCAGAAGAGGGGTGAAGTGCATGGGCTGGCTTTGCCACCTGCCCACCTTGGTGGCCTTGGGCAAGATCTGTGTGTTAGATTTTCTCAGTGTGATGTGAGAGTAACAAAATGATTGTGGGCTCAGTGAGAGCACCACACGCAGTGCTGAGCACTCATCTTGGCTCAGAGTGAGCAGTCTCACAGCTGTTATTGAATAGAAATTTTGCTCCCTTGTTCATCATTCCAGTTTCTTCTCCCGGAAGGCACCACCTTAACATGCCTGCATGCATCGTTCACACCATTGCTGGGGTGCCCGAACATTATCCACAGACAGAGAGCGAGGCCTTTCACAGAGTCATTCATGAATTGAGCAAGTGTGTATTAAACACCTTCTCTGGGCCAGATGTGGTTTCCAAGTCTTAGCAACAGCACAGAGAACCAGGCAGACATTATCCCTGACCTAACTGTTCCAGGGATATCATGCTGAGTCTCACTGTTGTTTAATTAACAGTGAATGTGTTCCATCCCGCCAGGCCAATAAGACAAGTGGATTGCACTCTTTATTTTTAATAACTCTTCAATACTGTTGCCTGGTGTACTGTGATAAAAACAGAGATGGTCCCTTGTGGGAGTAAGTTTCTGGCTATACTTAGTGAATTAAATTTGCCATGACAAAAAGAGAAGAATAAATCTGGATCAAACTAATATAAAAAGGGAACTATTCTATTCTAAGTGTTATTTCCCTTTACCCAAATATCCTAAAGAGACCTTCAACTCCCAAATATGTATCAGGAATACATATATTAGAGCAATATTTGATAACAGAGGTCAAAAGTTTCACAAATTTCTATCATTCTTGCCCCTTAATACAAATACTAGGGGTTTTGCCATATGGAAATAAAGATTTAGGTACAAAGATGAATAAAGTAGTGTTGTTTTATAATATGGAAAACTAAAATCTATTCATTCATATGCTCAGCAACAGGAGACTCGTTAAGTAAAATCCAGTATATCCATCAGTATATTAATCATTAATAGGTGATTAAATGGAGAAAAGTGTTTCAAATACATAATTTAGTAAAAATATAATGTGGTCATGTTAAACATATTAAATAAAAAATTCCAGAAATAAGCAGAGCACATTCATGTAACTTTTACTAATACATTGTTATAACTGTTCTATTTTATTATTGGTTATTGATGCTAAGCTCTTACTATGCCTGATTTATAAAATGAGCCTTATCATATGTATGTGCATAGGAAAAAACATACAGAGGGTTGGCATTATTCTCAATTTCCAGCATCCACCAGTGTCTTTGGATGAATCCCTGCAGATAAGGGTGGAAGACTGATGTAAATACACCTTTAAACATGCCTTTAAAGTACACCAGGTATTTCTAATGCTCAGTCAGGGTTCAGAACCATCACTTTTTAAGTTAAATACCAGCTGACTGGCATTTAACTTAAGACTGAATAGTGAAGGAAATGAGGCTGAGCTGCAAATCTAGGCAAAGCTGCAATTCTCCTGAATGCAGATCCACAGGGTTCTTCTTGTTTTACTTGTCAGAGGAGGGAAATAGCTGTCACCTCTAGGCGGAGGATCTGAAACCTAGCCCATTCTTGTGTTTCCAAACACTTCCTAACAAAAGTCAGGTTGATCTGCAATTTAAGCTTTTGCAAGAATCCCCGGTAAAAGCCTGTAATTAGCTGCTGGGCCAGCCTTTCTGCACAGTTCCTTTTCTCTGGAGGAAGAGGGCTCTTCTTCAGTTTCCAGTCAGGTGACTTCTGTAGCTAAAGTCCAAAAAAGAAAAGACAGAAAAATTGCTTTTTAGTTTTTGAGATGGTCACTTATAGTCCAGAGGCCTTCTGGGAAATGCAAAAGTTTACTGAAAGTAAAGTAGGGTGGACCACTGAAGTGCTTGGCTATTACTGGAAGTGAAAACAAAAATACAGGGAAGGAAGGAGAGATGGAGAGAGAAGGAATGAAGAAAGGAGGGAGGGAGGAAGGAAGGAGGGAGAACGGACAACTCAATGACAGTTCTTCAAAGATTAGAAATAGAATTGCTATATAATCAAGCAACTCCATTTCTAGATATCTACCAGAAAGTAACTAAAAGCAGAGACTCATGTTCATTAACTGGTGTTCATAGTAGCATTATTCACCATAGCTAAAATACAGAAACCAAGCATCCAGCAATGGATCAATAGAAACAGAAATGAATCTGGTGTATCCACATAGAAAGAAATGATAATCAGCCTTAATAAGGAAGGAGATTCTGACACCTTCTACAACATGGATGAACCCTGATGATGTGCAAAGTGGAAAGAGCCAGTCAGAAAGGATAAACGTTGAATGATTCCATTCATATGAGGTGCCCATTTGCATGAGATGCCTAGAGGTGTTACAGTCATAGCAGAGTGGAGCTCCTCGGGCTGAGAAGAGGGAGATAGGGACTTTCTGTGTCATGGGCACAGTTTCAGTTTGAGAAGATACAAAAAGTTCTGGAGGTCGGTGGTGGTGGTGGTTGCATAATAACCTGAAGATACTTAGCACCACTAAATTGTACACCTAGAAGTAGTTAAAGTGATACATTTCATGTGAGTTTTACTACTATTAAAGAAAAAGGAAAACAAAGAAATGTGACATGAGCAGCCCAGAACTGAAAAAAGGCAAAGCAATCCCTGGATGCTGACACAGGACACTGGAGGTTGTCCTCCTCCCTGAGAAGAGGCGCGGCTCCTTCACGCTGCTGCCAGCCTGTGGAGCGAATGGTCAGGGGCTGATCCGGGGCTCAGGTTCACGTTTGCTACTTACTTGGTCTGTGATGTTGGCACTTTGCTTGCCTTCTCTTGGCCTCAGCTTCTTCGTCTGTGAAATTGGTAGATAGTATTTATTTCAGTGGGGTGTTGTAAAAGTCCAAATGAGTTAATACGGGTAAAGGCTTAGAATAGCGACTGGCTCCAAGTAGGTGCTTAAGTAGTAGCTGTTATTGTCACTTGAAGGACAAATGGTATAATTGCTTTTGCAGTCAGATACCACCCTGAGGCTTGTCTGAAAGAAAGCCAGTCACCTTCCTATCCCTGTGGTTCCCAGTGTTAGCAGAGAGGCTCTATCTTTGGTGAGATGAAATTTTGGGGGAAACCTCTGGGTGGGAGGGGAACAGATGTCATCTCATTTCTCATTTGCTTCCAGCCCACCATCTCCCTTAGTTTCCTCTAAGTACCTGGTTTCCACTAGCTGCCTCAGAACTCTTGCTCCTCTGGCAAACTTAGTCAAAAGGTACTCGATTTGGGGACATCCCCAGGACCTGGGGGAACGTAGGGGAATTGCTGCCTGCACGATCCTGTTGTGGGAAGCAGGATTGGGATTCGTCTTCCCGACCAGGAATTGGGCAGATGTTGTTCCCTAGGAGTGACAGTGTTCTTGGTTTTTTTTTGAGATCCTACTGTGTACCTTGACTAGATGCTATGTGTTCAAGAGGGAGTCAGGCTGGGTGTGATACTGCATGCCTACAGTCCCAGCAATCTGGGAGGCTGAGGGAGGAAAGTGACAAATTGGAGCCCATCTCGAGCAGTTTAACAACTTTGCAAGACCCTATCTCAAAATAAAAATTTTACAATGAACTGGGATGTAGTTCAGTGTGAAGGCCCTGAGTTCAAATCCCCATACTGCAAAAAGAAAAATAAAAGATATTCATAGCCGATGTTCTCATGGTGGTATAAGTTCTGGTAAGGAGACAGAGAGTCACAAATAAAGTGCTACAGTAGCTAACAGTTGAACCATGAATTGGTCTAAGGATTGTGTAGAAAAGACAGAGTATGTGCAGAGTGTCTGGCCTGAACTCAGTGTGAAAGGAGGTGACATATTACTTGAGAACCAATGGGCCAGGAGGCATTAATCAGCAGAAGAATCCTATGGGCAAGAGGTCAGGCAGGGCATCTGCTCCAGAAAAGGCTGATTTCATCCTTCAAGAGTAGGAGTGGGCAGGCTGCCTGGGTCAGCATGGAAGACCCTTACCCTGCGAGCCATCTACCCTGCTCAGGGGGGCAGCTGCTGCCAAACTGACCTGGGCATTGGCTTCGGTAGGGATCCATTGTGAGTAACTGGCATTCGGAGCACTGGAGAAGGGAAACCAGGCAAAGTCAGACACAGCTCACTCTGCCAACCCTTGGTGTCTCTAGCGAGGACTAGAAAATGTGGCCCCTCAAACTTTCCCATGCATAGGCAGCTTCAGGGACTGGTTAAAATGTAGATTCTGACCCACGAGATGAGAGGAGGGTTACATTTCCAACAGTTCCCAGAGAAGGCTCACACTGTAGGTCTGCAGATCACTCTTTGGGAAGCAAACACCTGCGAGACCCAGGAAATGAATCAGGATGAGTGATGACCTTTCCATGTGTGTTTAAGAGTCAAACTCTCCAGCACAGGTCCCTGTCCTGTCTTAACATTCAAGTCCCGAAAGCTGTCTGTGTATTAGAATTGCTTGGAAACTGCTAGTTTTCAAATGTATCCCCTAAATGTTCATGTGTTGCAAACTTAATTCCTAAATTCATATATTAATAATATTAGCATATGAATTGGAATTAGATGAAGCTATGAGGCTACGGCCCCTGTGATGGCATTAGTGGCTTTATAAGAAAGGAACCAGAGATGTAAACTAGTACTGTATGCTTACTGTGTGACTCTAGGGGATCTTTCCCTATGCTGTCTTGTAGCAAGAAGGCCCTCACCAGATGCCAGCACCATGCTCTTAGACACTCCACCCTCCAGAACTCAAAGCAAAGGCGTACTCTTAAATTCCCCAGCCTGGGGTATTCTGTCACAGCACCCAAAGAAAAACAGGCTAAAGCAAGGACTTAAAAAAAAAACTGTCTTGATGCCTGGGTTCTAGCCCACAGTAGTTAAAACGACCAGAGCTTCTGCCTTTTTTGTTTGGCTTCTGGGGCATCTGTATTTTTCAAAGCTCTCAGGAGGCTCCCTTGCGCAGGCTGGGTTGGCCAGTCTTGGGCCAGGCTGTTCTGCCTCACCCCCCACCTTCTGTCTGTTTGGAGGCCTCCCAGGCCCCACTGTAAGAGTTTGTTCCAAGGCACCTGCTCTATTTTCCATAATTGCTTGGTTTTCTGCAGCTGCAGCATCAAATTGGTTACTTGAATCTGCTGGGGCGATGAGATGGGTGGGAAGGTGCCACAGGAACAGCTGGGGGCTCCGAGGGGCAGTGCTGCTGCCCTCTTGCCTAGAAAGACCCTGGGCCCAAAGAGCAGCAATGGATGTGATTGAGAGGGTTGGGGTTCAGGAAGCAGAACAGTGGGTAGGCTGAAGGCATCTGTGAGAGGAGAGACACAAAGCCAATCTGAGAGGAGCGCAGTGCTTCTGAGATGAAGAGATGCTCTGGGCTTGTTCAGGGGCACAGACATTTCCCTGAAGCTGTTGTCCACCCTGGCTGTCTGCGGCCCCTGCCTTCTTCCCCAGCTCAGTGGACACCACCTCTAACTCTGTCTCCCAGAAACAGGGCTCTAGGTTGTGCAGGGTGTGGATTGGAGTGGGCTACAGTTTGACTCAGGTGTCACCTTTGCCACTTAGCAAGTATGTGACATAGACAGTGTTACCTATTTTCTAAATCTCAAGCCCCTCCTCTGATAAGAGCTTCCACGCTCAGCACTTTATACGTTAAGCTTTAGATTACACCATGTGCACAGTGTTCAGTAAATATGAGATACCTGCTGCTGCTACTGGTTTGCCAGTATATAGATCCTATCCAAGAAGAGCAAAATCTGGAATTACTCAGTCTTGGGTTTGAATCTTGACCTCACCACCAACTGGCTATGTGACCTCGAGCAAGTGACTCCACCTCGCTGAGTCACAGATTCGTCTTGTGGAAAATGTAGCAAATAATTTTCATTATGGGAATTAAAGGCAAATCAGCATGTGGAGCCATCCAGCCTAGCAGTGGCCACTTGAAAAATCCTGTCTGTTGTTTTCATCGTCACAGTGTGTTAGTTGAAACGCTGGCACTTTGGAGTTAACAGTTCAGCCCAGCTGCCTGTGATTATTTCTCTAGCAACTACAGCACCTAATCACCTTCACCCCCACCATCTGGCCAGAAGACTATGTGAGTGTGTCCCTGGGACCAGAGTGTGGGAACGGTTACAAAGGAGAGGAGTTTAAGAATGGACCCCCATAAACCTATGTGTGATCTCCTGAGTTTTTCTCTAAGGTACACATGTGGATATCACCCCAAATGGTGTAACAGAGGTTTTGACCTGCAGGACAGATTCTCACCCATGTCCTGAGGTGTTCCCTCTGGGTCCCATTAGAAACCAAACTGAAAACCACTATATTGGCACTGACAATTGAATCGACATTCACATAACAACACAAAGAAAGCAAGGTAGACTGTGGTCTGAACCTAACCTTACCAGTTGCTTAGAAGAATTCAACATTTTCAGTGGGACTTTAGACTCTGAGTCTCCTAATATTCAAAATGCCTGTAATGACCTAATTTTTGAGGGACCGGAAAACTCTAACAGATTCTTGGAAAAAATATTATTGATAGGTGCCAACTACGAGAGAGCTCAGATGATGGAATTATCAAAGACTTTTTTTAAAATTTTATTTAAGGAGAAAAAGAAAAAAAACAGAAAAATGGTACAAGTTATACAGAATCTCAGAAAAAACAAACAGTAGGAAATCACTAGCTAACAGATTACATATTGTCATCTTAGAAATAGCTGTTCAAGTTACAAAATCAAGGCATACAAAGTGGACATTCAAACACTGAGACTGCAAACAGTTCTGTTCAATGATCCAACAAAACTCAGTAATATGGTTATCTATCTTATACACTTAAATATACATGCAGTTATATCCTTTAGAGCACTTTCTTTTCCTCTCTTTTGTACAATGACAATTACACATTAGGGTTTTATTGCTCCCACAGTTCTTATTACTTTTTTTGAAGAGAATAAAAACAACTGTGACATTACAAAATAGTCAGTCAAATCAAAAGGATGGACATAATACATACTGTAAAAACAAAATACAAAGTGATCTACATTGGTTACCATAATGCCTCTTGCTGTCTTAAAAAGAATTGCCTATATCAGCAGTTATAATAAAATTGAACAAAACAGTAAAGAACAAAATCAATAAAACCAAAATATTGGAGACATTACAGGACTTCAGAAGAAGATAATAGTCAAACCAGAATGGGCATCATAATGAATCTTATTGTCTTCAGAGTTTTTGCCTATACTCTTGAACTTGGTAGTATCAAGCAAGACAGAATAGAGGAAAATCAGTCAAAACAAGATGGTGAGAACAATACAGGGTTTCAAATCAAGTTAATAGGAAATCAAAGTGGGTTACTATAATATATCCTGCTATTTTTTATTTTTTCCTTAATTACAAAGATAAAAATAAAAAAGTAAATAATAAAAGGAGATTGAGATAAAAGAGGACATAACAACAAAACAGCACAGGTCAAAACATAACCATTTAAGCAAAATAGTGTTTCACCACCATATATCCTAACATAAAAGTAGTTACCATAGTGTCTCTTTCCTTGAAATCTTTGAGTATAACTTTGAATACTATAGCATCAAACATATCAAGACAATGTAAAACCATTCAAGAGAATGACAGTATTACAGGGTATTTAGAATCAACTAACAGAAAATGAAGAATGGTTTCCGTATAATCTCCTTGTCTATAAAAGTTTTTGTTTATATTATCACATATAATAAAATCCAATAAGATACAACATGTTAAGACCGATGGAGACAGAAGAACAAAAGCTTGATTGAACTTCAAAACTAGATGATATTAAATAAGCACTAGCTATTATGATGTCTTGTTTTCTCCAAAATAGCTGTTCCTATCATCCAACCTTCTCTGCCTCATCTCTGTTGAGCTCTTTTTCTGTCATTAGTTGTTAGTTTGTCTTCTTAATTTGCTTTCTGCTCCATTCATTGTGGCCTCTCTGCCACTGTTTCTGGAATCTTGGTATTTTTCTTTTTTTAGAATGTCTTGCAGTATTCTCTGTAGAGTTGAATTGGTGGTTGCAAATTCCCCTAGTTCCTCTTTATCCTGGAAGCACCTTGTTTTTCCATCAATTTCTAGGGACAGTTGTGCAGGATATCTCAATTTTGGCTGGAGGTTATTATCTTTCGAAGCTTGAATTATTTCCCCCCACACTCTTCGTGACTTGATGGTTTGTGCCGAGAAGTCTGCTGTAATTCTGATGGGTGTTCCCTTGTAAGTGATCTGTTTCTTGTCTTTGACAGCTTTTAATATTCTGTTCTTATATTGTATTTCTGGAATTTTGATTATTATATGCCTGGGTGTAGTTCTGTTTGGATTGTAGGTGGCTGAGGTCCTGTATGCCTCATACATTTGAGTATCTTTACCTTTTGCTCAATTAGGAAAATTCTCCTAAATTATTTCTGTGAATAGACTTTGTAGTTCATTTGTTTGTGTCCCTACTTCTTCTTTTATGTTCTTAATTCTTAAGTTATAGATCCTCTTATCATCTTCAAGCTTTTGTATTATTGCTGTTTGTTTTCTTGTTATTTTTAAGAAGTTTTTCATTTCATGCTCCCACCTTACAAATCTGTCCTCCAGTTCAGATAATCTGTCCTTAGTTTCTTTCAAGTTGTTATGCCAGCTTTCAATAGAGTTTTTAGTTTCCTGGTAATCTCTTTGAACCTGCTTCATGTATTCTACGTTTTCTCTATTTTCTCCATCAAACAATTCTCCCCTTTTTTTCTGTTCTTCCATTCCACCATCTGTTTTTTCTTGGGCAGTGCTTAGCATTTCTCTATTCTACTTATATCTTGCTTTATTTCATTAAATACTTCACTTTTGAACTCGTCTATGAGGCTCTGGAGATACTGCTTTATGTCTGTTGGTGCCATGCCTGATATTGCATTTTTCTGTCCTCATTCTCCTTTGCATTAACCTTTCCTGGATCAGTGTTCTCAGGATTGGGGGCCGAGGACCCTTTCTTATTGCTCCCTCCTCCCATATTTTTTGTTCCTTCCATACAAGCGTATATAGGAGGCCCAGTTTCTTTCTTTGTCGGTTATAGTTTGTTTGAATTGTGCCAGCTAGGTGTTCTCGCCCACTGCAATGTACTAGGGAGACACAGACCTGGGCAGCCTCTGCTGGACCTGCCCCTCCAAGTCAGTCAACCTACTGAAGGCTTCACTGCTAGGGTGCACCTCCAGGCACTAGGACCTGGGTTGGGCTAGCCTACTGGGTCTTAGTCTGCAGTGTCACTCAGGCCAGGACTCCCTACCAGTCCTGCTTGGGAGGGGAATATGTGACTAAAGTCACCGCAGTGTCCTGTTCCGGCTAGTCTGCCCAGTCCCAGAATGTCCTCTTTTGGAGCCTCCTAGTCTATGGAAGGGTCCCCGTTTCTCTCACTCACTGCAGGTTGATGCAGGGTTCCCCACCAGTCCCGCTCTCAATTCCGTCCACCAATTCCCATGCTCAGAGGTTTCATCTCTCTCTCCCTGCTGTGCCAATTGGGACGCAATAGTGGCAGCAAGAAATTCAAATCGCAGCTTCCAGAGGCACAGGTTCCAGCTTCAGTGCTGAGAGTTTATCTGTTCCTGTTATAGCACTGGGATTGCATTTCCAGTTGGTTTCTCTCAGCTTACTTCATTCCTGAGTTGGCAGGGTGTATCTCCCCTTGCTTAGGACTCTTCACACCACAGCATTCCTGGATTATAAACTGGCTTTTTCAGAGAGCCTCCACACCTGCTGCTATCTATCTGCCATGTTCTCCCAGAAGTCCGGAATTATCAAAGACTTTAAAATAGGAATGATAACCATGCTCCAGGAAATAAAGGTGAACCCTCTTGATCAAAAAAACAAGTGGAATTTTTGGAATTTTTTTAAATGGAAATTTTAGAACTAAAGAACTCCAATAATTAAAATATTCACATGATGGGCTTAGTGGCAAAATGGAGATAACTGAAAAGAGTGAGCTGGAAGACAGATCAAGAGAAATCATATGTTAACTGCAGAGTGAAAAGTTTGGGGGAAAGAAGCCCCAAGGAGGGAAAGACCTATGAAAAGAGATCAAGAATTCTCACCTTCATGTCATGTGTTTCTCAGGAGAGGAGGGAATGGTAGAGAGCATTGATGGGGAATGAGCAGCTTATCCTACAAGATCCCTAAGTTTCTCAGTAGATTTCTGGATCCCAGCTCAGCTACATACCACTGCTCTTCCCTTCCCACAAAGCATGAACAGCTTGTGAGGGACTGTATGGCACTGTGGCCAAGGTCATCCAGACCTGGTTCCTGCGCATCTGTAAGAAAACTGCTTTGCCTCTCTCAGCCTCCGTTTTCTTGTCTGAACAGTGGGGACAGTTAACTTACCATGAACCTTCCCATACATTCATTATCTCATTAAATCCTTCAACGAAATATGGAAGACATGATCTATTTTTATGGCTATTTTCCATTGGAGAAACTGAGGCTCATAAACGAGAAATGCAATGAGTTAGCCAACTTAACAGTTGTGGGAGAGAACATTGCCCATGAACTGTTTGCACTGAAAATGCCACCCCAAGTTTAAATTCAAAAGAGGTCATCAGGACCCCTCCCTTCTCACCAGTGGACTGCAAGGTCAGGGTCCACCTGACCACCATTAGGCCAATTATTTGCTAGAAGGACTCCCAGAACCAGAAAAGCACTATTGTGACCACGGTTTTATTATAGCAATAGGATGCAGATTATATCAGCTCAGAACCACACAGAACAGAAATCTGGAAGGTTATAAACCTTGGGTTTCCACATTTCCCCACGGAGTCATGGACAGTGTTGCCTCCTCCTGGTCACTGTGTGACAGTAGACCCAGAGTACTTGGGTGTCCAGAGTTTTCTTGGCACTTGATCCCATCCTACATAGATGTCTGACCCCCCTCTTTAGCCTTTCCCAAGGGTCTACTTAATACCTTTAGTCCTCAGTTTCTCCAAAGGACAGAACTCATGCTGCATGGCCCTGAAGCATCATCCATCACTAGTCACACTGCCAGGTTGTCCCACAGCCAAAGCCCTCAGGCAAACAAAGACTTTCCTCTCTAGACCTACTGTGGGCTGAGAGAGTCCACAGCAAACACCAGACCTCTGTCTGGGTAAGACTTAATTCTTCACCCTACAGGAATTAATTGGTGATTTGTACAAAGTCATCCAGCTGGGAAGTGGTTGCGCTGTACTTCCAACAAAAGCTGGTTGGTTCCAAAGCCCTCCTTACCTTTAGCCACCATGCTATGTGTGACACATCTCCAGGTACCTGGTGATTTCATTGTTTTGCAGATTCCATTTTGATACATCTGGGGTGGCACCTAGGCTTCTGGATTTCTAATGAGCTTCTAACGTGCTCTGAAGATCATATTGTGAATAGCAGTGGCCCTTTCTCTGTTCTCCCACATGACCTCAGTATAGCCTGGGCAGATGGTCATGTGAGTTTGGAGAAATAGCAAGGGCAGATCACCGGGGCCAGTAGAGTAAGAAGTTGTGTTTTTCTCTAAGTGCATTGAGAAACCTTTGGAGGTTTTGACTTGGGAAGTGATATGATGCAGATAGTGTTTGAAAAATGGCATTCCAGCTGTTGACTGGGAGTTGCAGAGAAACTGATGGGAGGAGAATCATCTGCAAGTCCACTGTGTTGGTCCTAGAAAGAAGCAATGGTGGCTTGGCCCAGGCTGGTGTCAGACGGATTCAGAGAAGTAGCTATGTGGATGGTAATATTGGAAGTAGAATCAATGGAACTTGCAAGTTGGGTAGATGTCAAGGACCATTATGGCTCAGCTAAATTGTTGAACTCCTCTGAGTTGGAATTTCCTCTCTGGATCATGGTGCTCATGGGCTTTTGTGGGAATAGCAAGAAATGGTGTGTGAACGTGCTCCATGCAGGCTTGGTGTATCATGAAGGCTCAGTGGTAGGGAAATTGAACTTGGAGATGGACAGAGGACAGAGCTCTCACCAAATGGTCGGCAATGGAAGCACAGATCTGCTACATTGTCCCCGGGTCTTCACCTTCACTTCTCTCCTCCAGCCCCTTGAGGCCACCAAAATCTACACAGGTGGGAAAGCTTGGATGGATCCTTTTGAGTCCCAAAGGCAGCCTTTGAAGACCAGACAGCTTCCAAGGCACCCTGGGGATTTTCTTTCCATCTTGTTTTTTTACGATTTGGGTGCCTTTGGATGGAGGTTCATTCCAGACACACCCCCATGGCAGGTAGCACCAGGGAGCTAAGGATTTACCCAATCACACTTGGCCCTTTAGAGGCTGGGGATTCGGTTGCTGTAAGTATGCCTCAGTGCTAGTAGAAGTCAGCTTGGGCTCAGCAGCCTCAGCCAGCACCTGGGGGAAGCTTGCATGTGGAATAAGGTCAGAAATCAGGAGCACCCTTTCCAGATATTCCTCCATCCACCTCCTTGTCTTGATGTCACCAGCCAGCAGCAGAGAACTACACTTTTCAGATACCATGGCCAGGCAGAGGAGTGTGGTTTAGTGAAAGGGTGCTTGCCTAGCATGCATGAGACTTTGACACTAAATGGCAAGGGGGGGCAGGGGGATGAAAATACCAGTACCTGTGGGGCTCAGGCTGTAGTGTCACCTGTCTCCCAACATTTCTAGGAAGCCTTTGGCTGTAGTGAAATTAGTTATGGCTTAAAAACCAGAGTCCCAGATCCTCAGAGCTTAGCTGCTGTATCATTTTGAGCAGAGCCTTTGCATCCCTTCTGCCCTCTATTTTTCATCTATCAGATGCAAATAAAGTCTATCTCTGGGGATGTTCATGCAGTATTGACCATAATAATAGCAAACACATATATAGAGCTTCCTACGCTACGTGCCAGGCGGTGCTCCAAGGGTTTCACATGGATTAGCTCATGTCATTGTCTTAGCAACACTATGGCAGAGGAATCATTATTGTTACCATGTTATGTTATGTGCATGTACAAATCTGTCAAAATGAAACCCATTAATCTGTATCACCAGTGTGCACTATTTAAAATGTAGGAAAATAAAAATACAGAAATTTAAGATTGAAAAAATTTAAAATGATAAACACCTAAATAATGAGAGAATGAAACGTCAGAGAATGCCTGGAGAATGACTTTAAATTGGGTAATAGATACTAAGAAAGAGTCACTCGTGCAAAAAAAGGGGGGAGGAGAGGAATGTTCTAGAAAGAAGAAATAGTAACGCAAAGGTCCTGCGGCAGGAATGAGCTTGTTTCCATCACTGAAGGCCAGAGTGCCTGGAATATAGTTAGAGGAGTGACTTGCAATGAAGTTAGAGCAGTAAGTCAGGCGAGGAGTACAGTGAGATGGTACGTGTTTGTCAGACGCCTACCGTGTGCCCAGAGCTATCAGGCACTGGGGAACAGATGAGACTCCTGGCTCCGTGAGGGACGGGATGAAATGACTCGCACGCAAGGACTTAACACATAGCAGATGTCGTGTGGGTGTGATTTTCTCTCTTTTCCAGTTTGTAAGTTGATGTGAAAACTACTTCTCTGGGCTTCTGCCTACCCCAGCCCCTGCATTTGAGCAGCACAAAATGTAGTTGCTTCTAATGGAAATCATCATTGAGACAACTTTAGGTGAGGGCATTGTCTACCGGGCAAAACAAAGCAGGGAAAAGGATAGGGTGGCTGGTGAGCCAAAGACTCTGGCTCTCCTGCCTTCATGAGCAAGTGTCCCACACTGGCCAGCGAGGCTTTTGGACCTAACTGCTGGTCACCCCTGTAGAACAGACTTGGGGACCAGGACAGTCTCCAAGGTCCTGGCTGCCATAGTTCTCATTAGGTGTCTGCTGCGGGATTTTACTCACTGAGCTTACTGGGGCTGAAGGAGCTAAGGACAGGCAGCCTGTGGGTGGTTAGTGGGTGGTTCTTCAATACTTGTTCCAGGGCACAGTTGGCCTCCTGGCAGTTTCACTGGGAGGGAGAGGCCAGGACACTTAATCCATGGCTGAACAACCGTGTGCTAAAGTGATAGCACTTGGCCTCATTAGAGAAGTGTTCCTAAAAGGTGGTGGTGGTTCCCTAAGTCATTTAAGGACTGTCTTGGTTACATTTCTCTTGTTGCTGGGACAAAATACTCAACACCCAAAATGGAGGAAAGAAGGTTTATTTAGTTCACTGTTTGTGGAAGTTTCAGTCCATGATCGGTTGGCACCAAGGCAGGGTAGCATGGCACTGGGGCAACACTTCAAGGCAGCAGCACAAAAAGCAGCCAGAGCAAAAGGGGGCAAGAGCAAGCCACTTTTCCTGCCTTATGTTGTACTCAGGCCACCTGAACCCCAAGGTGGGTATAGCACGCATACCACCTCTGTGCCCTCCTCTTGCACAGGCTCAGGATTTTATAAACTAAGGATGATGACTTCCTGCTGAGTCTCTCAGTTAAATTTATAAACTTCTCAAGTTGAAACAATGTATCAACCATAACAGTACTTTGTCACTTGGCAACCAGACACATTTCTTTAATCCTGTTTCCAGATACACAACAATTTTTTCCCAACTAAAGTTATAACACAGGTTTAGCAATCCTTAAGAATCAGTATGAAGTCTATCAACATTATATTACATTAGAACCATAGAATTCCACCCTGGCCCCCAGAGACTCATGAATATCTTTTTATGCAAAAGGCATTGAATCCTCATTAGGATTCAAGACTTGCCATAGCCATAACAGTTTCAGCATTGCTGAAAAGTCCAAATCCCCTCTCCTCTGAAAGGTAAGGCAAACTGTAGTACAAGCCCATATATAAATGAAAACAAAGTTAAACACTTGGAACATTCAGTGGCTCAAGATAAACATTCCCATTCCAAGGGGTACAAACAGGAGGACACAAGGGAATGAGACCAAAGCAAGTGCAAAATCCAGTAGGTCAAACAGTCCCTGGAGTTCCATGTCCAGCATCTGAAGCAGTCTGTTTATGAGCTCCAAAAGGCTTGAGCAACTCCACCCCCGATGGCACTTGTGGTGGTTGTAGCTCTCAAGGCTTCTCTTGGTTTTGCTCCCTTCTTACACTTTTCCTTAGATGATCTATGCTCCTGGCTTTTCCAAATTGCTGGGGTTTCCTCTGCACCTTCGGCTTCACACTCACAGCTTCACACATTGCCCTCTCGGGCACACTGCCTGGCCTCCCAGGCCTTCTGAAATCAGGATGGAAGCCTTTCCAACCTCAGAACTTTTGCATTCTGTATGCACCTAAAAGCAGTGCCAGATGGAAGGTGCCAAGTAGTCAGGCTTTACTCTCTTTGGGCTGTAGGAGTCAAATGCCTGAATTGCTGGGTGCTCTGAATCCAATTCTGAGGAACAAATTTTCTATGCTGCCTGTATTCCAGAACATGGTGCAGCTGCTGCTTTCTGGAACATGGTGTTCTGTAGCTTTCACCTCAAAGCAAAGTCTTTCAGTTTTGTAATTTTACAGCTGCAAAGGTTTGGGACTTGTTGATTTTTGTGATGCCTTCAGGCCACCTTTTCTATTCTCCCATTCCTTCTTAACAAATGATATGTCCTCAGCTCTATCTTTAGAGTCCACCACTTTATTGGAACTTCCTTTTTGGCCAAGCTCACAGTGTTTTAAATCATCCTGCTGGACTCTTTGCCTTTGATTTGCAACATAAATCTGGGTAAAAGCCACAAACAATGGCTATACCATATCCTTAACATTTGACTGCCTTGAAATTTCTGCTGACAGGATAATTAGTCCACCATCCGTAATCTTAGTCTCAGGCGAAGTCTTTGGACACAAACAATATGCAGACAAACTTTTTGCCAAATCATAGCACACATCAGCTGAAGCCCAACAACCAATGCAGCCCTTCTACCCAGCAGGAAACTCCAGAGCCTGATCTTTACTATCAGCTTTCTGGTCTTCTGCGCTCTGACCGGAATCTCCCATACAGAACAACCTAAGGCATTACAGTGCCACTCTTTCAGGTGACATCTCTGAACCTTGCCAACCTCTTCCCACAAGCCATTCCCAAAAGCTATTGTATCATATGGTCAGGTACAGTAACAGCAATGACCCCATTTCTCTGGCACCATATTCTGTCTTCATTACTTTTCTCTCATTTCTGGCACAAAATGCCTGACATCCAAAATGAAGGAAGGAAAGGTTTATTTGGCTCGTTCTTTGTGGAGGTTTCAGTCCATAATCAGTTGGCTCCAAGACAATGTGGCATTGCACTGGGGCAACACTTAAAGGCAGCGGTCAGCAAAAGTAGCCAGAACAAAAGAGGGGAAAATAAGCCTCTTCTCTTCCCTTATGTTATAAGCAGGCAACTCCCAACCCAGGGCAGGTGTAGCCCTCTGTGCCCTCCGCTTGCACAGGCTGAGGATATTTACAAAGTAATGATACTGCCTCCCTGCTGAATCTCTTAATTAAATTTCTAAACTTCTTGAATTAACAAGATGAATCAATCATAAGAAGGATGGTAGGGCAAATCCTACTTCTTCAAGTGGTTTAGTGTGGCTTGGGTAAAAAGGCAGAAAAGGAATCAAGAGATCGGCTCCTAACTTCAGGCTTTGTCCCATCAATAATAATGATAGCCACTCTTAATTAAAAGCTTAATATCCTCCAGGCTCTGTCCCAAGCACCATATACACCCTATTTCAGTTGATCTTCACGACAAACAAATAATGTAGGTTCTATTATTACCTCATTTTACATGAGAAGAAATAAGCTCAGAGAACTCAAATAACTTGTTACAAAGTTAAAAATCATTGCATCCCTTAAGGGAAGGCTAACTACTGTGACAGATCAGTTGCCCAGATTTTGGCAACAGAGGCTTTTTCCCTGCTTGCATAATGACCTTTGTGGGTTCTATCATGAGTGATCTTCTGTGTGGCGGTTCAGCAACCCAGGATCCTCTCAAACTCTGCATCTTTTCAAGCATTCATTAGAGAGTTTTGCCTCCAGCTGGTGGATGGGTCAGGGAGAGGCAGACAGAGAGGGAGAGCTCTGAGGATTGCTGGGAAGACTTTATGGATGAGGACTGGAGGTAAGGTGTGAGCTGGGAGATGTAGTCCAGAGAGAATGATGGGGCTTTGGGGACCACACAGCCATCTCTGCTATGTGCTCCCAAGCAAGCAAAGAGCAGAGCCAGCCAGTTCCCCAAATAAGCTTCCTCCGCTGCCTTCCAGGGACTTTTCACCTCCAAATTCATGATCAGGTTCAACAATGGGAAAATTTCTTTGATCAAATTTCAGGTTGGCAATAGTTGTAATATCTTTTGGTTGGAAAGCCCTGGGCACCTGCTGATGGATAAAAACACATTTTTATTTACCAAACCAAAGAGACACTATTGGCATCTGGTAGGTAGAAGCCAGGAGTGCTGCTAACCTTCTACAATACACAAGCAGCGCCCAGAACAAAATGATTTGGCAGAAAACGCCCAGAGTACTGAGGCTGGAAAACCCTGGATTTAAAAGCATGGGATTCTGTGGTTTTCCTGGAGTTGTGGCCTGGTCAGCTACGATTTCCATCTGCTGGCGGTGTTCACTCTCAGGTGGTGTTCTCACCTCTGTGTTCCCAGTGGTTTCTCTTTGCAGCCTGAGTGTGAAGAAACTGGGCAGAGCATGCTGAGTGCTCCTTTGTGCTGACTTTTTAACCTACTGCCCAGCTCCACCCAGGGAAACTTGTACAAACAGAGTATCTCAGTCTTCAAACAAGCCCTGTCTCTGCTGACGCTGATGTGGCCCAGCCAGGTGTGGTATGGCCCAGAGGGGAGGGAGTCCTCTTAGAAAGGTGAGCAGAGTTTTTTTTGAAAATCAAGCCTCTGCTCCTCCCTAGCTTATGGTTTAATGGGTGCGTGTGACATGAAGGTGCTACAGGAGAAGTACTGATGGCTTTTTAATATTGCTATTACAAAAGATACATTGGGGCTGGGATGTAGCTCAGTGGGGGAGTGCTTGCTCAGTATGCACAAGACCCTGAATTAAATCTCCAGTACCAAAAAAAATTCACAAAAGATACACACACACACACACACACACACACACACGTGTGTGTGTGTGCATATGTACATACGCATACAGGTACACATATTTAGATTTTTAAAATATATATAAATATATCGGTAACCAATACATTAATAAACATTAACGAATATTTGTGAATTGTATTTACATAAAATTAAGTATCATTTATATAAGAGCTGCGTACACATATATATACACAACCACAAAAGGAGAGTAGAACAAAAAATAAAAGTCCCTAATTTTTTCTACTTAAAGATAACCATTTATAGCAATTTATCCTAGCCTTCTTCTAGAATGTATGCTTTCAGATATATCCATGTGTTTGTATGTGTTTTTTGGTATGTCTTTTGTTAGCATCATAAAATACACAATTTCCTGTACCTTTTTGTTTATTATATTTTGGACATTTTTCTGTCTTAACATATGCTTCTTCACTTATAAGTACCTTGATGAGCCAGGTCCTGGGATATAACAGGGAACAAATTGGACAAAAATTCTAGTTCCATCGAGTTAATATAGCAAGGGAATATGGGCGGATAGGAAACAAACAAGATGATTAATTGATTTATGCAGTTTACAGGTGACATTAAGTGCTAAGGAGAACAGAAGTGGGGGAAATGACCCAGGCAGAGAGGAAGGTGACAGTTAAGGGAGTCAAGGAAAGCCTAATGGAGAAGGAGTTAATTCTGGTGTGTGTGTGTGCGTGCATGTGTGTGTGTGTTTGGAAACATTGCTGGAAAGCACACTCTTGCACACATCTCCTTGCTGGCATGTCCAAATGTTCTGTGAACTAGACTCCTGGCAGCAGGATGTCTCTGTTAAGGCACATATTTTTGTCAATTTGGGTAGCCATTGTCAAGATTTGCAATCCAAAGAAATTGTTTCCTCCTGTGTGATCCTTGAAGCATTAATTTACCCAGGTAATCAGTGCCCAGATGAAAAACGGGTCATTCTCAGAAAATCTCTCCCATCCCTTTCAGTCCACACTACCCCTTCCCCAGGATGACCTAGCACTACCCTGACTTCTCTCACGGTGCATTCGCTTTGCCTCTTTCTGACCTTTTGATAAATGGAATCATACCACTTTTTTTGTGCCAGTAATCAAACTCACAGCCTTGCACTTGCCAGGCAGGTGTTGTGCTGCTGAGCTGTATCTCCAGCAAGCATACCACTTCTTTTGTAGATATTTTTGTGATGTTATTTTGTGAACATTACTTGTTCATATCACTGAGTGTAGTTGCAGATTTTTCCACTCAATTTTGGGATAATGTTTTAGTGTGCAATCTGGCTACTACTGGAAAATGTATGTGTCCAATTTTAAAAGTTGAGTGATTTTAGCTAGGCATGGTAGCACATTCTTGTAGTCATAGCAGGTGGGAGGCTGAGGCAGGAGGATTGCCATGAATTTGAAGTCAGCCAGGGGTATATAGCAAGACCATGTCTCAAAAAACCACAGCAAAACAGAAGTAGAGTGATTTATAAACACTGTAGAAGGTGCTCATCAAAATAAGCATCATTTCCTTCAAAGCATGATGAGAGGTGCTGCATGCAGCAAAAGACAAGGTCAAGAGTAAGGACTTATAGGAGGTCATCGGGACCCAAACTCATATCCCAGCATTACCATTGTACTGCAGGCTCGAGCCCAGCTGAGCCTCTATTTGTTGTCGGGCTTTCCTACCTTGTCTTCCACTAGAGTTCAAGATAAATGCCACAGTGGTGCATGTTATAGGTTAAGGTATTACATCTACCTGGATACAGGAACAGTGAAACAGGACAAGCATCGGCTAAAGAGGAGGCTTGAATACTTTCTCCTCCAGCTCCCTTTCTTTTGAAAGGTATGGCCTGGCCAACTGCTGTAAGCCTGTGGTGTGTGCACCTGTGCCAGCACTCTGTGCCTGTCTTGCTGCCACTTTTTAGGATGGATGTGAGCAGGGCAGCCTTGGGGTTCCCTCCTGAGCACCTGTAGTCACTTGTGAACAATTCTGCTCTTTGCACTTAAACCCCATGCCTCAGTCTCCTTATCAGGAAAATGAAAGAATATCTAACTCCTTCTAGGTTTTATCAGGATGTAATGAGATCGTGCATGCTCAGGGGTGCAGGGACTCAGAGCATTGACTTTTGTCCTTTGAGTCATATTACTGTCACTTAGAACAAGTCTGAGAATGCTCATTTGACATTACCTCCAGCCTGCAGTGCATTAAAAGAAAATGAATAACTATGATGGAATTCCTCATCATTGGAGCGAGACATATTTTGTAACAGCTTGTGTCATGGAAAATGAAATGATTCTATAGATCAAGCTCAGTAGTGCCTTTTTAAAAAAAAAATCAGAAATGAGGCCTCATTCTAAAGAAATGAGGCTGATTTCTATGAGTGTTTTGATTCTAGTCCCCAAGTTAATATTTATGTGAGGATACTTGGTCTAGATCAGGGGATCTGAAGTCTGGCTATCCATTAGGCCAGCTGAGGAAACTTTTTAAAAGTACAAGTGCATCAGAGCCACCTGCAGAGATCTTGGCAGTTGACCCTGATCATAATGGTGTTAAAAGGATTATACATTATACCCCAGTGATTACAGTGTGCAACTGAGCTGAGAGTCAGTGTCAGAGGGTTCCTAAGCAGATTACTAGGTCCCCTTCCCAGGTTATCTGAGTAGAGCTGGGTGAGCCTGGGAATTTGCATCTTGAACAGGTTTCTAGGGCTGCTGGTGCTGCAGGTCTGGGGTTCATATTTTAAGAAGCACCACTGTAGCGAACTACAGCCCATAGGGCAAATCTGATCCACTCTGTTTTGTAAATAAAGCTTTATTAGAACACAGCCATGCACATTTGTGAATGTCCTGTCTTTGGCTGTTTTGTACTACAACAGCAAAGTTGAGTACTTACAACAGAAATCTGAGTTAGCCCTCAGAGCTTGATTATTTATGAAAAAGTGTGCCCTCTGTGGCTTAAAGTAACACCTGGGTCCTTTTAATTCTTTAAGCACTCCTCCCCAGGAGAATTGACTTGTGTGATGGGGAACACGGAGTGTGCATGGAGAGGCCTGAGCCTTGTTCTGGGTAGGGGGAAGCTGTTGAAGGTCCCCAAGCCTCTTCTTCTCTCTGGGATGATTCTGTCCCATGCAGACAGCGTTTTTGTGACTTCTTCAGTGAGCCATTGTTCGGGTTCCAGCCTGCAGTAACGAAACCTGCACAGTCTCTGTCAGAAAAGCTTAATCTAGTGAGACCAAATAGCAGGGTCAGGCCTTTCCCAGAGCCTAGCTGGACTACCAGTCCATCTGAGATTTTGATTCTGCACCAACCTAGACTACACATCGGACCTCCACAAAAGTCCTCCATGCCTAAAGCAAAGGACAGAATCTTTCTGAGGTATAGCTGAGTACTGAGAGGGACGATACAAGTCAGAATGCTTTTAGGGTTTCTTAGCTGTTTTGTATCCAGCTTGAAAGGCAGTTTGCACTGAGCATCTCCCCCAAAACCACGCCAAAATCTCTAAAACAAATGTGCAAAGATGATCCTCACTCACATATATACATTTTGGTGGCTCGTGTAACAACAAGCACATTGCTTTGTAGTTACAACTTTAAATGCTTCCTCCAAGATGGTGTGATTCACACCCAGAGCTGAAAGTGATTCTTCAACCCACATGTTGTCTTAATAAATGCAGGCTCCAGGTGGCCCAGGCTCCACACAGGCATGGAGAAGTGATCCAGAGGCCCCAAAGGAATTTTAAAAGAGATTTTAATCTTGACTTCTATGTCTTAAGGAAGGAGAAGGAGATATAATTCATAAATCTCATCCCCTTCACAATGACTTCTGAGCGACTTCTCAGTGAAAATGTCTTCCTCCACTCTCTGGTTTTCTTTCCCCTGATTTGTTTGGGAACTTTTGTGCTGAGTTCCCAAATGCAGTTTAACTCAATTTTTCCCACTCCCTCCCCAAACCTCCCAGCTAGCTCCTTTCCCCTTAGGTCTGTATAGCACCCCACTCCCCAGATCAGCAGCTTTCCTCTGGAGGGTGACATGAAGGAGATTTGGAACTAGCAAAAGGAAATCTCATCATTCTTTCCCTTTACTGTAGGATTTTTCCACCTTAGCACTTGTTGGCATTTTGACTGATAATTGGTGTGAGGACCAGCTGTCTTGTACAATGTAGGATACTGAGCTACATCCATGTTGGTACTCCTAGAGGGCTGTAGCCCTCCCCCCAAAATTAAAAAAGTAATAATAAAAAGTGTCTCCAGACGTTGCTAATTGGCCCTAGTTGAGAACCATTCTGTTAAAGAATTCAGTAATTCACCCAGGCCAGTCTAATCTGCAGATCTGGGCAAAGGGGGCCTTGTGTTCTGTGGAGTGAGAAGTCTGAGGCATTGGGGAGTGTGCATCTTCCTTTCTGGGTCACCTCCACCTACTAAAGTCCCACAGTGTACTACTCAGATAGCCCCAGCCTGTCTCCCAGGCTTCTCAGGGCTCTTCAAGTCTGTCCTCTGCTAGGTGGGCCATGATGCCACGGTGTGCCCTCTCAGCCCAAGATGGTAGTGAAAGGGAGATAATGATAGTACTCACCACCCTGGGTGTTGTGCAAATTAAATGCTGTATTAAATGGAAGCTGGTAAGTGCTATGTTCCTGATCAAAGCTATTGTCATATTTTCATATCAATAGTTCCTAAATGAAAGACAATTTTCTTTTGTATCAGCTGCCATCCATTCACATGTCCCTGTGCTGGTCCATAGAGAGATGCTATGAAGATCCCCAACAGGGTCCCTTTTTAAAGGATTTCATGAAATTTTCCAGGACCATACTGACCACTGGCACCTTTCATCTTATGGACTGGACTGAGGACTGAGCTCTTTTTCCAACTTTCACTCTCCATGATCTTTGCCTGACTTAGAGTGGTTTGACCATGCTAAGTGTTAAGAATTCAAACTCATACAACCATTCTGTTTTTCACTTTCAACAAATTGCATGAGATAGTCAATACCTCATTATAAATTAGGCGTTGCGTTGGAGGATTTTCCCCACCTGTATGCAACTGTGGGTGTTCTGAGCACCCTTGAGATAGGCTAGGCTAATGTTTGGATTACAATGTTTGGAAGATGGAATATATAAAATTCATTTTTGATGTATGATATTTTCAATTTATGGTGGGTGTATTGGGACGTATTCTTATTGTAAATTGAAGTGCATTTGTCTCTCTTTACTCATAGTCTTGTCCTTGTCACATAAGACACCAAGGAGAGTGATGGATGACACTTTTCTTTTTGTGATAAGAAAGGGAGAACTGATGCCTCGCTGTGAATTTCAGTTCCTGCTGGGCCACAACCAGTGACGTTGGGTCACTGGGTGACCTCAACCCTTTAACCCATCTCAGTCTCAAGTTTCCCACTTGCAAAATGGGTTAGAAATACTACCTCCCCTAATAGAGTTGTGGTGTGGGTTAATGCCAAAAAAGCACATACAGTGCTTTTCTCATTGCAGAGTACAGAGAGCTCAGAATTTGGTATTGCTGACTTTTAATTATTTTAATACATTTATCTAAATTAACATTGTCACCATTGAAGCAGCTGGTATGAATCACAAAATAAGCTAAGGAAGCTTACAAAACCCTGAGGTCACCCTTAAGTCATGGATAGAACTTAGTGTCATAGCTGAAAGGGGCCTCCAAAACCCATATATGTCCACCCACTATATAATTTGGGAAACTGGGGCCCAGGAAAGAGCCAAGATCCATCCTGTTGTAAAAGCTTAGCTTCTAGGTGTCAGAAAGGAGTAAAAACCAAAAAACAAATAGGAAGTTGATAGGTTGAGGAAGTTTTGCACAAGTTTCAAAGAACAGTGACTGTGTCAGGGCGTTGCAGGCTCCTTGGTGGGGTGTTGCAGAGCTGGCCTGTGGTAAGAAGGGAGGAGGAGACTCTGCAGAGATGTACAGACCTGTTGGGATCTCCTCCACTGTTAAGTCAACATCTGATGAAGTATGGGGACCCCTCCATGGTGAGGAGTGAAGAAGGAAAATGAAGTAGCCCAGGATGGGTCTTTGATGACTTAGCACATTTTTTTTTTCCAGAAATGGGCAAATAACTTAACCCAGCACCCAAGAGTTGTCTCTCTTGGTACAGTTGTTGTGATGTTGTGATTCCAAGCATGATCAAAGTTACATAGGGTTTCAGCGAGAGCCTGGGGTACTGAGGAGAATTCATCATTTCCTTGAACCAAACTTGCAAAATGAGGATCTGTGGAGTCTGCACCCGTTGGTAAAATCAGGTTTTTTTTCTTTTAATTTGCAGCATTTATCACACCCACATTCAGAGTCATCCAGCTTCCCTTCCAGAACTGGGTGCCTTGGCAAATGAAATTAGCAACCAAAAGAGTTTAGCTCTTCCAGAGAAGATCAAATTCATTATCATAGAAAATACCACCAAGTAAAAACCTCAACTTGTCCCTGGTTTGGGGAGATTCCTTGGTCTATCTTAAACCAGTGAGTGATCCCCCTTCACCTCTCTGGACCTTGGTCTTCCCATCTATACAGTGGGCCAATGAGAGTAGCCACTGTGGAGCAGTGATTTTTAACCAAGTTAATAATTTTGGGAGATACTTTGGGTTGTCGTGTGTGTGTGTGTGTGTGTGTGTGTGTGTGTGTCTGTGTGTTACTGGCATTTAGTGGTCAGAGGTCAAAAGTGCTGCTAACCACCTAAATGTTCAGACAGCCCCTCACATCACAGAATGAATGCCCACAATGTCTGTACTACTCAGTGAGAAATTCTGCTCTGGAGGTGCTGTGTGAGATGCAGTGTATTGATGATTTATTATAGGACAGGGTTCATCTGGGCTGAACATATACCAGTAGTAGGTGCTCAGTAAAAGAATGGTGCTCCCCCTATTTCTTTAAAGCCTAATCCTATAATCCAATGTGTGCTTTTTATGGTTTTGCATTCGCCAGTAGTATTTCCCTTACCTGAGCTGCCATGGTAACCGGCAGTACAAAACTAGATAGATTCACTGATGGCCCATTACAGGTAAGTTGAATCTAAAATTCCAGAAAGTGAAATGGGGCAGGGTGTCTCTGTCTAAAGAAGGGAACTGAATTTCTATGTCCTTATCTTTCCATGGAGGGTGATTCTCTGAGATTGAAGCCTTCAGGGCACTTGAGAACCAGTGAGATCAAGGAGAGAACACAGTAGGGCCAGGCAAGTGAGCCAGTTCCTGTGGAAGGTGATTATTTTATAATCAGCAGGGGAGGGCTACTAAAAGGGTTTCACATGAGTAAATTTTTCTCTTACAACTTTCTCTTTTAAAAAAAATGTTAAATGTGTTTGATATAAAAATTCTGATATTTCCTTTGAACCATTCAATGGAACATTGAGTTAGGAATCAATGATTTTAGAGTGTGTGTCCTTTGGTTCTACAAAGAAGAAAGAAATTGTTTGCTTCTTCCCCAAATGGCACCATTCTACTGTACTTTTCTTTTCTTTTTTTTGAGTCTTTGTATCTATCTGTCCTGATCTACTACATTAAGTTATTCCAGGTGGGAAACCAGATGATCAAGTGTGTAAGTCCATTTTCCATTATTATAATAAAAAATAGGAAATTTGACACTATAAAGAAAAAAGGTTTATTAAGCCCATAGTTCAGGGGGTCGACAAGTCCAAGATTGGGTGGCCCCATTTGTTTGACTTCCAGCGAGGATCTCATGACAGGTAGCATCATCGCAAGAATGTGTGCAGGAGAGATCGCATGGTGGGACAAAAAGCCAGAGAGATTCAGGGTCAGGCCCCTCTTTTATAACAGACTCCTCTCACAAGAACTAAGTGGAGTCCCATGAGAACTACCTTATCTCTTCTGAGGGCTCTACTTCCAATGATCTAAAAACCTCCCATTAGGCTCTGCCTTTTAGAGGGTCTGCCATCTTTACCTTATCACACTGAATACCAAGCCTGTAGCACATGAACATTTGAGGGTCAAATCACATCAAAATCCTGGCATCAAATCTGGCTGAGTTGTTTCTAAATCCATGAGAAATGAATAGGTTCTCAAAAAAAACCCTAAAAGCCTGAGAATTCCTCCTCATGGATTTTGTGCATAGACTTTGTGATATTTATTCTATTCCAATTATTTAGGTGTGGTTTTTTTAAAGCCATTTTTGGGGTTAGAGAGATTGTTGAGAAGTTGGTTCAGGAAGACTAGAGTACAATTAGAGTACATACATCATCTAGTAATAGATTAATATCTACTTTTAAATAACAATCAGTAGTTTAGGAGGGTGACTTAGAACAAAATTTTCACTTATGAATGTTTTTAAAGAGGAGGACTTTAGGAATCTAGTTATAAGGAATTGACTTTCTTTCCAGATTAATTTGCTTTTAAGTACTGCAAATTTTATCACTAACTAGCCATATGACTTGGTTTTCTTAGCCATAAATGGAGGAGAGAGGAGAATCTGGCTCCTGTCTCTGAGCCCCTTTCTGGATTCAATATGTTTAATCTTAATTCTCTATTTTCTCCAACAACGTACTTCTTAGAATTTATAGGGATGGCAAATCTTGATATTCTTCTAGGTGACTTTTATTATAAAAGTCATTACTTTTAGCCGGCTTTAGCTTGCAATTTGCATTTTAAATTTTTGGCGTTTTCAAATACTGTTCAGAGTGCCTAACTTATCAAGTTATGTGCAAGTGCCGAGGCCTGCCAATTAACTCAGACGGCCACAGCAGCAGCGGCTTCTCATCAGAAAGGCTGAATCACTCACAGGCTCCCTCCTCTCAAGGGCCAGATGACTCACGGCCAAGTTACTCTGCAAATTGGGATAAGGAGCGTAGGATATTAGACTTCCTTTACACTCTCTTCCCTTCTACTGTTATAGATGTGGATTCTCTAATAGCACCTTTTTGGTTGTTTTCTTTCCAAAATAATATGTACTAGTTTTAAGAAGTTCAAACTGTACATACTTACATAATACAGAAAGTGGAAATTTCTCTCTAGAGAAAGTCACTTTTGAATTTGATGAGTCGATGTTCCTCCAGATAATTTTTCATTATGTACGTTAAATTTCATTTATGGGAAGAATTTTGTTTGTTTGTACTCTTTTGCAACTTGCATTTGTTTCATAGTAATACATTTTGAAGATTTTTCCATTTGATATGTGTAGGCCTATCTCATGTTTACCATATGACATAGATTGCCCTGGTATTATGACATCAGAAATTAGCTAATTAGTTTTGTCTAGGCTGAGTATTTGAGTCTTCTAAAGCAGATCCTAAGATGACAACTTGAATGCAGATAAGCTATTAGGGAGATGACTGTGAGAAGCAGCAATAAGGGAGGGGGAAGTGAGATAAGAAAGGGGGGCAAATCACGGAAAGACATTTGATGAGTGGGGTTTGCAGTCCTGGGGGGTCCTGAAAAATCACTCGATTTCAGTGTTCCACTAGAAAGACCCAACCAAGCTTTTACACTATGGTCACAGCTTATTATGGCAAAAAGATTCCAAGGTTGCTGTTATGGTCAGAATATTAATTCCTCCCTAAAATTCATATGCTAAATCCTGATCCCCAATGCGATGGCATCAATACTGGCACCTCTTGGGTAGTGATGAGGTCTGATGGGCTCCATTCTCCTGAATGGATTAGTACCCTTATAAAAGAAGCCACAGAGTGCTACCCTCTCCCTTCCACCATGTGATGGCCCAGCAAGTACAGACCATCTATGAAGCAGAGTGTGGGCTCTCACCAGACACCAGATGTGCTGGCACCTTGACCTTGGGCTCCACGGTTTCTAGGAGTAGCTGAGCAATCAATTCTCATTGTTTCTAAACCACCAAGTTTATATAATTTGTTACAGCAGCCCAGACAGACTAAGATGGGCATAGAGGGCTGAGTAAAGGACAGACCTGGCATGAGTCCTGCTTGTCTTCCCCCACTAGACTTAAGTGATCCATGCTCAGTGCTTGCAGCATCCATAGGTGACAGTCCACTCAGATATCACCAACCAGGGAAGCTCGCTGGGGCCTTGATCTCTATGTCTGTAATGGGGTCGTTCATATAGATGTGGCTGACCATCTAAGTGTCACACTCTCTAGCCCCTTTGGAGGTCAAGCTGATATTCAGTAACCTGAGGCACCTTCCCCAAACTGGACTGCTGACACAGACAGGCTGGCATGGTACAGGCAGAGTTCCCTGGGTGACCAAGGTAGGACACACGAGCTACAAGTACCCTGCAGCATGGGCCAAGGGAATGGGCAGAGAACCAGTAGCTTCAGCTATGCATCCTTGGGGAGATTTTGTCATTTCCAGTTTTTCTTTCATACAAATAATGCACTAGAACAGGGATCAATAAAATTTTCTGTAAAAAGCCAGATAGTAAATATTTTAGGCCTCAAGGACCCCATCATCTCTCTTGAAATTAGTTACAGAGTAAATGTTTGTGTGCCCCCTTCCTCCTTTCATATGTCAAAGTCCTCACTCCCCAAAGTAATGAGATGCCCTCATGACTGGGACTAATGTCCTTATAAAAAGAGTCTCCAGAGAGAACACAGTCAGAAGACAGCATTGTGAGGAAAAAGGATCTCACCAGAAACCAAATTTTCCAGTGACCTAATCTTGGACCTCATAACCCCCCAAATCAATTTTACTATAAGAAATAAGTCTTTGCTGTATATAAACCAACCAGTTTATGGCATTTTGTTCTAGCAGCCTAAACGGACCAAGACAATAGATACCCTTGCCTAAAAGCTCGAAAGCACTATTTGCGTATATAAGCAAATAAGTTTGACTGTGTTCTAGTAAAATTTTATTTACAAAAACAAGGGGCAGAACAGATGTGGCTTGGAGATTCTGTTTTGCCAACTTCCATAATCTAAAATATCCGTGTATGCATTTGTCCATTAGTGTGGATAAATCTATGGGATATGTTCCTAAAGTGGAGGTTCTGAATCACAAGTTATGACATTTTTATTTTGAAAAGATACCCCCAAAGTGGAACCACCTTGGTCTTCCACCAGCCACACACGAGAGTGCTTGAGATTTCCTCTCTTAAAACTCCTTTCTTAAGAGTACAAAATGTGTATGAGGGGCACCTACTTACTGTCATTCTTGAGCTTTGGAGAGGCAGAGAAGGATAGAACATTTTTTCCTCAGAGAAGAATATCAAATGGATCCTAAAAATGTCTCGGGGCTGGGGATTTAGCTCAGCGGCATAAGCACCTGTCTTGCTAGCAGGTGGTCGTGAGTTCGATCCCCACTACCGATAAAAATGAAAAAGACAAAAAAAAATTTAAAAAAATGTCTCATAATAGTATGTCTTGCTTTAGATTTGAGTCCCATGGGGAAGGGGATTCTGGTAACTTATTCTCATTTGCTAAGATCAAACCTTATATTAGCCACTAGCATAGTTCCAAAAGACTCCAGCATCTGATTTTTAACAGTGTTTTTCCCACAAATGTATCAGAGAATACTTTAGCAATTTCCCTTATTAAACTTAAGATGCCATCCATTCCTAATGCCACTTTTCTGTTGTAAGGGATTTTCATGTAAATGAGGCTACTTGTGCATTCCAAACACATTACTGAAGGTACAAAAAACATACATGGTCCAATTTTTCCCCTAAGCTGACATGCACTGGACACCCTTGATAGAGGTGGCACAATATTTTACTTGCCTTGGTTTACTAGGTCTGTCTGATTTTTAGGCATTAAATGAGTTCTTATTTTTGTTTTTCCACTTTCTTTTTTCCCCTAGTTTCCATCATTTGAAGTTCTTAATGCAGCCCCCACAGAGGAGAACAGAGGCTCGTTAACGTTCAAGTTCCGTTTTAGGCTACATATTTTAGCTGTTTTATTTAATAATCGGCATCCCTCCTGGGATCCAGCCTGCCTTTGCTCAGCTTACACAGGGTGAATCTTTGATAGTACTCATTCTCTAGCCCTTCATTTATAATACAAGCACAGCCTTCTTCCCCATTAGCAAGAGGGCATGCTTGCACTACCCACGTCAGAAAAAGAATTAAGCAGAACTTGGCTAGGAAGATAAATCAAGCTACCCATCTCATTACGCTTGAAAGACACAAATTCAGCTTGTGTTGGAATTTAACAAATTTCTGAGGAGATATGTAGCAATATGGGGTGGGATAAATTGCCTAACTCTTTAGGCAAACAGAGACAGAGGCGATGTGTGTGTAACAGAAGAGACATGATGTCTGCATTGTGAAGAGTCAACTGACAAAAATTTAGGATCAAAAGGGAAGCCAGGGTTATTAGCAGCACACCACCTGCCTGGCAAGTGCAAGGTCCTGAGTTCAATTCCCAGTAACCCCCCTCCAAATGGCAGCATAAAACTTATTCAGCGCTTACCTCTTGCTGGATCCTGTGTACTGAGAACTGCACATACATTGTTTCATCAAAACCTCACATTGACTTGTGAGATAAAATACTTCTAAGAATTCTCTTTAGCCGATGAGGAAACTGAGGCTCAGAAAGGTTACCAGGCTTGCTCAGAGTCTAAAAGCTCAGGCAAATGCCAGGGCCAAACTTCATCTCAGAATCTCTGGCCCTGTAGCTTAATCCTAACGCTTCTCATGTGGGATGACCTGGCCCCTAGGAGACTTTTGGCAATGTCTGGAGACATTCTGAGCTGTCACAGCTTGAGGTGGGACATGGTACTGGGGTCTAGTAGGTGGAGCTCAGTGATGCTGCTAAACATCCTGCAGCACACAGCAGAGACTTCTACAGCAAGGGTTACTCAGCCCGTACGTAATGTCACCAGTGCTGCCACTGAGAAACTCTGTTTACCCAACAGCTCCTGGTTCCATTAGAGTTGCCCATTTAGGGCTCTGTAGTCAGAGCGGGAGGCATCAGGACCTCAGTTTGTATTACATATGGAAGATGGCTTAGCCACTTGCCAGTTGAACAGCCAGAGCAAAGGCTGGCTGGGAGGTAGGGGTATAGCTGACATTCTACAGGACTGCAGTAGACCGTACGCCTGTGATGGAGATTCACAAGAGGGTGAGATGAGGGAATTGGGGAATTCTCACCGTGAAGGGAAATGGACTTCCCAAAGCAGGGGTCTCTCCGTTGCAGTTGAGGAAGGTGTAGACTAATGGCCTCTGTCTTGTCCCTGTCCCACTCCCCTCTTTCCTCCCTGTTCCTCCTCTCTGGCTTCCTAGTGTTTGGCCACAACATGAAGAGCAGCAACGACTTCATTGGCAGGATCGTCATTGGCCAGTACTCCTCGGGGCCCTCGGAGTCCAACCACTGGCGACGGATGCTCAATACCCACCGCACGGCTGTGGAACAGTGGCACAGCCTGAGGTCCCGAGCTGAGTGTGACCGCGTGTCTCCTGCTTCCCTGGAGGTGACCTGAGGGCCTCAGGGAAGGTAGCTTTCATTTGTGCAAAGACAGAAAAAACATGTCACATACCTGTTACATCCATACCTTCACACACACTCTACACACATATACCGACACACACATTCTAGATCCTCTCAGAACTGAAAGGAAGCTGACTTTTCATCACAAAATGGCCACTCCTGTTGAGGGAGGCCTGAGAACTTTCCAAAGCCCCATCCATATATATCGCTAGCCAAGTGGGCTCTGCTCTGAGACTTACTGGCAATGCCTGCTCTTGTTCATATCACATTCCAAGATGCACTTTCTACCCTTAGGCCAGAGAAAAGGCCTACCAAAGGGAGCCAGCCACCACCAAGACCAAGTTTACCAATACAGACGCTAGTGTGAGGGAGGCCTGATTCCCCACCCCACAACACATCCCCACCGGGTAGCTCCCGGAGGGCTCTTCTAACCTGATTCTTTTCTCCAAAGGTGTAAGTATCTTCGTCTTCTCCTTAGTAAATGTAATAAGTAGGTTAGACTATTTGGAGAAACCAAATGACAATAACAAAATAATACAGTGTAAGAAAGGTCTCCTGGCTTAACTGATTTGTCCTTGTGTTAACTTATTTCAAGGGATGTCCTGTGGGTTTATATGTATATGTTCGTGTGTGTGTGTGTGTGTGTGTGTGTGTGTGTGTGTGTGCCCTCACAGGTGAACACATGTGCCTACATGTCCTCTGGGAGAGCAGAGTGCTCCAGCCTGAGCACTCCTATCTTGCTGCCTCCCGTCACCAGTGTCCTCCTGTCTCTTCAATGCCCCCACTTGGGGTAAAGGTACTGTGTCTGTGTCGAGCACATAGGATATGATAGAGCAAAGGCAGCATTTTTTGACTGAATCATGATGATTGTGACTCACAAGCACCTAATACCTGGATTACAATGGCCGCCACACCCTGCCCATGATGATCTCCTTTATCATGCTCTGAAGATCTTTCTGTGTTTGTGCGTGAACCAAAGTCAAGTCTCACGTGCTGAGGAATTAGCATATTTAGAATAGATCTCTCTCTTTCCTTGTTGGATGCTTTTGTGTCTTTTCCAAAGCATATTGTCTGGTGTCATGGGGAGCTATTTATTGAAATTAAAGATTATTTATTTGTGCCATGCATTTGTGTCATCTTTTTTGCTCATGATTGTGGGATGTAGAGTAAGGGAAGGTCTCTAGTTACTCTGGCTGCATAATTAGCCCAGAAGCTGAAAGCAGTGATGTTTATTATGCTCGTGGATTTTATGGGTTAAGAATTTACACCAGACCAGGCTGGGATGGCTTCTCTCTGCTCCCCGTCCCTGATGCCGTAATACCAGCACCCCCAGCTGGAATGCTGCAGGATTTGGATACTGGCCAGGGAAGACATGGCCTGGAACCTGTACTCCTTGGATGCCTGTGGTTCAGAACAGGGGTAGCCAGTGGCTCTGCTGCCTCTCTTGTATGAAGATAAATGACAGTCCTGTAGGATGGATGTGGGGATGTGCTGGGATAATGCTGCAGAGTCTCTGAACACTTCTTGGTAGAGGGCACGCTGGCTGTGCTTACAGGGCACTGTCAGGCAGCATTTTCTAGGTGACCGATGGGAACAGTGGCAGCAGATCACAGCCATCCATGTCTCCAGGAGTAGTTTGTCAAGAGCCAAGAGGATATGTGAGAAGGTGAAGGGGGCTGAATTTCTATAGAAAACAGGCCCGACGTGCTCCATCAAGGGCCACCCACTCATTTATGATAGCATCCTCTGTCTCCCCAGGTAAGAGGGGAAAAGAGATACACAGGTCACTTAAAACACTCTCGTTCATGGGTGAAGACCCAACTCAAAAAACAAAACAAAAGATGGGTTGGAAGCAGTGCTGAAGAATTTTAAAAGCCACTTTCATTTCCCAGGACCACCTGAGTCCTTTCATCTCGTGGATAAAAAGGCACGTCTTGAGAGTGTAAGGCGAGGAGACTACACTGTGCTAGTTTGAGCACAGCCTGGACTACTTGGGGAGAGACCCTGTTTCAAAATTTAAAAGTATAAAAAATGGCTGGGGAAGTAGCTCAGAGTGAAGGCCCAGGATTTAAGCTCTGGTTACAGGGGAAAAAAAAAAAAAAGCACTGCCCTCCTTCACCACAGCAGCTGTGAGCCCAGACCTACCCCAGTCCTCCCCAGAGCGCCTTTGGAGTTGCCCAGGACTTGATACAGCCCTTGAACCTTGGCCCGGCCCTGAAGGTGAGAGGTGGGAGGACAGGGCCAGGAACAACTATTTCCGTCTCTGGTACTTCTCTCCCAGCAAGCTGAGAATCACTGCAGGGAAGAAGGATCCTTTTCTTCTGAGTAACCTGTCCTCTGCTTGTGAGATATGTGCCATATTTTGTTCAAAATTACCACTTAGAAAGAACTCAGTAGATAAAAAACTAAAAACCTAGACCTCAAAAAAAAAAAAGTGGAAGGTAATATTCAGTGTGGCAGCAGTTAACCTTTGGGGAGTATGTTTGTCTGCTTTCCATCATTATGAGGAAATACTTGAAGCAGGTTGCTTGTGAAAAAAAGTTTATTTAGTTCAAGCTGGCCTCATTCTCCGAGGTAGCAGATGGCGCCCCCTCATGGCGAGAGTGTGAGGGGGGCGGGGGGAGCAAGTGATCACCTCTCAAACCAGGAAGCAGGGTAGGATTGTAAGCTTGCTCTTCTCATGACCCCTAAAGGATCACAGGTGAATCACTTTAATCCCTTTGGAGGACAGCGTCTCCAGTGACCCACTAGAACCCACCCCTTAAGGGTTCTATCACCTCTGATCCCCTGAACACCAAGTTTTCAATATATGAACCCTTGGGGGACACTCAGGCTGCATCCAAACCATAGCTACTAGTTATTTCGCTACCCAACTTTATACCATTCTATCCAGCATTTTTGAAGATCCAGGTTAATCTAATAGTCATTAACATATCATATGTCAAACATTTTTCTAAGCACTTGTATAAGGAGGGTACTGAATTGTTCCTATTTTGCAGGTAAGAAAATTGAAGCTTAGAGGGATTAAATAATCCATGTGTGATAACACAGCAGCAAGTCTAGAATCTGAGCACAAATGCTTCTGACTTGAAAGCCATTAGATAAACTAGTGACTATCACATGATGATGAAGGGTGGGGACTCTGCTTAACTGGTAAATGGGCAAGATTTCTTAAAAGCTAAGAAGTTAAGGAAGAGAGGGATAGATAGATAGATACAGAGATAGGTGACAAATGATTAGAGATGATATAGGATAGATAAATGAAGCATAAATCTTCATTGAATTTCTAGGCTGCCATGAACACTGTGTGGGAAGGGGAGGTGTATAGTGTCACTCAAATACAGTTTTATCGAGAAAGCAGAAGATAAACATTATGTTAGAAAGAGAACATTATAGCCTCCAATGACAGTAAGGGCTATGCTTAGAAACTGTCTAATCTCTGGCTAGTAAGCTTAAGGTTGAGAACAGGAGTTGGCAAACTATGCCCCCATGGGCCAAGTCCTGCTCCCTATTTGCTTTTGTAAATAAAGTTTTATTGAAACTCTGCTAAGTCTCCATGTCTCTGGCAGAGCATAGTTGCAGTAAATTCCATCATGCTGCAAAACCTAAAATATTTATTGTCTGGCTCTTTATAGAGACAAGACTTCCTAACCCTGCCTAGAAAAATATTTCATTGGCTTTAATGTATACACAACCCATTGAGGTTTAACTGAAATGCATATTCTGATTCAGCAGGTCTAGGGCGGGGCCTGGGACTCTGTGTTTTTAATGAGCTCTAGGGACCACACTTAGACTTGAGGAAGTTGTAAGTATTTTATGTTTCCTTTCAGAGAGGGGGCATGAATTGACTTATGAAAACCTTTAGACATCAAGGCCAGATCACAGGAGTCTCTAATTCTCAGGTTTTCTAGTAACCTGCTTTGGAGGGCCTTCCTTCAAAATGTCTGCATTTGGAGGGACATTGCTATAGTTTGAATGTTTGTCCACTCCAAAACTATTGAAGTTTAACTGTCACCGTGATTGATATTGGGCAGTAGAACCTTTAAAAAGTGTGTAGGTTCCTCATCAGGAATGCAAGAATGGTTTGATCTCTGTTACTGTCTTTGTCTCTGTCTCTATCTCTCTCTCTCTCTCTCTCTCTCTCTCTCTCTCTCTCTCTCTCTCTCTTCCTCCCTTCTCCTCTCCCACCCACCGTCTCCCCTTCTGCCATGTGACACTGAAGCAGGAAGATGCAAATATCTTGATAGTGACCTCTCCAGCCTCCAGATTCTGTTCATTATAAATTAACCTATCTCCAGGGTTTTTTTGACTAGCATAAAACAGACCTAAACAGATGTGTTCAATTTCCAGGTAGCCCTCAGCCACGGGGTAGTAAGGGCTCCAAAAGTCAGCTCACAGGATGATCAAAAGGCAGTGAAGAGAAAATAACACAACTTTCTTCTATGCAGTATGTATATTTTGTATCGACCTTTAACAATACCAATTTTGGGGAGTGGGTTTATAGCAGACATTATAGATTAATACAAGCAGTAGTGCCTGCACATGACTTGTGCATGTTATTTATGAATAGATAAACATTCATGCTTGGGGGTGTACACCACTGCAGCATTCTGAGGCAGCATAGACCCAGGATGCTGCAGGCTAGGGCAGGACCTGGGCTGAGTTCACACCCAGAGTCAGGCCTTGGTGCATGAATATTCAACTCCAGTACTAGCAGGGAAACTGAGGTAAATTGATACCATCAGGTAAGCTGTTCCTCAGGTACACAGCAGGGGCTGGTCCAGAGAGCAGAAGAGTGACTTGGAAACTAAATTGACACATTCTAGTCCTCCCCATGAATGCCAGTGACACAGGCATCAGAGCACCCGGCTGAGCATTTGTGAAGAGCAGGAGGAAAAGCAAGGTGGAGAGGGTGCATGGGTGCCAGGGAAAGTCTTGCACTACATTCATGACAATAGCAAAACATGCACAGTCACTTACCGAGCGCTGTTTGCCAGCACCTTTGTAACAGTGTAGACACATGATTTCATGTCAGCTCTGTAAAATAAGTAGTTTTGAATCCCCCATTTTATGGAGGAAGAAACTGAGACAAGCAAAGTGACTTGTTTCTGGACTCACAAAATGGCAGAAAGATCCTGATTTTTAGAAATATTAATTGTCCATAGGGCTGTGATGTGACTCAGTGATAGAGCTCTTGCCCAGTATTACCAAAAAAAAAAAAAAAGAAAAACAAAAAAAAAACATTAATTCTCTATGAATGCAATAAGATCCCAACAGAAATAGCAGTGAATTTTAAAACATGTAAGTACAAGCTAACAACACACAGAGCTCAGCCAAAGTGGAGACAATTGCCACTCTGTGTGGGGCACTCAGTGTTGAACCTTCTCCACATGTGGCATTAGCTGTAGGGGACCTCAAGAAACCCCTGCCCCTGCAGGGTGAGGCCAGTGGGGGACACCTTAATGAACCCCAGCTTGCCTGAGGGGGCACGTTTCTCTGCCCTGCAAAATTGTTCTGCTATGGAAATGAGGTTAAGTCTTACCTGATCTTCAGATTTTTGGCAGCAAGCAGAAACTCAGACTTATAGCTAAAATTTCCTGATTTTGTTACCTGACAACATTTAAACATTTTTGACAACATTACATGAACTAAACAAATTACATCCAATGATCAGGAAGCCTCTTCACAAAATGCTAATATCTCTACTTTCTGATATATATATATACTCTGAAGGAACCAAGAGGCTTTATGTCCTGAAGCAAGCTAGAATTTGAGCCTCCTTTTTTGTTGTTTTGTTTTGTTTATTTAGTACTGGGGATCAAAGCCAATGGCCTTCATCCGGAACTGTCTTCCCAGCACTTTAGCATTTTTTTTTTTCTTTTGAGACAGGATCTTGCTAAGTAGATCACTAAGTAGCTGCAGCTGGTTTTGAGCTTGCAATCCCGCCTCAGCCTCCTAGAATGCTGGGATTACAGGCATGTGACATCCAGCAGGAGCCTCCTTATTGTCTTACAAAGGAAGAAACTGGATCTCAGAGAAGATGTGACTTGGTGGCTTGAGGCCACAGTACGGCTCTAGATTCTTGAGGGCAGGCTGGTCCAGGTCGCCTTGCTCTCAGCTGTCACTCTGGGCTGTCTCCAGGGGTGCAGAGAGGAGGAAGGAGGAGAAGACCAGGATCCACCCCTCTATCTCAGCCCTCAGCAGCACCTGCATCCTGGGCTCATCAAGATCTCCCTGAGGGGCCTTGTCACTCCTGCTGGTAAACTGCTCTCTGTCTGTCTGTCTGTCTGTCTGTCTGTCTCTCTCTCTCTCTCTCTCTCTTTTTCTTTTTTCTTGTTTTTGGAACCTGCAACTTTTATTCATGCCTCCCACCAAGTAAAATCACAAAGACTCCTGCCCAGAGCAGAAATCCCAGTCCCCTACCCTAGACCTGCTCCTGGGAGCCAGAAATGTGTAAAGTGCTGGTGTGAGACTGTTCTCTGGGAAAGGTCAAGAGGAGCAGGAGCCCCAGCTCGGGACCAAGGCAGCAGGGGCAGGGCCTCTGCTCAGAAAGGACATGGCCCAGGCCTGGTTCACACGGGGGGAGGGGGGCACCACCACCTGGGGGCTGGGAAACTCAATGCAGGCAGTCCTAGGCAGAGGATACTCCAGAGTGTCTTCAGCACAGAGTCCTTAGGGTGCAGCAGGTGGGTGGCTTATTTATATACCCTTGTGAAGGAAGTGGAACAAATCAGGGAGGTGAGGGGGATCTCAGAATAGGGGGCAGCCCCTCCTGCACTTATTCTTGCAGACCTGGAGGCCAGCCCAAGTGGCCATCTCGAATACTTCCCGAAACACCTCTTTAGTCTTGGCTGAGCACTCAAGGTAGCCAAAGGCTCTGATCGGATTCGCCATGTGCCGGCCTTCCTCGATCAGCCTCCTGCTGATGTGCTCATCGTGCTTCAGGTTCTTCTTAGTCCCCACTAAGATGATAGGCACATTAGGGCAGCAATGCTTTACCTCCAGGATCCACTTCTCAGGAACATTTTCCAGGCGGTCGACGGAGAAGCACATGAGGATGACATCAGTGTCCTGGTAGGGGAGAGGCTGCAGAGGATCATGGGCCCCCAGTGTCCCACAGAGCCTCCCCCACCAGGGAAGCAGCTTGCTGGAAACTCAGGATGCAGCAGCGGGGCTGTGGGCCTCAGTGGCTCCTTGACTCTCCTCTACACAGGCCTTTCCACAAACATCAGTATTGGTCCAGTACTGGACATCAATACTGACCTAGGTAAGCAGGGGGCTGGAATTGGAAACAGGTGGAAAGAGGACACTCCAGGCACCAGAGGGTCCATCGATGATGCCTGGCTGTGAGCTGGAGCCTGTTAGGGGTCAAGCTGAGCCTTTCTTTCTTTTTTCTTTACTTTTGTTTTTTTCTCTTTTTTTTTAATACTTGGGATTGAACTCAGAGCTTTACACTGAGCTACACCTCCAACCCTTTTTGTATTTTTTAATTTTGAGATAGGGTTTCACTAAGTGACTGAGTTGCCTGGGTGAGGCTTGAACTCATAATCCTCCTGGTTCACCTTCCCAGCGTGCCGGGATTGCAGGGCTTGCCTTCACATCTGGCTCTGTGCTGAGCCTCTTGGTAGCATCTCCCACCACACTCCTATGTCCAGACCATTTGTGTCCCAAGTTAAAACCCCAGTTGTGCAGTTTACAACGCATGTGGCCTGGGCATGTTTCTTAATCTCCCCAAGTCTTAGTTTCTTCCAGAGAATGGAATCACCAGGGCCCTCTTGAGGCTGCTGTACTAGGCAGGGGAGATAACATGGTGAAAATGCCTGGCACAGTGCCTGGCACTGGGAGGAAGCTCGGAAATGGCATTTTATTAGGGATTTGGCATCTGGGTCCCCCTCCTTGGTCATGACAGCTGTTCCCAGGGAGTTTTCAGACCAGCTGCTGAGCCACCCAAGGCTGGGCACGCAGGAGAGGACACAGTTGTCTCTTTTGTGCCCTCCGTGGTGGCCTTGTCCTGTGGGGTTTTGTGAACTGTCCCCAGGGTTTGGGCTGCTGACTCTGGGGCACCCCCATTTGGATGAGAAGAGTTCTAAATCCTGAAATCTCCTCTGAAGCCCCTCCCAGGCTCATTGCAAACACTGTTTAAAATGTACAAAGGCTGGGGATGCAGCTCAGTGGGGGAGTGCTTGCCTAGCATGCACAGGCCTTGCGTTCAACCCTTAGTACCATAAAAAATAAAAATAAAAATGAAATGAGATGTATAACAATATCCACAACAATTAAGTCTTACTCAGCCCTCCAATATGCCAGACAGAGTTCCAAGCACTTTTCACGTGTACATTTATTTATCCTTACAATCACCCTATGGTAGAGACACCACTTATTTTTATCTCCATTAAAGTGAAATTAACAATGAATCCCCTAGATAAAGGGTCTCATCAAGCCAGGTTTGGGGCTGGTGGAGAGTGAGTGCTGGGGTTGCTAGGTAAACATCCACAAATGACCTTGTGTAGTATATGTTTCAAATACTACATGGGACATGGTTCTACTGAAAATTATTTGCTGTTTATCTGAGATTCAGGTTTAACTAAGCATCCTTTCTTGTTGTTGGTTGTTTTGCTTTGCTTTGCTTTTGTTTGGGGAATGGAAAGGCTTCTCAGAGGGATGAGGGGAGCCTTGGTTCATTAAGGAAGCATCTGTGGCTTCTGTTCTATCTAAACTCTGGGAGTATTAGTCAACTCGGCTGCCACAGCAAAATACCATAGACTGGGGGCTGAACCAACAGATATTTATTCTGCACAGACTGGAGGCTGGAAGTCCAAGATCAAGGTGCCAGCAGATTTGGTTCCTGGGGAGGGCTCTCTTCCTGGGTTGCACATGGCCACCTCCACACTTGGCAGACAACAAGGGTTGGTCTCTCTTCCTCTTCTTACAGAGGCACTTGTCCCACTATGAGGCCTAGGCTGGTGACCTCATCTAGGCTGATACTCATCTGCAAGGAGTGTGCAGGTACAGGAAGGGACTGACCAAGCAAATGCGGCCCCTGAGGCCCCCACCTCCTCTGCTGGCTGGGTCCCAAAGCCGATCTGGGCAGGTGGCAGAGAGTGGCGCATTTGTGGGTGGCTGGAAGGGGGCCAGGGGAGTGAACAGCCAGATTGAGTAGGAAGGTGACAATTTATTCTTTTAAAAGAAAAAGAAGGTGGGGGGAAGAGCCCTGGATTCCACTGGTGTGTTTTCTCCCCATAACAAGCTCGGAGCTCCCAAGGGCTTTGACTCCCACCCAGATCAGAGACCTCTGGGCTTGATGCTGCTGATTGATATAAAAGACCATGTAACTTGGTCTTGGTGTCCAGAGCAATGAGTCTCTCTGTGCAGCCCGTCTCTGCTGCCTCCTTCCCTTCCATGCTCCCTTCCCCCGGCTTCCTCCAGCCTGATCACTATCTCTTCTCCTTCTCTAATTCCTAGCCACCATTTCTAATTCTCTGCACTCTCTACCATCTTTTATACCTCCAGACCTTTGCACATGCTGTGCCTTCCACCTGGAGCATTCTTCCTCTGATTCTTACCATCCTTCTGGCTTTGGTAGAGGCACTACCACCTCCAGGAAGCCTCCCAAACCTCTACCTCTGGCCTATGTGCCTCCATGGTGCCCTATCCTAATCATTTGTGGGCTCCTTGACACCAGGGATAGGGCAGCCACCAAGTCCATCTGGGAAGGGTCAAACAATCAGTTTCCAAAATAATTTAGAGTTGTCCTCCTCATATTTTTGTCTGAATGTCACATATTCACAAGTTACATATTAATTACATCTTCACTTAGTGCTTTTCTTGATCGTGGTCTGTAAGATCTATGAGGTCCAAAGCTCCATCTGTGTGGTTCACCACAGTCTCTCCAGCATTTAGCCTGAGACAAATAGGTACTTAAATAGTACTTGTTGATTGAATAAAGGGATGAATGGACGATTATTCATTCCTCCTAAATGCAGCAGACAACCTGGCTTCAAATATCTAAGCTCTGCCACTTAGTAGCAGACCTTGAGCAAGTTAGTCATCCTCTCTGGGCTCTGGTTTCTTTGTAAAGTAGGAAGGATCACAGTGCCTTCCTGATAGGATACGTGAAGACTAGATGAATCAATATGTGGAAGGCATTTAACAGAATGCCTGGCACAAATGCTCAGTAAGAGTTGTTCTGGTTATTGTGTTATCATCATTACCTGAAGGTCGAGCTCTAAGCTTGTGGCTGAGATAGACCAGCAAAGGCTGCTTTGGGGTCAGGCTGGTGAAAGGCCCTCTCTGCGTAGTTTCAAAATGCCCCTGGTAAAGGGAGCATCAGGCAAGTGGGAATTAATTGTCACCCCTGCCCAGTTAGTGCTCCTTTCCTCCTAATTAAAGGCCTCTGTCTGCCTGGATGGAAAAGAAAATCATTGATCCGTGACCCATCACAGCCCATTTTCTGGTGTGTTTCACCCCAGGCATCCAGAATCACCGTTTGTTCATGGAGAAAATCTAATGGAACAGAAGCGGAAAGGAAAGGGTATAAATAATTCAGGGATCTGGATTCCACATAGGATAGGGGTAGGTGGGGTCCCTTTGGAAGTATCCCCTGGGCTTTCGGACCAAGGACCCTCCCTCCTCTTCTCCCTCTCAAGCTCCCTCATTTCATCAAGGATTTGTCTTGCTTTGCCAAGCCCTATTCAATGAGCAAGTGAAGGCATGAGTGGATAGGTGGGGAATTCTACAGGCTCCATGTGCTGTAGACCAGAGCTCCAGACTGTCACATGCACATGAATCACCTGGGGAATCTCGTGAAGATGCAGCTTCTGCAGCTCTGGCCTGAGTGGAGCTGGAGCCCTGCCTTGCTAGGGGACGCTAATGTTGTCTTTGGATGTGCAGCTGAACAATCTGGAAAAACAAGACCAGATAACCTGCCTTTGGTGATGTTTGATTCCTTACAAATACACCTCATTCATATTGTGCACCTATTATAGGTCTGTGTCCTGGGTGAAGAGGGGTGACCACAACAGAGGGGACACCAACACTGAACAAGAATTTGTGGGGATATGGAGAAACAAGGCACAGGGGGCCCTGAGAGCCTTCATCAGTGGCTTCCACCCCATCATCCCCAAAGACCTCACTGTGTAGCTAAGACTTAAAGGAGACACAGGAGTTGGCTGAACCAGATACAATGATGTGTCTGGAAAAGTCTGGATAAAGGGCTGGGGATTTAGCTCAGTGGCGTAAATGCCTGCCTGGCAAGCATGAGATTGTGAGTTCAATCCCCAGTACTGCAAAAAAAGAAAAGAAAAGAAAAGTCTAGACATGTGTTTGAGAAATGGCCAGAATGAGAGCGAAAGAGCCAGTGATGCATAGTGGTGCATAGGAGGCAGCAAGGATGTCCCATAGGCCACAAGATGAGGTTGTCCCCAGAAAGAAGAAGGCTTTGAACTTGGGAGGTGACACGGGCAGAAGGAGCCACTGAGAGGCAGCTAAGAAGGTCTTCATGAGAGAGCACTGGGACCAAAGGATGTGGAAGGGAGAGAAAGGAAAGAACCAGTTAGAGACACTGGGGAGACAGGACAGACAAGACTCGAAAAGCAATCAGACGCAAGGAGAGTGAAAAAGAAAGGAGGCAAAGATGGCCTGGTGTGAAGTGTCTAACAATGCCAGAAAAGTCTGACCCATTTCAACCAGTTCTTACCAATCCTCTTTTCCATGCAATCCTAGCTACTGTATTTGATGTCAAATAAACTATGAAGACGTGGTAAATATAATGGTATATCCTGGCTTGGATCTTGGAATGGAAACAGAAAAAAATAGTCCAATCTGAATAAAGATAATAATATTGTACCATGTTAATGTTAGTCCTGAAAAATATTACATGAGTTAAGTTACTATATAAATGTTAGGTAAGCCCAGCATGGAGGGAGGCTGAGGCAGAAGAACCAAAATCTCGGGTTCCACTGAGGCAACTTAGTGAGACCTTGTGTCCAGACAAACAATGAAAATGTCCGGGGAGGTAGCTCAGTGGTAAAGCATCCCGGAATTCCATCCCTAGTGCTAGGAAAAAGAAAAAGGATGTGGAGATCAGAAAAGCTGTATGGAGGTATGTAGGGACTCACCACACTCTCTTTGCAACTTTTGTGAATTTCAAAGTTTATTCCGAAATGAAAAGCCTATTTTTTTAAATGAAGGAAAAGAAAAAGCAAAGCGGACAGAAACTTCCAGAACAGACAGTATGATGAGTTGGCGAATATTAAAGCTTTCTGCTACAGCCATGTAGAAACACCACACAAAGTCTTGCAAACACACTTTAGAGTGAAGCCACGGGCTGGCATATGGCTTAGTGATAGAGCGCTGGCCTAAAGCACATCAGGCCCTGGGTTCCACCCCCAGCACCACAAGTAAAAAGTTACGTTAAGCTTAACATCTAAGAAACTGAAGGGCTACATTGGGGCCGGAGGCAAAGAAAAGAAGTTAAAGCAGTGCTGCCTGCAGGCTTGAGTCCTGAGCCCTGTGTGGCCTCACTCTTGGCAAAGTACGGGGTTAGGTTTTGGCACCCACACAGAGGAAGGAGCTGTCAAAACCTAAATAACTAGCAGAGAAAAAGATTCTCCATAGATTAATAGGTTTGAGATTGGCATTGCAATGGGAATACATGTGCCAAAGTAAAAAACCAAGTGCGTGCTCAAAGAGGTTGACGCAAGCGGGCATTTTAAAAGGCAAAATGAGGAGGCTTGCATGAATTAATCTGGAACAATAATACTTAGTTACAGAGATCAATAACCACGGTGATGTCCAGCCAAGATGCAACAGGCAGCTAGTGGGCAGATGTCTTGCTGGAATATTTCTTTGGTGTAAGATTGTAGTGACCTTTGTGCAGAGTTGTGGCTCTGGAAGAATCCTTTATTAACTGTTGTTTTTATCAAGCCTGTATATCAAGAGCTCCTGCTTCACAGCTTCCCGGTTGAATTTGTTGTTACTGTTGTTGTTAAGGCTTGACACAAATGACTCCATTTTGACACTGACAACTTTCACAGAGGTGATGTTAAAGCCTTTTGAAGATGCAATGGCAAGCAGAAATGACATCCAGGATTTGGAGGCAGATTGATTTTATGTCAGTGGGCACTGATTGAGATCATTCCCAACATATCAGGCCCTGATCTCTAGTGGTCTGAGGCTTATATAGGATAAGCAAGCAGGAAATACAGAAGCAGAATGGCTTGTCGGTTGGAGATTGGTTCTTATGATATTGTCATAGTTACTAGCTATGCATCACAGTGACCAGCTGTTTCTAGGAGACAGAAGCAACCAGGACTGCAACAGAAACTCTTATCTGGGCAACTAAGAAAGTGAAGTGTACTGGCTGGGTGGGGGCTGCATTTTCTGTTACAAAAAAAGGGAATTAAGTCTGAAACCTCTTAGAGACTCATGAAAAGGTCCACCTTCCAAAACAGGTAAAAAAAATTTTTTTTTGTTCTTTCAGAGAGAGATGATTTTTAAAAATGTGTCTGCTTCATCCTAAATTCAGAGAAGAAAACGCTAGAATCTTCTTCTGAAGTATTCTTTGGTGAGGTCTGTGTTGTTATATTTAAATACACTCTTCCAGCTTTATACCAGAAATTTATTAAAGTAATTCATTTAACTCTGAAATTATAGGGCCCAAACTCTACTTCTAATCCATTAGGTGAACTATGGCTTAATTTTTATTGTAGAAAATATGGACAGGCTAAGGAATATCTGCTAGAATGTTTATGCTGCTGCACTGCAGGGTTATCTTCCAGTTTTGGAGTCCTGTCTTTCATGTCAGGTAGGGATTCTCATCCTTAGTGCTATTGACATCTTGGGGCAAATCATAATCATACCTTGTCATGGGGAATTAGTCATTGTAGGAGGCTTAACAGTACCCCTGGCTTCTATCTATCAGATGCCTGTAGTATCCCCAACCCCAGCTGTGACAACCAACAGTTTCTCTACATATCATTCAGTGTACACCGGGGTTGAAATTACCCTTGGTTAAACACCATAACTTGACAGAAACCAACCATCCAGTTTGCTGGGAGATGAAGAGGTACCCAAAATGTGTGACTTTTGATTTTAAAATTGGGACCAGTCCTGGCCATACCGGAATGGGTTGGCCACCCTATTTCCAAGACTAATATGGACATTTAGGATACTAAAAAATTTTAGGAGTGTTGTATTCCTGGAGAACCAACCACTCCTACGCCAACTTGGCCAAGTTCTCACCAGTGAGTGTCCCTGGCGACAAATGATGGAAGAAAGATAAGAATGGTTTGCTTCTTTTCATCCATGCTAAGAGAGGGAGGCTGCTCCAAAATCAGACTCTGGCAGTTGTTCCACTGAGTGTTCCATGTAGTAGAGAGTGCTGTGAAGTCTGCACAAAGAGCTTAGTCACACCCAGCATTACAAAGGGCCCTTACACCCTCTCAGCCAAGACCACCTTGAGCCTCAAGACCAAGTTCTCCTAGACCAGTGATGGTGAATCTATAGCATGCATGCTGCAGTAGTATTATTTGTTACCACGGAAAGTTCTAAAATTTCCACCATCACTGTCCTAGACCATTGTTCTCCGTTGAGAGAGGAGAAGACTGAGACCTAGAGATTGTAAGGACAAGTTGAAGGTTCTTAACTTCAGAGTTCTTTTCCTTTGCCACATAGATCAGGGTTAAGACAGCAAATTCCCAGATAGTTCACTCCAGTATGAATCATGCCATGCTTTGCTGGCTAAGACTAACCAAGAGGTTGGGATTTTCCAGGACTGATCATCACAGCTGGTTTGGGTGGGAGAAAGACCAGTTCTGGTCACATGGGAATGCCCGATGGCTCTAACTAATCCTGGGGAAGGTGGACTTGAACTTGCAGGTTAGCATAGGTGTCTTGATTGTAGTAGTTGTCCCTTTCTGTTCCCATAAAAATGCCTGCACACATATGCATGAACTTTTTTGGTTTTATATTGGATTGTAGGGAAATTAAACTTCTGCATTAACCCTGATTGTGAAACTTTCAGCTAATTATTAACAACTGCATTACTACGGAGCAATTCATTTATGCCAAGTACTTGGTGAATTTACATGACCCAACTAATTGGCTCAGAATCCCTATGATGTGGAACCATTAACTGGGGCTGGGGATTTAGCTCAGCAGCATAAGCGCCTGCCTTGCAAGCAGGCAGTCGTGAGTTCGATCCCTGGTACTGATAAAAACGAAAAAGACCAAAAAGAAAAAAAGAAAAAAAAACCATTAACCAATCTTAGCCATACTGATTTCCTGTGATGTATTAGTATAAACCTGGGTTCAAATCCTTACTCAGCCATTTATTTTCAGAGTGACCTTAACCTGTTGAATCCTCAATCTCTTTTATATGCTTGCACATTATAAGTGCTCCATGAATGTTGTCCATGATTCCATGAGCTCAGCCAGTCACTACAGTGGCTTGAAGGCAGATTCTATAACACTGTATTGCCACAAAAGGGACTCTAGGAACCAGTTAGTTTGACAAGCAAGAAGGAAAGATATGTGCCTATGTCTCGCAGTAGGCCAGGTAGAAGGGTGGGCCAGGACTTGGTATAACAAATTTCACCACTGCCCACTGCATGACCTCATGGGTGGTTCTCTCAAACCAATGTGAGAAGGTCCTCATCTTGCCTGCTGCTCCCAATCAGTCATCTTTGGTCATGGTTTCCAAGAAAACCTTTCCCAAAAAGCTTCCTGAGGTGCTGAGGCTTGAAAGAACTTTGTGTGTGTGTGCATGTGTCTTTAAAACATGTAGCTTCTCAGAATTAACAAATCCAGTAGTGCAAAGGCCAAAAGATATAAATAGTCTTGGCTCTAACTTGTCAATAAACATGTGAGAAAATATGCATCCTTGCCAGATAGCCTAGAATTGCAAATTGAAACAAGATACCATTTTTGCTTATAAAATTTGCAAAGATTGCTTTGAAAGTGATGACCCTGGTGTTGGAGACGGCAGGGTGAGAGGGCACTTTCAGACAGGACTGCATGAGTTTGAAATTGCATTCGAGAGGCAATTTAGCAAATTGTATCAAAGTCCTCAACTCTCTCCTCAGAAATTCCAAAAGCTGTGTGCACAAAGCCATTTATCTCTGCATTATTTGTAATAGTTTTTTTTTAAAAAAGCAAGGAAAGCAATCTAATTACCCAAAAATAAGGAAATGATTAAATGAACTCTAGGACTCTAGGATGGCCACCCAGGAGAATATCCAAGAGCTATTTAAAGCAATGTTTATTTTTTTAAAAAAGAATCATGACATGGGGGAAATGCTTATTCTCTTTGATTTTAGAAGTCAGAATAATGTCTTAGTGTAGTACAATATAATTACTACTTTGTTAAAAACAACCACCATATGAATGTGACCTGAGGGAGACTGTGCCAATTATTAACAATTTCAGAGTGTGATAAACATGTATTAATCATTTTTATAATTTTGAAAAATTTAGATATGCATGTATTTTTGGACCTCAACCTTACAAGCCAATTCATCATTATGGGGCGTGTTTTACCTTCATCCCTGAAAACACGCAGTAGGCTGTGGGAACAACCTCAATGCCCCTCTCATTCCATCCATTCTGTTTTTTCGCTGTCCCCGGCACTGCTGGAGTTGCCCTAGGCATCTTTGTGTCCCCTGGTCTGGACAGAGTTCAAAGGCCACCGCTATAGATTCTTCCTTCTCAATTAGACTCGGGTAGAGGCACTCCCCTGCAAGTTCTCCACTGGCAGGAAGTCTATCAAGTGGCCTCCGTCCACAGGTGACTGTGCTTCTCTGTCCTCCATGGCCTAACCAAGAGCCCCCTTTGGGAGAGGATGTGGAGAATGGTGTCTCCCACTGGTTTTTCTCTTGGGCCATTGATGCCGCTTTTTATCTACTCTGATTTCTCATCGAAATTATCCTTGGCAGGAGAGGGCAAAAGCTTTTCCCAGCAATAACAAATAGCATAGTGGAAAATCCATCTTTATAAGTGGCAATCTTGTGCTGTGTTCTGGTGTGTGTCAGGGAGCTTGACCTGGTCACACAACTGACATATTACAAATATAAAAATATGATTCAAGAAATAATAATTGGCATTTATTTGATATGCGTTTTAGGTACATTGTCACATTACAGCTCTCCCAAATCATGTTAGGTACGTATTCTCATTCTACAGACAAAGTGCCCAAGACTCCAAAACAGTAAATGTCTTGCTCAAAGTTACACAAATATTAAGTACAAGAAACTGGACTTTTTTAGTGTGCAGAGGCTCAAACCCAGGCCTTGAATGTGCTAAGCCCAGTTCTACCACTGCCTACATCACCAGCTTCAGAAAATGAATTTTGAACCCGAGAGTTGAATTCCATGCCCATGGCTCCCAAGCCCCAGCCACTCTGACCATCTCTGCATTTTCCATTATGATCCAATATTTTACTCCTCTACACTTTGTGCATTCTGCTCCCTCCCCTGGTCATCTCCTCTGGGTGAAATACCTCCTCAGTCTCCAAGGCAGTCATAACATCTGGTCACTGAAGTCCCTTCTGACTCCATGCACCTGATGACACTCATGACCCACCTCCATGAAAGTCCCTCCCTCAGCACAGCTGAGAGACTGTTCCCTGCTGATTTCCTGCTGCTGCGTGAGTTCCTCAGGTCTGCTATAATACATCACGGTGACTTTCAAAGTACAAATTCACAATCTTGCCTCAGACACTTTAGGTTAGAAATAGGGTCAACTCCTTATGTTTTAGAATCATTGTGCTTTGTTTTGAGTAAGTTTCCAAGTAAGTCTTGAACTACTTTCTTGGTCCCTGTTGTGCTGTTATAACAGATTCTCTGCATCCAGGTAATTCATAATGAACCATTCTCACATTTCTGGAGGTTGGGGAGTTGGAGTTGGAGCTTGGCACAAGCTTCTGGTAAGGGCTCTTACACTGTGTCATCATCCCATGGCAGAAGTCAAAAGGTGAGTGAATTCATGAGACAAGGAATTTAGCTGAACTCATTTGTTATTGGGAACCACTCCTATTACCATGCACTGATCCTTTCATGAGGCAGAGCGCTCATGACATAAGCGCCTTAAAAGTCCCATCTCTTTATACTGTTATCATGATAATTAATTTCAACATGAGTTTTGCAGGGAACATTCAAATTATTGTACCCACCAACTGTGCATCCAATTATCTTGAGCACTCTTTGTGCACAGTGGTGAAAACCTTATGAGGGAGTCAGGACCCAATCAGGAAAACAGGAGCTTCTACAGGGATTTCAAACAAGGAATTTAATCCAAAAAGAATTAAATGGTTGTACGCAAGTGACAGAATCTCGGAGCATAAAGGCTAAGTATTAAGGCACACTGGAGATTTACCATGCCGCAGCAGAGAGCTAACTCCAGCCCTAATCTGGAAGGTTTCCTGGTCCTGTAGGAGATGGAGCCACTGAAGGAGGGTGGCCCCTGCCAGAGAGGGAGAGGAACATCCCAGCCAGTCCCTTCTTCCTTTCCTCCCACAACTCAACAGTGTCTCTCCTTCTGGAATCCAGCTGACACAGAATCCTGGAAGTCTTCAGAAGTCAAATCTCCTCTGCTAGAGGGCAAAGCACTTGAGAGCACAAACGAAGTAAGTTCTCAAGGAATCCTCATCCTGCAGAGGAAAATGAGACACACATAATAACGAGTGCCTATAGAAGAGATTCTAAACCAAGATTTTACTTTGGTAAACCCACAGCAAGGACAGCTCAGCCTGCCTCATTCTACACATGACCTAGAACTTGACTAACTGGGTTGATCCAGCCTCTGGGCAAATGCAAGGGCTCCTCAGTGGTCCCTCACCTGCCTCCTGTTCTCTGCCATAACTTTACTTTTTTTCTCTCTTTTCTCAACTCTTTGCTTTCCTTTTTTCCTTATACCAGCATCCTCCCCCTTCCTCTTTTATGTAGGTTGCCCCCACTTGAGCGTATCACAATTCCCCGAAGACATGAAGAAAAGTTAAACTTGAATATCACACATACTTGTCAAAAATGGGGTTCAGGCTGCGCATGGTCTCTCTACGTAGTTTAGTCTGGCCTTGAACTCACTGTGCAACCCAGACTGGCCTTGAACTTTCAGCGATCTCCTAGCCACAGGCTTCCAAATGTTGGAATTAGAGCCATGTGCCACCACACCTAGCTATGTACTTTTTTTTAATGCATAATTTTCCTTTGGAGAAAACAAGCAAGAATATGATTGCTTTGAACATTGTTAATCCAATGCACCATGACAATTTAATTTCTAGGGTAACCACAATAATATCTGTGTAGTATTTTTCTTTATACTTTGTCACTTTGTTCTTTCCTCCATAATTAAACACACAATCTGCTTATGAGTACAGAACATCTGGTTGATATTGAAGACTCTCATATTTTCAGCTTACCTAATAATTCCCATCTTAGTTTCAAGTGACAGTTAAATTAAGTTCACTTGATCTCTGCTGCTTATTACTTGCAGCTGTAATCTTGTGCCTCTCCATTTTCCAGTAATTTTGATCAGATAAATGCAGTAAAACATCTCAGCCATTGTCCACACAGATGCTGATGGACAAAGATGGCCATGGTGCTAAAATGACTAAGTGGCTGGGCCAGGTGGCTGTTCAACATGCACATGCAGCAGTTGGTGTAGTGGAGTCCAAATTGCGCATGAGAGACCCTTCCACTGCTTACTCAGCTGGGTTGGACAAGGGTCAAAGCCCATTTTCCTGAAAACTACTTTGTCTCCAGAAATCTTATCACTCTCATTTTGGATAGAGCACACACTCTTATAGCACTAACACTGAAGAGTTTGATGATGGCAGGAAAAATGTCAATAGAAACAAGGCAAGGTATCAGTCAGTGTGGTCCTTGCTTCCCATTTGGAGAGACCCCAGATCTTGAGAAATAAAAAAATACCCAACCAACCAGTCTCTGGGCTAGGGAGACAAGCATCGGGCTATAGATGATCAAGCACTGGATGGAAGATGTTCACAGAAAGTTTCCTGGAAGAAACAGTGTGGGGTCAGGATCCGGCAGGATTGGGACACTTCAGAGATAAAAGCAATAGAGGTTCACACTAAAACCCCATCAGAGACATTATGGGCACTGACTGAGGGAAGTGCAGTCAGGCAGAGCCAGCACCATCTTTTTTTCTGTGTGATTCTGACAGGTCACCTAAACTCGCCATGTCAACTAGCCTTCAACTGGGAAATAGCAGTAATCATTTAAAAACTGAGGGCTTTAGAGGTGATACTATGCCTGAAGTTCTCACATAATGCTTGCTTAACTCCATGCTCCATAGGGGCTAAGGATTTAGCTCAGCGGCATAAGCACCTGACTTGCAAGCAGGCAGTCATGAGTTTGATCCCTGGTACTGATAAAAAAGAAAAAGACAAAACAAACAAACAACAACAACAAAAAACTCCATGCTCCATAGAGGAAACATTTTTCATTTGTCATGATTCTAAGAGCCTCGAAGAGATCTGGTTTTCCCTTAGGATTTTCAGGCCAGCCCAATTTTCTGAGACAAGCTTGTCTTTTCCCTCTCCATTTCCAAATGTATCTCTTAAGCAACTGTATATGACCTCCTGGAGCACTGTGTTGGGAAGAAGTCTGATTGCTTCTAATATGGAGTGGATTACCAATGTCTTCCACAAACACAAAACTAAAGAAAGCAAATGTGTGTGCTTTGGTTTGTTACCAGTGCTCCAAGCATAAGGAAATATTCTGATAGTGGGCATTTTAGGAAAGGTGATACCTTTTGACTTCTACAAGTGACTTTTCCAGGCTAACTGATCCCAGGGCACTGAGGAAGTAGGGTTTGCAGTACAGCAGCTCTGAGCTTCAGGTCCAATTGCCTGCAGCCCAGAAAGGAAAGGCAAGGAGAAAGTGGGTCCTTCTCCCAATATCCTTCCTTTCATCAGGGAGGAAAACGGTTCCAACTTGCCTCCTACAAACTTTTCCTTCTGTGCAAGTAGGCAAACTTTGTCCTAAGGCCAATATTAATTGCAAAGAGGTTGGGAAACTCAAATCTGGTTTCTGATGTTGTGACGTAGGTAATGGATAAAAGGATAGGGCATGGTTGTAGGGTGGGCAACCAGTAATGTCGGCCCCAATTCCAATGTTTGATGTAAAGATGAAATGTGTTTATGCTAAACACTAAACACAGTACCTGGTGTGAATCAGTGCTCAAAGTCTTCAGGTCCTGCTTAACTGTCTGTCCATCCATCCTTCCATTTACCTAGCCATCTGTTGTAGTAAGGGTTTGCAAGGAAAACAATTTAATACAGGACACATAATTCATAGAATTATTTTATAATAGTCAACAAAAAGTCAAATGTGAAAACAGTGTGTAAGATCTGTCCACACACTAGAGGCCCAAAGAGTCCAGCTGAGGGCCTAGATTCCATGGCATTGTCCTCCACTTTCCCATCTGGAAGCCTAGAGCCCATGACAATGTCTTACTCAGGTCTGTATCAAGGATCTGTACTGGGAAGGCCCAAAGGTCAGTGGTGGAAGCTAGGAAGTCTGTGTCAGTGGGATGAAGAATCTGTGCCAGCAGGCTGAAGGATCTGATCTGGAGCCAAGAAGTCACGCTTAAAGGATCAGAGCTCTCCTGAAAAGTACCACAGCTGTCCTCAGCAATATTGAAGTCCCAAAGTTCCTCCAATGATGAGAACATCCGAGTTCATATCAGGAAAAAAAGTGACAAGCTTCTCCAGGACAATCAACAGCACCACCTCTTCCTCTCCAGTTCTCTTTTTTTTTATGTTTTTAGCCCTCCCCACCTAGCACCATGCTGATTCAGTTCAGCTGAGTGTTACAAGCTGACCACCAGTTGTCAGTCCTCTCCTTCTACCCATTCATCACTCCATCTCTAACCCTTTGTTGTTTTGGATAGTGAACTATTGCCAGGGCCTTCTGTTGACTTCTTTTGTTGTGTGAGTTATTTGATAAGCTCTTTGAAAAAAAAAAAAAAGACTGATGCCCCATTTGGGGCTGAGGATTTATCTCAGTAGCATAAGCACCTGCCTGGCAAGCACAAGGTCGTGAGTTCAATTCCCAGTACTGCAAAAAAAAAAGACTGATGATAAGCTCTTTGAAGTAGGGAATGAGAATTCCCCCTGAAAACACATAGGTGCCTTCTAAGGAGGGAGATCTGTTGACTGCAGAGCTTGGTTTTGCAGAGCAGGCTATGCAAATTCAAGGCCAAGGGCTGAATTTGTCAAGAAAATAGAAAAGATTCTGGAATTGGTAGGAAGGGAGATATAAATCTCTTCATGACATCTTCAATATAATCCATCTTGCTTCTTAGTGTTTTTGAGATGGATTTATATTTTTAGAGAAGAATAGCAATGTTGAATTCTTCTCTAAGCTGCTATGGGTCAAATCTAGAGATGCCCGTGTGGAAGTAGCTACATATGGGTGGCCTAATTAAGAAAGAAAACAGAAGAAAATAAAGCAGGATTGCATCATCTCATCTATTTGCTTTGGCCCAGAAGGTTTAACAAGAATTGCTTTTCATTTGCATATCCATCCTAGGAAAAGAGGCACTGAGTGCCATGCTACTGTTTCTTACATTCTCAGCTGGGAGGAGAATCTCTGTGTATGGCCTCATACTCAGCTGTATTCCTGGGGGCCCAAATGACATCTGGATCAGCCTTTATGACCTCAGACAGATGAGGAGCAGCATCCATCAGGCTTCCTTGGAAGCACCGCCCAAGATTCTATTTTTGTTTAACAAACTTGTCACACATGTGCCAGATCGCTGCTCTGTATCCAGCACACAGAGAGAATTCGGACCCCAAGAGGTCACAGTCAGCATAAGCTAAGAGGTCACAGTCAGCATGATGGGAACACACAGTATGGTCAGAGAGTCTCTACTTTGAACTGAACTCTCCAAAAACCAGACAAACATAATTAGATGTGCAAGAGACTATTTTTAGGGGAAATGTATGACTTTAAAAAAGAACCATAAGGAGACAGGGAAGGCTTCAGACAATGAAGTGGGCCTGAGACCTGTGAAAGGGAAGAGGAAAGAAGGATCACTAGGAAGGAGCTCAGATCACAGCACAGTTCTGACGAGGCCAGGGGGAACACTCAAGCCAAGATCCATTCCCAGAGTCCTGCACTGGACAGCAATGGGCCAGGCAGGTACCTCTCCCATGCCCCTGCCAGTCACCAGCTGGGAACAGTCTGGAGGCCTCGAGCTCTCACTGTGAGTGTGATGATGGGTCCCTCTGCACAAGCAGAAGAGGCAGGAGAGTGAGGAGTCACCATACTCACTGCTGCTGGTCCTTCTGAAAGTGGCCAGGACAGTGCATTTCCATGGCTGCCACACCCTCTGGATCAGAGACAATTAAGCTTATGTCTAAGCAAGGCATAGGGCAAACTAGAGGCAGATCATTCCACGTGGAGAAAGCAGCATGGGCCAAGGTCTTGAGATAGGAGAGACCAAGGTGCATTCAAGAACATGAAAGAAGACCAATACAGAGTGGGGCAGAGGTGGCAGAACAATAGTGAAGAAGGAGGCTAAAGAGGGTCAGTGCTGGTGCCTGCCAACATCACAGCAAACTCCAGCGGAGATTTGATCCCCAGACTTCCCCCAGGCGTGCTGCACACTGAGTCTATTTTATGTGTATGCTCTTGCCTTGCCCAGAGCACTATAGGGAGCAGAGTTCCAGATCCAAATTCCCATTCTGCCACTGGCTGGCTTGTGAGCATTTGAAAAAAATCTTTCAGCCCAAGTTTCTCTTTTTGTGAAATGGGGATAATAATAGTAGTGCCTTATTGTAAGAAACAAATGATCTAGTTATGTAAAAAGGCTCAGCATAAAACTTGGAAAAAATTAAAGGAAACCAAATACAAGGGGCCAGGGATTAGCTCAGTGGCATAAGTGCCTTGCAAGCACAAGGTCCTGAGTTCAATTTCTGGTACCAAAAAAACCCAAAAAACAAAAAAACCTTGACACTATAAGAGTTAATTAAGAGCCAGGCATGGTGGCATACACTTGTAATTCTAGTATTATGGGAGGCTAAGGTAGGAGAATTGTAAGTTCAGTCTCAATCTGGGTGACATAGTGATTTAGTAAAATCCTGTCTCAAAACTTTAAAAAAATATTAAGAAGGGATGGGGATATAGCTCAGTGCAAAGGCCCTGGGTTTAAACCTCAGTTCATCACAAACAAACAAAAACTACTTCATTAAGGATTGAAGTTGCCATTAAAGTAGCAGAGATAAGTGTGGCTAGACTCAGTATAGATACTTTCTAAAATAAGTTTATATGTCAAGAAGTATATAAAGATTTAGGGATATAGCCCAGTAGCAGAGCATTTACTTAGCATGCATAAGATCCAAGGTGTGAACCACAAAAAACAAACAAACAAATGAACAAAAGCTACATAGAAGTCATAATAGGAATAGGGAATATCCCAGTGGGGTGTTGGGGCATGGTCATTCTCCACAGTTAATGAATTTTAAATGAGATTTAATGGTTCCTTGTTGAGATGCAGATTCTAATTTGGATAAAAAGTGTATGCTAGCATGTACAAGGCCCTAAGTTCAATCTGTAGCACACAAAAAAATGTAATAAAAACACTAATATTTCCTTTTTTAATGTCTACACTAAAATTACATTATCACTATGTTACATCAGAACTTAAGCAACTTGTAGCACAATACTTAATAATAATACTAACAGTACAAATAAAGGGATATTTTCTGTTCAGGGTGAGGCACCATGTGCTGGGACCTGCATTAAGTTCTTCACACACTTTGATTCACTCAACCCTCACAATTCTCTGATTATGTCCATTATATAAACGTGTAAACTGAGGCTCAAAAAGGCTCAGTAGCTTGTCTAGACTGCAGATCAAGAAAGTGGGTGGAGATGGACTCTCAATCTCTTATCTCAAGCCATCCCTCTCTCTCTCTCTCTCTCTCTCTCTCTCTCTCTCTCTCTCTCTCTCTCCTCTCTCTCTCCCTCTCTCCTTTATTCTCAAAAGTAGCATGTTGTTCCCTTCATATAAAGTAGGCTCCATAATCATCAGTGCTTTGGAGGATACTTTTCTAAAAACCTGGAGAAATAGAGAAATGCCTTTTGTTACTACATGTTGCAAACATGTAGTTCTTTCCTCAGTTAATTTACATATTTACTGCAACAGCAATAAAATTCCCAACAGGACTTTTCTTTCAAATGGACAGAGTAGTTTCCACACCAAGCAAGAATACACAAACTATTTGGACAGAAAAAAATAGATGGGTGGTGACTCCCACTCACGGGGAGAGTGCAGTAATTAGGGTCTTGGCTACTGGAGTCAGGTGCACCATGTTTGAGTGCCAGCACTGAAGCTTCATTAGATCTATGGATTTGGGTAGCCCCACCTAAGTTTCAGTTTTCTGAGAAGATCTTGCTTATTTTGAAGGATAAAATGAGTAAAGTGCACCTTATAATCCCTCAACGAACATTACAGATAACAGTGGTATTAACAGTAATAATAACAGTGGTAGTAATAGTTGTAGTGTTAGACTAAAAAGTGAGGCCTTCTGGTGGGTACAGAGGTGCTAGAAGGGACTCAGATACCTGATTCGCTCTTTAATTTACTTCCTGACCTCTTTGTGGATTTCAGGAAGGCCAGTTTGAATGAACAGAGAACTCAACATGACTATAACTACCGGGATGGGAGCCAGCCTGATGGCAGCATCCACGTGAGCCAGAAGAGGACTCTGCACCAGTGTGGCACCGGCGAGTGCCTGGAGACAAGGGTTCTTACAGTGAGAGAAGCCCAAGAGGCTGGGGTAGCCGGTAACGTTTCAGCACCTTGGAGAGCGGTCAGTATCACTAGGGGTATTTGGGACCTGGTCATTCTCTACAGTTAATAAATTTTAAACGATATTTAATGGTTCGTTGTTGAGATGCAGATTCTGATTTGGATGAAAGGGAATTAGAAAAAGAAGCATGAAAAACAAAACAAAACAAACAAATCAAAAATAGATTTTCACAAAGTAGTCAGAAAGCAGTGCTTCCAGATCATCTCACAATGGCACAAAAATGGAACCTTCTAATCCTGGCTGGGCGTCCGACTATCAGAACAAGATGATGCCTGGGAGACACAGAAGTGTAGCTCATGATAGAAGTGTAGACTTGGGTTTGAGTTCTGGCCCTGTTGCTTTCTGCAATTTTGTTTCTTCTTCTAAAAGAGAAGCTTATAATCTTTCCTATGTACAAGGCCATTAAGGCGATTAAAGGAGGTACATTTCTAAGCACAATTCTCTAAGCAAGAGAATTTGTCTGGGGCTGAGGGCCATTGTCCGAATCCCAGTTCCCACCCTCATTAATTGGTAGCTCAGGTGAAGGTGTAGATTCTTCATCTTCAAAATGCAACTAATGATTCTTAGCTCACTGGGATGGTAGGAGGAAAGAAGATTATATACCTAAAGGAGCTGCTGTAGGGAGCCTGCAGTATTAGTAATCACCATTCTTCAGACAATCATGAGAGATAAGCAATATCAATATTCCCATTTTTCAGATGAAGAAACTGAGATTCAGTTGAGTGCCTTCTTCAAGGTCACATAGCAAACAAGCAGTGGTTTAGAATATCAAATCCATATCTGCAAGACTCAGGCCCAAGAATTTAACTTCTATTCCTCCTCTGCTTATTTTCATTTTCCTGATTAGGGGAGGGAAGTATAGTGACTTATTATCCTGAGATCCATCCTAGTGCCTAATAACCATAGCTGGGCTGAGATTCTGGAGGACATGTGTCCCTCCTGTTCCTGGGGCAAGCCAACTTCAGCCTTATGAGAAAATAATACTAGACAGCAACCCTGTCAAATATCAGCAAGAAAGGGCTACCAGAATAGAAGCAAAATCTGCTGGAGGAGGCTCTTATTCCAGTTGGAGGCAGGGTTACTTTTATTGCACTGGGTGAATCTTCACCCACATTCTCTCCTTCTTATGCAGATCTGAGGTCTTGGAATAACACTGTTCCTCTTATCTGCAAGCCCCATCTCTGAGTGCTCACCGACACCATCCTGCCCTCCAGCATGAATTTAGCTCCAGCATTGTGTTGCAGTTCAACCCAGGATGGAGCTGACTCTAAATAACTGTGAAACACACATGGAAAATCTTTCAGGCAGATTTTAAGCAAGCAAATCTTAATTCTTCATGGTGGTCACTTGGCCAGTGACTGAAGCCCAACTCAAACTGGATTAGTAAATAAAAATAGTAGTGGATACTGGCCCAAGTAACAAAAGTCTAGGACCTGCTCTGGAATCAGAGTTGGATCTGCCTCTGACCTCCACCCATCCTTGGAGTGGCACCTTGGCACAGGCTGAGGGCTGCGTCCTGCTGAGATGCCCACCCCTGGGGAGAGGAGGTGGAAGCTGATCTCATCTGAGGGGCTCGGGGTGGGAAGCATAAGGTGATGTTGGTCAAAGAGTGCAAACTTTCATTAAGAAGGTGAATAAATTCTGGAGATCTAATGCATAGCATAATGGTTACCGTTAACAATATATTATATATTTTAAATTTACTAAGGGAGTAGATCTTAAGTGTTTCCACCCAAAAGAGCAGGGAATAAATATGTGATTTGAATGATCAGTTAATTAGAGCTTGCATGTGGCAATTATTTCTCAATGGCCATGTATAGCAAAACATAACATTATACATTTCAGTTGAGGATTGGTTCCATTACCCTTTGTAAATAGCAAAATCTGAGGATATTTAATCCCCATATACAGGATGGTATAGGATTTGCATATAACATACACACATTCTTTCATATACTTTAAATCATTTCTGGATGATTTATAATACATAATATAATGTAAATATTATGTAGATAGCTGTAATTTGTATTGTTTAGGGAATAACAACAAGAAAAATAAGTCTACATGTCAAGTATGGCTGCATTTTCTAATTCAATACACTCAGTCCACAGTTGCTTGAATCCTTCGATGCAGAATCCTCAATATAAAGGGTTGGCTAAATAATTTTTACCAATTTTATCCCAATAAAATAATTAACTATATCTGTATATATGTATACATGAAACATATATGTGTGTATAAATAATATATAATGTATGATGATGTACATATATATCAGAATATATATGTTATGAACCACATGAGCTCAAAGAGGAGGCTGGTTTTCTGAAAAAAACAAAAATATCATCAAACTCATATATTGCTCGTGAAAATTTAAAATGGTGAAGTCACTATGGGAACTAGTTTGGCACAGCCTTAAAAAGTTAAACATAGAATTACCATACGAACCAGCAATTTCACTCCCAGGTCTATATTCAAGATAATTGGAAATAAGTGCTGCAGCACAAGTGATCAAAGCAGCCTTATTCATCATAAAAAATATGAGAAAAATAAACCACCCAAATATCTATCAACATATGACTGAATAAACAAAATGTAGCAGATCCATACAATGGAGTATTACTCAGGCATAAAAATGAACCAGGTACTAATCTATAGAAAAACCTGAAAGCACTCCGAAAACATTATGTTGCTAGACACAAAAGACCACATGTGGTGTGATTCCATATACACTCATGTGCTACAAGATGAGTTTTTGTCAAACATGGATGGCATAGGCAATGGGACGAAATCACCTGGTGGTGTGGTAGCTGTCACAGTTGGTGTAAGGACCTTCTGTGATATTCACACACTGATGGAATCACCTCATGATACTTTATCAGAATGTGTCCCTATTATCCAGGGATGTGTGACTGCATGAGAAATGTCTGGAATAAGCAAATCCATGGAGACAGAAAGTAGATTATTTTTGCTGCAAATGGGCAGAAGAAGGAAAGATAAATGCCTGCTAAAGGGCACAAGGTTCCTTTTTTAAAGTGATAAGAAGTCCCAATTAGATGGTGGTAATGATTGCACTGCATTGTGAGTGCACTGGAAGTGACCGAATTATATATTCTCATGTGGTTAAAATGATGAATTTTATATTATATGAATTTTTCTTTAATTTTTCTTAGTTACCAAAAGAAAGAATGCTGGTCAGGAAATACAGCAAATACTTACTAATAGAAAGACAGTGGACAGGGAGGCAAGAGACCTGGGTTCAGTTTCTGATTTCCAGAGTCTGTCTTCTGCTTTGGTGTGGCTTGGAGGGGGAAATAAACTAAAATTCTGAGACCTTGGGTACCAGTGAAAAGGTGAGTGGAGAAAAACATACAAAAACACATCAACTGATGTTTAGTAAATTGTAGTGCTTCTCAGACTTTGCAGGAATAACCTTCTAAAATGAATGTTTTAAAGGACACTTCATGTTGCTTTAGACTTGACTCTCGGGTCTACAATTGAAAATAACCGCTTTCATATATAATAAAATATTCAAGGCAAATAACTTATAAATACAAAAGGCTTATTTGGTTTCATAGTCCTGGAGGTCACAGGCCAAGGTGGAGTGGCCCCACTGGCACTGGGAGAACACATCATGGCGAGAGCTCATGGTGGAGTAAACCATTTACCCCATGAGCCAAGGAGCAAAAGGAGAAAGAGGACAGGCCAGGGTGCCCAATCCCCTTTGGTGACATGCCCACCATGACCTGAGGATCTCCCACCAGGCTCTGCCTCAGAGTACCACTGGGGACCAAGGCTTTCCAGGGACATTGGGGAGCAACACCCAAATTCAAACAATAGAAATGCTGATTACCCTTCATTCTAAAGAGAGCCGTGAGAGTGGGCCAGTCCTCTCCCATCAGAGCCTCCACAAGGGCTGGCAGAACTGACTTCTCCATAATCATCCACGTGACTGAGACGAGACAAACACTGGAGACCTTGGCCTTCTGGAGAGTACAGTGATCACAGTAGAGGGGATCTTCACCTCCCTTTCTCACTGAAGAGGGAGTGGGCACCTCCTCTCCACTTCCAGTGTCACCCAAGCAGAGTCTAAGAAATGGCTGCACGGGAGGGAACCGGCCATGCTGTTGCCAGTGCTGACCTCTCTGGTCCTCCACTAGGAGACACCTGGGTCACAGGCAACTGCATTTGTCCCTGGGAATTTGGGTGTGTAGAGGAGGATAGACCTTTCTGGTGTCTGCTATGTGTTTTTCTGAGGATTTAAGAATTAAATGAGAGAATAGCAGGAGGATAGCTCTAGAACTTTATTGGTGTGCATAGAGGCTTCACAGAAAAGAAGTGAAAACCCAAAAAGCTGCAAGACTTGGAGCTTATATGCCATTTTAACAAATGGTGACAAATTATGGAGAAGCGAGTAGACAAAGGAAAGGAGGGGTGGGTTTCTAGGGCTGGTAAATTGTGGAAAGGTGATAGGAAATGTATGGTACCTGAGAGTTGCTCAGTGAGATGTGTTACACTGACCCAACTCACCTCTAGAGTCAATTTGTTCTGGTTCTGGAAAGGAATACATTTGTACAATTAGAAATTTACCTCACATTAATGAAGAAAAATGTGTGCTCTGCTTACAGGCAGATAGGAGGAGGAAAGCCAGAGCTCCTCTGTGAAAGGGGCTCTCGATTATGGAGGGCGTCTGGGAGAAACAGAACATTTCATGAGAAATACACATTCGCCATCTATGAGGAAACAGTTCCAGGGTCAGAGGTCACTGTTGGATGCAGATGAAGCTGGAGGGAGACCAGGAGCCTCTGCTCCACCCAGGAGAGGAGCTCTGTAAAAAGACGTGTGATTTCTCTATCCTCCTTCTCACCTCTCAGCCCGGAGCTGAACCCCGATAGAGGAATGCGGGCATATGGCCCGATGCCAGACAAGAGTCCCTGTCTCACTCCACTCAAAAGAGTTGGAGAGGAGAGGAAATCTTGTTCCACTGAGCATGAACACCTCGAGCTGCAGCCCAGCCTATACTGGAGAGATGCAATATAGAAATTGGCCTATGCCTCGAGCTTCGAGTAAGACTGGTCTGCCCTTTTACTAACTGGACATTACCAGAAAGCTGCAGAATTAGCTCAAGATATCACTGCAGGACAGAAATATGGGCCAGATGTGGTTGAAAGCAGTACGTCTTTCAAGAAAGCCTCTGTTTATAACCCTCTGGGTTGACAGACACCTCAGCACAGACCATTTAGACTTGTTCTGTGCAGAGAGGTGAGGTTTAATCAAAAACATAGTTGCTGTAGAGTCAAAAAGATTAAATTCAATCTTAAACTCTACTACACCCCTATCATGTGATCTCAGGTAAATCACTTCACCTCTGAAAGCATTGTTCTCCATGTCTGTACAATGAGTAGAAAACAGCTATGTTGTAAAGATTAAATAAGATACTGTGCTGGGCATGGTTTTGCATGCCTATAATCCCAGCACTCAGAAGGCTGAGACAGGAGGATTGCTGCAAGTTCGAGGCTAGTCTGGGGTGCATAGTGAGTTTAAGGCCAGCTTAAACTACTTAGCAAGACCCTATCTCAAAAGAGAGAGAGAGAGAGACAGAGAGAGAAAAAGAAAGAGACAGAGAGAGAGAGAGAGAGAGAGAGAGAGAGAGAGAGAGAGTTATTGAACCAAAAGAGCCTGACACATAGTAAGAATCCAGTATGTGGGAGCTAACACCATTATCAGTGGGAGTACTATAGTGTGTCACTCCCTGGGTTTCTTTTCCAGAGCAGTCCACACTGGCAAATATAAGAGGATTTGGAGAAGCAGTTTCCTATCCCAGGGATCATGACACTTTCTCTAAAAGGACCAGTGATAAATGCCTTGGCTTCATGAACCATGCAGTTTCTGTTGTGACTGCTAAATTCTACCACTGTTGAGTGAAAGCCTCCTTAAACATTAGGAGTGTGGCCATGTGTCTCAATAAAATGTCATAGTATTACCACATGTCATGAAGTATTACCCTTTCAATTTTGTAAAATGTTTTAAGTCTCAAGCCATGTGAAGTCAGGCGGTGGGCCACTATTCACCAGTCTCTGCTGTGTGTGGTTTACACTGGCAGAACAGAGAGAAGGAAAGACGGGAGAACTTGCACCTAACTCACTGCGGGACCTCAATGGCATCCAAAACCCCTCTGAATCTCAGTTCATCACCTGATAAACAGGCCTAGTAATAAATACATCTTGTCTCTTAGGGATTATTTCAGGAATCAGATGAAATTGTGGGTATGATGCTGTGCACTGTAAAAACAATAAATTATCACTGCAGTCATTTATATCATACTTTCTATTGCCAATCATGCTTAACCCTTGAGTAAAAGTAGTGCAGACCAATCAATGAGATCACTTTACAGAAGAAAAAATTGAGAAAGAACTAAATAGGTTTGATAGCTAATTCAGTGTCTAAATCAGGATGGTGGGCTGACACTCAAGGTTATCTGACACCAAAGCCCACTGTGGATTGTACAGTGAATGTCAGCTGAGAATCGATGGAATTCTCAGAAGGGTCTTGGAAGAGAGTTAAATACTAGGATGTTTTCAAGAGATGAGAAACATTAAGAATGAAGGTTAGTAAAGACTTTCAGAAAGATTTTTATCTGTAAGCTTAAAGGAACAAAGGAGACATGGTACTTCGGGGACTTGGAGAGGGCTGTCACTGAAGGAGAAGGTCCTCAGAACAGCCATTGTCAACAAGCAGCCTAGAGCGGATTGGAGGAACACACACCCAACTTCTCACCCTTCCCTTCTCCATGTCTTCTGTTGGGCAGACCCAACTGGAAGCCAGAGATGAAGGAGCCCAGGAATGGAGAAGACCATGTCTGCAACCTCAGAGCCTTCAGAAGGATCTGGGTACTCAGCACCTTTGGGGATACCATCTAGATGACCCTATCCCATGTGCCTGGATCCTGACCTTGGCATGACCAACTGCCTTTGAGTTTCAGCCCCTCTAAGCCTTGGACCAGGTCTGCCCTCTGCCACAGGAGAGGGCAACTTCTCTGCACAACCAGAACAGGGCCTGTGGATTTCACCCCAGGATGAAGTGCTGGATGCTTGCCCATGGCCTGCATTCTCTTGCTATAAGGTATCAAAGCTCTTCGGCAATAACTTGTCAGTCTGCCTATCCTGTGACTGCTATTTTCACTGTCCATCTCAGTGACCATCTATGCCATCGCTGGTAGCTGAAGCACTCCCTCTGTCTGGCACATTTTCTACCCAGTTCACTCCAGCATGGTTGTGACAATTGGGTCACCACTGTATGACAGGAGCTTTGTGTTCTACCATCACTAATCCTTTTTGCTATGAGAGCAACCAGTGTTTTTCCACTGTCCCATCCTCTCACCTCTTTCCCCAGACTGCTCCAGGGGCCAGTGGTGGCAGTGGTTTCTCTGGATGCAGCTGCTGAGGCAGTTTGGAGTACAGGATGTTTGTTTGGGGCTCACAGCTAGGAACTAGGGGCAGAGGGAGGGTGGTAATGTGATGCTACTGGCAAGATCTTAGCCAAGCTGGCAGGAAACCAGGGTGAGCAGTGGCCATCAGAGTAGACCCAGCGCCAAAGAGTTTAGGCCTCTAGGGCCATGCTTTGTTCAGTCACCAAACAGGTAAAGCAGCAGGTCCCAGCTGAGGCTGAACATACATGACCTTCTGTCCCTCCCTGGGGTGCATTTACATGTTACCACACATGAGTTCACATTACCAGACGTGGGTTCACATCTCACCACTGCCACTTACTGTGTAACCTCACAAGAGTGGTGAACTTCAGTTTCAGTTTTCTCTGTAAAATGGAGACACAGACCCTTCCAACCCTGACACTGATTTATCAGGCATCTTGGAGGAACAAGGAATTTTACATACGTAAAACATTCCCAAACATTCCTGGAAAATTGAAACGTATTCCTCAAATGTCAGAATGGTCTGTTTTCCCATTTTAGATGGAGATACCTAAGCCATGTTACATATTTTCCTGCTTCTGTAAGCAGATTCTCCAATGGTTTTGTTTTGGGGGTTTTTTTCTTTTCTGTTCTTTCTTTTATGATTCTAACATGGGCTGCATCTATTTTAGGTAAGTTTGTCTCCTGTCATATCTGGTTGTCACTATTAAGATGCTGCAGGCAGGAAGCCAGGCAATAACACCTGAAAATGATCCTTGAATCAGACAGACAGACAGATAGACAGACAGACAAAAAGTTACTAAGTGATCAATAATAGACAGTAGATAAATGATGAATGGGTATGACAGAAAAATATTACAAAAGAGAGGATATACAAAGATAGATGATAGGTGGTAGGTAGGTAGATGGATAGATAGATAGATAGATAGATAGATAGATAGATAGATAGAAAGATAGAAAATGGCCAAGCTCTTCCCCTATCCTTGAAGAAGACAGGTGGAAAGACAGATGGATAAGCTGATGGTCATGACAATGAATATCTATCACCCACATGATCATAATAAATGAAGTGCAGGATCCCACTGTTTAGATACATCTAAATAACATGCATCTTGTGTTGTTAGTATTTTGGTCGCATGTAAATTTTCACTGTTATAAATAGCCCAGGGATAAGCATCTCTGTGCACATGCTCAATTATTTTCTTGGGGAGATATTCCTAGATGTGACATTACTAGTTCAAAATCTATGAATATTTTTACAACAGTATTACTTTCTCTTTGTAAAAATAATGCTTAGGCTTTGAGAAATGATGAATATATTTGTTATCTTGATCGAGGTAATGGTATCATAGGTGTCCAAACTCATGAAATTCTGTACATTAAACACGAGTAGTTTTTATGCAGTTATGTCTCAATGAAGTCTTTTTTTTTTTTAAAGAATATGAGTAGGTTACAAAAATAAGTGTTGCATGTTTGTGTGCGTGCGTGTGTGTACACATGTCCCGCAACCCTACCAGCCAGAGTTCACCTCTACTGGCCTTTTGATAGTGGCTCATGTGCTGGGCGTGTGTATTGTGACGTCTAGGAAATCTCCCACCATGAGATCCACGACTGACTGTGGGACCTGGCTTTGGTTTTGGAACCTACCCCTTGGTTTGGATTCCCTGGGAATGGCAGAGTGAGGTGGGCATAAGGCAGAGCTGCTCCTGTCTGTCGGTTGTAGTTTAAGGAGGCACAATGACTTGCTGAGCTTGCCTTGAACTACAGGATGACTGACAACACCTGCCCTTTGTCCTTGAGGTCAGATTTGCTTCCTAGTTGGACAGCTCTACCAGTCTTTCCCGTCTTCCTCTCTATGTTCGTTTCCAGAGGGATTTCCTGAAACACAGCTTTGCCCATTTAATCTTGCCTTGCACCTGCTCCTTATAAGGCCCAGATAGACACCCGTACCTACAGTGTAGTAGACTGTGCATCCTAAAGTATTAACTCCCACTCCTGCCTGTAAAGTAGGAGGCCTTCACCTGCACTTCTGCCAACACTTAGAGCCCACTTTCAAACTGACCCTCCTTCCCCGTGGCGAGCAAGCAAACACACACTGCATTGCCTGGCAGCCCTCTGCAGGCAAATGCCTCACTGAGGCTATTTGGATGGCTGGTGACAGACCCCAAACACACACTTCTGCTGAGACCTGGCACCCAGAGATCTCTGGAAAGCCCAGAACAGAGTCCTCTGGCCTGATTTTTGTGCAATGAATGAGGCCATGAGCACTTCGCCTACATGGGGTCTGCTCAGTCAAGCCTTCTCTTCTTGATCTCAGACACAAATGGTACCAATTCAACTTCATACTCTGAATTGGCACAAATGCCAGAGTGGTTGAATTTAGAAGAGCTCCCTTGTATTGGTTACCTCCAGTGCCTGAAATTGCCACTATCCTTTTTCAATTTGCAGAATTTCCTCATTTTTCCATTCCTAATATAACCAAGAACTTAAAATTGAGCTATAATTTTTTAAAAATAAGCTATTTATCCAGCTTTCTTATCCTAGTGGAAACCGCCACCTCCCCAGCCCTCTCTCCAAGAAGGATTTTCAACATTTCCTGGGCCCTTCTGGTGAGCCAAAGTCTGGCTAAATTTACATATGTGTATCTCCTGGCTTTTGTTCTATCCCTTCTATAAACTGGAGTATTTCTCTGCACTCAAAGTAGGCAGACTATCTGCCTTCCCAAGTTGATCAGATTGTGAATGAATGCATTTTTTCCATTTTTATGGGCTTTTCTCATACTCTGGTGTGTAGGCAAATGAATCCAGATAGTTGGGGTGTGGATTCAGCCTTTAACTGAGTCCCACATCCCTGACAGGATGAAGGCTCACTCAGTCTACTTTCAGAAGCCAGGATGGGTCACTTGGAAGATTTTTTCTTCTTACACAGAGGAAGCCTAGAATTTAAAATCAGAATGGCCAAATAGCTACTTGTAAAGAAGCACTTAATGTCATGATTAGAGCAGTGAGTGATTTTCCTTTCTCTGCAACAGGACATGAATAAGGAAGCATATAAAGACCAGTTTTGAGCACATTCCAAGATGCATCATAGTGATAATAATTAAACTGGAAAGACTGACAGTGATTTATTCATTGTTTGAAAGACTGAGTTCAAGATTGACCCAATAATAGAAGGAGTCATTCTTTTTTTCCCAAGAGAGAAAAAGCTGGACAGGGTGAGATCCCAGGGGCTATGTATCACTTCACATTTTCAAAGCAGTTTGTCCATTTTTTGTTACTATGACAAAATAAGAGATAGGCATACAAAGAGAAGAGTTTCTTTTAATTTTCTTTTAAAGAGGGAAAAACTAAACATAACAAAATAGTACAGAAGAAAACAATGTAAGTGACACAGATTTCAAAGCAAGACAACAGGAGATCATCACTGGCTACCATAATGCCTCTTGTTTTCTTCTAAATAGTTGTCCATATTTCACGCACAATGAATTCATACACAACAAAATGGTATTAAGCTGATCAGAACAGAGTGATGAAGGCATTATGGGCCTTCAAAACCAGACATTAGGAAAATCAACAATGGCTGCCATAATGTCTCTTATTCTCTTCAAAATAGCTGTCCATACCTTCATGTATGTTGAAGTTGAACAAAACAAAACAGAATAAAATCACTCTAGACAAACAATAAAAGCATTACTAGATTTTACAACATGATGATACAGAATCAGCAATGGATACCATAATGTCTCTTTTTCTTCAGAGTAGCTGTTCATTTCATCATGCATTTTATAACCGATTAAGAGAAGAGTTTTTACAAGAAGAAGAAGAAGGGGAAGGGGAAGGGGGGGGAGGAGGAGGAGGAGGAGGAGGAGGAGGAGGAGGAGGAGGAGGAGGAGGAGAAGGACTACTCACAACCAAGAAGCTAAAAGTCTGAGATTGGGCAGTCTCATCTGTTTGACCTCTAGTGAGGCTCCCCTTGGCCAGGTCAGAATATGGTGGAATGTGGTCAGAATGTGGTGGAATGTGGTCAGAATGTGATTCCAGCAACTCTTTTTTCTTTTTTCCTTTGAGGCAAGATCTTGCTCTATAGTCCAGGCTGGCCTTGAACTCACAGCACTCCTCGTGCTTTGGCCTCCCAAGTGCTGTGATTACCAGCATGTGCCATCATGCCCAGCTCCGACAACTCTTTTATAACAACACGGGACCCAATCTTCCAACACATGAACCCTTGGGGGACAAACCACAGTATGCCAACCTCTTTCATCATCTATGACACAGGGCTGGGGTAACAGAAAAATGTTGAGTCATTGCCCTCCTAGGAATTGCCTACTAAATAAACTACAGCACATTCTCCAGTGGAATTATGAAGCTTTTAGCCTCCTTTTCAAAACACGTCTAAGACAAGTTGAAAAAAAAACCCACAGATAAAAATGAATCTCTTTTTTCATCTTCCTAAATCTATATGGGAAGAGAGTGCTGAATTTCCCCCTTGATCCCTAAGCTGAAAAATGTCCACCTGCCATCCCTTATATACCATTTAATTAACATCTGCCCCCCATGGAAGCAAACATCAACTGAGTATTTGGTAAACGTGCCCTTTGCAGGAGGCCATCCTTTGCTTTCCACCCACTGGAGTCAATGCTTTCAATGTACAATAGAAAGAATCCACTCGTCACACTGGCCTGCCAAACCCAAGCCTTCTGGAGAGAATTGGACGGCATTAATGATACCTTAGACCCACAGGGGCGAGTCTCCAGCTGTGCTGTGAGCCCACATGCCAGGGAGAGATGAAAGAACACCTGCAGGAGCCCTTGCAGACTCCAGTGCCATGCTCTCTTCCATGCAGGCCTTGGCAGCTGGAAGTCCACTGGCACCGCCTTGATGAGGTCCCTCTGTGCATGCTACCACCAGTGTCATTAGTTCATTACCTTTCATCTGTGCAGGCCAGCCCAGTGCCACCCACCCCTCACCCCTGCTGGCTGTCTCATGAAAGAAAGTGTTGCAAAACAAGCCTCACAGTAATAATGGGGGGAGAGGAGGTGAAGAAACAACTGAACTACTTCACATTTTAAGTGAACTGGACCCACAGTGAATTTGAGCTTTCTCTTACCAGAGTTTGGAGCTCCACACTGAGCCCAGAGAGATGATTCTGTCCAAGGTGTAATCTTCTTCAGAGTAAGTATAGTTCACACAGTCAAGCAGTTCCTACGTATACTGAGGACACCAAGATGAGAAATTTGCTGGGACATTCAGCTACTGGCTTTTGCAACCTGGAAAGGGTGCCTAGAAGACGCCAGCCATTGTCCAAAGTCTGCAGTCACCTTCAATTCCAGCAGGGCCCTTGTACTGAGAGGAGCAATCATGTCTTGGAAACCAAGTTGCCCCTTGGGTCATAAGGATTTCTCCAGGGCTACAAAACCAGGACTGAGATCACGATCAGCACACCCCAGCCTACCTCAGCAGTGCCGTCAAAGCTTGTGCCTTTTATCAGCTTGTCAAATTCAAGTCCCTTCTGTATCGTCTCTTACTTTTCCTTTTAAGAGCCAGTCTGCTCTCCATCACAGCTCTGTCCCCTTCCACTTTCCTTCTTCTCAAGCTAAAGTTTCTTTCTGTTTTCTTTCATTTTTCAGATAAAGTTTTTGACTGTTCAAAAAAATTGGGGAGAGATTTGAAAGAAGATAGATCATAAATATGTCTGTTATGTGTGTCCATGTATGATTTTCAGAAGTTTCCATAACTGTTGAACAAATATTAACACATGTAAGCACATGTATTATTTATTTATTTAACCCTTTAATGAAGGAACCAACAAGATGCTAAGCTAGTTCAAAGAAGGTAAGGAAAATATTACATATACACACACCAAATTTACACACACATGCACATATCCAAATAATACATTTAGCAGAAAAAATGCTAGATTAAACCTCTAAATGAAATTAAATTTAAAAATTAAAACTAATTCATGATTTAACTAATTAAAACTAATTCATAATTTAAATTAAACTAATTCATGATTTACAGAAAAATAAAATATTTATAGCAAGAATAAGTAAATTACTGATCTACCATTAAATTTTTTTATTTTAAAAATAATAAAACACAAGAAAACAAAACAAAAAATCCAATCAAAACAAAGCAGTGAAATTGGTACAGAACTTAGAAGCAAGATAATTGGAAAACAACAATGACCACCACAGTATATCTTGTTAACTTCACAATAGTTGTCCATGCCATCAGATATAGCAAAATCCAACCAAAACAAATCAGAATAAAATCAATCAAAACAGAACACTGAATACAGCACAATAATTAATCAGAACAAAACAAAAAAAGTGAGAACAATATTGGACCTCAAAAACAAGACAGAAGGAAACCTCCCATATTTGCTATGCTGCTCACTGTCATCCTCCCCAACAGATGCTTAGACCATTGGCCCCGCAAAGTCAACCAAACAATACAAGCATTCAGTTGCTTTACTACCTTAGTTGCTATCAATCAGCCTGTCCTCTGAACCAGCCGGTTGCTTGCAGGGGGTGGGATAGGGGGTATTTCTTGATTCTCAGCCCATGTGCCAGTAGATTCATGGGAGGTGCTATCTGACTTCTCAGTTCCTGGGCCCCGCATGGCTTGCACAGCTTACCAGAAAGGCTGGTTATTTGGCTTCTTGATTACCATCTATTTTTGTATGACCCACCAACTAAACCGTTAACATGTTTTAAATGGTTAAAAAAGAAAGAAAAGTATTTACGACACTTGAAAATGATATAAAATTCATGTCAGCGTCCATATCTGAAGGGTTTTGTGGTTCTCAGGCGCAGTCACTTATTTATGCATTGTGTGTGGCAGCTTCTTCCCTGTAATGGCGGGGTTGACCAAAACTGTGGGGACTGCAAGGTTTAAATACAGGTTGCTTGGCCATTTCCAGAAAAGTTCTAGAATATTATACAATACATCAATGACCTTTGAGGTTATCTTCTTTGAAGATGAATGGAAATCAAATGCATCTCCACAGAACAACTTATCAATTTTCTACAGCTTAACACCTAATTTTATAGAACCTGAGTTCTAATCAGTATTAAAGTCAAAGTTACATCCCCTGGAGAATCAAATAATCCTTAAGTGGTTTTCTCATTGATTTTGAAAAGTTACAGTTTAATCTTTTTATTTTGGGTAATTATTCTTAACTCCTCAAATCAAAGGTTCATTCAGTAGTACAGACTCAATGATCAACAATTCCTGATTTAAAATTTCTCTAAAGACCTAAACTCCATCTTCTTTCTTTCTTTCTTTCTCCCCCCACCCCTTTAAGACAGAATCTTGCTCTGTAGTTCAGGCTGGCCTTGAACTCACTATGTAGCCCAGGCTGGCCTTAAACTCATGGCAGTCCTCCTACTTCTGCCTCTCAAATGCTGCTGGAATTACAGATGAGTCCCACTGTGCCCAGCTAGTGAATGCCCCTTTTAAAAATATGAGGAATTATGTGAAATTGTCTAAGGCCAATTTATGTGTCCAGGCCACATAAATTCCTTAACAGAGTTGCCTTTCAGGAAGAGCCTTCAGACCTTCTTAAGATGATTCTTTTGACTTGGAGCTGGCTTTTCAAGAATGAACATGGGCAGAGGAGGCCAGGTCTTTCTATCAGTGACATCACAAACCCAAAGTATCACTCCACCCCCAAAGAACATAATACACTCAGAAAGGAACATGCAATCTGTGAAGATGATACAGTCAGTATTAAAGGCAACTAAGTTGGATAAAAATATAGGTAGTCAGATAGGGCTGAGCCCTTGAAGAAGCCAGTACAGAAGACTGGATACCTTGCCAACTGTAGGGTACACAGGTACCTTTGCTGAGGGTCAGACCTCAAAACAAAGATGAAGCAAATGCACTCACATACTTCCTGAGGATAAACATCAGGGATTGCGATTCTAAATGGGCATCATCACCTTGAAGAAGCCAGAAAGAGCCGCTAACCCAGCCTGCTACAGGAAGAGCCCCTGTTCTGTCTCATGCCTGCTTGCTATGTGACTCGATTCCCCATTTGATCCTGATTTCATCAATTTTGCCTGAGCAATTAGGCTTGTAATTTTACTGGTTGACCATATTTTTGTCCCACCTCATGCCCATCTTGTGATTTCCCATTTGTCCCCACCTTGGACCCATTTGTCCTTGGACCCATTTGTCCCCACCTCATGCATTTGCTCGATAAAAATCCCTAGAAAAGGTAGGGTTTTTGGCAACCCACTCGGGACCCCTGTTGTCTCTATCTCTCTCAGACAGGAGCTTTCTTTCCTTTACTATATATTCTGCTCTTAACCTCCCTTGTTCCTAAAATTAATTCTTCAATTTAGAGAACATGAACATCTAGCAGGTTGGGAGTTTCTTTTCCCTATGTCCTCATGACATGGGGATGGGGAAACAGCCAGAATCCTGGGCCCCTGCCCATTGCTCATTAAGATCATAATTTTTTTTCTTCTAGGATACCATTTTTGCTATGAAACATGACTCTTCATGGATCTACAACATATGCTCAATAGGTAACTAAAATCAGAACAAAGCTTGACCATTATTTTGTATCTTTTGTTCCTGTAAATCTTGAGCCAAGTCTCTTCTCGGCTCTGCACAGGATTATGTTATTTTGGGAATGTCTGTCTAGAACCTGGCCAGGCAGGGTGGATTATCCCTGAATTTACATGCTTTTATCCCCATTCAAGACAAAAGAAACCAAGATAAGAAGTTTATAGGGACATTCAGCTGCACCCAGGAGTCTCCAGCTATTGTACTAAATCTGTGATAGCCTGGATTTCAGGAAAGGTAGAGCCCCAAGTGACTGAGACAGTCCTTTCCTGGGAAGGAAACCACTCCTTAGCCATGACAATTCTAGAACTATGACACCAAGACTGAGAAAATGACCATTTGGACCTCAGCCTACTAGCTAATTCTTGAAAGCTGGCCTTTCAGCTGGGTGGGCCAGTCTGAACCCCTATATCAAAGTGTTACCCGCTCCAGCTACCTCAGCTGAAGTCCTGCCCCATCTCTCTTCTGACTTTCTAGTTGAAATTATTTTCCTATAAATCTGTGCATTAGTTTTTACTTCCTTTCCTACTAAAGCACAGACCCATGCCTACTGAAACAGTCCTACACTATGTCATGATAATATAGCAAGCAACAAAGAGATATGCTATCCAATCTCCTGTCCTATAAACTTCCCCACTACTGACTGATTGGAAAGGCACATTTGAGCTCTTTTTTTTTTTTTTTTTTTATTGGTACCAGGGATCAAACTCACGACCTTGTACTAGCCAGGTAGATGCTTATGCTGCTGAGCTAAACCCCTGGCTACATTTGAGCTCTTTTGCGCTCCTGACCTCCTTGTCTGTTGACAAGCTATAAACCCTTTTCTTTTTGCAAAAACCTGGTGCCATAGTATTGACCTCCACTGGGCACCACGCTCTTGCTGGATGACAATTTCCACAACTGTGGGAACAGACCCTTAAAAACATTAATGTATGTATTTATTATTGATTTATTTAATATACATCCTATTAATTCTATTTCTCTAGAAAACCCTGACTAGTGCACCTTTCAATAGATGGTGAATCTGCCCGTGAATAATTACACCCTAATCAATGTCTTATAATCTGGTCAAAGTAGCAACTCATCTTTGGAAAGTAGAAAGAAGAAAGGGGTAAACTGATACTCAGGCAGTGGGGTTCAGTGCCCACCCCTCTTAAAGAGAGAGCTTCAGAGGGTGGAAGGCTGGTGACCAAGCACTGCAGACTGTCCTTTGGATTCCCCTACTGAGCACCAGGGCATTACTGGCCTCTGGCCTTCCTCAATTTTGTTTTCTCAATCTGATAGCCTGTAGGGCCATTACCAAGTAGGACACAGAATTAAAAGAAGCACTAAACAGAAGCACAAACATGCTGCTCCTTAACTTCTTTGGGGTTGGCCCTTCAAGGTGAGAGAAAGCCTGAGCATAGCCCCAGAGCACAACCACGGAAGGGCAGAGCTGGAAATTAGAAGCCCCTGTCCTTGCTGGGCTTCCACCAAGTTCATTGTTCAAGACTATCAACAAATGGATGCGACATCTCCCTGCCTGTATCTAGGTGAAAGTGTAAAAGTGACATGGGCTAACAGAAGTCTGAGAATCTGCAGATCCGGAAGGGCTCCGCGAGAGAATTGCAGTTAGAAAGAGATGCAGAGCATAAAGAAGTACAAAACAATTTGTCTCTCACACAATAGTGAACTGTGCACAGTATGCTGGGGCTGTCATTTATGCATCGTGTGTTAGAGTCCCAGGAAAATCAGGCAGGAAAGGGAGATGAGTGCAGAGTGGAAGACAGCAAGGCCAAAGAGGCAACTAAAAGACAGCTGGGATCGAGAGGACGGGCCAAAACCCAGGTGTGGGTGTCTTGATGTCTCCCACTCTCCAGTATCAGTGATGGGAGCATTATGTGGAAGGAGCTGATGCAGTTCAGTGTGCAGTTTAACAAGCACTTGAGCCAGGAGTGGGGAGAGTTGAAGGAGGATCCAGTCAAAGTCCTGGCTGCTGCCCTAATCACCAAGGTGAGCCAGTGGAGAAGTGGCCTTGTATTGAGCTGCCTTTGCCTCAGGATATTATGATGGGCTGTCTCAGCCCTGCAGGCATCAGCCTCTTAGATGTAGAAAGTATGATGCCAGATATTCCACTCCCACCCCGCAAGCATGGTACAGGTATCTCAGGGCCTCAGGTCACCCTGCAATTCCACAAGAAGTGAGTTCTGGGAAGTACAGGTCCATTTCAACTAAGCTGACACAGTACAAATCCACAACTTATTAGCTCTGAATTACCAGCCCAATACATTGGGGTGATGGTAGTGTGTGGGCCAAAAGTTTTCCAGCAGAGTTAAATGAATTGGATGTGTTTTAGGGCCATAAAACCACTTGATTAAAAAATAGCCGTTCAGGGTTGAGGATATAGCTCAGTGGTAGAGCACTTGTCTAGTATGCAAGAGACCATGGGTTCCGTCCTAGCACTGCAAAGAAATAAAATAATAACAACAAAAACCCAACCCAAAAAGACGGCTCTTACATGGTGATGGTGGTATTGCTGTCAGGAAAATTACAAGTGACTTTTCTTTTCTCCTTTGTGGTTGCCAAGGTACAGTGGCAGAAATCCCAGTCTATCCCTTCTTTCACCACTTCTATTAGAAATAATTGAGACTATTACCTATACAAAAGAATAGAGTTCTGATACACACCATAACATAGATCAGTCTTGAAAACCTCATGCTAAGTGAAAATAAACCTAACACAAAATAACAAATATAGTGTGACCAAACTGAGATGAGGCACCCAGAATAAGAAAATTCATGAAGCCAAAAGTAGATTAAAGCAAGTCAGGGAATGGGAAACCATTATTTGATAGGCACAGGACTCCTCTTCAGGACGGATGAAAGAATTCTGGAAATGAATAATAGCAAGTGTTGCAAAAGCATTGTAAACACACTTAATGTCATTGAACCACAATACTTAAAAAATTAAATGGTAAATTTCATGTATTCTATTTTAAGCACTTCTTATTTTTAATTTATATTTATGGGGTCCAGTGTGACATTTCAATACATGTGTGCAACATGGAATGAACAGATCAGGGTATTCGCATATTTATCAACTCAAACATTTTAATTTCTTCATACTGGTAGCATTTAAAATTCTGCTAGCTATTTTGAAATATGCAATTAATTATTATGAGTCACACTTATCCTACTGTGTAACAGAACACTCAAACTTACTCCCCTTAGCCAACTGCATCCCTGGACCTGGTAACCATCCTCTCTCCACTTTACATCTCCCCATATTTCCCATGTTCTGATAGGCATTATTGTAAGTTATGCATATTTTATTACAATAAAAAAGTATTGGGGATTGTGATTATTAATTATGATATGTTAACTTGACTAAAGTAAGGTTAGTCAAGTTCTGAGAAGGTCTGTGGTTGGTTGATATGGAGACCAGCAAATGGAGGGTAGAAGACCCACTCCTGATGCAGGTGGCACTAACCAACAGCCTGGACAGAATAAAAAGGGAAACAACTGAGCGTTTCTCTATTTTTGGAAGTGCTTAGGTCTTTGCCATTACTTTTGGACTTTGGCCTCCAGTTCCTTCAGCCTTCCAAAGCAGATTCTTTGTCTCTTCAATACAGGAGCTCTACAGCAAGCTTCCTGATCTTCAACCTTTGACTGGTACTGGGTCCTCTGGCTCCCTAGAGCTTAGATGGCTATTTTGGATTCTTCCACCTTTCTGATTCCATAGATGGCCACTATTAGTCTTACACTTCTAATCCTGTGAACTGATCTAGTAATTCTCTTTGTATAATTATATATGCATGTTATATATTGATTCTGTTGCTCTAGAGAACTCTAATACAAGGATACACTCAGTGATAGAACATTTGCTTAGCATGTATAAGGTTCTGGGTTTGATCCCCAAACTGCAAAGGAAGAAAAAATGACAGAAAGAGAGAAGAAAAGAGAGAAAGAGAAAGGAAGAAAAGAAGGGAGGGGGGAGAGAGGGAGAGAGAGAGAGAGAGAGAGAGAGAGAGAGAGAGAGAGAGAGAAAGAAAGAAAGAAAGAAAGAAAGATAGATAGATAGAAAGAAAGAAAGAAAGAAAGACCTCTTATATGCCTGGGGAAGCATTTCTCCTTCCCATAGTGTCTGATTTAAAAGGTCTTCCGGGGCCCAAATCCAGAGAATTGAAACTAACTCTGCCTCCTCCATATAACTGTCCATAACCCGGCTGGGCAGATGGAGGGCCATTTTTATCCTGGTCCCCAAAGAACATTCTCAACAAATAAAAATAGAGTTGTTCAGAAAATTTCCTTTTAACTGGGCAAGTTTATTTCAAGCCAAAGTGAGGATTCCCCACTAACTAATACCATGGATTCCAGGGAGCCAGAAATAAACATGCAGCCCTGAGTCCCCACACTGCGGTGTTTGACACGCAGCAGGCTACCTTGCAGAGCACCTGCACCCTCCTGTTGGCTCACCAATGTTTAATCTTCAAGGGATCACCCAGGTTTTCCTCCTCCAGAAGCTTTCTGCTGCCCAAACATGGAGTTTACCCACAATTGGAGGAAACTTCTCTTTTTCCTGCAGCCAAGAACACCTCCCATTTGGCCATAACCTTCCCTTGATTCCGCATCTCCACAGATAACTCTATCGTTCTAGCACTGGTGACACCATTCATGGAACACACACCATGTTCCAGGCATCCTGCAGCCCTACTTATGTGAACCCCTTTGTTTGCTCACGACAGCAGTCAGGAAGATGGGCCCTGCACTCATCTTCATTTACAGATATGGAAACTGAGGGTGAGACAGGTTAAGAAATTTGCTGAAGGGAACAGAGTCAACAAACAGAAGAACTGGAACTCAGATTCAATCGAAGTGGACCTCTAAAATTCATGGGATTTACTTTCCTGGAGCACCTGCAAATTGTGAAAAATGGTGAGTTTCAGATGTGGTTAGAAAAATTCCTATAAATGCCTGTTTTTATAGTTTGAACCCTAAATACCTGACGTCTCCTACAGTTATGCAATTTAATTTATAAAGCGCTATATTAATGAAACCTTAGAAGTGCCGGACATTTGGGCAGCATCTTAGGTGTCTTGGCATTTAAGAAGTACAACACCAAGAACACTGGAGACAGCAACACCAGGTGCAGCAACCTGTTATGACACAGGAACACTGGTGCACCTGCTGGAGAGGGGCACAGGGCAGCAGCCAATCAGCAGCAAGGAGCATTGAATACCACCTCCAAATTGGCTACTTGCAAGCGTCATGCCAAAAAAAATTTCAGAGGATATTGCGGTTTCATTGAACTTGCAGGGGTTTCCAAGAACAATGATTAGTTAGTTTTAAGGAAAATCTGTGACAGAGAGAATCCATGAACTCTGAACTGCCACCGTGTGGAGGTGTAGTGTATGTCTGATGCCACAACCTGATACAGAAATGCAAAGCCTTGGCTTTCATGCTTTTTAGATTGTGACCCTCAGCTACCCATTTTACAGACTGACCCAGTTCACACCTACATGCACACAAATGCAAAAGCAAAATTTCCTAACACAGTACACCTTTACTACAAATGATGCATTTTTCTCTATTCTATTATTTTGGAGGGTGATTTTGAGACAGGTTCTCACTATGTAGTACAGGCTGACTTTGAACTCACTATGTAGCCCAGGCTGGCCTTGAATTTACAGTAATCCTCCTGCCTCAGCCTCCAGAGTGCTGGGAATGCAGGCATGAGCCACTACGCCCAGTTTAACACCTTACTTTTTTAATAACACATTTTTAATGTGGTAAAATGAACATAACATAAATTTGCCATCTTAACTATTTAATGAGTACAGTTCGGTCGAATTAAGTATATTCATACTGTTTCACAAACATCTCCATATCTCTTTTCATCTTGAAAAATTGAAGCTGTAGGTCCATTACATAGTAATTGCTCACTTTTTCTCCCCCATCCACTGGCAGTCACCCTCCTATTGTAACTGGCACTGTGAAATAGAACTCCAAACTTTACCTGCTGAGCACATAGCAACACCCCCACACCCACCTCTGGTCAGCCCAAAAGAAATGACAGGATGTGCAGATGCCAGTCCCAGAGGGCCAGGAGTCTGGTTTGTTTTCCACAAGAAAAAATAAGAGCTGAAGACGTCTGGAAGCGATAAAGCAAGTGTAGGATCTATACTGTCTTTCTACGGTCCCCTCCTCTCTGTTCCTTTTACAAAAGAGCCTTGCCCTCCTGTACACAGCAAGATAGTGATTCGAGGCAAAAGAGCCTCTCTGTCTCACTGAGCTGGCTCTAAATAAATCTTGTTTCCTTTTTACCCAAATATGTGGCCTCCTTTGAATCGGTCAGCAGTGAGCAGGCAAACCTCAGCACATGAGCCTAAGTGACCAGTAAGACTATTTTCTGGCCCTATAATTTTGACTACTTTTGGTACCTCATATAAGTGGGATCATACGATATTTGTCTTTTTGTACCTGGCTCATTTATAGCTGTCCATGGTTGTCATTTGCATGGAATAACTTTTTCCAGCCTTTTAGTACAGTTAGAAATAATGGAGCTGAGAGAGTCACTTCCTTCCGTGCATTTAATTTTAAACAGCACCCTGTGGCTGTTCTTCCTCCCGTGATCTTAAGAGAGATAAAAAAAATCACATAACTCAGATCTCTGATGCTCTAGGCAAGAGCACAACCTGCCAAATCTCCTACATGACCTTCAGCCACCCTATTCACATCTCATTATGGATTCATAAATATGCACTACATGTCATGTATGTAATTAAGATCAGAGTGAATTCTGGGATAAGCAGGTGTGTTGCGAGCCCTTGGGTGGCACAACACCCTAGTCTAACATTCCTGTCAATCTCATCAACAGATTGAGGGGGAGACACCTGGGCTGAGGTGTATAGCCTTTAAATTCTGAAAGTCTGATTTATCGGGGGCAGCCGTTACTATGTCTGTGTCCTGTGACCTGTGTGAAGGGCTTTTACTTTTCTGTTACCCAGATAACTTGTCTGTGCCACATTTTTGTCAGCATGGACTTGCCCTGAGCACAACTTTCCATGGTCTGCAATAAATGTAGCTGCTTGCCCTTGCTGCTTTGTAATTCACTGCTCATTGTACACAAGAACCTGGATTGTATCTGCCCATCATGTGGTAATGTTACTGAGCAGCTCCTTCTAGAAATGGGCTCACCAAATAAATGTTACCAGCTTTGTGGTGCTCATGTCTCAACCTGGAGTTGATTTTAGGATATTTTTTGTTGTTGTTGTTGTTGTTTTGTCTCAAACAAAGAATTGAATAAAACAAACAAGAAATGACCGGCGCAGCCCCCCAATGAAACAGAGGACGCTCTTGCCTAACTGCCGCTTTATTGCCACGGGCTCTGGCTTATATATTCGGCCGTGACCAATCACAGGCTGCCACGAGGAGGCAGGGTTGGGATGGAACATGGTGCATTGCGGAAGCTGACATGGTCCTTTGTCCCGGGTGGGGTATGGTATGTTGAGCGCCTGCGCCCAACATCTCCCCCTTTCTTTACAACTGATGCAGGGTCTCCAGGGGTCAGTGCACCTCGTGAGGTGTCACGCTGTAGTCATGACAGTGCCTCACTACTCGTTGGTGCTCTTTTGGAGGGGGCAGGAATATTGTTTTATGAGCCCAACCTGCATGCTCATCGACTTGGAGACCGGGGTGTCTCCTGGCCAAGGACGACACCCCCTGCAATGCTTTGCTCCACACCTGCGTCACAGCATGGCGAGCCATGCTGCCGGGCTTTGACCGGATTCCACGGCCAGCAATGCTTGTTTGATAATTACTTTGTCCCTATTCCTTTGTCTGCGAATCCAACAGAGCAGAAGTAGACTGCCGAATGCAGCAAGTATAGCCATGGTAGCCAGAGCCCCTATTCCTGCCCATTTTATTGCGCACGAGCTGGATCACAGGAAACCTGCCCGGGTCTGCCACAACTGGAATCGGTACGAACCGGGGTACCTGCACAACGACAGCCGAAAGTGTACTGCTATCCCAACACCGTGACACACAACAGGTTGCGGTGGAGCAACTTAGAAAAATCACATTTGTGGTGGCTTCAAACAACAGAAAAAGGTAGGAAGCTTGCAGGCAGACTGGGGTTTTTGTGATATTGAAGACCTTTTGAGACTTGTAGGTGGAGGGTGTGAAGGAATCGTTGCTCCTTACCCCTGAAACATTGCTATGAAAAACACGGACTGGGGTCTCTGTAGTCTGGCCTAATTGGAAAAGGGCTGATATATCTCCTGCTGCTCTGGCCCGATTAGTGAGCTTCCAGTTATACCAGCTCCAGCCCTTACTTATGGGGCTCGTGGGGACGTCATGTGTCCTGCTTGGCAAGTCGGGCGCCAAGGAGAATCCCCATGTTATTTCTTGGGAGTATCCATCTAGGGGATCACCGTGCGGAGCTCCAGGAAAAGAGAGTGGGCTCTGGAGGATTCCCTGATAGGGCCCGAGATCTCTAACACTTGCAGGGCATTGACGACATAATGTGAGTCTGAGAGTAGGTTAAAGGGTTATGGGTATTGCTTAAAGACCCCTATAATTATCTTCAATTCTGTTAATTGAGGTTGATCAGGTGTAAATAGTTACATTGCGGGAAAGAGGGTCCTGGGTGAGCGTGGTATTCAGGTGGTTGGGGTATCTTGTCAGGTTCCCATTGTGGGGCCATAGGCCTTATGCGGGGCGGCCCTGGGAGGCCATTCTCCCCTTCATTAATCCATGTGCTTTGAGATATCATACGTTGTAAATCATTTATAGCTTCCAAGTAAGGCCCACCTGACTTTGGGTATCTAACTTCCTCCTTTCCGGCGGCCGCTGCATCCGCCATTTTGTGTGCCTCTTCCTCCTCTTCACTATCTGACAAGTCCTCACTCTCTGGGTCAGGGACAGCCGCCTCACCTGCGACACTGGGCTCATGAGATTGCTCGCGGGAAGATTCTGTCTGATGGTGGCTGAGCGCCATGGCGCCTGCCCTAATATGGTCACGACATGTAGCATCTGCGAGGCAACTCCTCACTATCGCCCAAAGAGGTCTAACTCCTGGTTCTAGGAGGCCATTTTCTGCTGCAAAATCTAGGTCTCTCCCTAGTTTGTCCCAATTAGGGATTGTGACGGAGCCCGTGGGACCAAACCAAGGTGCTACCTTATCAACCTGGTCTAGAAAATTTTGGATTTGCTTTCGTTTTATTTCCAGTCCCTCTTCTCTCAGTAAGTCGCTCAAAGCAATTAACAGCGGCTGACTGGCAGTGTTACCCTGTTTTAAGATAAATTTCTCTTTAGGGGACAGCTTAATCCCCGCGCCCCTTCACAGCACCCCCGTAGCCTGCCTTTTTACGGCTCCCGGAACTCTCTTTACGAGTTCCTCAATCCCTTGCAATGTGTCCACCCAAGGTTGCCCGATAGCCTCCGCTATCTGGCGCTGTAGCCCCCACTACCCGCTGTGTAGCCCCCGCTACCAGCGTTTTGGCAGTTCTACCTGTTAACGTCTCTGTTCCATCGGAGAGAGAGAGGCTCCCCGCACGGGCCACCAGTTGACCGGCGCAGCCCCCCAATGAAACAGAGGACGCTCTTGTTGGTAACAGGTAACTGCCGCTTTATTGCCACGGGCTCTGGCTTATATATTGACTGTGACCAATCACAGGCTGCCACGAGGAGGCAGGGTTGGGATGGGACATGGTGCATTGCGGAAGCTGATGTGGTCCTTTGTCCCAGGTGGGGTATGGTATGTTGAGCGCCTGCGCCCAACAAAGAAATAGTAGCAAAAGGCTGGGCCTGGTGGCATATGCTTGTGATCCCAGCATTCAGAAGGCTGAGGCAAGAGGATTGCCATGAGTTTGAGGTCAGCCTGGGCTGTATAAGCAAGTTCAAGGCCAACCTGCACTACATAGTAAGACGCTGCCTCAAAAAACAAACAAAACAGTGACAAAGTTTATTTAGAACAGTAGAAGTGAAGGGAGAGAGAAATTGGCCCTGCGGAGCAAAGTGAACTATCATGAAGAAAGCCATGATGGCAAGTTATTCACAGTATCTGTGTCCTTTCTTGCAATCCAAAGCTGGGGCAAAATGCACACGAACATCTATCTCCAGGACCTCAGAGGCAGTGCTGGGATCCCACACTCAGGCTGACATCGGATCTAGGCCATCCTGTTACAAACCTGCTCAAGTTCTCACCAGAAGCCCCATGCAAGGCTTTGGGAACTGCTGAGTGCACGTTCTGGGACCTTGCAGTTAACACATCAGGCCTACTTCCCAGTCAGCTTTGCCACGCCAGAATCTCCTGTCTCAACAACACTTTCACTTGCAATCTGTTTATGTTTTAGATCTGAAGTGGGTATTTAAACTGGGCGTGCTAATCACACACCTGCAATCCCAGCACTCAGGAAGCTGAGACAGGAGGAACTGTGTGTTTGAGGCCAGCCTGTGATACATAGTGAGACCTTATCTCAAAAAAGAGAGAAAATACTGTGCCTAGATCCCCAACCTTCCAAATCAGTGCATGGCCAAGGTCCAAATGAATGAGACAAGCAGTATGATCTTTAGGGCTCCAGGAGGCAAAACCCTCTGCAAAGTTTTTAACTCTGGCGGCTGAGACAGACAGTGTTTCTGGGCAGCCCATATTTATTTAGTATTCAAACAAGGAAGAGGTTAGGGTGGAAAATATACGAAATCTGAGCAGGACCTTGGAAGGGATTCAAGGACCCCTCCAAGCAACAGACGATGCTAATTAAGGAGAACGATCCCAGGAAAAAGTCTCCAGGAGTCCTCAGCTGTGGCTATCTTGTCCCCTGAGGCATCTCCTCATTCTCAGGTGAGCCATGGTAGAACCCGGGCCATACCACAGCCCTGAACCTGTGTTCACTTCGACTCCAACAAGAGAGAGAGGGAGAGAGAGAGAGAGAGAGAGAGACAGAGAGAGAGAGAGAGAATCTTGTAAGTAGCATATAGTTGGATCATATTTTTAAAATTAATTCTGTCAGTCTCTGCTTTTGATTGGAACATTGAATATGTTTATATTTAAAGCAACTACTAAAAGAATTTTGTCATCCTGCTATTCATTTTCTATATACCTTATGGCTTTTTTGTCCCTCATGTTCTGTGTTTACTTGATTTTATACAGTGAAATATTTTAATTCCTTTCTGTGTATATGTGTATGTGTATTCTATAGCTATAAAATATATAGATGTATTTTTTCTTTGAGATTACTATGGGGATTACATCCTAATATTATAATATTCTAATTTTAACTTATATCAGTTGAAATTCAATAACATAAAAATCTGCTACTGTTCAGCCAGGGAAAGTGACATACATCTGTAATTCCAGCACTTGGGAGGCTGAGACAGGAGGATCGTTGCAAGTTTGAGACCAGCTTAGGCTACAAAGTGAGCTCAAGGCCAGCCTGAACTACATAGTAAGATTCTTCCTCAAAAAGACAAATAAATAAACTGCTGCTATGTAGCTCCATCCCCAGTGTCTTCCAGTATTTGATGCTATAAAATTGCATCTCTAATATATAATGTGTCCAAAACCATGCATTAATAAATTCTTTTGCATTAATGCTTAAATAGCATAGAAAACAAAATATAGCTAGTGTGGTGGTACAAACCTGTGATCCCAGCACTTCAGTGACTGAGGCATGAGAAGTGTTGCAAGTTCAAGACCAGCCTGAGTTACAAGGTGAGCTCAAGGCCAGCCTGAACTGTATAGTTAGAACCTATCTCAAAAAGGTAAAACTAACACATGAGATTACAAGTCAAAGTTAAAATAATACTCACTGTTTATAACTGCCCTGTGTTTATTTCTACTGAAGTCTTTATTTCTTTAAGTTACTATGTAGTATCCTTTCATTTCAACTGCTGGATTCTTGTTAGCGTGTCTTGTGGGACAAGTCTGGTGTGAACTCCCTCAGATTTTGTAAATCTGAGAATGTCTTAATTACTCTTTTACTTTTCCCCCCGTGCTGAGGTCCAACCCAAGCTCTCAGGCACGCTAGGTAAGTGGTCTGCTACTGAGCTACATCCCAGCCCTGTCATTTACTTTTAAAAGACAGTTTTACCAAACATAGGAGTCTTAATTGACAGGCCTTTTCTTCTAGCACTTGTCCTCTGGCATCTGCAGTATCTGGTGACAAAGCAGCTGATAATTTTATTGTGGATCGTTTGTATGTGATGAGTCCTCTCCCCAGCCCCATCTCTCCGTCTCTCTCTCCAAGACTGTCTCTTTGCCCTTGGTTTTTGACGGTTTGGTTATGTTATATCTTGGTGTAAATCTCTTGAGTTCATCCTACTGTTTTTCAATCAGCCCAGGGTTCTTTTCCTTGATTCAGATAGAAACTGTGAATCAGCAAAGCGCCGCACCATTAGCTGTCCTGATGTCACCAGATAATATCAGATAATGCTGGTTGCCAGTAGATGGTCTGATGCCAGCTCATGCCAGACATCGTAGGTTGATTCTCTGGGTGCTAATGTCTGCAGCTGGTCTCCATTGGCTAGTGGTCACTGGAGCACTGCAGTGCTTAGAGCCCCTAGTAATTGTTGCTCTTTCTTTTGAATCAACTACTCTGTCCTCACTACTCAGGATAAGAATCCTGAGTGGATTTATAGGACTTTTGGGGCTTACCCTACTGGAGAAATGAATCATGAGCAGGTTTACAGGACTACCAAAGTAAGTCTTTAATAGAGCAGCTGCACAAGGAGGGTCAGTGCACAGCAAGGGGTTCTCCTAGCCTAACCTGAGAAATGGCAGGGAGTTATGTAGCAGCTGCAGGCTGATGATTGGTGCAGGGCTGCAGGACAGCTTCAGCTGTCATGGTGCTGACCCAGTGGGGGAGCAGGGCTGAAACGAGGGAATCTTCTGGAAGGCTAACTGTGGGGGTTGGAGGTGTGAATGATGGGCCCAGATCCCTCCTTCCTCGATTTTAGAGATGCCGAGCTGCTCCTTCACTTCTTCTAAAAAGCAACAGAGGAGGAGGAGTGCCTTGCTGTTAGTGGAGATGCACCTGTGTTGGAGTGGAGTGGAGGGTAGTGGCCACTGATAGCCAGGAAGGCACTTCCTGCCTGTATCCCATTGGCGTTTGATGAGCTTTTGTGGTGCTTTATTTCATATCTGTCATCTCATAAAGTCTGAACCATTTTTGTCCAATATTTCTTTTTAAAAGCTCCTTCTTGTAGGACTCCAAAGCACTTCTGTTAGTACACTGCCTGGTGTCTGACAGGTCCACAGGTTCTCTTCATTTTTCTTCAGGCTTTCTCTCCTTGGTTCTCATGTTCAATAATTCTTTAAAAAGAGAAACAAAGATCAAATAACAATGAAACAGTTTCTAAACAGGTTGGTAGGACAGTTTCAATAATTAATACATTCTGTATTGTCTTCATAATAGTTATTCAGAGTACAGGATATAGACATGGTATCTTGTTCAAACAATATTAGCACAAACCTTTCTTTTCAATGAACTAAAAAAAACTAGCTGTATAACTGTCTTAATTATCTTATGTATACATTCATATTTTTCTTTTTCCTATTCTTCCTTTCCCATTTCTCCCATCACAGTTTGTCTTTTCTTTAAACAGTTTCTTCTCAGTTCATTATATCTATTGTACATTTTGGATCCTATATTCATTCAGTTTCTCACACTAGTGATACAATATGATGTTTATACATGTGGGTTTGATTTATGTCACTTAGGAGTCTGGTCTTGAGTTGTATTCATTTATCTATAAAAGTCTCCAGTTTATCCTTCTTTATGCCTGAGTAGTATTTCATTATATATATATATATATATATATATATATATATACTACATTTTTTTATCCATTCATTGATTGATGTGCACTTGGGTTGTTTCCAAGACTTAACTGTTACAAATTGTGCTGCTATAAACATGGGAGCACATATATCACTGTGGTATACTGTTGGGAGCTGTTGAAACCAGAAATTGAACCCACACACAGGACTGCTGCATGGCCAGGGCAAGATAAGAGCACAGCTAAGGACACCTGGCTCCAATTCCAATTAACTAAATAAAGACTGTAGCCACAGACATTTCACTCCTGTAGTGAAATGCAACATGGAGATCTTCTCCTAAAATACTTCTCCTAAATTAGGCATAATTTGTTACTTGGCAAAGTCCTTGAACCACTCCCACGGTCTGTTCAGTTTCCTGCCTTTTCCACTCTAACCCCTTCTGTGAATACTAAATAAATACAAGCTGACTAGAGACATTCCTTGTCTTGACCTTCAGGGGTTCAAGATCTGCAGAAGGGTTTTGATCCTCCTGGAGCCCTGAAATCATATCACTTGTCTCATTCATTTACACCATGTACCCATTTGGGAGATTGGGGATCTAGGCCAGGTCCCTGATAGTATGATGTTTTTAATTCTTCTAGGAAGATACCGAGAAGGAATGGCTGGGTCGAATGGACCTCTCATCCCATTAATTTTTAGGAATCTCCACACTGATTTCTACAGTGGTTGCACCAGTCTATATCCCACTAACAATGGAGAAGTGTTCCTTTTTCTCCACAGCCCCACCAGCATTTGTTATCAGTTGATTTTTTTGATGATAGCCATTCTTTCTGGGGTGAGATGGAATATCCATGTTCTTTTAATTTGAATCTGTTGAATAACCAGTAATGCTGAATATTTTTTCATATACTCTTGCCACTTGTATTTCTTCATCTGAGAAGTGTGTATTCATCTCAGATGCCAATTTTTGGATTGGGTCTTTGAATTTGAGAAGTCTGATTTTTTCAATTCTTTATGTGTACTAGATACAAGTCCTTTGTCTGAGGGACAACTGGCTATAAATTTTTCTCATTCTGTAGGTTGTCTTTTCACTCTGTTGGTGATTTCTTTTGTTGCACAAAATCTTTTTAATAAGGTGAGACTGCATTTGTTGATTCTTTGTAATATTTCCCTGCATCAGCGTTTTGCTCATGAAGTCTCTACTTACGCTTGTGAGTAATGCACACACATTTGAGATTCATACCTATTTTCTCTTCCAATAAATCTAGTGTTTCTATGTTAATATTGGATATTTGATCCATTTTGACTTCAGTTTACTGCATGGTGATAGACATGGGTCTAGTTTTAGTCTTTGGCATGTAGAAAGCCAGTTTTTCCAGCACCATTCATTGAGGCTATCTTTCTTCCTGTGAATATGTTTGGCTCCTTTGTCATGGATAAGGTGGCTGAGTGTGTTTGGCGTTGTGTCTGCATCTTATATCCAGTTCTATTGATCCTCAGGCCTATTTTTGGCCAATATCATGCTGATTTTATCACAGGAGATTTGTAGTATAATTTCATGTCTGGGATTGTGATGCTGCCTGACTTGTCTTTGTTGCCTAGAATTGCTATCCTAGGTCTCTTCTAGTTCTAAATGAATTTTAGGAGTGTTTTCTCTAGATCTGTGAGATATGATAATGGTATTTTGATTGACATTGCATTAAATCTATAAGGCGGTTTTGGGTGTATAACCATTTTCAATATGTTCTTCCTATCCAAGAACAAGGAATATCTTTCCATTTTCTGATATCCTCTTTGATTTTCTTTTTTAGGGTACTGTAATTTTCACTGTGCAGATCTTTTATATCCTTTGTTCAATTGTTCCTAAGTATTTCATTTTTTTAAGATGCTATTGTGAAAGATATACTTTCCCTAATTTCTCTCTCTCTCTCTGTGTGTGTGTGTGTGTGTGTGTGTGTGTTTGCTTGTGTACAGGAACACTACTGATTTTTCACTGTTATCTTTGTACCTTGCTATACTACTGAATTTGGACATTAAATCTACAAGGTTCTTGTGGTGGAGTTTTTGTAGTCTTCTATGTAGAGTATTGTGTCTTCTGTAAATAATGATAATTTAATTTTTTCCTTTTCTGTCTTTCTTTTTATTTTTTCTCTTGTCTAATTGCTCTGGCTAATATTTCTAGAACCACATTGAATAGGAATGATGATAATGGACATCCTTGTCTTGTTCCTGATTTTAGAGTGAAAGCTTTCAGTTTCTGATCATTTAATATGATGTTAGCTATTGATTTGTTATAACATTGAGGTAGAGACTATTCTAATTTTCTGTAGGTTTTTTATCATGATTGGGTATTGGACTCTGTCAAATTCATTTCCTATTGAGATGGTCATTTGGTTTTTGTCTTTGGTTCTGTTACAATGGTATTTTACACTTTTTGACTTGTGTATATTAAGCCCTTTCTGTGTCCCTGGGATCAATCCTACTTAGTCATGATGTGTAATCTTGATGATTTGCTGCATTGTTTGCTAGTGTCTTATTAAGGATTCTTGCATTTATATTCATTGGGGATATTGGCCTGTACTTTTTTTTTTTTTTTTTGGTTACATTCTTCCCTGGTTTTGCAATCAGGGTAACACTTGCTTCCAGGAATGATTTTGGAAGTGCTGCTTCCCTTTCAGTTTAATTAAACAGTTTCAGCATTAGTGGCATTAGTTCTTATCTAAATTTCTTGTGTAACTCAGCAGTGAATCATTCAAGTCCTGGGCTTTTCTTTGTCAGTAAATTGTTCATTACATTTTCAATTTCATTGGCTCATTTGGGGTTGTTTACAATTTTTATATCTTCTTGCTTTAGTTTGGGCAATTCACGTGTGCCTAGCTATCTATCTGTTTTTCCTGTTTTCCATCTTACTGCAGTGTAGGTTCTCATAGTAGGTATTGATGATCTCCTGGATTTCTGTGGGATCCATTGTGATTTCCCCATTTTCACTCCTTATTGCTTGAATTTTCCTTTTTTCTTTTCTTTTTTTGATGTGGTTGGCTAATTTCTTATCACTTTTACTTATTCTTTTAAAAAAATAACTTTTCAATTCGTTGATTCTTTATATTGTTTTCTTAGTCTCTATTGCATCAGTTTCTTCTCTTGTTTTTATAATTTCCTCCCTCAAGTGAGCTTTTTTCCTGTTTTTCTAGAAACTTGGATTTCAATATTAGGTTGTTTATTTGGACTCATTCTGTGTGTCCTCATGTGCGAGTTCATCACTATGAATTTCCCTCTTAGGACTGCTTTCATTGCATCTCATAAGTTTTGGCATGTTGTATCAGCATTATCATTTAATTGTATGTGCCATGTAATTTCAACTTTAATTTCCTCTGTGACTCACTGGCTGTTCAGAAGAGTGTTGCTTAATTTCCATGTGTTTATGTAGTTTTTGTGATTTCCTTTGTCACTGATTTCCAGTTTCATTGAGATATGGTCAGATAGTATGGAGGGGATGATTTCAGGTCATCTACATTTACTTAGACATGTTTTGTTACCTAATACATGGTCTATTTTGGAGAATGTCCTATATGTAGCTGAGAAGAATATGTATCCTGATGTTTTGGAGTGGAACACTCTGTAGACGTCTAAGAAATCTTTTTGTTCATAGGCCTGGTTTAATGCTAATATTTCTTTGTTGGTTTTTTTGTCTAGTTGATCTGTCTATTTGGAGTGTGGGATATGTCGGCCCCTCACTACATTTGTGTTAGTGCTCATTTGGCTATTCATGTCTGTGTAGCTGGGTGAATCATGTTTGATGTATAAATATTTATGATTGTTATCTGTTCTTCTTGGAGTTTTCCCTTAGCAAGTATATGACCTTCTTTATCTATTTGATCAGTTTTGGCTTAAAGTTTGCATTATCTTCAAATAGAATAATTACCCCTCCTTTTTTCTGGGTTCCTGTGGCATGGAGAATCATTTTCCATCCTTTGGCTTTCAGTCTATGAATTTCTTTAGGGACTAAATGTATTTATTGAAGGCAGCATAATGTTGGATCTTGCTTCTTGATCCATTCTACCAGTCTGTTTCTTTTGATTGGTGAATTGAAACAATTTAAATTGATGATTATAACTGCTCAGTATTGGCTTTTCTTTTGCATGTTGTTTTCTTGTCCCTGTCTTTTTCCTTCTTTTAATTGCTTATGCTGGATGGTAGCTTCTTTCTGATGGTGTTCATGTGTTTCTGGTTTTCATTATCTCTATCTAATATGTTCTTCAGCGCATTCTGTAGGACTTGTTTGGTGGTCATGAATTTCTTCAGTTGTTCTTTGTCATGGAGGCATCTTATTTCTCTGTCAATTTTGAAAGATAGTTTGGTGGGGTACATCAGTTTAGGTGGAAGATTGTTTTCCTTTAGGGCTAGAAATACCTCACTCCAAGCTCCTTGAGTTGAGGGTTTGTGTTGATAAATCAACTGTGATTCTTATGGGCTTGCCTTTATAGGTGTTATGTTTCTTTTCTTTAGCTGCTTTTAATTATTTTCTTCTTGTATTGAATTTCTGTAATCTTGATTATTGTATGTCTGGGTGTAGATTTATTTTGGTTATGGTATTTGGAGTTCTATGTTCTTAATTTACTTGTATATCAAATTCTTTATCCTTGCTTGGGAAGTTTTCTACCATTATTTCTGTGAATAGGTTTTAATTGCTTTTATGATACCTCCAGCTTTCTCACTCTTGTGATTTTTAAGATAAGCCCCTTTCTTGAGGCTGGGGATTTAGTTCAGTGGCATAAGTGCCCAACTGGCAAGCACAAGATGATGAGTTCAATCCCCAGTACAAAAAGAAAGAAAGAAAGAAAATATCTTTCTTTTTCTGGTCTCTAGTTGCATTCCTGTCTTCTATATCTGATATTCTAGTCTGCTGCATATACTTTCAATGGAGTTTCTAACCTGCATTCTGTTTGGATGTGTTTTATTGATTCTATTCATTGTCTGTGTGAGGCATTCATGGTTTCCATCACTTTCCTGGACTCCTTTATTTGTTTATCTGTGTCTTCTTTAATGTCTTTTATTTTGGTATTCATTTTGCACCCTAGAGATTTTTTTCTATGACCTTTGCCATTTGTTTTTTTCACTTCTGATGCTCTCATTTTTCAGAAAGTTCCATTTCTTGGCTTCCAATTTCTCTATCTCTTTGTGCTTAGAACTTGACCTAAGTGGGCTGGACATTTGGGATTGCATTTTGTTTCTTCATCTTGTCATTTTCCATTTTCTATTTTATTTTGTTTTCTGTATTGATGTTTGTAGATTTCTTATGTTAGCCTTGTCACTGGTGCCAAGGTTCTCCTAGGCAGTGTCTTTTCCTTGGGCTGTCATCAGGTATATGTGGTTCTTGGTCTTTATATCTTTGCCTAGAACCTACCTTCCCAACACAGTAAGACTGGAGAGGTGTTATCTGTTTGACCTCGGGCCCATTCCTTTGGTACTGGACTATGGTGTTGGTTATGAGTCCTCACAATCACAATCCTGTCACTTGTCACCAGCTGTTCCATCTCAGGTCAATGAAGGAAGGGCAGAGCCAAATCTCACTAGCCTTGCCAGTCAGGCCATTCCAGGTTGAAGGACAAAGGGAGGGCCACAAACTCAGACTGTTCTTGCCTGCAGCACCATGCCAGGGCAGTGGAGGGAGGGAACTCACACTCCTCTCGCCAGCAGCACTGTTCCAGGGCAATCACACTCAATAATATTAGTTGTTCTTTTTCAAGCTTGCAGACTCTGTCTTTTGCTTGCTCAAATATGCCTTCAAACCCCTCTTTCAGACAATATACTTTTCAGTTCCAGACTTTCTTTTGAGCTCAATTTTAGGTTTCATACCTTTGTGTTGCCATTTCCATTTTATGCAGTGTTGTTTCCTTGAGTTTTTCCTCATCTTCTTTCATTCTTTGAACATCTTTGAGATCACTGTTTTAGTCTTTGTCTAAAAAGATCTGGCATCAGCTCTTTCAAGATGGTTTCTGTTTATTTATTTATTTCTTTTTTACTTTGAATGGACCATATTTTCTTTTTCTTTTCTTTTCTTTTTGTATATTTCATAGAGTGTTGTTGAAAATGGCATTCGAATTTAATGATGTAGTAACTATGGAAATTAGATCCTTCTCCTTCCCCAGAGTTTGCTAGATTTTAGCTTTGTTTTTTGATTGATGTAGGCTGTGTCTGTGCTAGTGATCAATTTGAGATATAAACCTGAGGTCTTGGGCATGGTGTCACGCACCTGTTATTCCATCACTTGAGAGACTGAGGGAGGAGGATCACTATGAGTTTGAGGCCAGCCTGGGCCACAAAGTGAGATCAAGGCCAGCCTGAACTGCATAGTGAAACCGTACCTCAAAAAAAGACCTCCCTAAAAAAAAAAACTCAAGGTCTTCTTGTGTCTTATAAAGGACAATGATTTCCCTGATTATGCATGATGACTTTCTAAATTCTCCCAGTATATGTGTTGCTCTCTTTAAAAATGCAGTTGCTTTTGAAAGTCCTCAACTTGAGTGCATAATTCCCCAAATGGGAAAAACAAATGAACAAAGGCAAATTTAAAAGAGGTATTGGTTCTGAACATTCCTTATCAGCTGCTTGATACAAAAGAGGGGCTCACAACAGTGGTAGCTGCCCCCATGATCACAAACAGCAGTCAGAAACCAGCACACTGGTCCCCAGTGTTTTGCAAACAAGGTCCTTTCTGTCACCTTGATTCCCACATGCTGCCTTAAAGCTGTTATAGAAACTAGTACACAGTTGTCTGCATGGTATAGGGAGCAGAGGAGCTGCTATTTTGCCATGAATTGAAATTAACCACAATTTACAGCCCAAATCTTTCCCTAAAGTTGCAATCCTTCAAATAGACTCCAGATTTTCCCAATAAGTACATCAAATGGATTCTGCAAGTGCAATTATTGTCTAGATTGGGAAACATATTCCTGGTTTGTCCTAGTCTGCCATCTTCCCAGAATCCCCTTCTAATTGTTTTGCAAATGGTTACAGGCCACAAAATTTATTTCACAACCCAGTAATAGATTGCAACCTGCAGTTTGAAAAAAATCTCCGCACTAAGCTAAACTAAGTATGCAGTACTTAAACATACACTGAGCAGCCACTCTGTGCCAGTTGCTAAATGTGACTGGCAGTCTCGAGAGAGATAAAACATGGCCTGTAGCTAAAGGGATTTCACATTCTAGGGCAGAGGTGTGAAAGACAGAAAAGAAGATGACTCATACTCTAAGTGTATAATAATGAGTATATAAAGTATATAATAGTGAGTCAGCACCATTCGCAGACTGTGAAGGGAGAAAACCAGGTCTCACCAGGAGGAGATCCCTACCTGGAAACCAGCACCATGCCATGTGTGGACAGCTGCCAGAGTGGGGGCAGCCACACCGAGCCTCTCTCTGTGAGTCAACACCATTCACAGACTGTTGGGGGAAAGAACCAGGCCTCACCAAGAAGCGATCCTTACCTGGAAACCGTACCATTTTCATTATTTTGTTGGGTTGGGTTTTATTCTCTTCTGTTTTGTTTGATTATGTTAAATCTGATGGTATGAGTAGCTATCTAAAAGATAGCAAGACATACTATGGTAGCCATTTTGGATTTACTATTGGCTTGTTTTGAAGTCTTTTGTTGCATTCTTTGTTTTGTTTTTGTTTCTGTTCTGTTTGATTTTTAATATGTCCGAAGATATCTGCAACTATTTTGAAGACAACAAAAAGCATTATGATAACCCCTGATGACTGTGTAAGGTTTTGAAGTCCTGTATCACTTACACTGGTTTATTTTTATTGGTTTTGTTTTTTCCTTGGTTTTATCCCCTTTAAAATAAAAGTGTATAATAGACCAAGTTAAGAGATCAGGGTGTGTCTCAGTGACTAAGCATATGCTTAACACGCACACAGCTGTGGGTTCAATTTTCAGCACCCAAAATGATACAAAACTATTTCCTGGGCACTTACATGTTCGATGCTATTGGCTTTCAGGACAACTTTATGAATTAGGCTACTGCTCCTCAAACTCTGATATGCACACGAAACATCGGGGGGACATTTACACCACGCAGAGTTTGTTTGAGCTTGAGATTTTGCACATCCAATAAGTTCCACAATGAGTTTGATGCCACTATCTAAGCACCACCCTGGAGCAACCAGGAGTTATTTATTTTAAAAATGTTTATTGAGTCATTCTTATGTACCAGGTACCATACTCAGTTCTCAGAGTGTGATTGTGCAGTGCTCTCTGATTTCAAAATTTATGCTTCTATCCCAGAAAATGGGAACAACTATTCCTAAAATGCAGAAACTGAAATGGTAGTGATGGGCTGGGAGGAATGATGTGGGCCAGGTCAGGGCCAGTGTCCAGGAGCTGGCTGGGGGACTTGTAGATAATTTGAAGGCCTATGTAGCTGCCATAAAGGATGCAGGTTGAGATAGACTGGCTAGCACTCAGGGCAAGTTGATGCTGGTGCCTCTGATTCCTTGCAGCTGAGAAGCCTCTGATTCACACAGCAAGTCACCTGCTAAACATGCCCCATGAGGCAGCACTTCGTGCAGTATACTTGGACAACTCACTCTGTCGCTTCCAAATGAGTCTTTTTGGGCAGCCTTGCCAAATCACACAGCGGGTCCAACCCACCAAGACCTCCACAGCCTGTGATCTGTCAATCTCAGATACTTACCCCTCAGCAAGACAACTCAGCTTAACAATCAAAGCCACCATGGCTCTGAAATGTGCAAATATTTATTCCAGTCACTTTTTGCAATTTGTTTTGTATGATTTCTAAAGCTGGAGAGTTTCCAGCCACAGGGAATGAGCTAGCAAGACCATTGCTGACTCTAAAGAGACTCAGTACCCTCAACAGACACAAATGAACACCAGCCATGTCCATTTCCTGTGGTAGGCACTGGGAGCACAGAGAGTCAAGAACATGGAACGTGTGCCAAGGGCATCATTGGTGCTGGAGACAGCCTCTCTGCTCAAAAGGGTCTCACAGAAAATACAAATGGCCAGCAACCATATGAACTGATGCTCTGACTCCATAGTAAGATAAAGGAACTCAAGTCATCAGGACATACCACGGTTCACTCTTCAGGCAGGAACAAAGGTAAAGGAAAACATCTAGCATTGGAGATGTGAAATGCACGTGCTCATACACATACTGGAGGCATTGATTCCCACAGCTTCCTGGAAGGTGATCTGACAGTTTCTTTCTGGATGTGTTCAGTGGTGATTGACCTGGTAATTTTGTATCTGCCAGTAAAGAGGACTGTGATCTGAGCATCTGTGCTTTGGGACTCCCTGGTAATTTATGAAGGAATGGAGAGTTCAAAGCTAGCCTGACTGAGCAACTCAGCAACATCTCATCTAAAAAGGATGCAGAGGAGGGTGTGGTTTAGCAGGAGAGCACTTGCCAATCATGTGCAAAGCACTGTGTTTGAGCCCCAGCAGGAAAGAGAGAGAAAGGAATGGAGGAAGAGAGGGAAGGGAGGAAGGAAGGAAGGAAGGAAGGAAGGAAGGAAGGAAGGAAGGAAGCAAAGAAAGAAGGAAGGAAGGCTGTTGTTACTGCATAGGAATGTTGTAAAGGTGAAAGGGAATGCATATGCAGATTCTATCATCCAGGTAGCTTTCAATTAATGGTAGCTATTATTATTATTGACAAATTTAAGAATTCTAGGGAAATTAGGAGACAGATGGCTTCATTGGAGAAATGACAGGCAGCCTCCTCTGATGATTGCTGAGTCACAGCCCCGCCCCCTGTGAAGACTGGGGATTGTGAAGAGAACATCCCTCTCCCCATCAGGGACTGATGTGGTGCCCTCTTGGCCAGTGGCTGGGGGCCACCTCTGTCTCGCAGATGTCACACTGGTAGCTCCCATCAGAGGAGCTCTCCAGGCTTTGTAAGTAACTTGTGCTTAATAAATTAATCAGAAGCCCAAAATGTCTGTTATTTTGTCTTTTGTCTAAATTGAGAGAGAACATAGGCAGCAGGAAGGAGGATAGGACTCAAAGGAGAAAAAAAGGAGCAGATACTCCACGTTAGTGCATGGGCTGAGCTGTTACAATAGAGATTGGAATCTGGATTCTTCTGCACCTGGACCTCTGTACCTTCCCTCAGAGCACTTACCAGCTCAGTGGCATGGGTCTATAATTCCAACACTGGGAGCTTTAGGTAGGAGGATCTCAAGTTTGAATGCAGCCTGGAGAACTTAGCAAGAGCCTGTTTCAAAACAAACAATGAAAAGAGCTGAAGATGTATTCAGTGAGAAGGCCCTGGGTACAATTCCCAGTAGGGGAGATGGGGAGTAGCCACCTACTGGTTTATCTCCAGCATGCGTGCTCCATCTAGAAAGCGTTGCTTTGTGCTACTTTAACTTAGGACTTAAATGGGAGCTACTCTTTCTGATCCACTGCTTGGCCCCATGGGGTGTGTTGGAGTGTCACCTGACCTAAGCTAAGCCAATCAGAAGGCTCCTCTGAGCTTTTCAATTAGGGATAGGAGGGGTACTCAGCAGGGTGAAGCGGACAGATGTGGGTTGAGAGGAGGAACTGGAAAAATGATGCTGACAGGAGAGAGAGGGTAAAAGGAGAGTGAGAGGAAGGTGAAGGAAAGGGAGAGAGCTGGTGAGGAACGTCTGAGTCTCTAAGGTCAGTGTCTTAGATACCCAGAGACACCCTTACCTTCACACCCTTGAAGGACAGTGAACCCTCTCTATGCACAGGTCAGACCTGATTGCTTAACCTTATTATGCAAAAACCTGCAATAGCTCCTCATGGCCTGCCTGAGGATAAAAAGCTGTTTCAGTGAGTAATCAAAGGTCTCTGGAATCTGAATTCAGCCTTCCTCTTCACTGGTTAGTTGTCAGCTGGGTGGCCTTTGCCATGTCACTTACTCTCCAGTGCTTGTGCCTTCATTCCTGCCCTTCTCTGTGTGCAGCAACTCTCTTCTCACGGCCCCTTCTAGGCGACATCATCCTATGAGCTTTCATTCTCTCCTTGTACAATGCAGCCTCCTGCGTTCCTCTAAAGAATTTCTTTTCCTTACTAGTCACAGATTTTGTGTTGTCCTCTCCAGTCACGTGGTCCAAGTGAGATCCGCTGGACATTTGTTTCTGGGACTTAGGATCTCGAGAAGAGGAATACACCATGACTAACACCAAAAGGTTTTCACTGGCAAATTCTTAATTAATTCCGCCCAAAAATCTTCTTCTTCCTATCACCACCTGTTAAAAGTAAGTCTTCAGATTTCCTTTTGCCTTTCCAACAAATTCCTTCTTTTCTAGAGTTAGCTAGAATGCTACAATTGAAGAACCATGCTAGGCATGGTAGTGTGTGCTTATAATCCCAGCCTCAAGAGGCTGAGCCTGCAGGATTGCTGCAAGTTCAAGGCCAGCCTGGGCTACAGAGTGAGTCCAAAGCCAGTCTGAACTACATAGCAAAAGATCCTGCCTCAAAAAAAAAAAAAAAAAAAAAAAAGAACAAAACAAACAAAAAACCCTAATTGACATGACGTGTGTCAAAATCCTACCCAATATCTAAGATTGAACTCAAACCCCTCCTAAGTGTGATACTTTGTTTTAGAACTAAACTCAACAATGATTTCTCTCTTCTTTCTCACTTTCTCTTTTTCTCTCTCATCCTCCCTGCCTAACTCCTTCTTCTTCAGTCACCCACTGATCCTCCCTTATGAAAGTGAGTCAGAAACTTCCAATTACCTATGAAATAGCGCCACATATTCCTTCCATAAAAGAACTTGGATTATGATGGAATACGTGCTATACCTGGCTTTAAACTACCTTTCCCAGGCTCCCTTTCAGAGATAATTCTGGCCAATGAAACAGAAATAGAAGTCACTGATCAGAGTTCTAGAAAGGGTCCTGTATATCAGTCTTGAACACCTGCCACCAGGCTTTTTCCATGTGAGAGACAAATTCTTTTGTTCTGCAGTCAGACAGTGATTAACCTCAGCTACCCTCTCCTTTCACTTTAGTCTATGCTAGTCTCTTCTGGTCTTTTCTAGTCTATTTGGTACTGCAGATTGAACCCAGATCCTCATGCATACTAGGCAAGCAGGCTACACTACCTCATATCATTTCAGTGTACCTAGGAACCCAAACAGTTATCTGGAGAAGAAAACTGAAGTTTATACACAGCAGAGGTAGAGTTTAAATTCAGGCCCACTTGGCTTCCAAGTTAGTATTCATAAATACCACCTTCTTCTATTGTGGGGAGGAAAGAGAAGAATTCTTAGGATCTGGCAGAGTGAGCTAGTTGCCTCCCGATATCTTATATCCCCTTCTAAGTGAATAGTTGTCAGCCAGAAGCAATGTTTACTTCAAAGGGATATCAGGCAGTGTCTATATATGTATTACATCTTAGAGAAAGGACGCCATTAGTAAAGGCCAGGGGTACTGTTAAACATCCTACTACGAGCAGCCACAAACACACACACAATATTTATCTTGTTCAAAATACCAAGAGTGCCAAGGTTAAGAAGTACTATTCCATAGGAACCAACTTCTGATTTTTAGCTGGACACAGTCCCACCTAGATAAAGGCAGATATTACTCCATTTGGCCAGATGATAAAGTTCTGTCTAGTGGAACATGAGCAACTTCTGTGCTGTGTCCTTAGGAGGTTTGTTCCCCTTTCCTCCTCTCCCTCTGCCCGATGTCTGGAAGGTGGACACAGGAGTGCACTGTCTTGGAACTTGCAATGGGCACAGCATTCATGGGGTTGGCAAAGAAATAAGCTAGAAAAAGCCCGTATCCTTGATGATGTCACAGACTGAGCTGCAAAGCTAGCAGCCTTCACACCAGAGAGAAATCATAACTCAGTTTGCTAAAGCCATTATTATTTTGAGGCTTCTTTTTGGCAATCAGACAGATCTTCATGATAGCTAACACAGTATAAAGATCTCCTCTTTCTCCTGGGTTTTTCTTCTGCCATGTTTTGGAAATATCTCCCAGAAAAGCTGAGTTGTGACAGGAGATCCTAAAAGACAGAAAAGCAATTCAAATTGCAGTATCATTACAATCCCCCATGGCATTTACTTTGTTAGTATCTGCCCACAAGTCATTTACATCAGACTATGTTGGTTCATCAAATTTCCAGACTTTGACTCAGCTCCATTAGTCTTTGCTTACAGGGCCTCAAGTGATCTCTTTGTGCACAAAAACAATGTCCTGAATATAGAACAGGTACACATTCTGGAATGTAATCTGTTATGCCGGTGAGAACAGAACGAAGAACTAGGTGCTCAGCCTCCAACGATGGATTTGCAGTTTCAGCTGATCACACTACAGTTCTTTTGTCCTTGCATCCAGCAGCAATGGGAAGATGTGGCCGATTACCCAGATGCCTTCATGATGTGCACTGAGTCATCCATACTGTTTCTTGCAGGTGGGGGGACACGTGGCATATGTTTGGGACCTAGATGAACACTTTCAGCAGTCTGAATAAGAAATACTGGCCTGGATATTAAGATATCTGGCTTCTTATTCCCAACTCTGCCTTTAATAGCTGTGTGATGCTTTCAGTTTGCAAGCAACAACATTTAAACTGGCTTCTGCAAAAGAGCAGGGAATTGGCTCACATAACTGACATCCAAAAATCAAAGAACGGCTGGATCCAGGGACTGTTTTGGCCGTGTTCCTGCTTTAACATCTGGCCTGTGTGCATATGTTGAACACTCACTGTTCCAGACAACCTCATAATGTGCCTGCATCTCATTGCCTTAGCCTTTGGTCTCCCTTGTCAACTTCTGCCCCTCCCAGGTTGTGCTTTCAGATGCACATCGTCATCTAACCACCTCCTTTTTGGATTCTTACCCTACAGGAATTGACAAACAGATTTACCACAGTCACTGCAAGGCCACATGTCAAACAACCAGGGACATCCCGTAGACCTCAGAGTCCACTGAAATATTTCCAATTAGACAATTTTAAGCCTGCTTATCCTGACTTACCCATTTCCTTCCTGCAGAAACTGCACTAAAGGCTCCTGCCCTGTCTTCCCTCCCTCTTCCCCCAGACACACCTTGTGCGTCCCTGTGTGGGCCCTTGGGATGTGCCACATACTCTTGGGATCTGTGAGTAGAACAAGCTGTCTCTTCAATGGCAGTCATATCTTGATCTGTTGGCTTTGCCACACCTAAATCATCATGTGACCTATAGGCTCAGTCGTGACCCGGAAGCAGCCTCACCCCATCTCTGAGCCCTGCATTCTTCTGTGCTGGCTTCAGTCCCAAACAAGTCTTCCCTATTACCTGCCGGGCCAAGGTCCACTGGCAATCTCGAAGCAAATCTTCATGGAATTAATCGACCCCAATGATATTGGGGAATAAAGCTCTTTACCTATATGTCCAGTACAAATTCATGTTCTCTAAAATCAAAGAATGAGTTTTAGGAACAATAGAGGTTAAGAGTGGAATATATTTCTTAAGAGAAAGAAAGCTTCTGTCTGAGAGAGAGACAGAAGGGGTCTAGAGTGGGTTGTCAGGGACTCTGTCTTTTCTAGGGACTTTTATAGAGTAAAATCATGAGGTTAGATGGGTCAAAGGTAGAGAAAAATGAGAACTCACAAAGTGAATATAAGATAGGCCAGAACTATGATCAACCAATAAGATTAATTACTCAGCTAAAATTGATTAAATCAGGGACAAATGGGCAAGCAAGTCACACGTTAGCGGGCATGCTTAACAGCAGTGACTCCTATAGGGGACTGGATGTTGATTCCTGACTTCCTCAGGATGATAGAGAATTATTTGGACTATGATCCTTAGGATATGATAATATTTGCTTTGCCTTCTGTCTTGAGATCTGACCCATAGCAGGACGTGTTTGTCTCTGTCAAAACTGCAAGGTATCTGAACTTCTGCTCTGGCTCCTTTGAGGGCCCAGCTCTGTCTGACTGCCTATAATATTTCTAAATAACTCAACTGCCTGTAACACCGATGCAAAGATGGCTTCTCTAACAAGGGCCTTCCACTTGATTTCTGTTGCCCTAACTTGAATGACAGCCCATCCTTGAATCAACTGCTGGGGCCAGAAAATTGTAAGAGGCCAGATGTGGTGGCACATGCTTGTAATTCCAGCACTCAGGAGACTTCGGTAAGAGGACTGCTACAAGTTCCAGGCCAGCCTGAGATACAAAGTTAAGTTCAAGGTCAACCTGAACTACACAGCCAGACTTTGCCTCAAAACAAAACAAAACAACTGAGGAGAGTAATAGAGGAGACTTCCCAATCCCTGGAGTTCCCTACTCCAAGCTGCATGGACCGAAAGTGTGGGAAGGCTGCCTTTGGGGAGAAAAGGGGCATACTCAATAGAAGAAAACTATGGAGGGCCTCCTGGATGACCCTCTTTGAAAGAAGAACAAATATCTCCATTTTGGCTAAACCTGACCCTATTTCCATGTACTGATATGTACAGAGCTGGCTAAGACTTTTCCTTATCCCTACCATGTAAGCAAGGCAAATCAGCCTGGCCGGCGCTGATGTGCAGTCTTTGAAGCAAAGTGACAGGTCTGTGTTTCCCTGCTGGGCAGGAAGGACAGCCAGGCTTCATGTTGTCAGCTGGGATGGAGACTCAAGATAAGAGGCTATGACTTTCTGGGGTGTAAAAGATTATACATCAGAGCTGAAGCACTGACTCTAAAACATTAGATACTACCTCAAATTGTGTTATACAGGTTGCTCTTTCTGCACACCCTTCTCTCTGCATACTGCAGAGGTGATCTCAGGCCTCCTATCTTGCCCAGCTCACAGCACTCATGTACTTCTGGCCATTCTCACAGTCACTCATCCTTGAGCCACTCCCTTCCTTACAAATAATAAAACCCACGTTCAGCCCTGGGTAAAAGCCTTTGTTCCAGTTAACTATCACCCTAGCTGGGGACCCCTTTGGCTCTCGACAACCATAAATATGCCTTTGTGTCTCTATTCTTGTTGTGGGTTGCCACTGGAAGTAGTAATTGGAATTAACTCACTAGAATTTCAGTAACTTTTCAATGACTTTGGGGGCTACAAATACGAACTTCCTGGACTGCCATGAGGCCTGGGAAGGACTCTCTATAGAAAACCATTGACACAGGTTTGCTGCAAAGGGCTTAAGGGGTGATCCTAAGAAGGCTTGGCAGGACATGGGGAAGAGAGACAAGGAAAGAAAGTATCTGGAATAGGGCAACTATTACCCAGTCAGTTAGGGACTTGAGAGATCACGCATTGCTTGTCTAAGAGATGGCGGAGCTGGTATTCACACATAACTCCCATCTGTCAGTGCCTGAAGCTGCCTTCCAGGACATAAAGTCTCAAGCATTTCCAGCCTGCCTTGTGAGATCATTTACCTAGCTCCTGTGGCTAGAGAATGCCTTAGGCAGAAACTCACAGAGTCAGGGAGCTGTGATTCTGTACAGAATAATGAGACCCAGGTTCTGCGGCTTGTGACTTGAAAGTGAATACTCAAGAGATTAGAACTGATGGGAAGGAAGGCAGACTTATTCAAGCCCCAGCCCTGAGAAGATGGAAGGTGTTATACTTTAGATCTGTTATGCACCCTCAAAGCCCCGTGTGTTCAGAGCTGGGACTTCTGGAAGGTAATTAATTGGATCATGGGATATATTCACTGAAGGATTCATCCACTGGTGAGCTCAAGGGCTGAGTGTGCTGTTGGAAAGTGGGGCCTGCTGGGAAGAAGTGAATCACAGGGGGTGTCATCTGGCACAGTGCATCTCCCTCTACAGCTTCCCTGTCTGTCTCTGCTTCTTGGCCACCATGATGTGAGCAGCTTTCTTCTACAGCAGGCCCTGTACCATGCCATCTCTGCATTTGAGCCTGTTGGCTATAGCCTAAAACTTCTGAAACTGGGAGCCAAAATAAATCTCTCCTCTTTTAAGTTGTGTATGTCAAGTACTGAGTCTCCACAACAAATCAAGTGACTAAGACAGAAATGCTTCTGTCCTCAAAGCTCAATCCTCAGGAGCTCAGGGCACAAAGGGCTTTTACAGGAGAGGAAAAAGGAGAGAAGAGGGTCGATGATCAGGAAAACCACATATTGAGCAGGATCTTAGTCATCAGGGCTCATATCTCCTTCCCCCAACCCAGACATCCATCAGCCTACACCTCCTGCAGCAAGTTACAAACATTATTTTCAATAGGCTAAATATCACAGAATTTAGCATACCATGATTTAGGGTGCAGAATTAAAGAATGAGAAGCATTACACATTCTGATGTTATCTAAAGGTCACCAGAGCTTTGGGTTCTGTAAACTTGAAGATTATTTAGCAGTTGACATCTTAATCAGAATTTAGGATGCCAGATGAAGAGAAGAAAAGAAACTTGGCAAAGTTCCACTTGAAAATACAAGGCCTCTGGTCTCAGAAGTCTGGGGTGCTGGACACTTCGGGGATGGGCTATGGTCTGAGACAAGACCATGCCCTCATTCAGAGCCTCCTGCCTTCTTGTTGATGGCATCAAATTGCACCAAGGCTCTTGCTTCGCTCTTTGGACAGGAACCCAAGGCTTCCTCTCTGGGTTGAGGCAGTGTGAGTGGTGGCTGAGTGTCGGGGCTCTAGGACTGACTTTTCTGACTCAGAAGTGGAAAAACCCGGCCATTGTGCTTTTTTGACCTCAGACTTGTGAGACCCTGACTAGTGAACACAGCCAAGCCTGCCAGGAATCTTCTGATCTGCACAACTGTGAGAAAATACAGGGGTATTGTCTTGTGATTTATATTTTTGTAGTTCATAGGTAATGATTTTGTGTGGTGTGCATGTGTGTGCACGGTGCTGGGGATGGAACCCAGGGCTTGCACACGTCCCAGACCTTTGTGCTATTTTTAAACAATTCTTATATAACACGGGCAAATATCACTGAGAGACCTCACAGGATTGCTGAGACTATTAAATAAAACATATAAAGTGCCTAGCATAATCCAGACATGAGTAAGCACTAAATTTTCTAGTTTCATTTACTCCTTTTATCAATTTAGTTTTGAAATAAACTTAGAAGAATTGTAAAAATAGCACAAATTCCTGTACACCCTTACCCCACTTGCCCTGGCCACAGTATCAATATCAAAACTAATAACTGATATCACTGCAGTGCCGTTAACAAAACAACAGGCTTTATTCGGTCTTGCACCAGTTTTTCTACGAACATCTTTTTTCGTACTCTAAAATTCGAACCAGGTCCCAGACCACGTTTAGCTATCACTTGTGCTTAAACCTCCCTTGGCCTGTGAAAGTTGCTCTTTCTTTCCTTGTTTCATGACAGACAATCTTGAGAAGTACTGGCTGTATTCATTATGTCTTTCTGTTTTCCATATTGTTGATGTTCTGATCTCTGGGGGCCAGTGGACTTTGGCGGGAACTGCTCATCTCTGCACTAGCCAGTTCTGAGGTAGAGTGGCGTGTGCCCTTCATTTGACAGGTAACCTCTCCCAGAGCAACCCTCTGGGCATCTCCCTTATGAAGAGTTTACAGTGCTGAAACACCAATTCTTTCTAATTACCCCATAGCCAGGTATTAGCCAACAGCTAAGGACAACGGCTAAGGCCAGCACCTGCTGAGCCCATCCAAACCAGCTAACCCTAAGCTGCTGGCACAGTTTCCCCCATTCCTTCCAGTGGAAGCCACAGTGAAGGCTTGTGCCTGTGTTTCCCACTCCCTCGCTCTGACTCTTGACCAATCCTGGGGGCCCTGTGTGGCACAGTGTTCCTACCTCTTAAGTATCGAATCAAACTATGAGGTCCTTACAATCCTTTCCTGATCTATAAGCCTTACCAGGGTTGATTATTTTGTAGAATGTCCGAGAACTTGGGTTTGCCTGAAGATTTTTCATAATTAAATTTATGCATCTTGGAGAAGAATCCCAGAGAGAAGCACCTTTCTAAACAGATGATACCAGATAGAGCTGCTTTTAGTAATAAGTTGCAAATGGCTTATTTTGACATTGATCTGGCTCTGCTTTTTCCTAATATCCTGTTGTGGGGATAATACTTGCCAATATTTATGTATTAATATTCTCACTGTCATTCTCTTGAATGGTTTTACATTGTCTTGATATGTTTGATGCTACAGTATACGAAGTTATACCCAAAGATTTTAAGGGAAGAGACACTATGGTAACTACTATTATGTCGAGATTATCTTGTGGTGAAACACTATTTTGCTTAAATGGCTATGTTTTGACCTGCACTGTTTTGTTGTTATGCCCTCTTTTTTATCTCAATCTCCTTTTTATTATCTACTTTTTCATTTTTAACCTTTATTAAAAGGGAAAAATAAATAAAAAATAGCAGGATATATTATAGTAACCCACTTTGATTTCCTGTTAACTTGATTTGAAACTCTGTGTTGCTCTCACCATCTTGTTTTGACTGATTTTCCTCAATTCTGTTATGCTAGATAGTACCAAGTTCGAATGTATAGGCAACAACTATAAAGACAGTAAGATCCATTGTGACACCCATTCTGGTTGACTATTATCTTCTTTTGAAGTCCGCTAATGTCTCCAATGTTTTGGTTTTATTGGTCTTATTCTTTACTGTTTTGTTCAATTTTATTATAACTGATGATATAGGCAATTCTTTTTAAGATAACAAGAGGCATTATGGTAACCATTGTTGATCACCTTGTATTTTGTTTTTACATTATGTATTATGCCCATCCTTTTGACTGACTCTGTCCTGGTATGTCACATTTGGTTTTACTTTCTTCAAAAAAAAAAAAGAAAGTAATAAGAACTGTAGGAGTAATAAAACCCAAAATGTGTAATTGTTATTGTACAAAAGAAAGGAAAAGAAAGTTCTCTAAAAGATATAACTGCATATATATTTAAATGTATAAGATAGATAACCATATGACTGAGTTTTGTTGGATTATTGAACAAAACTGCTTTCAGTCTCACTGTTTGAAAGTCCCCTCTATATGCTTTAATTTTGTAACTTGAACAACTATTTCTAAGATGACAATATGTAATTAACTAGTGATTTCCTACTGTTTATTTTTTCTGAAATTCTGTATAACTTGTACCCTTTTTCTGTTTTTTTTTCTTTTTTCTCCTTAAATAAAATTTTTTAAAAAATATATTCTACGCCACAGGATGAATCACCATGAATCAAGTGACTTAAATCAACACAAAATTATCATCTCCTGGATTCTCTCTGCCCAAAGACCAGGCACAGCTCAGTTCAGTTACCTACTCAGTGTCTTAGTTGGCTGACATCCGGGGGTCAGTAGGGACTGTGGTCTCCTCTGAGGTTTGGCACCCTCTCCTAAGCTCTATTGGTGATTGATAGAGTGCTTGATGCAATGATTCCCTTTGCCTCTGACCTCTAGATCCAGAGGTCAAAATGCCATGCTTTCATGGTCATTTTGACTTTGGAGTAGAGCCGGAAGTCACATGGTACCACATCTGGTGAATACAGTGTATGAGGACACGCTGTATGTTTTTATGAGCCTGCCTTTCTGTTGGATGGCACAGCAACATTCATTGCATATTTGGTCACACCTTGTAAAGACACAAAAGAGGACTTTCAGAACTGCTTCAGAAAGAGCAAGAAGGGTGGGATGAGTGTGTTCAAAGAGAGGGTTTATTCTGAGGTAGATTAATGGCATTGTATCTTGTGCTGTAATACATTTATAAATTTCAACATCGGCTATAGCTTTCAATCTTCTCTTGTAATTAAGGTCTCCAATTAGTCGATTTTAAATTAACCACAGGGACAGCTATGTCGGGTGGGCTGGGCCTAATCCAAAGGTAAGTAAGCATTTTGAATTGATGCGTGACGACACAACAGTGCAACGAAAGACACTCAGGAAAGTGGACTTTCGGAGCTGCTTCAGAAAGTGGCAAGCCTGATGGATTAAGTGTGCTCAAAATGAGGGCGACTATGGAGGGGGTGATGATAATATGCCTTTTTTCTTTTGTTTTCTTTCCTTTTCTTTTTGAGACAGGATCTTGTCATGCAGTTCAGGCTGGCCTTGAGCTCACTTTGTAGCCCAGGTTTATTTCAAACTTGCAACGATCTTCCTGCCTCAGCCTGATACTATGCATTTTACTGTAATAATTTTTTTTTTCTTGGTACCAGGGACCAAACTCACGACTGCCTGCTTGCAAGACAGGCGCTTATGCCATTGCGCTAAATCCTCAGCCCCTACTGTAATAATTTTTAAAACTTTAAACACAAACTCTATTTTTATTGTACCACATACATCTGCAAATTCTTTCACTTTTGCCATATAACAAAACCTACTGAGGGGCATAATGATTCCCTCATTCCCAGGTGCCCTCACAAGGGGGTGCACACAAAGGGGTGCAGGTCTGGTTCCCCTCCCAAAGCACTCTGCCCCCGACCATGTACTGTTGCCAAGTTTCACCTCACACCCACTGCAGGAGGAAGGGTGGCTGCTCTCCCCATAGCAGGGCGGAGCCATATTCAGCACTGTGGTCACACAGCTGGGAGTGGCCGGTGGCCAGCAGAGGCCAGAACCCTCCCCACCTCTCATACACACAGCATCCTCCCGCCACGCGCACTGCCTGCCAATCATTCTTTTCCTCTTCAGAACTTTAGGAGAGTGCTCTCACATGGTAATTTTTAGGAGTTTGAAAGATGGGGATGTTTAAGGACAGAAGAGAAGAAGGGGGAGGGGAAGGGAAGGGAAGGGAAGTCACGACCTGGCAGGTGATGAGACCAGTGTTACTCATCCCTCAGGTATACTGAACACTGAAATCTGAACAGATTTTTTACTTGTCCTGCTTCCTCATAGCAACCCCAGTTACTATTATTATATCCATCTGAATGGTGAGGAGAGGAGGACTCAGAGAAGTTAAGCTACTTCTCCGAGGTCACAGAATAAGTGCCAAGGACTGGGTACCATCCGCAGTGGTTCAATCCACTGTAGGCTTCCTCAGCCCCACAGCTCCTCCCGAACACCCCTGGCTTCACGGCCAGCATGGTGAGAGCTGAGGCGGCTCTGCCAACCCAGGTCCCCGCTGCTGCAGCCCGGCCTCCCGCCCTTGGACCTGCTTTGTATTCACCACCACATCAATCTCATTCAAACCTAGACCCTGAGCCCTGCCGGCTGGCTGCCTCTGAGTCACCACACACCCGCAGATGGAGCTAAACTAATTTCCCGGCATCTTTGGTGTCTGTCTCCCAGCTGAGGGTCACATATCCAGGGGCAGCAGGCCAGCAGGGCCTGGCCCACTGCCTGGCCCAGAAGAACGCAGCCTGCCAGGTGCTAAGAGCCTGATCCCCAAACAGCTGCCGCTTGGAGAGCAACCTGCACTGGGCCAAGGGATGGACAGTGGGTGCCAAACATCCCTAGAAAGGTAAGCAGCGAGAGAAAAGTGTTCTTTTTCACAGACTGAGGCGGAGGACATAGCTCAGTGGTAGAGCACTTGCTGAGCACGTGTGAGCCCCTGGGTTCAACCCCCAGCATCTCTGTCTCTCTCTCTCTCTCTCTCTCTCTCTCTCTCTCTCTCTCTCTTTCTCTCTCTCTCTCTCTCTCTCTCACACACACACACACACACAAGCAACACAAAGACTTACATGGTTATTACCATGAACACAAATGATTTATTTTCTATGTCATCCCCAGGAAGTAAATACTATGTATCACTGCCATTTGACAAATGGGGAGACAGAGGTACAGAGCCACAGTAACTTGCTTACAGTCACGACCTGGCAGGTGATGAGACCACATGTTTTACTCTGACCTCCACACGGGGAAGAAACCATGTCCTGTACCTGACCAGGGGCCCATGGATCTTGCTTCAACCTCACTGAGTTGTCAGACTCAGCCTCAAAAAAGTATGTGTGTGTGTGTATGTGTGTCCGGTCTTGGTTCAAAGCTGTAGTCTTCCAAATTTGTTAATTGACCTTAGAGACTTAATCTGTAAAGTCAGGATACTAATAATATACACATTTATTTCTGTTAAAGTATATGAAGGGTTTAAGACACCAGGGACCAGGTGTGGTGGTGCACACCTGTAATCTCAGCACTTGGGAGGCTGAGGCAGGGGGATCAATGCGAGTTTGGAGCCAGCCTGGGCTACAAAGTAAGTGCAAGGCCAGTCTGGGCTACACAGTGAAACCCTGTCACATAAAGACAGAAAGAAAAAAAAGCCTCCAGTGCACACTAAATACTCACAATGTTATCTGGAATCATTATAACAGAGAGACTGTATGTCCACTTCAGCCTTGATGTCAACTACATTAGACGGGCAGGAAGATTTTGCCCAGTGGACTCCTTTTAATGAATCGTATTCAACAGATCAAGCAGGAAGAGTGGTTACATCCACTTCCCCAACCTACTTGTCTAGAAGTCATACACTGAGGGAGTGACATAATTACAACTCAAAGAGTAAGATATGATGAGTTCAGCCTTATCTGAGTATTTTCATCAAACTTACCCTGGGTTGGTTCACATATCATGGGCCTAACAAAAGTTAATCAGCACAGTGACCCAAGGCAAAAGGATTGGCCAATCACGGAGTCAAGATTGTTATTCACCAATTAGGGGCAGTGACTCATCTCTTTAGATGTGAAGAAAGACGCATATAGCCCTGTTTGTTGCTGACAGCTGTCTTAAAATCTTAAAGAAAGCCAACTTGAGGAAGAACCCAATTGATAGAGAAAACTAATGTCAGAAAAAGAATTGCAGAGAAATGGATTCCTGATCAAATCATACCTGAAGGCCCTCTGAAGCTGGCTTTTGTTGATTAACTGGTTTAAATCAGTTTTCTGTTATTTGCAGCTGCTATAGTTTGGATCTTAAATGTCCTCCAAGAGCTCACATGTTAAAGGCTTGATCGCCAGCCCATGGTGCTGGGGATGGAGGGCGGGGGAAGAAGAAAATATAAGGGAGAGGTCTTGAGGTCACTGAAGGAGCGCCCTTGAGGGGTACTGGAGCTTTACCCCTTTCTCTCTCCGTTGGCTTCTGGCTTCCATGGCATGAGCAGTTTGCTCTGTCACACCCTCTCAACTATGGTACGCTGCCTTGTCACATCCCACAAGTCATGAGGCCAACTAATCACAGACTGAACCCACTGAAACTGCGAATCAAAACAATCCTTTTTGTCTTTGTACCTCTCAGATATTTGCTACAGTAATAGGAAAGTGATTAACAGAGTAACCAAAAGAATCCTAATTGATACACTAAACCCAAAATACTCAAGATTATTTCTGAGACAATGTCTCACTGCGCTGTCCAAGCTGACCTTGAACACTGCTGCACTCAAGCAATCCTCCTGACTCAGCCTCCCGAGAATCTGGGATTATAGAAATAAACCACTGTGCCCAGGTCAAGACTAGTACCAAAAGCACTAGTCCTTCTAGAAATTGGGAGCAAACTATCTCTTACCCACTGGAATGGCCTTTTCTTTTTAAGAACAAGTGTTGGTGAAGATGTGGGGAAACTGAAGCCCCACACTTAGCAAGCAGGAATGCAAAACGATGCAAGCACCATGGCGTGGTCACCCTCAGAAAGCTGGACATAGAATTATTATTCCTGCCCAATGATGCAGAAACAGGTAGATACCGTTTGCTTGTTTGTTTGCCTGTTTGCAGTACTGGGGCGTTGAACCCAGGTCCTTTGCAGTGAGCTACACTCTCAAGCCCTGTTTATTTTTTGACACAGTCTCACTAAGTCATTAATTTGACAAGGCTGGACTCAAACCTGCAATTCTCCTGCCTTGGGTTTAGAGGCGTGTGCCACCATACCCAACCCCTAAGAGGTGTTTAAACAATTTATACACGAATGTTCATAGCCAAAAGGTAGAAACAGCTCATTACCCATTAACTGATGAGTGGATAAACAAAATGAGATACATCCATACAGAGGAATATTACTCATCCACCAGAACAAATGCAGTACTACCACAATACCGAGTGGGACAGAGAACATGCTGAGTGAAATAAGTTAGTCACAGAAGGCTGCATATTGTCTGATCCCACTTATGCAAAATATCCAAAATAATCAGATGTAGAAGCAAAAAGCAAGTGAGCAGATGAGGGGTGGAGAAGAGGAGGGAGGAAAGCAATTGTTTGATGGAAACATGTTCCCATTTGGGGGGATGACTGTTCTGGGGCTTGGTCTTGGCATGGTGGCACATACCCATAATCTCAGCATTTGAGAGGCTGAGGCACGAGGACTGCCATAAGTTCAAAGCGAGCCTGGGCTATAATAGTGAGTTTAAGGCCAGCCTGAATTACAGGGTGACACCCTGTCTCCAAAGAAAAAATGTGAGACTTGATAGAGATGCGGCTGTACAACATCGTATTCAGTGCCCCTGACTTGTGCATTTCAAAATGGTCAAAACAGTGAATTTTAAGGCTCTCTCTCTCTCTCTCTGTAATATTCACATAGCAGAAAACTAACTATTTTAAAAGATACAGTTCAGTGGCATTCACATTTTTTTGCTATGTGTATTTTTTCCTTTTTTTTTTTTTTTTTTTTTTTTCATTTTGAGACAGGATCTGACTAGACAGTTCAGACTGGTATTGAGCTCCCTTTGTAGCCCAAGCTGGTCTCAAACTTGCAACATTCCTCCTGCTTCGGCCTCCCTAGTGCTGGGATTACAAGCATGAGCTGCCATGCCTGGTTTTGCTATATGAATGTATCTTACCACTTTTTTTTTTTTGAGACATAGTTTTACCATGTAGCTCAGACTGGCCCCAAATTCATGCCAATCCTCCTGCCTCAGCCTCTTGCCCACTTTTACTATCACGTTTTTAAAAAGTTTTTCTACTCATCCATTTATTCACCCTAGAGTTCTGAACTATTTTAGACTGATAGTGAGTAGTTTAAGGGTTTAATAACAAAGGAACATGAAAAGAGTTACATTATGTTATGTACATATACAACTCCCCACAAGAATGGAATCATTGTTTTGCACTGTACTAATAAAAATAAGTAATTTTAAAAGGAAAAAAAGTATTATTTCATTCTAAGAATATTGCTGGTCAAAGTGATATTTGAGCCAAGGGGACAGTGCCCTCTGTTTTGAGAGCAGGTTTCAGAGCCTGCAATTTTGTGCATGAACAACAGCAGAAACAAGAAAACTCGGAGCCAGGCAGGGGGGTGCACCCCTGTGATGCCAGTGCTTTGGGTGGCAGAGGCAGGAGGATCACAAGTTTGAGCCCAGCCAGGGAAACTTGGTGAATTAGGGAGACCCTGCCTCAAAGTAAAAAATAAAAGGGGCCAGGGATGTTGCACAGTGCAGCCGTGGGTTCAGGCCTCAGCAGCACAAGGGAAGAAGAAAGGAAGGAAGGAAGGAGGGAGGGAGAAAAAAGGAAAAAAATTAAAGAAAAGAAGAAAACTCAGCCAGGGAGAACTCGCCTGGGTTCAGGTCCAAGGCCAGCGTCAAAGCCTGTGACCACTGTGACAGCACCACTGCGGGCTGTGTTACCAGCCGTGGGAAGAATCATCAAGGCGCCGCTCGGATTCAGATTCTGATAATTTCTCAGCGATTCATGGCACGTAATCAAAGAGAATGGCAAAGCAAGCTATAGTCAGCAATCTTGTATTGCACATTTAAATTTTTGTGAAGAGGACAGAGCTGTATCTTTAGTGTCTTTAAATATAAAATTTTAAACACCCCACTTCCAAAATGTAAGGCTGAACTAAAACAAAACAAAAGCATGATGTTCAGCAATATTTTAAAACACTTTACCTGAAAAAAACAATGTGAAGTCTTTGGAAAAAGACAATTTGTCCCAGGCAGACCTGCAGCTTCTACCTTGTGGCTTTTGACACAGGGGACCCAGAGCCTCGGGGGTCTGTAAGTGGCCTCAGCAGATCAAAACTAAGTTCCCTGCATCCATCATAGTCGGCATTGCTACGCTTTGGCCGAGCTTCCAAGGGGCTGCCCAGAGGGACTCTGGCAGCCTGTCTGGCTGGGGCTCTTCATGGAAGCAGATGGCAGTCGAGCACGTCCAAAGCTCCTGCTAAAACACATCTGGCTTTTAGGTGCTTTGACAGTGATGTTGGGTTCCAGTGTGAAAAAGAAGAGTCTCTTAACATTTGTTTTATGTTCAAGTAAAAGAGAGAGAGAGAGAGAGAGAGAGAGAGAGAGAGAGAGAGTTCATAAATAGAGAAGAACCATTCTGTGAACACCTGAGATGTTGTTTACTTTTTACCAAGCCATTTCCAACTTTCATCCCTTTTGCATGGAGAAAGGCAAATCCCAGCTGAGTCCCAGTGACCTTTACCTTGCTTTGGAATCATATCCTCAGTGGGTAATTGGCAGTGGTGAGCTCAATGAATTCTGGGTTTCTTGCTGGGAGACTGGAATGCGGGTGTCAGAGAGCTGCGGCAAGAAAAGTACTTTCCTGGTCTGTGAGGGATGCAGCCATAGACTACCATACTCACTAGGTCATCCCACTTTGAGCACCAGTTCTCAGCACAGCAAGCCCCAGCGGCCTCTTAGGAGAAAAGCAACAGGGTTTTAAAGGCAGGTCTGCAGCTCGAAGTGACTTGAGATGTTGTCATTTTAACTGCATCCTCCACTACCCCAACCTGGAGACAATCAAGTCTTCCAGGATCAGTCTTTCCTTTAATAATGCTGTCATTAGAATGGTTTTAGCTGAAAGCACTTAAACTTTCAGAAAATCTAGCTCACCTGACTTACACAATGATCAAACTGTAACCCCACAAAACAGATGAGATCGCCAGAAGAATGTTTTTTTCATCACTTTGTTCAACATGTTGCTGGTTGATCTAGCCATTGCAATAAGGCAGGAGAAAGAAATAAAAGCAGAAACATTGGAAAGGTGTAAAATTGCGTCCATCCACAGATGATGTGATTATTTACACAGATAAGCCTCAGATCTACAAATAACTACTAGTACAAATAAATGAGCTTAACAACATTGCAGAACACAACATCACTATACAAAACAATCATATAATAAGATGCCTAAGTTAGAAGAAGAGGATAGGTCCTAGTGGCTCAACAATATTATCAAGGACCTCAGATGACTGCCACAGCTCCAGGCATCACATATTAAGGTAATATCCTGAGGCCAGCACAAGAAAAGAGGACATGCTCCTTCTTTATATCCATTTATAAGTTGAAGAAACTTTTACAGCCCCATCTCCACTCCAGGCTCCTCCTCATTGGCCAGGATGGTGTCCATGCCTATATCTGAACCAATCACTGCAAAAAGAGTGAGTGTTTTGTGATTAGCCTGAAATGTTGAAGACTCTCCCTTCCCACTCAGTGACCAAAGGAGAGGGCTGCTGAGTGTCTCCAGGAAACCAGGATTTGGTTCATGAGGAACGAAAGAAAAAATAACTACCAGCTAAGCAACTGACAGTATTAGCTACAATATCCCACACTATTTCCAAGAATCAAGGCCCTGGGGGCTCTGCTCTCATTTGGACATGGTTTGAGTGTCTCCTCCAAAGCTCAATGTGAAGAACATTTTGTGCCCTGGGTGGCGTGTTGAAGTGGTGGCACCTTTAAAAGGTGAGGCTTAGTGCAGAGTAATTGGGCTGTAGAGGCACTGCCCTCAGGAGGACTAATGCGGGTCTCCAGCAGTGGTGTGAATATTTCTCACAGGAGTGGGCTATCAGAAAGCAGGGCCACCCCCACGAGCTCAGCCCCTTTCTGCATGTGACCGATTCCCATTCTGTTTCAGTCTCACTGTGAAGCAGCTGGAGGGTTTTCACTAGAGTTTGAACAAATGAGCCACCAGATCTTGGACTTTTTGCCCCCCAAACCACAGGCTAGCACCAGGCATGGTAGCACACTTCTAGCACTCAGGAGACTGAGGCACGAGGATCATAAGTTCAAGACCAGCCTGCACTGACAGCAAGATCTTGGCTCAGGAATTAAAAAAACAAAACTAACTGAAAACAACAGCAACAGAACTGTGGGCTAAATAAACCTCTCTTCCCTTCAAGTACCCAGCCTCAGGCATTTTGTTACAGCAACCGAAAATGGACAGAGATGGAGTAGGGATAGCACACTGATCAGGAATGAGCTCTTAGCTTCTGTCTATCCTGGGAGCTCCAGCCCCTCTGCCTTTTAACATAACATGCCAAAGCCCTTCTGCTATTTGTTATGTATCCTCCAATCTTTTTTTAAACATCTGCCACGCACATCTGCCACGCATAAGTGCATCTTTAACTTTTCAAGGTAATTTTCCATCCTGCTTTCACTTCCTCCCATACCAACCCCGAGAGCCCTGAGAGATAAATGATGTCATCAAGGCCACCCAGAAGCAGACCAATCTCCATGTCTCAGGGACTTCCTGTACCAGAATCTGTACTAAGCACTCTACATGAATAGTCTTATCTTTTGTTAATTTAATTTTTGGGGTTTTTTGGAGACACAGTCTCCTTATGTAGTCCAGGCGGGTCTTGAACTCACTATGTAGCCCAGGCTCTTCTCAAACTCAATTATCCTCCTGCCTCAGCCTCCCCAGTACTGGCATTACTGGCATGAGCCACCACATCCAATTAGCCTCATTTAATTCTCACTGCAACCTAGCCAAGTCAATTTTATTAGTATCTTCATTTTATAAGAGAGGTTAAGTAATGTGTCTATGATCACTATGCAGCTAGTGAGTGACAGAGCCAGGACAGATCTCAGATCTATCCGAAATCTCAGTCCCATACTCACTGGCCTCTAAATTACATATTTCCCCTATTTTTAATTATCCATGTTCCAGGTGCATTTGCTTAGCTAGATTTATTTAGAGGTTAGGGCGCTGAATGTTCCCCTCAAAGTTTCTCACCAAATTGTGACACAAGAATCTCCGTTGGTGGAAACAGTGGTGGGGAAGGATGAGACCGTCCTTTACAACTTCTATGTTCCTCTCACCCCTCCGTGCCTCCCTTTGAGCCTCCTCCCCACCACCCCTTCACCCTGCAGCTCTGCTATGGGGCCCAGCACCCACATGCCTCACACATTCTCCACCCTCTACTCATGGCTTCAGCTTGCTTTTCCTCCAGCTCATGGACTCTGGGCTTGGTGACTTCTGCTGTGAGGCTAATTCCCCTTTTTCCCAGTAGCACACACTACTCCCTGGATGCAGGTCTCGGCGGTGACTTTTCTAATCTAGCACGCTGCTGCCCAGCCAGTGGGCAAAGCCCCAAGCCTCCACTTCTCATGAGACCTTCTCTCCTTTTATTCACCTTCCGTGCTGGAGCTATAAGCTTGGAGCTGGGCACTTGCACGTCCCTGAAAGACGCTGAGAGAGGCCGGAGTCCCTGGTGAGAGGAAGCCAGCGGTCACCCTGGCTCCCCTTTGTTTAAAAAAAGCACTGGATTGGAGCGTCGCCCAGCAGAGAGCACTTGCCCTACCTGTGCAGGGCCCCGGGTCTTCTCCCCAGCACTGTAAATCAGCAGACAAAAAGTTGCTCCCGTCCTCTCCCTCTTTCTTACCTTGTACTCAACCGTCCCGTTAGCCAGACACACATCATCACTGTTACAGTTTGTGTCCAGATGTCCGCACAAAGCCTCATGTGGTCCTACGGTTTCCTTCCTCAGAGGTGGCTAAATCTAGAGGTGTGATTGATTCATGGTGAAGGCTGGGGGAAAGGGTGCTGGGGTTAAGGTGGGTGATAGCTCAGCCCCCTGATGGATGGGCACCGCCCTCATCCCGGTAGACTAGATACAGTAAAAGGGACACAGAGAGGCGTGTCTTCTGCCTTCTTGTTGATGCTGCTGTCTTCTGCTGCCACAGATGGTTGCCCCTCTGTCGTGTGCCACCCAGCCGTGACGTCAGCCACAGTGCATTGAAACCTCTACAAACTGTGAGCTAAACAAACCTTTCCCCCTTTAACTTTGGGTGTCAAGTATTTTGTATCAGAAATTAGAAAAGTAACTAAGGCAGTCACCCTGAAAAAGGTTAGAGGCCAAGCGCTCACCGTACCCACTGTCTAAAAAAATAAACAATACCAAAAAAACCCCTTTTGATCTCCATTTCATTAGTCAGGGCAATATTAAACTGTTACTTACATGTACTGTCTGCTCTCCCCAGCACCACCTCAATTTAATTTTTCTCTTTTTTCTAATTTAATTTTTCTAAGAGACTAGAAAAAGCCATTAAGATCCTATCCTCTCTGGTCCTCCAATGATATTTTAAATTATGAAGATTAGAACAATGTACATATCATTTAGGGATGGCTTTCAGGAATTGACATCAAAATGAAATTGTAGGGTAAAGCTATGTCTACTTGTTATCTCGTTAGTGAAAACCTGGATAGAATAACATTCCCTCAACCCAGGTATGCTTGTTTGCCATGATACATTCTTTTCAGCTGTGGAGATTAGGTGACATTGACGTGAAAAGCAGAAATATATCCCGTACAGTGTACTTAGTGTGCTCATTAACAGAAACGCTGCCCAGCAGGTGTGTGTGTGTCTTTCCATCACTGTGACAAATACCTGAGGTGATCAACTTATTAAGGGAAAATAATGACTTGGGACTGTGGTTCAGAGGGTCCAGTCCATGGCCTATTGGCCCACTGCTTTGGGGCCTGTGGTGAGGCACCACACCCTGCAGGATGGAGCAAAGTTCTTACTGAATGGACAGCGTGCAAAGAAGAAGACTGCAGGATCTCAGTACCCGCTTCAAGGGCCAGCGCCCCATGACCTGAAAACTTCCCACCACGCCCTACCTTGTAAAGCTTCCACGGATTCTCAGTAACACCACTGACATATTTATGCACATCCCCAAACTGGAAAATTCTTGTCAAATTTCACAAGTATCACATGTTTTGAAAATTGAGAAGATTGTGTGAATGGGGGCCTTAATTCTCTTGCAAAAAATAGTAGGCTGAAAAAAAAAATAGTAGGCTGGCAGTCACATGTCGTAGCACACACTTGTATCCAAGCGACTCAGGTGAAGCAGGAGAATCCCAAGATCAAGGCCAACCTGGGTAAGTTAGACCCTGCTTCAAAATTTAAAACAGAAATAACTTGGAATATGGCACAATGATAGGGTGCTTGCTAAGCACACTGGAGGCCCTAAATTCAGTCCCTGGTACTGGAGAGAGAGAGAGAGAAGACAAAAAACAGTAAACTGACTGACAGTCACCACCCCATTTTAAATAGCATCTGGCTATCCTTCTATAGCTTCCAGGGCTGTATCTGTCTACACATGCAGATTCAACCAAGCATGGGTTGAAAATATTCAGGAAGGAAATTGCATCTGAACTGAACTGATTATTCCTTAAGTTATACAGCATGAAAGCTATTCACACCATGTTTACATTGTATTAGGTATTCTACATAATCTACAAACAATTGAAAGGATACAGAAGACATGCAGAGGCTATGGGCAAATACCGAAGCATTTTACCTGAAGGCCTGAGCATCCCTGGATTTTGGTGTGTTTTGAGAGAGAGGACCAAATCCCACCCTCACAGGCATGGAGGGACAGTCATATCTTGGGTTCCTTTCTAGGCTTCGAGTTTGTGTTTTCCAGGCCCTAGCACTCTTCCAAGTCTGACATCATTCAGGTCAATTCATTTCTGCCCCTAGCAACCCAGAGTTAGCCTCAGAGCCTGCAGGCATAGAATTTCAGCCCCACAAGATGCCCCCAAGTCAGATGCCAGTTCCAGGTACCCAATGCTCATAGTACCCACGTGCTGTCCCCACTTTGCTGCAAAGTTGGAGGTTCCCACAGCTCCCCCACTCTGTATTTGATAATTTGCTAAAATGACTCACAGAAGCCAGGAATATTCTTTTTTTTTTTTTTTGTCTTTTTCCTTTTTATCGGTACCAGGGATCGAACTCACGACTGCCTGCTTTCAAGGCAGGCGCTTATGCCGCTGAGCTAAATCCCCAGCCCCTCCAGGAATAAATATTCTTTGCTTATTATCATCAGTTTATTATAAGTAGTGATCCTCCTGCCTCAGCCTCTGGGAACCGTGAGATTATGGGCATGTGCCACCACACCCAGTCTATCCCCATCCTGAAGTTACCTAGAAGCTCCCAACCATCAATCATTAGCATTCCAAACCCACTCTTATTCCTCCAGAGATGGCGAGAGTTGTAGAAACTGTGCCAAGCACCAGGAACAAAGACTAAATATACATTTCTTATGTCACGAATCTTCATTTAGTGTTCACATTAAAAGTTTTCTTCTGTTAATCATGCCTTACTAGAAATGGCCAGAATGACAATATCCAAATAATCCATTTTATGTCAAGTGTTGCTTGAGATTGATCAAGTTGAGTGGCTACATATAATAGGTGCCAACAGAAATATATGAAATCAGTGAATAAATGAATATAAAGGATGATGTAGCCCTGAGTGATGTTCAGCTGGGGAAAAGGGCACCGAGTCTGTAAATAGCCAAAGAAATATTAGGCTAAAGGAAGGACTTGGTGTATTTTGGATTGAGCCAAAACTCTAGACGAGACCTGTTGTGTGGAATTTATACAAAAGCAATTTTTCATTTAGATTAAGAAAAACTGCACACAATTTAAGTTTTGTTTTCTGGGAGAGGGCTGGCTGCCAAGGCGAAGGAGCACAACCCTGTTCCCAAAGTTGTCTGTGCAAAGACAGGGTGGCTGCAGGGCAGGTAGAGTGCACCAGAGGCCAGGCTTCTCCACACTGGGCATGCGCGGGCATCACCCGGGACCCTTTCCCTGTGCAACCTGCATTTCCATAGTCTGGTGTAGGGCCCTGAATACTGCATTTCAAACAAGCTCTTGGGGGATTCCTGTGCTGCTGGTCCACAAACAACACTTTGAGTAGCTAAGGGATCCCATACGGATCATATTTGCCCTAACTTGTGTGTTACCGGCAGTATCCAAACCCAGTGCTTGACACACAGTAGGTGCTCAAAGTTATTGAGTAGTGTTACTCAGCAGTAAAAAGCTGCAGAGTGGTAAAAACCAGCCATAAAAGATTATCAGGTATGTGGTTGCCTCTCTATGACATTCTTTTTTTTTTTTTTTTGTACTGGGATTGAACTCACGACCTCACGTTTGCAAGGCAGGTGCTTACACTGCTAAGCTAAATCCCAGCCTCTATGACATTCTTAAAAAGACAAAGTGATGGCCATATGCAGCATGCTAGTGCCAGCATGAATTAGAGTAAGAGAAAGGATGGCTATTATCGAGAAATCAAGCAATAACAAATGCTGGAGGGGCTGTGGGGGAAAAGGAATCCTTCTCCACTGTTGGTAGGAGTGCAGACTGGCACAGTCCTTATGGAAATCAGTGTGGAGACTCCTCAAAAAACTAGGATTGGAGATACCATTTGACCCAGCTATTCCCCTTCTAGGTGTCTTCCCAAAAGAATTAGAAACATACGACAGTGATATCTGTGCACATAGAAGCACAATTTGTAATAGCCAAATCTTGGAAACAAACAGCCCACTGACTGAGGAATGGATTTTAAAAAAAAAAAGATGTGGTTTTTTATACAATGGAGCACTACTCAGCCATAAAGAAGGATAAACTGGAGACTTTTATAGGTAAATGGATGTAACTTGAGACCTTACTCAATAGTGAAATAAATAAAACACTCATGTGTAAATATTGTATTGTCTCATTAGTGTGACAAGCTAAAAGAAACAACATGTATATGTATATGTACATGTATATGAAAAAGTAGTTAAGACAGTTATACTAGTGGTTTCTCTGCATTTCTTGAAGAGAAAGATTTATGCCTTGTATTTTTCAGACAACTGAATGCAGATGTCTAGTGTTCTGGGTGAATGATTTGGGGATGACAATGTGTAGTGTATGTACCATTGGTACCCTTTGATTGATGTGTTTTGAAATTTTTAGTTTTATTTTTTTCCTCTTTTTCTTTTTCTCCTTGAAATAAAATGGATTTGGGAAAAAAGGAATTAGAAGGAGAACGTAACTATCAGGGAAAAGCAGTGGAGTTTGGGATGAGCGCACTGTTTTGCATTCTGGTGGTGACTGCAAAACCTATCTCTGTTAAAATTCATTTGTGTGCATACCTCAAAAGGTCGATTTCACTGTGCAATCATTTCAAGATAAATATTTTAAAAAGTAATAACTACAGCCAGGCATGGTGGCATGCACCTGTAATCCCAGTTTATTCAGAAGGCTGAGGAGAAAGGACCAAAAGCTCAAAGTCAGTTTGCTCAATTTAGTGAAACTGTGTGTCAAAATAGAATTTTAAAAGGGCTCAGTGGCTCAGTACTTGCCTGGCATGCACAAGGGCTTGGGTTTCATCCCCAGCCAGCGCTGAAAAAATCTGTGTGTGTGTGTATCTGAAAACATATTTTCTGAGTCACATTAAGCATCTACCTTGGGCCAAGCCAAAGCCAAGCACTAAGGATTTAAAGACGAATAAGGCAAAAGTTCCACCTCCAACCTCATTGTTAAAACTGCTCCATGAAAATACCACTCGAGCATCATAAGGGAGAGGGGAGGCGCAAGCCTTTCTCGGTTTGTGAGCACCGTTGTTTATACCGGGAATTACGGTGAGGCCTAATTATACTCTACGCTTTTGTAGGGCTTGGAAAACTCTCCAGCGATGCTGCTTGGCTTGCCTTACTGATTGGCATAGCCCCCAAGCTAGCTCCAGACTTGACATTGAGGGCTGTCAAATCCAGCCATGGGGAAAGCCAATATGCATAATCCAGTCCTGAGCCCAGATAATCTTGACATGGTACTGGGGAAAATTCAAACAATACAGAAACCCACAGCCCAGAGACAGCCACTGTGGATGGAGCTGTTTTTTCCTCCAGCAGTTTTTTTTTTCCTACGTACATGCTAACTTGGCAGAAATCATTTTACAACAATGGGATCACACAGGATAAACTGCTATGTAACTTGCTTTAATCCACCCCTCCTCAGTACCGGTGAAGTTCCAAGTCAGTAATAGAAATCGCCCTTTATTGTCCTCTGAGAGCTACAACCATGGATACTGCAGAAGTGTCCTGCCCCTGACCGGTCAGTTCCCTGAGGACAGACCCTGGCATTGCTGCCATGTTGGCTGTTACAGAGTCTGTTGGTCGGGATGGGTGAGGTTAGGCTGCTATAATGAATATTTCAAAACTTAGCAGCTGAAAACAAGAAGGTTTAGTTCTCGCTGGTGACACATTTCCATATTAGTCAGCAGGGACTTCACTGTGTGTCACCCTCGCAGCAGGAAGTAGGCTGACAGAGCAGCCATTATCTGCTATTTGCAGGATAAGGTGGTGTGGAGGGGAAAGAGGGTGACAAGGTGTCACAGCCTTGTTTCTGTTAGCCAGCACTGAGCTGGCTCTGTGTGGAAACATTGACTGGCAGTGGTAATGCACAAGCTCGGTACCGAGACGCAGCTGCTCCTGGAGCTGTCTGCTGAGAAAGCAGGAAGAAGGGAGGCCCACAACCAGGAGACGGCCCAGCCCCTGGTTGTAGTGCCTTTCTCCAGTGGAAGGACAGGGCTGCTTGGAGAGACGGCTGGCTCCAGACGGGGTTAGAAGGCGCACAGGATGAGAGATGAGCTTGAAGCTCATCTTGAAAGGAAGGAATCACACACAGCTAAACACAAAATCTGCAGTCATGGTGCCTGTCAAAGGGACAAGGGCACCAACCAAAAGAGCCCCCCCAATAGACAAAATGAAAATAATTTAAACTTTAAAAAAATAATATCACTCAGCTGGGTGTGGTGGCACACATCTATAATCCCATCACTTGGGAGGCTAAGTCAGGAGGATCACTGTGAGTTTGAGGCCAGCCTAGACTACAAAGAGAGTTCAAGGCCAGCCTGAACTGCATAGGGAGACCCTATCTCAAAAGATAAAACAAAAGACCTATGACCCTGTGATCAGCTACAGAAATGAGGATTGTATTTGTAATAGTTCTTTCCTAATATGCTTGCTGTGTAATATAATTTTGATAGGCATAACACTATTTTTTGAGCAGTGTTAAATGTATGTTATAATGTTCGAGGTGTGAAATGTTAGGGATAAGCAACACCTAAAAAGAGAAAACTTGCCTTCTCTTCTAGGGGAGGGAATTAGCACACTTCCTGTACACAGGAGAGTTGTACAGTGTTAGGCATAATTATGAACTTTTTTTGGAGACTGATTTAAGGAAATGTGCCTGGTTATCAAGCTGACAAGGGGTGGATTGTGATAGCTAATTGCTGGTATCAACTCGAGTAAGAAACACATAAATAAACTGGATCAGTACAGCTCTGGGTGTGGCTTCAGGGATTCATTGAAGACAGGATGCCTGGGTGTGAGTGGAGGCAGAGGCTTTGAGCTCCTGAAGTGGACTGCACAGACAGCAGTGAGCTCCAGGTCTTCCATTTCCACTGGACCCTGGAGCTCCAGCATGCAGACAGCCTTCTGCACCCCTCCACACCTGACTGCTGGTGGCTGTGGTCAGATCTGTTTCACTAATTAAAAAACTCAGATTATAAGTGAAAAAGAACCTGAGTCCACAGTGATATAAATAATTTAATAAGTAAATAAGTACATAAAGCTTGGTGTGATGGTGACTGTCTGTAATCCCAGCACTCTGGGAAGCTGAGGCAGGAAGATCATGCAAATTTGAGGCCAGCCTGGGTTACATAGTGAGTTCAAGGTGAGCCTGAACTACATAGTGAGATTCTGTCTGAAAAAAAATTAAAGTAAATAAACAAATAAATGCGATGGAGATGTAGCTCAGTGTGAAGGCCATGGTTCAATCCCTAGTACCACAAAAATGAAAAACAAGAGTAACTTTGGCTAGAGATGTAGTTCAGTGGTAAAGCATGTGGTTAGCATGGTCAAGTCCCTAGGTTGGATCCCAGCACCAGGAAATAAATAAATAAATTATATAAGAGAGTCATCATGGTGTGTTTGACTACATTCATTAAAAAGGCAATATAGGACTTCCAGGAGAACATGGCAGATAGATAGCAGCAGCTTCAGAGGCTCTCTGAGAAACCGCACTTAAAATCCAGGAATGGTGCCGGGCGAGAAATCCTAAGCAAGGGGAGATATACTTTGCCGACCCAGGAACGAACTAAACTAAGAGAAACCAACTGGAAATGCAATCCCGGTGATATAACAGGAAAGATAAGGTCTCAGCGCGGAAGCTGGACCCTGCGCCACCGGAAGCTGCAATTTGAATTTCCTGCAGCTGCTCCTGCGACCCAATCAGCGCAGCAAGGAGAGAGGTGCAAAAGCTCTGAGAGTGGGAAGCGGTGAATGGAGTTGAGAGTGGGACTGCCTGGGAGCCCTGCATCGACCTGCGGTGAGTGAGCAGATCGGGGACCCTTCAATAGAGTAGGCGACTTCAGCAAAGGACATACTGGGACCGGGCAGACTAGCTGGAACAGGTTGTTGCAGTGACTTCAGTCACATATTCCCCTCTCAAGCGGGATTGGTGGGGAGTGCCTGGCCTGTGTGACTAAGACCCAGTAGGCTAGCCCAAACCAGGTCCCAGCACCTGGAGGCACACCCTAGCAGTGAAGCCTTCGGTAGGTTGACCTGGAGGGGCGGGCCCAGCATAGGCTGCCCAGTCTCTGTCTCCCTAGTACACTGCAGTGGGCAGGAACACCTAGCCTGCGCAATTCAAACAAACTGTAACCAACAAAGAAAGAAACGGGGCCTCCTATATTTGCTTGTATAAAAGGAACAAAAAATATGGGAAGAGGGAGCAACAAGAAAGGGTCCTCGGCCCCCAATCCTGAGAAACATGCAATATCTGACATGGCACCAATAGACATAAAGCGCTATCTCCAGAGCCTCATAGAGGAGTTCAGGAATGAAGTTATTAATGACCTGAAGCAAGATATAAGTAGAACAGTTAGAGAAATGCTAAACACCGCCCAAGAAAAAACAGATGGTGGAATGGAAGAACAGAAAAAAAGGGGAGAATTGTTTGATGGAGAAAATAGAGAAAACATAGAATATGTGAAGCAGATTCAAAGACATTACCAGGAAACTAAAAACTCTATCAAAAACTGGCATAACAGCTTGAAAGAACCTAAGAATAGATTATCTGAACTGGAGAGCAGATTTGTAATATGGGAGCATGAAATGAAAAACTTAAAAATGACAAAAAAACAAACAGCAACAATACAAAGGCTAGAAGATGATAAGAGGATCTATAACTTAAGAATTAAGAACATAAAAGAAGAAGTAGGGACACAAACAAATGGACTACAAAAGCTATTCACAGAAATAATCCAGGAGAATTTCCCTAATTTAGCAAAAGGTAAAGATACTCAGATGTATGAGGCATACAGGACCCCAGCCACCTACAACCCAAACAGAACTACACCCAGGCATATAATAATCAAAATTCCAGAAATATAAGAACAGAATATTAAAAGCCCTCAGAGACAAGAAACAGATCACTTACAAGGGAACACACATCAGAATTACAGCAGACTTCTCGGCACAAACCATCAAATCACGAAGAGCGTGGGGGGAAATAATTCAAGCTTTGAAAGATAATAGCCTCCAGCCAAGATTGATATATCCTGCACAACTGTCCCTAGAAATTGATGGAAAAACAAGGTGCTTCCAAGATAAAGAGGAACTAGGGGAATTTGCAACCACCAAATCAACTTTACAGAGAATACTGAAGGATATTCTAAAAAAGAAAAATACCAAGATTCCAGAAATAGTGGCAGAGAGGCCACAATGAATGGAGCAGAAAGTGAAATGAAGAAGACAAACTGACAACAAACGACAGAAAAAGAGCTCAACAGAAATGAGGCAGAGAAGATCGGATGGTAGGAACAGCTATTTTGGAAAAAACAAGACATCATAATAGCTAGTGCTGATTTAGTATCATCTTGTTTTGAAGTCCCATCAAACTTGTATTCTTCTGTCTCCATCAGTCTTAAAAGGTTGTCTCTTATTGGATTTTATTATATGTGATAATATAAGTAAAAACTTTTATAGACAAGGAGATTATACAGAAACCATTGTTCATTTTCTGTTAACTGGTTCTAAATACCCTGTAATAATGTCATTCTCTTGAATGGTTTTATAGTGTCTTGAAATGTTTGGTGCTACAGTATACGAAGTTATACTCAAAGATTTCAAGGAAAGAGACACTATGGTAACTATTTTTATGTCAGGATATCTTGTGGTGAAACACTATTTTGCTTAAATAGTTATGATTTGAGCGCTGTTTTGTTGTTATGCCCTCTTTCATCTCAATCCCCCCCTTTTTTAAATTATTTACTTTTTTCTTTTTATCTTTTTAATTAAGGGAAAAATAAATAAAAATAGCAGGATACATTATAGTAACATACTTTGATTTCCTATTAACTTGATTTGAAATCCTGTATTGCCCTCACCATCTCATTTTGACTGATTTTCCCCTATTCTGCTTTGCTTGATAGTACCAAGTTCAAAAGTATAGGCAAAACTGTGAAGACAATAAGATTCATTATGATGCCCATTCCCGTGGACTGTTATCTTCTTTTAAAGTCCTGTAATGTCTCCAATGCTTTGGTTTTATTCTTTACTGTTTTGTTCAATTTTATTATAACTGGCAATTTTTCTTAAAATAGCAAGAGGCAGTATGGTAACCATTGTTGATCACCTTGTATTTTGTTTTTACATTATCTATTATGTCCATCCTTTTGATTTGACTGACTCTGTTCTGATATGTTGCATTTGGTTTTACTCTTTTCAAAAAAGTAATAAGAACTGTGGGAGTAATAAAACTCAAAATGTATAATTGTCATTGTACAAAAGAAAAGAAAAGAAAAGAAAGTGCTCTAAATGTTATAACTGCATATATGTTTAAGTGTATAAGATAGATAACCATATTACTGAGTTTTTTTGGATCATTGAACAAAACTGTTTGCAGTCTCATTCTTTGAAAGTCCACTTTATATGCTTCCATTTTGTAACTTGAACAACTATTTCTAAGATGAGAATATGTAATCTATTAACTAGTAATTTCTTACTATTTTTTAAATTTTGTATTACTTGTACCCTTTTTCTGTTTTTTCTTTTTCCCCTTAAATAAAAAAAGGCAGTATAGCTAATTGATCCAGCTTGCAAACACTGTACAAATATAAACCCCAAATTTATAATAAATCCAGTGTTAGTAGCAGTGTGACATTTTTTGTAGTACCAGGGCACTGAGCTACATCTCCTGCCTTTCTTTCTTCTCTTGAGACAGGGTCTCCCTAAATCACTAAATTGCCCAGGCTAGATTCAGGCATGCCATCTTCCTGCCTCAGCCTCCTAGAGTGCTGGCGTTACAGGTGTGCACCACCACACCCGGCTTTAAATAGGTTTTATTAATCACTCTAAGCATTAGCTTCCTGGGGAATTAATAACATTTATTCCCCAGGAGAGTTACATAGAGTGGGGCCTGTGACATTCTTGACATGTGCCTGGCACACAGCAAATAATCAATCACTGTGCACAGCTCCTGCTACTAGAATCAATATTGGCCCCTGTTGTTAGGTCATTACCGTCTTTCATGTCATCCTGGAGAGATGAGTGAGCATTACCAGGTGAGACCTGGGAAAGGCTCGTGGGAGGGAGAATGCTGGTCACCCCAAAGACATCCGTCTCCCAGTTCCCTGAAATCTGTGAGAATGTGTCCCTTCCTTCAAAGGAACATCGAAGGCTCAATTAAATTACTTTATTAGTAAATATTTCTGTACTTTCCTTAAGACGAATTACCTAAGAACATTGTGTAATTGTATAAGACTATTAATCATACCTTCTCCTTAGATCCAGCCATGGCAGGACTCAGGCAGCTTATTCACCCGCCCTCTTGGTAAGCATCGGTGGCGTGGGTCAGGAAGAGCACCATTACCTGGGGGCCTTCTGCCACCTGGGCTGAAAATCAAGCACCCTTCCCCCACCCACCCCCTCCCTGCATAGCTACTGGGGACAGATGTCTCAGCATCTCTTGGGAGGATGACCATATGCAGTATAGCAAATATGGGGGATTTCCTTCCATCTTCTGTTTGAAGGCAAAGGTTGTTTTCACTGTTTTGTTTTGTTACATTTCTTTTGCTCTATTCAGTATTCTCAATTGGTTTTATTATGTTCTATTTTTGGTTTGATTTTGCTATACCTAATTGACTGGACAACTATTGTGAAGTTAAAGAGATATACCATAGTACCTATTACTACTATCCCAGCATCCTACTATGAAATCCTGTACCAATTTTGCTGCATTGTCTCGATTGGCTTTGTTCTGTCTTGTGCTGTTGCATTTTTACTACTTTCAAAATAAAATTTTAAAAAATCATACCTTCAAAAATGCATTTAATACTACCAAATATCCAGTTAGTGCTGGGTGTGGTGGTGCCTCCCTGTAATCCCAGCACTCGAGAGCCTGATGCAGGAGGATCGCCATGAGTTCAAGGCCATGAAATAAACAACAACAACAAAAACAAACAAACAAAAAAGCAAGTTTCAGTAACAACTAGCACAGGAGTCTGTGGGAGGGAAGGAAATCATTCCTCTTTCTAAGGAAATCAATATCTGCATGTTTCTATTTTCGAGTGAATTTTTAATAGGCCCCAAAAGGGATTTAATGGGCCATAAACCGAAACCATAAACGTGTAGGATTGTTCTTAAAAACAAGATTTTAAAAATGTAAGCCCACTCAGGCTCTGAAGCTCAGGGAAGAAACAGAGGAATTCTCCACGGAGGCCGCTTGCGTCGCCTGCTGGTAGACTTTGGAAACTGCATCACCATATAATGCGGAGTTCATTTCTCCAACAAACGGTGTACACCCGTAATCTCTGCACATCTAAAGGCAAGGCTAGAGGATATCATTTCAAGCCTCGCCTGGACATCTTACTGATTTAGTGAGACCCTGTATCAAAATAAAAAATACAAAAAATGGTTGAGGGTATAGCTTAGTACAAAGGCCTTGGGCTCAATCCCCAATAATACCAATACATTAAATAAATAATATGTGCTGGACACGATTTTATTTCCATAGGTTCAGGATCTGGTAGATTTTCATCCTCAGATTTTCATCCACATAGAAGCAACATAAAATGACACAGGTAATACGTTTAACAACAGAGCTGAGTGTGGCAGTGCATACCTGTAATCCCAACACTCAGGAGGCTGAAGCAGGAGGATCACAGCAAGCTGGGAGCCAGCCTGGACCACAACTTGAGACTCTGTCTCAAATAAATAAAAACAAATAAAATTAACAATGATAGTGGTTCTTCAACATACCAGTTCCTCAGATTCTCTGTAGTGATTCTGTTAGAATAATTTTTATCAAAACCCTACTCCCAAATATTTGTGCCCAGAAGCCTTTCATGGGCCCAGGGCATCTGCACTTTCTACAAACACCCAACAAGACTGTTCATTCCTGGTGCAACATAAACACAGTAGATTAGTTTTGGAAGAGGTAGGTGTACAGAGAGCTTTGAAAGTTGAATTGGATTTTAAATGCACTAAAGAGAAAATTCTAAGCAAAACAAAAAGGCTTGACCAACAAAACCAGGGAGTGGAGTCATTAAGGTGGCAGAGAAGTTTTAATGGAAGAAAGCCGTAAAGGAGGGGGAGACTGTAAAGCAGACAATCGGGTTATACAGATTTGAATTATCACACTGACACTGGGAAAGAGCCTGAGCTCACGTGGTAGCAGATCCCGTGAATAAGTAGTATCCATGGCATTTCTGATCACATAAAGACACTCGTGAGAGACGACTTCCAGAGCTGCTTGAGAAAGTGACAAGAACAATGGGATGAATGTGCTGGATGCAATGGGGAGTATTTGGGAGGGGATTAGTGACAGTGTGTCTTTCACTGAAATAATTTTTTTTTTTTTTTTTTTGGTACCAAGGATTGAACTCACAACTATATGCTTGCCAGGCAGGCACTTATGCTACTGAGTTAAATCCCTGGGTCTAGATTTTTAAAATGTAATCATTCATTGTTTATTTCTCTTACATGTCCTACATACCAATATCTGGAAAGCTCTCCCAAAGACCCCTAGACTGGAATATGCACCAGGGCAGGGACCTACCTACCATTTTTCTTCATCTGCTTCATGTGATGGTTGTGGACAAGACCCATGGAGTGGCTGAGTGACCACAGAGCTTACCTAGATTATATAGGACCCAACGCAAGGGTGGGCTGAGTCAAACCACGGTGCAGTAATTTTCTGACCACAGTGATTGGTCCAAGGTGTGATCACTATCCTTCCCTGGCCTTTTGGAAACTTAGGTTGGAAGTTACCCGCCGAGTGCATTTTGAGGGACCTTTCCACTCCCTGAACCCACAAAGGTATAAAAGTAAATTTGTTTTGAATTTTCCACTTGACAACAGTGACTTATTAGGCATTTATTATACACTGACATCAACATACAGTAAGCTTTCTGCAAACTTATAAGCTACATAATAGTTTTTGTTTCCATTTTTCAAAGGAGAAAAGATTTGCCAGAAGTCACAGTTGACCACGGTCAGAAAATTCACCCAAATTGGAAAAAAAGCTTAAATTTCCTTGACTTCTGATTTCGAAGTTTAATTAATGACTAAACTGAGTCTCATCTACGTGATTGTGCTCTATGCACATCACCAGTTCATCAAAATTTCTTTGAAAACACCATTTTTAATGGCTGCGTGATTTTTTTCATTTTACAGAAGTAGCACAATTTAAATTATCCCCAACTGTAGAATCCGTAGGCTGCTCAGTATTTGCCATTATAAATGGTATTTCATTCTAAATCTGAGTCATGCCTGGCAGGTGCAAGTTTCTGAGTTCGTAAATCCCCACCCCCCAAAATAAATAAATCTCAGTCAGCACACTATGGTTTGTGTGTCCCCCGCCACCTGTTTTTGTAAATAAAGCTTTATTGGAACACAGCCACGAGCCTCATTTGCATATTGTCTATGCTGGTTTTTGAAGGCAGAGTTGAGTAATGATGACAAGAGACCTTGTGTCTGTCCCACAAAGTCCCAGATATTTACAATCTGGTTATGGACAGATTGCAGACCTCCGTCCTTAATTCTTGTCTCCATGGCTGGCTCTACCCTTAGGATAGCATGCAGAAAGGAAATCAAACCAAACAAAACTGATTCTGAGTAAAAGTGTCACCAGCAGCTTTTACTGTGACCCACAGGTCTTTCCACCCAGAGCTTTTGCTGTGCCCCACGGGATGCCAGCCCTTAGGTAAATAGAGGCCGGGGACTTCCCAGGGCTTAGCTATTGGGGAGATAACAGTGACCAAAACACACAAGTCACTGCCCTCCTGGGGCGTGTCATCTACTACAGGGATGAGGGAATGTAACAGACAACTTGACAAGTAAGCATGAGGTATGGAGTCAAATCATATGCTGAATGCTGAAATTATTAACAATTTATTACAGCAGAAGACTCACTGCCATGAATCCCTCTCAGTACTCGGCCTTGCTTTGAATGCGATCACCCCATCATCCTTGCACTCTCTGGAAGTCTTTTTAATGAATGTCTTTACAAGGTTTGCTCAAACACGCGTTGCTGCTGCTACAGGCCACCCAGTGGAAAGACGGCTCATCAGTCCCATTTGTCCTCATCTGCTTTATTCACTTCCTCCCGCACAGAGCGACTTCCGGTTCTTCCCAGAAGTCAAAATGACCATCAGAGACAGACGTTTTGAATTGGCTCAAAATAATGAAGCAAGCCCGCCGTGGTGGTGCACCCCTGTAATCCCAGCACTCGGGAGGCTGAGGTTGGAGGATCGTTGCGAGTTCGAGACCAGCCTAGGCTATAAGGCCAGCCTGAACTGCATAGCGAGACCCCGTCTCAAAAAAGACCAAAAAAAAAAAAAAAAAAAAAAGATAATGAAGCAACCCCAACAGCACACCCAAAGACTGTGCATTTTAGGAAGAAGACTCCCAGAACTGCTTTGGAAAGTGGCCGGAAGGTGCGTCCGAAGTGAGGCTGAGGAGGTGGAAGAGGATTGTAGGCAATGCATCTTTTCCCGTAATACTTTCTTTTTAATTAAACAGTCACCATATTTTTCAGGCTCACCTTGTATATCACTCACCAGCTGGTGAGAAGTGCTGTAAAGAAAACCAAGGAGTTAACGGGCAGGCATCTCTAAGGAAAGTAGGCGGGGTGCTAGTTTCTGCCCAAAGGTCGCCCCTCATCACCGATGAGGTGGCTTTTGAGCAGAGACCCGAAGGAAGAACATCCTGGTTGGAGGAAAAAGCAGACTCGAAGAAGACGGTGTCTGCAGAATTCAGGGGTAAAGGAGTTATTTTTAACTCCATCTAGCCACGCTGGGGACCCAGAGTCAACTTCACAGAGCTGAGGCAGAAAACACATCTGTGGTCCAGGAGCCCTCTGCACTGGCAAAGTGGACACTGAGCTCCCTGGAGCTCGGGTTTTGCTAATATGAGCACCAAAATCCCTTTCCCTTTCCTGGATCTGAAGCAGCCAGGAGCGCCTTTGTGGGCGGAAAGCAGCCCTGCTCAGCAGCAAAGGAAGATTGAGGTTTCACATTTGCTGGGGAGCAGAGACATCTGTCAGTCACTGATCAGGTGATAGTGTCCAGGTGCTCCTCTGAAACTAGACCAAGTTAAAACCACACCCTCCACGGAAACGCTTTCCTTTCTTCCTCATTTATCAGTCACCACATCCTGGATGCCTCCCTCAGAATAAGCCTCAGCTCTGGAGTCTCATCTCAATCTCCATTGCCACTGCTGAACACAGTTAACCAATCTCATTTTCACCGAGTTTTAGCTGGGCATGGGGCTGTCCAGAAAAAGACTACATTTCCCAGCCTCCTTTGTGGCACCTGCGATCCTATGAATGGGTCCTGATTCCTGAGGTGTGAGCTAAGAGAATGTGCAGTTTCTGCGTTGGACCTTTTAAGACAAAGAGGCTGCCTCTCACTGACACTTTCCTCTTTTCCCTGGCTGGGATGAAGATGTGCTGGCAGGTGCCAGGGCAGCCATATTGAATCATACTGTGAAAGTCCTATTGAGGTTATAAAATGAGAGGATGGAAGGGACCTGAGCCCCAATCCCCTCAAACAATAATTCCAGCTCTATGGCTCCGACATGGACCATTAGGTAAGGGAGAAATAGACACCTGCAAACTTGCCTCCTCGCCATCTTACTCTCCTCTATTTGGAGTCCCCTGTCTCCAGATCCCTCCTCTCTGTCTCTAAAGGTATGGTTAGCAACGAGCAGAACCCAGTGCCAACTGATCGGGTCCCAAATTAAAACTCCAGTCTGGCTTACGTGGTCCCTCCAACCTGACCTGGGCTGCCTTCATTCCGGCCACATCTGCCTCCTCCCCCTCCTCTTTTCCTCCCCCCCCCCACCTCCACAGGAGGTGCATGCGCCTGGCCCATCCCCTCAGGACATGGTCTGTGTCTTGGTCTGTGCTTCCCTATCCTCCAGATGCAGGACCCGGAACCCCCAGTTTTCACAAATTCAGGTTGCAGGGGACGCACCCCGTAGCCACACGGGCACTGTTAAAACCCCCCAGACCTGGTGATTCCGCACTCCTGCAGTTCTAATAGTGACCGGTAACCCAGACTGGTAAAGCAAACTAACAGAACCCCAGCGCTCCTCTGTATTTTACGACATGTATTGCAAAGAGAATAAGAACATGCAGGGCCCACAGTGTGGCGTTTTCAACCAACGGGGGGGGGGGGCTCTGGTGGGTTCGTGGATCAAGGGGCTTAAAGCGGAGACCATCGGCGTGGCCCGGAACGCCGGATGTGGACAGCGCTGGCTCTGAGAGGACACGGGCTTCTCCGTGTCCCCGAGCTCCGCACGGCCTCGGTCCCATGGGAGCTCGAAGCCCATCAGGCTGCTGCGACACCGAGCCTGGGCCAGGCCAGGCCGCGCCCTCGCTGGAATTTCAGCCCTAGCGACACTCAGCAAACAGTGGCTGCTGGCCAGCTGCAGCCTGCGGCCTGCTCCTGTAATAAAGTCCCCCTTTCTGCACTGACTCACTGTCCGCCACTCAGCTGTGTGCGCTGGACTCTCGGAGCCCGGGCGCTTGGCGGTCTGAGCCTTTCTGTGCTGGTGGGAGGTTCGCTGGTGTCTGGTTAAGGCGTTTCCTGCTCAACCTGCTCGCCTCTCACCAGCTCAGGAGAGCACGTTACCCATGGGGTTTGGGTCAGCAATGCACAGCTGATCAATCGCAGTCCCTAGGCCACTGTCCTAAAAGAGCGTGGTAAATCATCATTGGCTTCTCCCTTCCCCTCCCCTCCTCTTCCTCCCCCTCCAGTCCCCTCCTCCTCCCTCCCCCTCCAGTCCCCTCCTCCTCCCCCTCCTCCCCCTCCTACTCCTTCCGCTCCTCACCTTCCCTCCCTCCCTCCTCTTTCTGCCCCTTCCCCCCTTCATCCTCCTCTTCTTTTGTCCTTAAGTACAAGGAATTGAAACCAGTGCTTCACACTGAGATACACCTTCAACTCTTTTCTATTTTTATTTTGAGACAAGATCTCACTAAGTCACTGAGTTCCTCAAGCTTGGCTGGAACTTGTAACCCTCCTGTCTCAGCCTCCCAGAGTGATGGGATTAAGGTCCTATGCCACCACACCTGGCATAATTATAATTTTATAGCCTTGAATGAAGTTTATCACAAATACAGTTTTTGGTTTGTTCTTTTGTAGAAAAGTAATCAATCTCAGATTTAATGTAGCCGCGGCCGCCGCCGCCGCCGCCGCCTCCCCCTCCCCCCCCTCCCTCCTCCCCTCCCCTCCCCCTCCTCCCCCTCCCCCTCCCCCTCCTCCTCCTCCGTTTGGAGACAAGGATATCTCACTGTGTTGCCCAGGGAGGCAAGCAATCCTCCTGTCTCAGCCTCCCAGTGGGCTGAGACTACAGATGTGCGTAGTACCCCACTTGCAATCTTATTTTTATATACTTATCTTGACTAGTATATCAACTCTGTCCCTCAACTGGTCTTGGAATCTGGTTTTTGCTTCTGGAAGTTTCCCTCACTAGTCACTAAAGTATACTTGACACCTGCTTACGAAGAGTTTGACAATTCACATTTACAATTGCCAACAGCAAGCTTCAGACTTTAATGAATCTTTTTTTTTTTTTTTTGTCTTTTTCCTTTTTATCGGTACCAGGGATCGAACTCACGACTGCCTGCTTGCAAGGCAGGCGCTTATGCCGCTGAGCTAAATCCCCAGCCCCAATCTTTAAATGGCTCAAGTAACTTGATTTAAAAAAGAAAGAAAAAAGAAAAAGACAAAAAAAAAAAAAAAAAAAAAAGGCTGAGCATGGGGGTAAACACCTGCAATCCCAGCACCCAGCCTTCTACGAGGCGGAGTCAAGAGGATAGAAAGTTAGGGCCCAACCTGGGCAACACAATGACTAAGCTCTTGTCTCAAAATAAAATCAAAGGTGGCTGGGGAATGTAAGTAGCTCAGTGCAAAGGCCATAGGCTCAATCCTCAGTACCACATATACACACCGCGTCTTGGCTATGTAGCTCTGGATGGCCTTGAACTCATAGAGATCCTCCTGCCTCAGCTTCCTAGGTGCTGGGATCACAGGCGTGAGCCACCAAAAAAAATTTTTTTAATTAAATGAAAAATTTAAAAAGCAGAGTCTAAGGCTCTGCCTCCAGCAGAGGAGGCTGCAGTAGCTGTAGATGGGCCCTGGGGAAGACATCCTCCTCCCTCGGGGACCTCCTCCCTCAGAGCTCCCGGTGGCCACAGCTCAGGCTGAGAAACCTGAGGAACAGGGAGACCGAGCTCCCCGGAATCGCTGACGCATCGGCCCGCTCTCCTCCCGGCCCCGCCCTCCGCTTCCCCCTGGCGGTGGAGCGGGGGCGCGGAAAGGTCGGTGCCCTCCCGCACCGGGCAGCTCTCCGCCCCGGGCCCGCTGCCTCCTCCGGAGCCCCTCCTGCTTCGTCCCGGCTTCTCGCCCCGTCCTGCTGTCCCACGGCGGCTCCGCGGCCAGGGCGGCGGCTTTCCTCGGGCTGCCATCCGCCCGAGTCACGGGCGGGCCACGGCTCCCAGCGCAGCCACCAGGGGGCGCTCAGCGAACGCTGCCGGGGTGGGGAGGGCGCCCTCCGGGGTCTTCGCCCCCCGGGTCTCAGCCGCAGGCAGCTGGGCACCCGCTGCGGAAAGGCGCGCGCAGACCGCAGAGGAGACGCACAGGTGTTCGTGGCTGCGCAGCTGCAATTTAGGAAGAAGCAGCAGCCACCTGTGTGCGGGTTCAGAGGGGATGGTTAATAACCTCGGGTACGTCTGTGAGAAGCAAGATGGGCCGGCCGTTGGAAGACAGGGAGGAGGTCTGCGCTTTCTCGAATGGGAGGCTTCCGACAGGCACTGGAGGGGCCGTGCTAGGGGTGCAGTTCAGCGGGTGTAAAGCTCAGGCTTAGCCTGGGAGAGGTCGTGGGTGCCACGGGAAAGAGAGAAAGACAGACAGACAGACAGACAGACAGAGCAGAGCAGAGCAGAGCAGAGCAGAGCAGAGCAGAGACAGACTTGGAGTCCAGGAGGGGTGAGGATATGCGTGTTTTCGCTAACATTAAAAATTCTACCATGCTTGTAGTTGCCAGCACTCGAAAGGCTAAGGCAGGAGGTTTGCAAAAATAAAAAAAGTAGAGTCCAGAGAGGTGATGTGTGCCTGTAACCTCAGAATGCTAGAGGCCGAGGCAAAAGGAGCAAAATTTCAAGTCCACCGTGGACAATTCAGTGATTCAAGAACTTATCTCAAGATACAAAATTTAACATAGGCTGGGAGTGTACTTCAATGAGAAGGCCCTGGGTTCAATTCCCAGTACCAATACAATAAAAAAAATTTTTTTAGAATTGTAGCGCTTCCTAAAATATGTAAGTCCATCTGGGTGTGAAACCTGGTTTTTTCGTTGATCATCTTAAAATGATTTGAAACTGTAGTAATCATGACTAATTTTGTAAGTCCAATTGGATAAATCATATGCCCTAAACAGTCCTTCCTGCAGTCCCAGGCGGCACATATCGAAGCAGAACTTAAGGCTGAAAGTGAATTCTTGTGCAGATCTCCTCCAGCACGGTTGAAGTCACTTCATCGTTGCCCCTGCAGGGAAGCAGAGAGCAACTGCTAACCCTCCCACACGTGGCCACCAGAGGGCGCGCTGAAGCAGCCAAACTCGCTCAAAGCTTGGCGGTCCGCAGCGAACCGTCCCGGGAGTCTTCCCAAAGGCTGAGGGCGTCCCCGCAGGGTGTTCACACTCCGTCTCCTCCTAACCAAAGGAACTTAACTGCACTTTAATTTCTTCCAAATTGCACCAAAAGTTAAAGAGAAATTACTCCCCTCCTCCACTTTTGTTGTTGTTGTTTGCAATGAGCTTCTGGTAATTTCTGGAATTGAATGTTGTCCTTTGGGGGGAGCAACTGGATTTCAGTGGCGCTCTCCCCCGCAGGTAGGAACTACCTTCCTGCCTAGGTTTGAGTTACTGTGGCTCTCCCAAAAGGTCATTTGGCCTTTATCCAGTGATAAATACTTGCCATCGTTTGTGGTCAGCGTGATTCACTTTTTCAAGTAGAAAGGTTTTCTCCAATTCGGACCTCTCTCCCTTCTTCCTGCGAAGCCCCTTCTGCCCCGAGGTCTCAGGTCCTTCAGGAGCCACTGTTGTGTAAGGACACGGGTAGAAATAGCAACAGATATACCCTCACCCTTCCTTTTAGCTGCAGGGGAAAAGGGTACATGCTATTCATAATCACCAAAAGGCAGAATCAACTCAAACGTCCATCAAAGAATGAGCAGACAAACAAAATGTGGTCCTCATCCACAAGGAAACATTATTCAGCTACAAACAGGGATGCAGAGCTACAATGTAAATGAAACTAGATTTGGGTGTGGTGGTGCACAGCTGTAATCCCAGCTACCTGGAAAGCAAAGCCTTAAAAACATGCTGTGAGTTGGGTGTGGTGGTCCCTGTTTGAAATTTCAACTACTCAAGAAGCAGGAGGATAATAAATGTGAGGCCAGCCTGCATCTTACAGAAAGATAAAAAAGGGCTGAGGATATAATTCAGGCCCTGGCTTTAATCCCTAACACTGCAAGGTGGGAGGAGGGGCGCCTAAATGAAAGAAGGTAGTCAAAACGATCTAGTTATGTGACTGCACTTATGTGGAATATCCAGAAGAGGCAAATCCGTGGAGACACAATGTAAGTTAGTGGTTGCCACAGGCTAAGTGGAGGCAGGAGTGGAATAATGGGGAGATGGGGTCTCCCTAGGGCTGATGGAAATGTTTTGGAATTACAAAGTGGAGATGGTTGCACAACAGTATGACTGTACTTGATGCCACTGCATTGTAGACTTTGAAATGGTTAATTGTACATTATACAAATTCCGCCTTGATTATAAGGGATAAAAGTCCAGCACTTTGGAAGTTACATCCTGATGGTGTAGATTAAAAATAAACCAGCAGGTGAATAGATAATGTTTCCCATGAATTTGAAATGATGAGGAAGAACCAGATGGGCGAATTGTCTCCTTCTACTGTGGAAAACACCCCAGAGATGCACCCTCAGTACAGGGGTACCCCAGGTGACAACATCGTTCCTAGGAGGTTTGGGGGCAGTTTCAGATGGTACCTTAGAGTTGAGTCCCAGTCCTGGCTATGTGATTTTGTGCAAATCATGTACTGATTTATTTTTATGGTACTGGTGATGGGACTTGGTGTATTCTCATTGAGCTATATGGCCAGTGACTATTTAACTTAAAACATAGTCTTGCTTTGTTGCTGAGATTCTCCTGTCTCATCCCCCCAAAAGTGGTCTTTATTAATTTGTGCACATAGGATTTGTTCAGACTGCGGATATTCCTCAGATCATTCTGATTTTTCTGAATGTATCTACCTTCCCTATCTGTTTTCAAAGTCCTAAATTTTGTCCCTATGTCCAGCAACCACAACTTGACAGTTGTATTGAGTAACACAGCCTGAGACTCAGCATGTTGAGGTGTGAGCTTATGCTCTGCAGTAGGCAGAGAGAGAAACTGAAAGGAACCACTGGGTTGGACTCCTGGGTTCCCCCCATCCCAGAACACTCACCTTCCTGGTCCCTGCTTGTTCGTGGGCTTTTGGGACATTGGCCAGAATGACCAGACCATGAACCCACTCCAGCTGATGTTCAGATGCTGCTGTGTTTTTACTCTCGTCTGGGTGTCCCAATACCTCAGCTGTTAAAATTTAACTCCCACTGAGCTATTAAGAAGGTGAAAACTTAATCCAACAACACAGTTTAAAGGTGGGGCTTTGGGGAAGGTATTAAGGTTGCATTAAACTCATTAAAGTGAAACTCCATGATAGAATCCTGTTTTATTAAAACAGGAAAGGCGGGTATGGTGGTGGTGTATACCTATAATCCCAGCAGTCTGGGAGGCTGAGACAAGATGATCTCAGATTTTAACCCAGCCTGGGCCCTTTAATGTATTAGCAAGACTCTGTCTAAAAATAAATTTTTTAAAAAAAGGAAAAAGAAGGTTGGAAATGTGTGAACATACCTCAGTGTGAAACCCTGGGTTCAATCCCTAGTATACCAAGAAAACAAACAGACACAAAAAAAACTAGGAAGGGGGGGCTGGAGGTTTAGCTCAGCGGCATAAGTGCCTGCCTTGCAAGCAGGCAGTCGTGAGTTTGATCCCCGGTACCGGTAAAAAGGAAAAAGACAAAAAAAAAACTAGGAAGGGCTCAGTGGCAGTGTGTGCTGGCCTAGGCATCCATCCACAGTCCTGAAGAGGTAAAACGGGAGAGTGGGAGAAACCAGTTTAGTCTCTTGCCTGCGATGTCCTGTGCTACTGTGGATTCTGCCAGCAAGAAAGGCATCATCAAGACCTTGCAGCTCCACAACTATGAGCCACAATGAATCTCTTTTATAAAGAGGCCTGAGTCTTGAGTTTCTTTACAGTAACAAAAAACAGACAAATACAAAAGCCAATGAAAAACCTTAAGCAAGACTCTCTGGAAGGCCTTTGTGCCCTTTGTGGCTAAGGATGTGCAAGCCCACTTGTTATGGATTAGATCAAAAGTGCCCCCCAAAGCCTCATGTGTGTGGATGGACCATGCAGGTGGTACACTCACCAGTGATCAGTCCGTTGACACCTTCAGTAAATGGAATGTGATGTCAGCAACTTTGGTCAGAAGGGGTGGGTTAACTCAGAGGTGACCTCGACGGGTGTGGCCTTGTTCCTGGCTCCTCCTCCCTCTCTCTGCTTCCTGGCCACTAACAGGTGAGCAGCTCTCTTGTACCACACTGTTTCTGCATTGGAGCCAGCAAACCACAGGCCAAACTCAGTGAAATTGTGAGCCAGAATAAATTTCTTCTCCTTTAGGTTATACGTCTCTGGTGTTTTATCCTAGTGACAGGAAAGGGAACAGCCTGCCTATGGATGCTCATCCCTGCTATAAAGGGGTTGGGTGATACATTGAATAATAGCCAAGCCTGTGGAAACTCTGTGGCTGTGATTGAGACATAGCAGTAGTTTCCAGGAAAGTAAGAAAAAGTCTCAGGATCCAGTACAGGTTGCAACATCACTGGGTTTGTTTGTTTGTTTGTTTTGAGGCTGGCTTCAAGCTCGTGATCTTCCTGCCTCAACTTCCCAAGTAGCTACAATTACAGGCATGGGTCACCAGGCCTGGCTTTCATTGTTTCATAGATGAGATTCCCAGGCATAAAAAGGAAAAAGCACGCTATAGTTCCTGTAACAGTTGCATTGAAGGGTGTGTATCATTGGCCAGGAAACGTGCTGAGCACATCATATGCATTTTCTGATTTAATCCTCTAGTACCTTTTGGAGTAGATCCAGTTTTATCCCTGTTTTTTAAATGGGAAAATTAAGGTGCAGAGAAGTGAAATTTCTCATCTACAGCAGGAGCCAGGCTTTGAACCTCCAGCCATCTGCACCCATGGGCCCTGCTTGCAAATGGATGCCTGGGCCCTGACAGTCACTCGTAAGAGCTGAGGGACCCACGTTCTGCCCTGGAGAGCTGTGGGACTGCTGGCAAGTGATCACCAAGGTGCAGAGTGCTTCTGCCCTGGAACATACAATTTAGTAGCAGAAGCATTTTAGAAGACTGTGGAAAATCTTCTGTGATCTCTAATCTCCTTTGCAAGCATAAAAAATTATCTCGATTTCAGTTTGGGAATCTTTTTCAGGGCCAAGGGCAGGATAGATCTATGCTTTGTGTGTTCTAGGCCCTGGACTCCATCCTCAGCTCCAAAAAGATGAAGGCAAAGAGCTCCTCAGCACATGGCAGGGATGTCCGGATTTTTTTTGTTTCGTTTTGCTTTGGTTTGATTTTGCTGTACTGGGCATTGAACCCAAGGTCTTCACGTTGTGCTACAAGCCCCAGACTTGTTATTTTTTATTTTGAGACTGGGTTTCGCTAAATTGCTTGAACTTGTAATTTTTCTGCCTCAGCCTCCTAGAAAACAGGCTATGAGTCACCACACCAGCTGGGATGTTTATCTTTGTACCAGGGGCAGAGAGTAGGCTTTAGGGGAAAAGAGCTAGCGGTGTTTGGCAGGGTATTTATAACACTGTTCTCTTTTTAAAGGTGTCTGTGATCTGAGAGATGGAGATCACTTTCCCCACACCAGTCTACTGGAGTCTGCAGACACAGAGCTGGCTGAATGGTACCCAGACTCTGGAGAGGAGGGATGGGCTTAATGGACACTAGGTTTCCTTTTGGATCAGAAAGTTCTGTAGCTAAGTCCCCCTAAATCTATTCAGCCATTCAGTCACTCTTTTTGAGACAGAGTCTCTGCTCTGTTGCCCAGGCTGGTCTTGAACCCTTGGGCTCAAGCATTCCTCCTGCCTCAGCCTCTCCAGTAGCTGGAACTACAAGCATGCACCACCATGTGCAGCTATTGAATCATACGCTTTAAAGGTTAAAATATTAATCTTCAGGTTATGTGTATTTTCTACATATACAAAAGAAGAAAAAAATGTAGAAGTGAATGGCCCATTGCCTTGGTTTGCTGTGAGAGCCTTGCTCCCCACTCTACTTCCTTCAAATTGCAACTATTTCTTTTCCCCTGCTGTTCTAGAACCTTCCTTTAGAAAGCAGGGAAGGCATTCTAACCCCATCACCTAGGTCCTTTGAAATGCAGGCCAAAATCAGATGCCTCAAATGCCAAGGGGTAAGCCGGGGCCCTCAGTCAGCCCAGAGGACCTCAAGGCACTGGGGCCTGGGCTCCCAGCCCAGAGAGACCACTAAGTGCTTGCCTCCATCCTCACATAGCTGGCCTCTGGTGCTTGCCTCCAGCCAAGGAGGCCACTGAGGTGAGGCTTCAGGCAGCCTGTTTTTCATGAGATCCTGGAAACCCAGCCTTCCTTATGGGATTTCCTGCATTTTAAAATACTGCAACCATTGAACTAAACTGCAAAAAACACTCTTCAGTCCAAAACAAAAAACAAAAAAAGGAACACACATACAGGCCAAGGTCGGCCCTATGCTACTGGTTCAAGCATATGGGAAAAGCAAGGCCCAGAGAGGGGCAGATGTGCCCAAGGTTACACTGCATGTAAGAGGCAGAGATGAGGACCAAGGCCCCTGATTCCGGGGACAGGCTCTTTCCTCAACTTGATCCAAACAGAGGCAGCAGCGGACATGAGGTGCAGGGGATAGGAGGTCACCCACGGAGTCTGAGTCTCTGTAGCTCCCAGTCAGCAGCCATGCACAGAGGGTGAGTGCGGCCTCCTCTGGGGAAAGGGTGCCCGTGGGTGCGATTCGGTTGAGCTTCCCCAGCTGAGGTAGTCCTGGGTGCTCTGGTGGGCCCTAATCACGTGGCAAGCATCTGTGGGACAGAGAAGAGAAGACATGGCTAGAAAGCTGTGTGAGGTTGCAGGCAAGCACCGGAGAAAGGCAGCCACAAACGGTCAGGCTGCCCCTGGAGCCACTAGGAGCCAGAGGAGTTTGCCTCGAGAGCCTTTGGAGGATGATGTGGGGTCCTGCCGACACCTTGATCCTGGACTTGGGGCATCCAGAACTCTCAGAGGATGCATGTCCATGGTTTTAGGTGCTCACTCTGTGTGCTAAGCTCTAGGACGTGACTATGGTCTCTGTGGAGCAGAGATGATGGCCCTGGACCCCGGTGGGTATTTGTTGGATGAGTAGAGTGATGAACATAAAATACAAGTGGAAAAGCATTGGCCAGGCCTGGTGGTGCACACCTGTCATCCCAGCACTCTGTTTTTTGTTTTTTTGTCTTTTTCGTTTTTTATTGGTACCAGGGATCGAACTCATGACTGCCTGCTTGCAAGGCAGGTGCTTATGCCGCTGAGCTAAATCCCCAGCCCCAAGTCTCTTGTCCCAGCATTCTGGAAGTTGAGATACGAGGATTGCAAGTTTGAACCCAACCTGGGGCCTCTTAAAATAAGAAACTTGAGAAGGTCTGGGGATGCAACAAAAGCCCTGGGTTCAAACTGGAGTACCACAAAAAAGAAGATTAGAACAGTATGATACAATGTATGTAATGTTCTTACCAAAACATGTATGCTTAAATCAATTTATTTCCTCTCAAGTCAGGAGTTTTTATTACTAGAGAAAAAATAAGTCTCTGGCTAAGCCACTAAATGTGTTGAAAAGTTGGTCCCAGCTGTTTTCTCCCTATCCTAGAAGTACTCACCTACTCCTGGTCTGATGAGGGGCAGAGTGAATATCCCCATGTCCTGACTTTGGATTCAGTCATGTGACTTGCTTGTGGCTATCAGATGCTGATGAATGAAATGTAGGAAAAGCCTTAAAATCACATTTGTTTGGTTGAGCTTGTCCCTTTGCACCTCTGCCTCATCCACAAGGACAGGCCCCAAGAAACGTGTAGGGCCTAGATGGGATGCGGCCCTGTGCCAATCCTCACCAAGTAGCCAAGCCAGTCAGTCTGCATACACTGTATGAGGGAGGAAACAAGTTCACAACCATAAACCTCTGAAATTGGAGGGTTGTTCTTCATCCAACAGTAGCTGGCTAGCTGTCCACTCTACTCTAGGAATTGTCACTTCCACTCAGAAGTCTCATCAACAAACATCAACAATAGCTGAATACAGTGTTACACACCTATAGTTCCAATGCTCTGGGAGACTGAGGCAAGGAGATCTCAGGCTCAGTCCAACCTGTGCCATTTAACAACTTAGTGACACCTGTCTCAACATAAAGATAAATAAGTAAATAAATAAAGGGCTGGGTGAAAATCAATGGTAGAATACTTGCTTAGCATGAGCAAGGCCTTGAGTGCAGTCCCTAGTACTGCAAGAAAAAACAAAATAAAACAAGGTAAGAGATGGAAAGCAAGTGGAGTGTGTTAAGTGTGTGGTTACTTTCTTTTCACTTGCATGCAGTATCATTTCTGGAAAAGAAAGACATTTCTTTAAGTGTTGGCCTTGGTTTTGATCTGTGGCTCTTTTTCATAAATTTTCACTTGGGATTTAATCATTCCCATTGTATCTGTTATTCTAACGAAGTGTTATTCCAGAATCTAGAGCCAGGTGTGGTGGGTATACCTGTAATCCTAACTATTGGGAGACTGAGGCAGAAAGATCATGAGTTTGAGACCAGCCTGAGAAATTTAGTGAGACCTTGTTTCAAAGTCAGAAGTAAACAGGATGTGGCTTAGTGATAGAGCATCCCTGAGTTCAATCCCCCAGTACTGCCAAAAAGTAAAAATAAAAAAACAGAATCCAAGAAGCAAATTAGAACAAGTCGTCAGCAATTTAACAACCTGGGTCATGAGGTTCAAATTCAAAGAACTAAGATTTCTGGCACAGGACTAATAATTACAACAAAAAGATGTGGAAAACATCAAAAATCTTGATTTTGTTCAGTCTCAAGAAGCAGGAACTTATTTCAGCCCGTGAACCTGCCCTTTTATTTTTTGTTCTAGTTCCTATTTTGTGCATATCTTTTATGTGTGTGCTGAGGCTGTAACACGAGGCCTCTGTTGTGTAATGGTCTCTTCTTGTTACTAAGTGCTCGGGCCAAGCTACAAAGGTCATTCTCATAGCAGGAGACTTGAGTCTCGTGATACTGTCCGACCAAGATGACTGTGTGCATTATGCAGAGTGACCTGGAGCCTGAACTCGCACTCCCGGCCTTCAGGAGCCAGGACAGCGGAGCCCTTGTGATCCTGTAGGTGAACGGGCTGCAGCCTCCGCTCTCTGTTCCTTGTGGCCCAAGGACCAGCAGCATCTGCATCATCGAGGAATGACTTAAAAGTGACGCTGTGGAAAAGTGTGACAATTCCTCAAATAACGAAACAAAGGGTCATGGGACTTGGCAGTTCCAATCCTGGGTATATAGCCAACATAAGTGAACTCAGGGACTCAAACAGATATCACACTCCTATGTTCATAGCCACAGTGGGCACAAGAGCCCCAGGGTCACGGTCACGTGACCACCCAGTTCATAAGTATTTGGCAGACGACTATAGACAAACAAAATGGGATCCAGGCACACCCCAGATTTTTTCAACTTTTGAAAGAAGGAAAATTCCAGTGATTTGCAGTGGTGCACACTGGTAATCCCATCTCTTTGGGAGGCTGAGTAAGGAGGCTGCATGTTTGAGTCTGGCATAGGCTACAGAGTAAGTTTAAGCCTGGCCTGGACTACACGGAGAGATTCTGTCTCAAGCAAGCAAGCAAGCACAGAAACAAAAAGACAAAAAAGGCCAAGCAGGGCAGACATGTCATACCAGGGATTGACCTTGAAAACATTACACTAAGTAAAATTTTGTGTTAGACAAAAAAGAATAAATATTGTATAATTCTACTTCCATAAGTTACTTAAAGTAGTCGAACTCATATAGAGTAGAATGCTATTATCAGAGCTTAGGAGGAAAGAGAGATGGGGAGTTATTGTTTAATGGGTGTAGATTTTCAATTTGGGGTGTTAAAAAAAAGTTCTTGAGATCCGCCTCTGCCTGCTGGACACCACCACTGGAAGGCCCTTTCCTATGGGCTCCCAGCATGGGCAGAGAGAGCCAGACAGATCTGCCTCTTTCTGCTGGGCACCACCACCAGAAAGCCCTTTCCAGGGCAGCCAACATAGGCAAGAGAACCAGCAGATCCACTTCCACCTGCAGAGAGCTGCCCCCGGAAGGCTCCTTCCTGCAGGTGGCCAGCAGGACCAGGGACACACAGCCAGGTAAGCCCTGTGCACCTATAGGCCACCATTGGAGGCCTTGGTTCCTTTAAGCACCCATCACCCAATAGCAGAATCAGACAAATACACCCCTGTATGTCTGTCACCATCACAGGACTCCCAGTGTAGACACACAAGCTGAGAGAAGCAGCCACACCTCCACACATCCCTGATCATCAGGGAAGCCCCAGTGTAACTGCACAGGTCTGGAGAGGTCTGCTCCACACCCTGCTACCTTCCTGTAAATCTGGGCTTAGAGGAACCCAGGTGCCTATCCCATCCCCCTACACTGTGGAGGAGCAGCCAATGTGGGAAGCACCTGGGATACTACAACCAGTCTGTTGGGAGGAACCCAAGAGAATGTCAAGATGAAAGAGCAAAAGCCAATCTCAGACCTTTAGCCCACACAGAACAAGTCTGGAGGATACAGTCATGGGAAGAAAGTGAAGTCACGCATCTGAAATCTCCAAGAGAATAGCAACTGAAATAAGGAAACAACTTCATGAGATTGTAAGCAGTCAAATCAGAAGTAATGTCTCAGATAAAAGAAGAAATCACAAACACACTGAAAGAACTGTTCAGTAGGTCTAAAGAAGACATAGACAATAAAGAGGAGCATAGGAAAGTAATGGAGACCTTGAATGAATATAGAAAGGAATTACAATGTATGAAACAGATTCAAAGAAAGATCCAAAATTAAATTAAAATTTTAATTAAATTAAAATTAAAATTTTTTAAAAATTAATGACTGAATTAAAAATTCAGTCAAAAGCTGACAAAACCACTTGAAAGAGGCTGAAGATAGACTTTCAAAGTTTGAAGATAGGATTGCAGCTAGCAATAGTGAAAGGAAAGATCTCTTAAAAACAGGACAGAATCAGGAAATAACAACTCAATGGCTGCTAGATGACGCAAAGAAGCATAATTTAAGAGTGATAGGTGTTGATGAAGAAGCAAGGGTTAACACAAACGCAATTAAAAGGTTATTTACAGAAGTAATAGAAGAAAACTTCCCAAACATGGGAAAAGCATCTGGCATACAGATAAATGAGGCATGTAGGACTCCGACTAGCCATAACCAAAGTAAATCTATACCCAGACATATAATGATCAAGATCCCAGAAATTGAGCACAAACCTGGAATATTAAAAGCTATTAGAGAAAAGAAACAGATCATCTATAAAGTAAGCCAATCAGAATCACAGCAGACTTATCAACACAAACCATCAAGTCAAGAAGAGTTTGGAGTGAAGTGTTTCAAACCCTAAGAGAAAACAACTTCCAACCCAGATTGATGTTCCCTGAAAAATTATCTTTCTTTTTTTTTTTTTTTCTTTAGAATGCTTGCTTACTATGTGACTCACTTCCCCATTTGTCCTAATTTGGTCAATTTACCTGAATAATTAAACTTATTGGTTGACCATAGCTCTGTCTTACCTCATGCCCATCTACCTTAGGAGTTCCCAGTTTTTCCCATTTTAGGCCCACCTCACCTCATGGTTTTGCTCTATAAAAAGCCCTAGAAAATATAGAATCTTTGGCAACCCACTTGTAACCCCTTCTCTCTCTCTCTCCCTCTCTCTCTCTCTCTCTCTCTCTCTCTCTGACAGAAGCTTTCTTTTTCTCAATAAGTATTTCTGCTCTTAACTTCTGTTGTTCCTAAAATTCATTCTTCAATTTTGGAGGACATGAACTCGTACCAGACATATAGTACATTTGTTCCCCTATAGCAAGCACATATTTTTCTCAGTTTTGCCTTTTTTTTTTTTAGATTAAAAGAACATGATGTTTATGACTCTAAGACTGAATGAAGAGAGGTGAATGAGAGACTAGATGGTAAGAAATCTTAACACAAGTACAAAAGGAAAAAGGGATAAAACTTCAGGATGATTTAGGAAAATATATTTGGAAGTGAAATAATACTCATGTGACTTTCATAGTAATGAATTATCTCTACTTTTTTTTCTTTTTTGTTCTCTTTACCTTCTGTTTTTTTTCCTTAGGTATAGGTTAAAACAGAATTTGTTATCCAAGTTTCAGGCATATTTAGGCTATTTACAGGTAGATCTTGGTGTAGCTTACTAATCAAAAATTCTCTGAAGGGCTAGGCTAAGTGGTGCATGTCTGTGATCCTAGGTACTTGGGAAGCTGAGGTGGAAGGGTTGAAGATTCAAGGCTAGCCTGGGCAACTTAGCAAGACCGTGTCTTAGATATTTTTTTAAAGGTGGTACATGTATCTTAGTGCAAAGCTCTGGGTATAATCCTTATTATTGGGGAAAAAAAGCAAAACTTTTTGAAATTTACTTAAAAGGTATGTGTGTATGAATACTTCTCTGGGAATAGGTATCCATGGTTTTTGTCTGACCTTTGAAAGTGTCTATTGTCATAAAAATATTTAAAATCACTGACTAGTGTGTAAAGTCTTGATAGAAAAGAGATAGAGCAGAATGTAATTTTGCAATTAGTGGCCATTGGTAGTATTAAAAAAAATAGTTTCTGAAGAATGAAGAAATTGGAAACTAGTTTAACAGGAATTATTGGGAACCCAGTCAAGAGTCCCAATTGTCAGTATCAAGAATGCAGCAAGAAAAATAAAAAACAGAGAGACAAGGATCGTATTCCAACAATGACTGCGAAGTCTGTCTCTGGATCTGACCCCAAAATTATCTTTCAAAATTGATGGAAAAATAAGATACTTCCATGATAAAGAACAACTGAAGGAATTCATGACTACTAAACCAACCCTACAGAGAGTGCTAAAGGATGTTCCAGAGAGATAAAGATGACCATGGTTCCAGGGACAGCCTCAGAGAAGGATAGCCAAACAGGACAGGCAACTAAATGAAGGGGAAAGTGGAGGGCCAACAACAGGAAGATAACGTGGCAGAGACAAACCAGTGTGTGCTGGTTGTAACCATTAATGTAGATGGCTTCAGGTCAGCAATAAAAAGAAACAAGGAAAGTGAATCAAGAAACAAAATCCATCGATATACTGTATATAAGAAACACATTTAAATGGAAAGGAAATTCATAGACTGAAAATCAAGGGAGAGAAAACAATTATTCCATGTGACAGGAGACCAGAAAAAAAAAAAAAGCCAAGAGTAACTTGCCCATCTCTTATTTATAAGAGAGATATGATATTTTCATTCAGCTATCCAGCTATAAAGTAGAATAATCTCAAGGCTCCTATAGGTAAATCGACCCAACTGGAGATCATGTTCATGGGTGAAACAGTTCAAACTCATACGTGAGAACCCTAGCATAAGAAACAGAGTTACTGGGGATTTAGCTCAGTGGTATAAGCGCCTGCCTGGCCAGGGCAAGGTCATGGGTTCAATCCCCCTGTACAAAAAGACAAAAACAAAAACAAAGGCAAAGAAACAGAAGGAGTCAATGGGATCCAAAAGAAAAATAGTTATTGTAAGAGCAAAGGGGAAGGAACACCTGTGAGGGAAAGTTGGTAACTACAGTTTATTTCTTATTGTCTTGTCTTGAACTCTTGTATTGTTTTAAAAAATTTGTTAGGTTTGGCTTTGTTCTGTCTTGTTTTGTTAGATTTTACTCTGATGATAGGGAGGGCTATTTTGAATATAATAGGATATATTATGGTAATCTTGGTTTCCTAGTATATTGATTTGAAGTCTTATGCTTTCATTCATTTGTCTAATTGGTTTTATTCTGCTTTGTCTGATTTTATTATGTGTGATGGGATGAGCAGCTATTTTCAAGAAAATGAGACATTATAGTAACCATTGCTCATTTCCTGTCATCTGGATTTGAAGTCCTGTAATGCTCTCATTCTTTTGAATGGTTTTATACTATTTTGCTATGTTTGATATTATTGTGTGTGAAGGTATGGTCAACTACTTTGAAGAAAACAAGACACATTATGGTAGCCACTGTTGATGTCCTATTGTCTTGTTATGAAGTGCTATGTTGCTTGCATTGTTTTGTCTGATTTGTTTTGTTCTGTTTGGTTTTATTCTCCTTAAAATAAAAATAAATAAATAAATAAATAAGATCTGGAGATCAGTGGTAGAGAACATTGCACAACCGTGTTAATATACTTGGTGGAATACACCTAAATATGATTAAGATGTTTAGATTTTGTCATGTATAAATATATACATATTTTTTTCAGTGCCAGGGATGGAAACCAAGGGCCTCAGGCATGCTTGACAAATGCTCTACCATCGACTATATTTATTCTATATTTGAAATATTATTAAAATGTTGTTAAATATTATTTAAAATATATAATGCAGAGTTAAAATGGAAAACAGAGCCAAGCATGGTGATTCATACCCATAACCCCAGCACTCAAGAGGCTGAGGCAGGAGGACAGTTGTGAGTTTGAGGCCAGCCTAAGCGGCATATTGAATTCAAGCCCAGCCCACCCTGTCTCAAAAAAGAAAAAAATAAATAAAAAAAAGACAGAGGACAGAGGAAAAAGTGTGGTTAGCAGGATGGGCTGTATGCAAAACTTGCAAAACCTTTGTTGCTTTAAAGAATGATTTCATTCTCTTTTGGGACGGTCCTTAAAACTTCTCTCTTTTTTTTTTTTTTTTCCTGGCAGAAGTCATCATTTATTGATTTGCTAGGCAGACTATAATGATATGTTTGGCTTGGCTAAACAGTGTTATAATTAAATTTTTTAAATGTGTTATCATCATTTAACAATTGGGAGGTTTTATTGTCTTTGAGTGTAAAAACACTAGCTTCATTTTCTGGCAGTGCTTCTTTCCATAAAATGCACCAAGAGGTCCCCAACACTGGTAGGTTTTACATACAAATTTAGTACTAGCATCTCTTGAAAAAAATAGGAAGGTCTGATGGTACTGAGCCTGGCTTCCTGCATGACACCCATAAAAGGGGATTCAAGAGTAACTTAGCAAGATCTGTCTCAAAATAAAACAATAAAAAGGGCTGGTAGCTGAGCACGGTGGTTTACACCTGCAATCCTAGCACTTGTGGGGCTGAGGCAGGAGCATCACTGTGAGTCTGAGGCCAGCCTGGACTACACAGAGAGACCCTGTCTCAAAATACATACATACATACACACATAGATACATACATATGACTGGGGATGTAGCACAAGACATTCTGGGTTTAACTCCCCCCTCAGTAAAACCCCCAAAGTTCTGTTGAACAGGAATATGACAGAACTATCTCTAGATCAGTGAGGACAGCAAGGTACTAGGAGGTTGGGGAGATTGAAGACCAGGGAACCACACACACACACACACACATACACACACACACACACACATCCCTTAGTCACCCTTCCATTTGGCATTTGTCAGTTTCTCAGTCACATCCTTTCCAAAAAACAGGTATGTAGGGCTTCTGGGAAGATGGCAGAGCGGTAAACAGCAACAAACCCCCGAACAGGTAAGCATAAGGAAAAGGTTTTCCTGAGTTCTGGGAGCCACTCTAGTTCAGGCCTGGGAAAGGAGTCAAGGAAATCTCTAAATTTACAGTCCGTTGATGAGCAGTTATGGGTGGCTAAGGACTTAGACCATCATCTGACTTGGGTCAGTCCCATAAGACCAAGCGCTTTCACTTGTAGGATCCAACGTTCGTTCTAGGTAGTGTCCAAATTGAACTGTGGCTTGGTAGGACGGGGCTATGCAGCAGGCAGTGAGCAGCGGCCGGGCAAGTGAAGCTGATCTGCATTTACAGCCTCTCCCACTGCTGCTCTCACGGCCTGCGCTCCATTTCCTGTCACATCAGTGGCAGCCTCAGATTTTCATGGGAGCGCATGAACCTTACTGGGAACTGTGCTTGCAAAGAATCAAGTTGCAAACTCCTTTCAATCATCCCCAAACCATCTGTTACAGTTTGTACCTGGTCCCCAAAACCTCATGCACTCAAAGGTAGGGCTTTTGAAAGGTAATTGGACTGTAGGGACTTGTAGCTGACTTGCTGTCAGGAGGCAGGGTCTGGCCAGGAGAGGCAGTCACCGAAGTGTGATCCGAAAGCAGGTATCAGCTCCCCCCTTCTCTCTGCTTCCCATTCACTGTGCTGTGAGCAGCTTCCTCCATTGCGCCCCTCTGTTATGCTGTTCTGCCTTGGAGCCAATCGAATACGGGCAAAAACATGAACCAAAATAAACCTCTCCTCCTTTAAGTTGTGGGCTTTGGGTATTGTGTTTCAGCAATAGCAAGGTAACTAAGACATCACCTCCACTACCACCACTACCCTGATCTGTGGAAAAGCGGTCTTCCGCGAAACCAGTCCCTGGTGCCAAAAAGGTTGGGGACCACCAGTGTAGGAGAATCAGAAAATTGGGTTAAAAAGTCTCTACACACCCAGCTATTACTGGACAAGTTTCAGAAGGCCCCCCAAAGAGGAAAGAGGTCCTCATTTGCCACCTTCTCTCCAGGGAGTCAGTTCTTTGACTCTTGTCACAAAAAAGCATTTGTGGGTGGATGTAGCGGTGCCAGGCCCAGACAGATTTATCAGGGAGAAGACAAGGATGGGCTCAGTGTGGAGCTGGGAGAGGCACAGCTCTGATGAAGAGGAACAGACCTTTGTGCCACTGACAGAAGAATGAGACTAGCCTTTTTGGGTTAGCTGGGGTGGGCTGGGTCCATCCACTGCTACCTCAGTCCTGTTTTTGCAAGCTGGCTCAAGGAGCAGCTTATGCATGGAGGGGCAATTGGGTTGCCCAAGGTCACTGCTTGTGTCAGAGGCGGTCTCAGTCTTGCAGAGCTTTTTTTCTTTTTTAATTGGTACCAGGGATTGAACTCACAACCACACATCTGCAAGGCAGGTGCTTATGCTGCTGAGCTAAATCCCCAGCCCCTTGCAGAGCTTTGCTGCAATCTAAGGTGGCTGTAAATGTAGGGCTGAGAACATTCTGGCTGTGGTTAAGTGTCCCTATAAATCTATTCTGGTATTTTTAGTAAATCTGGGGCTAATTAACCCGAAGTTTTGTTCTGCCTTTTGTTCCCTATTGAGCACCTGTAGGCTCAGGTGAAGTCACTGCTTATTGTCACTATCAATGCATCTTACTCTGTTTTGTTTTGTTTTTTAGCGAAATCTCTCTCAATTCTGTCTTCCTCCACACATAAATCACACTCATGTGTGTGTGTGTGTGTGTGTGTGTGTGTGTGACAGACAGACAGACAGACAGACATACTAGGGATTGAACCAGAGCCTTTGTACTGAGCTATATCCCCAGCCCTTAAATTTTTTTTTTTTTATTTTGAAGCAAACTCTCCCTAAATTGTTATTGCCTAGGCTGGGACTGAATTTGAATTCCTCCTGCTCCAGCTTCCCAGAGTGCTAAGATTACAGGGATTTGCCACAATGCCCAGCTACAGATCACCCTTTTAATAAGTAACAGTTAAAGTCCCAAGAGTGTGTTTGTTTGTCTTCTGTCCCTGTGGTAGTCTCTGACTGTGTCACAGCTGTGTAATTTGTCTAGTAAATAGTAGCCATTTTTGTTTATTTGTTTTTTGAGATAAGGTCTCACTGTAAAGTTCAGGCTGGTCTTCACACACTATGTAGCTCAGGCGAGTCTTGAACTTGTGGTGATCCTCCTGCCTCCGCCTGCCAAGCACTGGGATTACAGGTGTGTGTTGCCACATCCAGTTACTTTTATAATTTATTATCAGCCTCCTACTGTAATGTTTGCAAACTTCTACAGGGATATCTGAGTTGTTTTCAAATTTGACTCTTTTCTGCACAGATTTTAAGCCAATTTAGACAACTGTACTGCTGATTAATGAACTAGAAATAATGACCAGAATGATGACATTAAGACTAGACGTGACTCTTCTCACCTTTCCAAAACTGTCTACCTCAGCATCATGGGAAAGAAAACAATCAGATCAATAAGATCTAAACAGAGATTCATCCCATTTAGTGATTAAAATGCAAAGGACAAAGCACACATTTTGAGATTAAAGCAATGTTCTGGATACAGGGGGCGATTTGCAGCAAACTTAATTCAGTATTTCCCTCCTATCCTTGGCTGGTAAAGATATATGCTGTTTGTTTTTTGTTTGGTTTTGCCTTGTTTTCTCGTTTTGTTTCATTTTGGTTTTGTTTTGTTGCTCTGTTTCCTGTGCTAGCAATCAACATCAGGGCCTCGTGTGTGCCCTACCACTGACCTGAACTCCCACCTTAATGTTACTTTAGAAGGCAGAAGACACAGGCTGGGAGAAAAGTCAGCAGAAACTTTTGATAATTGTAGGGACAGTGGAAATCTCTGCTCGGAGACTGTTCAGGATGGGATGGCAGGAGAAGATATTTCATCGATCTCAGCACCACTGAAGACTCTCAGGGGCCATAAGCTTCCCGGGATTGCAGCATAGAGTGCCATGCACCTTCCCAGTGGAGCACACTAACAAGGAATCAAATCACTTGTGACGTGTCTTTGCCCCAAAACAGTTATCCTGAGTCCAGTCCAATCCTTAGAATTAGCTGTCAGTTTCTAATGAGTACCATCAGGGGAAAGGAATCTGGCAAATACAGAAAATGGGACCTTATGTATTTATTTATTTGTAGCAGGAATTGAGCAGAGTACCTCACACTTACAAGGCAGGCGCTGTGCTGCTGAACGATATCCCTGGCCCAGAAAGTGGGACTTAAAAAAAAAAAATAGCTCCTCTGATTCTTATAAAAGTCACTACCATTCAGAGACTAGCGTGGCGATTGCAGGAGCTGGGGATGGGTAGTCATTGTTCCATAGGGATGGAGCTTCAGTTCTGCAAGGTGGGTAAGGTGGTAACAACTTCATAACATCATAATAGCCAGGAGTGGTGGTGCACCTGTAATCCCATCACCTGGGAGACTGAGGCAGGAGGATCACCATGAGTTCAAGGTCAACTTCAACTACATAATTAGATCTTGTCTCAAACATAACATTATTCATGTATCCAAATGCCACCAAATTACACCTTTAAAAAAATGGCCAAACTAGCCGGGCGTGGTGTCTTATACTTGTAATCCCAGCACTCGGGAGGCTGAGGCAGGAAGATTGTTTCGAGTTCGAGACCAGCCTGGGCTACAAAGTGAGTTCAAGGCCAGCCTGAACTGCATAGAGACCCTGTCTCAAAAAGACCAAAAAAAAAAAAAAATGGCTAAACTGATGTAGGCATAGTGGCATATGTTTGTAACCCTCGGACTGCAAGGGTGAGGCAACAGGATTATTGCAAACTTGAAGAAGTTTGGGCCACATAATTCAAATACAGCCTGAACAGCACTGAGACCCTGTTTCAAAAAACAGCAACAACAAACACAAACACCAAAAAGGCTAACATGGTAACTTTTACTTTATGCAATTTTTTTCTTTTAAAGTCAGCATCTGGGTTGGGAATGTAGCCTGCTGGGCAAGTGATTGCCTAGTGTGCCAGAAACTCTGGGTGCAATTCCCAGTACTGTAAAACTGTTTTATTGAAAAACAAAACAGCCTGGTATGATGGCACATGCCTGACATCACAGCACTCGGGAGTCTGAGACAAGAGAATTGCTGTGAGTTCAGAACTAGGTTAGGCTACATAGTGAGTTCAAGGCCTGTCTGGACTGTAACCAGACTGTCTCAAAAAAAAAAATCAATTGCCTTCTAGTATCAAAACAAAACTGAGAGTGATAGAATTTTCGGTGGGAAGGGAACCCATCTGATAGGATTTTGGCACGGCTGAAAAGACAAGAAGTATAAAATAAAAGAGACCTGTATTTTAAGAATGTGGGGGGAGACTCCCTGACCCCTCCGCCAGACACGTGGTGTAGGGGCATACATGTAGCTTAGGTTTGGAGTGGAGCCTAAGGGGCATTAGTGATGCACAGGTAGCCCATTGGTATTCATTTTGCACCACAGGTAAATTCCTAGGAGTGGGGAAGATGACCTCAAGATAGAGCCCCTTGGTTCTGCCTCCAAGGCTTCACCAGCTACAGTGTCCCATCTGGGGCAAAACCTTTCAGAGAGAAAGTAAAACTAAAGAAAGTATATCGCCTATACACGTGACTGTAGACCCTGCTACCCAGGAGGCTGAAGCAGGAGGTTCACTTGGGCCCCAAGTTCCAGGCCACATTGGGCAACATAAAAAGATGCTGTTTTTTCCAATGTACAAAGAAAGAGGAGAGGGAAAGAGAGACGGAGAAACAGAGAGACACAGAGAGAGATAAAGGAACTGTTCTGAATTAAAAGAGGCTAAAAAGACAGCAATCAATGCCAAAAATGAATTTTTTGGCTTCCTGGCTTGCCAAACACAGCAGTTTATAAAGGTATTAAGAGACAACTGGGGGGCCGGGATACAGCTCAGCAGCATAGCACCCGCCTAGCAAGTGTGAGGTCCCGAGTTTGAGTCCTAGTACCCAAAAGAGAGAGAAGATAGAGAGTATTGGGAGCCAGACATGGTGTTGCACCCCTGTAATTCCAGCACTCAGGAGGCTGAGGCAGGAGGATCATTGCAAGTTCAAGACCAGCCTGGGCTACAAAGTGAGCTCAAGGCCAGCCTCAACTGCATGGTGAAAAAAAAAAAATGTTAAAAACAGAGTGAGAGGCAATTGGAGCACTTGGATGTGAACTGGCTGTTACTCAATAGTTCAGAATCACTGTTAGCTTCCATAGGGTGATGAAAGGTTGAGATTGTGTCAGAGGATGACATTCATCCTACAACACGCATGCGGAAGTCTTTAGAAATCAAACGTGAACAAGGTCTGCAACTTACTTTCAAAAAGTTCTCAAGAAGTAAAATCAGTAAACAGATAAATAAGAGAGGATAAATGGCAAAACATTCACAGTTGTTGGACCTTGTGTCTGCTGAGCATGCACTCAACCTCCGAGCTACACTCTAGGTCCGGCGAGTGCTGAATTTAAGCAGAGGATGGACCGGTGTCCACTGTGTCATTTTTTCCCAACCTTTGTGAATGTTTGAAAGTTTTCAAAATAAGATAGCAGTATAAAACGGCTTGAGGCCTCCTCAGCTCTCTTCCTTGAGTAGTTCAAAGTGGAAATGAAACTCAACAGCAGGATGAGGGGTGGGGTTAAAGAGGTGAAGCACGAGGGACTTTTTGAGGATGATTAAGGATTCAGCGTGGAGATGCACGGGTAGATACATAGAATTATGCATCTGTTAAGACCCATGGGATTGTAAACTGTGAGCCTTATCGAATAATCATGATGGCTTGATACCAATTTGTCAGCTGTAACAGATGCACCGTTGCACAGCAAGATGTTAATTAACCATGAGGGAAACTGAGAAGAAGAGGAAGTGACTGTATGGAAATTCCTGGTACTTTCTGCTCAATTTTTTTTCCCCTGGAAATGTGCTGTTTCTATAAAATTGCTATTTTAAAGGTCTGTTATTTAAACCAGACATGATGGTACACACCTATAATTCCAGTACCATGGGAGGCTGAGGCAGGAAGACTGCAAGTTTCAGCCTAGCCTGGGCACCTAGTAAGACCCTGTCCCAAAATAAAAACTGAATAAGGGTTAGGGATGTAGCTCAGTGCAAAGGCCTAGTACCAGGGGAGAACTCCTCCAAAAAAAGAAAAAGAAAAAAGAAAAGAATCGCTCCTCAACTCTTTTGGCTAAGATCAAGGGTAGAAAAGAAAAGAAAGAAAGAAAGAAAAACAACCTTGTAGCAACCTTGTAGTTAAGCCTAGAAGATAAAAATGAAGAAATCAAGGAAAAAATAAGGGTTAAAAATACTCGGAGAGGTTGGTAGATGCCAATGCATGCATTGGAGTGCTGCATGATTATAAACACAGGCAATAGATTCAGCTGCAAGATTTATCAAAGGTAGGCAGAAGGGAAACCTGAGATTAAAAATATACATTTAAAACTGAGCATGGTAGAGCTCACCTGCAGCCAGCTAGTTGGGAGCTAAGATAGGAGGATCATGTGAACGTAAATGTTTCAGGATAACCCAAACAATACAGTGAGAGCTCATCTCAAAATAAAACATGAGAAATGCACATTTACTGGGCCAGGGGGTAGCTCAGTGGTAGAGCACATACTTATCATGCATGAGGCCCTGGCTTCAATCTCCAGACCACTGAAAAAAAAGAGAAAAAGCCACTCCCTGCCCCCCCCCAAGGTACATTTAAACAACAAAGATTAAGATTTTGGGTGGGAGAAAAGAAATATGAAAGAAATGTCTCCCATTTGTCCTTGGTAGAAAAAAAAAAAAGGTAGCTGCCAGGTGTGGTGGTGCATGTGGATCCATCACCATGAGTTCAAGGCAGCTTGAACCACACAGCGACTCTGTCTCCAAAATAAAATAATTAAATAAATGATGAACACAAATATAAAGCTTGGAAGTAGCCTGTATGTCCACCAGAGGAAGAATAGATAGAGAAACTGTGGCTTTGAAATAGAGCTCAACTCTGTCACAAAGAAGCATAAACGTGACGCACCTGTAGGACAATGGATGCCCCTTGAGACCCTAACTTCAAGTAAAATAAGTCAGACACACAAGCTTAAATATCACTTGGTTTCGCTCATATGAGAAGCCCCAAAGAGGAAAGCAAAAGACAATAGGAAATAGGAAGAGAAATCTTATGCAAATGGGAAGGAAACTAAGAGATGGAAGGAAGAGAGATGGAGAAGAGAAGGGATAATAAAGGAATCAGGGATGGGGGTTTAGCTGAATGGCCTAAGTGCCTGCTTGGCAAACGCGAGGTAGTGAGTTCAATCCCCAGTACAAAAAAAAACCAGGAATCAGGACGTGATGTGTACATGTGCCAACTCCACACGAGTGTGAACATTATATGCTGCAAATATGTACTAATAAAACAAAGAAAAAATACCTGAGGAGAGAGAAAAAGCTAATACATAGTTCTGTAAGTGCTTAAAGGGAACATAGTAAAGAGCATAGTACGAAATGTAAAAAATTTCTCCAAAGTTCTCATTTCCTTATTTTCTCAAAATGGCACTACAGTGACTGATCCAACTAACAAATTCTTTCCAAATAATCGTGTTTTGGGAAAGAACCCTGATGTTTCATTACCAGCCCCAAACTCCATTGAGTAAACCAGCCCTAATGCAGCTCATTTCTTCAGCAAACATTTATTTGCTCAACAAACATTTACATTTTGATATTTGCCAAGTGCCCAGGCATGGTGTTTGGTTCTGAGAAGGCAAAGGTCATAAAATAAAATCATGGAGGGATTCACCCAAGGTGGGTGGGGAGCTCAAGGAAATCTCATCCTCACAGGATGAGCTCAGAGCCATTGTATCCAGGGGGCTCGTGGCTCAGTGTGGGGCTGACTTCACCAAGGAGACAGAGACACGCTGGGGCTTGAAGAGGCAGAACGCCTGTCAAGGAGGTGAAGGGTGGATATAGGTGTGCTTGGCAGGAAGCTCGGCTGGGACAGACAGTAGTGCTGACAAGTTCTGGAGCTGGAAGTCACCTGGCCTGATTAACACACTGGTTGCATTTAGAAAGCTGCAAAGGTGGCCAGGGACCAAGTCCAGGTCAGGGCAGCCTCTAGTAAGTCTCCTCTGTCAAGTTTATACTCCATCTGAGGTGACCAATGGGCTACCAAGTGAAGGGAAGGGGTCTCCTGGCCAGAACTGGGACCCTTGGGGAAATGGAATGTCGCTGGGTGTGTTGGGAAGGCCAAACTGAAGGTGGTTGGACCAGTTGCAGCACTGTTGCTGCAATGAAGCCAGACCAGGCCCGGGTGGGAGGATGAGGTGGATTCACAGGACAGTCTGGAGGCAGAGCTCACAGGACTCCTGGCTGGTCATAGACCGAGGAGAATGAGAGCGAGGAGGCAGATAATCTTCAGGTTCCGGGCTAGGCAGGCAGGCAGGAGCTGCAGGACAAAGAGAGAAGGTGACCAGTGCGAAACACTGAGCACCAAGGTCCTGCAGACCTCTGGGTAGAGATGGGGAGTCAGCCGCATGCAGACAAATCTGGAGTTCTAAAGGGAGTACAGGGCTGGGCTAAGACCAGAGTGTGCTAAGGAACTTGTGCCAGGCAGAGGGCACCCTGGAAGGACCATACTGGCCTCAATTTAGCAATGGGAATTCACAAAAACTATCCACAGTCACCGTTTATTGTGGAAATAAACAAAGATAAACTGAGTGAGAACTAACTGAAGACATTTGTTTAGAGTTTGCTGTAGCAGTATTGTCTATGAAACTTGTATTTCAGCAGAGATAATAAGAGACTTATTTCATTTTTGTTGTATAACAGAATATTCAAGGCTGGGTAATTCATAAGAATAAGGGCTTGTCCTGATTCACAGTCCTGGAGTCTAGGGAGTCCAAGATAGAGTGTACTCATATGGAGAGGAAACCATGCTACTTTATAACATGACAGAAGTCAGAAAGGGAAGGTGTTATCCGTTTTCCATCGCTACCACAAAATACCTGAGCTAATCAACTTAGAAAGAGGAATGGTTTATTTTGGCACACAGCTTTGAAAGTTTTTTTCACTAGGCAAACATCCTCTTAATTCCCCAAGAAAAACAATCCTCTTTGCTAGTCAGTGTTGCATGTCAGGCAAGACACCTGTCTAACAAGCCTTAGAGACATCCAAGGTCCAGTCGTTGTGGCAAAACAGAATATGAGATGGAACTGGGTAAAACCAGTTTGGTCATAATGGACACAATATTGACCATCGCAGACTCATTAGCATCCCATTGTAATTCTCTGTCTCTGTAAAATTTCCACCCATCAATGTGACCTTAGTCTGGCCTTTTTTTTTCTTTTTAAAATATAATTTAAAACTATTTTGTACCAGTACAATATATAATTTTACCATGTAAAGTTTTTACCAGCTGTTAAAGCATTTCCAAAACCCACACATCCTACTTCAGGCTTATTGCCCAATATCTATAGGAAAATTGTACTTATTGAATTAGCATAAAAATGCTTTCATATAGAAGATACAATCTGATTTTAAAGACAATATTCTATAAGAATGTCTACCTAGAAAAATAACAAACTTTAGGGACTGGGGATGTAGCTCAGCAGGCATAAGCGCCTGCCTTGCAAGCAGGCAGTCATGGGTTTGATCCCCGGTACCGATAAAAAGGAAAAAGACAAAAAAAAGAAACTTTTACAAGATACCAAACTGGACAGATGCTTCAGCAAATCTGCCACAAGGCTCTGTTTAACACCAGCCTAAGATACTTAAATTGAAACTGTATCATTATTAGTCTGGCCTTATACTGGAAACTGAAACCCGCCCATATAAGTATTAAAGGAAGGTATTTCCCTGTCTTAGATAGTCCCACGCCTTCCTGCAGAAAAATCACAAATAATTCCTGTGATGGTGAATCTTGATTATCAACTTGATTGTCTTGCAAGACACTTAGAAGATTAGCAAAATACATTCCTGGGTGTGCCTAGATGGATCATGGAAGCCTGACCGGGGCATTTTATCAGGTCCCTGGCTTCTTTTTCTGTAGCTTTCCCTGTCCTCTGATTTCTGGCTGCCATGAGTTGAACAGCTTTCTACAGTGAAGGTTCTGCCTCGCAGCCAGCTAACCACAGACTGACACTTTTGAAACTTTAGGGGCTGGAGATTTAGCTCAGTGGCATAAGCGCCTGCCTTGCAAGCAGGTAGTCATGAGTTCGATCCCTGGTACTGATAAAAAAGAAAAAGACAAAAAAAAAAAAAAAAAAAAAAAAAAAAAAGAAACTTTGAGCCAAAATCACACCTTCCCTTAAGTTGTATATGTCAGGTATTCAATCCCAGCAATGAAAAGCTGACCAAAACACTGTTTCTTCTCATTATCTAGAATTCTTTTCTTTATGCCTCTTAAAGGAATTCTCAGCTTTTTAAGGAGTTATAAAGTCAATGTGTGCTTCTTCTGTTCTTTGGCTAAGAATAAACTTTACTTCACTGGTCAGTTGGTGCGAAGTGTCATGCTTAGCTCTATATTTTCATTGTTTTTTTTTTAGAGAGAGAATAAAATCAAGCAAAATAAAACAATAAAGCCAATCAAAACAAGACAGTGTAAGTGAGGCACGATTTTGAAAAAAAAATTAATAGGGAATCAATAATGGTTGAACCATAATGCCTCTTGTCTTCAAAATAGCTGCCCATACCTTCAGACATAGTAAAATCAAACAAAACAGAAACAGAATAAAACCAAAAAAAAAAAAAACCACCCCAAACAATAAATGCAATACACAGCTTCAAAACAAGATAATAATAAATCCAAAATGGCTACCATAATATATCTTGTTATCTTTGAAATAGCTGCCCATACCATCAGATACAATAAAATCAAACAAGATAAAACAGACTAAAACCCAATCCAACAAAATAATGATAATGATACAGGATTTAGAAACAAGATACTTGGGAATTAACAATGGCCACCACCTTCATAAGGAGATTCCCCATATATCCTACACTGTATATTATCCTGAATAGATGGTCAAATACTGGCTTTAGGCTTGCAAAGTCAGTGACCCTACAAGCATGAAGTTGTATTTTACCCCACTAGCTATCATCACAGCCTCTGTTTCTCTGGATCAGCCAGTTGCTTGGGTGGGGGGAAGGGAGGACATTGGCTCTTCTTGTCTCCCTGCTCCTGCACCGGAAGGGGCTGTCACTGGGCTGTCCTCCAATTGGCCTGCACATGGTGCAGACACAGAGGAGGTCTTAGATGCTTGATTTCTTGCTTCTCCCAGGCAGTCTGTGAATGGCACCGACCCATGGGAGAGGGCTGACATCTGGCTCTCCCCCATGCATGGCCTAGCTCAACATTTTCTTTCTTGCTTTATTTCTTCTTTTTCTTTTTCTTTTGCTGTTTTTCAATAAGAACATAAAAGGCTAGTTTTGTGATACCAAACCTTTTCTTTTTCTGTTGTTTTTTTTTTTTTTTTTTTTTTCCTGTTTTTGAAACAGAAAAAACACTATGCATTTGAGGCTGGCCTCAAGCTCACTTTGTAACCAAGGCTGGTCTCGAACTCACAGTGATCCTCCTGCCTCAGCCCTCTGAGTGCTGGATTAGAGTTCTCCATTTTCAAGAGCCCCGGGGAAAAGATCCAGCATTAGATCAAGAACTGGTAACACTTTCAAGAGCCTGATGGGTCAATCCATTGTTTTTGGGTCTCTGGCAAGACAGTACATCATGGTGGAAGCAAATGATGGAGAAATCTGCCCACTCCATGTGGCTAGAAAGCAAAGATAATGAAAGGAAAGGGCTGAGGTGTTCATTTCCTCTTCAAGAACATATCCCCGGACTGGGGATTTAGCGCAGCAGCATAAGCGCCTGCCTTGCAAGCAGGCTGTCGTGAGTTCGATCCCTGCTACCGATAAAAAAAAAAAAAGAGCATATCCCCTATGATGTAACTTCCTCCCACTCTGGCTCACCTCTTTACAGTTCTGTCACCCTTCAACAGTGCCGTGGTCTAGCAACCAAGCCTTTAACACATGGGGCTTTGCAGAACATTTGAAGTGCAAACCATACCAAAGAGAGAGTATATGTACGTGAGATTTGAAACAGAAGGAGGACCCAGACTCCTGAGAGAGCTAACTCATTCCTGTGAGAAAGACGTTCACACATTCACGAAGGCCTCCCTCACTATGACCCAAACACCTGCCACAAGACCTCCACACACCCCCAACACCATGGTGTTGAGGAACTAAGGTTCAAACACATGCAATCCAGGGAAACACATTCAAATCATCACACCAAGACAAGCAGAAAAATGGGAAAGCTTTGTAATGGAAAAAGGGAAGGTTCCAGGTGTGTCCTGATGGAAGGCTATTGAAAGAAGGAAGCTGTAGGTGAGCCATGTAGTTAGCTTTTTCCCGCCATGACCAAATACCTGAGAAAAACAACTTCAAGGAGAAAAGGTTTACTTGGTTGATGGTTTCTGCCCCAGACTCACTGACTCTGTTAGTCTTTTAGGCCTGTGGCAGGACGTGGGGAAGGAAAACTGCCCACTTCACAGTAGCCAGGAAGGTGCTGTGAAGAGATAGAAGGAAAGAGCAAGAGCCAGAGAAGAAGGCGCAGGCGGCCAGAAAGAGTCCCCAAGGACCCCTGGGAGCTACTTTATTCAACTAGGCCCCACCTCCTATGAACCCATTGGCTGTGAATTGATCAATTGATTAGTCAGTGCATTCATTCATCCATTGATGAAATTACCACTCATTATCTAAAATTCACGATCTGATCACTTTCCCAAAGCCGCTGCCCCTTAAGGAACATTATCAGCTTACGGAACAAATCAGCTGCCCCTTACGGAACATTAGACCCAAACCATGACATGGGCTAAGGGTAAGGGGGCACTTTATGTCATTGGCTTGCCTTTTCCTGATTGGTCTTGTTAGAAGTGAGTACAAAAACACTGTGAAGCTGTTGGCCATTAACCAAGCCCTTGCACTGAGGGTCAGTTGTCACAGGGATTCTAATTTGTCTGGTTCCTAGACAGTGATCTGACTTTCTGTAAGTCTGATTTAGACACAGCAGGTCCTCTCCTGGGCTGGTTAGTGTGATTAGTGGGGTGGCTTCCTGTGCTGGTTGCTGCAGATTGCAGGTCAGAGTTCTTACCAATCGAACTCTATTAAGACAGTCTTGGCCTCATGAGGTTTACATTCAAAGAGGTGGGACAGGCATTAGGCAAGCAGACAAATGCAGGACCAAGATTCTTTCAGGTAGTGTTGAGTGTCTCTGAAAGAAAAAGAAAAAGCCAAAAAGGTAGCTAGGAATGGGAACATGTCTATAATCCCAGAACACTGGGAGACAGAGGTAGGAGGACTGCAAACTCGAGCCCAACTTGGGCAAATTAGCAATTTAGCAAGATCTTGTCTCAAAATAAAAAATTTTTAAAGAAAGGGTTGGGGATGTTAGCTCACTGGGAAGTCCCTGGGTTCAATCACCAGTAACCCCCCAAGACAGAGAGAGAGAGAGAGAGAGAGAGAGAGAGAGAGAGAGAGAGAGAGAGAGAGAGAAGCAATCAATAGAACAGTGTAATAACATGAAATTCAGTCTTCTTCCTGCTTCATGACATACAACTCTTAGAGCTGTAACTGAGGAAAACCTACATAAATCACCAGCTTCACTTGCTGTTAGTTGACTTTTAAAATCACTAATTTTGGAGGTCACACAGCTGAGTATTACATTATTAGTCCCCATTAGGCTGGCTATTCATGATCCTTCTCACTGAAGCTGCTTACTGGGTTAAAATGGTTGCTATTTACTTTCTCCTCCTGTTTCCCAGGGATAGATGCTTTTCGTATCTTAATGATTAACTGCAAAGTTAAATATTCCTGAGAAAAAGAATTAAAAAGACATAAGTCATACAATTTACTAATCATCAACTTTTCTCTATAACCACAAAACTCCAGGTATCTGATGATCTTCAGATAATAATAAAGCGTGGGCCAAGGATTTGATAATATTATTCTTTAGTTAAAAGTAGCAACCAGAAAAAATAAATAAAAGTGGCAGCCAGACACAGTACTATACACATTTAATCCCAGCACTCTGAGAGGCTGAGTCAGGAGTCTTACAAATTCAAGCTCAACCTGAGCAATTTATGACTTAGTGAGAGCCTGTCTCAAAATAAAAATGATTTTAAAAAAGGCTTGGGGTGTTGCTCAGTGCTAAGGCCCAGATTCAATCCCCAGTGCTTGAAAAAAAAAAAAAAGACTAACATAGGAAACTAAAGTCAATTTTTGTCTAAAGGATATTTCAGCAGAAAAAAAAAAAGAAATAAATAAAAGAAAATACAGGCCCTGGACGATGAAGACTCTTTCTTATCCCTGTCCTTCAGTCCTCCTTTTTCTACCTGTAAAAAGCTCTACAAACCCCAGTTCTCTAAGACAGAATTTAAGTGCAGCAGCCCTTATCTTCTCAGGACCAGCCCTTGGCTGAATCTGACTTCCTTCTCACCGGCTCTTGTCTCCTGAGTATTGACTTTCAAGGAGCCAGCAAAAGGTTAACAGAGCCTCAAGAGTGACTAGTGTCATCTGTGTGCAAATGAAGAACTGATAGGTGGCAGCCCCTACACAGCATGGGGAGGGGCTGCCCAGAAGACCCAAGCGTGATAGAGAGTTGAGACACAGCACCAGTTGCTGTCTCCAAAGAAGACAGAGGAGACTAAGGTTAAATTCACCACCGATGCTCAGCCATGTGGCCAACCATAGCTATGTAGAGAAGTTCCCATGAATACATGAGAGCACTAGATCTAAAGACTTTCGGGGTAGTTGGCAAGTGGATACTCTGCAGTGGAGAGCCCCAAGGAGGACAAGGAGCTCTATGCCCTTCCCATATGTCTACCCCTGTACTTCCTTTCCATCAGATGTCTGCTTGTATCCTTTGTAAATCCTTTATCATAAATGGATGAAGGTAAGTAAAGCATTTTTCTGAGTTCCATGAGCTGTTCGAACAAATGAATCCAATATGAGGAGGGTGTCAGAGAATCTTGATTTCTTGGCAGTCAGTCAAAAGCTCAGGCCACAAACTGGGCTTGCGACTGGCACTGGACATAGGGACACTTCTTATGGAATGGAGCCCTCAACCTGTGTCAGGTCCTTCCGTTTAAGCACGGATGGTAGGAAATTAGTTCAATTGCAGGCTACCCACTGGTGTCTCCTTGCAGAATTGGCTGCTGGTTGGGAGAGACTGCCGCACGTTTTGGGTGACCATGACCGTAAGACATGAAATATGCTAGGATTATTTCCAAAAGATGAGAAGTATAAAATAAAAAGCGGCCTTTATTCTGAGAACACGGAGAGAGATGACCAGCACCCCCACCGCTGGCATCTGGCGATCTCTCGGCAGACACGTGGCGGTGGGGGCCTGTAAATAGCCTCGGTTTGGGGTGGAACCTAAGGTGGGCATTAGGGATGCACAGATAGCCCATTGGTCCTAGGTTTGGCACCATATGTAAATTTCCAGGGGCAGGAAGATGGCGTCACAGGTAACTTCCTAGGGGCAGGGGAGATGGGGCTTCCTGCTTCCGGTTGTGGCTTTCCTGGCTACAGTGTCCTATCTGGGCCAAAACCCTTTCAAAACACACCTTATTTTGCTCTGTAGATAAAGGACTGAGGCCTGCATAACGTAAGTCCCACTTCAGAAAGATCTGGGAGACCAGAGGATGCTTTCAGTAGAGGAGGTCTCAAAGCTAGGCTGAACGTGACCTGTGTAGTGGATGGCAAGGAGGCTGTGGTTGACTGAGTCAGGGGTAAAAGTGGACCTATGGATATAGGGGAATGAAACTCCCGAGGGGCTGGGGATTTAGCTCAGTGGCATAAGCACCTGCCTTGCAAGCAGGCAGTCGTGAGTTCGATCCCTGGTACTGATAAAAACGAAAAAAGACAAAGAAAAAAAAAAAAAAAAGAAACTCCCGACCTACTATATCTGCTAGTTTGTGTGCCCTAAAACTGAAGAATGAATTTTAGAAACAACGGAGGTGAAGAGTAGAATATATTTATTAAGGGAAAGAAAGCTGCCATCTGAAGAGAGACAGAAGGGGATCCTGAGCAGGTTGCCCAAGACTCTGTCTTTTCTAGGGACTTTTATAGAATAAAACCATGGTTCACGGTGGAACATAACTATAGTTAGCCAGTAAGATCAATAGTTTAGGTAAAATTGATTAAATTGGGGACAAATGGGAGAGCAAGTCACGTAGGAAGTGGGCATTCTTAGAGATCAGTGACTCCTCCTATAGGAGGTTGGGATGGTGACTCCTGGCTTCTCAAGGTGATCCAGATTTAATCCCTAAGGATTATACTTAAGGGTGTGGTTGCATTTGTTTTGCCTTCTGTCTTGAGATCTGGCCCACAACAAGAGGTTTGTGTCCCCTCCAAGGTCATCAGATATCTGGTCCTCTGTGCTAGTTTCCTCGAGGGCCTAGCCCTGTCTGACTGCCTATAATATTTCTAACTAACTCAGCTGCCTGCAACACTATGATGGTAAGAGATGATGCCAAGCCACTTCATCAGGACCTCCTAGGCTAGCGAAGATTTGGTTTCATTGATATTTGGTCAAGAAGTGTGAAGAATTCAAATACTTCATGTAACAATGGTTTGGGAATTATAGTTTACAGAATTGCTTTGTCTCCTCTTGTCCAGTGTCTTAATTCCAAAGGAAAGCTATACCTAAATGATCAAGTTGCTAACTGCTAAATAAGTGTATTGTGTTTGTGTTTGTATGTGTATGTATGATTGCTGATTCAACCTAGGGTTTTACCACTGATCTATATGCCTTTAAATTTTATTTTGAGCCAGAATCTTGCTAAGTCACTAAATTGCCCAGCACAGGCTAGAATTTGTAATTCTCCTGTTTCAGCCTTCCAGAGTGCTGAGATCATAGCTGTGCATTATCACACCCAGTTTAAATAGTCTTTCTTTGTGCTTACAGAATCTAGAACATTTTATGACCCTTAGATGACATCAGAATGGTTAATTCTGTTCTTATTCTTTGTTGTTGTTTTGCTGTTGTAGCTGTTGTTGCTATTGCAGCTGTTGTTCTTGTGGTCTTGCTGTATGGTCTCGGCAGACCTTGAACTTTTCTACAAGGCCCAAATTGACTTTGAATTTGTGATCAGTCAAGGCTCTTGCCTCAGCCTCTCAAGTGCTGGGATTATGGGTGTTTGTCACCACACCTGCACTTTCCTTTACTCTTTAGTCTAACACGTCAACTGATATAAGGAACATGTTGCAGAAAAGTAATTACCTAAAAAATTACAGAAACTGGGAGCCAAGATCATGTGATATTCTGCTTAGAACAAAAAAGAAAAAGACACAGGCTCTGGATGCTGAAGACCCATCCTAGCACCTGCCCACTGGCCCCTCACTTCCTCTCCCTCCTTACCCAATTTTCCTCAGACCACCTATTTTGGAGAATTGTGGGCAAGAGCCCCCTCATTTTCTCAGTGCACTGGCCCTTGCATACATCTGACTTCTTTCTCACCAGCTCTCACCTCTCTAGTCTGGGTTGGCTTTTAAGTAGTGAACAATTAGACTTGGTTCTGATAACATTCATTTAATTTTCATAACTACTGTAAAAGGTTGGAATTCTTGTGATAATTCCTACTGCATAATATAGAGGAGGAAACCGAGTCACAGAAAGGTTAAATAACAAGTCCAAAGTCACAGTGCTAGATAATAGCAGTGCAGAACTGTCTATAAAGTCTAGGCCCCAGAAGTTTTTAACTTAAAGTCCAGTTTTGTAAATAAAGGTTTGTTGGAGGGGCTGGGGATTTAACTCAGCAGCATAAGCACCTTCCTGGCAAGTGCAAGGTCGTGAGTTCAATACCCGGTACCAAAAAAAAAAAAAAAAAAAAAAAGGTTTGTTCGAACACAGCTGTGCTCACTTGTTAACATACTGTCTAGGGCTTCTTTCATGCAATAGCTGGCAGAGGTGGGTAGTTGCAACAGAATCCAATTGGTGCACAGGTGTTTGATCCTTTACAGCAAGTTCACTGACCTTGATCTACACAGCCTGATTGTGGAGTCAGTACCCCTACCCATTACACAAGGACTTGGCTAGAGGTGATGATAAATTCAGGTGTATTTTGATCCTCCAATAGGACATATCCTTCAGATGGAAGGAGCATGACTCTATTCAGATACGATTTTTTTTTAATGGTCATGAGAATCAAACCCAGGTGTTTTGGACTGAGCTACATCTCCAGACCTTTTCAAATCTTTTTTTTTTTTTTTTTTTTGCTATGCAGTTCAGGCTAGTCTCAAACCCCCAGCAATTCTCTTGCTTCAGCCTCCTGAGTACCAAGATCATAGGCATGCACCACTATGCCTGGTGAAACATTTTTATCTTGAGATAGTGTCTCACTAAATCATGCTCAGGATGGGCTCAAACTTAACAGTTCTTTTGCCTCAACTTCCAAGTGCCCAGATTACAGATGTGCACCACCACACCTGTTTAAGTATTTTATTTTGCTTGAAACAGGGTCTCACTATGTTGACAGGTGAGCCTTGAACTTGCAATCCTTTTACCTTAGCCTCCCAAGCAGAGACATAATTGTACTAATGTTTTTAGATTTTATTAGTGAACATTTCCTACTAAATAGTAATGCAAAATCTAAAATGTGACTCTTAGAGGACTGTGAAGGGGTCAATCTTCATATTAGATCAAGCAATATTTTCTTGGAGATGACAGCAAAAGTACAAATGACAGAAGGAAAAATAGATTAAACTTCTTGCCTGAAGCCCTGGGTTTGTTTCCTAGCACTGCAGGAAGCGAAAGGAAGGGGAGAGAGAGGGAAAGGGAGAGAGAAAGGAAGAGAAAGAGAGAGAGGCGCAGAGGGAGAGACACAGAGAGAATCGTCTGGGCCTTTTGCCCAGAAATACGGATTTAAATTGCCTGCAGTGAGGCCAGCTATCTCTTTTCAAAGGCCTGCAGCAGATTCTGAGTACAGCTACTCCTCCTTCCTTTGAGGAATTTTGTGTGCTCATCCCTGCAGCAGTACACACACATAGTGAAGGAAGAGGGAAGATCATGAGATCCTCTCAGCCTAAAAGTGAACTCACTTAGCTTGATCCTGTGCCAAAGCAGAAGTTGTTGCATGTAAACAGTGCCACAGGAGATTGAAGTTTCTTCCCTGCCTGGTAATCCTGATTTGCTTGCATGAGTCTTAGATACAAATAACACTAGTTCCTGTCAAGACTAAGGAGTCAAATCACAATGACCACTTGTTGGTGAAGTAGGAGCTCACAGAAGACCTCACTATGTGAGGACGGGGAAGTAGTCTGATGGTGGCATCAGAGTCCTTTTTATTTTTTGAGAAAGGGACTGAGTAGGAATTTGTAATCCTCCTGTCTCAGCCTCCCAGAGTGCTAGGCTTATAAGCATGTGCCGCCACACTCAGCTCCAAAATATTTATTTTTTAAAGGAGTGGATTAAGAGAGAAAAATATGGGTTAGCAAAATATGGAATAGAAAATAAATACAAAAGTCAGTGGTGGCAGTCATGATGACGCAAATGTAATCCCCACTCCAAAGGTTGAGGAAAGAGGATCACTTCAAGTTCAAGGCCGGCCTGGCTGACTAGTGAGTTCAAGTTCAATCTGAACTACACAGCAAACCCCTGTCTTAAAAAAACAAAAAAAGCATTCTGTTTTGGCTATTTCCTAACCACAATGAATCAGTCCAGAGAACTACCTGTGCAAACCACAATAAATGTTCAAATGTCAAAGTGTTCCCTTAGCAAGACTGAAGGAGCCTTTGGGATGGAGTTGTGGGAAGAGTTAGGAAAGGTATACAGATGCCAGCTGAAAAATCAGCCCTGGAAAAGCCTAGGCTGTAGCTAATGAGAGATTCTGTCAGAGATCAGAAGATCAGAAGGCTGATAGAGACGCTGCTGGTAAAGACCAGGCTCGGGAAGTTTCTGCTGGGCAAGACTGCATTGGTTGCTGGACTTCAGATGATGTGTGTTACACCTAGGCAGAAAGTTTGTTTGCATTTTGTGCATGTCTAGAGACATTGCTCGAGACCAAGGGTAGTGGATTTATTAATCTCAAGGCAGTCTAATGTTGAGGTGGTGGCATGGCTACTGTTGGAGGCTTTTAGCTAGATTTATATTGAAAGTCCAAAGCAGAGACCATAAGAATGATTTAAAATGTTTTGAGTTTGGCTAGAAGGAAATTCCAATAAAATTGCAGCCTGCAAAGATGAAACAGAGGAAAAACTGCTTGCTGCAAAGAAAAAGCCAAGTATTTCATAAGAAAAGATGGGCTGAGGACATCAGAAAAACCAGAATGACTCTAGCCTCTTGTTATGGACTAAGAACTGGTGGTCAACTTGACGCCAGCTGGATTACATCAGCATGGCACTGAGAGAAGATGCTCCATCTGAGGAAAGTTGCCAGGATAAATAGGTGGAGAAGAAGGGAGGTGTTAGAGGGGTGAGGCGTTAAGGAGGCATTGTGGGTTCTCCTGTGAGTTGCTATCTGAGCTGTTGGTTTTCCTGCAGAAGCTTTGGCTTTCACATTGAGCATTGCTTCCTGGCTCCAGAGGGGAAGACATGTGCTGCTTGGTCTCCAGGATGAACTCGTCATGCTGCTTCCTGGCACGTACCCAGCTGTGCTTATCATCGGAGGAGCTCGGGGCCTACGTGTTGCTGAGGACAGCTGTGGTGCCTTTCAGGATAGCCCTGGTCTTTGTTGTGAGCGTGACTGCTCGGCTCCAGCGTAGAACCCTCATCCCACTAGCACAGCTCCTTCATCCTGCTGGCATAGACTTTCTGGCTTCCACCGCTGACCTGTGGGTCTTCCCAGCACGAATCCATAAAAGAGACTGGCATGAGTCCTTCTTGTGGCCTCTGGACCTCCAGTTGGACTCGTGGGAGGCATTGTCCTGAGCTCTGGGTTTTTATCTGGACTCATGTGGGACATTGCCATGGGGTTTAGGCTCTTGACGAATCTATGTCTTTGGTGTTGCTGATAGATTTCCTGCATTTCCCTGTGTTAACTTCCAGTGACCATTATAAAAATATTATAAACTCCGTGTCCTAATCCCTAGTTGTTCTCTGTGTACAACCCCTGACTACAACACCTCTGTGGCTTCAGAGTTGCAAAGTTCAAAGAATTTGCTTTGAGAAGAGAGCCCCAATGCACTATGTTCCAGAATAATGGCAGTTTAAGAACAGCCAACAGACAAGAGAAAAGGATGTCTGGCTACTAATCCAGCTGGAGGCAGACCCTGGTGTTATCCACATGGTGCTGGTTTTAGATACATGCAGAGTTGTGGGGTCAGGAAAGCTTCCACACAGATTTCAGAAGAAGGTGTGGGAGGCCAGGCAGAGTACCCCTGAGAAGGAAGTGTGTGAAGCTGTTAGTGTGAAGCTGATTGTGAAGTGTAGTCTCCAGATGTCTGGAGAAGCCAGGAACATGGAATTTCTGAGGAAAAATGAAAGAAAGGAGTAGAGCTGGTCCAAGAAAGAAACCATGGGCACTACCACCACCAGAAGTACTACAGTGACAGAGCCACCCAAGCTCTTTGAAGTTTGTATCTTGCCACAGATTGCCTTTGGATGCTGGACATGGAACTACAGGACTTAATGTTTGCCCTGCTGAATTTTGGACTCCCTTTGGTCTCATTCCTTTGTATCCCCCTGTTTGTAACTTTTGGGATGGAAATACTTATCTTGTGTCATTGAATGTTGGCAATGTTTAACTTTCTTTTTATTTGTATAGGGGATCACAGCTAGGAGTTTGCCTTAAATCTCAGAGGAGACTTGGGCTTTTCAGTAATGCTGAAACTGTTAGAACTTTGGCAACTCTTAGAGATGGACCAAATGCCTTTTGCATAAAGGGATGTGCATGAGTCTTTAGGGGTCCAGGGACGGAATGCTATGGTTTGGGTTTAGATGTTCTCTCAAAATCTCATGCAGTCATAAGTGGGGCTTTTTCAGGGGTAGCTGAATCTAGAGTGTGCGATGCTAAGATTAAGGACGTGTGATCACTGAATCAGTAGACTGGTTTAGACTTTAATCTTGGTAGATTGGATACAGTGTAAGGCGCACAAGGAGGCTTATCCCTTCTTTGTTGCTTTTGCTACCTTCTGCCTGCCATGATGTTTCTCTTCTGTCATGCTACCCTGCCTGGGAGCCAGCTAATTATGGACTAAAAATTCTACAAACTGTGAGCTAAATAAACCTTTCCTCCTTTAACTTTGGTTGTCAGGTATTTTTGTTTCAGCAACAAGAAAAGTAAGCAAGACAGACTCTGTTGAGTCCAGCTGAGTGCTTTAGTTTTTACTAGTACACAGTTACGGTACAAAATGATTACACTGATCACGAGGAATTGATACATGTATAAAACACATTCTAATTCTTTTTATGATATTTATCTTAATACTTTTTACTCACTCTCCCCAGTTGAGTACCTTCTGATATGCCCATATGTCTACTTCTTTTTTGCCTTCAATCTTGGGAACTGAACCTAATATCTTTGCACTGAACTACTCACTGGACCTGTTTCTTTATGTTTTTATTTTGAGATATGGTCTCCCTGGGCTTAAATATGCAATCCTCCTGCCTCAGCCTCCCAGTGTGCTCCTAGGCATGCATCACCACATCCAGCATGCCTATGCTTTTAATAATCATTTTTAGTCATGTAACTTCACTGTCCCAACTGCAGTGGACTCCTGGGGAAGGTGTTGGCATGAGTCAGGCCCAGTGGGAGCTCTGAGGTAAGTGACATATTCTAGGAATTAGAATATCATAATACATCCCATAATTATATTTAACACAAATAGAATGCATTTCTTAGAACATCTACCTATTTTAAGTAATGCATGACTATGAGTTGTAGGAGGAGCTGGGGCAGGGACAGGCCAGGAGGGAAGCTGGAGGATCAGAGGAGGCATGGGCTAGGCCGTCTAAGTAGACAAGCACTTTCGGCCATCCAAACAGGGCAACCACAGGAAGCCCATCCCCGTAGCTACTGAAGCGGGCTGCTGGTAGGAGGCCGGGGCTGCTGCTGGTTATTGGGCTCAGCCACTGTGAGAAGAGGTGGATGTGGAGCAGAAGAGAGCAGGAGCACACTGGAACCTGCAGGGCACCTCTGTATTTATTATAACATCTAACTATGATGATTTAGGGTGACTGCATGCCACTTGGACCTGCCTGCTTCAGCCAAATCGAAAGCAGAAGCCTCTAGGAACCGTTATTTCTAACTCCACCAGATTGACACAGTACAAACCATGACAGCTCTAACTGCCTCTCTCGCCCCTGGGAAGGTTAATTTGGGATCAACTTGACTGAGCTACAGGTTGCCTAGATACCTAGTTAGGCATCATCCTGGTGTCTCTGTGAGGTGCTTCCAGAAGAGATTAGCATGTGAATCAGTGCGCTGAGCAAAGCAGTTTGTCTTCTCTGACCTGGGTGGGCAAATGCAATCCACTGAGGGCCCGAATAGAACAAAAAGGGAAGGAGGGTGCGTTAGCCAGTTTTTCCATCCCTGAGATCCAATACTTGACATTCATAATTTAAAATAGGAGAGGTTTAACTTAGTTCACAATTTGGAGGGATTCAATCTATGGTTTCCTGGCTCATGGTGAAAGGCTGCAGTGGAGCAAAAATGCTTAGCTCATGGCTATTAGGAAGCAGAGCAGGAGAATAGCATCAGAGAGGACAAAGTGAAGGTCAAATGTAGTAATCAAGGCCACACTTCCTCCATGACACACCCAGACATACCCAGGGATGAGTTGCAATAATCTGCTCAGTCTGTTTGTTTTTTGAGACAGGGTTTCACTTTGGAGTGCAAGTTTGCCTTGAACTCACTAGTAGCTCAGGCTGACCTCAAACTCACAGGGATTCTCCTGCCTCAGTTTCCCAAGTGCTAGGACTACAGGTGTGTGCCACCTTGCCCAGTTTTCAGCAATTCTTAATCCAGTGCACTTGACACATCAGGATTAAAGGTCACAAATGGTAAATTTGCTCTCTGCTTTGTTGCATGAGCTGGGAGATGGGTTATGCCCACCTTCCAGTCCTTGGACTAGAAATCACACCATTTCAGGGTTTGGTTTTGCTCAAGATTTCCTCCAGGTTCTTAAGCCTTTGGGCTGGAACTAGAACCACATGACCTGCTTTTCTTTCCTGGATTCTCAGCACATCATGAGATGGTTTTGTCTCTGTAACCACACGAGCTGTTTCCTTCCCTTATCTACCTACTTACTTTTGGCTCAATTTTTCTAGACAAAGCTATTACTCTCTCTTTCCTACCTTATTCTTCTTCTTCATTGTTGTTATCTAGGTTTTGTTTCTTGTTATTTCAAGACAAGTTCTTGCTATGTAGCCCAGGCTGGCCTTGAACATATGGTCCTCCTGTGTTGTCCTCCCTAGGGCTGGGATTATAGGTGTATGCCTCCAAGCCCATCTTTATTTTTATTTACTTATTTTCTTTTAAAGGAAGGAAGATTTATTTTGATTCACTGTTTCAAGTCCCTGTCACTTGGCTCTGTCATTTTGGGCCCATGGGAAAGCTGAATGTTATAGCAGGGAGCGCATTTTGCTCATTTTATAGCAGGCAGGAACAGAAAGCAGCGAGCCTTTGTCCTCTCCCAGATGTTGTTTAATCCTTTCCCATTTTTGGGATGCTCTCCTTCTAGCTGAAACACTCTGCCCCTTCCCCAACTGCTCTCTTAGCTCCTTTCCCTTGTCCTCTAGGGCCCACAAATGTCATTTTATCTGGACTTCTACTATGACTGGCACCTCTGCTATGTTCCTTTCGGGAATGCAATTTGGGGTCATAGCCACACCAAGGAGAGGAGTCTCAGTAACTTGCTTGCAGCATCTCTTTTCTGTGCCAATTCTGAGGCTCCACAAAAACAAGGGTTGTGATTATTTCATGTTATTTGGAACTCTAGAGACTTACTTAGGCAAGGAAAGAATATAGTCATTTTCAAGGTCAATAGAGTTGTTATTATTTTTAGTGGTGGAGATTGAACCCAGGGCTACTCTAAATCTGCAATACATCCTTAGCCCTTTTTATTTTTTATCTTAAGATGAGGGTCTTTGCTAAATTGTCTAGATTGGTCTCATATTTTCGATCCTCCTGCCTCACTCTTCCTCAGCACTGAGATTGTAGGCATGCACCACCAGACAGTGACATTATCAAACACATGGCTTTATTTTGTTATATAATTTATAGTCTACATGTAACAGAACAAAACAAAAGAGTAAAACTTAAAGTCCTTGCTAGCAGGCAATAATTAGGCTCACCATACATCAGCTCAGCCTAGGTGTCCTGAAGGCATGGAAAAACCATTTAGAAGCAATTGCTAAAACTTCGTGGTATAATTTAAAAACCAGCTCTTGGTAGGAGTTTCAATGGCCAGCATGAGAGGTTCAGAAATTTCTATGGCTTAATGGCCCACATGTTTCTGAGATCTACAGGCTTAATATCTGTATCATTTGTTCTGTGGGAATGCCTTATCTGACTAGACTGTTTAGCCTAAAATATATATATTTGGAGGGGCTTAGAGTAGCTCAAGGGTAGCACACATACTTAGCATGGTAAAGCCCTGAGATTTGATCCTCATTCTCTCCCTAAAAAAGTTTTACAAACTTTCCAGGAAGATATCCCAAATTGACATAATACAGGGATAGCAGAACTTTCTACTGCAATAAAAAGCTAATAAGCACAAAGGGGTCTGTGGGATTCCTGCATGTAGTATTTGCTTAGTAAATGATACCTGTCTACTTTCCTTTCCACATCTATAGTACCTCATTTTTTTTTTTTCTCATGACAAGGCTTTTCTACTGGCACATACTGTGGACTGGCCTCGTGTTTGTGACAATCCTTCTGGCTCAGTCTCCCAAATGTTGGGATTACAGCATTATTACACATTACCTGGTATCTAGCATTATTTTCTAATAAGAATTATAAATGTTCCTGTAAGAAATTAAGTAGGTAAGTAAAGAAAATTTTTTGGAGGAAGATAAAAATGAATACTTTTTAAATCTTTTATATATTTGAGACAGGGTCTTGTTATGCAGTTTAGGCTGAACGTGAGATCACTTTGTAGCCCAGGCTTGTCTCAAACTTGCAAGGATCCTCCTGCCTCAGCCTCCTGAGTGCTGGGATTATAGGCATGCACCACCATCCCTGGCCAAAAATGAATACTTTTTAAAAAAGCTGTTGGGCCTTACCTTTGTTCTGTTTTGAAGCTTAGTTGTAAATCTATAGCAAGCTTTTTTCTTCTTCTTTTTCCCCATACTAGGACTCAAACTCAAGGTCTTTCTCATGCTAGGCAAGCAGTCTACCAGTGAGTTAGATCCCTATACCCTTTTAGTTTTATTTGAGAAAGGGTCTCACGAAGTTGCCTGGGCTGGTCTCAGACTATTTGTTTTACTATGTTAGTGCTACCAAATATGACTCTTACTTAATGCCAGTAGTTATGCAAATCATTACACTGATTTAGCAAATACCTCTTTAGAGTAACAATCTCCATGTTCTTAGTGACAATACTGACATTCTTGCATCTGGTCCTCCAAGGAGAAGTCTTCTCCCTTTGGCCACAGCTCTGTGTCTCTCTGGGTGGTTAAAGTTTAATTCCTCTACTCTTTGCTTAAGAACTAGGGTGGCTAAGCCCAGCACTATTGCACGCATGTGTACCTATAATCCTAGCATTTGGGGAGACTGAGACAGGAGGCTCACAAGTTCAAGTTCAGTCTTGGATATTTATTCATTTATTTATGGTTTTTTGAGGCAGGGTCTTGCTACATAGTCCAGGCTGGCCTTGAAATTCACTGTATAGCCCGTGCTGGCCTTAAATGTATGGCAGTCTTTCTGCCTCAGCCTCCCAAGTGCTAGGGTTACAGGGATGTGCAGACATCTAGTACCAGTCTCAGCAATTTAGCAAGATCTTGTCTCAAAATTGGGGGAAAAAAGTAATGGGGGGGATAGAAATGAAGCTCAGTGCAAAAGTCCTAGATCCAATCCCTAGTACCATACACACAAGAAGACGTAAGGCAGTGAGTGGCTAAGATGTGTTTCTGAAACAGAATCATGAGATTTTGCTGAAGCAAATCTGGATGTTTCACCACTGTCCTGACTTGGTGAGGGCTCCCCAGCTTGCCTGGGTACTAGAACCCATCCTTACCAACTGCACCACACTCTGAGCCTTCTACCAGCCCACTACCTTCTCTCTGCTTGGTGGGTGCAGTTGTCTTGTACAATGGCAAAGGTCATTACCAATATGGAGGAGAGAGATTAGAAAGCTGGAAAATCTTGTGCCATAACGAGAAGACCCATGGATGGTTAGCATTTGAGTAGAGTCCTCCCTGGGTAGCAAGAAGACAGCCAACATAGTCTTTTGGGCAACACAGTCTTTGGGTATTTATACTCAGATACTTTTTCTTTCTTTCTTTCTTTCTTTCTTTCTTTCTATCTTTCTTTCTTTCTTTTTTTGTACCAGGGATCAAATTCATGACCTTGCACTTGCCAGGTAGATACTTATGCCACTGAGCTAAATACTTAACCCCTCAAATACTTTCTTAAAGGAAGATGCCTGACCTCCTCTTGGTGAACCAGTGGTTGTTCATGAACCGTTTCCCGTGAGAAGTAGTTTCAAAGTGAGATCCCTGGGTCAACAGATTTAACCATACCTTGTCAGCAATGCAAATTTCCAGGTCCTATCCAGAACTGCTGAATCAGAAACTTAGGACAGTGAGTCCAAGTGGTCTGTTTTTTGTTCTTTTGTTTTTGTGGTTCTGAGATTGAACTCAGGACCTTGCACACACTAGGAAAATGGTGTGCCACTGAGCTACATTCTCAGTCCAATGCATTGTTTTCTGTTTTCTTTGTTTTGTTTGTTTGTTTTTAACGAAATTTCCAGGTGACCTGACACACTCCAAAGTTGGAGAAGCAGTCCTATAATCTAAACCGTATATTTCAGAACTACTAGAATCTCTTTGAAAGCTTAGCAACTGTTTATCTTTTCTTCTTCTCCTCCTCCTTCTTTTTTTTCACTTTAAAACATTTTTAGGATTTCCTGCTTCTTGTGATCCTTTGGGCTAAGGTCTGAAGCAATGACGAAAATCTTGGCTATATTAGGAGGGCTGCTTATGCTTTTTGAGCTGATTCATGTTCATGCCTTTATAATGGTAATCTGTATCACAATGTTGCTCCTGGACTGAATGAATTGATTGCCTCTGGTGAGTAACCTGCAACTCTGGTCCACTGAGCATACTCTGGGCCATGCCTGCCCAGTCTCTGCTGTGTAGCCTGATTTCTTTGACTTCTTTATTTTCTAACTTTCTATGGCATCAAGATTCATGAACAATAATTGGGTCATTTCATTAAAACTTCAGTCACATATAATTCAATGCATTTAGACTTTACTCTTTATCCCCATAACATGCTACATTCAAAAACAGTTTCCATTAAGCCTTGTGAGGCAGAGAAGAGGTATAAACACAGACAGGAGTGGGACCGGCATGTTCATTTTCAGGTGAAATCAAATACCCAAAAATCCATCCAGGAGCATCACCACAGGGCAGTTGTTCCTTGTTGGACCATAAAAATTTTACTTGTTCCTGTTATGTGGAAGGATTTAAACTACAAATTCTGGACCATGAAGTGTGTTGTAGTCAGGGGTTGTACACAGAGAACAATTCAGGTCAGGACATGGAGTTTATAATATTTTTATAATGGTCACTGAAAGTTAACACAGGAGAATGCAGGAAATCTATCCGCAACACCAACGACATAGATTATTTAAGTCAAGAGCCTAAACCCCACGGCAATGTCCCACATGAGTCCAGATAAAAACCCAGAGCTCAGGACAATGCCTCCACGAGTCCAACTGGAAGTCCAGGGCCCACAAGGACTCACACCAGTCTCTTTTACGGATTCATGCTGGGAAGACCCAAGGGTCAGTGGTGGAAGCCAGAAAGTCCATGCCAGCAGGATGAAGGAGCTGTGCTAGTGGGATGAGGGTTCTACACTGGAGCTGAGAAGTCACACTCACAACAAAGAGCGGGGCTTTCCTGAAAGGAACCACAGCTGTCCTCAGCGACACGGAGGCCCTGAGCTCCTCCGACGACAAGCAAGTCGGGAACGTGCCAGGAAGCAGCGTGACGAGTTCATCCTGGAGACCAGGCAGCACATGTCTTCCCCTCCGGAGCCTGGAAGCAATGCTCGATGTGAAGACCAAGGCTTCTCCAGGAGAACCAACAGCTCAGACAGCAACTTGTAGGAGAACTAACAATGCCTCCATAACGCCTCAATCCCTCTTCAAACCTCTCTTCTTCTCCACCTATTTATCCTGGCAACCCTTCTCAGGTGGAGCATCTTCTCTCAATGCATGCTGATGTAATCCAGCTGGCGTTAAATTGACCACTAGTTATCAAACCATAACAAAGTGACCTTACTATCTCCGATAATCAGTCTACTTAGAGATTTCACTGCTTCTTAGATATTAGAAAAATGGGGATCACTTTTAACCATTTTCAATATGACCTTTTAGACTGAAAAACTTGCTAATCTATCTATATTTATGAAGTCTTTGGGTGGGAAAAGGGATTGTCTAGATTTTAAATTTGTGACAAAGGCAATTTTAAAGAAATCAAGCTTTGCAATTCTTAAAAAAAATGTTTGTTAGTCCATGTTTGATGATGTACTACATTACATTCACTGTGGGGAGGTGGTACGTGGACATGGTACATCTTAACTCTTTTTACTCGCCCTCCCCTATTCCCTTCTCTTCTCCCCACCCCCATTTCTTGGTCCCTTTCCCATTTGCAAAAAATCTGTCTGTTTCTTATTACCTATATTTTATTTTGTTCTTTAGATTATTTAGGCTTCGGGTTTCTCATATAAGAGAAACCATGTGATATTTAATCTTGTGTGTATCATTTATTTCACTTAAGATTACTGTCTCAAGATGCATCCATTTTCACACAAACAACTCAGAGTATACTTCATCGTATATAAATACCATACTTTCTTTATCCACTTATCTGTCGATGGACACATAGGCTGCTTCCAATAGTTATGATAAGTTGTGCTGCTATAAACATGGGTAAGCATGTGTCACTGAAATATGTTGTCTAACTGTCTTAGGAATATCAGGGACCCCGGCACTGAGTCTCCAATCTCCTGCAAGGTGTATAAGCACACGGTGAGAGAGAAAGAACGAGACAAATAGCAAGCAGCAGGGATCTGAGAGTGACCAGCTGCCCATGAGGAACAAAAGACCATAAGGCAGTCAAAACCTCAGTATTGATTGACTGAGTAAACCAGTGAGGGAGTTGCCGTGTGACTCAGAGGATGGAGGTGGTCTTATGCTGGAAAGATCTTGCCCTGGAGTGTCTTCAGTCTTAGTAGTCTTAGTCTTAGTGAGGAGGGGGAGGGTGGTCCACCGCTAATGAGATAATGGGAAATCTCAAAAGGGTGATAATGATAATCCCAAGCCTACATAAATCCCTTATGGACATATATAACACTAGCCACTGTGAATTTATGGTCCCTATCACAGGAAGATACCTAGAAGGCGAACAGTGGGTTGAGGGGGATTTATATTTTTAGGTTTTTGAGGATGTTCTGTATTGATTTCCATAGTGGTTGTTATAGTTTACATTTCCATAAGCAATATAGAAGTGTTCCTCTTTCCCCAAAGCTTTGCCAGCATTTGTTATTATATGAGGGGCCTCCTATGGTTCTCTCCTGGTTCTACACTAATTTTAAGATCGTTTTCTCTAGCTCTGTGAAGAATGTTGTTTGTATTTTTATTGGGATTGCAGTGTTGGAAGTATGACCATTTTGATAATACTGATTTCTGTCTGGGGCTGGAAATATAGCTCAGCAGCATGGCAACTGCCTGGCAAGCATGACATCATGAGTTCAATTTTCAGTACCAGAAAAAAAGAAAACAAAAAAATATGATTTTTGCCTAACCAGGATCTGGGGTATCTTGTCATTTTCTGATGTCCCTTCCCTTTGATCTTCTTCAGAGTACTATAGCTGTTTTTTTTTTTTTTTTAACAAAGGTCTTTCACTTCCTTTATTAATTCCCAAGTAATTTTTTCTTGAAGCTATTGTGAATAGTATTATTTTCTTAATTTCTTTGTCAATGGGTTGATTTCTGTGTGCAGGAATGCTATTTTTTTTGGTACCAGGAATAGAACTCATGACTTTGCACTTGTTAGGCAGACACTGTGCTGCTGAGCTACATTCCCAGTCCACTATTCATTTTTGTGTGTTGATTTTGTATCCTTCAGTAATTTTTTGAGGGCCCTAAGATGACTCAGATGGGCAGGTAAATTTGGGAACCAGTGTTCTACCTTGGGACTCACATGCTGAATGGGCACGTTAGACCTGCAGTCAGCTTTGTCCAGGACAATGGCGGCGAATGTGGAGCACAAATACTGCAGTGGGCTGTTTGTATCACTGAAAGCTTTATCTAGGAGCTTGGTAGAAAATGCAGAATTCCAGGCCCTGTACCAGACCTGCTCAGGCAGACTGCCCCTTAACAAGATCCTGGCTGAGTCTCCTGAGCACATTAAAATGTGAGAAGCTCAAGCCTAGACTATAATAACTCAGTCTGAGGTGTGTGTCTAGAACCTTCTGACTTATGGATCAATAATTCCCTGAGCCCCATCCAAAGACTGTTGATTTTGTTTTTCTAAGTCTCTGGTGGTTTAGGTAGCTTCCAGCACCATCAGTGGGTAATCCTGCTAGAGGAAGGGACAGGTATGGCTAGAGAGAGAAAAATTAAATTCACTGTGTACCTCAAGGGAACCCAGGAAAGGAAATGAGTGAGTAAGAAATACTGATTAACACTTGGATACACTTTCTCCACCATATTATTACTTACTGCCCTGCTGAGCTTCCTCCCTGTCACTGTCACAGAAACCACCTACAGTATTTCTTACACCCTCTGCTCCATCCTCTGACTTTTTTCTTTTTGTTCATTTTTCCACATCTTACCAAGAATCAATCCCCCCCCCCCACACACACACTTCAGGTGAGCAAGTGAGAAAATCAAGAGCTGCCCCAGTAAATAAAAAATTTGAGTGGATGATTAGACTGGCAGAGAAGACTAACGACTGGTAGAACCAATTCCTTTAGCAAGATAATCATTCAGAAGCTCTATGTTTCCTCTACAAAATGAAGGCAACAGAATTCACCCATCAAGCCTTTGTGAAGATTAGAACTCTGTCCCTTTAGAGAAACATACTACCTGGCACACAGTAGAGGACATATTTGACTTAGTCTGTTCAGGCTGTTATAACAAAATACACTGGTGACTCACAAACAATGGTTCTGGAAGCTGGGAAGTCTGAAATCAAGTCTGGCAAACAGTGTCTAGGGATCGTCCACTGTGTAACTTACAGATCTCACCTTCCTGTTGGATCTTTCCATAGTAGAAGGAGCAAGGTCGCTCCCTGGAGCCTCTTTTGTTTTGTTTTTTAATAAAGGGCACTAATCCTATCTATGGGGGATCTTTCCAAACAACCTAGTCACCTCCCAAAGCTCCAACTTTAAAAGCCATCCCTGGAGGTTAGGATTTCAGCAAATGAACTTTAGCAGAGGGCATGTTTAAACCATAGCAAGGTCCATAACCATAAATGCAATGGAGCATTACTATTTTCACTGTGACAGTATAAGCTTTTTGGAGTTAAGGGTGGGACCAGATGAAAAACATGTAGTGGCAATTTCGAACATGGAAGAAGCAGGATGTGTTCCAAAAATGGATATCTTAGAACTTGTTTTCCCATGGAGATAGCATCAGTTGGTTACTTCCCCAAGGCAAATCTGGAAATGCCTATTTAAACTCTATAGAGGGGCCTAAATATGGCACAACTGCAAGTTTAAAAAGAACTCAGAAAATAGCACTGATGTGCTACAAATGCAGCAAAAGCAGCAGCTCTCTTTGGGTTTTAAACAAATGATGATAAAAGGCTTTGTACTTGTGGATAGCTCTTGAGACTGTAAGGCAAGGTTAATTAGAACACCAAGTCCAAGAGTTTATACTTGAAGATTCTGAAGGGAACTTTAAGAATAGTCAAGGGCCTTTAACATTACTCCAGTGTTTGAGATTTGTTCAACTGCACTTAAAAATGCATAATTTTCCTTTTCCTTAAGTCAATTATCTTCTCTAACATTTTCACATTTTCACACTTACCCTTAAAGTACCATCTCTTGGCTGCTGACTCTCAAATTTGCTTTTTTTCCCCTTTTTTTTCAGTACTAGGGATCGAACCCAGGGCCTTCACATTAAGCTACATCCCAAGTCCCCTTTTTTATTATTCATTTTGACACAGAGTCTTGCTACATTGCCCAGGCTAGGCTCAAATATGCTGTCCTGCTTCAGCTTCTCAAAGTGCTGGGATTAAGAGCTTGTGTCATCATTCTTGGCTTTAAATTTGCATCTTTTTTTCTTTCATTTTTATCGGTACCAGGGATCGAACTCACGACCGCCTGCTTGCAAGGCAGGTGCTTATGCCGCTGAGCTAAATCCCCAGCCCCTTGCATCTTGAGGCCGTATTATTATGTATCTGCCTCCCAGCCTGACATCTCCACTTGGACACTGTATGCACAGCTCAACTGAGCATGGGCAAAATAGAACTCTTGACCTAAAATTACCTCTTCCCAAGTCTTTCCTGTCCCCATAATTGGTAATGACATATACTGGTTGCTCATCCCCAAACCAGGGAAATTGCTTTGTCTCTTCATGTTTCCATCAGACTCCACTTCCACCCTTCCAGCAGCCCTGTTACTTACCCATCCTGGCCTTCCAAGCAGGATGTGATCACTTCTCACCATCTGGGCAGCGTAAGGTCAAGGTCAGCTGTCATTTCTACTCCAGCAGCTTCCTGATTGCTGTCTTTCTTCTCTCCATCCTCAGGAGGATCTTTTGAAAGTTAATGGACACCTCTTCCTTGCTCAAGCTCTCCTAAGGCTATTTTGAGTGGAAAAAAACCCCAAGCCTGTCACCATGTCCTGCAAAGTTCTGTGTGATTTTGCCTCTGCCATCTTTCTTCAGATTCGCATTCCCTCTGTACATAAACTGTACCTCTTTTGAAGCAGCTCAGGCCTTTATATCGCTGAATGCCCCGCCAGGAGTTCACCATGTGACATCTGTCATCTCATCATTTACATCTCACCTCTCTGGTCTCCTCCCCAGAAAGACCTTCCTTGACCTCCTTCTGAAGAGACTTCTGGTTGTCTCCCAGTGTTTTCTTCTTCTCCATAGAATTGAAATCTAGTTTTAGCTGAATCTTCATTTTTTTTTAACTGAATCTTTAATTCGCCCGCCTCTTTTAACTGGTTATAGCCACATGACTACATTTAGGTAACACAATATAAGCAGAAATATAGTGTGGCTGTCTTTAGGAATCATCCTTAAAATATCATTGGCATATCTACCTTTTATCTTTTTTACCTTTTATTCACTCTGCTGTCTGGAGCATGGTTTGATGTCTGGAGGAAGAGCCACCATCTCAGACCATAAAGTAACCTCGGAAATGGAGACTTTGTATCAAAGAACAACAAAGTAGAAAGAGCCTGGCTTGCTGAGAACTACCTGGAGCAGAACTGTCATAATGGCTTTGGACTACTTCCTTTTACTTGAGAGAGAAACAAATTTTTCATCTTGTTTTTCTGGAATCAGTTGGCAGCTGAATTCTAACTGATAGACTGTTGGTGAAGGCAGCCCTCTTTCACAATGATATGCTCCTGTTTTTTCTTTAAAGCACTCAACACTTGGGATTTCCCTATGTGTTTATTTTATATGTTTATGTGTATTTCCATCTGCCTTCATTGATCTGGAATGTAAACTCTGCTGTGTTCACTACCACATCACCATAAACAATAAGAGTGTCTGGAAGATTGTAACATAGGTGTGTAGTAAGTATTTGGGGCTTGAATTGGTGAATAAACATCTATTATGTGCCACAGAGGGGATTTACAAAGATGATTAATACATGTTTCCCTAGTCCCTTCCCTGAAAACCTGAATCAGGTTTTCATCTGAAAACCACTATCAGTCATCCTCACTGGATTAGTGCAGAACACTGGTTTTTGTTTTGTTTTGTTTTTGTTATTTTTTTGAGACTGGATCATCCTACTAGTTCACATTGTCTTGAAATTACTAGGAATCCAGTTGACTATAGAAGAAAAAAAAAAAAGAAATTATTAGGTAACTCAGGTTGGCCTCAAATTCACGGCAACCCTTCTGCCTCAGCCTCCTAAGTGCTGGAATCACAGGCATGCACTACCATACCTGACAACATTGGTTTTAATAGAAAATATTTTGACAATATCTGAAAATATTTTTGATTTGTACAAATTGGGAGCGCTGCTGACATCAAGTGAGTATGGTCCAAGGGTGCCTCTAAACATCTTATAGTGCCTAGGACCTTCCCCCTCCCACACATAACATAGAAATCTCTGATCCCAAATGCCAATGTGGTCAAGGCTAAGAAAACCTAAACTAACCAATTAGATTTTCCAAGGAGGAAGCTGTTTGGGCTGTACAAGTGGAGAAACCGTGGAGTATGAGGACACATGCTAGTGGGCCTCTTTGGTTCAATGAATGAGAATGGGAGTTTAAGTTCCAGGCAGAGGTCACCAAGTTGGCAACTTCTTCAGAGCTCTCCATTGAAAAACCAACATCAGCCATCAACATAATATTTATTTGTTGCAATGGCCATATTTTGAGGACAATAAGAACTCAGAAGAGGCACATCACAGGCTGGGGGTGTACCTCAATGATGGAGCTGCTTGCCTGGCATGCACTTGGGTCTAGGTTCAAGGCCAGGAGGCAAAGAGGGGTGGGCGGTAAAGTCACACACAGAACTCCAGAAGCTAAGCCAGGGAAGCTCTGTCTTTTGTTTTGTTTTGTTTTTGCAGTGCTGGGGACCAAACATAGGGACATATGCACGCTATGGCAAGTGCCTAACACCGAAATACCCCCCAGCCTCACAAGGAAGTTCTTCAAATGGTATTTTCCTTACTAGAAAGAACCGCAGTATAAATTTTCACTTCTCCCATTTTCGTCTGGAAGGTTGAGAATCCCTGCTGCTCAGTGCCATAATAAATTGCTCTATCTCTGTTTAGGTGAAAGGAGTATATCTGCATTCCTGGCCTTCCTGGAAAAAGTAATTTTCTCTTACAGTTACACAAATGATAGATGAGGGAAGTCTAAGGAACAGGAGATAATGGAGGTGATAGTTTCTGGGCCACTATACGTTTTAACTGTCTTTTCTTTTCTTTTCAGCATTTCTATTTGTTAGATACCAGTGTGCTCAGTGACCTTGAGCTGGGCACTTAATCTCCCGGAATGTTCATTTTCTCATCTGCAAATTTAAGGGCTTGGATCAGACCATATGTTAGTTGTCTTCTAGCTCTAAGCAACTATAATGATGGCCCATCTATCATCCACTACTAACAGACAACTGATGAAAACAAGTACCTGAGCTCCAAGGAATAAGTTGGAAAATAGAGGAAAGACCATCTGATTCCTGGCACCACCAACCCTCTTTTCAAAAATAGAACAGTGCCATTAATCTTTGAACTAATACTTCCTAATATATGTTTCTTAGAATGTAGTACCATAAGATATAAAAATGAGACTCTGTGTTCAACAAAGTTGGGAGCTGTGTTAGATTTCCCCATTTTGGAAAGTAACAGTAAATTATTTTAACTTTTTATAAACTCAGTGTTTCTTACTTATTCAATCAGAATACATTTTTTCATTGGGTATTTGTTAATATCCCACAGAACTAGAATTCTATGGAACTCGCTTTTGCTGATTCTTCCTTGGCATAAGACGTCATCCCTTGCTCTGCACCTGCATGAAAAGACAATTATGGAACCTACTGAAACATCCCAAAAGAGACAACACGTTATACAACATCCCTGGCCTCTGATAGAGATGTAGGGCTTCTCCACTTACTCAATAACAAGTAATAACAATATACTTGGTTCACTATTAATAGAAACTCATCTATCAGCATTATTTTATCTTGCTATAACTTGTGATGCAAAAAAGAGACGATTATTATCATCATGATCATCATCATCATCATATTAGGTATTGAACCAAGGCACTTCATTCTGAGCAACCTCTCCAGCCTTTTTTTGAGACAGGGTCTCATTATGTTGCCTAAGCTGGGTTCAAAATTGTGATTCTCCTACTTTAACCTCTTGGAGTGCTGGGATTACGGTAGTATACCACCACACCTAGTTTAAAAGGGAGAAATGTAAACTTTGCCTTTTTGCTGGATTTGTTCTATCATATTCACTATGTGCTTCATTACAGGGAGTAAAATTTTTTCTCTTATCACAGTATTGATTGATGGATACTGGTTGCCCAGAGTATGCTTTTAAAAAAATTTTAGGACAATCAAGCTTGGAGGGAAAAATATATCTTGATTGATTCTTAATGTCTATTGTAGGTGTAGTGCTGTGATTGATTGTTGATGTCTGTTGTGGATTAGATTAATGGAGGGCATGAAATGCTTGTGTATTTCCTTATAGCAATCAGAAATAAATAAACTGGTTTGGTTGGCAAATTAGGACTTAACACCTTTAAGTACCAAAATAAGTGGTAAAGATAATTCTATAGGCTCAGAGAAAGGAGAGTTGCTTCAAGTCATGTGGTAAAGATAAATTGGAGGCAAAAATCGAGCTGCACCTTGAAGAGAACACAGGAAGACTCCTTAAGAGAACTCTCCTGAGAGACAGGTGGTGAACTGTCGATACCTCAGTTTAGCTCACACATCTACAACTACCCTGATGTACAGTACCTCTGCTTCTTTATCCTTATTGATAAAGGATACCTTCCTACCTTTTCTCTAATACAGTGATGTCCAGTAGTAACTTGAGTCACATAGATTTAACTTTAAATTTTCCAGTAGTTACATTTACAAAAATAAAAAGAAATTGGGTGCGGTGGTGTGTGCCTGTAATCCCAGAACTGTGGGAGGTTAAGGCAAGAGGTTTAAAAGTTCAAGCCTTGCCTGGGTTATTTAGCAATTTAGGCAGATCCTGTGTCAAGTAAAAAATAATAATGGGCTAGGGATGTAGCTCAATATAAGGTAACTGAGTTCAATCTCCAGGACTGCAAACAAACAAAAGAAAAGAAAAGAGACTAAGGTATAGATCAGTGGTAGAGTAATTGTGTAGTATGTGGTGAGAACCTGGGTTCAAAAACAGATAAAAGTAATTTAATTTATTTTTTTATCAGTACCAGGGATTGAACTCATGACTGTGCACTTGCAAGGCAGGCGCTTATGCCGCTGAGCTAAATCTCTAGCCCAGATAAAAGTAATTTTAACAATATATTTTATGAAACCAAATATAGCCAAAATGTTACCACGTCATATAATCAATACAAAATTATTTATAAGATTCTTTTCATTGTTTGGCACATTTTTAATTGGGTCATTTGTGTTTGCAGTATTAATTTTTTTTTTTTTAGTTCTTTATTACCATACATACTAGTTTTCTATCAGAACAATAGTGAGCAAAACAAAACAAAAAAACCACCAAAGAACCAAAAAGGAAACAAAAAAACTTCTCCCATTCTGGAAGCCATCTCTTTACCCTGTTGATTGTTACCTTTGTTGTGAAGAAACATTTTAATTTGATGTAATCCCATTTATTGAGTCTTGCTATTACTTCCTGTGCTGGTAGGGTCCTAGACAGTAAATCTTTGCCTGTAATTGTGGCTTCAAATGTTTTCTCTCTGTCATCTTATAGCTATTTCAATGCTTTGAGTTTTTGTATCTAGATCCTTGAGTCATTTTGTTTTGCTTTTATAACAGGGTGAAAGCTAGGGATCTAATTTCAATGTTCTACATATGTATGTACAGTTTTCCCAGTACAATTTGTCAAACGGGCTGTCTTTTCTTTAAAACATATTTCTGACACCTTTATCAAAAATAGCTACAGATGGCTATAGGTGCATGGGGCTGTTTCTATGTTTTCTGTTCTATTTCCACTGGTCTGCATGTCTTTTTTTATGCCAGTATCACATAGTTTTCATAATTTGCAGATTAACTAGAAATTCATTATTGTGATACCTCCAGGTTTGCTCTTTTCCTTAAGATTTCTCTGGCTATTTTTTTTCCTGATTTCATATGACTTTTAGCATTGTATTTCCTATTGTTGATATTTTAATAGAGAGTAAATTAAATCTAGATTCCAGGGGGTAATCTTTTAATTCAATAATATTAATTTTTCTATTTTTATAATCTAAGAATAAGGTATATCTTTCCATTTTCTAATATTTTCTTCTTCAGAGTTCTGCAACTTTTATTTTAGAGATCTTTCACTTCTGTGGCTAGATAATTCTTAGGCATTTAATTTATTTTTGGACATGTTGTAAATGGGATTATCTTCCTGATTTCATTCTTGGTGGGCTAATTATTAGTGTGCAGGAATGCTATTGACTTTTTTTGGTGTTGGTTTTGTATACTGTTAGTTGTTTAAGATACTGTCTTCCTACCTGGCCCAGCGTGGTCTCAAACTCCCTCAAACTTCAGCCTCCCAGGATGATGGAATTACAGGTATGCACGCTCATGTCCTGCTTCATTGTAGTTTTGATTTGCGCTTTCCTAATGATTAGTCTTTCATGTCCTTATTGATCATTTGTTTATCATCTTGGATATGTCTATTAAAGTCTTTTGTCCTATTTTAAATTTTTTTATTTATGTATAGACATTTTTATGTATTTTGGCTATTAACCTCTTATCAAATACACAATTTGAAAATATTTCTTTCTGTTTCATCATTTTTTCTTCATGCTGTTCATAGTATATTTTGATGTTGCAGAATTTAAATCTGTAATCCAATTTGTCTATGTTTCTTTTTATTGTTTATACTCTAATGATGTTAAATTGACTTCCTTGGTTAAGAAAATCAGTGCTTTCACAGTCAAGGAGCTTGTAATATCATCTAAAAATGAAGTCAGTGCTGGAAGGAACTGGGTGGTGGAGTACTGATCTACTGTACATGAAGTCCTAGGTTCCATCTCTCTAGAGCGTTAAAAGAAAAGAAAAGAAAAAAAAAACAAATACTAAGCCAATAGAGGCATGCTTCATGTTTTAATCAACCTGCTTAGATCTTTTTTAGAATCCAAGTGCTTCTTAAGGAAAACACAATGAGCTCTTTCTGATGTGTATTACAAACACACATTACCAATCACTTTCCCATCACTAGGACAATTAAAGGAGAGATTTATTTTGACTTACAGTTTCAAAAGTTTCAGTCCATGGTTATCTTGCTTTAAGAAAGAAAGCGCATAATGCAAGGACCTGGTGGAGGACAGTTACTCAACCCATGGCAGCCAGGAAGCAGAAAGAGAAGAGAGAAACTAGGGACAGGAATACATATTCTTCTCAGCTGGACGTGGTGATGCGTGTCTGTAATCCCAGCACTCAGAAGGCTGAGGCAGGAGGATCAACAGTTCAAGGCCAGCCTGAACTACAAAGTGAGACCCTCTCTCAAGAAAAAAAAAAAAAAAAAAAAAGGAGAGGGGATATACATTCTTTCCACAAAGTCCTAACTCCTAACAGTGCATTCGGCTACTAAACATCAGTGGATGAATCCATTTATGAGTATAGCACCCCGTGACCCAATCACTTTCCACAAGTTCCACTTCTGAACACATGGGACTTTTGGGGGAGCATTTTAGATCTAAACCATATTACCTTCCAAACAGGCTTTATGAAGTTTGCTAATTTATGAATGTAACTGTCCCTTCCTGTGTTAGACATGGGTCTCACCCTCAGAGTCATCTCTCTCACTCTCTTTCCCTGCTGTGTTCCATAACACAGATGTTGTCCCCTGAAGGCTAATGTTTTCCAGGTACCCCTGTAAGCTGGCTCCTCACTGAGTTCAAGCGATGAAAGTTACTGGTGTAAGATTGGAGGGTGACAGTGAGCAGTTTCTATTCTCAAAACTTCTGAGAAAAAATGTGTGGGTGTGTTCTTCACACCAACCAAATTTCCAACTTTCCTGATAACCAACTAGGTGTCCTACAATTCATTTCATTTCTGATACCAAGTACCCAGAGTTACTACAAGCCCCATGGATTAAGGATACAGTCCCACAAGACTGCCACCCACTTTAGATAACAGTCACAAATCCTGAGCTTATCGGCACTTTGTTTTATAAGCAAATATAATGGGCTTGCATCTTAGTAAGTATAAAGCCAAAAAACACGGAAAGTTTTATTATTTGAAGCCAAGGAGGACAGCATGGGACAGTAATGTTTTTCTCTTTTTTTTTTTCTTTTCTCTGATTTTCTTTCTTTCTTTCTTTCTTTTTTTGTATGGAAATTGAACTCAGGATCTTGTGCTTGCCAGGTAGGCACTTTTGCCACTGACCTATATCCCCAGTCTACCAGCAATATCTCTCTTTTTTTTTTTTTTGGTTTCCTTTGTTTGTTTTACCAGGGATTAAAGCTATACTCTTCTACTTGCCAGACAGGTACTTCTGCTATTGAGCTAAATCCTCAGCCAACAATGCTTTTCTTGAGCAAAGAAAATACAGTGATTTTACTGTATTTTACCTGCCATGATTGTTTCATGCCATTAACATAGATCTACACATTTGTTTTGTTTTACAACATCACAATTTATTGAGTATCAATAGATTTGCAAGCTACATCAGTTTCATTTGTATTACTTCACTGGGTATTCCTGGTATCACTTGGGTTATGATCATGGGACTTGTAAGCTCTTTATTGCATTGCGATCTTAATTATCAATATCTACAACATTCAAATCACACATCAAATTTTAAGCAATATAGGTTATAGGAAATCACACATCACATTTCAAGCAATATACGTTTTAGAAAAGCTGAAAAGGAACAAAGAGGCCAGAGGATTTAAAGAAGCAATGCAATGAGTCACTGTAGGTGGCCAGGTATTGAGTTAATGACAATTGCAGAGGTGTTAAAGGTAAGGGTCTTAGCTGCACGGCAGTGGTGCATGTGTACAATCCCAGCAGTCAAGAGGTTGAGACAATGAGATGCCAAAAGTTCAGGGCCAGTGTGGGGCTACGTAATGAGACCCTATCTCAAAAAATCCACAAAAACAAACAAATCCAAAAGCCTTGGATAGCTATGTTGAAGGGGGCAGCAACAATGACAAGGAAGATCATGCTGAAATGAGCCTCGGAACGGCTGGGGGTTCACTGCCTGGCAAGCTTCTTGGCAGGAGCTATGACCAGTACACCAAGGTGGTCCCTGATGAAGTGCCAAGTCAGTGTCCCCTGCTGCAGTCTCCTTTTATCTCTTGGATGGGTGGCTACATCCTTCTTTGACCTGCTGTGTCCGATAAGCTTACAGGTGGCAATTTTTTATTAGCATGAATAAGTGTGTGCCTTATGGTTGTGCCCGGCAGATGGTGCTTGTTTACTTGTTCAACCAAGATGCTGAGTCATGAGTCATTCTACCTTAGAATTTGTACCCAAAATGCAGTAACTCAGGACGAGCTGTCACTCTGTACAGGAGCGTGTATATATTCAGACAGGAAAACACATGCAGGGGTGGGCACATTTCTGAGTAGGCTCAGAATATGACCTACGATCTAAGGTCATAGATCATATGTTTAAAAAGGAAAGATGAACTGGGTATGGTGTCACACAGTTGTAGTCACAGCACTGGGGAGGCTGAGGCAGGATAGCAACATGACACCAGCTTGAGCTACAAAATCAAGACCAGCCTGCCATCTGGGCATGGTGGTGCACACCTATAATCTCAGCAATGGGGAGGCTGAGGCAGGAGGATTGTTGCAAATTCGAAACCAGCCTGGGCTACAAAGTGAGCTCAAGGCCAGCCTGAACTGCACAGTGAGACCCTGCCTCAAACAAACAAAGACCAGCCTGCCATACATAGTGAGACCCTGGCTCAAAAACAAATATACAAACACAAAACAAAAAAGAGGGAGAGAGGAAAAACAAGAAAGAGAAAAAGGCGAAGGAGAATGAAGAAAGAAGACATTTTTGAACATGCTCAGATTATTCTAGTTTTCATAGAAGAATGAGTCAGAGTGACACTCTAACCTTGGCTGGATCTATATAACTTTCTCCAAAGTGTTTTAGCTAAAACAGAAAGAACAGCTCTAAATGCATATTAACCATCTTTTAAAGGGACAGTTGCTTTCTCCCTCATAAGTGTAGGAGTTTGGTCCTAAAGAAGCCTAGTCTCTTGCCAGCTAACAGTATATCTGACCCATAAGCGTAAATTGGAGTTTCTTACAAACCCTCTCTTCTCAGAATAATTTGCTAGAATATTCACAGATCTCAGGAAGGTAATTTACTTGTGCTTACTGATTTATTACTACTTAGCTCAGGAGGAGCCAAGTAGAAGAAGAGCATAGGTCAAGATATGGAGAAGGGGCTGGGAGCTTCCACACCTTCTCTGGAGTACCACCCTTTCAGCATCTCCATTTATTTACATTGCAGCTCTCCAAATACTTTTATTTGTGCTGGGAGGTTTAACCACGGGCCTTTGCATTGAGCTGCATTTCCAGCCCTTCTTAATTTTTATTTTGTGACAGGATCTTGTTAAGTTGCTAAGTTCCTCAGGCTGGGCCCCAACTTGCCATCCTCCTGCCTCAGCTGGGGATTATAGGTATGTGCCAACCTGGTAGGCTGGTTTAGGATCTATGGAAGTTCTATTACTATAGGCATGACTGATTAAATCATTAGTGATTGGCAAATGAACTCAGTTTTTACCCTCGCTCCATTTTGGATGTCCATCACTGGGGCTGAAGATTCCAACCCTCTAATCATGTGGCACTCAACCAGAAGGCTGAGGTCAAGACACCCTTCTGATGTGGTGCATTTAGGCCAGTCCCTGGGCACAGAGCTGGCTGAAAGAGGGAAGGGGGTGAATTTGGAGGGACCAATGGAGAACAGCAAGTGCATGCACCCATACACTGTCCCCTGTTTGGCTTCTTCATAGCCAAAGAACAACATTTGGTCTACCTTTGATGGATTACTGTGAAATCCTTGCATGTGTAGAAAATAGACTGTGTTATGATTATTATTGTTTCTTATTACTTTGCAGCAATGTATCTTTAAGAAAGATTGTGCAATGTATCTTTAAGAAAGATTATGGGAATGGTGGTGCAAGCTTCTAACTCAATATTCTGGAAGGCTGAGGCAGCCTGAGCAACTTAGTGACTTAGATCTTATCTCAGAACTAAACTAAAAAGGTATGGAGATGTAGCTTAGCATGAAGACCCTGGGTTCAATTCTTGGTACTGAAGAAAAAAAAAAAAAAAGATTGTGCCAAACAAAAGCACAGGAGAAGAAAGATTTTGCTATATCATTATATCATGGATGAACAAGTTATAGGTTGACGAAGCACAGCCTAGGAACCTGCTTTTACAAATAAATACTTATTGAAACTGCCCACTCAGTGGTGTTGTGGCTACTTTAGCACTGCAGTGACAGAACTGAGCAGCTGTAACAAAGACCCTTCAAAACCTAAAAATATTTTATCTCTGGCCCTATGAATAAAGTTTACTGATCACTGTGTATATTCCATGTACCAAGAAGGATCAGCTATATAACTTGTGGGTCTTGTTGCTAAATGAAAACGCAGTGCTTCTTGTAAATCCAGGAAGTATTTCAAGATAACATTAAACCAGATGAAAAGTCCTTCTAAGCAAGGGCCAAGTACGATTGGACAATTCACACACTCATAGAGCAACCTTGATGCCAGAAAGCCTCCTGAAAGCTTGTGCAGTGCATGAACATGAATGCTCTAGATGTGACATATGTGGGCAACAGTCATGAATTAATTGACGCACCTCTGTGGATTTTCAGTCCCGTAACTGCTAGGCTATCTTATGTATCTTATCTTTTTATCTGGAGACAGAGTCTTGCTACGTTGTGCAAGCTGTTCTTGAACTCACTATGTAGCACTGGTGGCCTCAAACTTATGGCAATCCTCCTGCCTCAGCCTGTCCTTTTTCTTGTCCTACATTTCAGTACATATCTGTGATGTGGGTAAAACTGTGACAATCTCTTGTAACAGTAATTCTTTTTTTTTTCTTTCATTGCTTCAAATGAGGGCCTTGCACGTACTAGGCAAACACTGTACTTTTATCACTGAGCTATACCCCCCAGTACTCTCTTGTTTTCAAGACTTTATCTTTGCCATCTGCTGTGCTGCAGGTGTGCAACAGACCTCATGGCTTAGAGTTTTATTCATACAATTTTTTTTATACTCTGTAGTGGCAGGTTTGAGGTTAAGTTTTAATATCATTTTGACCATACCACGAAATACAAAGGAAAATGCTCAGCACTCCAAAAAGGTAAGTACAAGAATTTCTGTTGTATGATATTCAGTGAGTTCCCCCAACAACCTATGTTCCAATAAAATCACATGTGCTAATGATCACAGGGCCGAAGTGGCGATAGGATCAGGCTTGACTACTTAATACGTATGCTCTTTGACCAGAGTGCTAAGAAGAATTCAGGACTGAAGGATGTAGCTCAGTGGTAGAACATGTGCTTAGCACATGCAGAGCTTTGGATTCAATCCCTAGCATCTGCCAACAGCAACAACAACAGCCAAAAAAAAAAAAAAGTCCAAGAAATTTCTTCTTCTTTCTATGCCCTTCATGTGGTTTTCAGGTTGGTATCAGATAACACAGGGTTCAATCCAAATTCTGTCACTTACCAGTTGAATGGCCTGGGACAATCTAGTTACTAAGATTTTTGAGTATAATTTCTTCTTATATAAAAAATGGGTGTTTGAGCTATGTGTGGTGATCTACACCTATAATCTCAGAAGTCTGGGAGGCTGAGACAGGAAGACCCCACATTCAAGCCCAGCATGGACAACTTAGTGACTTAACAGGATCTTATTTTTAAAAAATTAAAAGGCTGGAAATTTAGCCCTGTGTTGAGACTCAAAGATTGATCCCTAGTACTGCCAAAATGAATAAACAAATCAACACAGAAAAAGCCAAAGTAGAGATCTGCTAATAAATTTTATTTGCCAGAGTTCGAGGGGTACCAATGATAAGATATAAATATAATAAACATTTATAAAATGGAAGAGGGAGTGGAGAGGGGAAGAGAGAAAGGGAAGGGAAGAAAAAGGAAGGTAACTGTGGAAGACTTAAACGTGATATATCCATGTACCAACTCCCTGTAATAAATGCAATCATTATATACTAGAAATATGTGCTATTAATTTTTTTCCTAGCACTCATCCCAAATGCTTGTTGATGATTTGGAGATTAGACTGTTTTTTTCAACAATTGTATTATTTCATATTCTTGCTTTCCTTATCTGAGATGATGTAATACTCAACCATCTGCTGCTCCCTAATGTAAAAGCCACAGTAAGCCATGTTTATTCTGAAAACCTCTTGCAGGGCCTGGCAGGAAGGCTCCCCTGAGAGGTGGCATGCTTGGGGGATAGCCAAACACCATGCCCAGCCGTGTGACCTTCAAATCATTTTTGCACAAAAGACCTAATAGAACAAGCCCTCATTTGCTTCTACAGAGTAGGATCGTTTTAGTTATAACATATGTAGCAGTCTATTAAAGAAGTCAAATGGTCCTGTTTCAACAAGAGCTCTGAAATGAAGTTTTTAGCCTTCCCTTACTTGGTAGTTTTGTTTTTCATAAAGAGTTAAAGCTGGTCATGGTGGCACATACTTGTAATCAGTACTCTGGGAGGCTGATGCAGGAGTATTGCACCTTCAAGCCCAGCCTTAGTGACTTAGGAAGAATCTGCTTTAAAATAAAAATTAATTTTAAAAAAGGGCTGGGATTTAACTCAGTGTGAAGGCCCAGGGTTCAGTCCCTAGTACTGCAAACCAAGTAAGCAAACAAAGAGTTAAGCTTGGGGCCAAACATAGCAGTGTGTGCCTTTAGTCCCAGCACACAGGAGACTGAGATGGGAGGATTGCTTGGGCCTGGGAGATCAAGACCAGTGGGGGCAACACATGGTGTGGAACTCTTGTCTAAGAAAAAAAAGTTAAACTGCAATACCTGATTGACTTTTTCTTTTTTATCCATACCAGGGATCAAACTCACGACCACCTACTTGCAAGGCAGGTGCTTATGGCGCTGAGCTAAATCCCCAGCCCCAGTACCTGATTGATTTTAAGACAGCTACTCATATAACAGGCTGACCATTATTTAAAATAAATTATAAGAGAAGTACAAGGACAAGCAACTATGTGAGTGGGTTTTAAGCCTCAGCTCTACTATTTGTCCTCTGTAAACCTCTGAATATCATATGTAAATGGTAATAAAAAGAGCAACCAACTTGATGTGATCATCCTGAAGATGCAGTAACAATAAGGTATTTATGTTACTGCCTTAGCACTTTGCAAGTGACAAGTAGTAAAAGTCTAATAAATATTAACTATTGATATTTATGCATTGTATTGTTAATGCGATTATTATTGCCATCATCATCAGATTTGAGTGACTTCCAAGTGTAATCATCTTTTTGTTTGTTTGTTTGTTTTTATACTGGGGATCAAACTCATGACCTTGCTCTTGCCAGGCAGGAGCTTGTGCTGCTGAGCTAAATCCCCGGCAAGTATAACTATTTTTAAAAGTTAGACATTTTTCTTTTTTAAAAATTTTTTTTATTATTTTGAAGATAGTAAAATACAACAAAACAAGATGGAACAAAGCCAATTTAGACAGTGTAGTGAAAATGGTACAGAACTTCACAGCAGGTGACCGGGATAACAGTAATAGGTATCACAGTATATCTCGTTATCTTCACAATATTTGTTCTTTCAGTCAGGTATAGTAAAATAAAATGAAATACAGGACATTATAGAAATTATTAAAACAGAATATTGAATAGAGCAATGCCATTAATCAGAATAAATCAAAACAGTAGTAAAATTTGCCTTCAAAGAGATGGTAGAAGGAAATCCTTCCTATTTGCATATGGTCAACCTCCCAAGAGATGCTCAGATCTCTGGCTCCCATTTGCTAATGGGGGAGGGGGGAAGCGGATGTTTGATTCTCAGCCCCTGTGCTGGTATGCTCAGGACCATGTACTGGGAAGGGGAGCTGGTTGCTTGGTTTCCCAGTGCCCTGACTTTTTTCTTTTATAGATAAACTGTTTCTCCAAACTCCATGGCAAAGGTGGTAAAAACTGCCATACCTCCTCTCCTCTTCTCTTATGCTCAGAGGAATGGATGAATATGTAGATATAGCCACAGGAGGTCATAATCAGAGCCAAGAAAGAAGCCCAGAAAGGCTAAGAAGGGTGAGACAAGCACCAGGTTGTCCTCTGTTTAATTGTATCCCCTCTCCTTTCTCTTCCTTACTATAAAAGATGGTGGTGTATGGCAACATGAGGCTCCTGCTCCTTCATCTCCTTGGGGCTAGCTTGGAACAAAGCTCTTTTCCTTTGTGTGTGTGTGTGTGTGTGTGTGCTTAAGACAGGGTCTTGCTATGCGATTCAGGCTGGCCTTGAGCTCACTTTGTAGCCCAGGCTGGTTTTAAATTTGCAACAGTTCTCCTTCCATAATCTCTCAAGTGCTGGGATTACAGGCATGTGCCAAGCTCTTTTCCTTTGGACCAAAGTTCCCGGCTTTTGTCTGCTGTTTTGGTTGTGGTTCTCTAGGGGAGCAGGGTACACAAGTGAGCTGAAGTCAGCACTTCTCTAACTTCCCACAGGTCACCACTGATGCCCTTTCTCTTGAGCCCAATCTTTGGGGGCCCTGACCTTAGGAGAGCTGTTTAAAAAGCCTGGAGTTAGGAAAGAACCAGAGGAAACAACAGAAACCATAGATTGCTAGGCACAGTGACAAGAGCCTGCAGTCCCAGCCACTTGGAAGACTGAGGCAGAATTGTTTAATCACAGGAGATAAAGGCTGGTGTTGGCCAAAGAGTAAGACTTTGTTTCGTAAATTAGAATAAGAGGAAGAAGAGGAGGAGGAAGCAGAAGAAGCAGCTGCCATGAACTAAATATAGGGGAGAAACAAAAGCCTACCTACCACACTACAAGCTCCTGCTAAAAGGAAGATGCAGTATCTCTGATCAGACAGCAGTAGTCAATTAGCATTCTGAGTAAAAAGATTCACTTCTATATAATCTAATTCTTCAGAAGTACATTTACTAGGTAAGGGAAGAGATATATACACAAGACCTTTTAAAAATGTGAAATGATAACTGTATAAACAATAGATGGCAGAGACTTGCTGTTACATAACTTACATCTTATTTTTATGTCCTCTGATACCGGTTTCATTGTGGGAAGCCCATGAGCTGTCTCCATGAGAATCGCCATGCCCATCATGGGATAGCTCAGGGCCAAATGGGTGACTCTCAGCCTTGGGTCCCCTCCATTTTTAAGAGGCATCATCCTACGTTTATTGTTTGGAGAGCACATGGGTGACTGGGCAGCACGTCTTGTGCCCTAATTCACAGAAGCTTGGCTTCTGCCACATGCTGAGGCAGCCCGAGTGGAGGTTTCAAATGTGTCATGAGGTTTCCCAGCCAAATTCCTCTTGTACCAACTTGAAAACTAGCTATAAAAATAGCACTTACTGAGGGAGTCTGACCTGTGACAAAGATTTCCTAACTAGGAGCAGGGACAAGAAGGCTGCTAAGGGGTTTTTTTTGTTTGCTTTTTGTTAATCTACTTTCGTATCTCTATGATAAGAATTTGACTTTATGTGTTGTTAAAATCACCCTTGCAGCTGAGGCTTCTGTTTGAGAATGAATTTCCTCAAATTTTGGTGCTTATCTGGGGTAATCTCTGGCCAGATTGGGGGCTTAAAGAACACAAAAGGGAGGGCCTTATCTTTTGTTTACTCAGGGAATAAATCTGAGCATCTTAAGTAGGAAGCTCTCTAGGAAAATTCTTATGGTTAAATGCTCTGGGATTGTTCTGTGTTCAGATTCTGACTCCAGGGTCTTTCAGGAAGTAGGAAAGAGTCAAGTTGACATTGAATTTACAATATGGTTAAAAAAAAAAAAGAGTCAAGTAGCTCATAGCGTTTTGTTTTTAATTATATACTATAAATTTTATGATTTCAAAGAGAAAAAAAGAAAAATGAAAATGAAATTTCAAAATACATCAATCTGGGGGCAACAATGGTATATACTTAGTGCATTAACGTCCGCAAATCATTCACCTAGTAGCTCACAGTTTGGTCTTTATTTTTAAAATTTTAAGCATGGCTCTTCCTATGTTGTCCAGGTTGGCTTTGAACTTGAGCTCCTGCTTGTCTCCCGGTTGTTAGGACTTATATGTGTGTGACACTACATCTGACTTGCTTCAATTCTGGAGGCTCTAAGTATCTTTAAAAATGTTAAGGAGTCTATGTTCATTGAAAAAAGTCTCAAAAGGCTGAGGCAGGAGGGCTGCAGTGAGTTCAAGACCAGTCTGAACTGTATAATAAGACGCTCCCTCAAAAACACTAACTATAGTAATAACTAACAAATCAACCTAAGGGACTGAGAGGTTAGCTCGGTGTTAGTTTGTGTTTAGCATGTATAAGGCCTTAGGCTCAATCCTCAGCACCAAAAACAAAGTAAAATGCAAAAAAACCCCGCAAACATGGCATAAAATTTGTGATGTGTGTGTGTGTGTGTGTGTGTGTGTGTGTGTGCATGTGTGTGTAAAATTGTGACTGCGTGCTAGGCAAATACTCTACCACTGAACTATACCTCCATCCTCTGTACCATATTTTAAATTTCCTTTCTTAACAATGAAAAGCTTTTAACATGATGGGGGGATGGCTATGATATAATGTGATTATCTACTCACCTCCTAAGATATTAATGGAGTTTGTTAGGAAGACCTCAGGCACAGCCTCTGCAGGGGTGTGGCCTGGTAAGGGTGCATAGTGGAAAAATCCGGAGCTCTTTCCTGTGAGAGTGGCTCTGTGTATAGCCTTGTTAGGCGACGACATCAAATGTTTAAATTTGAGGCCACTGACAAATAGGAAGCTGGGGCCAAATGTCCATTCTGTCTTTGCCTGAAACATTCCATACCTGGGCCTGCGGCTTCCCACTGGGTGACGGAGGGAAGGCTACATAGATTCTCTTGGCATCCAAGTCCTTCTTTTGTGAAGTGCCTCATTGGGGTAACTACTTCACAGTGCGGTTTGGGAGGGTTCCATGAAGTAACTCTTATTGACCATTTGTGAGGTATTAGTAAAAAAATGCTCAACAAATATTAGCCCGAGTCAGTCTCTATTAAGTGTTAAAGCCAAGACTCAAAGCCCTGGCCCAAATCTACTTAATTAGTTTGTGTGGTCACTGCCCACAGTAAGAATATTCATTTTCTCTTTGTTCATTCAACATTTTTATCATATGATCACTTTTGGTTTTTAAAAATTTTATTTTACAAATACAGTGCTTGTTCTTTATCCTATTTAGGAACCTAGCAAGAAGCAAAGGAGAAGACATTATCTGTATTCCACTTACTAGATGGTTTCAACATTAGGTAATGGTAACAAATTTTCTTCTCTTTTTCCTGTGAGCACTCCTACCTCTTCCCCTTTGCCCCAGGACTGAGGATTGAGCTATATTCCCAGCCCTTTTTATTTTTTGTTTTGAGATGAAGTCTTGCTAAATTACTAACTTGCCCAGGCTGGACTGTTGCGATCTTGCCTTGGCCTTGCAGAGTGCTGGGTTTATGTCGTGCCCTTTTGGTTTTAAAACTGGGTCAAAGCCATAGCAGATGGTCATTTTGGAACTTTATACTCTTGTAGGTTTTGGTTTAACGTGTTAACATAACACTTTTCCAATTTCATTAAAAATGCTTCATAAATATAATTTTAAATTGCTTTTTGAGATGGGACCTTATTCTGCTGTTAGGCTGGTTTTAATCTCTTAGGCTCATGATCCTCCTGCCTCAGCTCCCTGAGTAGCTAAAACTATAGATACCCACCATGAAGGCCAGCTTTAAATATAGGTTGTAATGACTGCAGAAAACATCAACCCTAAATGTACTGTTTCCTAATTTGTTTCTCTTGTTTGGCAGTGGTTAATCTGACACCCCTCTCCTTTGCTATAAGGGATCTAATCAAGGGTTGGGATTATAGCTCAATGGTAACGCATATGCTTAGCACATACAAGGCCCAGGGTTTTACCCCTGGCACTCCATGAAAAATGATGAGAGTGAGATGAATACTTCTGCATCCGTCTTATTCCATAGTTTGGATAATGTCCACTTGTCTCTCCTGCTTCTTCAGTGCTTACTGGGAGGCAGTTGCTGTGCTGTGTGCAAAGTATAAAGGGGGTAGAGCTCTGACAGGTGTGACCTTGGGGCTCACAGGAGGCCTAACCTAAGGGACAAGCAGTTGGTCAATGTGCAGAGAAACTCAACACTTGCACAGGGTAAGCGTCTTATCAAGGAAAGAAATAGTGTATATGTCCAGAGTACCTGGAAGCTTTTTTGGGCAGGAGATCAGGCAAAGTTTTCTGAAATGATGACACAGGTCTTATAAAACATGGCAGGGGCCAAGATGACAAAAAATACATACTTAAGACCCCAAAGTTGTGTGTGTGTGTGTGTGTGTGTGTGGTACTGGGGATTGTGTGTGTGTAGTACCAAGACTTTCACTGATCTACATCCCTAGCCTTTAAAAATTTTTTTTGTTATATTGAGACGAGTCTTCTAAATCACAAATTGCCCAGGTGGAACTTGAACTTGTCCTCCTACCTCAGTGTCCCAAGCATGTGCCACTGTGCCTGGTGCTAGGGCTCCAATTTGAAGGATGGATTCACTTAGGCTTGTGTACGAGCAAAGTTGTAAGTGTGGGTACCTCTTTAAACTTTGCACCCTTGGATCCCTGCTAGTCCCAGTACTGGCAGGAACAAATGCAGGAATGGCACTCCAGCTGGAAGCAGCTGCCGCTGCCAGAGCTCAGAGACTGAAGAAGCTTGTTATGTGCTGGAGAAAGGAATTTGGTTCCCATAACAGGACTACAGTAGAGAATGCTCATGGAACGACAGCACAGATCTATGAAAAGAAATGAAGAAAACAGTTTGAAAGTTTTGAGAGCGTTCATGTTTTGTTTGTTTTTTTCTTTTTTGTTTTTTATCGGTACCAGGGATCGAACTCACAACTGCCTGCTTACAAAGCAGGCGCTTATGCCACTGAGCTAAATCCCCAGCCCCAAGAGTGTTCATGTTTGACACATAGTTTTAAATATCCAAGCAGTGTTTTAAAACTCCCAATCTTTTCCTCAATGGTTTAGCATGGTCTATAATTCACATATACTGGATTGAGATGTGAGCTTCTTTCCATATCTCAGTGCTTTTTCCATTTGCAAAAGCTTGAGCTCCCTATTTCCTATTATAAATCTTTTATTTTGCTCTTATTTATATTTTGAATTTCTCATATAAGAGAAACTATATAATATTTAAACTCGTCTGATTTATTTTACTTTTTAGTGCTTAAGGGCTTTCAAGTGTGGTTCCCAACCTTGGTTGCATGTTAGGATATCCTGGGGAGATAAAGAAAAAATTATGGATGCCTGGGTCTATGCCAAGGGACCTTGACCAAGGGGATCTGGGATGAAACGTAGACGAGGGGAGTTTTGTGAAGACAAAATCGGGAACCACAGTTAGGACTCTGTTCTAGAGGTGAACTAAAACTTCTTTGGGATAATGGCAGTGTAAGAGAGACTGATCAATTGATTGATTGATTCTGCAATGCTAGGGATCAAAACCAGGACCTTGCTTATGGTAGGCAAATGCTCTGTTGCTGAGCTACATCCACAGGCCCAGAGATAAGATTTGACAGCTTCTTATATATTCGTTATTTTTAAAATCCATTTTATTCATAGATAGGAAGAAAGAAAGAGAAAGAAAGAAAGAAAGAAAGAAAGAAAGAAAGAAAGAAAGAGAGAAAACTGCAACAAAATTTTAAAGTTTGTCAGTCAGGAGATAACAATGGTACATACATTTCTTGTATATTCTTTATGATGACAAGTCTGGATTTTATTATAAGATGAATAGGATGTTGTTGATAGGCTGCAGGTAGCATGGTGAAATGGTCTGATTTTCATTTTAAAGACAGTCGCTTGGGCTATGTGCAGTGGGTTTCTTTAGGACAGATTACCAAAAGTGGAATTATGGAGGAAAGGGTACTAATGATTTTGGAGACATACTGTTAAACTGCTTCCCAGGAAATTTCTGCCAAATGATACTCTGCTCTCACACTACCCCTTGTCCAACACTAAATATTTTCAAGGGTTTATTATTTCTATGGGAAGAGAAAAAAATAAGACATTGAGCAACTGGATAAAACCTCTTCCAGGAACCTTTATTTTCCTCCTCCATCATTGGTCAAAATATCCTATGTCTCAGAACAATCATAGCTCTGGTTTTTAACTAACATTTACAGATTGCTTACTATGTGACAGGCATTTTGCAATGTACCTTGCAGGCAAGAATTTTAATGTTTCTATGAACTCTCTCAATATCCCTAAGAAGTACCTAAGTAGTACCTATGCTGGTACTACTATTTTATTTTTATTTTGTGATGCTGGACATCAAATCTAAGGCCTTGCCCATGTTAGGTATGTGCCACCCTAAATCACATTCCCAGGCCAGTACTGTGTTTTGTTTTGTTTTGTCTTTTTGAGACAGGGTCTCACTATGCAGTTCAGACTGGCCATCAGCTCACTTTGTAGCCCAGGCTGTTCTCAAACTTGCAACAATCCTCCTTCCTTAGCCTCCAGAGTACTGGGATTACAGGCGTGTGTGCCACCACACCAGGCTCCAGGCCAGTAACATTATTACTTCCGTTTTACTGTAACAGCCAGGAGCTTGCCCACTCTTCCTCCTCTAACAAATGGTGAAGTCAGAATTTGAATTCAGAACCATTGCTTGAATTACTCTGTTGTCATTTTGTGATTTGAAAAGATTACAAGGACTCAAAATTTTTCTTAAGGATCTAAAGGTCTGGTTATTCTGATGCGAATCATTTTTTTGTTATCATAAAGCAAACATTTTTTCAGTTTTTTTATTAGTACATGTTTGTAGTACATAGTGATTACATTCCCTGTGGAGAGTTGACATATGAAGATATCATGTTTTAATCTTTCTTCAACCCCTTTCTATCTTTGCCATTTCCCTTCTTTCCATATCTCAGTTCTTTTTCCATTTGCAAAAGCTTGAGCTCCCTATTTCCTATTATAAATCTTCCATTTTGCTCTTATTTATATTTTGAATTTCTCATATAACAGAAACTATATAATATTTAAACTCGTCTGATTTATTTTACTTAACATTATCATCTCAAGAAACATTTATTTTCCTACAAATGACTTAAGTTTCTCTTCTTTAGGGCACAGTAGTACTCCACTATGTGAAAATACTACAATTCTTTAAGCATTCATCTGTTGATGAGTATGTACACCACTTTCAACATTCAGTATTCATGAATTCTGTTGCCATAAACATGAATATGTATGTATCCCTGTAATATATCACCTTTAAACTCTTTTGGGAAGCTACATAGAAGGGGAATTGCTACTAGCCATTTTTGGACTCTGAATAATTCATATAATTTGGTCATTGCATTATTTTGATCAACCACTAAGGAAGTCAAAATGATTAACTGGCACATTATCCATTTGCTCATAGGTGTGAGAGTCCCAAAGAGGAGGGAGTATCAATTGACTTCGTACAGAAGATGTAAAAAATTGGGGGAAAAGGGTGGAAGGAAACTCTGAACTTATAACAGAAAAGACTTTTTTAAAAAATTTTTATCAGGGCAGGGGATTGAACTCAGGATCACATGCTTGCAAGGCAGGTGGTACTTATGCTGCTGAGCTAAATCCCCAGCCCAAGAAAAGACTTTTGGAGAAGAGACATCTCTGCTCTGAGTAAGAGAAGTTTGCAGGGTGGAGAGAGGAGATATTTAACAGACACACATTGTAGTAATTTCATTCATTAATTCTTTTTTTTTTTTTTGTCTTTTTGAGACAGGGTCTTATTATGCAGTTCAGGCTGGCCTTGAGCTTACTTTGTAGCCCAGGCTGGCTTCAAACTCTCAACGATCCTCCTGCCTCATCCTCCTGAGTGCTGGGATTACAGACGTGCACTACCATGCCTGGTTTAGTAATTTCTCACAGTAGGTTTTACTTTTCAAATTCCTACTCTGAGTTCCTGGAGGGTAAGAATTGGGTCCTGATGACTTTCTTGTCCTCCAATTCTTAGTTGGTAAGTGTTCAACAAATTTTATTAAATGTTAAATGAAAAAAATTGTGATTAGACATTATGTTAAAGATTTGTATGTTCATTATTGCTTATGTAATTAAGCATCAAGTACAAACAAAACAAGAACATATGGTTGTGGTATCCTCCAAAGTAGACAGGTAACACTGCGCTTAGCTAGGACAATCTTAAAGGTTTTTTTTTTAATAGTAGGACCCTGCCTCAGATATTCCCCTCAGCAAGAGGGAGGTGGGCAATTTGAGGATATCCAGGACACTTCAGGATGCTGTGTATGATATAGGATATATCTGTCTTCGTTCAAAGAATTCATTCAGTTTTATTGAAGTTACTTATTGTTATCATTTTTTTTTTCTTTTTGCGTGCTGGAGATTTAACCAAGGGCCTTGCATGCTGCAGGCAAATGCTTTACTATGAACGACTTCTCCAGCCCATCAATTTTATGTATCAGGTTGTCATCAATTTCTAGTGGAACTTTATTTGTGTCAAATATCAACACCATTTCAGAGAGAGGGAGAAAAGTTTATTTGAAATTTTGACTTTCCATCCTTTAGGACTGGAATGATCGATCCCAAAGGTGGTGGTGGGTGAACATATATAGAGATATGCCCTCATAATGAAGTACTTTGGGAATCATTTTTAATTACACAACAGATGTAACAAACTGATAGGTTAAGACTCCTTATGCAGATAAGGTTATGACACCTCCTTATTCATCTTCTTAAAAATGTATCTGCATCCACATAAGGTATCAGGTACTTAGTAAATTATTTTGGGGACGTATGTGTGTTTGTGTGTGTAAACAGTACTCAATTTGCCCCCCTTTAGACTTTTTAGGTTAGGAAAAGTGGGCAACTGTTCGGGTGAGAGGATTTCAAAGCACATTTTTTTAATTTGTTTTTGTTTCCTGAGGATGAAACCCAGGAGGAAATTGCACACGTTAGGCAAATGCTCTAACCACTTTGCTACAAACCAGGCCTTAATATACATTTTAAATTGCATGAAACAGTTTGATGTTCGTGGCTTTTTACACTGTGCAAAGGATTCCGGAGTCAATGAACACATTTTTAAGGGCGAGCTGGGAAGGTGGGTATGCATGCATACCCTTCACTTTTTGTCCTCAAGAACGTGAGCAGGTAGGCGCTTGTGAACCAGAAGGGCATGCAGGTGGGTGAGGGTGCAGGGACACCCGCGCCCCTCACAGCAGGTCTTTGACTGGGCTTCGTGGACACCCGACTGCTCCGCTTTCTGTGGTTCAGATGCTTTCCAGGGAGCGTTTCAGAGGGTGTATACCTACAGGCTAGGTGGAATCCCCTCTCCCATGATCCTCCGCGGCGGTGCCCAGACTGCAGCGCAGTAGGCAGGGCGTGAAGGCGAGGCCCGGGGCTGTGACGGCGGCCACGCCTTGCGACGCCACGCCCACCAGATCCGGACACGCCTCACAGACCACGCCCCTCTCCCCAGGCTCGGCGGGCTCCGGCACCGCCCCTCGTTCCCAGCATGCCGTGCGGCAGCGGCGGCGCGGCGGGCGGAGCCGGGAGGCGGGGAAGCCGTGGCCGAGAGAGCGTGAGGAGATACCGCCACCGCCTCCTCACCGTCCGCGTCCTGCTGGGCCCCGGCGTTGCGGGCCACGCACGGCCCTGGAAGATAGGTCCCCTCCTCTGCCTCCTCCTCGCCGAGTCGCTCCCGCCTCCTTGTCCTGCGCTGCGGGCTCAGGCGGAACCCGGAACGGCCGTCCGCCTCCCCCGCCCTCCGCCTCCTCCTTCTCCTCCTCCTCGGCTTCCTCCTCAGCCCCAGACCCGAGCGGAGTGTCGGCGGCAGCCGGTTTGGGAGGCGACTCGCGCTTCTTCGGGCGGCGGCGCTTGGCCATGTCGTGTCGGGGAAGGTAATGAGCCGCAGAGCCCCGGGGTCTCGGCTGAGCAGCGGCGGCGGCGGCGGCACCAAGTACCCGCGGAGCTGGAATGACTGGCAACCCAGGTGGGTGACCGGCGCCCGGTTCGCCGCCTCGACCTCCCCGGCCCCGCCTGGGCCGGTCGAGGCCTAGGGCCGCGGGGCCAGGAGGCGCGGCCTAGGCCTTCCACCTCCCGGGAGTCGGGCGCGGCTGCCTGGGTCTCCTCCCGCCCCGGCTGGGGAAGGAAGGCCGCAAGGAGGCGAGGCCTGATGCCTCCCTTCCCCGCTTTTCGGTTCCCGGCGGGGGTTCTGCTTTAGAGATTGGGTCTGGGAAGGTGGAGGAGGAGGTCTGCTGGCGAGGGCATTCCAGGACCACTGTCGACCCCTCTTGAAGTTTAGATTTGAGTTGAGGTGTCCTCAGCAGCCTGGATGCTTCCTATTACCCATTGAATTCTTTCGTCCCTCTCACCTTTCCAGTTCCCACGTGAGGGACCTCCTTATCTGGGTTCCGTTCCTGTGACTCGCACGTGTTAATATTTTTTACAAAGTCCCTTACTCTGACTTCAGGCGTGGCACTAGTGTGGTTCGCGATGAAATTGTGTCACTGTTAAATGGGTTCGACTCATTCTGGTCCTGAGTTTTCTTCTAAAGTACAGTGGTAAGTCAGTCACTCTAGTGAACAGCGATTCATACCTGAATACTTGAGTGTGAGTTTGTTGAGCACGCAGGAAAATTTTCCTCTGGTGCAGAGTATTTGATCTTAGACCTCTCTCTGGAACCTGTATGGATTTGAATGTTTTTGGAGTATTAACTTTTTAATTTTGTTTTTGGAATATTAACTTTAAAAATAATAAATTTGATTTTCTTGTCTTTGTGATTAATCATGCAGCGGTGGTGCCTAGTTTACAGTTGATTTAATCTTAATGAGTAAATGCTTGGTAATATTCAGGTACTATTTAGAATAGTACACTGTCTAGAAATCCTTAAATATGCGTACATACATGTACATTTGATTAAAAGTTTTCTTTCCTTTTTCAGAAAGTTTTAGGACTACCTAGTAAGGGGATTTTAGTTCTAGAAACTAGTCAAATAAATGTAAGCATACATTGTTGGGATGTCTGCTTCCTATTCTAATTTCAGCAGTGTTTAAAAGTGCAGAGTTTAATAAAATGTTAAGACTTTAACATTCTAAGACTTGATGGAAAGTCTAATCTTTAATAATACTGAGTGGTACATGTGTCATTCTGTTTCTCATTCTGAGAATTTTTGTATACAACTAGGTGATTTTAAAAGTTAGTTACTGGGTCGGGTATGGTGGTGAACACCTGTAATTAATCCTAGCACTTGGGAGGCTGAGGCAGGAGAATCGCCATGAATTCAATGCCAGCCTAAACTACACATCGAGACAGCCCCCCTCCCCCCCAAAAGTCTGACTCTAGATTTGAGCTGTTAAAGTTAAAAAATTGGTGAACGTTTTTGTTTTGTTGTGTTTTGATACGGAGGGCCACTTCCCCCAGTAGCCCTTCTTAATTAATTAATTAACTTATTTTTTGGAGACAAATCTCACAAAATTCCCATGCTCATCTAGAACTTGTGATCCTCCTCCCTTAATCTCCAAGAGTATTGAGACTGTAGGTGTCTACCACCTCACCTAGGTGAAAAACATAGTTTTGACTTGTCCTATACAAGTGGTTTTAAGTGCTTTAAATAAATTGACTAGTATTATCTGTAATCCCTATGCTTCAGTTGTTTTCACTTTTTTGAAATGTGTGAAATTTAGTCTTAGGCATCTAATGCAGTAGGCAGGAAATCAAATTGAATTTGAGAGTGCTTTAACGATGGATTTTTCTATTACTTTTCACTATTTTGACTTGTAAGAGAATTTAGTACTGCAATTCATTAGAGGACTACAGCCCCTTACCAGGTAGTCCTAGAACTTTTGGAGAGAGGAAAGAAAGGCTTGTAGTTTTAAATAAATGCAGTAACAGAATTGCAGCCATGTGCTGGAGCACTTGATCTCAGGACTGAAAGATATGAAGCAGAAAGGCTTATAGTTAAGGAATATGTGCAGAGCTTATTAATAAATACTGCCCATGTTATTTCTCTCAAGTGTTTTCTTGGCTGTGTGAGTGTGTGTGAGGAGTGGGGTGGGAATAGGGGTTTTGCTTATGCTCTGCAATAAAGTCTCAGAACTCAAAACCTAGGTAGTTGATACTGTGAGAACCCCTTGGTTACCTGAAATAATAGTTTAGAAAGTTGGGCATATTTGATTTTCTCCAGTTGTAGTGAGAATAAAGTATGGACATACCCCATAACTCGATTTATTTGCCAGGGAGATTAAATTGATTGATCTACATACCCAAATTAAAAAAACCTCGAATATTTGCTGTTAAGTCGTACGTTTTCATACATAAAATTTGAAGTTATTCTGTCCCTTCTCTTCAGAAAGTGTCAAATTCCATTTAACTGACAGAATGGAGATTGATCTTTCTACTTAAGTGGGTTTTTTTTTTCCCAAGCATTTTCAAATGCAAACAGAATATAAAAATTCCATCTGAATCATTTTGATTTTTTAAAAACTTCTTTTTCTATATCATTTCTTCTTTGATTTGCATTTTTGAGAAAATGGAATTTTTTTTTTTTTTTTTTTTTTTTTTTTTTTGAGATGTGGTCTTGAGGCTGGCCTCAAGCTCACTTTGTAGCCCAGGCTGGTCTCGAACTCGCAATGATCCTCCCACCTCGGCCTCCCCAGTGCTGGGATATAGGCATAAGCCACCATGCCCGGCTGAAAATGAAATTTTTAAAAAGCAGTTTTTAGTGGTTTCTTTTAATATTTGCCAGTTAATCAGGAAACTGACAGTTGAGTCCATGGTGGCCACACAGAATACTTTTCTTCACATACAGGAAGTGTTCCAGGTGGCTAAATAATGTCATGGCAACAGATCAAGCCCACTTTCACTAGAAACATATTTTTAAGAATATTTATAATAGCACTGGTTTATAATTGTCCTTTTTATTAGCTATAATCTCCACATTTAGTATGGTTAGGCAAATGAGTGATAATAGATCAGTTTTATTACTTAATCTGTGGATCCCTCACAACTAAAATTGAGATTTTGGAACCCTATGGATGCCACTTGAGAAACAGTTGTGTAGCTTTTTATTACAAAGGGATACCTGATCTGTGAAGTTAATATATTTGTTCTCTAAAAGATCTTTCACTGCCATTTCCCCACCTTTTTGAGAAAATCATTTGGTTGTACCAGGCAAGATAAAAATCAGAATGATTTCTTTCTTTCTTTCTTTTTTTTTTTTTTTTTTGAGACAGGATCTTGCTATATAGTCTAGGCTGGCCTCATAGCCCAGCTAGTATTACCATTTTCCTGCTTCAGCCTCCTCAATGCTAGGATTACAGGCATGTGCTGTCACTTCTAGCCAGAATGATGTGTTTTAAAGTTACACATGGCTGGGTGTGGTGGCACATTCCTGTATTCCCTAGGCTCTGAGAGGTTGAGGCAGGAAAATTGAAAGTTGCCTAGATTTGGCAGTTTAGCAATTTAGTGAGACCCTCTCAAAAATAATAAGGGCTGAGGTTGTAGCTCGGTGTACAGGTCCTGGGTTCAGTTCCTAGGATTGGGAAAAAAGTTAAATGTATAGTAACTGTTACACATTTTGATATTCAAACATATTGAATGGTACAGGTTAATCCATGAAAGAAAATAAAACATTTAGATCATCAGAAAGCAAGTATGTTTTATTTCTACACCTGAAAATTTTAGAATTTATAGATAACGTTGGTTGTCTTGTACCCAAGCTTACCTTTCTAAACTTTTTTAGAAAGGTGGAGGAAATAGTTCCTTTTTCTTCTTTTATTTTGTTTTGTGTGTGTGTGTGTGTGTGTGTGTTTCAAACTGAGGACCTGTACTTGCCAGGCAGTCGCTGTGCCTCTGAGCTATATTGCTATGTTCTTGGCTCCTAAACTGGTTTTTTGAGATAGGGTTTTACTGTGTATCCAACACCAGCCTCAAACTTGTGATTTTTTGCCTCAGCCTGGGATTACAGGTTCCTACCACTGTTATCTAGCTATTTCTAGACTTCTTAAAATTTCTGTATTGGTGATCAAACCCAGGGCCTCACATATGCCAAATGCTCTACCACTGAGCTACATCTCCAGGGTAGACTTCTAAGTGGGTGAAACTGGAAGTTAAAAAAAACTTCCATTTTTGGTAGCAGATCAAACTTCTCAATAGTATAAATACTGTATCTTTATTCTTCATATGCCCAAAAGATAGAAATGTAGTGAAGTCAGAACAGCCAGATACTATTATGTCTGATATTAGAAACTGGAGTTTTGAAATCTGTGAAATCAGTCATCTATTTAGCCTTATTATGAGTTTGTGTTTTCTACCATCTAGAGGTACATAGTTTTGTGAATTACGTAAAGGGTAAACTTAAAAGGAGTTGCATATTTTGTAGATATAAATGGTACTTCAATAGAATTTAATGAGAGTGTGTGTGTGTGACAGTCTCACTGTTGCTCAGGCTAGTCTGTAATTCCTGGGCTCAAGTGATCTTCCTGCTTTTTCTTCCCTGGTAGCTGGGACTATGGGCATATGCCACCATCCCCTTGTGGATACTAATTCTACCAGTTCTGTACCCCAGTTTTCTAATAATGCTGAGGAGGCTTTTCAGCCTATGTGTATGATTGTTTAATTTTGGAGTGTAATGCTTGTAGTTTCATTATAAAACTAAGTATTTCTCACAAAACATGTGAAAATTATTGTCTTTAAATTCAGCCTTCCCCTATTCTATTTTAGTTCTCTTCAAAATAGAGATTGTAACTTTTTTTAAAATAGGAGATTATGAAATTTTTTTTATTTTTTATTTTTTTGGTCTTTTTGAGACAAGGTCTTGCTGTGCAGTTCAGGTTAGCCTTGAGCTCACTTGGTAGCCTAGATTGGTAAACTCCCAATGATCCTCCTGCCTCAGCCTCCCAAGTGCTGGGATACAGGCATGAGCCACCATGCCCAGCTCTATGAAATATTCTTTTTCAGTGGAATTGTTCTAATCAGTACTGATGCTTCACTTGTGACTCATAAAATCACTGTCTTCAAGGACTTATAGATTAGTATGAGAAGTAAGGAAGGGCTTTTAAAATGGCAAAGTATAAATACTGTGTTAATAATTCTTAATATATTGATTTTATTATATTACTAATAGAGTTTGAAACCTGAAGATTCAAGAGTATGGAAAGTCACATTGTTGACTAGGAAGGTATGAGTAGTAAAACTAGTTATATAATTTTGACAATAAATTTGGGAGGAAGCTCCAAGGAGAAGGAAGTAAGGAAAAAAATTCTAAGTTTGGTTAAAGGGTAAAGGTATATAGGAGGAGTAATACAAGTAAGAGGTGAAGCTGAAGACTGAGTTGGAACCATATTGTAGGCCTTGAATTATAGGAGGTTTTTTTGTTTTATATTTTGTTTTGGAGTGGCTTTAGGAAATCATTGAAATTTTGCCAGTAGGAAAGTGACATAATTTAGGAAGACAAATCTAGTTACTTCTTGAAGGTGTGTGTGTGTGTGTAAACTTCTTAACAGTAGATAACTTGACAGTCTAAACAAGAGATTGCTAAAGACCTGAGTATCATATTCTGTTTTCAGACAGAAGTATTTAGCCCAGTATGTGGGAATTTCCACAAACAGAAGTCCTTTATTTATTAAGATGATCCACGATGATCCATGCTATTTTTCATCTGCTCACACTTCAGTTTACCTTAGTATACTTACATGAAATATCATAGTTTGTAAAATGGAGTGTGGCCCATGGCATCTTTTGGGAACATTGAATTCTCACAGTTTTTTTTTTCTTTTTTGTAAGACAGGTTTTCTCTGTGTTCAGGCTGACCTTCAACTCACTTTGTAGCCCAGGCTGCAGTCCTCTTCCCTAAGCAGAATGTGTGCTACCACTTCTGGATAAATTTCTGCAACTCTTTAATGTTTCTTGCCTTCACTGCCTGACATATAATAAGCATTTGGTTACCTTCCATTTGTTTTTTTCTTTTTTTCTTTTTGGACAAGGTCTCACTTTGAAGTTCAAACTCTTCTTTCCCCAACCTTCATTGGACTTCATTATGGATTCATGTAGCTGTTTGTTTCATGTCCTTTTGTATTATTGTTACTATTATTTTGGTCACCTGTCTTTGGCTAGCATAGTTTTCCCACAGCCTGTTTTATTTTGGGAACTGCAAAATAAGATATACCTCTTGTTGAACAGAGGTCTAAGAGCAGATTACAGAAGTAATTGTGGTTTAATTCCTTTATAAAAGTCTAATTTATATATATTTTTTAAATATAGAGTTTGACCTATATTACAGTTTGTTTGTGCAGAGTTTTTTTTTTTTTCCCCCCCTTTTTGGAACTGGGGATTGAACTTGCAACCTTACACTTGCCAGGCAGGCACTTAAGCCACCGAGCTAAATCCCAGTCCTAATATTGGTTTCAAATTAGTCTGTTCCATATTATGCATTGTATACCTAAGTGGACATCTTTTTTGAACTCCATTTTGAAATTTGAGATAACATTTACAAATGTGAAGGTCTTAATTCACTTTAGTGAATATCAACAAATATATTCACTTCCTGTAACTCTGACTTCAATTAAGTGACTGATACACAGTTGACTTGAGTTGGAAGCTGCCCATTACTTACAGCCAGTAGTATATGCGTAGATCTTGCTTTGAAATCTTGTAAAAAGGAGGCCTTTGAATGTTGTCTTATAATTTATCAGTATAGAGTTAATAAGCATTTATAACATTCTCATCTTCAATATATTTCTATTTCTGTCTTGCTAAAACCATTGCTACCTTATGTGGGATAGTTGAAGATCCCATTGAAAAACAGTTTCAGGTGGTAGGACCACCATTACCATTTTCAGGCATTGGAGTCCAGAAACAGACAGGTTCATGAACCTCTCTTCACCTTTGAGATACCAACTGTGGCTTTACTCTGCTTTTCATACTGTCCCACATCTAAATTTGTACATCTTTTGAGCCCTACTCTCCTGTTCTGCCTTCTGTGATCTCTCTCCTTTCCGATTTTGCAACGAATCTCCAATGAAAGTGAACATTTGCTTATCACTTTATCCATTTTTTTCCCTTTAGCTAGTTAGGTTCCTAAGAGTTGAGACTGAGTTATTTTTCTCTCCTGCTTTGGTGTCTTAATTGCACAGATGCACTCCCTAGGCTCATACCTGCCATAGGTCTTTGCATGTGCTGTTCTTGCTGTGCAGTGGTGGCTGTAGCTGCTATAGAACATTGCCCTAATTGAAGTGCTTGACTTGGCTGCTGTCCTGTGACCTAAAAGTTAGCCTTTTTAGCTAGAGAAGCAGCCTTCTACAGAACCTTAATCCTAGGTTTTCTTCTGAAAATTTTCATGTGTATTCTACAATAAAACATAACCTTCACTTGTGTGGATCTTTACAGTTTACTTCTGTATCTTCCCTTTATTCTACTTGCTCATCAGTAGTCTATATTTGAGTGCCTTTCCAGTAAATAAACAATGTAGGTGTTCCTTAGTATCTGTGATGGAATGGATTCCAGGACTCCTATTTGGATATTGTAATGGTTGATACATTGTGTCAACTTGAGAAGTTCAGCCCTTTAACTGGGGGGAGGGGGGCTCACTTTGTAACATCTTCATTCTATGCCAGAGGAGGGCACTAAAATGGTGTCAGTGCTACACCTGCTCTGGGAGTAGGGGTAGAACCTGCTTGCAATATAAGGGAGGAAACGAGGTTTGCTTTTTCCCCATTTTGTTCCTGCTTTCTTCTACCACCTTGAGTTGTTGCCCATCTGCCATGCTAGTCTGCCTTGGAGCTGGCTGATTTGTGGAGGACTGAAACCTCCACAAACTGTGAGTTAAATAAACCCTTTCTTCCTAAATTTTGGGTGTGGGGTATTTTGTCTCAGTGAGAGAAAAGTAAGACTAAGATACTTATGTCCCCAGGTGCTCAAGTCCCAAATATATAATGGTGTAGGGTATTTGTGTATAAACTATGCATATCTTCCTGTGAGATTACCTGTGATACTAAGTTCAATCTAAATGCTGTGTAAGTAATTGTTCAAGGAATAAAGGCAAGAAAAAGACTACATGTTTAGTTTAATGCACTGCGTATCTTGATCGTAGGTTGATAGAATCAGTTTTGTTTCTTATTTATGGTTAACTCTAGTGTGTACAACATGGTTATTGAGCTGCGCAGTAGGGTACAGCATTTTGAGGGGAACTGTTCCTCTTGTAGTGGCTGGTTGACCTCTTGTAATGGGCAGCAACTTAAATGTAGCTGATTGAGCAAGGTCAAAGAGACATTGTTCTTCTTTTTTCTTTTTCTTTCTTTTTTTGCCTTTTTGAGATAGGGTCATGCTACGCAGTTGGGGCTGGCCTTGAGCTCACTTTGTAGCCCAGGTTGGTCTCCAACTTGCAGTGATGCTTTTGCCCTCAGCCTCCGAAGTGCTTTTATTACAGGCATGCACCACCATACCCACCTCTTCAAGAGGCATTGTTCTAATGGACTAAGGTGACTAGATATTTTACAGATGAAGGAATATGGTAATTTGGGATTCATCCAGTTTTATGCATCTTGAAAAACACCTTGTTCTCAAGTCTGGGAAGATGGTGGAACAGTAAGCAGCAGAGTAAACAGCCTCTCTGAGAGAAGCAGCCCAGATGCTGGAATATAGCATTCTGGAGAGGACAAGAAGGAAGGAAGTGAGTCCTCCCAAACCAGGAAGAAACTAGTAAAGTGAGAATTGAAGCACACAGAGAGAATAAAAAAGAAAAGAAAAGAAAAACTTTTAAACAGAAGATGGAGGCTGGTGGCACTTTCCCCGGAGCCGGTCCTACTATGTGAGAAGTGGCATTGGAATCTGGAGATGCACAGTCACAATGAAGCTGGTGATTGGCAGGCCGAAGGCCTCAGCCAGGAGACATGGTGGTAGAGGGGAGTGGTGGACCAGAGAACTGCACTGGCTGGTGGTGAGTGTGGGTGATTGGGTGCCATTTTGGAGTTGGGCAGGATAAACTCAGAACCAGAACTGCAGCTGGCTTCATTCAGCCACTCCTAGCTCAGAGCAGACTGGTGAAAATTGCTTGGACTGAGTCTCACCCCTTTGTGTGGTCCAGTACCCAAGACCAAGGTTTACCTAAAGTTATCTCTAACCAACCCTGCCCACTGGGTACACACTAATGTGGTGAAGACTCCCTGTGGTTAACCAGCTTGGGAGGGAGGCGTTAGCCTGCCCTGCCCCTATTTATACTCCAGTAGTCATTGGGAAAAGCAGCAAACAGCAGAAATCCCTAGCCAGCAGGCTTCAGAGTAACTATAACCAATATAGGAAATGCCGGGGACCCCACTTAGCCACTTGTCTGGAAGAAACTAGGAACATGACAAAAGGAGGAAGCAAAATGCAGTCTCTGGCCTCCAAACCAAGCAGTACTGGTCTAGATGTAAATATGGAAGAGACTGGGAGTCACATACCTGCAGTTTTCTTAAGTAATAGCAACAGAGATAAAGAAACAACATCATGAAGCTATAAAAGAACTTAGAATGGAAATACTGTTACAGATAAAAGAAGATATAAGAAACAATAAAAGAATTGCTAAGCATCTCTAAAGAAGACACAGATGGAAGAATAGAGGAGCATAGTCAATGAAGAATATAAAAAAAATGTAGAATACATGAAATAGATTCAAAGAGATTACCAGGAAATTAAAAACTCCATTGAAAGCTGGCAAAACTGCTTGAAAGAATCTAAAGATAGACTATCAAACCTTGAAGATAGTTTGCAGCTTACGATTGCGAAAGGAAAGATCTCTTAAAAATAACAAGAAACCAGGAAGTAACAATACAAAGCCCAGAAGATGACAAGAGGATCTATAATTTAAGAATAAAAGCAGTGAGTGACGAAGCAGAGAGAAACACAAATGAAATACAAAGGCTATTTTCACAAATAATTAAAGAAAACTTCCCAATCATAGGAAAAGGAAATGATAGATAAGTGAGGCATATAGAACTCCAGCCTACTATAACCAAAATTTATAATAAACTATAACCCAGACATCTAATAATAAAGATTCCAGAAATTAAACACAAGAACAGAATATTAAAAGCTGTCAGAGAAAAGAAACAGATCACCTATAAAGGAAAACCCATCAGAATCACAACAGACTTCTCAACACAAACCATCAAATCAAGAAGAGCTTGGAGTGAAATATTCTAAGTCCTGAAAGAAAATAACCTTCAATCCAGATTGATGTACCCTGCAAAACTATCTCTTAGAATTAACAAGATACTTCCATGACAAAGAGGAACTGGGGGGAGGGGTTCATGACCACCAAACCAACCCTACAAAAAATACTGAAGGACATTCTAGAGAGAGAAAAAAAAAAAAAGACCATGGCTTTCGGAACAGTGGCAGAGGGGGCTCACTGAACGAGGCAGACAGTGGAATGAAGGGGGAAAAGTAGACAACCAACGGCAGAAAAATAGCATGGCAGAGATGACACAGAGAAGGTTGGCCCTAATCACTAATATGGATGGCTTCGATACACCAATAAAAAGAAACACAAGCAAAGTGGATCAGGAGATAAGGTCCAATAAAAAGAAACACAAGCAAAGTGGATCAGGAGATAAGGTCCATGAATATGCTGTATGTAAGGAATATGATTAACCTGAAAGAGGGTTTATATACTGAAATTCAAAGGTGATAAAACAATGCTCTATGTGACAGGGAACCAGAAAAAAGTGGGGGTAGCTTGCCCTTCAGCTGCAGATTGGTTAGATACCTTTATACGTGGTGAACTACTCAGCTATAAAGAAAGAAAACCTTGAGGCTCTTGTAGGTAAATGGATACAATTTGAGATCACGCTAAGGAGAAAAATGATTCAGAATCACTTAGGTGAATAATGGCTTGCCTCCCTAATTTAAAAACTAAAGGAGTTAATGGGATATAAAATGTACAGTGTACCCTGTGAAAGTGAAAGGGGAGGAATTGTCTAAAAAGGGAAAGCTGTGGCCATTGTTAATTTTGTATGATGATTTGAAACTCATACTGTTTTCATCACTCTGTTTAGTTTGGTTTTACTCTGTTCCAGTTTGTCTAGTTGTACTAGATTTGATGACATAGACAGCTGTTCCAAAGATAGCAGGATATTCTATGGTAACCATTTTTTATTTTCTATTAACTTGATTTGAAGCCCTGTATTGCTTTCACTGTCTTGTTTTGACTGATTTTATTTGAATTTGTTTGGTTTGATAATATCAAGTCTGAGGGTATGAGCAACTACTTTGAAGACAACAAGATTCACTATGATACCCATTTTGGTTTGACTATTTTCTTTTGAAGTCCTATAATGTCTCCAAGGTTCATTTTTATTGGTTTTGTTCTGTATTGTTTTGTTCAATTTTATTATGCCTGATATGAGCAATTCTTTTGAAGATAACAAGAGGCATGATAACCATTGTTGATCACCATGTATTTTGTTTTTAAGTCATGTACTATGTCCATCCTTTGTTTTGACTGATTCTATTTTATTTTGTCTCATTTGGTTTTATTCTCTTCAAAATAAAATAAAAAAACACCTTGTTAACATATGTAAACTTTTTTCATTCATTGATTTCTTAGCCCATTTTTACTGTATCTGTATTAAAATTATTTAAACAGTCTAATCTCTGAAAAGTTTATTTCTGGGTTGAGTTTTCTAATGCTCCATTAGAATGTCTGTGAGAAACTTCTTGACAGTAGCACATTGCTGATTGGTAGAATAAAACCCCAATTTTCTAGAATGAACAGATTTCTAAGCATTGTAAATGATTCTTTTGTATTTATCTGAATACTCTTGCATAGAAGGATATTGAATTCTTGTTAGAAATTATTTCTTTAGAGGTTAATGTTGCTAATCATACTATACATGATACGTGTGGGATCTTGACTTCTAATTAGATGAGTGGAATCATCCAAGTATGATTACCAGTTCCACATAGATTTAATACGTATTTAACTGAGAAGAAAACATCTGAAGCTTTTTCCTTAAAAAAGAGTGATTGCATTTGTTGCTTGTCTTTAATCTTTGAAGAAATGTGAAGGAAAACGAAAATACGTCAAAGATGTTCCCCAGCATCAGCTTTTGAAACCAGAGGCAGTTTATCCATTAGTCAGGTTTAAAGGAATCAACCTTTTAAAGGAATCAGATTGTATTGTTTTGTTTTGTGGTTTTTTTTTTTTTTTTTTGTCCCAGGGATAGAACTCATGACCCTTGTGCTTACCAGTCAGGTGCTTATACCACTGAGCTAACTCTTCAACCTAGATTGTATTGTTTTTGAAAGCTTTGAGTTAGGATTCAATTAAAAATAATTATGTCATTGTTTGAACTATCAGTAACATTTCAATATGTGATATTGTCCCATTTTTGAGAATACTGTTAACTTATGGTTATAATAATGGGTGTGTTATGTGTGTGTGGAGTAAATTCAGACTTTAAGACCAGTTTTGTAAAAGATGCCTTTTATTTAAAGTTTATTTTATACAGTTACTATAATTGTACTATTCCCTTCATTTTTATTGTGATCTTGTTGAGGATGTAAAAATTGTACCATTGTTCTTGTCCCCATCTGCCTTCCCATTCTCAGGGGATAGGATTTAACCCAGGGCTATCATTGAACTAAAACTGCTATCTTTTGTTTTGGACATTGGGTCTTAGTAAGTTACTTAGACTGGGCTTCAGTTTGAGATCCTCCTGGTCAGCCTCCCAAAGTGCTGGAAATTATAGACCGGTGCCAGCATTGCTGCTTTAAGTTAGTCTTTCTAATTGATGTCATATTGTACATGTCTGTGGGATACAATGTAATGTTTTGCTATATTTATACAGTGTATATAATAAGGAAGGAGCAAATCTAGCTAATTTTTATATCCATCACCTTAATTCTACAGTGAGAATTTTGAAGGCTTGTGCCACTGTGCCCAGTTTACAATATATCTATACTGACTGTAGTCCTCCTGCTTTGCAGGTGTAATAGATCTGGCTAGTTATTTTTTTCTGTGTGAAACTTTTGTGTTCTTTGATCAGCAGTTCGCAGTTTCTTCCACTTGTAGTCCATGTAAAAGTCTGCTTGTTGCTGGATGTGGTGGCGCATGCCTGTAATCTCAGCTCTCGTGAGGCTGAGGCAGGAGGATCACCATGAGTTTGAGGCCAGTTTGGCCTCCGTAGTGAGTTCAAGACCAGCCCAAACTACAACTACAACAGTGAGACCTTGTCTCAAAAAACAAACAAAATGAAAACAACACAAAACAAAACAAATTTATTTGCTGTCTTAGCATTAGAATCAGGGTATTTTCACTTGCTTTCACATATATATATGTTTTTGGAGTGTGGGCATGTTTTTGTACTGATTCTGTACAGATACTTAGGAGAGGTAGATGTGAAAAAAACAATGTGCTAAAAATGGAAAGACAAGTCTTTTTCATGGGTACTTCCAGCCCTCTCTAGGAGGAGGTCATTCTTGTGGTTATAGGGGTTAAAGTTTGGAGAATTACTTTCAAAATTGTTACAGTGATGCACAAATGCTTCTTGAGTTGCTCTGTCTGAATCACATTTTAAATTTCCTTTTTCCTGTTTTGAGATGTGGTCTTCTTGTGTTGCCTGAACTTAAGGTATCTTGCATCAACCTTCTGAGTGCTGGGATTGCAGGTGCGCCTGGATCTGTTTTAGATTTTTTCCTCAAAAAAATTTAAAAGCTACTATGCACAAAAACATTTTTTTCTTCTTTTAGGATGAGGAAATGTGATGTAATAACAGTTGTACAAAACTTCTGTCAACTCTTAAAGGGCAAATGGAATGGAAGCTTATATAATTGTTAAAAGTATGGCATATGACATTCATATTGCTTATGTTCATCCCTTCAGAATGTGGTGTGAATAGAATTGCTTGCTGGCATAATGGGTCTGTCTGCATTTTCTAGCATACTTCCATTAAGCTGTTTTGCTAATAAGGAATTTTAGCATAGATGTGGATATCCCACCTTCATCTCTTTATTTACACATTTAAGCCCTGGCAGTTGCAAGGTCCTAGATTCAGTTTCTGGTGCCAAAAACAAAAAAACTGATACCAGCTAAAATTATAAGTTGGCAAAAATAATGTTTGTGACTATTAGGTATATTGAAAGACACTCACAAATGCACTTAAAAGAGTAAGTTAAAAGGTAACTTGTATTTTGCTTCACTTTATTTAAAGTTAGAATTTAAGAACTTATGAATTGTTTTCTTTAGTGTGTCTGTGTGCAATTTAATGTACTAAAGCATTAGGGAGAATGCTAGAATCCTGAAAAAGTTATACAGAGAAAAGCCAACTGGACTGTGCCAATTAGTGATGTCACCTGCTTTTGAGCATTGAGGACTGACGTGTCCAGAGTGAAGTCTTTGGGGAGGTACTATTAAAAGTACTTCATATAATAGATCTCAAATCTGATTAAAGTGTATTTTATGTAAAATTAGCAAAAAAAAAAAAAAAAAAAAAAAAGGATGGGGTTTATAAACTCTGTAGCTACATCGCCCGTCCCCATTGAACCCAAAGGCTTTGCACTAAGCTCCTTTTCTATTTTTCAATTTTAGACCTGTCTTTGCACAGTACTACGGGCTCACTAAGTCTCTGAATTACCTAGGCTGGGCTTGATTTTGGGATCCTCTTGCTTCAGGCTCGTAGAATGCTGTTGTTACAAATGTATACCACCACACCTGAATTTAATTTTTTTTTTTTTTTGTCTTTTTCCTTTTTATCGGTACCAGGGATCGAACTCACGACTGCCTGCTTGCAAGGCAGGCGCTTATGCCACTGAGCTAAATCCCCAGCCCCCCTCCCCTTTTTTTTGTCTTTTTCCTTTTTATCGGTACCAGGGATCAAACTCACGACTACCTGCTTGCAAGGCAGGCGCTTGAATTTAATATTTTTAATTTATGTCATAATTGTACACATTTGGGGTATAATGTACTATTTTGATATATGTATGTAATGTAGAAGCATAAAATCAAGCTAACTTAGTATTCACATCTTTCTAATGTGAGAGTTTTTGTGGCATTTACTTATGATTCAGTTTGAAATATACCCCCCCCCCCAACAATAATCCTAAAATATACTAGGGGGATTGAACTCAGGGTCTTTGTAGCTGAACTACACCCCCATGTTATTCTATTTTATTTATTTATTTTTTTATTTTGTGACAGGGCGTTGCTAAGTTGTCTCTTAGCCAAGGCTCGACTTGAGTGTGCTATCCTCTTGCCTCAGTGCTCCCAGACTACTAGGATTATACATTCCTAAACTTAATGTGAAGTATAAATACCTCAGTAAATTCATGGCTGCTGCTGAGCACAGTGAGAGTACCTTTTCCTGGTCCTGTTTGCTGCTTACCAGCATTTTTCAGTAGCTACCAAAAACTGCCTTCATTTAATACAGTTATACTAGTAGTGACTATCTAAAAAGCCATCTTTTGAAGCTGGTTGATTTATCATATCTTTTGCAATCTGAGATTTTTTATTTTTAAGCAGTAGAAAATGCCTGTATCAGTAACATCTCTGCAAAAGAGATGCCAGTGCTTAAGTAGGAGGATTTATCATATGTATTTTATCAGATTGCAGGTATCATGTTCCTTTATGAAGTTGGTGTTTGACAGTGATTCTATAAATATGTTTCCTGTTTAGTAATACTTAAGGAGATATGTTCTGTAGGAGCTACTAGGACTCTTCAAAGGGGTTGCGGTCCGTTTTAAAAAGTCACTTGTTGTCTTAGTATTAGTGTGTTGACAAAGTTAGAAACTGAACCAAGGTATTTTAGGTTTTCCTTGAATTGCATTTATTTTTTGATTACTGTGATCCTGTGTATAATCTGAAAACAGTCTCCAGATTATTTCTGGTAGTGTCTTCCTTTCTGTAGAGTCATTGGTGTGGAAAACAGAATTTAGTAAGTGCCTTTTCATGTTTGTTATTTAAAGATGTGATGCATGTTATGGAATATAAAGGTATTTGTAAGGTAGAATGTTGTCTCCTAGTGTTCAATTTTTTGGGGGCTCTTTTTGTCTTTTTTTTTTTTTTTTTTGCCTTTTTGAGATGGTCTCGTAAAGCCTGGTTTTGAGCTCACTTTGTAGCCCAGGTTGGTCATGAACTCACAAAGACCCTCCTGCCTCAGCCTGCCTGCTGGAATTACAGACAGTCACAACCATGCACAGCTCTTTTTTGTCTTTTTTTGAGACAGGGTTTGCTATGGAGTTCAGACTGGTATTTGAACTAACTTTGTAGCCCAGGCTGGCCTCAAACTCAGTGATCCTTCTGCCTCTGGCTCCCAAGTGTTGCAATTACAGGCATGAGCCAGCTGTTCAGCATTTATAGAGTATACTTTTCCTTATTGTGACAGTGATGCCTAATTTAAGTAAATTTTCTTTAAAAGCAGATACCTAAATGTTTTTCTTAATGTGTTAAAGTGAGTTTTTATGACATTTTTACTTACCAGTCTCACCTATTTAAAATAGTGGTAAAAGGGCTGAGGGTTTAGCTCAGCAGCGTAAGTGCCTGCTTGGCAAAACTTGAGGTCATGAGTTTGATCCCAGCACCACCATAAAATAAAAATAAATAAATTAAAAATAAAGTAGTGGTAATGTTATGTAATACAGAGCATAAGTATTTTTAAGAGATCACAGTGTATTTTAAGGATTATTTTTGAAAGAAAGATCTAAAATATGTAATTGTTAGAGAATCTTGTACGTGTTTCAGTACGGAGGGACTTTAGTTAACTGGAGGAACTGTATCAGAGTAACTGTAGAATCATTATTTGTGTGTTTTCAGAACTTGTATACATTTCTTATGTTACAAAGTATGCCTGTCTTAGTGAGGTCCAATCTTATTTAGAGATTCATCTTTTAGCATTGTAGTTATGTGACCCCTAATTTCTCTGAAAGGACTGTTTGGCATTTAACTGGAGATCCTTGAGGGTAGAGGGAGCATTTCTTTGTAGACTTTGAGTCTTTTTGTTCTTCTGCTGTGGAAGTTGCAGTATAAGAGATTGCCTTTCAGTCATGGCAGTTTCCCAGGCCAAATGGGATGCTTCTCGAGTACTTTTGGACTTGCTGGCAAAAGAAGACAAGGTGATACAAATGAGAGCTAAAACCAGATCTCTTTTTGAGTAAAAATAAAGGCAAGAAAGCCAAATCAAAGTGGTGGTTGTCTTTAAGTGAATAATTATCATAAGCTAAATTATTTTTGTTAAAGGAATACTGAGTTTGCATTTATATTGGAGAATAAAGACAGATTTTATAATTCTCAGTATTTTCAGTACTTAGTAAAGTGAACTTATTATGCATTTGAGGTAGAGAATTTTAGAATACTTAAATGCTTAAATTAGCAGTAGATTTGATGTCTCTCCTGACAGTTACAGTGCCCATGATATTTGGTTAATTTTACCAATCTAGTGCTTTGGTTCTTAATTTTTGGGATTATTTCTGTGGCCAGTTAAAGTGACTTTAATTACAGTTTTAGAAGCTATCAAAGTAAATAAGCAATAAAACATTAAAAGCCTGTATTTTTTTAAAAATAAAATGTTGTATAGACTTTTTAAGGTATTGACACAAAGTTGTGTTAAAAATTTCGAATTTTTTAGTATTAGTGTAGGTGACAGTTTACTGTGTGTTTCTTTCTATACCATGCCTGAGTTGATCCTTTCCAATTCTTACATTCCTGCTTGTTTATGCCTAATTAATTTATTCAGATACCAGCAGTCCTTGGTTTCATTGGAAGCACAGTGACTTTAAGCCGCTGCTACACTTTTGCTTTTCCATTTAAGAGTGGCTAAATATGGTTGGCATGAAATGCTGAATTATTAAAAATAAATGCTCTTTTTACTTACACTTCTACTGTAAAGAAAGATTTACTTATTAATTTATTTTTACATAATTATCACAATGAGGTAAATGTGCCACTTTTTTTTTTTTTTTTTTAATCAGTACCGGGGATTGAACTCACAACTGTGCGCTTGCAAAGTAGGTGCTTATGCCGCTGAGCTAAATCCCCAGCCCTGAGAGATATTTATTTAATTTACCTTTTTTGTGGGGTGCTGTAAATGAAATCCAGGGTATATAGGGCAAGTGCTTTAACTATGCTTTTGAGCTGCACTCTCAGCTCAAAGTTACTTTTAAAAGTCAGGCATACTGAGATATAAATTATATACTACATAGTTTTCAATTTTGACAAGTTTGTGGAGTAGTATAACCACTGCCACTACAACCAAGCTATAGTAGTTCCCCTAAAATTTCTTTATGTCTTTTTATAGTCAGTTTGTATCTTTAGGCTTTGGTAACCATTGTCCCCCCCACCCCTTCATACCAGGGATGGGGAATCTTTTAGAGACTTCAGTGATACAAACAGCCTGTGTGTCATAGGTTTACTACTACTTTTTAAGAATATAAACAAGGATTTTATATTGCGATACAATGCACATAAAGTATACTTTTTATTGTTGTTATTTTGAGACAGAGTCTTGCTGTTTAGCTCAGGCTGATCTTAAACTCAAGTGTAAAGCCCAGGCTGTCTTTGGAACTTGCGGCTGTCCACTTGTTTCAGCCTTTCCAGTGCTGTGATTACAGGCATGCCCTGCTAAAATTTACCTTACGATTCATTGATGTTAAGTACATTCATGATATTGTGTATTCATCATTACTATTTTAATTTCGGAACTTTTCCCATTAAATTCCTCCTGCGCTTTTCTCCTAGCTCCTTACAACCACAATTCTACTTTCTCTGTGGATTTGCCTAATCATATAAATGGAATTATCCAGTATGTGGCTGTTTATGTCTGGCTTATTTCACTTAGTTTGATATTTTTCAGGTTCATCCATGTGTAGTTTATGTCAAGACTTTATTCCTTTTTTGTAGTAAAATAATATATATATACATACACTATATTTGTTTTCTATTTAATGAACATTTGAGTTAATATCTCTTGACTAACTGACTAGTATGAAGTTGTATATACAAGTTTCAATTTGAGCATGTGTTTGCAATTTTTTATGTACATACGTTAGAATGGGTATGTTCTGTGTTGATCTTTTTGATAATTCTTTGTTTGATAATTCTCTGAGCTTTGAAGGACTGCCAAACTGATTTCTAAAGTGGCTGTACCATTTTACATTCACAATAGCAGTATATGAGGGCTTTGATTTCCTGTATTCATCCTTACAAAAACTTTTTCCAGATGTCAGAAATTTCATATTTTAAATCTTGACTTAGAATGTGTCTAGTAGATTCTCCTTGTGGTTTTGATTTGTATTTCTTTAATCATGATATTGAACATTTTTTTCAGATGCTTATTAGCCATTTGTCTTTTATTTGACAATTGATAGTTCAGGTCTTCGACTAAAGTTTGGTTGTCCTGTTATAGTTCTTCACATACTCTGAATATGAGACCCTTATGTGATTTGTAAATGTTTTCTCTGATTTTGTGATTTGTCTTTCCATTTTGTTAATAGTGCTCTTTGCACAAAAATAAGGTTTAAAATGGATATTAAGTAGACTTTTAAAAACCCAGAATGCTTTTAAATATATTGATGAAGTTCCCCTTCTGTATTTTGGCCTCTTTTTGTTTCCAGAAAAGTGTGATTCAAGATTATGAATGGATTAAATTTTAGTTGTGAAATTTTTTTTTTTTATCGGTACCAAGGATCAAACTCATGACTGCCTGCTTGCAAGGCAGGCACTTATGCCACCGAGCTTAAATCCCCAGCCCCAGTTGTGGAAATTTTTAAAAGACAAAACTTTAGTCAGTTTAAATAATTGTAAAGAACCAATACCTCCCCCTTCCCCGTCACCATCTCTTCTTTTGGTCTTGGGGATTGAACCCAGTGCCTTTGAATTTATAGCCCCAGTCCTTTTTCATTTTTATTTTGAAACAATGTCTTGCTAAATTACCCAGGTTGGGCTTAAATTTGTGATCTTTCTGCCTTAGCTTCAAAGAATGTTGCAGTTACAGGCATATGCCACCATGCGTGTTCAAACTACCTCCCTTCTCCATGCAGCAGCCACTCTTGTCTTTTCTCCAAAAGTGACTGGTACAAGGTAGTGTCCCCTGCCTTTGGCAGTAACATGTCAAGCAAGGGAGCAAATTTAAGAATAGCCTGTAACTACTAATGTGTAAACTAGTGTGGGGCATACTTTGAATGCCATAAAAGTCTAAAGAATCACAGATTTATTTTTTGCCTTTTATAGGAAATTATAACTGATAAGGAGCAATTTATATGTTTCTAGATTTTAAATATGCATAAAGTTGGAACTATCTGTTAGTCAGTGTTCTTGTAATACATGGTCTTGTAAATCTTGTAAGTGGTTCCTGTAGAAAATATTGTTGTCCTCTGTTGCTTGTGCTTGGGACTCACCCAAAACCTCATGCATGTGTAACTGTACCACTGAGCCTATACCCCACCCAAAATATTGATGATTTTAATAGAAAGTTTTGGAGAGAAAGTATGGGTTGCAAGTTGATCTTGTAGAAATGTTAGGGTTAGGTTAGGAACCTGAACTCTAGAGTCAGAGAAAGTGATAACTGGCCAATCATTTAGTTGTCTATTACATAACAACAACAACAGCTAGACAATGAAGTACAATAAGAAGCCAGCTTACAGGATCCTACCCTTCTGGTACTATATTTTTAGTCTCTCAGCAGAACATAGTTTAATAAGCATTTCAGATGATTTAAAAACTAAGGGAAATGTCTAGACTGTATGGTTCTGTACACATAGGAGGAGATTCCTACAAATAGCCTTGGAATCAGCAGCTTTGCAAATGAAAGTTGAGGCTTGAGGGATAAAGAGAAAGTCAGGGTGAGTGGCATGGACAAGGCTATTTCAAACAGGTAGGGACTAAGCAAGGTGATTATTTCTAGGTATTGAAAAGGTAGAATGAAATGGATGGAACATTGAAGGAAACAGTGTATAGAATACGAGTGGTGGGAATGGCATTAGATTTGTGTCTTATGGTAATTATTTTTGTGCATTGTGGAGAAGTAATGGGACAGAGATGAGGTTTAGAAGTGAGACATACTGTATCTGGACAAGTAGTATCATTTATTAGAAAATATCAGATATGGCATTATTATTAAAATGGAGATACTGGGAGCAGAGGAGCCCAATACAGTTACTATGTTGGAGAACATCGACATTAGAATTTTAGAACTTTGTTTTTTTTATGAGATGGATCTACTGTCTTGCTCAGGCTGGCTCTGAGTTCCTCAGCTCAAGTGATATTCCTGCCTTTTCCAAATAGCTGGGACTGAAGGTATGTACATACCACTGTGCCTGACTTGAGGTTACATTTAAACTGTTCGGTGGACATCTGTGATGGAGATCAACATCAGGGAGTTGGTGGCACACATATCGTAAACACTGTTGTAAGAATGGATTGAAGGGGTCAAGACAAATGAGGTGGATGTGCAGAGGGCCTAAGTCAGGATTTTGAGGAGCTTTGTTTGACCGATTTGTAGAGGAGCCTGTGAGAGAGGCCTGAGAAAGGTGGACCAGGAAGGGAAAAATCCACTTGCTGTCAATGTTCTCAGGACCTGTTCTTTACTGGGGATTGAATCCAGCACTAAGTTGGCCAGACTGGCCTCCAATTTGTGAGCCTCCTGCTTTGGCCTCTCAGAGTACTGGGATTACATGTCTGCAGCATCATGTGATGCACACACACACACACACACGTTTTTTTTTTTTCTAACAGGGTCTGACTGTAATTTGGGCTGTCCTTGCACTCCCTATAGATCCCAAGCTGGCCTTGAGGTGATCATCCTTCCAAGTGCTGGGATTACAGGCATGCACTACCATACCCAGCTTGGGCTGTACTTTTTAAAAGCAGGGTTTTGTTTTTTCACTCAGCATAATTATGTCTCTGAAAGTCAGCTTTGTGCAGAGCAAAACTCCACAGTCCTGTGAAAGCTGCTGAGAGAATGAGTAGATTGAAGCCTTAAATATATATTGGGTTTGGCAACCTGGAGTCATGGTGAGATTTGCCAAGAGTCATGGGTCAGTATGAGTTGAGGGGCTAGAAGAGGTGAAGAGATGAAAGGCAGATCAGTCAGTTGAGAAATGTGGGCTTGTGGGCTTCTGTTTTGATGTGTTTATTTTTTTCATTTAAAAAGTGTATGTATATTTGTATTTTTAAATGAAGACATGAGGCAGTTTTATATGTTTTAAGGGAAGGATATAACTGAGAAAGGTAGACTCACAAGAGGAAGTCTTCGAAAAGATATGAAGTCCTAGGAAATCAAGCCCAAGAATTAGGTATGGATATGTTATTGAAGGGAGATGTTGGAACAATATTTTGGAATTTGAAGGGAATGGCAAAGGAAGGGCTAGTTAGTATATGTTGACACTGCCTTTATAGGACTTGGGAATATAATGCTTAGTACCAGTTATTGATTAACTGGGTTTACCCAGGATTTAAGTGTTCCCACTTGGTATAGGGAAGTTCTTAAATGGAGGTTTAAAGGGTTTGACAGATGTTACTGAAATAAGACCTCAAACACCAAGGTGGTTAAAGAAGGAAGTAAAGAGAGAAGAGACTATTTGGATTGCTGTGTCATAGGAATTAAAGGTACTAAAACAAAACAACTTTAAAATGCTGCTGAAAGAGTGAAAGACAAACTGAAAAAAAAAAATCATGTTATTTTAGAGACAAGTTCAAAAAATTCAGTTCCTACCTTGGCAGAAGCAGTTGGGATGGTGTGTGCTGAGAGGAGACCCCAAATTGCAGTGGGTGAGTGAGTGAAGGTGAAAGGAAGACAGTTGTTTTTTTTTTTTTTTTGGTCTTTTTGAGGGTTTAAATGTAGTTCAGGCTGGTTTTGACTTCACTTTGTAGCCCAGGCTGGTCTTGAACTTGCAGTGATCTTCCTGCTTCAGTTTCCTGAGTCCTAGGATTACAAGCGTGCACCACTTTTCTGGTCCAAATTTTTAAAGAAATTTGGCTGTGATATAAGCATGGAGAATTAGGTTTATTGAAGGAAAAAGAAGCTAATTTTGGGGAGTGGCTGGTTACTAGCAGTTTAACTCAGGACCTTGTACTTATGAAGCAGGTGCTGTGCCCTGAGCTATATCCCAGGCTCTAAATTTTGTTTTAACAAGGAAAGATTTGAGAGTGCTTGTATGTTAAAATGTGATCAGTAGTACTGAAGTGATAGATGTTGCAACATGCAGAAGAGTAATAAAGGCATTCCTTGGATGGATAAAAGGGAGAATAGAGGAATTCAGATTATTTCAGTAGGTATTTCCCATTGTGCAAGGATATGCAGTTGTAGTTGAGTCTGGTTTATTGGAAAGGAGTTGGCTGGCAGTGTTGGATGCCTGACAACCTTAGTTCAGTAATGGTACCTCAGTTACCTGTAAAATAGTAAGTGCTAAAAGACTGGTGCTTAAGACGAAATTAGTAAACTACTTGGGTAACTTTTCTGTAAGTACTTTTAGGAGCGAAAAAAAGCTCTTGTTATTGGAGTGCTGTTTAAAAAGTCTTTTCATTTCTTGAGAAAATAAGATCATTCATTGATAGTGCTAGGAGAAGGAGCAAGGTGCAGAAATTTTAACATGTATTTTGGAAAGGGAAGAACTCTGTGTAGGGAAAATGCACAGCATAGAGGGCCTTGGTCCAGGTAGACAACAAAAGAGTATAAGCAAGAGAGGAGCTCAACAGCCTTTTCTCAGAAAGATGGTTTTGTATACATGAAACAAAGGTTGAAATCTAATGCAGTGCCCTCCTATAGTAATTGGCTTGGTCTAAAAAAGATTTTTTTTGAGACTGGGTCTTGTTAGCTATGTAGTGCAGGCTGGCTTTGAACTCACGGGAATCCTCCTACCTCAACATCTCTAGTGCTGAGATTGCAGATGTATATGACTCCATCTGGTTATCTTAATTAGAGGTCTGTTAATGAGAAGTATCCGGTGTCTTGAAAGGGAAATAAATTGTGATGGTGTTAGATCTTTACTATTTTGCTGAACCTGATAATAAAAATTGGAAACATTGAAATTTAGAGTATGCACAGTGATTGATTGATCGATTGATTTGTAGTACTGGATATTGAACCTAACGCCTTTGTACTGAGCTACATTACCAGCCTTCTTTCTTATGAGACAGAGTCTTGCCAAGCTTCGCAGGCTGGGTTTGAATTTGGGAACTTCTTTGTTCTGCTACTAGTTTCAAATTTGGGGGTTTCCCAAGATGATTTCTTCCAAAGACCATACTTCACCAGAAGAACTTACTGAAAGTTTTTATATTTATGGTTATGTTATTGTCACTAAAGTATTCAAGGTAATATTAGTCAAGTTTGTCAAAGTACACAGAGCAAAATCTAGGAAAATAGAGCTTATAATTGTCTTTTCCCTGTGAAATCATGAATAACATTGTTTTCCTGTTGGTATTGATTTGTGTGACAGTACTCACGGGATGTTGACAGTTCAAGTACTTGCTCCAGTGTTTGTGTCCAGAGATTTTTATCAAGAACCCCCCCCCACCAACTTGAACCTACAGCTGACCCTTGTGACTAGCTTCTGAAGATATAGTTGATCAGTATAATATAGTTGATCAGTATACCACAAAGCTTCCACCATAAGTGACATTGTTAACTTTTGATGTGACTCAAGTCTCCCTGTAAACAAGAACACACATTAAAGATGATAGTTCAAGGATTTAGAGATTATTATCCAGAAGACTCAGGTAAAAACCAGAACTCTATTTGAGAAAGGTAAAACTGTAATTTCTGAAGAGTTAAATATATTTTTCATTAACCTAGTAACCTACGTGAGTGTTGAATTTACAATGAAAAATTCTTAAAGAACTTGTAAATTGATGGAGATTTGGTACGATAGTTCTTAATACTTAGCTAAGGAAATTTCACCAAGAAATCATATTATTTTTATATTTCAGTACTGTAAAACATTTAGCCTCATTTGTAATTTAGACACAAAATGATTAAATTGTTTTTCTTTAAATGTGAACAAAATGTTTTCTGTGAGAAGAGTTTGTATAATAAAGTCTGAAAGCCTCCCAAATGAATTTTTAGCCCTAGACATAGCTATTTCTCATATAAAAGTGATGCGCACAAAGCTCAAGGCTATGCATAGTTTTATCATTTCTCTTGTTTCTCATGAAATCAGAACTGAATCCAGGTGAGTAAGAGATATTACTGCAATAACATTGGATTTGTTTTTAAAAGGTAAATCATTTTGAAACAGTGCTAACTGTTAATAGGAAAAACTTCAAGCATATTCTACCATCTACTTTGTGGCAGTAACACTGTCTTTGAGTATGTAGCTTTATAGAATAAAAGTATCTGTGCTTCGTTGGCTTTTAGCTGCAAGTCTCATTTCCTGGTTTGTATCTGGTAAAAACTAGATCTCACCAAAAGTGCAAAATCCTTTAGTAAGCCTAGGAGAAAGCAATTTGAAACTGTGGTGGTTATTCTAGTGGCACTGCAAGGTGTGGTGTTTGCATCAAGTCGTTTCTGGGTGCCTTGTGGAAATGCCTCTCATTATGGAATCCCTTAACTTTACACTTTTCAGAGAAGGCTTTTTTTGGGGATTGGTAGTGTGCGTTCTAGTGCTTATATGAACTGGACCCTAAGACCATTTAGTCAGGATATACTTACTGTCCTCTTAACATGTGGTGCATTGTATGAAGATTTGGGTCATTTAAAACAGATGACTTCAATATATTACTTTTTCTGTTAAGTACAGGTAACAAAAATGAGTGATAACTATATTTGCATGTGATTTGTGTGTTATAATTAACATTTAAAATCTCTTATGCACCAAAATGTTTTTGGTTGCCATCTTAAGGTTCTTTATTTTCTAAGGCACAGAGTAACTTCATCTCAATTTTTGCTTCCGCATATGGACCCAAGGTGGCTCTAGTTCAACTAAAAGCACCTAACCCATGAATGATACTTGCTTCATGTATGAACAACCAATGTTTTAACCCACTGTCTTCACTAATATTGTAACTACTGTCTTACAGATTGACTTGATGCAAAACATCACAAAGGCTCCATATTATACAGTATGCGATTTTTGAGGTATGAGCTTTAGAAACTTACCTCTCATATGGCATGTACATCAGGCTTTAACTTCAGTTTGGTCATTTTGGGGAAATTTATGCATTTCTTCTTTTTTCTTTCCATAATAGCTTTAGAGTATTAAAGGGGCTATGGAGGTATTTTTGGATCCTTGCCAGGATATTTAACCTTACGATATTTTTTTCACTAAAGTGAGACACTGATTCTAGCACTTAATAGCTTTTTCAGCCCTTCTTCACTAACTAGCCTAACATTTATGCCTGTCTCTTGGAGTTCAGATATGCATTTTCTATTTTGTGCCGTTGATTGCCTCATTTTAAATCCTCATTTTCACTCTTGAACAGTTTCCTATTTATTAGACTGGAATGATCTTGGTGCTAACTGCCCAACATTTTAGTGTTTGAGACCTAAGCAGTCTAGATACTATAAAAATAAAACCTTCATATAAAAGCTGAGCCATTTTGTGCTTTTGGGTTCACAACACTTAGAGCTCTAATTTTGGTTGTAAAATATTTGGATCAGTTTGTGTTGAGAGAAATTTGCAACTAGGAAGTTTTAAGGCAGTTCTGAGATTGTGGTTCTGTCTGAGCAGATATTTTGAAAACCCTAATACTTTGGGGAAAAAATCCTTAGTTTTTTTTTGTGCATGGGATTTAAAAACTTGTATTTCTAACAAATTTGGAATTTGCTTCTAGTTTTACAAGTTTAATTTGAAATCAAATGCATCTTAGGAATTTATTGATAGCATAAATCGTTTAATTTCTTCAGTAAAGAATTTAAAGTGAGCTGCTGTACATTGAATATAAAAACTTTTGATTGTATTCATATGCTCATGAGGTACTTGTACATTAATTTTCTGTTACATTGTAAACCTTGAGTTTATTTTGTTTTACGACTTACCAACTCTTAACTTGCCCTGCAGGCTGTTTCTTAAGAATTCATTTTCTTATTTAAGCCTCACAACAGTCTTACATGTTAGATATAAATTATCCTCTTTTTTATGGAAGGCATGGAGATAAATAATTTGTGCAAAGCACGTGTATCTTTTCAGCGCCGGAGCTGGGATTTGAGCCCAGATCTTTTTTTAACCTGTATTCTCTGCTGCCTTATGTTACTACTGTGTCACCAGGAAATGAAGCAAATATTTAACTCTTAAGAGTAAGGATAGCGAATGTGACATGTAAACATAATAAAAACAGGAAACGAAGGCATGTTTACATACTAGTAGATGACTATCCTTATGTTTCAAAATTAGTCATTTTTTTTATTCCACTATTTTCTACTAAGTTATGTTTCCAGGTTGTAGTAGGTGCCGTTTATATAGACAAGTTCAAAACTTGTCAGAAAAGTTGACTAGGTCTCCTTCAGTCCCCTTTGAGAAAGTGATGATGTTTGGTTTATTATAGGTGCACATGTAATACGTTATTTTTAGGGATGTGATGAATGTCTTTCCATTAGTTTTTAAAAGTTCTTATGCTTTCATTGATTGTTTATGCATGTGGAGTTAGAATACTTACAAAAATAGCCTCATATATTTTTCCCTGAAATTCCACAGGTTTTATTTTTCTAAGTGTTAGTACTTAACTTTGTCTATGAATAAGTGAAGAGAAGGGCCTTAGATGTGTTACAGATTCAGAGCTTTTAGAATTGGGCTTTAGACTTAGGCTAGTTAGGAATCTAAGTGTAATAGGACCTGTTGTGTGCATTCTGTATTAACAGTGGTTGCAGCTGGGTGTGGTGCTGCATGCCTGTTGTAATCAATCCCAGCATTCTGGAGGCTGAGGCAGGTGAATCACTGCTACTTGGAGGGCAGCCTAGACTACATAGTGAGCTCAAGGCCAACCTGAACTACATAACGAGACCCTGTCTCAGTCCCCCTCTAATAAAAAAACAAACTCCAGAGTGATTGCATTAAGTACAGAGATCAAGGTATTCAACTGATTGAACCTGTGCAAAATTTCATGTTTAGTATTTCTGTGGTTTGGGGCAAATAAGAGATGATACATTTTAAAATATGTATATAAACTGCTGTCTTTTCTGCACAAGGCAGGAGGGCTATGAAATTTGAGGATTTGATTAGAGTTGAGGAATAGGATAGTTTTTTGCCCTTGTTGGTGTCCTAAACTTCTCCAAAAATGATGATGGGCTCAGATGTTTTTAACAAATAAAGAAGTGATTTTTTTTTTTTTAGAAGGCTTTTATTATCAGGAGAGAATCAATAGGAGGGCAACTAATTTACATTTTTTCATGTACTACAATAGAATACTTTGTTTTTTCTTAACAGTTTATGATTGTTGGTGGTTGGAGCAGTAATACAAGAAAATTTGTAGCTTGGTTATTTTTTACTGATGAGGACACTAAGGAATAGAACAGATAAGTGCTCATACTTGGATTAGGATGTTGATTTTTACCCTGGACTGTACTACTTATTTGTTAATATCCAAGTATCAGGTATTATTCTATATAATACTTACAAATAAACTGGATCACAGACTTGAGATTGAGTTTCATTGGGTTTGTGATGTTGTATTTTCTTAAAACTTTATTTCCTCACTTTGTAGCTTTAGTTGTTTCTCTTTTACATTATCTTCAGTGAGGTGTTTAGTATTGCACTGCATAAATATAATCTTTACAGTTGCTGTGTTCTTATATTTTACTGTGCTTTCAAATATTCTGTTTTTCCAAGAAATAATTAAATTAAGGATTTGATTAAGAGGTAAAGACAATGTTTTAAAATACTTTGGTAACACATTGCTCCTACCTGACATGGTGCCAGTATTTTTACTCCTAGGAAGGCTATGGGTTTTTTTGTTTTTTAACTCCTTAGCCCTCTCCTCGAAGGAAAGTTTAGTAGGAAGAATTACTTTTTAAAATCTTGTGATAGGAAGAGAATATTGGATCGGACTGACCAATTGTCCCATTTTGTCTGTGTCAGGTGACTTACAGTACCAGTAAAGTCCTTAGTAAAGTAGGATGAGTTGGTTTACTCAAATCCTTGTAATCCTATTTCTGAATGAGTCTTTAGAATAGAAGAGACTAACTACTTGGCAGTTCATCTATTGATGGTCTCTTTGGTTGAAAGATAACTTATTAGACAATAGAGTACTTATATGTAATAATAATGATTGAATATAAAATATAGGAAGAAGAGAGAGGCTTGTATAACAGAAAGATTTAAGATTTTGGTTATTAAAATGTTTGTTGAAAGTTCTAATCTTTCGCTTTTCTCTTTTTACAGAACTGATAGTGCATCAGCCGAACCAGATAATTTAAAATACTCTTCATCTAGAGATAGGGGTGGTTCTTCTTATGGACTGCAACCTTCAAATTCAGCTGTGGTGTCTCGGCAAAGGCATGATGATACCAGAGTCCATGCTGACATACAGAATGACGAAAAGGGTACTTACATATAATATATATGTGTGTGTTGTGTGTGTGTGTGTGTGTGTGTGTGTGTGTGTGTGTGTGTGTGTGTACGTGTGTACGTGTGTACTTTTTCTCCTTTAGTGTTGGAGACATATTTTTTAACATACCTGTTTCTTTTTCTCCTTCCTTTCCCCAGCTCTTGATTTCTTCTAGTACATTTAAAATATAGGTAATGAATGAAATTATTTCTGAACACTTCATACATATACCCACTTTATTTTTTGATACCTATAATACATGTGTAGTATATTTGCTAAAAATGTGTTATACTACTGTCTCTCCTCTAGACTTTAAACATTTTAGTTTTCAAAGATCTAACAATTTAATTTTCATTTCTCTTATATTCCAATAGAGGAATCAAAATTATTTTAAGGCAGGCAACATAGGGAAAAGGTAGGAAAAAATGAAAGCTGGTCTTGTTGTGGATGGATAATAAGATTCTGAACTGCCAAGAATTGATAGAGGAAATAAAGAACTCTAATAAAATTTGTTTTTAGGTGGCTACAGTGTCAATGGAGGATCTGGGGAAAATACTTATGGTCGGAAGTCGTTGGGGCAAGAGCTGAGGGTTAACAATGTGACCAGCCCTGAGTTCACCAGTGTTCAGCATGGCAGTCGTGCATTAGCCACCAAAGACATGAGGAAATCACAGGGTAAGGCTCACAAAACTTGGGACCAGTCACATATACCTCCACAGAGTTTTCTGTTTTTTCTTAAGACCCGTGTCTCTTATCCTGAATGCTTTATTTCATGAGTAATAAGTTTACACTGATCTGTAAAACATGCAAGTAAAAGTTCACATTTTTTTCCCCCGCAGACTGTTGCCCACAAGAAAGGTTTTAGAAGACTGTATAAGATGTTAAAGAAAAGCCTTCCTTACTTATTACAAGTATTGAATGGGTAGTGTATACAGCAAGTCCTGTATACAGAATGGGACTTTTCTCTGTAGTTAAATGTACCCATACCACTGTCTGCCTTGTAACGCAGGTGCTACTGTGTAGGTAAAGTACCTTGAAAATTCAGGATTAATTAATATTTTATTAATAAAGCTCAGTATGAAATTTAGACTTTGATTTATATGCTTTTTTGGGTATATAGATTGTGATACCCCTTCCCCTATGTGTATGTTGGTGAACATTTTTGTGTACAACGCCTTTTTTTAAAATATGACTTTAAAAAAACTGATTTTTTTTGTGGGAGTTCAGAAGTGGAATGACTTAAGAAAAGCCCGTGCTGTTCCTTAATAGAGTGATTATAGCTTTAGATTTACTGTATTTTAGAAGCTAAAAAGTGACTCTAAAGCTAGTACAATTCCTCTTTATTACCAGTTCACAGTAATGCATTGGCTGAATCATACATTGAACAGGTATTTCTTAGTTGATAGCCTAATGACATTTTGGATGTCCATTTCTACCAGAGTACTTATGGGCCAGAGATTTTAAAATCCTTTTCCTTCTGATAGGTGTAGTTTCTTTTGTTACTGGATAGTCTTCCCCACTCTTTCCCTTTCCTTCTTTTTTTCTTTTTTTTTTTTTTTCCTGGGTACTGGAAATGAAACTTGACCTCGTGCTTGCCAAACAGGTGCTTATGCCTCTGAGCTAAATCCCTGGCTCCCTTTCCATTTTTTGTAGGGAATTGAACTCAGGGCCTTTGCGTTGGGCTACATCTCCAGCCCTTTAAAAAATCTTTAAGACAGGGTCCTACTAAGGCACAGTGTAACCCCACGTTGGTCTCAAGTGTGTGATACTACTGTCTAATTCTCCCAAGTAGCTAGGGTTATAGGTGTGTGCCGTTGAGCCTAACAATAGTTATCAGTTTTTTTTTTTAATATAATGCCTTAGAAATGAAACTGTCATATGCTTTGTTGTTTACATATTTTTGGCTACTCATGATAAATAGAATTGCTTAAAAAATTGAACAGTTTGGTCCTTAAATGTATTTTTATTGTATTAATAGTGTCTAGCACTGTTTGAATATTTGTTCTTATTGTGAAAAAAATGGAATAAAGGTTCCGGTTTGCCACTTTTCTTTAGGCATATTTTGCATATAGTGAATGACAGATATCTGTGGAACTGAATGTGTGGTCACTAAAATTTTGTCCTACAAAAATGATGATAATTGCACAAGAGCACTCCTCCATAGTGGGATACTTCAGTGAAAAGTAGAAGCCTATATCTTGTTTATATCCAATAGAGATTTAGTCCCTAAAAGTTACTTGTATCTACTCATTCTCTCTTTTAGTTGCTATGTTCTTGTTTCTTGAGATGGTCTTGCCGTTACCAGGGAGGTCTTGAACTTGTGGACGCAAATGATTCTCCCACATTACATTGTTTCCTAAGTAACTGGGACTACAAGCATGTACCATCTCACTTCAGTATCCATTCTCTTCCTGGATGTTGAAAAAGAGCTAGAAAATTCTTTTTAAACTTTGCTTTTTTTCTTTCTCATCTGGTCCTTTAGAGATGTTCAGTTTGCTTAGGATTTCATTCTTTACTTCAAAAAGTCTTTTTTGGAGCCTGTAAGTTTAGGGCCAGGCCCTCTGTTATACCTTGGTGTATATAGTGATGAACTGAGAAGTGAAAGGAATTCTTTTTATTTTCTGGTGAACTATGAATTTTGATATGTTTAAAAATATTTGGGCTATAAACTTTCTATGCTTATTTATACTAAAATATAAGCAAAATATTTATATTTGCAGAGCGATCGATGTCTTATTCAGATGAGTCTCGACTGTCAAATCTTCTTCGGAGGATCACCCGGGAAGACGACAGAGACCGAAGACTGGCTACTGTAAAGCAGTTGAAAGAATTTATTCAGCAACCAGAAAATAAGCTGGTGAGTACAGTATGTTTAGAATTGTTGAAATGTTTGTGTTACCATAATAAACTAAAGTTACCTCGAGTGGTTTTTGAAGGGAAGAGTTGTTTCTGAGGTCAATTAGGAATTGCTTCACATTTATTGGGCCTATGTTACATTGATGTAGAACTCAGTGTATGACTTATCTATCCATTGTTAGAGTTACATTGGTACCTGCTGCAGTGAATTGTTTTGATTTTATTTATCTATTTTTTTGAGACAGGGTCTCACTATGTAGTCGAGCCAGGCCTTAAAACTCAATGTGAATCCCAGGCTGGCCTCAAACTTGGAATGATCCTTCTGCCTCAGCCTCGAGTGCTGGGATTACAGGCATGTGACACCATGTCCAAATAAAGTGCTTTTAATGTTTAGCATATTTTATTTTATGGATAATCCTGCTGTCCTCAGAATTTTTCCTCTGATGTTGCAGGACAGACTCTGTCTTTTTAAAAATACATAAAATGGAGAGTATAGGCTCACACATTTTATTGTTTAAGTTTGGTCTGGTGGCCAAGTCTAAGAAAATGACAGGGAAATTCAGTTGAAAATAAATAAGAATGGTACAATGAGGCAGATAACATTGGTTCAAAGTAAACTTCTCTCTCCAAATTTTTTTTCTATTTTTTAACTGTTCATTTTATTTGAGTACCATGAATTGAACTCAGGACTTTGTACTTGGCCAGGCAGGCTCTTGTGCCACTGAGCTATACACCTGACTCCACTCTCCAAATTTTAGTATGAAAAGTTGTACATATACAGCAGGTTGAAAGAATTTTAAACCACTCCAGATGACTTCATGTCTGTCATCTAAGTTTTGTCATTGCTGCTTTACCATATTACTTTATTATATCTCTGTCTGTCCTTCCATCCATCAAGTCATTTGAAAATGCATTTCGAATAAAACAAGTTTTTAGTTTATTTTTCATTGATGATTGCAACTCTGTTTCCTGTGAATAAATATCTCTTAATCTGATGAAAAACATGACAGTTTTGATATATGCTGATTAGTGACTGGAAATAAACTAAATGCTGTTTAATTATAATTTAAAGGGGAAGACAAGTAAAAATTATGTACAATGTAATTCATAAAAGGTAATTTAAAGTTTTTATTAATGTTTCTTTTAAAGGTACTAGTTAAACAGTTGGATAATATCTTGGCTGCTGTACATGATGTGCTTAATGAAAGGTAAGTAATTAATATGGGTGGATTTAAATCACTAAAAATTTCACAACTGATGTTCATTTCCTTTGTTTATAAACATATTTGTTATTTTACTAAGTCCTTGTGTATAATCCGTATTATATACATATTAGTTATTGTCTAATACAAATGGAATCTAATACTTGATTGGAAATTCTTCTGTTCTCTTCTTTCTTTTTTAATGTGCCAACCTAAGTAATCTCACACTGACGTATGCAGTGATATACACTCTTGATGAAGAAGGCATGACTGAATGCAGTTAATAAACCAACTGATTTTCAGAATTGTTAGTAGTGGTGAAAGGGAGCTTCCTTTGAGCATGAGTGGATTTAAACAATCTCTGAGATTCTTATTAGGTGTACAGAGTGATTCCTAAAGAATTGTAATGTTGGAAACCATGCACAGTTAGCGGGTTATAGATCTTACTGGCTTTTGATGGTTTCATTTTATATAGTTATTATTACTAAATGCTGTGTTATCCTTTTGATGTATTTATTGCCATATTCTATTTTTATTTTTATTTATTTTCATTTTGTTTTTGGTCCTGGGGATCGAACTCATGACTTCGTGCTTGTCAGGCAGGCACTTATACCATTGAGTTAAATCTCCAGTCCCATATTCTATTTCTAAATACTTAGATTTCATATTATATAGAATATAGTTACCAACCCTGTGTATCCAATTTTGTTCTGCCCATTTCTATGAATCATTTAGTTTGAAATGGAATTTGAATCTTGGATTTTAGCATTTCTGAATCTTTCCTTATTTTTTGCTAATAACTGCTTTTATAAAAAAAATCTGACAAAGGTAGTTTGGAGTGTTGTAGGACAGCGAATACAGTACTTAAGAGTGGATAAAATTTCAGCCTTTTATGTAATTTGAACTTAAATAACATCTAAGACCTTTTTTCAGAAGATGTGCCATTCTTGTCTGTCCTCTTTGAAAGCTTTGTCTTTTATGTGTTTTTTTTTTTTTTCATTTGCATTTAAATAAACACAGTAGCAAATTGCTTCAGGAGTTGAGACAAGAGGGAGCTTGCTGTCTTGGCCTTCTTTGTGCTTCTCTGAGCTATGAGGCTGAGAAGATCTTCAAATGGATTTTTAGCAAATTTAGTTCATCTGCAAAAGATGAAGTTAAACTCCTCTACTTATGTGCCACCTACAAAGCACTAGAGACTGTAGGAGAAAAGAAAGCCTTTTCATCTGTTATGCAGGTAAGATGTGGGGGAAAACTGATGTTATACTGGGGAAGATTGTCCTTAACATGTCCTTGGAAGAAGCTTGAGGGAAGAAAATTGAGGATAGAGGTGACATCTATGTGTAGTGAATATGACATACATTAAACTTCTCTTTTTGAGTATGAGTAAATAATACATTAAGTTTAAAAAATTTCTGTCTTCACTTTCCAGAAGCTAGCCTTTAAAATTGCTTAATATTAGAGTGATTTGTAGATTTGAAACTAGGAGCTCCTCTCAGAGATAAAGGCAGGAGACGCTTTCAAGTATATTGAGGGAGACAAAAACTAAATATCAGTGAATGTATTGAGAAGTTCATTTTCAGTTTAGCAAGATTTTAAGTAGGTTTTTATTGGGGTAATGTTTTTAAAGATTGGGATGTTAGCATTTTATAAAACCTGTAAGGAATGACTGTTTTTAAAAAATTTGTATTACTAAGTGTTTGTATACATAATGATTACATTCATTGTCGAGTGGTACATGTATGTAGTACATTGTGATTCTTTTTATGGCCCCTTTCCTTTTTCTCTGGTCCCTCTCCCATTTACAAAAGGTTTGTCTCCCTGAAACTCTTCTGTTTTGGAAAGTGCATTTTCCCCTGATTATAAAGGTTCTTAGAAAATTTTAGGAAAAATTTGAAGTTTTTTCAATTTGTTTGTTTGTTTTGAGCAGGCACACACTATATAGTTTAGTCTGACCTTGAATATGAAGTGATCCTCCTGCTTCAGCTGCCTGAGTGCTGGGATTATAGGCATGTGCCATCATGCTTACTGTAGGGCTAGTTAGGCATATTGTTTTTATACTGTAAACATTACCCTTTTTAGTTTTTGCAGTATTGAGGATTGAACCCAGGGGCACTTCACCACTGAGCTACATCTCTATCCCGATTTTATTTTTTTATTTTGAGGAAGGATCTTGCTAAATTGCCCAGATGGGATTTAAACTTGTGGTCTTTCTGCCTCAGCTCTGTACATGTTGGGATTATAGATGTGCACCAACCTCTCCTGTCGTGAACAGTTCTGAATTTGAAAAATTTCAAATCGACAGGAAAATATATGGACTAATACAATGATACTCATTTATATTTCACATAGATGTATTAATAACTGTGTTTGACAGGGAGTAGGGGTTGCTGGACATTGCACCCAGGACCTTGTAAGTGTGCTCTGGAGCTATGGTCCACCCCTCACTGATGAACATTTTACTACAGTGCTTTTGCTTCCACAGTACACTTTCTTGTTGAAGATAAATTATATATACATCATGACAGTTCACCCCACAATACTGAATCTCTTAAGAATAAGTCTGGTCTTATGTAATAAAAATATTGTAATCATACTTGAGAAAATGAATTTTACTGTATATATAGTCCACATTAAAATTTTTGCAATTGTCCGTGACATGACTTTTAAATCTCTCAAGCTCCAACTCATCAGAATCAAACATTATCTGTGGAGGTATACCTCTTTAATGTCTTAATTTAGAATAGTTCACCGCACTTTTTTTTTGTAGCCCTTATTTTGTGGTATGTTGTACTTCGGGTTTACCTTACTGTTTCCTACTGACTAGAGTCAACTTCAACATTTTGGGCACAAGTATTTCATAGGTTTATTTTTAATAAATCTCACACTAGCAGATGCATAATACCAAATTATCTACTCTGGCAGGCAATGTTTGATCACCTAGTTCAGGAGATAGCACTACAGCTTCCCATTTTGAAGGCTTAGGTTTTTTTGTCTTTGCACTAAACTACATCAGCCCATTTTTTTATTTGTTGAGGCAGCCTCTTACCAAGTTGCCTAGACAGGGATCAAGTTTGTGATCCTACTGTCTCAGCTTCTCTCAGAGTACAAGGATTACAGGGAATATCCTGGTTTTCACTAATATTTCACTGAAACATTTTAACATCCATTGATATTCTGTGTGAATATGGATTACAGCATTGGCTATTACAGAATTGATGGTTTTATAATTTTAGCATTTCTCACATTTGTAACATTTTTATTTTAACAGTCCTTTATTTGAGGGAAGGGAATGGTGTTTGACAACTGCAAAATATTCCTCAGTGGTGTGCCCTGTATTTATTTAAAGAATACAGAGTATGCCAAAATGAATATATTTTGGAATATGTCAGGAAAAGAAAAACTTGTATAAATATTTTACTGCTAAATTTGAGATATCATGAGATTAATACAAGCTACCTTTGGCCTCTGCAATTGCGAGAAGTACTCGAAGTGATGACCATTAGCTTCCAGATATTCACTACTGTGGAAAACGGTTGAAGTGTGTACTTTTTTCCCCTTCAGATTCTTATACATGTAGTGGTAACATGATCTGCATGTCATTTGTATATGCTATTGTCTAATCCTAAGTCATTCTGATTTGAAGCATATTATATAAACTTTGTTCTAAAACAGTAAATTCTATAAGTTTGATTTCTATTAAGTAAAAAATAAACATATTTTAAAGAAAATAGTCTCCTAGGCACATCTTAATTTTTTTGTATTTGAAATTTAGTCACATTTCAGGCATCAAACAGAACACTTAACAAATAACCTAAAGGTTTGTTATTTAGTCTAATTAATATTAAAGGAATAATGTTGGTAGATATTAGAGAAAAGTATTTGTTTTCAACCTAACAGTTTAATGGAATGAAATGTTTCCAGTTTTTTTGAACTAAAGCAATATTTACTTTGATATTATAATCAGTGCTAGATGTAATCTTTAGCAGACAACATGATTTAATTCTTTTCCTACTTTGTTAAAAGTTTATGATTTGCAACTTTTAATTTTTAAGCTTGTAATGACCAGCCTACAGTCTATTCTTGAGAATGTGGATACGCCGGAATTACTTTGCAAATGTGTTAAGTGCATTCTTCTAGTGGCTCGATGTTACCCTCATATTTTCAGCACTAATTTTAGGGTGAGTTCCCCATGCTACTTCTTCATTTGTAGGGTAAAAGGATGGTGTGTGTGCCTGTGTGTGTTTGTGTGTGAGTGATATATCTGGGGAAGCAGAAAAGCATTGCTCTGTGTCTTTGAATATCATAGCAGCAATGGAGGGTCCAGTGTTGAATGGTGCAGTAATACTGTTTTTTTTTTTTTTTTTTTTTTTTTTTAATTTTATTTAAGGAGAAAAAGGGAAAAAAAAAAAAAAACAGAAAAAGGGTACAAGTTATACAGAATTTCAGAAAAAAACAGTAGGAAATCACTAGTTAGTAGATTACATATTGTTATCTTAGAAATAGTTGTTCAAATTACAAAATTAAAGCATATAAAGTGGACATTCAAAGAGTGAGACTGCGAACAGTTCTGTTCAATGATCCAACAAAACTCAGTAATATGGTTATCTATTTTATACACTTAAACATATATACAGTTATATCCTTTAGAGTACTTTCTTTTGTACAATGACAATTACACATTTTGGATTTTATTACTCCCACAGTTTTTATTACTTTTTTTGAAGAGAGTAAAACCAAATGCGACATATCAGAACAGAGTCAGTCAAATCGAATATTGTTTTTATGAAAAATACCAAATCATTGCCCTTTCTGACATTGCTGTATCTTAAGATACTTAAGGAAGATAAAATACTTCATTAGTGTCATAAATTTAATACTTTTATTCTTCTCCACCTCTCACCCTCTTTCTAAGTTACTGTAAGTAGAGAGAACAAAAGTGTTTTTTCTAGGATCTTTTACTGTAACACAGTTCACAAGTAAAATAGCAGTAAGACCCTAAAATGACTGGCCTCTTATCTTTTTGTTTCCATTAAGGATACGGTTGATATATTAGTGGGATGGCACATAGATCATACTCAGAAACCTTCACTCACACAGCAGGTGTCTGGTAAGTTTTTTTTAGCATTACCAGTCATTTAAAGAATTTGCCACTAAAGACCAGCTATTAATAATAGTCAAGAAAAGTAATTGCTTTAAGAAAACATATTGGTTATTATAAATGAATATCACTTGTTAGCTAAATTTTGTAGTTTGTAGTAGGTAGGTGGGTTAAGTACAGATTCTAATGTTGGATTCAACAAAAATTCTGAAGTCATTTGAAACATGTATTGATGGGAGAAAAGATGGTGGTGATACTGAGAATGAAAGATTCTGTGATTTTCTTTTTTAAATTTCTTTTTCTGATTATTTAAAGAGAAAATACATTGTGAAATTGTCAAAAGTGATAGCCAAGTATTTTTTGGCTTTGTTCTTCTTGAGTTTAGGTGAATGATAGCACAACTTACAACATACACTGGCTTGTTGCAGGTTTTTTGTGATACTGGGAATTGAGTGCCACATGCATGCTGAGCGAGCGCTCTACTGCTTTGCTATATCCACACCTCTTATTTTTCTGATTAGTTCTTGATAACTTACCCAAGCTGGCCTTAAACTTGTAATCCTCCTTAAATCTCCTAGGGAGGTGGAAATACAGGCGCATGCTATTGAAATCAGCTTATTTGGTGCAGTAATCTTTTGAAAATAAGATTTGGTAGTGAGAATAGTTTTGTTTCATTTCTGCTGTGAATTCACACTTTCATTGGCTAAATGTGGGTTAATAAGCCAGGCTGATGGTAGATGGTAGCATTTTGTCTAAGTCGTATGTAAGAACGTGAAATTTACATTTTAATTTTGAAATGTGTAAATTTTTACAACTTTAGGCTTTTAATCATGATTTGTTATTTGAGATCACCATGTTTAGTAGCAGTCATAATTTCATGATAACAGGACATGTTTTAGGGTAGGCAACTTAAAAAGTTTAAATCAAATTTTGGAGGTTTTTAAATTTTGGATATGTTCTGTTCTTTCAAAATTTCTTATAATTCCAAGGGTGGTTGCAGAGCTTGGAGCCATTTTGGGTGGCTGACCTTGCATTTTCTACCACTCTTCTTGGTCAGTTCCTAGAAGACATGGAGGCATATGCTGAGGTAAGTGTGTAGAAAGTCAAATATTTCTTAAAATACTAGATGAGGAAAGACAGTAGCAACAACAGAAAAATAAAAAGTCCTAAACATTGTTAGACTTATTATAATGTAGTACCTGACATTTAAGTAGAAATCGTAAGACCATTGCAATATTGTAGTTTTTAAAAAAATTTTTTTATTCATTTATTTATTTGTCCTGGAAATAGAACTCAGGACCTTGTGTTTGGTAAGCAGGTGCCATGATGATGAGCTGTACCCCTGGGCCCCAATTTTTCTCTATATGGTGTTTAATTTTTTTTTTTAATATGTCAACTTTTATAACTGATCTGTCTTTTAGAAGTGACCCATTGTAGTTTATAGAGAAAATTTTCCTTTGGTACTTGTATATGTTTTCTGTAGATAGGTGTTGGTTCTAATATGACATCTTTTGGGGTTAATCATTTTCTGTTTTTGGTTTTTTTTTCCCTTTTCCCCCAGTATTGAGAATTGAACCCAAGGGTGTTCGGTCACTGTGGCATACTAATGGCCCTTTTATTTTTTATTTTGAGGCAGTCTCAAGTTGTATAGGCTGTCCTCAGATTGGGATTGGGTTTCGGATCCTTCTACCTAAACCTTCCTAATATGTGGCATTTATAGGTGTGTGTCACTTTTTGAATATGTCTTACTTCCTCAATTAAATTATAAATCTGCATGTTAATTTGCATAATTTTGTAAGCCTCTTTGCTTTTCATATGCATATTGTAGAGTAGCTGTTGTCTTGTTTTCGTGAACAAGAATGTGTAGAATGAGATTTTAGAAAAAAATCAATTTAGGAATGGCAAAAATTTCAGGTTCCAGTTATACCTGTATGTAATGAGTATGTACTAGAATTTATTTTTCCCCAATATGTATTTATGTTGGTGAAGGAGATTATTCCCCAGTAAATTGAGTTTTGTGTGGGCTTTAAAAAAGTTATCAGATAAAACCCATTTTTATATTTATTTGTCACATTTTTCTTTTTCTTTTAGGGTACAATTCCTCTTAATTTGTAAAAATCTAGTTCTAAAGTTAATTGACATAAGTTTTGGGAGGTTTTATAAGAATGAACAGTATACTACTTAAGTAAGAATGCTGTGAATTCCCACATAGGACCTCAGCCATGTGGCCTCTGGGGAATCAGTGGATGAAGATGTTCCACCTCCATCTGTGTCATTACCAAAGCTGGCAGCACTTCTCCGAGTATTCAGTACTGTGGTGAGGAGTATTGGGGAACGCTTCAGCCCAATCCGGGGCCCTCCAATTACTGAGGCATATGTAACTGATGTAAGTATCTTTAATTGAACTATCACTCAAAAACAGAATTGTTTTGCATCATACCAGTGCCCTGTTACTAATTCTATATTCATTTGATATGTTCCTATGTGTGTTACGTGTCTGGTTACTTTCTTAGCCAGAAAATTAGGGAAACGTATCATATTCAGCCTTTCTCCCATCCCTAACTGATCCCTTCTCACCAAACCCATGAAAAAAGGGCCAGTTAGGAGATCCTTCACAGACCCATTTATTCTTTTTAAAATACATAAGTTTAAAACTTAGTCCTTTGTGTTTTATATTTTTAACAGAGTAGCAATGAACTTCAGAAATTATACTCAGCCTTAGTAAAAACAGATGCAATTGTGATCTAATCATAAAAGATTTAATATAAATTATTAAAATTTTATTATTTGGTATGACTCGAGCTTTGTTTTCTGTTGAATACATTGCTAAAGTAGGATATGTATTAAATGCAGTTCTTGATACACTATTGGAGCAGAAACATCAGGTCTGTAAGATACTTAAACCCGCATACTGATATTTTAAACCTGATCAAAATGATTTAATTTCTTTTGACTATATAAAAGGTGGTTGGCTAAAGAGTATTGGAGTTGAAGTAAAAGGCAGTAACTCATGTAAAACAAAAGAAACATAGATGTTTTTTCAGGATGTCTGTGTTAAATATTTAATGTCCTTTTTTTTTTTCTTTTTTGGTGGTACTGAGAATTGAACTCAAGACCTTGCACCTGGCCTCCTAAATATACTATACTATCTTATGAAGGTCTTTTAAACATTTGTAAATGATTTCAGCCAAACCTATATATAGGTTAAAAACCTGTAGGTTTTTCCTAAGTTATTTTTGTTGAAAATTTAGTCTATAACTGTTGACTGTTACAGGTTAATGATTTGCGTGTATGTGTGTGTACTTGTTTTCTATAATCCTTACTAGGTATTATGTTGTAAGCATGAGAATACTCTCAGAGCTGAGAGTATAGTACAATGGTAGAGAACTTTCCTAGCATAATCATCAGCCTATGAACTTTAACAATAGCTTAAGATGATTTGTATTTGGTTTAAAAAAATTTCATTACCAAAGACCAAGAGCTAGATTTCATTAAGCATATGCAGGTTATTTCCATTCTGTTAATACTATTACTAAGATCTGTTGTATTTCATGATTATTAACATTATAAACTTCAGCCATTTATGACTTGAGGGGGAGAGAGAAAGAAAGGTGGGTATAAGGAAAATAGAAGGTGACAAATTTTATTTCTTATCATAATAGTATAGTATTTTGGATTTTTTTCAGCCAAGATCATTTTTATGTATTATACTGAACATACCCTTATTATTTAGCTACTAGGAACTAGAAGATTCAACCTATTGGCAGGGTACATGGTTAATGTTTGATTGAAGCTATATTAAGTAGAAAAAATTTTTTTTTCTGTGAAAGCATATGAGTTTTTTAAAAAAGCTGCTTGTTTTCCCCATTTGCAGGTTCTATACAGAGTAATGAGATGTGTGACGGCTGCAAACCAAGTATTTTTTTCTGAGGCTGTGTTGACAGCTGCTAATGAGTGTGTTGGTGTTTTGCTCGGCAGCTTGGATCCTAGCATGACTATACATTGTGACATGGTCATTACATATGGATTAGACCAACTGGAGAATTGCCAGACTTGTGGTACCGATTATATCATCTCAGTCTTGAATTTACTCACATTGGTATGTGACTTACTCCCCCCCCCTCCCTTTTGTCTTTTTGGGCTTTCTAGTTTATTGCTTTGTTTAGGCCCTTATTGATAGGAAGAAAATAAGGGCTTTCCTTTTTTTGTATGCATTGATCAACTTTATTTTATAAATCTAGTATACCTTTTTTGTATCTCTTTAGTTTTAGTGTTTAACAGCTAAGTATAGGTTTAGTCTTTTTTTTTTTTTTTTTTTTTTTTTTTTTTTTGATACTATCCTTAACTCTAGAGTCTTAGTATTCCTGATAAATACTGCAAGAGAGAAAGTATTTGATAGCTGTTTGCAGATACTGGTATGTTTTGTTTGCCATATAAAACTACTTTTGCAGTTTTTATTCTCCTACCTTTTTAACTATACGTAACCATCCCTTTATTATGGACATTCTAAAGTACAGAAAAAAATAGAATAGTATAATGAATCTCTGTATACTTAGTACTCAGCTTCTATAATTAGAAACAGATGGCCAATCTGGTTCCCTCTTTCTGTCCACACACTGTCTCTGCCTTGCTGTCCTTTCATCTCCAGCTGCATTATTTTAAAGAAAATTCTACCCCTTTTTGCTGAATGTTTCTGCCAGAGTTACACTTCCTCCCTGTGTCAGTGTTTAAGAAAAAAAATCCATGTTTAAGTTTAAAATATATATATCCTGTTGAGGTTTTAATTTCCCAATGATAAAATTTAACTCAAATAATTGAGACTAAAGAGTTTTTTAGATTTTAAGTTGAAAATACAGACTTCTTATATACTTCTTACATACTTTCCAGCAGTCTTTCCCTCTTATTAACACTTTGTGTGTGTGGGTATCTGTTAAAATTGATAAACAAATACTAATACATTGTTATTAACTGAAGTTCATGGTTTTAAGATTGACTGTATTGTATATTTTGTGGTTTTTTTCAAGTATATAGTGACAAATACTATTACAATATTACATATGATAGTTTTATTGCTCTTAAGAATCTTTCCTGTCCTACCTACTTATCCTTCTTTCTTTCCTCCCTTCGAATCTCTTAGGTTTTTGGAGCAGGTTCTCATTGTTTGGTTTAAGTTGGCTTCTAATTCACCATGTAGCCTAACCTATCCTCAATGTCATGACAGTCCTCCTGCCTCAGACTCCCAAATATACTGGGATTACAGGGTGTATCAATATGCCTGGCCTTTTTTCTATCTCAATAGTTGTAGAATGTAAAATAGTTGGAATATAGTGTGTAGCCTTTGGAGATCTGCTTATTTTAGTTAGCAATATGCATTAATTTTTCCATGATTTTTGATTTGATAAACTCATTTTTAAATTTGCTTTTAGATTGTTGAACAGATAAATACAAAACTGCCATCATCATTTGTAGAAAAACTATTTATCCCATCTTCTAAACTACTATTTTTACGTTATCATAAAGAAAAAGAGGTAAGCGAAATGGTGTTTGTTAACATCTGTTATTGAAGAGCTTAATGTTGCTTGGCTAGCTATGTAAGTGAAACTGAGTGAAATGCTATTTAACTTAGAATATAGTGATCATAATGATTGTATTAATATTTGTTGGTTATCATGCAATATAGATTTATGAATGATGCCCCACCTTTTTTTTTTTTTTTTTTTTTCCTTTTTGAAACAGGGTCTTGCTGTGCATTTCAGGTGGGCATTGAGCTCACCTTGTAGCACAGGCTGGTCTTGAACTTGCAACAATCTTTCTGTCTCAGCTTCCTGAGTGCTGGGATTATAGGAGTACATTACCAAGTCTGGCTTGCACATAATCATTTGTTTTTGTTAAATTTACTTTAGTGAATTTGCATCAAGGAGAAAGATGTACATACATTTATGAAGTCATAAATTTGGAAGTGCTATCTTTGTCTGTTGTAAAAATTAACTTCTCAATCATCCCCTACTCAAACCCACTGTAGAGTTTCTAAATACATGTAGGTAAACCTGTCCTTTTTATCTTTTTGAGACAGGATTTTGCTGTTGCAGTTAGGGCTGTCTTTGAGCTCACTTTGTAGCCCAGGCTAGCCTCAAATTACAGCAGTTCCCTGGCCTCACTCTCCCAAGTTTTGGGATTATAGGTGTGTGCCACCATACTGGGCCTCATAAACCAATCTTAATGTTTTTGCTTTTGTTTTGATACTGACCATATTTTAAATATGGCACTTGAAGAAATTTCACATGGCAGTTTCAGTTTACAGTTTTCTTTATTTGTAATAAAACTTTGTAACTTTTTGCAGTCAGATTTTATTGGTACATTTTAGGCATACATAATGATCACATTCATCATAGAAAATTTGTGCCTGTATGTAACTTTTTTTCCCCATCCCCCTACCCTCCCTTCAACTTCTCCCCTCCTAATTTCAAAAGCTTTGTTTTCATGCTTTCCTTTTTTTCTCATTTTAAAAAAACATTTCTCCTCTTTCGCCTCATCCCTCCCTCCAAAATTCACTCCCCTCCCCCACTTTTTGGTCCTGGAAATCGAACTCAGGACCTTGCACTTGGCAGGCAAGTACTTATGCCACTAAGTTATATCCGCAGCCCCAACTTTAAAAAGGCTTATTAATATGTGTAGATTTCTAAAAGTTTGCTTTTTAAAATTTCAAGTCTCATGTGTTCTGGGTATCATGGAGTAAATAATATCAATCTTAAATTTATTTGCATTTTTGATAACACTTGTTGGCTATATCATTTTACAAGATTTATTTGCTGTGGAATTAACTTAATTTTTTCTTTTTCAGGTGGTTGCTGTAGCTCATGCTGTTTATCAAGCAGTGCTCAGCCTGAAGAATATTCCTGTTTTGGAGACTGCCTATAAACTAATTTTGGGAGAAATGACTTGTGCCCTAAATAATCTGCTACATAGTCTACAACTTTCTGATGCCTGTTCTGAGATAAAACATGAGGCTTTTAAGAATCATGTATTCAATGTAGATAATGCAAAATTTGTAGTTATATTTGACCTCAGTGCTCTGACTACAATTGGAAATGCCAAAAACTCATTAATTGGGGTGAGTCCTTAATGACTTTGCTTTATCCAGGGTTAAGCCTTTTCTTGCTTCATATTCTTCTAATTTATTTTACCCAATAAAATAACATGTCATATGTCTACAGAATTCTCTGTAACAAATGCCATATTAAGGACTTGCATAAATAAAATTGGTAGGAAAATTTTTTTTCTCTCAGGTTTAATTTTTTCCTCTTAAGTTATTGTACATGTTTTTTTTCCTAGAAAGTCTTTTTAATGAATTTTAATGAATATTAACCAGTAGCTTACAGAAAAATTGTCAACAAATGTATCAAGTGGTTTTAATACGCAGTTTCTTTATTCTCCTGGTACTTTTTTTCCACTAAAATTAATGCTAACATATAGTCTTCAGTTGCCTCTAAGAGTATTCATGTATCTTTTTCCTTTAGAAGAATGAAGATTTTTTTTCCCCTTTAAGAAACTTGAAGTGGCTCTAGTTTTGATTTATGTTTCAATCTTGAGACAAGTTCTTACTTGGTAGTTCAGGCTGGCCTAGAACTCATTCTGTAGCCCAGGCTGGCCTCAAATTTAGGATGATCCTCCTAATTCAGACTCCTGAATATTGGGATTATAGGCAAATGCCACCACACCCAGATGATTTAGAGTTACTGTTTATATATTTCTCCTTTGCAGAATTTAAAATGTTAATTTTAATGGAAACTAATAGGCTATAATTAGGGAGAAAGTTTTCTACAAAAGAGAGAAAAATGAAAATTTGATGTTTATGCTTGCAGCATGTTATATGATCAGATTTGTATTATATCTAGCTTCTGTCATTGCTAGTTTTAGCTTACATTTGAAGACTAAAGTAAACTCTTATTTCGTTATACACTAAAAATTTATTTTCAAGGAATTCATATTATGTGTAGATTATTTGAGATGAGGCAGACAATAAGTGATATGTCTTAGCAGTAGAAAGGACAGTGGAAGATGAAAAAGGTGTAAAATGTCAGGATGTACCTTTTTTCTTATTTGACAGAGAACATTGACATGAGAAATGTATGGAAAAGAGGAAATGCATGCTACTATTCTGAAGGGTATAGAGGATTTGCTTAAACCAGAGATCAGCCTGCTGGTGCACTAAGTGCAGTCTAGTGTCTGTTTTTCATTTGCTTTTTAGTTACATTGAGGTTTAGTTGTATAGCATAAATTCCCAATTAAATGTAAGGTTTAGTTTTTTTTTTTTTTTAAGTATATTGAGAATTATGTGACTATTACTACTGTATTCCTATTTTTGTAAAGAGAGTTGTATTGGAACCCAGCCACTCTTCTATGCTTTAGGTATATTTTGTTTTCTCACTGCACAGGCAGATTTGAGGAATTGTCACATGACAACAGAGATGTTGTATGTCCCACGAAGTCTTAAGATTTATGGTTTTATCTTCAGATAGAGTATTTGCTGAAGACCCTAGTTAAGTACTAGATTATTTACAAATCTTGGGTATCATTTTAATTTAAAAAAAATGTCTAGACCAAATACACTAAAATGGCTGTAGTCATAGATAACTCAGCAGGCTGTGAAAGGGAAATCAGTTGAGCCCAGGAGTTTGAAACCAGCCTGAACAGCGTAGAACCCCATCTGAAAAAACAAAAACAAAAAAGTCTGCATATGTTTATTTTAAAGAATAAACTTTATATACTTCTGTATTTTGGAGGAGTCATACCTTTTTTTGTACATTGTCAGATGTGGGCATTATCTCCAACTGTCTTTGCCCTTCTGAGTAAGAATCTGATGATTGTGCATGGTGACCTGGCTGTTCACTTCCCTGCCATTCAGTATGCAGTGCTCTACACGTTGTATTCCCATTGTACCAGGTACTGTACTTATAAATTCACAAATCCTTTGTAAGAAGAGACTACACAGTTTGTGTTTTGAACTTGCTTGCTTATTTTCTTGCTTTTTGGTCTTCTAGTTTTCTGGCTTTTCTTTCAAAAAGGTTATTTGTACTTCGTCTTTCAGGCATGATCACTTCATCTCTAGTAGTCTTAGTTCTTCGTCCCCTTCTTTATTTGATGGAGCTGTGATTAGTACTGTGACTACAGCTACAAAGAAACATTTCTCAATTATATTAAATCTTCTGGGAATATTGCTGAAGAAAGATAACCTTAACCAGGATACCAGGTAACTGATATATTTGTAATGCTGTTTCTAATGTTAGTAATTCACTTTTACAATTTGACAATAAGAAATACAGATTACAGAGGTAGAATGTAGTAGCCCCTTCAGTGTAAAGCATTTCAGAGCTCATTTTCATTAATCTTTACTGCTTTGGGGAGGATTTTTCTTAAAAGACTTGTTACTATTTTGACAGAAATATCTGTAGTTTTAACTTTCCTTATTTGAAAAAATTAAAAATAGTGATATGATTTGTTAGTGGGGTTTTTGTTTTGTTTTTACTTTTTTCAAATGGAAAATGAACTGTATACTGTGTATTTCAGGAAACTGTTAATGACCTGGGCTTTGGAAGTGGCTGTTTTAATGAAGAAGTCTGAAACATATGCACCTTTATTCTCTCTTCCATCTTTTCATAAATTTGCCAAAGGCCTGTTAGCCAACAGTAAGAGACTGATACTTAATTTTATCAACCTTCAAAAAGAAGTATTTGATAGCAAGGGAATGTGGTTATTTCATTGCTTTACCTGATCTGAAAATGTATAACCCTATTTTAATGAACACATTTTTAGTACTTGCAGAAAAATTTAGTACTTGCAGAAAAATTGAGCTCAGACTTGCTGATCTTGCCTCAGCTTCCCAGGGTGGATTCAAGCGTGGGCCACCATGCTTGGCTTACTACATATATTTTTAAGTTTTCCCCTTTAGGAAAGAGTTGGTGTGAAAACTGATTAACTTGAATGAGTTTTGTTGAATTTATTGATTAAGTTTTCCCCTTTAGGAAAGAGTTGGTGTGAAAACTGATTAACTTGAATGAGTTTTGTTGAATTTATTGATTGCTCAAAGGTTACTACCAGGCAAGTCATGTTTAGTCCATAGTAAGCACTCCCTGCCTGTTGATTGAATGGTTTTAGGGAATTACAACTGGCATGCAATTTCTTTTGGCAAGCTGAAAGTAATCTCTATCTTTAATTTTTAATAGCTCTTGTTGAAGATGTGAATATCTGCCTGCAAGCATGCAGCAGCCTACATGCTCTGTCTTCTTCCTTGCCAGATGATCTTTTACAGAGGTATGGACTAGAGACTATGTCTTTTGACTGTGGCCCTAATAACATGGGAATGTTAACTATACTTGATTTTGTCTGTTTCATTTTATTATAGGTGTGTTGATGTTTGTCGTGTTCAGCTAGTTCATAGTGGAACTCGCATTCGACAAGCCTTTGGAAAACTGTTGAAGTCAATTCCATTGGATATTGTCCTAAGGTATAAGAATTTTTTTGTGGTATTATGTTTTTACTGCTCCTGAAATAGTGTAATTTAGGAAAAGACATTGCCATAATCGGTACGTTAATGCCACTTACATGATGGTACTTCTCAGTGTTGGAAAAAGTGCCAAAAGATCAAATATTGTAGGAGTTCTAGAAAATAACAAAATTTTATAGTTCAGTCACCTTAATAAGCTCATACAAATGTATATAGATCAGTTCATATAATGCCAAAATGTATTTTTTAATGATTCAGATGTTTATCAGCTATAAGCTTTTATTTTTAAATTAGGTTTATTTGAGAGCCTTAAGTCTTAAGATTATGAAGTTGTAATAACATCTTTATCCATTTGAAAGACTCGGTTTTATATTTTTTATTTGTAGTCCAGTGAAGAAATAACCTGTTTAGAATAAGTGCTAACATTCTAACTAAAACATTTTGTGTAACCATGGCTTCATTTTCTGTCTGCAGCAATAACAATCACACAGAAATTCAAGAAATCTCTTTAGCATTACGAAGTCACATGAGTAAAGCACCAAGTAATACATTTCACCCACAAGATTTCTCTGATGTTATTAGTTTTATTTTGTATGGAAATTCTCATAGAACAGGGTAAGCCACGTTGACTATTTCATCTTAGAAAAAGAATTTCAAGAGTATTTTGACCTTAAATCCACTTTTGAAATCATGTCTAGGTTGGCAGAGTAGAAAGTAGTGTTCTTTTCAAGTGGATCATTTCTGTTGAATAGGAAAATTCTGTTGAAGATAAGTTCTTTTCAAGTGGATCATTTCTGTTGAATAGGAAAATTCTGTTGAATAGAAGTATTAAATGTGATTTGAATTTTAGTGCTGAAATGTGTTGACAGTTAAGTGCTCTGGTTTTTGTTAACATTTGGGGGAGGGTATGGGAGGTATATTGTGCCAGAGTCAGTGAGTTTCATCCTGGCAATAAGAATGCCAAGAGCCATTTACCCTAGTAATCTATCCATGCCTTATCTTGACTCTTTTTTAACTGTTAAAGATTTCAAAAATGTGATCATTATGAACATCAAAATATATCAATAAAATTAATAGGAAAGTCTCAAAATGAGAAATGGGATTACAGTTTTTCTCAGTTTCATAGGCTTTTACCTTTTTTTTTTTAGTAGGAAAAACAGTAGTTTTTTCTATCGTTGCCTTTTCAGTTGTTTTGGATTAAATAAAATTTTCATTGTCTATTAAATATAAAACTACTTTTCCCAGGAAGGACAATTGGTTAGAAAGATTGTTCTATAGCTGCCAGAGACTGGATAAGCGTGACCAATCAACCATTCCCCGCAATCTTCTAAAGACAGATGCTGTCCTTTGGCAGTGGGCTATTTGGGAAGCAGCACAGTTCACTGTCCTTTCTAAATTGAGAACCCCATTAGGCAGAGCTCAAGATACATTCCAGACGATTGAAGGTAACCAACTCTTCATGCTTCTTCAAATTTTGTGATGTAAATAACTTTCAAAGCATTTTGATACAGAAATAATGGATTTTTCTTTATTAAAACAAAGATTTGAGAATAAATAAAAGTTTTTCAGGTATGTTTGCCTGTTAAGCTTTTATCAAATAGTCATGTTGGGCACATGGTCTGTTCTTGTTCAAGAACTTAGGGGACTTTTGTGGAAACAAGATCTTTTTCCTTTAAAAGGAAAGGTTATTCATGTTGGATTTTTTCTTCTTTTTTGTCTTTTTGAGACATGTTTTCATTGTACCATTCAGGTTGGCCTTGAACTTTGTAACTCAGGCTGGCCTCAAACTTACAGAGATCCTTTTGCCTCAGCCTTCTGAGTGCTGGGATTATAGGCATGCACTACCATGCCCAGCTTTTCTTTTAAAATAGTGTGAAAACAAACAGGATAGTTGATAAATGTGACTTTGTGAAATAAGGTTATATTTATTTGCAGAATCTTTAAATATTTCCTCATAATTTGGAGTGTTCCATCTGCTTTCAGGTATCATTAGAAGTCTTGCTGCTCACACATTAAACCCTGATCAAGATGTTAGTCAATGGACAACCGCAGAAAATGATGAAGGCCATAGTAGCAACCAACTTAGACTTGTTCTTCTTCTACAGTATTTGGAAAATCTGGAGAAATTAATGTATAATGCATATGAAGGATGTGCTAACGCATTAACGTCACCACCCAAGGTTGGTTTCACTGAGATAGTGTTGCTCTGTAGCAGTTCCATTGTCAAACCTGATAAGAGTATATGGAGAGCTAAAGTCACAGTAGACTTGACTTACTCGAATTACGAGACACATATACTTGTAATTTGAATCAATCTTAATTAAGTTCTTTCCTTTTCTTGTGAAGGTCATAAGGACTTTTTTTTATACCAATCGCCAAACTTGTCAAGACTGGTTAACTCGGATCCGCCTCTCTATCATGAGGGTTGGATTGTTGGCAGGCCAGCCTGCTGTGACAGTAAGACATGGATTTGACTTGCTTACAGAAATGAAGACAAATAATGTATCTCAGGTAAAGTGGTATATTTGGAATGTAAATCTGTTAGAGAAATTTTGATTTAATTACTTTGATGCTAGTCAAACTAAAAATAAGTTAAAACTTCATTTAGAAAGCTTTTGATTAAATATTTTATTAAAAGAATAACTGCCAAAGTTACTGACTCACATTTTCTATATAGTGTTAAAAATATTTAATTCTTACATGCTTTTAAGAATAATTATATTTGTTTATGCAAATTTTTATAAGGCATGAAAAAATCCCTAAATAATTTGACTTGTAAATTCACAATACTGTTCACAATAAATACTGTAAGTGGATCCAAAAAAGAGTAAGATAGGGGCTGGGGATTTAGCTCAGCGGCATAAGCGCCTGCCTTGCAAGCAGGCAGTCATGAGTTCGATCCCCGGTACCAATAAAAAGACAAAAAAAAAAAAAAAAGTAAGATGTTTACTAATTGAAGTAATGTCAATTTTTTACATTCATATTTGTTTACATTTGTTTTTTTCTTCATGTTTAATATAAATGCTGTATAAGTGGTCTTACATAAAAGCTACAAGTTAAATGTTTGGGAACTTGTTTTTTTTTAAAAGACACAGTCTCACTATGAAGTTGAGGCTGGCCTTGAACTCACTGTGTATTCAGCAGTCCTCTTGCCTCAGCTTCCCAAATGCTGGGTTTGCCTAACGGGTGTATGTCATCCTGCCCGGCAGAGTAACTTTTTGTGTATGTGTGTGCAAGATTAAGAGACCTAACACCTACCTGCTGCTAAGATTCTGTCATTCACCTTTTATATTAACTTTTAAGAATTCTAAACTAGTCAGGTACATGCCTGTAACTCCAGATCCTCAGAAGGCTGAGACTGGAGTGCAAAGTTTGAGACCAACCTGGGTAACTTAGTAAACTGTCTCAAAAATAAAACTAAAAGGGACTGACTGGTTGTGTAGCTCAGGTGCTCCCCAGGGTTCAGTCCTGGTAACAAAACAAAACTCAGTCTCAGTGTCCCAGAGTAAAAAACAAAACAAAATCTGTTAAGCTAAATAATGTCAAAATAATTATTAAATAAGTTTGATTTTATGCTTAGACTATGCTCAGTGATAGTAAATGTATCACAGATTTTTGGTTTGTTTTGCAGTGCACGGAGTTATTGTATCCCTGTTCAGGTTATTAATATTAATGGTATTGAGGTCATGGTAAAATCTTCTCAATGCTATTTTTAGGGGAATGAATTGGAAGTAACTATTATGATGGTGGTTGAAGCACTTTGTGAACTTCATTGTCCTGAAGCTATACAGGGTATTGCTGTCTGGTCATCTTCTGTTGTTGGGAAAAGTCTTCTCTGGATTAACTCTGTGGCCCAGCAGGCTGAAGGAAGGTAAGTTAGAAAGAAAGAAAGAAATACATAATAGAATTACTTTATGTTTAAACTCTTCGTATTGCTAAGTTAAAAGTTAGCTAAATGTTGGCACACACCTGTAATCCCAGATAGGAGGATTACCACACATTTAAGGCCATCCTGGACTATATAACAAAATCTTGTGTCAAAAACAAAGCAAAACAAAAAAAAAAAAAAAAAAAAAACCATGCCAAAACAAAAGAGAAGCCAGCATAGTTAAAATAGCTTTTTTTCAACTGGGCACGGTAGTGCATACTTGTAATCCCAGGGTAAGGCAGGAGAATTGCCATGAGTTTGAGACCAGCCTGAATTTATAATGAGACCTTGTCTCAAAAACGGAAAAGAAAGAGCTGTGTTTAGTTTTAACAATTTAAACTTAATAAAAGACTTAATTAGGAGATTTCTTGGGTGTCTATTTTAATTAGCAATACTTGAGCGCCTTTCTGCTTTAGAAATTAGTGAGAAATCATACTGGGAAATACCGTCGTTGATTATCTTAATTTGTTTGTATAAAGAAAAATGTGCTGTAATAATCTTGTGTCCATTTGTGTTACTTTAACCGTATCTTTAAAATTGGGGGAAAGAAATAACTGCCAATGATTTCATCTCTGAGTTGTAACTATTTGTTTTGGCGTGTACTGGCTTCCTAGTTCGTTTGTTCTTTCCCTCCTCTGCCTTCCCCTGCCTTTCCTTGCCTTCCCTTGCCTTCCCTACCTTCTGTCTGTCTTTTTCATTCATTCATTCATTCGTTCGTTCATAGTTTTCTGCTATCACAGACACAGCCATGTACTTAGATCCTAGGCACATGCTTTTATGAATTAGTAATTTTGCCACGTAGATTTTTAAAAGTATCTTGGCATGTAAATTTTCTCCTATTGTGAATCCCCTCCCATCCTGTACTGGGGATTGAATGAACCTAGAACTTTTCAATGAGACCTTTTAAACTCTTTTTTTTTTTCTTAAGATAGAGTCTTGCTGAGTTACACAGGCAGAACTTGGAATCCTCCCACTTCAGCCTCTCAGAGTATGGAGATTATAGTCTTGTATCACTATGCCCAACCTCCATTGTTTAATGTGTAGTTGTATTTGTTTGTGAATGTGCCACTTTATTGTTGGACATTTACAGTTATTTCCAGTGGTTTTTTAACTAATCTTAATGCACCATAGCATTTGAACTTTGCTCCGTTTTTCTGAAGACTCTTTTGTATCTTTCTATATAATTTACTGAAAGACTGTAGATGCAGAAGCTTGTGAAATAGAATACTGATAAGTTAATGCACAGAATAATGGCTCCAATTTATTCTCTTAATAATAGAGTAACCTCTTCACCTCACCCTTACGAGTACAGAATGTCATTCAGAAACAAGAATTTTACCAGTGAGCATACTTGCTGTAATTTACATCTTTATTAATGCAATTGACCTTTTTTCTGTTCAATTTTTCAAAGCATAGATTGTATCTTTATGTTTTCTCATTTTTCCTTTATTGATCCGTGAATTCCATTTTATGCTAAGATTGTCAGTGCCATACAATGTCTTTTTAGTTTTTTTTGTATTTTTCAGAAAGGGTTTTGCTGTGTTGTTCAGGTTGGCCATGAGTTCACTGTGTAGCCCAGGCTAGTCTCGAATTTGCAATGATCCTCCTGTCTCAGCCACTTGAGTGCTAGGATTACAGATGTGTGCTGCCACACTCAGCTCTAAAATTTGTTTTTAATGTTGCGTTTTGGATACTTTCTATGCAGTTACTTCTATTACTTTGTGGATTTTTTCTTGAATGCACTCTTCTATATAAGAATTACTTATGGCTCTACTTGTAATTTTATTTTTAACATTTAACCAGCTTTATTTTCATTTGTTTTGAGGAAGAAATGTAAATGCTCCCATACTCCTCTCCATCCAAATAATTACCTATTTTCTTAAGCTCATTTTATCTCAGGTAATGTATTTTTTTTAATCTTTCTTTTCTTGGGATAAAAAATATATGCATTTAAAATAATCTTTCAATTTGCATTTTAGATTTGAAAAAGCCTCTGTGGAATACCAGGAGCATCTGTGTGCCATGACAGGTGTTGATTGCTGCATCTCCAGCTTTGATAAATCTGTTCTCACATTAGCCAATGCTGGGCGTAATAGTGCCAGTCCCAAACATTCTGTGAATGGTGAGGGTTTAGTATTTACATAAAACCAAATGAAATTCATGATCAGATGCCTTATACTGATGATCAATCTGTATACTTTTAGTTTCTTGTGCTCTTTGAAATATTGATAATTACTCTGAATCTCCCTCTTATTATTTTCATTCAGGTGAATCCAGAAAAACTGTGCTGTCCAAGCCAACAGACTCTTCCCCTGAAGTTATAAATTATTTGGGAAATAAAGCATGTGAGTGTTACATTTCAGTTGCTGATTGGGCTGCTGTACAGGAGTGGCAGAATGCTATTCATGACTTGAAGAAGACCACCAGTAGTACTTCACTCAACCTGAAAGCTGACTTCAACTATATAAAGTAAGGACTTACTTTTTCAGTTTTAAATGATATTTAACTCAGTTAAAACCAAGTTTTATGTAAATAAGCCTTCCTATGGCAGAAAAATGTTAGAATTGGTCATACCTACTAATACAACTTTTAAAAAGTCACAGCAGGAAATCAGTACTACAGGTGAGGAAGGTGTTTGTGCAGTCGGAAAAACAGACTCATAAAATAGCAGTACATAACTGTTTTAGACAGGGTTGTATGTGATGGCTTAGTAAATTAGGTTTAAATATGTAAGTATGTGTTTTAATAGTGCAGAATTTGTGAGTGTCTATAAATTAAATTTTTCCTGTTTATTATCATTCCTCTGCATTTATTAATCCTGTGAGTTAAAATCAGGTTCTCAGTGGGTTCTGCACTCTTGGTTGGGCAGGCAAAGGTCATTAGACTTTTATGTTACACTAAGCTTTTGCTGGTACATAGTTAATGAGTAATTACTTTATTGAGCACATACCGTGTACCAGACGGTAGAACACAAAACATAAAACAGGTATGAATTCTAACCTTTTAACACGGCAGTTGAAAAAATAAGAAAAGAATATTGATAGAAGGATTAACTGTACTTTTCTTTTTTGTGTGTCTCAAGAAAAACAGTGTATGTTGGATGCAGAGTTTGGAGGGTGGCATATGTTTGGGTTAAGCCTATGTTGTGTTTCTGGAGAGTCATTCATTAGCTAAAAGTGAGGAACTATACAACTGTGGGGAATTTTAAGAACATGTGAAACCTGGCCCTAGAGAGGACTCAAGAAAGACCCTGTATTAGGAGAAATGATACACATATTGGTCACCAAGTCTTAATAGTTTATCACTGCACAGCAAATAGGCTTACCTGAGGAGCCATTAGTTGCATTAATGTTAGGTTACAGAATAAGCCAGGGTGATGAAATTTGTAGTGCTGGCGTTAAGTGGGAAGGGAAGGGACACAATGGGAGGGACTGTGCAGAAATAGAGAGATTGAGAATTGACACCTTTCTCTGGGTTGGAGAACAGCTATGCTTGAAACAGAGGCAGGGTGAGGGCTTTGAAAGTAGCAGTGTAGAGCAAGGAGGATGAGGACTTTTTCTGGCATCATGCTATAGGACTTTAGGAAAGAATTACAAAGGTGTCATTTTTAGATAAAATAAGGAAATGGAAAGAAATTCTTTCAGCAAAGGCAAATGTGTTCTATGAAAAGCAGCCGAAAAGGGAACTTAGAGAGGAAGGCCAGTTGTGAAAGAAGGCAGAAGTAAGGTGTGAGACTGAAATGATAGGAGGCTTACCCCTTGGGGCTTTGGCACAGAGTGAGTTGTGTGGGGAGTTAAAGGGTAGCTTGGAGAGAACAAGATGTTGAAGTCACCCTTTGGAGGTCACTGTTAGGTGCTGAACAGACTTCCAGGGTAACAAACTGCACTATACAAAAAAGAGGAAGGAGACACATGAGTAAGCCCAAGTGAATTTATAGCTGTGATTTTCCTGTTTGCTACTCCAATTTTAGTGCTAATTAAGATGGTAGTCACATCATCAAAATAAAAATGTTGGTGTACTCATGAATGACATTTGAGAACAGTGCTGTATTTTGTATTTCTTCTTAGAGCCTGTTTGTTTTTGAGTTATTCATTCCTTGGGTTGCATAAGTATAATAAAGCTGGCCAATATTTTAATTACAGGTCTTTAAGCAGTTTTGAGTCTGGAGAATTTGTTGAATGCACTGAACAATTAGAATTGCTACCAGGAGAAAATATCAATCTACTTGCTGGAGGATCAAAAGATAAAATAGGTATTTAAAAAATAATTTTAAGTTAATTTTTTAATGAACACGTTCTTTAAAATGTTGTTTGATATAATTACTAGACAATCTAGGAGTTACTGTATGTTTGCTTGAGGACAGAGGCCCATGAAAAGCAACAGATTTAGGGTTCTATTAAGATTTGACTTGGCAAATTAAAAACAGTTCAGTTAAAGTTAAACCAGTAGCTAGAGGTGATGATGTATGCTTATAATCCCATCATTCTGGGAGACAAAGGCAGGAATATCAACAGTTGAAGCCCAGCCTTGGCAACTTAATAACTTAGCAATACCCTATCTAAAAATGAAAAGGGCTGGGTAGATAGCTCAGTGGGATGAGTTCCTAGTAATTGAGAGGACTAAACAAAGGCTACATAAATAAGTTGAGATATTTAGAGGTGTTTTGTTTGAAAAAATACAAAGCAATATTTAAGCTAAATGTTTTTCTTGATTTGCATGTTGATGTAGATCATTAAGATCTTTATTGCAAGCGAAACATTTTATAAAATATATTAGTATTACAAGTGTTCTCTGTGTTTGCACTCACTGAATGGATTAAGTAAAATGTGCTGGTGTAGAGTTAAATTTGTTCCTTTAAATAATAGTTTGGTTTACTTACATTTCAGCCTTTATAGTCAAGTGATTTTAGGGGTGTAAGGTACAATTTTATGAGGTAATGATGTTTATACAATTGTTATAAATGTTTAAAAGTAATGTTCACTTCTCTGAAGTTAAAGGATTCATTGCGGGTTATTTTTTAAAATACTGTATATTTTCATTCCTGTAAATTAAAAGCAAAGAAACTCAATGAAATTTATTTAACTTCTTTAGATATGAAAAAACTGCTTCCTAACATGTTAAGTCCAGATCCAAGGGAGCTTCAGAAATCCATTGAAGTGCAGTTGTTGAGAAGTTCTGTGTGTTTGGCAACTGCTTTAAACCATGTAGAACAGGATCAGAAGTGGCAATCTATAACTGAGTAAGTTGAATTTTCAGGTGGTAAATGTACATTATGTGTACCATGTAAGTCTGTATACGGGAGAGGGTAGTGAGGAGGAGACAGTTACTAGATCACTGTATGCTCATCCTAATATGCCTTGCTTATGCCTTCTTACTTTTGTTGCCACATGGTAGCATGTTAACTAATCCTTCACTCCTCCAGTGATTACAAATTGAAGAATTATATCAATTAATTGATGGTAATACTTTCTTTCAGAAATGTGGTAAAGTACTTGAAGCAAACCTCCCGCATAGCTGTTGGACCCCTGAAGCTTTCTACATTAACTGTCTCCCAGTCCTTGCCAGTTCTGAGTACCTTACAGCTATATTGTTCATCTGCTTTGGAGAACACAGTTTCTAATAGGCTTTCAACAGAGGTGTGTAGAAAGATATTTTTGTAAATACAACATTTTTCTAAATATAATAGTATAAATATTAATAAGTGGTACTGTGGAACAAAGACCTTGCTTACTAACTTTTTAAAATGGTGTTTACAGTTGGACATACTAATCCAGAAATCTAAAATGCCATTTTCTGCGACTTGTTTTGATGAAATATTATTATAAGTACAGATTTTATCTTTGTAGATTATGTCAATTTTGTATTTGACCTCAAGAAACTCCCAGTTTTTGTAAAGTTCAGCCAAAATTGGGCCTCCCCAAAGGAATTTTAATCTTTGAGATTCCTGTAAAGCAATAGCTTTAATATTCCTCTGTAATTTAGCCTTTGCTTTATAGTAAATATACTGCTATTTTTAATTTTGAAAGTCCATTATCGATGACTATGTTGTAAATTGGTCTTCACTGTTCTGAACTTGTGAGTTGTTAGTTTTCAAAAGATTTTCTTTTGAGAATGAACTTGCTTGTTGAGATTTAAAGATAACATGATGGAAGTGGATAATTTTGTTAAAGATTGGTGTGGGTTGGAGGTAGCTGACCTTTTTTATAGACTTAAACTTGTTAATGCATGTCTACAAACATATAAGAATATTTTTTTACATTAAGAGATCTTTGTTTTTCTCTGACAGGACTGTCTTATTCCTCTCTTCAGTGAAGCTTTGCGTTCGTGCAAACAGCATGATGTGAGGCCTTGGATGCAGGCCTTAAGGTATACCATGTACCAGAATCAGTTATTGGAGAAAATTAAAGGTAGTATTCTTTTTCTGAAAACTAACTTTATTGAGCTACAAATCATATATCTAAAGCATGCAGTTTGATGAGGTTTAACATGTTTTACTTGTATAACTCCCAATACAAACACAATTCAGAATGTGTCGCACCCCTGGAAGTTTTCATTGTGTCAGCTGTTCAATCGTCTTCCCATTCTCCATGTCTCAGGCAGTTACTGATTTGCTTTCCTGTCACTACAGGCAGGCTTATCTTTGCTAAATATTTTTGCTTTTCTAAGAGTAAAAGTGGTTGTAATTTTATATTCTTTTGGCAGCTTGTGAAACTTACATTTCCATATCCTTGGTATTGTTATCAGTCTATAATTTTAATCGCTGAATAAGTATAATATCTAGTAGTATGGTTTTACTTGATTCATAATGCTGAGCATCATTGCATTTGCAAAATGGCTATTATGTCTTTCGACGTGTCTATTCACATCTTTTGCTCATTTTTTAAAATCCAATTTTAATGACTTAGAGTTTGTATATGTTTTGAACACAAATTCTTCAGCAGATAAAGGGTATCCTTATATTTATTTATTTTCTTGGTACTGGAAATCAAACTAGGGCCTTGTGTGTTGTTGGGCAAGTGCTCTACCACATATGCTCAGTCCAGGTTTTAAGTTTCAAATGTTCCAAATGAATAGCTAGAAAATTACTGTCTTCATAAATGTATGAATATCCTTTTTTGGGTGAAGGTACTGGGAATTGGACTCAGAAACTCAAAACTGTTTCCCTGCTGTGCAGCTGAGCTATAGCCCCAGCTCCCTGAATATCTTTTTTTTTCTTTCTTTCTCCTTTTCTCTTTCGCTTTTGCTTTCTCTTTCTGTCTCTCTTTATCTCTTTCTCTTTCTCTTTTTTGGGTACTGGGATCAAACTCAGGACCTCATGCTTGCAGACAGGCACTTATGCCTGAATCCCTTGCCTGAATATCATTTTAAAGAAAGAAAATACCTGGTCTGTTAAGGGGCTGCATGCCATGTATTTACTGCTGTGAAATAGAACAGTGCTAGAATTTTTTTATGTAGTTTTTAGTTGGAAAACATGATAGCTAGAATTAATAATTTTGAGTATTAACTGTCAAGAAAGCTACCTTCCACAGCAAAGCATTGTGGTGCACGTCTGTAATCCCAGCACTCAGGAGGTTGAGGCAGAAGGGGGGAAAAACCCCAAAAAACAAAAGCCTAACTTCCAAGATGAGGACTGCAGGGAAATTAGTGGTAACTGACTCAGCTTGGCTTTTCATTGCCAAAGAGATGTAGGTTTCAAAAATGGTCATTGATCCAACCTTTGCATATGTAGGACATTAGGGTAAATTAGACTTCTGAACTGCTTTCTTTTTCGGTTATACTACTTGTGAGATTCTTACAAAGATTTTGTGAGGGTGAGACAAGATATATAAAATCCCTACCACAAAGTATGGGATAAAATAACATTGCAAATATTACCACCTCCTTCCTCATCTTCCCCATATGAAGATTTAAAATCAAGAAGAATGTTAATAACTCAGCAGATAACATTCAGAGATAGAATCCCATTCCTCATTTTTATCCCCTGGTGTTTTGTTTGGTTCTGTGTTTGGGAATTTTTTTTTTTTTTTTTGGTCCTTTTGAGTCAGGGTCTTGCTCTGCAGTTCAGATTGGCTTTGAGTTCATTTTGTAGCCCAAGCTGGCCTCAAACCCACAGCTATCCTCCTATCTCAGCCTCCTGAATGCTAGGATGACAGGCATCATCACCACCCCCAACTTATATTTCCTTATTAAGGTCTGGATCAATTATGCTTCGTGCTAGTTACTGTGCTTAATTAATGTTGGTGTTTAATTAATGTTCTGTAATGCTGAATAAGACTAGCCTATTCATACTTTGAATCAAGGGGTTTCTGGAGACTGGTAGGAAAAATTGACATCAAGCAAGAGCCAACAAACAGTATGGTATATTGAGTGGAATGCATGTGTTGAATATTGAAATAACATACAGCAGAACCACTTGAGTTGAATGTTAGAAAAGCATTTGGGAAAGAAGTAATATTTAAAGTGTGGCTTGAGGAGGCAGAGGTGAGACAGGTTGACTGGTCAAAAAATAGCTTGTGTTAACTAACACCCAAGATAATTATGATGAATGACTTTAATAACTCAACTTCCTTGAGGGTAGAGTAGAAAGAGATGGAGCTGGTGAAATGGATATTAGAGTGGCATGTGAGGCATTAGGGCCTTAACTGCCTAGGAGTTGGGCTTTGTCAGAAGAACATTGGGAAACCATCAGGGACTTTTTTAAAGTAAGGAAGCGAAATGTTTAGATTTACTTCTGTGTACACTCTGCTGCAGGTTGGAAAATGGATTAGAGGGAGTAAGAATATGACAAAGGAACTGGTTAAGGTGTAGTGAAATACCTTTTAGAAAATATGGTAACTGTGTATGGCTGTAGGGATCATAAAACCAAATCAGATACAAAGATTGAAAGTAAAGTCTTCGATAATTGCCAGGCATTTGCTCAGGTCCTCTGCATTTCGTTGCAAAGGGGAAAACAGAAAAGAGTAAAAGATTTAGAATAATGTAGTCTGTTTGACATGTTTAAGGACCTTTGGTATATCTAGAGTGTAGATGACCAGTTAGTTGATAGGTGGGGATCACTGCTCAGGTCTGTGCTAAAGGTTCAAGTCATCAACGTTTGGATGGTTTTTTGCAGGCTAATTGAAGCCAAAGGAGATTTATCTTGTCCAGGGAGAATATACAGAGTGAAAAGTAGGAGTCCTAGAACCTTCCCCAGGAACACAAATGTTAGTAGATGAGTAGTGGAAGGTAAAGAGATTAAAAGGGATTATTCTGCAAGGGCAAAGGAGATCTAAGAGAGAATGGCATGGTAGAAAGGCAAAGGGTACCTAACTAACTGATAAAAGGAGGTAATTTATTTAGCCTTATCCTCTTACTTACCCTTTGACCTAGGCTCTCACTGCTAAAGATTCAAAAACTTTAAAAGTTTATTTTACTTACAGTGAATGAATTTTACCTTACATAACTCTGTGCATTTAATTGAACAGACTGTGTATTGTATGCCAAGAGGTATGCTGTCCCCTAGGGTTATGAAGAGGAGATGAAAGAGCAAGCGCGTGCGTGTGCATCTTAGGAATGCAGTTTGGGATTGGATAAATGGGAGACTAATAAAATATTTTCTTCTCTCCAGAGCAAACAGTCCCAATTAGAAGTCATCTCATGGAGTTAGGTTTAACAGCAGCAAAATTTGCTAGAAAACGGGGGAATGTATCACTTGCAACAAGACTATTAGCACAGTGCAGTGATGTTCAGCTGGGAAGAACCACCACTGCCCAGGACTTAGTCCAACATTTTAAAAAACTGTCAACTCAAGGTCAAGTGGATGAAAAATGGGGACCAGAACTTGATATTGAAAAAACCAAATTGCTGTATACAGCAGGTTAGTAAAATGAATTACAGTTGGTATGAGTAAAATGAAAATCTTGTGTATGAATATTACTGCCTATGCTGTAAGATAGTAATAGAAAACTTGATTATTTACAGGTACTGCATAATATTTGCTTCTAGAGCATTTGTAATGTATTTAATTCTGTAATTCAGTCCTTCTAAAAGTAGTTTAATTATATGAAGATAAGAGATGAACTTTTTAAAAATTTAATTAATTAATTATTTTTGATGCCAGGGATTGAACGCATGACTTTGTGCTTGTCAGGCAGGCGCTTATGCCACTGAGCTAAATCTCCTGCCCAATTTTACTGTATTTTAATGTAATTTAATTTTTTTGAGATAGCTTCTAGCTATATACCAGTTTACGCTAGCTTTGACCTCACTATGTAGCCCAGACTGGCCTTGAACTCATAGTAATTCTCCTGCTTTAGACTCTGTAGTACTAGGATGATGGGTGTGTACCACCATGCCCTCTTTATGTTTACTTGCTTTTACAAGCAAACATTTACTTTACTCTAAAATACATTTCAGTCATTTGCTTTCAAGGGTAAATGCTGAATTTGTTTTCGGTTTTCTCTAGGTCAGTCAACGCATGCAATGGAAATGTTGAGTTCTTGTGCCATATCTTTCTGTAAGTCTGTGAAAGCAGAGTATGCAGTTGCTAAGTCAATTCTTACGCTGGCTAAATGGATCCAGGCAGAATGGAAAGAAATTTCAGGACAGCTAAAACAAGTTTATAGAGCTCAGCAACAACAGAACTTCTCAGGCCTTTCTACTTTGTCTAAAAACATACTCACTTTGGTAGAACTACCATCTGTTAATACAACGGAAGAGGAGTATCCTCGGATTGAAAGTGAGTCTACAGGTAGGACTTCTTTCCTTTATTAGCTTTATAAATACTTATTTTAGAAGTTTACAGTTTGCAGTATTATGGTGGCTTTAATTTGCCACAAAAAGTATGTCTGAAAATGTATTATGCAATAAATAAATAAATAAATAAAACCCCAAAACTAGCACATTGTTACAAGCAGTAACCAAAACATATGTTTTAAAGCTCTAATACTGTACTTCCAACCTTCAAAGGTGTAAGTTACTTTTGTCACCTAGACATTCATGCTCTTGAACCTGTAGCTTAAAGTATCACCTCACATCAAGTGGAAAAAATATAAAGTAGTAGGTGAAAGAAACTGCAGGGAGACTTAACTTTGTTGTTCTGTGGTGCTGGTAACAAAGTTAGCAGATGAGTAGTTTATTCAGTCCAGCTTTATTTTTTTAAATATTGGTCCATTATTTATTGGTACTAGGGAATAAACTCAGTGTCTTTCATGTGCTAAGCAAGTACTGTACATCTGAACTATCCTGCAAGCCCTAATCAGTGTTTTATGTATTTTCTTTAAGTTTGAGAGATAATAAATCTCTTTGTTGAAACATGGAAATATGCTTTAATGTGTTTTTCTGATACACCTAAAGTTTTAAATACGGATACTGATCTAATACTAATGTATGTATTATCAGGCTCTAACTGCCTAAGGGAAGTTACATTACAGATTAATACAGTTTACATTACTGATTATTACAAATCTTGGCTAGGGAACTGTGGTGGGCAATTTTTTCTCCTCAAAAACGGAAAGAAGATCTTTGCCTCGTGAGTTTCTAATTGAATGAGTTGGTTATAGCCATCGCCTATGCAGTGTTTTCTTGGCAGAATGTTTAAAATGAATCTAGTCATGAGGAAAAAGGCACTTAGATGCAGTACATAGAACATTGTTAGAGCATGTCTGATACCTGAACTGTTTACAAAGTTTAGCATCACAGATGACATTGATATATTCTATAGGTACCGATCTAAGTTTATTTGGGATGCTAAGTAATTGTGTCTTACCAAACTGTACAGTAATGCTGAGGAACTTACTGATTGCTTGTAGGTAATGAAGACTTACAGTGTTAATGGGAATGGCATTAGAAATTTATGAAGACACTAAGTTCTTTTATTTTTTTTCTCAATCATGACAGTACACATTGGAGTTGGAGAACCGGATTTCATTTTGGGGCAGTTATACCACCTATCTTCAATACAAGCACCTGAAGTTGCCAAATCTTGGGCAGCACTGGCTAGTTGGGCTTATAGGTGGGGCAGAAAGGTGGTGGACAATGCCAGGTATGTATGTTTCAGTGTGCAGTTTATTTAATGAGTTGAAAAATAGAGATTTAGAGCTGGGTGTGGTGGAGCATGCCTGTCATCCCAGCAATTATGAGGCTAAGGCAGGAGGATATTGTGAGTTTAAGGCCAGTCTGGACTACAAAGTGAGTTGAAGACCAGCCTGAATTGCATAGTGAAACCCTGTCTCTAAATAAATAAATCAATCAATAAAATAAAAATACAGATTTAAAGTGTCTGATCAAGTGATGGGGATGTTGCTCAGTGATAGAGTGCCTATTTAGTGTGCATGAGGTCCTCAGTTCAATCCTCAGCACCACAAAAAAAAAAAAAAAAAAAAAAAAAACTGGTAAATAAAATGTTTGTTGATTTGGTAAAGTTTAGGTAGCGAAAATACTTTATAACTTGCTTATTTTTATAGTCAGGGAGAAGGTGTTCGTCTATTGCCACAAGAAAAATCTGAAGTTCAAAGTCTGCTTCCAGACACTATAACTGAAGAAGAGAAAGAAAGAATATATGGAATCCTTGGACAGGCTGTTTGTCGGCCAGCAGGAATTCAGGCAAGGAATATATGATAGTGTTTAGAGGTGGTAGTGACTAGGATATTCTTCCAACTCAGTGGTTCTAAGGGAATTGGGTACATATACTTCACTAAATGGACTTTAGGTAGTTAATTGTTGCACATAAAAATTGGAATTTTAAGTTGATAGTGAGTTGTAATTCTGTAAGAACATAATTTATTGAGAAATTAAAGTCATTTCCAGATCCTAATAAAAAAGAGGTAAATTCATTTTGTATAAATTAAATTCCTCTTACTTATAAATTAGCTTATCAAGTTCTGGGGCTGGGTTGTATGTACCTTAGTGGTGGAATGCATGCCTAGCATGTGCTAGCCCTGGGTTTATCCCTTATTTCTAGAAAGGTAGAAATACAAAGTTCTGAATCCTAGGTTGAGAGCTTTTAAAAATATGCAAGTACATGAACACCCACCCTGAGATTCTAAATAGGACCTGTGTGTGTTTAATTACCCGGTAATTCTGATAAACAGCCAGAATGGAAAACAGTGGATTACCTGAGCTGTACATTCATTCCCCTCTCATTAAACTCTTGTCATTTCTAAATCCTGTAACTATTGAGTATTTGTGGTTGCAGTTTTCAGTGACAGAATATTATTTGCCAGACTCTCTGCTCTTGGAGCTCTTAGTCTAAGCAGTGGTCTATAAATCTTTGCCAAAGCTTGTTTTCAGCCATGTTTGTGCTGTATTATAAATAGAATAAGGTCTATTTTACAGATTCTGTATCTCCTCACCCTCCAATTTGGGAACTATTTTATTTTTATGCAGACAGAATGCTACAATTTGGAAACATGTGAAGTACCAAAAAATGTCTTTTTAAATCTCTGCTTAAATGCTTTTATCTTTCTCTGTAGGCAGCCGTAATATGTATAATATAAAAAGAAACCTATTGACACTGATCAGTATGTAACACTAGTAAGGTGGTATAATCTTTCATAGATAAGAAAACTGTTTTCATATGACTGTCAAGTCATACCCCATGCCCCCATCTCACTTTACTTTTGTAAATAGCGTTTATGCCCAATTTTTTTTAGGATGAAGATATAACACTTCAGATAACAGAGAATGAAGATAATGAGGAGGATGACATGGTTGATGTTATCTGGCGTCAGTTAATATCAAGCTGTCCATGGCTTTCAGAACTTGACGAAAGTGCAACTGAAGGAGTTATTAAAGTGTGGAGGAAGGTTGTAGATAGAATCTTCAGCCTGTACAAGCTGTCATGCAGTGCATATTTTACTTTCCTCAAACTTAATGCTGGTCAAGTAGGTAGCATGTTCTAACAAAAATTATTTGGAACTTTTTACCTAGTAAATGAAAGCAGTACACTGAGTTGCTTTGTTTTTTTATTTCTCCCCACAACTTTCATTCTTAGGTTCCTTTAGATGAGGATGACCCTAGGCTACATTTAAGTCACAGAACCGAGCAGAGCACTGATGATGTGATTGTAATGGCCACATTGAGGCTGCTCAGGTTGTTGGTGAAGCATGCTGGTGAGCTCAGGCAGTATCTAGAGCATGGATTGGAGACAACACCTACTGCTCCCTGGAGAGGTGACGGCCTAACTAAAATGTCTTAGTAAATACTATTTCTGATTGGAATACATAAGACTGTAAAACGAAAACAGAGAAGACTTCTTTCATCTTTTTGAATGTTTTGAAATAGCTATCTTCATAGAATATTATAGACTGCTTTTTTATATAAATAACAGAGACCTTCCCTCCTACTTTTAGAGAATGACAATCTGAAAAAACAGGAGCTTTTTATATACAAATGAATTTTAGATAGGGTGGTGAAAATAAGTTTTAAAAGATTTTGTGTATTCTTTGAAAAATTGTGTTTGCTTCTTTGTAGGCATTCATAGAAAATATATTTCTTTAGGACACTTCGAATTGCTTTGAATGTTGATTATAGCTCTGTACTATAGCCAGACTTGCAAATCAAGAGCTACTGTATGTAGTTCTTTGTTATCATGGTGAGAATTTTGAAGCCCTTAAAAAGTATCCTTCTTTCCCTAAAGGAATTATTCCGCAGCTTTTCTCACGCTTAAACCACCCCGAAGTATATGTACGCCAAAGTATTTGTAACCTTCTCTGTCGTGTGGCTCAAGATTCTCCGCATCTCATATTGTATCCGGCAATAGTGGGAACCATATCACTTAGTAGTGAATCTCAAGCTTCAGGTATGCAATATTATAGTATTGTTACTATAAGTATAAATTATTTTACTAATAATTTACTGATAATTTTTGAGCTTTGTATTCAAGATTTGGTAGCGTTTGTAATACTTTATAGTAGTAATTGTCATTTTTAAGGGGTAACTGCTGTATATCTGGCACTAGGACATGTTTTCAGTCTTCATAGTGACCTACTAAACTGGAGAAAAATGGAGTAATTCAGGTTATGGAACTATAAATGACAGACCAAGCTTCATTCTTTGGCTAGGGAGGATATTTTGTTAGAGATTTATTCTTTGTTTTTTTTTTTTTTTTTTTTGTTTTGTTTTGTTTTGTTTTGTTCGTTTGTTTGTTTTTTGTATTTTTGCTTTAAGTTTTCTTTCATTAGTTTATAACTTAATAAATGTGAAAGTTCACCTTGCAAAAATGCAGATTATTCATCATCTTTAGTCTGCTTCATGTACAGAAAGCAGGTTAGTTAGACTAGTATTCCAGAGTCTAATAGTAGATTAGCCGTGTTTTCCTAACTCAGTATATGTACATGGGGGAAAAGAAAGTATTTCCTTTTTTCCCATTTCACTGTAGGGAATAAGTTTTCCTCTGCAATTCCAACTTTACTTGGGAACATTCAAGGAGAAGAATTGATGGTTTCTGAATGTGAAGGAGGAAGTCCTCCTGCATCCCAGGATAGCAATAAGGATGAACCAAAAAGTGGATTAAATGAAGACCAAGCCATGATGCAGGATTGCTACAGCAAAATTGTAGATAAGCTGTCCTCTGCAAATCCAACTATGGTGCTACAGGTACCCAATGCAGCTTTTGAAAACAGTTAATTCAATGCCCACCTAGGCAAAAGCCTAAAATAATAATAATAAGCCTAAAATAATAAAACTAAAAAACTGAATGAGTCAGAATTGGTTATCAGTCTTTGTGGGCAAAATCACTAGTCAGTGGTCTCTAATTGAGTAATGCACAGTAAGTATACACATTTAATTTGAGATGTTCAGTGTTTGAAGAATTGTGCTAGGTGCAGACTTGGAAACAAACTCTTTGGATATGCCCTGTACACAGGTTCAGATGCTTGTGGCTGAGCTACGCAGAGTTACTGTTCTCTGGGATGAACTCTGGCTGGGAGTTTTGTTGCAGCAACATATGTATGTCTTGAGACGAATTCAGCAGCTTGAAGATGAAGTGAAAAGAGTCCAAAACAACAATACCTTACGCAAGTGTGTTTTCATTCATTTTACTCAAAATATGAAGCATCCCTTTTTTTTGGTAATGTGGTAATCTGCCTAACATAAAATGTACCAGCCTATTTAATGGCATTAAATACATTTACTATTGTGCAGCCCATCACCATTGTCCTCTTCTAGAACTTGCTCATCCCAAATAAAAGCTCTGCACTCATTAAATACTAACCTTTCCTTTACCCCTAACTTTAGTCACTGGTTACCTCTATTTTTTCTCTGTGATTTGACTATTTTAGGTACCTGATTAAGTGAAATCCTATAGCATTTGTCCTTTTACATGTAGCTTTTTTCACTTAGCATAATGTTTTCAGGGTTCATTCATGTTGTATTAGAATTTTATTTCCTTTTATGACTGAGTATTTCATCGTAACATATTTTGTTTATCTATTCATGTATCAGTGAGTGGTTGATTTACTTTTGCATGTTGGCCATGTGAATAATGCTGCTCTCAACAGTTGTGTATGATGTCTATTGTCTAATTTGAATGATTTTGGGTTTGATAAAATAGATTTGCTGGATCATGTGACAGTTCTGTCATATGATTCCCAGTAGCAATGTGTAAAGGTTATAGGTTTTTCTTGTTAACTAGTTGAGTTTTTTGTTGTTGTTAATGGTATCTCATTTTGGTTTTGATTTGTATTTTCCTAAAGAATGGTGGTTTGGAGCATCTTTTTTGTATGTGTATTGGACTTTTTCAGTTCAGTTTCTTTGCCTTTTTTGTTTTTTGATTGTGGTGGTGGTGCTGGGTATCATACTTAGGAGCTCATGCGTACTAGGCAAGCAGTGTGTCACTGAGCTGCATCTCTGTAGCCTTTTTGCCTATTTTGTTGTTTTTTGGGTTGTTACTATGTTGTTAAATGTGTATTTCCCACATTTCCCACTTGATAGTATCTTTTAATGCCTGCCTATCTTTGTACCTACCTATTTATCTGTCTTAATTTTTTTGTGATAATGTTTGCTGAACTAAGGGCCTTCATACTGACCTATATACCCAACCCCTTTTACTGTGTTGTTTTGAGATTTTCACTAAGTTGTCCAGGCTGGGCTCTTGCGATCATCTTACCTTAGCTTCCTAGAGTGCTATCATTATAGGTGTATGCCATCACACCTCGCTGATGGACAAAGATTTTAATTTTGATTTATTCTAATTTATGCTTCTTTTTGGTGCCATTTCCAAGTAGTCTTTGCCAAACTTAGGATCATAAAATGTTTCTGTTCTGTTTTTTTCCTAAGCATTTTATATGTTTGTCTCTGTAATTTCACAACTCTGACCCATTTTGAGTTACTTTCTATATATGATGTAAGATAATGGCAAAACTTCAGTTTTCTGTATGTATGTACCCCATTTATGCCAATGTTATTTTTAGAAAAGAAAAGTTGCTTCTTAATGTGCTGGATGTTTTTTACAATGTTGTGTAAGTTACTTTTCAAAAAGATTTTATTATTCTGCTCTTGTTCTCTGATTTTTTTATTTATTCATATGTTATCCACTCAAATTGTTCCTTGTTTCTCTAAAATATTAATGTACAATAATAAATTTCTAAATAAAAATGTCTTCCTGGTCAGAGAAGAGAAAATTGCCATCATGCGGGAGAAGCACACAGCTTTAATGAAGCCAATTGTGTTTGCTCTGGAGCATGTGAGGAGTATCACAGCAGCCCCTGCAGAGACACCTCATGAAAAGTGGTTTCAGGATAACTATGGTGATGCTATTGAAAATGCCCTTGAAAAACTGAAGACTCCATCTAACCCTGCAAAGCCCGGAAGCAGCTGGATCCCATTTAAAGAGGTACAGTTCACTTTAAGAACACTACTAAAATGGAAATATTCCCTATGAGGTACAAATTTTCAATAAGTGGACTTTCCTTTCAGAGAACTTAGGGGAACATTTTAATAAACCTATGGAAGGCAGCCTGTGACTGATTGTCAAGAAATGTAGAGCCAGGCGCGGTAGCACACACCTGTAATCCCAGTAGTTGGAGGTTTAGGATGATTGCTGTGAATTCCAGGCCAGGCTGGCTACATAATGAGTTCAAGGGCAGGCTGAATTATATAGTGACACCTTATCTCAAATAACCAAAAATTAATAAACAAATGCAGCTAAAAGCATATTGCTGATTTTGATTAAAGATTGGGGGAGGGATGTGGCAAAGTCTACTGATCTACTGATTGTTCAACCAGGAAAGAATGTATGGTAGGTGATTAGCCAAGAATGGTGTCTGGTCTTGACATAAATGTTGGTTGTGTGCTGTGTTCTCTTCAGAACAGATAAAGAAATGAAATCTTTTACATTTATAATTTTACTTAGTATTCTAACAAAATATTCACATAAAACAACTTTTTTTTAAAGCACACACTGAGGACCCCTAATCTAAAATCTGAAATTAAAAAACTTTGTGTACTACTTAGATATTTGAATTAGGGATGCACAATAGGTTACATTAATGCAAATATGTATTCCCAAGTCTGAAAAGCCCAGAAGTCTAAGGCAATTTGCATAACAGCTACTCTACTTCTAATTGTTTTGAAACCAATTCTGCATATGCTACTTGGGATGATCAGTTTACTCAGATATTTGAGAATCTTTATCTTTTGTTTCAGTCTCAATTTTGTATTGTTTGAACTTTACCTGTTACAACAATAGCTTTTTTTAACTTTTTCTTGCCATTCCTTTTATCTCCTTATATCTTTATCTTTATTGATAATTAATTTCGCTAATAAAACGTAATAAAAATAGTAAAAAATACATACCAAAACAAATGTAGAAACAAAGTACTCCCAGTTTTAACTAGTAAATGCAAATTGATAAATTCAGAGAAAATATCTAGACATACAAGACGAGAAAACTGACGCAGGGAATGAAGTTTATGTGTGTAGCCAAATACTCTATAGTTTTGTGGGTACATGAGGGTGGGTGGGGGATGTGGCAGGGATAAAGCAGGACACCCAGAAGAGGAGGCAGAAGGGATACTTTTGAAAGCCTATCTGGGAAAAATAAATCATTAAAAACATTTTTTTTGTGTGAGTGTGTACATTTTAAAGAATAATTTTTTAAAAGTTACAGAAAGAATACCTGGGCTGGGGATATGACTCAGTGGCACAAGTGCCTGCCTGGGGAGTGTAAGGTCCTGAGTTTTGATTCCTGGTATCAAAACAAAACAAAACAAAAAAACATGGTGTTCCATTTTTGCTGTGTTGTGTCTAAAAATACAATGGAGTTAACTTTAGTTTTAATTATTTTTAGTTATTACCTACTTTTCAAAAGTTATTTGTGTTTATAGATGCATTTCTTTTCTTTTTAATAGATGCATTTCTAAAGGGCATATTTATTCTTGCCTGTTACTGAACTTCACTGTGTATAAAAATTTGTTTTCACTACTGTTTACTACTAAATTTTTTAAAAGATCAGTATTTTGTTCTCAGTGATTATTAGAAGATTATGGTACTTCACTTCATACTTCAGGTGGTCAGAACTCTAAAAATGTTGCTTTTATGCTTTCTTCGGTTAATTTAGATCTCTTATCTACTTAATGTCCTTTCCTTTATGTGATAACATTGATCCTTGTGAATTTGGTTGTAATTTCATGTTAACAAATTTAGAAGTGACTTACCTGATGATGGCTCACTGCTGGCTATATATTCAACCTTATTGCAAGGACTGACCTGGTTGGTTTTGGCACTGGTAAGGCATAGCTCAACTGTGGAAAGTAATTTTCTAAAAACTCTGATTGTGAGGACTACCACAGTACTTTCTTTCTGTTTCTTGTGATATCACGGCTTATTTGAACAGAGAGGAGAAAAAGCCTTAGCAAAGTAGGAACATGCGTACATTTTTGTTCTTTTCTAGGGTGCTACAAAACCATAAGGTTAAATTAAGTATGGAAACTAAATCAACAGGCATTTATTTAACCTTTTTAAAGTTTACTCTTATACCAAATTAAGTATGGAAGAAAATGTGGGTTTTTTTTTTTTTTCATAATTCAGACTTATCCTTCAATCTTATGTATATGTATATAGATAATGCTGAGTTTGCAACAGAGAGCACAGAAACGCACGAGTTACATATTGCGTCTTGAAGAAATCAGTCCATGGTTGGCTGCCATGACAAACACTGAAATTGCTCTTCCTGGAGAAGTCTCAGCCAGAGATACTGTTACAATCCACAGTGTGGGCGGAACTATTACAATCTTACCAACTAAAACCAAGCCCAAGAAACTTCTCTTTCTAGGATCAGATGGGAAGAGCTACCCTTATCTTTTCAAAGGTACAGTTCAAAACAATTCCTACTTCAAAATGTGTATTATTATTAAGGGTATTATGTGTCTTATTATTAAGGGTTTATGTATATATTAGAAAGGACTGTCAGATTGTTAACCAGAGTAGCCTATATTCTATGTGATTTTTGAATGGCGGTTCCCTTGCATATGAATGTGTGCAAGAAGAACAGTTGAGGTATATCTGATAATATGCTTACATTTTGTCCCTGGATAGAATTTTCTAATGCTGTCAAGTGCACCATGTTGGCTTATCCCTATTTGAATAAGACACAGAAAATGTTGGTCACCTATCCTATACCATCTTCAAATTTTGTTTTCATAGGACTAGAAGATTTACATCTGGATGAGAGAATAATGCAGTTCTTATCTATTGTGAATACTATGTTTGCTACAATTAATCGCCAGGAAACACCCCGCTTCCATGCAAGACACTATTCTGTTACACCACTGGGAACGAGGTCAGGATTGATCCAGTGGGTAGATGGAGCCACACCCTTATTTGGTCTTTACAAACGGTGGCAACAGCGGGAGGCTGCGTTACAAGCACAAAAGGTTTAGTAAAATTAAAATATGTGTTTTTTTATTGGAAAACTTGTTTTAAACAAGTGCATATCGATTTTCTGTATGGTTATGTGAAGTATTTCCAGTATTTCCAGACTTATTGGAACATTTTTGCTTGTATACTAGAGGTTAAACAATGTCCTTAGGAAGGTACTTTTGAGGCACATTTTCTTTTTCCTTTTTTTTATTTCCAGAAACTGTTCCTAGCATTTTCTAAAAATTAAAGTTGAACCAAAAATGATGACATTGGGTTAATGGGAGACATTATGTGAATTTGATATTTTACTTCCTGATGTTCTTATTGGGCTAAGGTTTTTTAAATTTAAATTTGTAAATAAGACTTTAAAACCCTAGCTCATCCACGCCTTCACACTGACCTGTACCTCTGTCATCTTTGTTTTATTTGGAGACAAGGTCTTGCTAAATTGCCGAGGTAGGACCTGAACTTGGAATTGGCTTGCCTCAACCTCCCAGAGTGCTAGATTACAGATGTCTACCATGGCTTCCAGCTCTTGAGTCCTTTTAAATATATAAATAAGCACTTTAAATATGCAGTTTAATCATTGTGACATCCTATTTTGCTCTAGTAAATTTTATACTGTACTTTGATATAGTTTAATTTAGAATTAATTTAGGCAAGTATCTGAATAATTAATAGTATTTATCTAAATAATGAATTTAGAATTCAGTTAGCCAGGACACTAAATGCTGAGGATGTTAAAATACAGTCTTGGGGCTAGAGATTTGGTTCAGTGGTACAGCACCTGCCTGGCAAGCATGAGGTCCTGAGTTCGATTCCCAGTACTCCCACCTCCTCCAAAAAAGATATAATCTCCACTTTTGGACCCCAAATTCAGCTAATTAAGATAAATGCTTCTAATTAAGCTAGTCATAGGGAAGACCAAGGGTGTGAAAGGAGTCCAGTTTTATTTTTTGTATGATGCTGGGGATTTAGCATTACACATACTAAACCTGCCCTCTACCACTAAGGCAGGAGTCAAATTTTAAATGTAGGCATAGAAACCCATAGAATAATTATTGAAGTATAATTTAAAGATAAAAATTAAAGAAGTGCTGTCTAAATTTTGGTGTTACCACATTTCTCTAATCTTGTTACTTTTGTGTTGGTGGTCTTCAGTGAAAAATGAAATACACATTTAAATGAATTATAAATTATAATTTTAAAATAGAATTATGTATATTGTCTGTAACTTAGATTATGGAGTTGAATTAAATCTCAAGAAAAATTTAGCATATTAGTTTTTCAATACAGAAATGGTACTTAATTATATAGTCTAGAAGAATTAGCTGTTTTTACATGAAATTTATCCAAGTAAAATAAAGATAATAGAAAAAAAGAGAAACTATATTATTACAATTGTAATTCAGCATGGACAATGTATTTAAAAGTATATCTTAATTTAGTATAGTTGTCTCCAGTGTTTTCATGTTTTTTGGTGTATTAGTCTACTTACTAAGCTATGTGAATGAGAACTAACTTTGTAAGGACCTGGAAGATAAATAAATGACTTGGATGCTGGCCAAAAAAGGTGGGGGAAAGGGAAAATAATTGAGTTATGTTATGTTATGTCATGTAATATACCAATTCCCCACAATGAATGAATCATTACTGCAAACATGTACTAATAAAAATGAAAAAAAAAAATAAGAAAACTATATTTAGTTGAGTAGGCAGAGAATGTTGCTAACAAATTATTTGTGTAAAATGCTACATCAGGCATGATGACACATGCTTTGTAATCCCAGGATCAGAAGTTTAAGGCCAGTCTGGGCAGCTTGGCAAGACTTATCTCAAAGATGGGCTGGGGGAGCCAGGCATGGTGGTACACACCTTTATTCCTAACACTTGGGACCTATTTAAAGCCAACCTGTGCTACAAAGCGAAACCCTGTCTCAAAAACAAAACAGAGGACTGGGGGATATTGTGCAGGTCTCTTCAGATTCAGTCCTCAATGCCAATTAATCAGTCATTGCATAAATAAATTAATATGTCTACTCATGCATGCCTATAATTTAGCTTTTACATTAATCTTCATGTAAAATTTCTTTTGAAGGCCCAGGATTCCTACCAAACTCCTCAGAATCCTGGAATTGTACCCCGCCCAAGTGAACTTTATTATAGTAAAATTGGTCCTGCTCTGAAAACAGTTGGACTCAGCCTAGATGTGTCTCGTCGGGATTGGCCTCTCCATGTGATGAAGGCAGTGTTGGAGGAATTAATGGAGGCTACACCTCCAAATCTCCTGGCTAAAGAGCTTTGGTCATCTTGTACAACACCAGACGAATGGTGGAGAGTCACACAGGTTAGAAGACACTATGGTTTGCACTGTAATCAAGTATCATTTTTTTGGCCCGTTCCTTCTTTCCTGTTTTGTTCAGACTCTTCCTCTTCCTCCTATAACCCTCAAGTCCTAGTATTTTGAGACCCATGTTTTAAAAATCTCATAGTTAGAAAGGTATAGGTATGGCTGTGTCTGAGGGTAAGATGGAAGGGGATAATAGGTGAAATGGAGAAGAGAATAAAAAATTCCGAAAGGAAACTATAGAGGCTAAAGAAAAGTCAGTTTAATGTGCAATTAGGACTGTGTAAGTAAGTGTTACGTGTAGAGCCTGTATGACCACATGAAACAATCCTTAAGAGTACTTTCTATTTTGAAACCAACAAGCAGGATTTCTTAGTTTTGTAAATGTTAAAGCATCAAGTCCATGTTGGCAGGAATTTGGCTAACAGTATTTAAATTGCTCCTTTCACTTTAGTCTTATGCAAGATCTACAGCAGTCATGTCTATGGTCGGATACATAATTGGCCTTGGAGATAGACATCTGGACAATGTTCTCATAGATATGACAACTGGAGAAGTGGTTCACATAGATTATAATGTTTGCTTTGAAAAAGGTAAGAGTCACCTTCGGCATTTATATGAGAGTCAAAAGGTTTTTGGTGAAAGGGCAAAAATATAATGATTTGTCTTTTCAAGGTAAAAGCCTTAGAGTTCCTGAGAAAGTACCATTTCGAATGACACAAAACATTGAAACAGCCCTGGGTGTAACTGGAGTAGAAGGTGTTTTTAGGCTTTCCTGTGAACAGGTATACAGTTTTTTCTTCTACTTCATAAGTATATGTGTTAAATGAACAAAACGTATGGAATAAAAAAAAATGTTTTAAATGAGAAAACTTGTAGCACAACATTTACAGCTCTTTTAAAAACAGGTTCTACACATCATGCGGCGAGGTAGAGAGACTCTGTTGACATTATTGGAGGCCTTCGTGTATGACCCTTTGGTGGACTGGACAGCAGGGGGCGAGGTGGGATTTGCTGGCGCTGTCTATGGTGGAGGTGGCCAGCAGGCTGAGAGCAAGCAAAGCAAGCGAGAGATGGAGCGGGAGATCACCCGCAGCCTCTTTTCTTCCAGAATAGCTGAAATTAAGGTGAAGCCCGGTGTTATAATAAGTCACCATCATCTTTTTGTTAAACACACATTTATATAAACATTGAGTAAACCTTTCTCTTTAATTTTTTTGGGCCGGATTTGGTGGTGTATACCTGTAATCCCAATACTTACAAGGCTGAGGCTGGAGGTTTGCCGTGCGTTAAAGGCCAGCCTGAATTGCATAACAAGAGCCTGTCTCAGAAAACCGAAAAAGAAAGAAAAAAATAATGTATAATATTGAAATGGCCATTAAAAAGGGGAATTTGCTGTCATCTTTTTTATTAGGCAAAGCTCTCTTACAGAGGCACACAATTATACTCACATTTATAGGAGGTAGGTTAATGATTGGAAAAAAATTACAACTTCTGAAACGTGAGTATTTAAAATGTTTTCTAATTGAACAACCTTTCGTCACTGTTGCCAGAGATTTGTATCTTTTTTTTATTGGCATGGTGGCAACTGAATGGTATTATGGAACTAATTCTGTCAGTTTATGGCCTTGTGAATTTGAATGTACAGGTTATCTTTGTTTGTAAATTTGTTTGTAAAATTAGGATGATGCCTTCAGGTTTTGTTGAAATTTAGGTAAAATACATTCTGAATGTTCTTAATGTGGTTTTTCTGGCAGTATCATTGTGTCTTATAGTTGACCCTGTGAGAACTCTCCTAATTATAATACCATTTTACAGGTGAACTGGTTTAAGAACAGGGATGAGATGCTGGTTGTGCTACCCAAACTGGATAGCAGCTTAGATGAATATCTAAGCTTGCAGGAGCAACTAACAGATGTCGAAAAACTGCAGGGAAAACTGTTGGAGGAAATAGAATTTCTAGAAGGAGCTGAAGGAGTGGATCATCCCTCTCACACTCTGCAGCACAGGTTTAAAACAAGACTGAATTCTTAATTCTTCATATGTCATGTTAAAGAGAATGTTCATGTTCATGCAAACATTGTCACTTGGCTTTGAATATTTATTATAGCAGCTCACAAAACTGATAAAAGCTTCCTTATAACTTAAAATTTCTGGCTTATTACATTTAACTTACATGTTTAACCAGTTATGGGGGGTAGGTGTGTGTAGTAATTAGAATACTAGGATTCATAAAACCTGGTTTGGTTTTCCAAGTATAGTTGTATCTGAATACTTTATTCACTTGAACAGTGGCAGTTGTTTCATTTACTTTGCCGAGGTTTTAAAAAAGCACTCACCTAGCTAGAGTGGTCCACATGAATCTCAATGGAGAGTAGATGCTCAATGGTGAGTAATTAAATGTTAAATGCCAAGCATGAAGTGAGATCTTCAGACAATAAAGATTTATCAAACATTTTCTTTTTTTTTTTTTTTTTTTTTATGTCTTTTTGCTTTTTATCGGTACCGGGGATCGAACTCACGACTACCTGCTTACAAGGCAGGCGCTTATGCCACTGAGCTAAATCCCCAGCCCTATCAAACATTTTCTAAACCTGACAGTTGGTATAATTTTATTATGAAATTGGTATAAAGTATAAGGTACGGCATTACAGGACCAGGAAAAACAAGGAGAATAAGAGATATTTGATTGAGTACAACCCTCAAAATTGAAGCAGAACTAACAAGCCAGTCCAGGTGGGCTTAAGTATGTAGAATAAAGTATAACAAGGGCTAGGGTTGTATATAGAATAAAGTGTAGCAAGTGACCTTTGAACTTGTTTTGTTTTCCTGATTAGGTACTCTGAACATACTCAACTACAGACTCAGCAAAGAGCTGTTCAAGAAGCAATCCAGGTGAAGCTAAATGAATTTGAACAGTGGATAACACATTATCAGGCTGCATTCAGTAATTTAGAAGCAACACAGCTTGCAAGCTTGCTTCAGGAGATAAGCACCCAAATGGACCTTGGTATGGGCTGACTTATTTCAGATAACATGTGAGCTTGTGAGTTTTGTAGGCATATGTTTGCATGTGGGGTTCTGATTTTTACTTTCTTTGAGTGACTGCTAACTTGATATGGGCATCACTGTGATTAACACTGTCTTTTATCAAAAGGTCCTCCAAGCTATGTGCCAGCAACAGCCTTTCTTCAGAATGCTGGGCAAGCCCACTTGATCAGCCAGTGTGAACAGCTTGAGGGGGAGGTTGGTGCCCTTCTGCAACAGAGGCGCTCAGTGCTCCGGGGCTGTCTGGAACAACTGCACCACTATGCAACCGTTGCACTGCAGTATCCAAAAGCCATATTTCAGAAACATCGAATTGAACAGTGGAAGACCTGGATGGAGGAGCTCATCTGTAATACCACAGTAGAGCGCTGTCAGGAACTTTACAGGAAGTAAGTTGCAAGTGTTTAATTTTCTTCCTAACTCATTTAGGATGAAAGCAAAATTGTGATCAGTTTTGAGATTGCAATTGTGTTTTATTTTTCTGAAAGAAGTGGTTAATAGAATTGGCATGGAGTTAACTTTTGTCTTTATTTCAAAAGGAGTTCCTGCTTTCCTTTATAACATAGTGTGTTTTTCCTAATTAAAATATTTTCCATTCGGAGCGTGGTCTGATTCATGTAAGGTGAGATAGGCCAGACATTGTTGGTACCAATGAGTGATCTTAGGAAGTTCCTTAAGCTTCAGCCAGAAAGATCCTTAAGTTTGACACTTTTAAGTGTGAAATTGAATTGTGTCCTACTCTTTGAGGATAGCATACAATTTTCTATATAAGCATGAGCCTTACAGTCAGGGACATTAAGGTATTAGCACTTCTTTTTTTACTTTTGTAGATACGAAATGCAGTATGCGCCCCAGCCACCACCAACAGTATGTCAGTTCATTACTGCCACTGAAATGACCCTGCAGCGATATGCAGCGGACATAAACAACAGACTTATTAGACAGGTGGAACGTTTGAAACAAGAAGCTGTCACTGTACCAGTTTGTGAAGATCAGTTAAAAGAAATTGAACGTTGCATTAAAGTATTCCTTCATGAAAATGGAGAAGAAGGATCTTTGAGTCTAGCAAGTGTCATTATTTCTGCCCTCTGTACCCTTACAAGGTGAGCTAGCTAACATCATACTGAACCACATCATTGTCAAAAGCATTGGTACTTGTTGAGATTGCATTGTGTCTTAGTTTTAATCCCGGATTTGAGATACTGTTTTACTTTCCTTTGTCCTGCCTCATGTTAAGGTTGCTTTCTTTTCAGATTTTGAAATCTCCTCTGTTGTATATGTGCCTAACTGTGCCTAACAAGTCACTGTAACAAGTATTTCTCTCATTTAGGCGTAACCTGATGATGGAAGGAGCAGCTTCGAGTGCTGGAGAACAGCTAGTTGATCTGACTTCTCGAGATGGAGCCTGGTTTTTGGAGGAGCTCTGCAGTATGAGTGGAAATGTCACGTGCTTGGTTCAGTTACTGAAGCAGTGCCACCTGGTTCCACAGGACTTAGATATCCCAAACCCTGTAGAGGCATCTGAAGCAGTTCACTTAGCCAATGGAGTGTATACCTCACTGCAGGTGAGCACATTAATATAGCATAAATTTTGTAAGTTTGTTTTAGACATTGACATTGTCTTTTTTCTGTCTTTAATCCAAAAGAAAAGTTTAATTTGCATCTTGGAATATTTCTTAAGCAGTTACTTGTTTATATGAGATTTGTAACCATAACTTGGTTACTGTTGTATAGGTTGTTTTTTAACTCATGGCATTAAATCTCCAAATGTGTAACTTAACTAAAAATCAGAAAACACTAAAATATATCTTACGTACTTACAGGAATTGAATTCAAATTTCCGGCAAATCATATTTCCAGAAGCACTTAGATGTTTAATGAAAGGGGAATATACCTTAGAAAGTATGCTTCATGAATTGGACACTCTCATTGAGCAGACAACTGATGGTGTTCCTCTACAAACTCTAGTTGAATCCCTTCAAGCGTATTTAAGAAATGCAGCTATGGGACTTGAAGAAGAAACACACGCTCATTATATTGATGTTGCCAGGTAAGTGAACGCTAGCTACCTCCTCCTCCTCTTTTTTTTTTTTTAAAGGAAGTCTTGCTATGCATTTCAGGCTGGCGTCAAACTCATGGCAATCTTTCTGTCTCAGCCTCCCAAGTGCTGGGGTTACAGGTGTGCACTGCTACATGGCTCCTACGTATGCTCTTTTTTTTTTTCATGAAAGAGATGGGATTTCCAGGTATAGGGATTCTGCTCTAACCTCTTTTCTGTTTTAGATCAGGTATAAATGCTCATATGTATGTCTTTAAAAATCTATAATTAGATCCACTGGAAATTGTTTAAAAATATAGGAAGATCTGTTCCATGTGTCGGTGTGCATCTGATATCACCATCAGGCTTGTTTATGGTGCAGTAGTGATACATGAAACAGGTAGTGGTGCCATCAATAACACAATCAGATTTCTCCTGTCACACTTGTGTACACATACATAAGTTCTTTCACATGCATAGAGTTTGACAAAGTTCTATATAATATTTTTTTAGTAAGCACTGGGAGTCATACAAAGGCATATGAAACACTTTACTTGACTCAATGGCATATACAGCTTACTTAGATGAATGCTTTTAAGTTATTTTACAGTTTCTCAATTTCTTTAAGATACTGAATACTGTGTTTCTTACCTCTACCAGAAAAGCAGTTTTACTTTGGAACTTGTTGAGATCAGGTAGTTCCTCTAGACAGGCGTTGTGTTCATAGCTTTATCCCTAGTGACTCAGGACCTCTTTCTTTGGCATTTCATGACTACAAAAGTAAAATTTCTACAAATGAACTGTCCTACCATGTTTTGTCCCATGGAAGATTTTAACTATAAAATAAAAATAAAGTTAATAGTGTAATGAACCTCATTTTAACACCTTTGGTTGTTAATCTGTACTTGGTTAGTTTTGAACTGCTTAGGTTATCTTGAAGCAATTTTAAAAATTCTTAAATAATACAGGAAATATGAAATACACTACAGATTGAACCCAAGACCTTTCCACTGAGCCCCTTCCCCAGCCATTAAGGTTTTTTATTTTGAGACAGTCTTGCTAAGTCCCTGAGTTGTCCAGGCTGTGATTCCCCTTGCCTTATTTTCCTAGAGTGCTGGGATTCTAGGCATGTGCCACTATGCCTAGCTTAAATTTAAAAGAGAATTTCCTGAATTGCTTTAGGAAGTGGCAAGAATGATGAGATAAATGTGTTCATAGCAAGGGAGAATAGTTTGAGAGGGGATTAATGACACCATGTCTTACAGCAATAAATACTATAATTTAAGCCAGGCACTTGGAAGCTGAGGTAGGAGGATTGTCAAGAGTTTGAGGCCAGTCTGAGCTACATAGTGAGTTCAAGGCCAGCCTGAACTGTGTAGTGCGTCTATCTCTAAACCTGTCCCCCTCTCCAAAAAAAACCCTATAATTTTAACATTTGTTGTTTTTTTTAATCACATCTTGCACAATAAAAATATTAATAGCATAAGCAAGTTATCAGCTATATACTGATCTGGACATAACCTCTTTATTATCATTTCTAGCATTACTTCAGAAAGTTAAATGCTAAATCAATACACTTTCACACACAATTTCAGACTTCATTTTATCTGCTCTTATTGAGGGTGCCACACTCAATGTAGAGGAATGGTGAGCATGTGCTGTGGATGACAAGCTTCATGCGTGGTTCCTACAAATAGGTAGCCTATTTGTTCCTTGTTTCTGAGAAATATTTTTGTGATAATCTTAAGGAAAATTTCATACCATGGTGAAACTATTTTTCCAATAGAAATCTCTCTGGTAGCTTAATATTCTTAATTCTCTAAAAAACTTTTGATATAGCTATTTATAATGATTTCTCTGTGTGTGACAAAAAGAATTCCAAAAAGTTGAAATTCTGATGAACCTCAGTTTTACTGGTAGTGATCTTAAGTACTCGGAATTAATTTTATTTTTGCTTTTTATATAAAATGTTTAGAGTTACTGTCTGGGTATATAATGTGCTGTATGAGTCTATGTTTATGCTAGTATAAGGAGTGAAAGTGAATTTATGATGATCTTACATTCAAAATGTGCACAATTTAAAACTGAACATGCCAAAAATGGTATTTTAGTTTGCGTCTACAGATGGTTCTACCATGTGGCTGTAGTTCCAATATATCTAACAATTTGGTCCACCAGCTTTAGAATTGTCTTCTTGACATTTATTTGTTGGTTTGGGAGTTTGTATTATTTTATATTTTTATAGTATATAAAGTGAGTAATTTAGTGATTTTTTTTTAAGAAAGTGTTACAATACAAGAGTGCTTAAAATTTAATGATAGGAAGAATTACTAACATTGATTACAATTGATACTAAATATCCTTATGTTATAGTACTCTTCCCTTAATGCCAGATTTTTGTCAACTTTGTACACCAGCTTTGAGCTAACTGATCGTGTCCACCCCAAAATGTTATTTCTCTTCAGTGAAGATTTTATTTTAGCTCCTTTTTCTTTTTCTCTAGAATACTGCATGCTCAATATGGCGAATTAATCCAGCCAAGAAATGGTTCAGTTGATGAAACACCAAAAATGTCAGCTGGCCAGATGCTTTTGGTAGCATTTGATGGCATGTTTGCACAAGTTGAAACTGCTTTTGGCTTATTAGTCGAAAAGGTAAATATTAATTTGGTTCTATAAGTAATGTAAATGCAGTACAGTAGTGGTTCACTGTGTGAACAGTGAAGAAATGAGCATTTTCTTTCATTTACATAGTTAAACAAGATGGAAATTCCTGTAGCTTGGCGAAAGATTGACATCATACGGGAAGCTAGGAGTACTCAAGTTAATTTTTTTGATGATGACAACCACCGGCAGGTGCTAGAGGAAATTTTTTTTCTAAAAAGACTACAGACTATTAAGGAGTTCTTCAGGCTCTGTGGTACCTTTTCTAAAACATTGTCAGGTAAGTACCCTGTTTAAATAAGCTGAGTTTAAGTGCTTTAGAATGAGGTATGATGGAATAGGCTTCATATAACTGTTCATTTGTAAAATCTAAGTGCTTTAAATAAGCAGTGTAATTATCATAGTTTTGCATGAAATACTTTTAAGAATTTCCATTTTTAGGATCAAGTTCACTTGAAGATCAGAATACAGTGAATGGACCTGTACAGATTGTCAATGTCAAAACTCTTTTTAGAAACTCTTGTTTCAGTGAAGACCAGATGGCCAAACCTATCAAGGCCTTCACAGCTGACTTTGTGAGGCAGCTCTTAATAGGACTCCCCAACCAAGCTCTTGGACTCACCTTGTGCAGCTTTATTAGTGCCTTGGGTGTTGACATCATTGCTCAAGTAGAGGCAAAGGACTTTGGTGCAGAAAGCAAAGTTTCTGTCGATGATCTGTGTAAGAAAGCAGTGGAGCACAATATCCAGATTGGGAAGTTCTCTCAGTTGGTCATGAACAGGGCAACTGTGTTAGCGAGTTCTTACGACACTGCCTGGAAGAAGCATGACCTAGTGCGTAGGCTGGAAACCAGCATTTCTTCCTGTAAGACAAGTCTGCAGCGAGTGCAGTTGCATATTGCCATGTTTCAGGTAAGTAGTTCACTTTATAATGTATTTTTCCTATTAAATATAAAAAAGAGGAACATTTAAATTTATTAAATTGTGCCCATCTATAGCAAACCCACCATTAGCATTTTGGACCTTGCTTTACAGTTTTTCCTTGTATCTTTTCTGTGTAGTTGAGATCATTTCATATTTATAGTTTATATCCTTTGATTTTGTTTCTATCAGGTTAGTGTGATAAAGAATATCCATGTCATAGAGTATATTTTTTTTTTTTACAGCTCCACTTGGGGGCCGATGTGTCATAGAGTATTGATGAAAGTAATATTTAATGGCTCAATTTATTCATTATGTGCATAGCTTCTTGTACTGAATATTATTTTTGACACAGTTTTTTTCCTTATTTGTAAAATAGGGCCGTTCTCTCATGGTATGATTGTGAGCGTTAAATAATAATGACTTATGTAAGGTGCTAAGCCCAATATAAATCTAGCTGTTTTTCTTTTTAAATATAGGCTTCAATATTGTCAGTGACTTCAAACAAATTGTTAGGCTTGGGGTCATTGGAGAACTTCAAATTTGGAAGTATAAATTGGCACATACCACAATTACTTTGTTTCACTTATATTGAAGGAGTTACTCAATAATGAAATTGTTGGTTTCAGCTCAGTATGTTACCAGTGTGTTACTCTTTTCGATTTTATCTTCAATTGTGTATCTTGCATGCTAAGTAATTTATTTCAACTTCTGAAATTATATTCCTGTTTGGGACTTGGGAGAATATATTTTACTACTTAAAAAAATGTTTAGTGGTCAAGTTTCATCTTGAAGTTCATTCCCGTACAAATGGACAGTGCTTTGGAAATCAGGTGAAAATTCTTTTTGGAAGCCAGGTGTAGTGGAACACGATTGTGATTCTAGCACTTGGGAGGTTGAGGCAGGAGAATCGCTGTAAGTTTGAGACCAGCCTGAACTATGTAGTGAGACCCTGTCTCAAAAAAGGAAAAATTCTTTTTGGAGAATCTTATTCCTCTATCCATGTCACATCTTGTCTGCAGCAGCTGAGTTTGTTGTTCGCTTCCCCTAGTCCTCATCCCTTCCTGTTTAGTATTTCCTCTGCTCGTATTTTTACATTTCTTTTTCTTTGAACAGTGGCAACATGAAGACCTACTTATCAGCAGACCACAAGCCATGTCAGTCACACCTCCCCCTAGGTCTGCTATCCTAGCCAGCATGAAAAAGAAACTACATACTCTGAGTCAGATTGAAACTTCAATTGCGTCTGTTCAGGTGTGTTTTATCAAATATGCTTTTCAGCACATCTTATTTGGAGAAATAACTTACGTTTTGAGCGTTAGTATTGTTCAGTATATCTATCCTTAACTTTTAAGTCTGAAAGACACAAACCATTTCCATTTTAAGAGTAACAATATTTTCAACCAGAAATAGGAACATACTAAATAATGTTTTAGGTCTGTATTGAATTTGGTATTTCCTTTGCCTTTATACATTAAGGGAATGTCCCATTGGTTATGGGAGGGGTGACAACCAATACTTGTTTACTGAAGTATGTATAAGTCATTCTATGTGGTTCATTATTAGTAGCTAAGAAGCTTGCACACTTTGTTCTGTCATGTAGATAATATATTTTTAAGTCAGAGAAACTGAGCTTGAAAGATTTTGTGTATGTCATCCTAAAAGAATGAACTCTTGTCATTTCTGTTTTTAGAGATACAGCAGGTAGCGGAGTATAAGAGAATGTGAATACTTCCACCTGAAGTATTGAATAAATAGTGAAATAGCTTTGTTATGTGAAACTTCTTGTCATGATAATCTGAATTTTTATCATAAATTTGAACGATTGTGGAAATCTGATTTTTGTCTTTGCAATCCAAAGTATAAATGAATTTTCATAGAGATGGCTCAGTAAAAATTTGGTGTAGCAAAAGTGTTACTTTTTTTATCCAGGACCTTACGTTCAATCACTAAACTATACTCTTAGTCATGTTTAGGTATTTTTTTGTTTTGTTTTGTTTTTGAGATAGGGTCTCCCATTTTGTTCAGGCTAGTTTTGAACTCTGTGTAGCTTTGGCTGGCCTTGGAACTTGTGGTGGTTTTTCTGCCTCAGCGACCCAGGTGCTGGGAAGCCTTCTCTCAGTTTTTTTAAAAAGACTTTTCTTAAAGATGGAAATGATACTCCATTGCTAAAAGGATTTTTAGAAAAAGCACATGCAACATTACTTCTACAAATTTTAAGACACTACAGGGAACTAGTTTTTCCCTTCCTAGACATGTTTGGCCTTGAAATATTCTAAGTGAGCCAGGTATTGTGACACACTTGCAGGAGGAAGGCTGGCTTGGACTAAGTAAATAGTGAGACCCTGTCTTAAAAATCAAAGTTTAAGCTGCATTCCAAAAAGATACTGTTAAAGATGTTTTTTGAGTTATATGTATTTCACCCTGCTGCTTTTGAATTTTTCTTTTATTAATATAAAATGCTCAGCAGATACAAAGTGGAGAATGTAATAAACATTCACAGAGATTCTACTGACTTTTATAGGAGAAGCTAGCAGCACTTGAATCAAGTATTGAGCAGCGACTCAAGTGGGCTGGTGGTGCCAACCCTGCATTGGCACCTGTACTGCAAGATTTTGAAGCAACGATAGCTGATAGAAGAAATCTTGTCCTCAAAGAGAGCCAGAGAGCAAGTCAGGTACAGTTAACATGGGTACATGTACCATCTTTGTGTTCAGTTTCAAGGTAGGAGTGGGCAGGAAGGTGAGTGTTGTCTGATAGGCCTATGTAACTAAAGTGAAGTAAAAATGTTGACATTAGTCTCACGTGGCAGGAAAGTATTTCAGGACTTTGTTTTCTTTTTTGGGTACTGGACATCAAACTCAGGACCCCTCACTTGCCAGGCAGAGCTGTATCCTGGCCCCAGGATTTTGTATTTTACCAGAAGTTATGGATTAACTTGGTTGTGATGTTGGAGTAGGCACATAAAAAAACAGTTATGGAAATTTTCAGAGGCAAAATTAGACTAATTAAATAATTCTTGTGAAAACCATGACCAAAATTTAATAATTTTCAACTTGTCTTGTTTCATATATATTTTCTACTCTTCCCTGTGTTTATATAAATTGCAAACATTGTATTACCTTTATCAGTAAATATTTCTGTATTTTCCTTTTATGATGAATTATGTAAAAACACTGTATAATAATAACACTGTATTAACCATACCTTCAACAATGCATTTATTTACCAAATATCCAGTTAGTGTTGGGTGTGATGGTGTGTGCCTATATTCCCAGCACATGAGAGGCTGAGGCAGGAGGATTGATGTAAGTTTGAGGTCAGCCATACATAGTGAGTATAAGGCCAGCGTGTACTACATAGAAGACCCTAATTTTAAAAACAAACATTTATTTTGAGTTAATATTTTGAATTTAAGAGTGGAAGCAATAGAAGAAATTATGGTAGAAAAAATTTCCCAAACTTTGAATGTAAGAAAAATTTTAGCTAAATATGATAATGTTGTATTATGAAGTAAATTTCCTATGTAAAAATCATGCAGAATGTACATTTACCTAATTTTCATAGTTTCTTTTGGCCATTGCAGGCCCAAGAATATTGACAGAAATTAAAATGTGCATTTATTTACAGCCTTTATGATATTTTATTCCATTTCCCAAAAGAGTCATACATTTCCAGGGCTAGTTCTAGTGTGTGACTTCAGCTGTCTTCATCTCTTGGAGTTAGGGGCTTCCAATCAAGCTCATTAACTATACTTCAGCTTCCCGATGTCCGTGGCTTCTCTTGGTAGCATCAGCACATTCTCCTCTTGCAACCTCTTCCTTCCACTGAACTTGATAGACGTTTTATCTGTGAGTCAGTCTAGCCCATTAAGGTATTTTTGGTTCCCTGGTTCAAGACTGCATGCAAGACCAAATCAAATAAGAGGCAGGACTCTTCTGTATGTATGTATGTATACTGACAAAGACCATATTGATCTCAAAAATGTTTTGGAAATAAGCCAATTTAAAGAAGCCATTTAAAGTCAAAATGTGGGGGAAAAAAAAAGAAATTCATAGCTTTTTTTTTTTAAATGTCATTTCATTTCATGTTGTTTCCATTTTCTATTTCTCCGCAGGTCACTTTTCTCTGCAGTAATATCATTCATTTTGAAAGTTTACGAACGAGAACTGCAGAAGCCTTAAACCTAGATGCTGCTTTATTTGAACTGATCAAGCGGTGTCAGCAGATGTGTTCATTTGCATCACAGTTTAACAGTTCAGTCTCTGAGTTAGAGCTTCGTTTATTACAGAGAGTGGTGAGTCTTGCTGGGATTAAAGAGACTTGGTGATTATCAGCCAATGTTATACTCTCAGTTTAGTGTATTCATGTAGTTTACACTTTCTGAGCACAAACTGTATAAGGTGTCATTATGAGTGATATAGTGGTAAGGAACTCTTACTCTTAAATCTTACTCTTGGCTCCTTAAATTATTTTTTATTTAATAATAAAATAAAGGAAAAAGTTAAAAGAATTCACAGAGCTATAAGCAAAGTAATGTGGATGGTTGGAAGAGAAGAGAAAGCAATGATAGCAGTATAGCAATGATTTCAGTGCACTGAAAATAGAGCAGTAGAAAAAGGGCTAGCCCAAGGTAGATGCTAGAAAGGTGAATTAGGTAAAAAAAAGTCAACTTAATAAGTTTAGTGTTTGTATTTTGTGGGAAGAGTTTATGCTATGAATTAGAAAGCTCTGGTTTAATTTCCAAGAGGTATTTAGAATGAATTTAGGGACCTGAATGCCAATCATCTTTGTCATTCCAAAGTTCCAAAATGTCATTCCATTTCTTAGGTCTTGAACTTTAACCATTTGTACCCTATATGAATTATGAAGACTCAGAAAACTGTTTCTCTTTTTTGTCAAGTTTTCACTTCTGATATTAATGTCTTATGGTTGTTGAGATAATGATAGGATATATTTCATCTCATGTAAAAATCAAATAAATGCTTGCTCTGTTTAGGATACCAATCTTGAACATCCTATTGGCAGTTCTGAGTGGCTTCTGTCAGCACACAAACAGTTGACCCAAGATATGTCTACTCAGAGGACAATTCAGACAGAGAAAGAACAACAGATAGAAACAGTCTGTGAAACAATCCAGAATCTGGTTGATAATATAAAGACTGTGCTCACTGGTCATAATCGACAGCTAGGAGATGTCAAACATCTCCTGAAAGCAATGGCTAAGGTAAGATTTAATACCATTAACATAGTTTACCCTGTCTTCTTCAGAAGTACAAATAGTTTGTTTATGGAATGATAGTGATGGTTCGTAAACAAAAGCAGTTTTCAGAGTCAAATCTTAGAAATTATTTGTGATACAATTAGTTTGTGTCTTTTTCAGACTTATTTTTTAAAACCAGTAGCACTCTTCTGATTTTTGTACACAGAAACTGAGTCTTAAATTTATTTATAGAATCTGATATAGTTTATGATAGACTTGAGCTGACCTGAAATCCCAGCACTGGAGGCTGAGGCAATAGGATCGGTGCAAGTTTGAGGCCAGCCTGAACTGCAGAGAGAGACCCTGTCTCAAAAAGACAATCAACCAATAATCAAGAAACCAAACAAAAAACTGACTTAAACCTTAGATTGTTTACATTTCAACCTCTCATCCTCTTCTCCACTTACACATCATAGTTCACCTCCAAAATGAATAATGAATGGTTATTTGGAACCATGAATAGTTTTTTGTTTTTGTTTTGGTTTTTTTTTTTGGTGCTGTGAATGGAACTCATGACCTCACACTTGCCAAGCAGGCACTTTGCTGCTGAGCTGTAGTCCCTGGTCCAGTTTTTTTTGTTGTTTTGTTTTGTTTTGGTGGTGGGGATCAAACTCACAACCTCAGGCTTGCCAGGCAGATGCTTAGACTGCTGAGCTAAATCACAGGCCCCAAAGTGAATAGAAATATTATGCCTTCCCTCCAGTATTCTACATAATATAGTTTAGTAAGGAAACAGCCCCTAGAGAAGGCTGAATTACTTCATCATGACAAAACAGTAATTTAAGGATTCATTTCTTACTTGACTTTTATTTATTGCTAGAAACAAAGGTGCTATAGAAAAAAACTTGAAATAAGTAGGTTAAACACATTAATATTTGAAAAATGTATACCTCTTAACAGGTGACTGTCGAAAGACTAGTTACTGAGACAAAAACTATTTTCCTTAATCATTAATATATTGATTATAGGATGAAGAAGCTGCTCTGGCAGATGGTGAAGATGTTCCCTATGAGAACAGTGTTAGGCAGTTCTTGGGTGAATATAAATCATGGCAAGACAACATTCAGACAGTTCTGTTTACATTAGTCCAGGCTATGGGTCAGGTTCGAAGTCAAGAACATGTTGAAATGCTCCAGGAAATCACTCCTACCTTGAAAGAACTGAAAACACAAAGTCAGAGGTAAGAATGTCTTAGGGCTAAAGTTTATAAGCAAAGCATCTGGTATTATTTTATCTCTTGATTTTTATCTTTTCAGCTTTGCTTATAGTTTTGTAAGTAGTTATTCTGGTAAAACATTACATAAACATTTCATAAATTTTGTGTTTCAGTATCTATAATAATTTAGTGAGTTTTGCATCACCGTTAGTTACCGATGCAACAAATGAGTGTTCGAGTCCAACGTCGTCTGCTACCTATCAGCCTTCCTTTGCTGCAGGTAGGAAGAGAGACCTGGATCTTGACCTGTTCACAGTCTGTGTGTAGATGTTAAAATGTTTATAATCTTGCATGAAAGTCTGGTAGATTTATAGTCACATTTTGAAAAATGTTTTCTTAAACCTTCGTCATAAGTCAGAATCAACATACTTTGCCGTATCTTTTTTTTTTCCCTTCCTTGTACTAAGATGGAACTTAATGACCTTGTCCTTACCAGGCAGATGCTTATGCTGCTGAACCATATTCCCAGCCCTGTCTTTAAAAGAGAACAGAAATACCTTGTATTCACAGCTCCTTAAAGTTTTATTTTATGAAGTAAAAATATACGATCATTGAGAAATTTAGAAAAATACTTAGGGAAAGGACATTGTTCCATTGCATTTGGAGGTAAAAACCACTGTGCATTTGTTGGTTTACTTCTGTGCATGTATGTGTGTGCACACATGCATATAAACACACTGGGATTATGTTGTAATGGAGTTTTGGTTGCCTTTTCCCACATAAATATGTAATTTTTTTTAATCTTAATTCTTCTAAAAAATGACCTACTTGCCAGATTTAGTATGCCATCCTATTTACCATATTAATCTTACATTGCTGCATATCTAAGATATTTATGATTTTTGATGCTACAAGTGTGGTGAATCGCATCATACAAATTCACATCTGAACACCTTAGTGTTGAGGCTATATTTTTAGGAAGGTAGTTGGTATGTCAAGAGATAAGGACTTTAAAGTTATAAATAAAATTCAGTGTTTAGTATTTTTTGAGATAATCCCCACCATGTCCCTTGCTATTCTCTTTGTCCCCCTCTGATTTTGTTTACATGTAATTGAGCCACCAACTCTTTCCATAGCAGTCCGGAGCAACACAGGCCAGAAGACTCAGCCTGATGTCATGTCACAGAATGCTAAAAAGCTGATTCAGAAAAATCTTGCTACATCGGCAGATACTCCACCAAGCACCATCCCAGGAACTGGCAAGAACGTTGCTTGTAGTCCTAAAAAGGCTGTCAGAGATCCTAAAACTGGGAAAGGTAAGTAAGAATAAAGTCACCTAAAATTTTTTATGAAATGGTGGTTTGACTTAAATATGTTTCATTGTTTCATAGCTGTGCAAGAGAGAAATTCATATGCAGTGAGTGTGTGGAAGAGAGTGAAAGCCAAGTTAGAAGGCCGAGATGTTGATCCCAACAGGCGGATGTCAGTTGCTGAACAGGTGACTGCTTTTTAAAATTGAGTTAAACTTAGTTGGAAATTTGTATGTTTAAAGATTCCCCTCACCTGTTTCTTTAGTGGTTCATGAAGAAATAAGGAACTTTAAAAAAACCAATTTTCAGGATTCAAAAGATTTTGAGTAACACAGCTCAGGACTTGTCAGATAGATTCTGATCCTTCCCTGTTATATTAGTGCTCCTTTCCCCTCACCACTTTGAACTGAAATTTAAGTTATGACTCAAGAATATCTGAAGGTTTGACATGAAAGGAAGATGAAATGTGCATTGTAGGAATGGTATCTATAAAACCTGTCATGGGCCTGGGGTTTAGTTCAGCGGCACAGATGCCTGCCTGGCAAGCATGAAGTTGTGAATTTGATCCTGGGCACCAGAAAACAAAACAAAACAGTGTCTGAAGTCATTACTCTGAAATTTTCTCATTGGTATTAATGATAAATTGATAAATGAATTTGAGGATCATTTTTTAACCCCTAGCTATTTATTTTGAGGAGGGGTTTGTTTGTTTTGTTATTGTCTTTTTAAGACAGGGTTTCACAACAATTCAAGCTGGCCTTGGACTCACTTTTTTTGAGGTGGGGGGGGGTCTTTTTCCTTTTTATTGGTACCAGGGATCAAACTCAGGACTGCCTGCTTGCAAGGCAGGCACTTATGCCGCTGAGCTAAATCCCCAGCCCTTTTGGACTCACTTTTAATCTAGGCTCACAATGAGCCTTCTGCCTTAGTGTCCCAAGTGCTACAATTACAAGTGTGTACCACAGTGCCCAGCTATTTCAAGAATTTTTAAGCCTGCAAAAAAGCTGTAGGAATGCCCTTACACTTTTTACTTTGACTTAACCAGTTCTTCGTATTTTCCACATTTGTTTCATTTTTCTTAGTGTGATGCATGAGTTAACTCCAAGAATGTGCATAGGGTTGTTAGGGTTCTCTTCATCTCAGAATTCAAAAGAACCTCTCCACTAGCCGTGGTGGCATACACCTGTAACCCCAGCACTTGGGAGGATGAGGCAGGAGGATTGTTGCAAGTTTGAGACCACCCTGGGATACAAAGAAGGCCAGGCCAAACTGCATAGTGAGATCCTGTCTCAGAAAGACCCCTCCCCCCCAAAAAAAAAATATTTCCTAAGACACATATATCTTGTAGTCTGTAGTGTTATAGGAGAACCTAACATCTCTTTCCACAACAGCAAATAACGTGTTCTTTGGGTAATTAATTTGGAAAATTATAACTTTTCCCCCTTTTTATTAGTATATGTTTGCAGTACATAATAATTGCATTCATTGTGAATAATAATGTAAATAATTCATAAGTTGGTGTGGTAGTGCATGCCTGTAATAGCAGTATTTGGGAAGCTGAGACAGGAGGATTCTTATGAGTTTGAGGCCAACCTGAATTATACTGTCTCAAAAAAATAGGTAATTCATATAACTTGCATATGAACCATATCCTTTCAAGTTGTCAGTGGTTTTAAATACCATTCTGCCTATTTTTACAGGTTGACTATGTCATTAAAGAAGCGACTAATCTAGATAACTTGGCTCAGCTCTATGAAGGTTGGACAGCCTGGGTGTGAATGGCAAGACAGTAGATGAGTCTGGTTAAGTGAGGTCAGACATCACCAGAATCAACTCAGCCTCAGGCATCCAAAGCCACACCACAGTCGGTGGTGATGCAACTGGGGGCTTACTCTGAGGAAACCTAGGAAATCTCGGTGCACTAGGAAGTGAATCCTGCAGGACAGCTGCACTCAGGGATACGCCCTACACCATGGCCTGCAACCCCAGGGTCACGGGAAAAGAAAGCAAGCTCACCGCCTGAACACGGAGATTGTCTTTCTGCCACAGAACAGCAGCAAACGTGTCAGGAGGTTAGCTGAGAAGGAAATCGGGATGCGCGGAACACAGAGTGATTTGGAACTCCATTCCACCTGACCCTGTGTGTACGATCCAGGAAAAACAAATCCCGCTCAGAAACAGAGAAAAATGGGGCCGCGAAGAAATCATAGCCAAGGAAGATAAGTTTGCATTCAGATGCTCGTAAAACACTTGTTGCTTGGCAACAGTACTGGTTGGGTTGACCAGTAAGTACAAAAAGGCTATGTGATACAAATTTCAGATACGGACTGAAAATGGAGAGCTTTGTAACAGATACACTACATTGGAAGAACTTCTGTAATGAAGGGAAAAAAAACACCCCATCAGTCCCTGCTCCTCCCAGCCACTTCCCCTCTCCTATTCACCTAATCTAGTGGATTAGCCATCTTTCAGATTCACTTTTATTTCAATCCTTGTATTTTGTATACTTCCAACTCAGTGCTGTTAACTTGTATTTGGAGAGAGAAACAGGAATTCCTCCAAAACTACTGATAACATGGGAAATTCAAGGATTGTTAAAAGGTGTGAGGATCATATACAAAATGTAATTCTGATTATTTGAGTCATTTCTGTGATTCTATCATGTACAGTTTCCAGAATTGTCACTGTGCATTCAAAAGTAATGAATCTTATAGACATTTGATTTATGTACACTCCCCTTTTCTTATAGTGTACATTTTTTGGAGGTCATCAAATTTTCCCTCTTCTGTGATTGCTGTAGTTTTTTTTTTTTCATAGAAAGTAGCTAATCCGATGTAATCTTTTACCTTTTAAAAAACCAGGATAGAGTACCTATTAGAGTTTTACATTGTTGGCTACAGATTAACAATAAAGTGATGTTCTGGTGGAGGTAGAGTGAATTGTTTAATTCAGTTTCCTTATTTGATACTTTTAATTTACAGTTTGTAAATTAAAAGTGCTTTAGTTTGCTTGGCCATTTCAGAACATGTACATGAAACATTAACAAAAGTAAAAACCACCAACAACTTTTATTAAGTTATTAGTCTGTGGAATGCTTTATTTTTGCATAATTTTAATAGCTTGCTATTCAGTGATACAGTATAATGAATTCATGATCAAGTTTCCTTAAATTCAGTATTGCATTTCAGTACTGACTGAACTAAATTGTTGATCTAAAATTAAAGTGCAGACTAGGATTCTTAAAATCACGCATCAACACAAAATAGGACATGATTTAAATCTTTAATTTTTTGAATATTTTCCTTGCATTTTACAAGTTGTGACAGGGGTTGCTTTCTACTTGCCAGTCTTTACAGACAAATTTGAAAGGTACTAAGGAAAAATTCCACACAGCTCTCTGGTCCTTTTCTGTATTGTGATTGCCACATTAATTTGTAATCTTTACCCAGGAGAAGATAAATTTCAGTACCAGTGCTTTAAACAAGTATTGATAGAAAGGTGGTATTTTTTGAATACCTGTGACTAAAAACAAGGAAACTAGCACATCAAATTTTATTTTCTTGATTGATTCTGAGTCTTATTTTCACAGTCAAAACAACTTTGCTGAAATAATACTGTATTTATTTTGCATGCTGCTTTATTTCCTAGAGACTTTAGGACCTCCTGCACTGATTAACTGATCATCTCAGCTTTTTGAAAATTAGTCTTTGCAGCAACATTCTTGTCACCAGGAACCACTTATCATGATGATAAAACGAGTTCACATTTGTCCCTATAGATAGTATTTTGAATTTTTTCTACTTGGGTAAAGAAAGTAAAAAAGATAGTTGGATTTTATTGCATTTGGGTTTCAGGCTTCAGAAGTACCTGGAACCTTACTCCAGCAAAACAAAATTAAAAAAAAAAAAAAAAAAAAACTACGACAGCTTTATTTCATAAAACATGTGCCTCTTATAAGTAACTCATCACTTTTATTTTAAAACGGTCCTTCAAAGAACAGTATGGCATATGTGATAATGTGTTAGGTTGTAGGATAGATCTGAGTACTTGATAACTTCAAAGCTGGCTCTTCACTGACTCTGGACAAGTCCCTAGTCTGTATAGTTTGGCTTCCTCTGTAATGTCATTCTGCAAGTAGCCTTGCCAGTTTAAATTTCTGTAAGAAATCTTCTATAAGACAGGGCTATATTTTGGTGATTATCTTGTAAAATAAAGTCAAGAGTGCTATAGTTTTGAAGTCATACCTTTTTTTTTTTAAATGACAAAATACCTGTGGAGAACCAGGGGTCCTCAGTCTCTGTCTCATTTATGGGGTACAGAATAACCTACAAAGCACCTCTTCTATTTAAAGTACCCTTGGAAATTGAAGTTTATCTTAAGTGTTTTGTTGTCTTTGCTAGGATTGCCAGATATTTAGTTGGGTTTTCTGCAATTCTGCGACAGCCTAGTAGTTTATGGAGCTTTCTCTTTTACTGTTTCTTTGGTGTGTCTTAAAATTTCTCTGTTTCTGGTCACGAGTTCATAACATAGATTGTTGAGTGATTAAGATTCTTTTGTGTCTGACCCTTGTGAGTTGTTTTGAGATACGTGGGATTTCTGTGTGAGAGCTAATAATCAGGCTGTTAATCTGCTTCCCTGACTTGCTTTCTTAGCGGCTTTACATGCAAGGTTCAGAGTAAGGGTCTGTAACACAAGGAAAACTTCTATCACTTCTGTCCTTAACATTTACCTCTATTATCTAAGTTTAGTAAGTAGGTTTCTTATTTTGCCCAGTGTTTGGTGTTACCTGCGTTATATTTTGTTTTTTAACTGTGGTTGTTCTGATGTGTGAAATTTAAGGAAAGAGCCATTTTAAAAATGCCAAGCAGGGCAATGCAAGTACAGCCAAATATTAGAGTTTGATGTGCAATCTTAGGTCCTTTTTAATATGGGGTATTAATAGGCAGTACTTCAAATCAAAAAGTCTTCCTGGCCTATTTTCTTCTATGTTTTGTAATTATTCTGGGGGCTTACTTGTTTGGCAGTACTAAAATCAAAGGAGCTGGTTCTTCTTTTTTTCCAAATTCTTTTCATATTAATGAAAGCACCCACAGCTAGCCTGTTACTCCTATTCTATACATCAAATACCAATAAATGCATTGCTGTGAGCACATTTGAGCATCTTTGTTTTATGTAAATTTATGAGTATGAAAAAAACCAGTGTTCCATTTTATATCTTGTTGAGCTTATAAAATGACAGTTATTTAGAATTAGGACCCCTCACACACGTAAGTGCACACACACACACACACAAATCACGAAGGTAGAAATACTAATGCAAGGGTTACCTCAAGGAGGTGGATTTTGTTTTCAGTTATTTGGGTTGTATTAGATTCCTCCTATAGGGAAATACTAGCAAAGTTTTCTAAATGTTGGGAAGGGAAAATTCATTGTATTATGAAAACCTGAGGGTTGCTGCATTTTTCCTGCTTCTTGACCTGGATAGGAGTGTCATTCTTACTTACAAAAAGGCAAACTGACTGAGAGAAGATTTTGGATTCAAGGGTTAGTTATAAAGCAGTCACTTAGGGTCCCTTTCTTTCCATGGGAATTTGTTTGGGCTTACTAAGGAAAAAAAAACAAAACAAAACAAAAAAAAAACCGTTGCACTGATATAAAAACTCTTAGCTCGATTTTTAAAGATGGCAAACAATTGCATGTTGTTCTGAAATGCAGACTTTAGAATGTTTTTTCTTTCAAAACAGGCTAATTAAATATAGTGTTTCCTAGTGTTTTTCTTTTCCTGATAGTCAAAATTTCAGCTCCTCTTTAAAGTTATTATGTCATTTACTTTTCTGGCTTAAATTTCTCTTACATTTCCACCTGTGATGTCAGTGGCAATGACATACATAAGTCACATGTTAATTTAGTTTTTACCCTTATTATAAGAGCAAGTTGAGTTAAACTGAATCTTCCTTGTCCTAGTAACATTGTATAAATAGTGGATTCTCTGTACAAAAGGTTGTAATGACTCCTGATGGATATAATTTTGTGATTGTATTTAAAAGTTGAATAAATCACACCAGCTTCCTGAAAATGTTCATAATGCATCTTTTGGAAATCAAAAATACATGACTACTTTCTCATATTTGCATTAACATGGCGAAGATTGTATGGAATACCTGTTTTTCAAAAAAAATAAAGGTTCAGTCTTAAAAGAGATAGCATTTAAGGTCTGAATTCATTGGTTGAATTAGATTCCAGTATGCATGATTTTTGGAATTTCATTTTCAAAAAAGAATTACCCTACTGTCAGTGTTCTGTTTGATTTTTAATCTGCAGTGGAAATTTGCTTCAGTTGGAAAGTTTAAAGACAAATTTATTTAGCTTAATTTTGGCACTTTTTGAAAAAGAAAACTTGCAGACCATCATTGATAGACTTGTGGGTTCCCAAGGGCCTGAAAGCTCTAAAGGAGAAACAAAATGTCCAGCTGTTAGTGTCTTGAAGGTTTCCTTTGTTGCTGCTAGGTTCCCTTAGGGGAATTCATGTTAACTGCTTAATCATCTGGCACATTTCAAGAGACCAGGTCCTGCCTTTGTGGTACCAAAAGAAAGTTTAATTTATTTAATAATTGGGCCACTTGAAAGTTGAGCAAACCCTGTGGAAGTTGTAAATGATACATTGGGAAATGGGTCTAGGAATAAATAAAATCTGCTTTTCACCTACCTGTTTCACGAGCTGTTGTAGTCTTTTTAAGTCTTTTTTTCTTAGGTTATACATAGGGAAAACAAGTAAAAACCAAAAGCAGTATTTAGTAGAAGCCGAGTTCCCAAAGTAGAAATGTTTTTAAAGCTTCCTAACTCTGGCCTCTCTTGAAATTGGCGTCTCCTGTGATGCAGCAGCTGATTGTCTGGGTTCTTTTGTCTTTTATTTTGTAAAAGAGGAATAAGGGATTGGTACCCACTCTAATCCCAGGCAATTTAAGCACTTTCTCAAAGTTTTAAAAATTTTTGAAGGGTTAGGGATACAGCTCAGTGCAAAAAGCCCTGGATCAGTCCCCAGTACGGAAAAAAAGTTGAGGGCTACTCATTCTGCAGGTTAAAAACTTACCCAGTGGGGTCATTTTATATGTCTTCCACATTTCCCAAAGTGGTACTTTACTGGGGAATGAACCTCCTTCTCTTACTGTTCACTCAACTATTTCTTCTCGGTCCAGAGACTTAACCCCCTAAAGGTCCACGGGCAAGGTTGTGACGGTAGCTGAGACAGTGTGCTTGGCTTACTTAGTTCGGTCAAAGACATGGGTTTGATCACCACCCCCCCCCAAAAAAAAAAAATTGCGCTCCAAAATTGCTTATGAGCTTTACCATTTATGAGGAGGTTTATAGTTTTCCTTTGCATGCCTTCTAAGAAGGTCCGGTCAAAACGAATTCCTCGTAAAGTCAGGTGTCTTGATCCACAAACTTTTCCCCCCTCAAGCTAAGGCCTTATTCTTAGAGCAAGAGAGAAATAAGAAGCAAAATCCACATAAAAAGCTCTCTACCGTCCTCAAAAGTTCACGAGGTGAGCACGAGTCCCAGTCTGCGCTAAGCTGCTTAGAGGGCGGCAGGCTGATACGGGAGAAGATCCCAGCGGCCTTCCACACCCACGTGTTACTTTTGACTGCTCAATTTTCCAGGGAGGCTCAACAGCTTAGATCCACCGGAAGAGGCTCGGCAAACTTCAGGCGGCGGCCATTCCTAGGGAGACTGACAGCGCTCTGGGGCGGTTGAACTGCCTCTGAGGTTCGGGGCGGGGCATGCCTCGTGTGCTGATTGGTTGGCCTGTGTCTCCGCCCCCTTGGACCGCCTTCGCCCCTCTCCTTTGACCTGGATTTCAAGCTATGCGCTGGGCAGCGGTTGGGCAGGCTCCCTCTACTCTTCAGCTCAGTTTGCCCAATGAGGAGCGAGCTTCGCGAGAGCTGTCGGGAAGGGCGGCTGCCTATATAAAAGGCTTACGGGGCGTTCGTTCGCGCTTTGCTAGCAGTGCGCGTAGTGGCGGAAGGTGAGCTTGGAGGGCCGTTTTACCCAGCTTGAGCCTGACTCAGGGACGATGGCGGAAGGCGACAATCGAAGCACCAACCTACTGGTGAGTCCCAGCGGCCTGTCCAAAGGGAACCGAGCCGGGCCTCCAGGCTTCAGTGGGCTCAGCAGGGTGTGTCTGATAACTGGGCCCGGCCCTCTCGCCGTTTCCCGATAAGAGCTACAAGGCCTGACCCAGGTCTTCTTAGTTTTGGGGGGTGCGGTCCCTAGTCTTGTCGATCTCTGACATACTATGAAAGGGGTGCACGACAGTGCCAGGGGGACGCGTGACTAGTCACTTCAAATACAAATTCAGGAGAAAGGAAGAACGGGGACTGTAGTAGAAAGAACCTGGGGTGCAGCTGGGGCAGAGGCTGGCAAGGGGACGGACCAGCGCTTTCTGGCCCAAGGCCCAGCCGTATCCAGGTTCCTCCCACCGATTTTAACCTACTGTGCATTCGTTGTTTTTTCCCCTGAAACAGGGGCAGAGGTAAAGGATCAAAGGACTACTGCGGAGAAGTTATAGCTGGCAAACTTAAAACAAGGGAAGCTGCGAGCTCATTCAGGGAATCGAAAGTGGGGTTCAGCGAAAAGACAATGGGAGGACCTAGCTTTGGCTGGAATTTGAATGGGGATTGGTCATAGGAGGACTGGAGACAATAATGGAATATTAACAAGAATACAAAGGAACTGCATAAGTATCATAGGCAGACATTTAATTCATTACGACTTTAACTGCACCATTTAGGCAAAAACGAGATATTCTTGTATTTTCAATATGACGATTCTCCAGAAAAAGGCTGGCTACACACTAGAAATGGAAAAACGCAGGGCGTGGTGGCACATGCCCTGTAATCCCAGTACTCCGGAGGCAGAGGCAGGAAGATTCCTGCGAGTTCGAGGCCAATTTGGGCTACTGAGTTCAAGGCCAGCCTGAATTGCATAGTGAAACCTTGCCTCAAAAAAAAAAAAAAAAAAGAAAAGAAAAAGAAACAATTTAATTTAATTTTATTTTTGGCTTTTGCACTTTCAAGATCCCAAATGCTGGTGTATTAAGTGACTGCAGAGCAGTATTGATAGAAATGCCTGGCTTGTCTCCTTACCTACACACACACACACCCATCCCTTTGTTGTTAACCACCAGGATGACTTCTTTTAAGAGGATTAATTAAGGCACAAAGAAATCCAATTTGTATTGAAATGATAGGTCCTGGCACATAACTCCTCATTCCCAGCTCAATTTTCTTTTAAGCAAAGGTCTATAAGTACAAGGCCTTTTGTGTGTCTCAGTTTCCTCCTCCCTAAAGAGGTTAGTAACACCACCTTACTTTCAGAGTTTTGGGGAAGATTAATTGAAACACAAGCCTATGTTAATCGGTTAAGGTTTTGACGACATAGTAATTCCTTAGCCTTATTAAGCATGAGATATAAAGTCAGAAGTACTGGAGTCACCTTAGTGATCTGAAGTCACCTTAGTGATTGGTGTGGCTTAGGTACAATCTTTGTTAAGACTAATTATCTTACCATTTGCATATTTCCAAAGTGACATTTAGATTACTTGTTTGAATTTTTTTCTTCCTTCGCCAAAATTAGTTTTAGGGCTTTTGCCACATTACCTCACTCTAGAGTTTGACTTTTGACTGATTGTCATGTTTACAGAGAAATTTGATGTCTAACCAAAATGTCTTCATGAGTGATAGGAAACATGGTTTTGAGATACACTAAGCTTAAAATGTCAAATGTAATTTAGTTAAGATAGTTTTCCTTACTTGTGCAATGAATGCCAACATCTAAGTGATTCCATTACACAAAGCTATTTTACAGATTAAACCACTGTTGAGAGAAAGGCTTTCCTAATGGATTTAGAAGTAAGGGTTAGTAAAATGACAAAAGCATTTAAACCATCTGAAATGAACAAACTTAAATTTTATTACTATTCTGGGCATTGTCACATGACTCCTTATGCATGACTTGGGGAAAGTAGTTTACTCATTATGAAATTAAAGAAAATGAACTCAAAATGATTATTATCCTTATGTTGTGGATTTCTTTAAGGATTGTCACATGATAGGTGTAAAGAGTAACCCAGAGCTTGGATTGGGAAGGTGACATTAAAGAATGAATGGGTGGTTTCCCTCCTTTTGTTTCCATTTTTAATATCAAAGTTGCAGGGCTTCTTCCCCCTACCAAGAACTACCAAGGTTAAGATAGCAATTTAGGATTTTTTTTGTTTTTTTTTGTTTGTTTGTTTGTTTGTTCTTTGAGACAGAGTCTTACTGTGTAGTTCAGGCTGGGCTTGAACTCACTGTAGCCCCTTCTGGCTTTGAATTTGTGGGGAATCTTCTGCCTCAGCCTCCCAAGTGTGGAGGTCACAGGCACCGGCCGCCACGCTCAGTAAGATAGCAATTTGAATTTGGTGCCTTAGAAGAATTTAACTCTGAACCATAGAAGTGTTGAGAGTTGTAAAATGATCACTGTAAATGTTGATCATGTGTAGGCTGTGGAGACTGCAAGTCTGGAAGAGCATCTGCAAGGATGGGGAGAAGTGATGCTGGTTGCTGATAAAGTCCTCAGATGGGAGAAAGCCTGGTTTCCACCTGCCATCGTGGGTGTGGTTTCACTGGTGTTTCTGTAAGTGTGTTATTACATTACTAAGGTGCTTGTTATTAATAAAAGATCAGGTAATACATATCCTTCATTTATAGACATAGTACATAGCCTGTAGAGAATACCTTTTTTTTAAAAGCAGTTCACCTGTTTTCCAGAATTTGTATTGCTTATGTAAACTTGATAGCCTAATGCAGTAACTCTCAAACTTTTTGTCCATGGCACCCTTCCTTACATTCTTAAATCATTGAAGAAGGGCTCCCAAAGAAGTTTGGATTATTGATTCTTCCATTAATGAGTGCAGCAAGTGTGTCCCACTCGTGGGAAAATAGAACACAGTGAATACCATAGTTGAAAACGTGCACTGGATGAATAAACATCTTCAGCTAGAAATAATGGTGTCTGTTTTTCTAACCTTGATACATTTTTTTTTTCAAACAGGATTATCTATTATCTAGATCCATCTGTTCTGTCCGGCGTTTCCTGTTTTGTTATGTTTTTGTGCTTGGCTGATTACCTTGTTCCCATTCTAGCGCCTAGAATTTTTGGCTCCAATAAATGGTAGGTGGCATAATGATTTGGCAGTCTTAATTTCTGAGAACTTACTGAAGCTTGTGGCTGTGATGACTATGCTATAATTGTAGATAGTTCACTAGCAGACACCTAGAAATTAAGATTCATTGATTTTATTTAAATAACTTCTTAGCTAATTTGAGATATTGTAAGTCATGAAGTTCCAGTACTTATATCTCTGTATAGTACTTGTGTGCTCAATCATTTATTTTGACTTTTTTCTTTTTTGGCTTTTTGTTGAAGTGCTTTTTAAAGGTTATTATTTAGGGAGGATTTAGCTTAGTGGCATAAGAGCCTGCCTGACAAGAGCAAGGTCATGAGTTTGATCCCTGGTACCATAAAGAAAAAAGAAAAGATTATGTTTTAACAAGGATTGTAGAACTCATAATAAGCTTTCTAAAAGAGCTGTATATTGACATTTTTACACTGATAATTTTATACTAATACTATATTTTAGTTTTTACAAAATACTAATTTTATGAAGTATTTTTTACAGTGTAAAAACCATTAATGGTACATTTTTATCCACATTCACTTTGCTGATTTTTGTAAAATGTCTACATGGGTACTGTTCTAGGTGTTGTGAAATGTTTTGCCTTTTAAGATTGACTTTGTGTTTAAGACTGGGGTGTTTGGTCTGCAGCTATAGTTCAGTGGCACAGCACCTGCCTGGCAAGCGCAGTGTCCTGAGTTCAGTTCCCTTCTTTTTTGGTACTGGGGGATCAAACTCACAACCTCACATTTGCCAAGCAAGTGCTTATGCCACTGAGCTAAATCCCTAGCCCCTGAGTTCAATTCCCTGTAGCAATAATAACAATAATAATAATAATCACAATGTTACCACATTTTTTAAAAAAAGACTGACGTATTGGGACATTGAGGCAGTGGGAAAGTGGTAGTTAGCCCATTGCATGCCATGTGTCTCAGAACAGATTTAGTCATATATATAATTGTATTGATTTCATATATGTCATTCTTCAGTTACTTTTGAATTCCAAAGATTATAGTTAAATAAGTTTTTACACTGAAACTTTTAAACTTCTCTCGACTGTTGAATTTTTCACCTATAATCCAAATAATGAGCTAAATCAGATGTTTGAATAGACTTTTTTTTCTGCCAGCTGCTAATCCTCCCTTTTTATTTTCAATTGATTGATTTTTTTTTTTTTTTAACTTAGGTCTTAGTGTTTATTTACGTATATCTTTAGCAGTACTGGGTGTTGAACCCAGGACCTCACCCAGGTAGGCAAGTGCTGTGCCACTGAGCCACACTGCCAACTCTGACACATTATTAAATCTGTAAAAATGAGAATTTTAGCTGGGGGTGGTGGCACAGGCCTGTAATCCCAGCACTTGAGAGGCTTAGATAGAAGATTTGCTGCAATTTTGAGACCAGCCTGGGCTACAAATTGAGCTCAGAGCCAGCTTGAATTGCATAGTGAGACCTTGTCTCAAAAAGGGTACCTTAAGGGCTGAGGATTTAGCTCAGTGGCATAGGTGCCTGCCTGGTAAGCTCAAAGTCACGAGTTCAATCCCCATACTAGATAGATAGATAGATAGATAGATAGATAGATAGATAGATAGATAGATAGAGATAAAGGGTACTTTATGGATCTTTTAAAGCAAATTCACATATTTTGGGGGATTTTGCTTAAACTGTGGGATAAGTAAGCATGTTTCTTGAAAGATGTTTTCTTCACAGAATGGATTAATATTAGAAACTCTTCTGAACTGCTTTCACTTGTAATGAATTAATACTGTTGTCTGGGGATGGACAAGTTTGTGACCATGTAGTGTAGCCACCTTTACAAAGGGAAAGCAACCATTGACCTTGACTTTAACAGCTAGGTAACATTCTAAATGTGTTATTTCTTAACTCCTTTAAGAAACTTTTCGGAAAGAAATGTTCATGCTCTCATGGTATTGCTATTGATAGAATGGTTTTGTGGAAAAACAAAGAACACTGTTTTCACAATCTAACCTTGATCATCCATAATCAACACACGAGGTCTAATTGTTTACAAGAAGTTCCATGGCTCAGCAGAAATCCTCTTACTTTATTACCACAATGAGGACTACAGGAGAGAAGGCAGCACATTCTTCAGCATAGGTCCTGTTTATGGTACCCATTGTACCTCTGTAGCAAAGACAGTACAGGGCCATTTTTTTTTTTTTAACTGGGGACAAGAAAAATTGGACTTTTTCTGAGAGGGTCTTTTTTTGATTTTTAATGCATTTTTGTTGTTGTTGCTTATATTTTTCCTCACTGATAACTAAATTTATAAATAATTGGACTCAAGCTATTTATTGCTGCCTTGATGTCGAATATATAAGCCCACTTGGGGTTGTTAGCTTTGAATACTAATGCTGTTGACACTGCAGAGTGCTCAAATACAGCTGCTTAATGGGGCCCTAATGGACTACAGTGGAGGATTTATTATGATCTGAAAAGTAGTATGGCCATAGGAAAATGAAATTTATTCAAAATTCTGCATAGCTCGTAGAAGTCGAGTGTTTTGTTACTATCATTAACCCAAGTGACTTTAGAGTTAAAGATTAGCACTACTACTCTAGAATGTAGTATATACACATATAACTCAAGTTAAGAGGACGATGCATTTCTGTTTACTATAGGAATTTCCTTATAACAAGAGGGAAAATTCTTTTTTAGGACCACTGAACAACAGCAAAGATTCCATGAAATTTGCAGCAATGTAGTAAAGACCAGACGCAGAGCTGTGGGCTGGTGGAAACGCCTCTTTACACTAAAGGAAGAAAAGCCAAAAATGGTACTTTTTTTGCATTGACTTACATAAGCGTAAAGCACAATCTTAATAGTTAACTTTCACTTTATTGTAACTTAATGGTAGAATCTTGTTTTAATAATAATAGTTTGTGTCAGGGATAGTGGCACACGTGCATAATCCCAGCACTTGGGAGGCAAATGTAGGCAGATCTCTTTGAGCTCGAGCCCAGCTAGATCTATATAGCAAGACCCTGGCTCAAAAAACAAACATGCTAGGACCAGGAATTTAGTTCAGCAGCACAAGTGCCGGCCTGGCAAGTTTGAGGTCATAAGTTTGATCCCTGTACCAAAAAAAACATGCTGAGGAGAAAACAAACAAACGAAATATAATTTAGTATTTATTTGCCATAGATGTGACTCATAGCTACATTCATAAATGTTTATCTATAGTAGACTGGATCATTGGACATTACAAATTATATTTTACATTTAATTTTTTATTTCAGTGGAGCAAATTTTTTTTTCTAAAGTAAAAAAGGGGCTGGGGATTTAACTCAGCAGTATAAGCAGCTGCCTGGCAAGCATAAGGTCTTGAGTTCGATCCCTAATACCAAAAAATAAACAAACAAACAAATAAATAAAAATAAAGTAAAACTGAAAGGCATACACTTCGAAAACATAGGGGCTGGGGATTTAGCTCACTGTGGCATAAGCACCTGCCTTGCAAGCGCATGGTAGTGAGTTGGATCCCTGGTACCAGGGGAAAAAAACAAAACATCTGTTATCTCTCAGCTTCATTTGAGATGATAAAGTTATTAATTAGAAAAACAGTATAATTTACATAATAAGGCATTCAATCTGTAGACTCACAGTAATTTCTAGAGATGTATTTAAGTTTTTTTTTTTTTTTTTTTGTTTTTTGGAGGCAGCGTCTCACTTTGCAGCCTAGGCTGGCCTCAAACTCACAGCAATCCTCCTGCCTCAGCCTTCCGAGTGCTGGGATTACAGGCATGTACCACCTTGTCTGGCTGTATTCAGGTTCAATAAGGCAGATCAAATAAAATTTTTTATGGGTTTTGTAGAATATTTTAAAGTGATTGGAAAAGCTAAAGTTTTCCCCTAACCTTTGAAACAAACTTTCTCAACTGACAAAGTTATATGTATTTATGGTTTATGTGATATTTTGATAGATGTACTAATTGTGAAATGGTAACTAAAAGTCACACTTTTCAGCCTATTTCTAGGAGTTGATATATATATTCTTCTTGTTTTCACTGTTAGTACTTCGTGACCATGATCATTTCTCTTGCTGCGGTTGCTTGGGTGGGACAGCAAGTCCATAACCTGCTTCTTACCTGCCTGATAGGTAAGTCTGTGGCAAGCTACAATTGTATCATAGCCAGTAAAATCTGACTATGGCATAAAATATGTGAGTACTTTCCAAATTTCAGGTACTGATCCAGAAACTTTGGAAGTATAGAAACGTGACAAAGACTCAGTTGTTTATGGCAAATGAAGACAAAAAAAAACATAAGAACCAAAGCAGAAAGTATAGTAAAAAACCTTAGTTTATACGCATAATTTGTTCCAGAAACATAATTGTAATCCAGAGCACTTGTATCTCAAGCAAATTTCCTTATGAGAAATAATGGAACCCAAAATACCAAAATAGTCATATAAAATGATAATACTGTTAATACAAAATAAAGGACATATAAAGAAAAATAAACACATTACCTTGCAGTTACCCTTGAAAATCTTCATGAGAGAGGAAGATTATTTTGAAGGACAACTTTCACTATCACTAATGGAATCACTGCTATCTGTTGGTTCAGTGGAATCTTTCTTTTTATTGAACTTTTTTTTTTTTTTTGCGGTACTGGGGATTGAATTTACAACCTCTCGCTTTCCAGGATTTAACTTTAACATTGTCTATCCAATGACAATGCTTTTTTTTTTTTTTGCCTCCTTTCTATTTCACAAAAATGTGACACTGCATTGTCATTAAAGAGATTCATCACTTGCACTGCTACAGCCTTATTTAGGTGGTGCTTTTCTACAAATTTGGCAGTTTCTCACGTTTCTCTGATCACATTTGAAGTGACTGGTTGCTGTGCTTTTTTTTTTTTTCCTGCTCTTCCATAACCTCTCGCTGCCAGGAGATAGTTACCCACAGTTCCTCCGGGCGATGGGGAGAACCATTGGCTCACTTGTGATTATGTGATGTTTGGCATCACACACTACTTACTGTAACACATTACTTGCTTATCAAGTTAAAATTTATTAGAAATGTATACTATCCTATGGAACATCACAAAACAAGTTCCTTGGAATCCAAGGTTTTATATAGTTTGCAGGAGGTAAAAATGAGCAGTGATTATTATATGAGGTTGGGAGGATGTGACAGCAAGTTTCTGAAATCCAGTGGAAGTAATGGATTTTTGATTACTTCCTCCCATTAGAATTCTAATAGTCTAGGAGTCTGCCTTCTTTAAAATGTGATAATCTTTAGGAGGTTAATTGCTTTCTCCTAAGAGACTAAGGCAAGAGAATTTGAGCTCTGCCTGGGCACTTGGCAATTAAGTGAAACTCTGTCTCAAAAAAAATGCTGCAGGGGCGGGCTGGGATTTAGCTTAGTAGTATAAAGTGTCTGCCTGGAAAGTGCAGGGTCCTGAGTTTGATCCCTGTATCATAAATAAATAAAGTGCTAGGGATGCAGCTCATGCAGATACTCTGGGTTCGATCTCCAGTACTGAACAAAAAAGTTGCTATGTCTTTAATTTTGTTTGTTTATTTATTTTAAGTGATTTTCTTACTGTTGCTTCCTGGACTGAACCAACATGGAATCATTTCGAAGTACATTGGAATGGCCAAAAGGGAGATAAACAAGCTGCTGAAGCAAAAAGAAAAGAAAAATGAATAATACATCTGCTTTCTTCAGTGTGGTTAACGGAGTATGCGTTGCTCCTGAGAATAGTTTCTGCTGTGCTGTGTGGATACTGAAATGCTGCAGAAGTAGCTCTCTGCTTTCCCTCACTCTGCCCTTTGTAGAATTCACACTTGCCAGTCAGGCTTTGTGCATCGTGTCTTTGTGTCAATTGTAGCTGGGTGCATTCTCATCAGTTGGCCTTAAGTGGACAGCTCACTAGTGAGTAAGGCTTGTTTTGACTTTTCTCACCCAGTGTTAACTGAATTCTCACTTTTGACAGCTTCCTTTAAAATACTACATTGGCAAACTTTGCTCTTTAGTACAGTTAACAGTGACTGCATAATTGTTTGGGTTGATGTTTTAGTTAGATACAAGGTAGTGGTTGGTGACTACAGGAAGCTGGTTCTACTATCTGCTTCCACAGTCTGCTTTAAAAACTGGCTTCATGAACATAGAGACCAAGTTTACCACACCTGATAAAGAGACCAGTTAGGAACTATTCCTTACACTGTTTCTTTACCATCTGAGAAGAATGCCTATGGAATACAATGAAACTGATTCCACTGATGCCCTAGTATGTGTAGGTTTCTCCCTTTTGCAAAACTGAGCAATTTCTAGGAAGTATTGATCCTTTGTCTTACATAGGGGACTCTGACGGGTATACAGCGCTTGTTCCCCTGCCCTACTTTGTTAGTGAATCTTTAAAGGCTTTTTCATAGCAGATTTCCAAAAGACTTTATTTTAGGATATTTAGTATGCTTTTCATTTCAGGTTTTTACAGCATACACAGTAGGTTAAGATGCAAGTCTGTGACCTTTATTCCAACACCAGCCGGTAAAGGACAAAAGTCTTCCTGTATTTAGTCAACATTCATTACGTAGAAAATAAAATCACTAGTTTTTAAGATCAGAAAGAGCCTTCAAAGGTGAGCCTCCACTCTCATTTTACTGGCTATATTTTGGTTGCTGTAGGTTTTGAAATGTAGTGACTACACTGGCATTTGACATTTTTCCTCAATATTTTTCAAGGGCTCTTGGTGAGAGCAGGCTTGTGATGATAGTCTGACTTCTGGCCCATAAAGATTTTGCAACTCCTTGGAAAACTTCTTATAATCAGTCTTTCCCTCCTGGTAGCTAGAAACTTAGAATAGCTAACTTCTGTAAGAATGAACCTTTGAGGGCCAAAAATGTGACACATTTGGGAACAATTCTTAAACTGCTTACCTAGCTGTAATATAGTTCTGTGAATTCATTGCACTGATGCTGTTAAACCTTGTGGTATATCTGTCCCTAAATAAGTATTGTTTTTTCCCCTTCCATATTGCTGTAAATGCTAGTACCCATTATAGTTTGTTTAATTTTTTAAAAAATATTTTCATATGACTACCTTAATTTTACATGTGTTTCCTCATTGTAAATAAGCCTGTCTTACCTGGATTTTTTTGTGTGTGAATGTGTGTTCTACCAGTTAACTACTTTGGCAGTTTTAATCCTGTATTATTTCTCCTTTGTTTGATGTGAAAGGGGAAAAATAAAAGCTGGAATCTCTTTAGTAGTCTCATTTTCTTTTGAACTTAGCCAGTCTAATGTTTACATGATTGAATTATGAAGCCAATTAGAGAACTGCCTGTGTGAACATTACAGATCTCTAAGGTACTCTAAGAATGAATTGAAATCAAAAGTTTCAGTGTATTCATTCTGCAAACACTGAGGCTTGGTGCTAGATGGAAGAGGAGCTACAGTGAGAGGGCAGCTGGCAGAACATGCAGGGGAAGGACAGAGCTCGCAGTGTCTCCAGCTGGGCACCTGTTCCCTGGGGTCCAGCTTGGGTTTGTATCAAAGAGGTGCTCAGTAAGTAATGGCTGGCTGACTTGTCTTTATTTTAAACATTTTAAGAGATTTAATTGAATGTGTTATGTGAGTATACTTGTTGATAGGTACTAGAAATAGATTTGGTAATAAATTCGGAGTTCTTCCACTCCAACGAGTATGGATCCTCCTTTGGAACCTTCTGAGAGTTTTGTGATGTCCAACAACAAAGTCTCAATGTCACCACCTGTACCAGATTGCCTGATGTTTTTGAAATACTGGTCTTTAACCATGCAGCTATGATTACTGTTTTGCTTACATCACCTAGCTGGCTTTCTTCCCAGGCCAGCTTGGCTGCTTCAGCTTGGCATTGAGGGGCTACCCCTATGCCAGTTCTGGCTACAGCAAAAGTCCTTTTGAAGGTACACCTGACCCTACCTCCGGCAGAGCAGAGGTCTTATCACCCCACAGTTCACAATGGAAGAGATGTTTTGGAATGAGTTGTGCCAATACAAATGAAAGGATTTGATTTTTATTCTCAGCTTGTGGCCTAACTGATGAGCTTCCCTCTGCCCTATAGGATTTGGGAGTTTTTAAGAGGTAACAATGCTAGCAGTTTGTATGTTACCCATTTTATTTTCATTCATTTTGTGGTCAGTCCTGTTTAAAGACAGCTGGGTCCAGTTTGCCTACAATAAAAACTACCAGCTTATTGGGTTCTTTATACTGAGATCTCTGCTCCATTTCTCCCCCTATTTTCCTGTTCCAACACAGCTATCCTGACTTCTATCCATTTCATGCCCTCCTAACTCCTAATCAGTGTTCGGAGCAGGCCTCCACATGCCTGGACTGTCTGCTGTCCTACACACCCACTGTGGAATTAGGCAGATTTATATGCAACCCCTACCAAGTAATTTAGTAACTACTTTGGGGCTTGTTTATTTGCTTTTTGCTTTGACTTTTTAAAATTTTAAAGTTTGGTCACTTTAAGATAGCATTTAGTTTTCTTATTTGTGACATGGGTTTAATAGCAGATACCTCAAAGTCATTGTGAGGGCTGCTGAGTTACAGTAAACACTTGGTGGCAGGCATGACTTAGTAGTAGCGTAGTATCAGTGTGAAGATCAAGTAGTACTTGCTCTGGGAAAGCTCCAACAGCAGCTTCCCAGATCCCAGAGCACGTCACGTTGCTTCCCTGTGTGACACACTGCTGTCACTTATGTGCCCTCCACTGCAGTCTAAATATCTTTGAGGACAGGAACAGGTAATTCTGTCCTAGCACCTAGTACAATACCTGGTATGTGGTAGACACATGATATTTATTAGATGAATTAATGAATCCAGAGTTTAAAAATTAATGGATGTACTATTTTTCTATTTATGGTAAGGCTCTTAAAGTGTTTTTGTTTAGTCAAATCTACTTGCTAAGGACCCCACTTAAATGAACTGTGTGTTTCTAGTAAACAGAATAGGTTGTAATTGTACAGAGAGCCAGTATGTCAAGAAAATTTTCATTTAAAAAGCCAGTGATTGTGGGCTGGGGATTTAGCTCAGTGGCATAAGCGCCTGCCTTGCAAGCAGGCAGTCGTGAGTTCAATCCCTGGTACCGATAAAAACGAAAAAGACAAAAAAAATTTTAAAAAGTTAAAAAAATAAAAAGCCAGTGATTGGAAAAAATAAAAAGCCTGTATTGGCCAGGCATGGTAGTGCACACCTGTAATCTCCACACTCGGGAGACTGAGGCAGAAGGATTGCTGTGAGTTCAAGGCTGGTGAGGCACTACATAGTGGGTTGAAGGCCAGCCTGCACTACTACATAATGAGACCCATAATTCAAGCACAGCCTGAACTACATGGCAAGACCCTGCCTCAATACATAAATAAAAACAAACTCAATGGTCCTGTGTAATTTAAATTGTGACCAGGAAATGCAATATGTCTCAGATGTACAAATTGGAAGCTCTGCTTTTGTTAAGGTAAGCCTGTGACTTGGGAAGTGGTGGGGATCAATGGAACAGGCTGAGATCATATACTGAAGATGACTCACTGCCAGGGTTTGTGTTAGTGTCTTGTATGGATTCTCTCGTTTATCCCCACTCACAGCAACTTCAAGTGGGTGGTGATGTCGTCCCCATTTAACAGATTAGAAAACTGACTTCACCACTCATTTATCAAGTATGTGTTGAGGGCTTACTATGTGCCGGATAACTTCTCTAGGAGTTGTGAGTACAGTGGTAAACAAAACCAACTAAATCCCTGCCTTCTTGGAATTAAACAGTCCAGGGCTCAGAGATACAACAGTTGGACTCCTGATAATAACAGGCTGGGGTAATAGCAAGGGTTTTTATGTGTGGTGAGTGTGGCTGAAGGAAGAACTGAGGAAAGGCAGGGACCAACACTCTTGGCTAAGTGGGGAAGAAGGTGCTCAATTGATAGGAACAGTGAATGCAAAGGCTGAGGTACAGCATGCTTGGAGTGTCCAAAGGAAAGCAAGCCACAGGAAGCCAGACGCGATGGCCCATATCTGTCTTCCCAGTTACTTGGGAGCTGAAGCAGGTGGATCACAAGTTCTAGGGGACTCTGGCAATTTAGTAAACTGTCCCAGAAAGGACTGAGGATGTAGCTCAGTAGTAGAACACTTGCTTACCATGCTGGAGGTCTGGGGTTCAACATCTAGTACCAGACCCCCCCCCCATATACAAACACAAAACAAGCAAACAGACATTTAAAAAAATTCACACATATAAGATAGATAACCATATTACTGAGTTTTGTTGGATCATTGAACAAAACTGTTTCCAGTCTCACTATTTGAAAGCCCATTTTATATGCTTTAATTTTGTAACTTGAACAAATATTTCTAAGATAACAATATGTAATCTATTAACTAGTGATTTTCTATTGTTTACTTTTCTGAAATTCTGTATAACTTGTACCCTTTTTCTGTTTTTTTTTCTCCTTAAATAAAAAAAGTATAAAAAAATTCACACATAATAGCAAGTCTGGGTAGATTGGTGGAGATGAGGTCTGATGTGCAAGGAGGAACGTTATGAATACCAGCTTTCCTAAGAAATTTGGATTTTACTGGGGAAGCCCTTCGAGAGTGCATGATCTGACTTCAGTTTTAAAAATGTCTTACTAATTACTTTGTGGAAAAGACAAGAGTAGATGAAGGGGAAGTAAAGGGTGCAAACTGCGATAAGGAGGCTGTCGCAAGTATTTTAGAATTTAATATGCCTCAGATCACTTAGTTCCGTAGAGGGCAGAGTAATAATTCACTCTTTGGTGATCAAACCCTGGGGTAAGAGAGGGGGCTGTACCTACAACTGTTAATCGTTTCTCTGGCGCCCTCAAAAGGAGCACATCTACTATGTATGCACCGAACCTTGTACAAGTCCTTTGCCACTGTTACCACTCTAACTGCGGCAAGAACCTTTAAGAGGCAAGGATTGGTACTACCAGTCTATACTTGATTAAATCAAGTTCAGCGCTTATAATGACTAATCTACATTGGTTCTTGTCGGTTTGCACAAAAGTAGACAAAAGCCACAGGCTCAGAATCTTGTATGTTTATTTTGAAACATTAGTGGTTTTCTTCCACAACTTGTGTCCTAGAACTGAGAAAAAAAGATCTGGATCTCCAGTCAACTCTTGTAAGTTAAAGTGATTTAAAAAGACTACTGATTTAAAAATATTTTTAACTACTTTGGAAAAATTAGAGTCCACCAAAAAAAAAATGTATACACACATCAGGAAAAAAACTCTCCTAAAAAAAAACTTGTATAAATATTTTAATACTGAATTCACTGAAACATCATAAGATTAACACAAATTTCATATGGTCCCTACAAGAGATGCTCAAAGTGATGGCCACTAATTTCCAGACATTTAATATGTCATGAACTGCTCCTTGGTCACTGAGATTGTGGCACACGCATTTCCAATTTCTTCTGTAAACGCCGGAAGTACAGTGAATTTTCTGCAATAAACGACATCCTCCATGGTTCCTTATACGAGGGGAACGCCACCTGAAGAAAAAAGTCACACTGTTTTTCTTTTCTTGAAGGACGTATATGGTTTTTTTGGCGCACTCTGTATCTCAAAAACAAACATCTACAGGGCTCTGCGCGGTGTAAACCTGTAAACCAGCTTACTCCAGAGCCTGTGACCCAGAGGCTCGCAAGTTGGGCCCTGTCTCAAAATAAAATAATAAAAAAGATCTGGGGATGTAGTTCACCTCAGCGCTCTCTGGATTCAATCCCCTACCGGGTATTGAAAATGAAAATAAAAGGAAGTTTCCATCCCAGTTCCAAACACTGCCCAAAGGCATTAACCCACTACTGCGGGTCCTTCAGAAACACTATAAACACGCAAATATCAAAATTTATTCTAAATTGTCAGTGAATATTTATTGCAATAAAAAATTTCAAACATCGAGGACCATGCTTTGGTTTTGTATTTTACAGAGTAAATGCCAAAAGATAGTGGAAACTATGCCGTATCTGGATGTCCTCCAGGATTTACCTCGGGCGATTAATTCTTTCGGTTGTCAACTATCAATCCCTGAGGAGGCCCCGCCCCTACGTTCGCGTACTTCCACTAGCAGTCACTTTGTGTCTGTATTTTTTTCCGTTACTTTGAAAATCTCGCGATAGCCTGTCTATTTCCCATAACTCCGTGCGCCAACCCCTTCCTTCCTCTTTCCGCCATCTTTCCGTGCCGGTGAGTAACTCTGCGTAAGGGTTCCTACTTAATCCGTTGGCTATCGTTGCCATCCCATAGTCTGAGGCTTGGCTTTGGGTCCCTGGGAGGACGCCGTGACCCTCCTTTCCCGAGGATCCTGGCTTTGCGGTGCTTAGGCAGGCTCAGAAGGGAACAATCCTCAGGTTCTCCACGTTCTACTCCTGTAGACGGGTTCCAGGGATGCAGGCCGTTTCGCTGGCGGGAACTGGTGCTTCTGGCAGCCCGCGGAGGATGTAATCCCAGCAGCCTCACTTCTCTCGCTTTGCCTGGACCTCCCTTTAGCGGCTAAATTAGGTTTTTGGCTCTAGCCGCATTTGGGACGAGCGTTTTACTTTCTACTTCCTCGGTCGCGCTGGAAGCTTGGGAGGCTGAGGTTGACAAGCCCGAAAAACTTCGCCCTACTTGGGTTGGCGGTTTGCCGGGAACTAAACTGACTCTTCTGAGTTTTCTGGCTTCCCCTCAACTGTTTTGTTGAACTTAGGGAAGTAGTTTAGTCCTTCTTGGCTCTTGAAACATGTTTGGTCTTAGTTTTTAGACACTTTTTAGTATATCAAGTAGTTCATGACCCTTGGGAGTCCGGCAGGATGGCACGGAGGATGCATATTTCTGTTGTGACTCAGTTACTTAGTGCTGGACGTTTTAGTTTTTAGGTGAAAGTATAATATTGTCTTTGGGATATTAGAAAAAGGTTGAAAGTGAATTGACTTGAAACTCATATGAGCCTATGTTACTGACTTAAAAAACCGGAAGAACATTGTAGGTCATTTTCAACTTCTGTTCTCAGTAACTGGATGTTTTCGTTTGGTAGGTGACAGTTACTCCAATTTTGAGGCTTTCTCAGTGTTAACGAATTTTTTGCCTTGTATCCTAACTAGCCATTCATGTGCTGCAAGATAAGTGGTTGACAAGTGAGTTTAGTGTCTGACATTCCTGATTGCCTGTTTTCAACAACGATAGAAAATGGAAAGAATTTTCCTAGATGTTGGGATTTGTTAAGAAAACCTCATGGTGGGCCTAGAAAGGAAGGCCTATGATAGAAATCGCAGGAATGGTTGAATATTCAGTATAAGTGACAATGCCAGTAAAACCTGTTTTGTCTTCCCAAACAGCCATAATGGTGCGCATGAATGTCCTGGCAGATGCTCTCAAGAGCATCAACAATGCTGAAAAGAGAGGCAAACGCCAGGTCCTTATTAGACCGTGCTCCAAAGTCATCGTCCGGTTTCTAACTGTGATGATGAAGCATGGTAAGTGTGCTGTTGTGTATTATGCTTGGATGCCAAGACTTAAAGGAATCAGTTCTGTTTCTGGGAAGTAATGCAGTTGAGTTAGGATACATGAAGACGTAGTTTAGATGAAATGGCTAAAGACTTCTAAGGAGGATATGATTGTTCAGCTGGTTGCTAAACCACAAGACAAAAGGCAGAGCTCCTGGGTACTCAAGACTTCCTATTGGTCTATGTCTTTGACACAAACTTGTCTTTTGGGGTTTGAAGTGGTAAAGGGGTGAGGGAAATAATACCATTCACAATTGGAGAGTAGATGTTGCCTCCAAAAATTTTGTATGAGACATGGTTATGAACATTAGTTGTCACACAGAGCAGTCATCAAACTGAGGGAGAAAAACCTAATTGACAAAAAGCAGGAATACTTGAGGTGCATAATGGTTCAGGTCTTGGATGTATGTCTTTAATTTGATACAGTTCTGTTTTGTAGGTTACATTGGCGAATTTGAAATCATTGATGATCACAGGGCTGGAAAAATTGTTGTGAACCTCACAGGCAGGTTAAATAAGGTAAGGATTGTCTTGTACATTTTAGAGTGTTAAATAAATAATTCTCTAACATGGTGCGTACTTGTCTTTGTAAATACTGAGTATTATACTGCTTGCTTTATACCAAATTTGTCTTTATTCACCAAGGTTGTTGGTTCTGGATCTTTGTCAGTTTGGAGTATGGAGTATGAAAGGGAGATGTGGGTAGTATGGAGCTAGTACTGGTGATTGTCTTAAAGTATTTGAATAAGATACTATTGTGTACTTAAGTGTCTTGAGCTTGGAGGCTCAGGCCCACTAAGCTGCTTTTTTTGTTAGCATAGGCTTTCTGTCTTTTTGAGGTCTTAGACTGCCTTTTAGTTTGTTAACAGCTTTTACAGTCACATGCAGCTTAATTGTATATGGTCTCCCAGGTTCTTTATATGTGATGTGCACCAACTCAATCTGTTGGTGGTTTTGGGATTTACTTATTTTATTTAAGACAAGGGTCTTCATATATAGTTCAGGCTGACCTCAAACTGGATAATCCTCTTGCCAGAGCCTCCAGAGTACTGGGATTACAGGCATATGCCACCATACCCTGCCCAAGTATATTGTTGAGGGTCATCAGATGAAATATTATAGCTTTGATGCTTTCAAGGACTTTGGGCTCTAGTCCAACAAGGATAAGGTGAAGAAAGGCCAGAAAATGAGTTGCCCAAAGTCATGTTTAGTGCAGTGGGTAGGTGATAAGGTTATTTTAAGTTTTCTCTTAGCTTTACTTTTACCTGTCTGCTTCAAGTAAAAGATGGGCATACCCTTATCCTGAGAATGTGGTAACTTGAGTGTAAAAGTAGGTTACAGGTGTATTAACGAAATCTGGCCTTGATCACACTCTTAAGATTGCCCTAGACCCAAATGTGATGGTACATGCCTGTAATCCAACATCCTGGGAGGCTGAGGTGGGAGGACTGCAAAGAACTAGAGGGTGTAACTAGGGAACACCCTTGAATTTAATAATCCATAGTAACACAAAAATTAAGAGAAACTTCTGAGCAGAATAAGGGGGCAAACCCTGTGCCCCGTCTCTGAGCACTGTGCCTGGGACCATTCCATTGAGCTGTGTTACATCCCCAGTCCATTATTCATGTGTGCCAGTTTTTACAGGTAGAGCCCATCTGTGAGGTGGTCTTAAGGTTAGTGGATGTTTGAAAATGTATTGCTTTAGTATTCCCATGTAATCAAATTACGGAAGTGTAATGCTCTTAAGAGACTCTTGCTTTGATGGGTATCAAAAATTTTGACTATCATCTGACTTTGGTTGGTCTCAGTACCTTGGTTTGGTATTGGCCTTGGACAGCTAGCTCTGCAGCCCACAGGTAGGCATGCTAGTTAGTGATCTAGCACAGACTGGATAACCGTTAGGATTGTTGTTTGTGTTGGCTAGTTTTTCTGTTAACTGATAAAATGAAATTTTTATTTATTTTTTGCTTTTTCAGTGTGGTGTGATCAGCCCCAGGTTTGATGTGCAACTGAAAGACCTGGAAAAATGGCAGAATAATCTGCTCCCATCCCGTCAGTTTGGGTGAGTTAGCTTTCCTCAATTAAACAAATACTAATGCTGAGGATTGGTGAGGTGTGTTAACAATCTCGGGTGAGATTTCGTTTTCTTTGTATTAGAGGTACTTTAGTTCATGTACACTTTGCCAATCCATATTGGGTAACAAACATGGCTATCTTTCCTTAAGTGGATCAGTTAGTGGGCTAAGGTATCACTGTATTTGTTTTCCTTCATAGCAAGTGTTTACAACACTTTGTGCTTAGAGTTCAGATTGAAAGGTACAAGGGAGCTTTGACTGGGATTAGCAGAGTTGTATCTGCTTTCATGTGTGCTCACTGCAGGTGTTATATAGTTCACATTGTGTAAGCCTGGCATGGCCTGAATCATTTCTAAGCTGCAGGCTTAGGGGAAACTTGGACTGAAACTCAATCCTGTTCAAATCCTAGTTTGGCCGACTTTGGAGCTAGAGGTGTTCTCTGCCTTTGTTTTCAGTTAAACATAGTTGTTTCTCAGTGTCAGGGGAGGTCAGGGTTGTGTGAAAGTGTGGCTGGGGTTTTGGACTGACTATTTTGATTCTAGGAGCTGTGTTTGTGCATAGCTGGCCCAAGTAATCCCCAGCTCAGGTAGAGCAGCATCAGTGCCTGTGCCCTCACAGGAAGGCATAGTTACCCACTAGTGAGGATAATTAGTAAGGGTAACTGTACTGCAGCAGAGATGGCAGCTTATGTTATATTGAACTGTGCAACTCACCAGCATGTTTATTTTTTTTCTGCTCTAGTTTCATTGTATTGACCACTTCAGCTGGCATCATGGACCATGAAGAAGCACGACGAAAACACACAGGAGGGAAAATCCTGGGATTCTTTTTCTAGGGATGTAAAACATACAAATAAAATGCCTCAGCGGACTCTGATGCTTCCACTTGATTGTTTTGAGCCTTTGTAGCAATGCAGGAAGTGTGATGATGAGCAGCTATTGTGTTAATTGATGAATGCTATTTCTCGGCTGTGAACAAGACCTTTGATTTTGTGTATACATACACCATCACCTGTGTCATGGTGTACTAGAAGATGGTGTTTAACCCTGGGTGGTTGAATCTGGAGTTCAGCTATTTGGGTTTGTGTTTGGGTTCGTGTTCTGGAGTCTTAATTATATGCTGGAAGGGCTTGTCCTTTGCTGTGAAGCTTGACAACACATTTCAGGCAGTGTGGTAAATACTGTTAAAATCTGGTTACAGTTCTGACTGTGTAAGTGCTTATAATGAAATGTCTCATGGGTGAAGCCTGCAGCTTACAGATGCCGTGCACAGTAAACTGTTGGCATTTCATAAATTGTCACTGTTAAACATTGATAGGATCTACTCCAAACCTGTCATATTTGGAGGTAGGGGGATGTGAGTCTTCACTGTGTCATCAACTTCATTTTCTTGGGGCACAGGATCTTCAAATTTAGAACTCTTGGAGAATTGCAAAGTGAAAGGTTATACTCTGGGATAGGGGAAATTTTGTTTACCGTGCTTTTTCACCTGGGAAGTAAAGAACTCAGTCACCAAAGAGCACCTGCCTCTGGAGGTAGACCATTTGCTCTGTGCAAGTAATTGTAATACAGGCCATCTTAATAAAAATACTGGGGTTGGTACTAGTATTTTGTTTACTAATCAGAAATGCTTGCATTTCTTCAAGTAATAAGTTTGGAATTTATAATTTACACTGTGTCTTGGGGTAGAATAGACTTGATAAAGGAGGCTGGGGCTGATCAGTGAGAAGAGTGTGGAGAGGTAGACAATCCCTGATTTAACAAACACGTTCATTTCAGGGAAATCATAAACTGCACCTGTGAACGTTTGCAACTTGAATATTTATAGGTTGAGACTTAACCGTATTTGCTAGGCAAAGGTAGGAAGTAGTTTGAAGTTTACAGCCTTAATGTGTGCCAAAGGGTTGGACAGTGGATTATGAGATTGCGGAACTGATGACAAGGTTCCAGTGTAAATGCTATGTCTTACTGAGCTTTCTAGTACCTAGGTTTCAGTTTCCAAGAGTCACTTCCATCAGGGTTCTTTGACAACTCATCAATGATGGTTCAAATAATTCTTCACATACAACTCAGCCTCCCTAGGGATGTTGAGTCATAGCATAGTACTGTTGGGCCTTGTGTATATCTGGAAAAAGCAAGGAGTAGATAATACTAAGAAAATGATGTGTTGGGGGCTGGGGATTTCACTCAGCGGCATAAGCACCTGCCTTGCAAGCAGGCGGTCGTGAGTTCGGTCCCCGGTGCTGATAAAAAGTTTAAAAAAAAAAAATGATGTGTTGCTGGGTGTGGTGGCTCATGCCTGTTAATCCCAGCACTTGGGAGGCTGAGGCAGGAGGATCATTGCGAATTACCAGCCTGGGCTACAAAGTGAGCTCAAGGCCAGCCTGAACTGCATAGTGAGACCCTGTCTCAAAAAGAAAAAATGATGTGTTAACCCATCTTCATGGGTGTGAGGGGAAAGATTTAATGTTTGTGCAACAGATTTTTTCTTAGTCTTACTAGTTCTTCAGGTTGTACCACCATCAAGCTTTACTCCGGAAGATCTTTCTGGTTTTCAACCAGTTTACCTGGTATCAGAATTCATGAAGGGTTCCTGCTCATCTGATGTGAATAGGAGCCATTTGAGAATTTCTGAGGCCTGGGCACCTCAGCCTAGGTCAGCGTGCTGTAATGGATATCATTGGGTGCTCCAAAAAGCCATCACTGGTCTAGGAAAACTAAGTGCCAGCTGCAGTAGTTAAAGTAGGGAACTGAAAGTCACCAAAGAAGTGGGAGGGGTGCTCACTGGCCCGTTGCCCATGCCCTGACGACTGTCTTCTGCTAGCTAGAGGGTGTATGAGAAGAAAGCCCACCTGATAACTGGATTTGCCACTGTTAATATTCTACAGGAAGCTTTGGTAAATAGCCATTAATGTCAAAGACTGACCTCAGTTGTGGCAGAAAAAGGCTCCATTAATTTTAAAAAAGGCAGAACAGTTTGGAGCCTCATGTTTAGACTGAAGAGCATTGGTTTGGGGTCTAACCGGCCAGAATTGAGGTGTGTTCTACTTAATTGCCTCAAGTTTGCTTGTGTGTTAAGGGCATACAGAGGACTCTCCCTTGGAGCTGCCAAGGGTGAAAGATGATGCAGACGACTTTGAACAATTGATAGTCATTTCTGACCTTAAAAAATTCACTGTTAGGCACAGGTGAAGTGGGGCTCAGTCTTCCAAGAACTGATTAATTATCTATGTGCCATGTGTGTCTACTGTGTCACATCCTAACCTGGTGTCTGGACAAAGCTGCCTGATGTGTATATGCATGTTGACGTACTGAATCATCACTATGCTGACTCCAAATACCAATGCAGAATGTAACGATCTATTTGCCATCATCTGTTGTGGAGATTCTGTATCAGGAAAAAAATCTGGAGTAGGAGAAAGTGGGTGGCTAGTTGATGGGTTGGTTGTCCATTCTTTCAGGACTGGGGATTGATGTGGTCTTCCCACCAAGCTATAATCCCTAGCCCTTTTTATTTGGGGGGCCAGAGTCTTCCTGTCACTACATTGTGCAGGTCGGGTTCAAACCTGTGATGCCCTTGCTTCATCCTTCCAGAGTAGTGGGATTACAGGTGCACACCCCACCCAGCTAAGTTGATGGGTTTAATTGTCAGTTTCCTAGGGCAGCAGGTGGTTTTAGCTACATTTGTGAGGCCTTGTTTTGCAGAGGCCTTTGGACTAGCTTCCAGGTTTGTAGGTCTGGGGACAGTTAAAGTTTGCTGCAGGCAGGATGCCTTGGCTCAAATTGCAGTCTCTTCCAGCCTCACTACTCCTGGAAGGCAGATTAGGAGGAGGGAATAGCATCTAGATCATGCAGATCTACCAGTGCATTTTTGATGCAGTATTAAAGGGGTCCTAGCTCTTTCTAGAACTTGGGTTCTCAGTCTGGTATCCATAGGTGTCAGTGATGCAGTGCTTGTCCCTGAGAATACACCCAAGACTTAGGATGCCCATGCATTTGGCTAGAAAAGCCCCCTAGGGTCTGATTAGAAGCTGAAAGGAATTTGTAGCTCAAAGAACCAATGGCAAGCACCTCCTGTGCACACCAGCAGCTCCTCCATACCAGTAAGTGCTCAGGGACCTTTTTTTTGACAGTCTTGCTATGCAGTTCAGGCTGGCCTTGAGCTCACTTTGTAGCCTAGATTGGTCTTACATTTGCAACCAACAGTCTCCCAAGTGCTGGGGTTATAGGCATGCACCACCACTTCTGGCTTGGGATCTCATTTAGAGGCATCAGAGTGAGGAGTAGCAGGCTAAAAGCCTTGGACATTTCGGGCCTTCTCTTCCTCACTCAAAGCCAGGAAGTTGGCTTTCAGCTTCGGTGGGAGACCTTGATGGGTTTCACCTCACTTCGCCCACTGTTTTCCAAAACTTCCCTTGCATCCTCTTTCCTGACTGCTCATGTTCCACCTCTGAGGCCCCATGCCTGTTCCTCTTCCCTAGATACGTTCCTGAGGGCCCTTACATGTCACTTCCTGCCCAGATCTCCAAAAGAATATGTTTTTATACATCCTACCACCTAAAATTAAATCTTGAAAAGACTTAATAGGTTCTAGTTAACTATGTGCCTACGTCTGCCTCGTGCTGCTGAAACAATACCACAGTCTGGACAGTTAGAACAGACATTGATTTCTCAAGGGCCTGGAGGCGAGGAGATGCAAGACCAACCTGAAGACTTGGTGTCTAATGTGAGCTCAGTGTTCATTCAGGAAAGGGAACCATAGTAGCCCCTTTTCATTAGGGAACCCTCTTTATAAAGATGGAACCTTCAAAGGCCCACCTTCTAACACACAGTGGCAATTATGTTTCTGCATGAATTTGGGAGGGGAAAAACATTCAGATTACAGCCCCAGACCTAGAATTTGGTGCCTTGGGTATGTTGTGGTCTCACTGAACCTTAATTTTAACCTTAGGTACTATTTTCTTTCTTTTTTTTTTTTTTTTAAATCTTTTTCCTTTTTATTGGTACCGGGGATTGAACTCACGACTGCCTTCTTTCAAGGCAGGCGCTTGTGCCGCTGAGCTAAATCCCCAGCCCCTTAGGTACTATTTTCTATTCCAGTATTTCCAGTGAGAAAAGGAAAACTGAGGCCTTGAGATATAGGTCAGTGGTGTAGTGCCTATCTGGCAAGTGCAAAGCCTTGAGTTCGATTCCTGGTTCAAAAGAAAACAATAAAACAAAAAAAAGGGAAAAACGAGTTAAGAAGTTGTCTAGATCCATGTTGGGTGTATCATGAACTCTCTTGAGTGTTTCTTCATGTTCACTGGTCAGGCATTATGACAGCACTTAGCACACAAGAATGCACACACGTCATCTGTGCCCCTTTTGGAGCCATCAGCCTTTAAAGCACGGAGCTCTTTGTCCTGCTTGTGATGCTTGCAAAAAATCACCTATGATCCTGCTGGTCATGGGAGAGCAGCCCCTGCCCCACCCTGTCTTTTCCGAGAGCATGTATTTTAAATACACTCATATCTATTGCCCTGCTGCAGGGGTCAGTCCCTAGAATCTATGAACCCAAACTTTGATCTCAGCAGCAAGGAATAGAATGAGATGGCAGGATTTTAGGTCCAGGCTACTATCCTGTCACCCAGGTTCCCCCTTTTCATATTTTGCAATCTAATTGGCAACAGAAATGCTGAAGATCACACAAAATAAGCTAAGGGTATAATGAAAATGACACAAAATGATTTCTGGAGTTAGGCAGGTTTATTCATTTTTCACTGTATGATCTTAGGCCAGGTGTTTTCCCCACTGGTGGGAGATTGAGGAAGTCCACTGGCTGAGGGGCTGGGGACAGAATTCAGGGTCTTTTTTTTTTGAGACAGGGTCTCGCTATATAGTTAGTGTAGGTAGGCTGGCCTTGAACTCACAGGCTGTCCCGCCTTAGCATCCTGAGTGCTGAGATTACAGGCCTGTGCTACCACATCCAGCACCAGACTTCAGTTTCTGTGTGTTGGTTTCTTTAAGATGACAGTAATACTTAACAAGGTGTTTGTGAAGAGTAACAGTGGTAAAGTGCTGGGTGGTGGTGAAAGCTGTTAACTAATACTTGAGTTCTCGATTTGCTGGGCACCTGGCAGGAGTGTGCTTGGCTGGGACTCGTTCTGGCCAGCATGAGCAGAAGTGTGTGTTTTTCTAGGTGGGGTGCTTAGTGGCTGTCTCGAGACCTCTTTCATCCATGGTGACGGGTAATTATGCTGAGGGGTGGCCACTCTTAGCCTGGTCCAGGACAGGAAGAGAATGAAAAGCAAAGGAACGGCCCTTCAGTGTATTGAGCTGCAGAGGTCTGGGTTTGTTGCTGACCTAACCTGTCAGGACTGTGCTTAGAACAACTTCTGAAATTCAGTAAGGGCTGAAGTTACAAGAAGGAAAAAAGTGGGTCACAGAATCAGAAAGGGATTGCTTTTCTCCGAGTGGACGCCAGCAGACACAGGGCTGCTCCCTTTGCTCCAGCCTGACTTGGAGGCCTGCCTCCAGCCCATCCTGCTGCCTCCTGCCTGCGGCCCTTCTGTCCACATGGTTGTAAATACCTACCCAGTGGCAGCCCCACTGGACCAGATGTTTAGTGCCGGCACAGGGCACTGAATTGAACCAGGTTGATGATACTTTCATGTCTTTTGAGATTGGAGGAATGTGGGATTTTCTCGTCAAAATGGTTCAGATTGTGTGATGAAAACCATGGTTGCTACTGATCGTCATGATTCCTGCCACATGGAAAAAGCCATTTTGTAAGTAGCCACAAGAGGATCTTCTGTGAACAGCACAAATCTGGCTTTGTATGTCTTGCAAGTTGACAAAATAGCAAGCAAAGTTGACTGTATGCAAATTGGTAGGCCAACAGTATTTGGGTGAGAAAGACACTAATAATATGTATTCTATAAAATTTATCCCTCTTGCTTTCATTTCTGTAAAATTAAGTATGTTGTTATAATAAAAGATATTGGTAGTAATGCTCTAAATGATAAGTAAATATAATTTCAAAACAAAAAGAATATATTTTCATAGAAGTATGAATTAAAGCTCAGAAAAGCCCGATTTATAATGGATCAAGTTAGAATTTTCTCATGGTTTTCATGGTGCAAAGTGCTATGTGTTCAGCAAACGCTAGTTTACATTTCAGGTTCTGACCCTTTCTTGGACTAGTGACCGTGGCATGACGTTCTGTTGTGCTGTCCATTGGCAGCAAGGCTCAGTTCCCAGCTTGCTCCATGACCAGGAGGGGAAGCAACCCATGCTGTGTTCTAAGCTGGGATGCTCAGGCCAGGGGGATTAAGTCCATTTTCTCTGTTTAGTATTTTCACTTTACCATGGTTTTACTAGAATGTAACTGCCCTGTGAGTAGAGGAACATCTGTAAATGTACAGAATAAAAACAAAACCAAATCTTAACATGATCACAGTATTTAGTAATTGTTTTCAGTACTGGAGATTCAGTCAGGACTCTCACACCCATCTCATCTTTAGCTTATTTTTTAGCATTTTGAGACAGGTTTTCATTAAATTGCTAAATTGCCCAGGCTGGGCTAGAACTTAGATACACCTGCTTCAGCCTCTCAGAGTTCTAGGATTGTAGGCATGTACCACCACAGTTGACTGGGGGAAAAAAAGTTACAAAGAAATTACCTGGAGGAGTTCAGCAGCCAGTGGGAGCATCGGCGATCATTCCCCCCATCTGATGTACCTCAGTGGACCAGCAGGAGTCTCGGTGACCTTCCCCCAAGACTTCAGCCAGCAGGAGCCTCGGTGAACCCCTCCTTCCACCCAGAGGATCTCAGTGGGTAGGTAAGTGTGCAGATGAGTCCTTTCCCAACACTGAAGTCCTCAGCGAGTCAATGGAAGCATCAGTGATCCCTCCCCTCCACATGGAGGACCATGATGGGCCAGTGAAAGTGTGGGCAAGCTCTGCCTCCACACAAAGGATCCCAGATGAGCTGGTGAGAGCACTAGAGAGGCCTTCCCCATCCAGAGGAACCTGGCTGGGCCTGTGAGATCCCCAGTGTCACAGCAGGGCCCCAGCTGGGGCACACACCATGGACAGGTGAGTCTGGTGGCCTGGAAAAGTCTAAAGCTACAGTAACAATATGAGCTAAGGGTTGGTTCATATCAGTACTCCTAATCAGCTCAGGAAGAATCCAGGACTGACCCAACTGACTCCACAGGAGGACATCAGGTAACTGTCTCCTCCCCACACTGTGGGACCCAGCAACTGGGTCAGTAGGACCCTAAGACACATGTCACAGACAGATGAGACCAGTGGGATTAAAAAGACTGAAATATAAATCAAGAGATGAAAAGGACAAAACAGAAAAGCAAAATGCAATCTCAGCCTCCAGCCCATCTGGAACAAATACAAGAGAGATTGACATAGAAGACATTGGAATACACACACCTGAAATTTCTGAAAAGATAGCAAGTGAAATAAAAAAAAATCTATGAGGCTGTAGAGGAAATCAGATCAGAAATAGTTTCTCAGGTAAAGAAATAAATGATGACCTTAATGAATTGCTCAGCATGTCTAGAGAAGACAGATTAAAAAAAAAACACAAGAGCATAGGAAAAGGATGGAAACCTTGAATGAACAATACAGGAAAGAAATAGAATGCATGAAACAGATTCAAAGAGATATCCAGAAAATTAAAAATTCCCTTCAAAGCTGGCAAAGCTGCTTGAAAGAAACTAAAGATAGACTTTCAGACCATGAAGACAGAATTGCAGTTAGTGATCATGAAAGGTAAGATCTCGGGGCTGGGGATTTAGCTCAGTGGCATAAGCACCTACCTTGCAAGCAGGCGGTCATGAGTTCGATCCCCAGTACCAGTAAAAAGAAAAAAGAAAAAAAAAAAAAAAAAAGGTAAGATCTCTTAAAGATAGCAAGAGACCAGAAAATAATTCAACAGCTCCAAGATGATGCAAAGAAGAAAAAAAAATAAGAGGGATAGGTGTCAATGAAAATGCAGGAGTCAACACAAATGACATAAACTATTTTCAAAAGTATTAGCAGAAAATTTCCCAAGCTGGAAACAAAATCTGATATACAGATAAGTCAGGCGTATAGGACTCTAAACTGCCATAACCAAAAATAAATCTACACCCAGACATATAATAATCAAGACTCCTGAAATTCAGCACGAAAGCAGAATATTAAAAGCTATTAGAGAAAAGAAACAGATCACCTATCAACTACAGCGCGTTAGACTCACAGCCAGCTTCTCAACACAAATCCTCTAGTGAAGAAGAGAGTGAAGTATTTCAAGCCTTGAAAGAAAACAACTTCCAGCCCAGACTGATGTATCTTACAAAAGTGTCTTTCAAAATTATTGGAGAAATAAGATACTTTTATGACAGAACAACTGAAGAAATTCATGTCCACCAAACCAACCCTAGAAAGAGTACTGAAAGATATTCTAGATAGAGATAAAAATCACCACAATTCCCAGAACAACAATAGGAACCACCAGGCAGGTCAAGCAATTAAACAAAGGGGAAACCAAAAACTGGAAAACAGCGTGACAAAGAAAAGTCAATGCACATCAGTTATAACCATCAGTGTAAATGGCCTCAAATAAACAGACTGGCAAAATAGATCAAGAAGCAAGATCTGACAATGTGCTGTATACAAGAAACACGTTTAAATGAAAAAGAAACTCATAGACTGAAAGTCAAAGGATGGAAAGTAATATTCCATGCAATGGGAACCCAGAAAAAAGCAATAGTAACTAATCTGTTCGCAGACAATGTGAACTTCAAACCAAAAATGATCAAAAGTGATAAAGAAAGTCACTACGTACTTGTTAGGGGAAAAAGTCAAGAGGAGGAGATGACAATCCCAAATACGTATACAACAAATATGGGAGCACCCAACTATATAAGACAAATATTAATAGATATGAAAAATAAAATACATGATAATACAGTTGTAATGAGGGACCTTAATACCCCGTTGTTACAAAGAGAGAGAGCAACTAGACAAAAAGCAAAAAACAAAACAAAGCGAAAAACTAGGACTGAATCAAACCTGTGAACAAATGGACTTAACAGACGTATACAGTGTTCCACCCGACAGCATCAGAATATACATTCTTCTCAGCTGCACATGGGATGTTCTCTAAAATAGACCATATAATAGAACAGTTTAAGTAAATGCAAAGCAATTTAATTCTCACATCAGGAAAACAGAGCAAGCACAAATAAACTAATGCTGCACCCTATACTTCTAGAAAAAGAAGAGCAAGTCAAGACCAAAGCTCATAGAAAGAGGAAGAGCAGAAGACTAGAGCAGAAATTAAGGCAATTGACACTTAAACAGTACAAAGAATTAATGAGTCAAAGAGTTGGTTCTTTGAAAGAATAAACAAAATTAATAAGTCCCTGTTGGGAGCCGCAGCCCCGAGCCCGGTCGCCTCACTTGGCGGACGTGCGGCCTGTGGTAAAGAGCAAAGCCTGAGGTAGATTACCCCTCCCATCGAATATGTTAGTTTCCTGCTTACCGCGTAAACAACCCGCTCAACAATATAGTCTGCCTGGCAACTGATGATGTTAGCCAATCAGCTTGCCTTGCTTACTTTAACATGATTGGACACTGTACCCGTATATATACCGGTGCCACCCCTGGGCGGAAGAAGAAGCCAGATAGAAGCCCGGAAGTAGAAGCCCAAAAGGAGCCGCGGAGAGCGGACCGGTAGAGGCTTTGGGGCAGACTGAAGCACAAAAGGAGCCGCGGGGAGCGGACCAGAGGAGGCTTCAGCTGGGAGAACCCAGGGCAGGCTGTACGGAGAAGGAAAATAAAAAGAAAAGGTTGTCCACTACCAGACTTTGTCGTGTGTCCTTCCTGCCGGCCGGGAGCGGACATCGACATTTGGAGGCCCGCCCGGGGACTGATCACCCCCGAGACGTGGAAGTGGACAACGCTCCAGTACAGAGCTGCGAGACAGGTGAGTTGGGGATAAGCCTGGGCTCTGGGTGGCGCGCACCTACAGGGCTTTTAGACTCCCCTCAGGCTCACGCGTAAGTGGCGGATTCCTTGGGCCTCACGCGGTGAGTAACATATTAAAAGATGGGAAACATGTTAGGTAGCAACACTAAGAGCGAGGGTGGTTGTGGAGAAAGCTCTCAAGAGCTTACAAAAGTACGAAGGGTATCTGAGCAGGCCCAGTCAGGGAGCTCCCGAGAGGTGTCTGTCAAGGGGAACAAGGATGCTAAGGAGGAGGACGGGGCTCTAGCCTCGGAGTCGTCTGACTCCGAGGACGAGGGAAAGTTGAATGGCAGGGAGGCCAAAGAGACCAGCTGTCAGGAGCCTAAATCGCTCAATAAGGAGTCGCAGGGTTCTTTTCCAGCGTCACGCCGCGAATTGCGCTCTGCTCAACCTGGTCTGCGGAGGAGTAGAGAGCTCCTGAGCGCTCCCCGGCTCGAGAGGGAGGCGATTCCTCGCCACGAGGCGGCCGCCTGGGAGCTCTCTCCCCTTTCGCCAGAACAGGAAGTGATGCACGGGCCCCCATTTTCCGCCCAATCACGGCCGCTGTCTTATGCTCCGCCGCCGGTGGGTCGGTATTTTTACAGGCGGCTTTGGCAGGGGGGACGTTTGTTTCATGAGGTACATCCACCTGGGATAGATAGTGGCCCCTACGAGATATTTCCTGTACAAGTAGCTATGGGCCAGGGACGCAATGTATGGGAGCCTTTTGAGATAAAGCAGATTAGAGAACTTAAAAATGCAGTTACAACCTTTGGGCCGACTGCGCCTTACACCATTGCCATGCTGGAGAATCTGTCTTCTGGGCCCCTCACCCCCGCGGACTGGATTCAGCTGGCAGAGGCGTGTCTGCCCTCGGGCAGTTACCTGGATTGGCGAGCCTGGTACGCAGAGTTCTCTGCAGAGCAGGCTGAGAGAAACGCCAATCGGGGAAACCGGGGGTGGAACAAGGAAATGCTTATGGGAGAAGGTCGGCACGCTGATGACCAGACCCAGTTCCCCGGCGCTGTCTATGAGCAAATCAATGCCATAGGACTCCGCGCCTGGAAGCAGATAAGTGGTGCCGGAACAGCCTCCTTATGTCTTTCAAAAATAATTCAGGGTACCACAGAGCCATTTGTTGACTTTGTGGCCCGAATGCAAGATGCTGCCGATAAGATATTTTCTGATCCGGGAGTGGCTCGACCGCTGGTAAGGCAGCTGATTTTCGAACAGTGTACAAAGGAGTGCAAGGCAGCGATAGCTCCTCATAAGAACAAGGACCTCAATGCCTGGATTAGGATATGCAGAGAGATAGGGGGGCCGCTCTCCAACTCGGGAGTGGCTGCTCTCCTGGCCGCGGCTGTACAGCAGAGGGGACCTCGCGGGTTAGAAGGGGAATGTAAGGCTAAAGGGTGTTTTGCCTGCGGGGAGCCAGGACACATTAAACGTCATTGCCCAAACAATGCAGATGCTAGGCCTCGCCCTAGGAATGAAGAACCATATGTTTGTGGGCGATGCAAGAAGGGATCACACAAAGCTGAGGAGTGTAGGTCGGTCTTTGATGCTCAGGGCAACCGTATTTGTGGACAAGATGCTAGAGAGCCAAAAAATGGCCAGAGGGGGCCCCCTTCACAGACGGGCCCCCGCCCCAGAGACAGGACAGCTCAGGATGGCAGCCTTCAACAAGGGCCACCCCTGGGTCAGCAGGTGTGGACCTCAGTGTCGCCTCAGGACTTATATTAGTGCCTGATATGGGTGTTCAAGTGGTTGAAACCACTTTTAAGGGACCGTTACCCAAAAATTCCGTGGGTCTGGTGATCGGGAGATCCTCCACGGCCCTTCGGGGTCTCACAGTAGTCCCGGGGGTCATAGACTCAGACTACACAGGACATATTAAAATTATGGTTCAATCTCTTGTGGGTACTATGGTAATTAATAAAGGAGACAAGATAGCGCAGCTCTTGCTGCTCCCCAGTCTCCACAAGAGATTTCCCTCAAAGCAGAAAATTAGAGAAAGTCAAGGTTTCGGTTCCTCAGGGGAAGTCTTTGAGGGACTCCATATGACACTTGATAAAAGGCCCATGCTCTCACTTAAGGTCAATGGCAAGAATATAACAGGGCTCCTAGACACAGGAGCTGACCGTTCCATTATCTCCAGAAAGGATTGGCCTTCCAACTGGCCCACCAACACTGCAGATAACACGCTGCAGGGCCTGGGGATGGTGTCAGCTCCTCAGGTTAGTGCTTCAACCCTGCTCTGGTGCGATGAGGAGGGTCATCAGGGCCATTTCCAACCGTTTGTGTTGCAGTTGCCAGTGTCTCTATGGGGAAGGGACATCCTCACTCAGATGGATGTCACGCTTACGTCAAACTGCTCCCCCCAGGCTAAGGATATACTCAGGAACCAGGGATATACCCCCGGCAAAGGCTTGGGCAATGCCCTGCAGGGTCGGACATCCCCAATACCAGTAGAGAACAAAAAAGGTAGGCAAGGATTGGGTTTTTCTTAGGGGCCGCTGAAGAAGCTCTCCTACCCACTTCGATCAAAATCACCTGGAAATCAAATGATCCGGTTTGGGTACCTCAGTGGCCCCTGCCTAAGGAGAAGCTATTAGCCTTGTCAGAAATAGTCAGTACACAACTCAGATTAGGACATATTAAGCCGTCAACCTCCCCATGGAACACCCCCATTTTTATAATTAAGAAAAAGTCTGGCAAGTGGAGGCTGCTCCATGATCTAAGGGCGGTCAACGCGCAGATGCAGCCCCTGGGGGCGGTCCAGAGGGGGCTGCCAGCTCTCTCAGCCATCCCTCAGTCCTGGCCAGTTTATGTTATAGACCTTAGAGACTGTTTCTTCTCAATTCCCCTGCACCCAGAGGACACTCATAGGTTTGCCTTTACTTTGCCCACCATTAACCAAGAAAGCCCTGATCTCAGATACGAGTGGGTAACGTTGCCCCAAGGCATGGCCAACAGTCCCACTATGTGTCAGATTTACCTTGATTCCCTACTGGCCCCCCTACGAAAATCCTTTCCCAAGATAAGATGTATGCATTACATGGACGACCTTTTGCTCAGCGGCAGGGACCCAGACATGCTAAATAATATGCTCAGCCAGTTGGTCGAGGCCCTGAGACAAGCTAATCTACATGTTGCCCCCGACAAGATTCAGGGAGGAGAAATGGTGACCTACTTAGGCGCGAGAATCTCCCCTATGCTAGTCTCTCCGCAGAAGGTCACCATTAGGACGGATGGCGTTAGGACCCTAAATGACATGCAAAGGCTATTGGGAGACATTAATTGGATTAGGCCATATTTACATATACCAAATTCAGATCTCAAACCCCTGTTCGACCTTCTGAAGGGAGACCCAGATATAGCCTCCCACAGGAGGCTCACTCCTGAGGCAAGAGCTGCCTTACAGAGAGTGGAGGAAGCCTTAGGTGGGGCTACCTTACACAGAATTGAACCGGGGCGACCCTTTGATGTCTGTTTGCTACAGACTAGTCTACAGCCCACAGCGGTGATTTGGCAAAAAGGACCATTACTGTGGATACACCCTAAGGTCTCACCTGCAAAAGTCATAGAGCATTACCCGGAGGCAGTCGCTTCATTGGCCCTTGAAGCGCATGATAGAGCTGTCCAACATTTTGGCTCAGGACCACAAGCCATCCGAGTACCCTATACCGCCAGCCAGATCAAGACCCTGGCTGCCTGCATAGATACTTGGGCCATTCTGAGATGTGTTTTCCATGGGGATATAAACAATCAATACCCTAAAGACCCTATCTTGTCATTTGTCACTCAGCACCCTATAATTTTTCCAAAGGTTACTGCCTCTGAGCCATTAGTCCCAGCAACTACAATATATACAGATGGCTCCAAGACGGGGATAGGCGCCTATGTGATCCTAGGCAAGCCCCCGGTTACCATACAATTTGAACCAGATCAGCCTCAGGTGGTGGAACTGCAGATCGTTAAAATGATTCTTGAACGGTTCTCAGAAGCCATTAACATTGTCTCCGATTCTAGGTATGTGGTCAATGCTATGCAAGTGCTTGAGACTGCCAGTTTAATTAGATCCACTTCCACAGTGGCTGGGCTGTTCCTGTCTATCCAGACATTGCTTCAGAACAGACACCATAAGGTCTTCACCACCCACATAAGAGCACATACATCCCTGCCAGGGCCTATGGCACAGGGGAATGCGGCTGCTGACACTGCCACTCGCCCGTTATGGATTTTTACCTTACTAACACCAATCGAGCGAGCCCGTGCCTTCCATGATAAATTTCATGTTAATGCCAGGACACTAGCAAACCATTTCCATGTTTCTAGAGCAGATGCACGAGATATCGTGCGACTATGTGACTCCTGTGCCACATACAAACCTGCCATACCGATGGGAGTAAACCCTCGAGGTTTGATCCCTGGTGATGTTTGGCAGATGGACATCACACATATACAGGAGTTTGGGACTCTTAAATATGTTCATGTTTCCACAGACACCTGTTCTCGCGTCATATTTGCAACAGCAGAAACAGGTGAAAAAGTGTCTAATGTGATCAATCATTGCCTGGCAGCTTGGGCCGCATGGGGCAAACCAAAAATATTAAAAACTGATAATGGACCAGCCTATATAGGCAAAGCTTTCAATGAGTTCTGCAAAATGATGGAGGTTCAATTAAAACATGGTATCCCATACAATCCCCAAGGTCAAGGAATCATTGAGAGGGCTCATAGAAGCCTCAAAGAAATTTTACAAAAACAAAAAGGGGGAGTAGGCCAAGGCCTGGCCCCAAAGGCACGATTATCCATGGCACTATTCACACACAATTTTTTAAATTTAAATAATGATAATCGCTCCCCAGCTGTGGAGCACTGCAACCCTTCCCCCAACCATAAAGGGTGGGTGAAGTGGAAAGATGTCCTGACAGGACAATGGATGGGCCCGGATCCGGTAATCAGCTGGAACCGAGGCGCGGTTTGTGTTTTCCCACAGGAACCGGGACGAGAACCACTGTGGATACCGGAGAGACTGACACGGACAACAAAGCCCTCGACTAAAGATCAGACCTGCCCTACTGGAGATCCATCACAGACCAACCAATAAGATGAATAGAAATAGCGGTAGCCCGAAATGGACAAGAAGATCCTCAGGCATATGCATGGCTTGCTCAATTGGCCCACGACCGAGTCTAGATATGGCGGGCATCCCTCATTCTCCTCCATAAGGTGACAATACACAGCAGGGTAGATGAGTCAATGACGGGTAAGAGCGTGCCTCCCCAGCATGACTCGACCTAAGCCAGGCCCTACCCCATCCTGCACGTAAGCCGCTGGACTGTTAGATGCTGCCCAGGTCTAAATTTCTCTCCGAGGGGATTTCTTTACGGAGAGGAAATGAGTGCAAGCTTGTGTGCATCCAGGTTCCGTCCAGTTTGTGCCTGGCCCTAGAAAAAGGACGAGGGCCTCAGGGCCTTGGCAGACCATGGGACGGCCGACCAGGGTCTAAGCCAAGGACCTACGGTGGGCCTACGCATAGGGCATAAGCCTCTGCACCCAGTCCAGGAAGGGCTACGATGCGCACATTCATAAAAAATAAAAAAGGGGGAGATGTTGGGAGCCGCAGCCCCGAGCCCGGTCGCCTCACTTGGCGGACGTGAGGCCTGTAGTAAAGAGTGAGGCCTGAGGTAGATTACCCCTCCCATCGAATATGTTAGTTTCCTGCTTACCGCGTAAACAACCCGCTCAACAATATAGTCTGCCTGGCAACTGATGATGTTAGCCAATCAGCTTGCCTTGCTTACTTTAACATGATTGGACACTGTACCCGTATATATACCGGTGCCACCCCTGGGCGGAAGAAGAAGCCAGATAGAAGCCCGGAAGTAGAAGCCCAAAAGGAGCCGCGGAGAGCGGACCGGTAGAGGCTTTGGGGCAGACTGAAGCACAAAAGGAGCCGCGGGAAGCGGACCAGAGGAGGCTTCAGCTGGGAGAACCCAGGGCAGGCTGTACGGAGAAGGAAAATAAAAAGAAAAGGTTGTCCACTACCAGACTTTGTCGTGTGTCCTTCCTGCCGGCCGGGAGCGGACATCGACAAGTCCCTGGCTAACATCAAGAAAAGGAAAGAAAAACTCAAATTCATGCAATAAGGGATGAAAAGGATGAAATAACTACAGATCCTATGGCAATTCAGAAGATCATCAATGCCTGTTTTGAAAATCTTTACTCACATAGGCTGGAAAACAAGAAATGGACAGATTCCTAGAAATGTATGAATTACCAAAGCTGGATCAAGAAGATATAAAAATTTTGAATAATCCAATATCAGTTACTGAAGTAGAAAAAATAATTTAAAGTTACCAATGAAGAAAAGCCCAGGTCCTGATGGATCCATGGCAGAGTTCTACAAGAAATTTAGAGATGTTATGCCAATAATCCTGAAACTCTTTAATAAAAAGGGAAGCAGTTCTCTGACTCATTCCTGGAGGCAAATATTACTCTGATAGTGAAACCAGGGAAAGACCCACGCAAAAAGGTGAACTATATGCCAGTCTCCCTAATGAACATAGATGCAAAAATTCTCAATAAAATACTAGCAAATAGAATACAGCAAGTCATCAAAAAGATTATACACCATGACCAAGTGAGATTCATACCAGAAATGCAGGGGTGGTTCAACATACACAAATCAATAAATGTAATACACTACATTAACAGAGCAAAAGACAAAAGACAAAAATCACACGATCATCTCAATAGAATCAGAAAAAGCTTTTATAAAGCCAAATACCCAAAATTGGAATAGATGGTCTCTACTTCAATCTGTTAAGAACCATCTATGACAAACCAACAATCAACATCATACTAAATGGACAAAAATTGAAAGCTTTTTCTCTAAAATCAGAAACAAGACAATGATGTCTACTATCTTCAGTCTTATTCAATATAGATTTAGGAATGTTAGCCAGAGCAATTAGACTAGAGAGAAAGAAAAGGAACAAGGATAGGAAAGAAGGTAAATTATCAGTATTGTAGATGACATAATACTGTACATAGAAAACCCCAAAAATTCTACCAAAAGACTGCTAGAGTTGATTTCATGCTGGAAGGTGGGCTGGCTGGAGGAGAGTGAGTCTGTGCTCTGTGCCCTCCATTCCATCCTGGAGGGTGGGGCTGGCTTGAAGCCAGTGAGTTTTGTGATTTAGGCTTCATCCACTGCATCCCAAAGGATGGGCAGCTGTAAGAATGTAAGACTGATGGGAACCCCAGGACCCAGGACCACAGCCTGGCGCACAGATGCACACACACACATACCTTTCTGGAGGATGAAGTAATCAGTGAGGTCACTAACATGGAAGTATCTGAAGCAGCAGCGAGGAATTAGTAGTTAGACTCTGGAGAACTCCACTGACAAAAGATCAGTCTCAGCACCCACATCCAGAGGCCAAGATCAGGTTCATACCCAGCATGTCTCAGGGATGCAATATAAACATTGGCATAGAACCATAAACACCAGAAGAAACTGAACATAGATATCCCTGTGGGCCCACCAGCCACCATCAGGGCCTGGTAGACTACACTGTGGAGAGAACCAGCTAGACAAGCTCCTGTGTACCTGCTGCCATCAGGGGAGCCCCCATGTAGCTGCACATGCCTGGAGAATCCAGCCCTGCACCCTAACACCTCCCTGGGAACCTAGGATTTGAGAAATCCTAGGGCCTGATCCATTCCCCTATACTACAGACAGTTAATACAGGAACCCCACAAATGGCTTGTACAGAAGAATCTAGGAAAATGTCAAGACAAAGAAATAAAAAATAATCTCAGACCTCCAGCCACACAGGATGAAAATGAGTCTAGAAATGGAAAGAATTGGAAGCCTCACACTTGAACTGTCTGAAAGCATTGCAACCAAAATAAACAACTTCATGAGGCTATAAAAGTAATCAGATCAGAACCAATATCTCAGGTTAAAGAACAAATGATATAATGAAATATAATGAAAGGAATGTGGAGTATATCTAAAGAAGACATAGACAAAAAAAGAGCTTAGGAAAATGATGGAAACCTCAAATAAACAATACAGGAAAGAACTACAATGCATGAAACAGATTCAAAGAGATAGCCAGTAAATTAACAACTCCCCTGAAAACTGGCAAAGATGCTTGAAAGAAACTGAATATAGACTCAGACCTTAAAGACAGGATTGCAGCTAGCTATTGCAAAAGGAAACATCTCTTAACAAGGAACTAGGAAATAGTAATTCAACAGCTGCAAGATGACACAAAGAAAAATAATTTAAGATGATAGGTGTCAGTGAAAAAAGTAGGCGGAGGGACACAATGACATTAACACAAATGACATAAAAATACTATTTATAGAAACAGTAGCAGAAAACTTCCCAGGCATGGAAAAAGGACAGATAAGTGAGGCATCTATAAAACTCCTACTGGTGATAACTAAAACAACTCTAATTAGTGACCTTATTATATAACCTAGTCATATAATGATCAAGATCCCAGAAATTCAGCATGAGAACAGACTATTAAGAAACAAATTACTTATACAGGAAAACCCCTCAGAAACTTAACAGAGTTCTCAACACAACCCATCACTTCAAGGAGAGCTTGGAGTGAAGTGTTTCAAGCCCTGGAAAGAAAACAACTTCCAACCTTCCAACCAACATCTAGATTGATGTATTTTGCAAAACTATCTTTCAAAATTGATGGAGAAATAAGATATTATCATGATAAAAAATAACTGAGGAAATTGATGACCACAAAACCAACCCTATGAAGAATGCTGGATATTCTAAAGATAGATCAAGATGTCCATGATTCCATGAACAGTAGCAGAGAGAGATCACCAATCAAGGGGGGCAGTTCAATGGAAGGAAAAGTGGGGACCAATGACAGGGACAGCATGGTAGAGATGAGCCAGTGCATGCCAACTGTAACTATTAATGTAGACAGTCTCACCTCACCAATGAAGAGAAACCTGGGGAGAGTGGATCAGGAGATAATATGCATTAATATGCTATGTACAAGAAACACATTTGACTTGAAAGGAAATTCATGGACTGAAGGCTGGAGGAGACAAGAAAATGCACCATGGATGGGGACCCAGAAAAAAGCAGTGATAGCCTGCCTATCAACCATGGAATGGAAAGGAAAGATATGGTATTTTTATACAATGGAAAGCCACTCAGCTATACAGAAGAATGGTCTTGAGGCTCTTGTAGGTAAATAGATGCAACTTGAGATCATGCTCATGAGTAAAACGGTTTGGACTCACATAGGTGAGTCCCTCATGTTGTCTCCCTAGTATAAAAAACTGGAGGAGTTAGTGGGATCCAAAATGTACAGTAGGTATTTTGAAAGTGAAGGGGGAGGAAATGTCTAAACAGGGAAGGTTGCAGCCATTGTTAATTTCCTATTACCTTGTTTTGAAGTCCTTTGTCATTTTCATTGTTTGGTTTGGTTTTAGTTTTGTTTTGTTAGATTCTATTATGATTGATGGTTTGGGCAGCTATTTTGAAGACCACAAGATATATTGTAATAGTCATTGTTGATTTCTCATCTTGTTTTGAAATCCTGTATCACTATTGTTACTGTTGATACATTGTGTTGACTTAAGAAGTTTAGACGTTTAACTGGAGACTCAGCAGGGATCCAGGATCCTTACTTTATAGATATCCTCATCTTTGCAAGAGGAGGGCCTAGAGATTTTGTGAGTGGTACACCTGCCCTGGAGTGGCAGGGGTTGGCCTGTGTACAATATAAGAAGAAGATGCTTGTTGCCTCTTTTGTGCCTGGCTAGTGCCTTGAAGTGTTGAACCAGTGCCATGCTATCCTGCCTTGGAGCCAGCCGATTATGGATGGAAACAGCCATAAACAGTGAGTTAAATAAACATTTCCTTCCTTCATTTTGTGTGTTGGTATTTTGGCCCAGCAATGAAAAAAAAGTAACCAAGACAGCTTTCATTGTTTTGTTCTGATTGGTTTTATTCTGTTGTTTTATTTGATTTTATTATGTCTTATTTTGAAGATAACATGAGACATTATGGTAGCCATTGTTGATTTCCTATTATCTTGTTTTAAAGTCCTGTACTGGTCTTACTGCTTTATTTTGATTGACTTTATTTTGTTTCATTTTGTTTGGTTTTATTCTCTTTAAAATAAAATTTTAAGAAAGAGTTAATAAACAAATTCAACAGCAAAGCTGGATACAAAGTCAACACTCAAAAATCAATAGCATTAAAAAACATCAATAGCGGGGGCTGGGGATTTAGCTCAGCGGCATAAGCGCCTGCCTTGCAAGCAGGCAGTTGTGAGTTCGATCCCTGGTACCAATAAAAAGGAAAAAGTCAAAAACAAAAACAAAAAAACATCAATAGCATTCCTGTACACAAACAGCAAACTCACTGAGAGGAAAATTATGCATCCAAAATAATGAAATAGTTAGGAATCAATCTAACAAGGGATGTAAAAGATCTATGTTTTGAAAATTACAGTACTCTGAAAAAAGAGATTGAAGAGGGCATCAGAAAATGGAAAGATATCTCTTGATTTGGGATAGGAAGAACCAACATTGTGAAAATGGCCATACTCCCAAAATCGCTTCACAGATTTAATGCAATTCTGATCAGAATGCCATTAATATACTTCATAGATCTATATAAAACATTCCTAAAATTTATTTAGAAACATAAGAGACCTAGAGTAGCAAAGGCATCTCTGGGCAACAAAGGCAAGGCAGGAGGCATCACAAAACCAGAATTGAAATTATACTACAAACTTACTTTGATAAAATCAGGCTGGTACTGACAAAAACAAAAACCAAAAAACAAAACCAGACCTGAGGATCAGTGGAACAGATTAGAAAATGCAGACACAGCTACAAAGACACTCAGCCACCTTATCTTTGACAAAGGAGCTAAACATGTTCAGTGGAAGAAAGACAGCCTCTTTAATAAATGATGCTAGAGAAATGGGCTTTCCGTATGCCAAAAACTAAAACTAGACCCATGTCTATTGTCAAGCACTGAATTAAAGTGAAAGTGGATCAAAGATCTAAATATTAAAACAGAAACACTAAATATACTGGAAGACAAGGTAGGTACAAATCTTGAAGACATGGGGGTAGGCAAAAAGTTCATTAACAAAAGCCAAACTATACAGGAAGTACTTCAAAGAATCAACAACTGGGATCTCATCTTATTAAAAAGCTTTTGCACATCAAAAGAAATCAATAAAGTGAAAAGAAAACCCACAGAGTGGGAAAATAGTTTAGCCAACTGTCCCTCAGCCTAAGGACTTTTATCTAGAAGTATGAAGAATTGAAAAAACTCTGGCCCCCAATCCAAAAGCGGACATCTGAGATGAGCATGCATGTCTCAAGTGACAAAATACAAATGGCTAATAAATTTATTAAAAAAGTTCACCATCACTGCTCATTAAAGAAATGCAAATTAAAATCTCACTCTCTCTGGAGTGAGATTTCATTTCACTCCAGAGGGAATGACTATCATCAAGAAATCAATGATAACAAATGCCAGTGGAGCTGTGGGGATAAAAGACTATTCATGCAAGGACTGGTACAATCACTGTGGAAATCTGTGTGGAGATTCCTCAAAACAATATGATTGGAGGTCCCATTCAATCCAACCATTTCCATTCTGGATATTTTCCCAGAAGAACTGAAAACATCATACCTCAGTGATATATGTACACCCATCTTTATAGCAGCAAAATTTGTAATAGCCAGATATTGGAAACAACCCAAATGCCCATCAACCATGGAATGCATAAAAAAGATGTGGTATTTTTATACAATGAAATATTACTCAGCCATAAAGAAATATAAACTTGAGGCTTTTGTGGGTAAATTGATGTAACTTGAGAGCATACTCATAAGTGAAATAAATCAGACTCACATGCGCAAACATCATACTGCTTCCCTAGTGTAAAAAACTGAAACAGTAAACATGATCCAATTACTTCCGGGAGAACATGGCAGATAGATAACAGCAGCTACTGAGGCTCTCTGAGATAGCCAGCTTAGATTCCAGGAAGGTGTGGTGTGGGGAGTCCTAAGCAGGGGGAGATATGCCCTGCCAGCCCTGGAATGAACTAAGCTGAGAGAAACCAACTGGAAATGCAATCCCAGTGCTACGTCTGGAACAGCTAAAGCCTCAGTGCTGAAGCTGGAACGCACACCTCTGGAAACCACAGCTTGAATTTTCTGCCTCTGCTGCTGCATCTGAATCAGCACAACATGGATAGAGACACAAAAGCTCTGAGAGCGGGAATCAGTGAACCAAATTGAGAGCAGAGCTGGCGGGGAGCCTTGTATCGACCTGCGATGAGTGAGAGGAATGGGGACCCTTCCATAGACTAGGAGGCTCCAACAGAGGACATTCTGGGACTGGGCAGACTAGCTGGAACAGGACGCTGCAGTGACTTCAGTCACATATTCCCCTCTCAAGTGGGATTGGTGGGGAGTGCTTGACCTGGGGGATGCTGCAGACTAAGACTCAGTAGGCTAGCCCAAACCAGGTCCCTGCACCTGGCAGTGTACCCTAATGCAGTGAAGCCTTCATCAGGTTGACTGACCTGGAGGGGTGAGCCCAGCATAGGGTGCCCAGGTCTGTGCCTCCCTAGTACACTGCAGTGGGTAGGAGCACCTAGCCTGTGTGATTCACATAAACTGTAAGTGACAAAGAAAGAAACGGAGCCTCCTATATATGCTTATATGGAAGGAACAAAAAGTATAGGAAGAGGGAGCAACAAGAAAGGGTCCTCAGCCCCAAATCCTGAGAACACTGACCCAGGAAAGGGAAATGCAAAGTAGAAAGAGGACAGAAAACATGCAATATCAGGCAGGGTACCAATAGACATAAAGTGATATATTCGGGACCTCATAGATGAGTTCAAAAGTGAAGTATTTAACCAAGTAAAGCAAGATATAAGTAGAATAGTTAAAAAAATGCTAAGCACCTCCCAAGAAAAAACAGATGGTGGAATGGAAGAACAGAAAAAAAGGGGAGAATTGTTTGATGGAGAAAATAGAGAAAACATAGAATACATGAAGCAGGTTCAAAGAGATTACCAGGAAACTAAAAACTCTATTGAAAGCTGGCATAACAGCTTGAAAGAAACTAAGGATTATCTGAACTGGAGGACAGATTTGTAATGTGGGAGCATGAAAGGAAAAACTTCATAAAAATAACAAGGAAACAAGCAGTAAAAATACAAAGGCTAAGAAGATGATAAGAGGATCTATAACTTAAGAATTAAGAATGTAAAGGAAGAAGCAGGGATACAAACAAATGAACTGCAAAGGCTATTCACAGAAATAATCAAGGAGAACTTCCCTAATATGGGAAAAGGTAAAGATACTCAGATCTATGAGGCATACAGGTCCCCAGCCACCTACAACCCAAACAGAACCACACCCAGGCATATAATCAAAATTCCAGAAATCCAACATAAGAACAGAATATTAAAAGCTGTCAGAGACAAGAAACAGATCACTTACAAGGGAACATGCATCAGAATTACAGCAGACTTCTTGGCACAAACCATCAAATCATGGAGCGTGGGGCAAAATAATTCAAGCTTTGAAAGACAATAACCTCCAGCCAAGATTGATATATCCTGCACAACTGTCCCTAGAAATTAATGGAGAAACAAGGTGCTTCCAGGATAAAGAGGGACTAGGGGAATTTGCCACCATGAATTCAACTCTACAGAGAATACCTCAGGACATTCTAAAAGAGAAAAATACCAAGATTCCAGAAGCAGTGGCAGAGAGGCCACAATGAATGGAGCAGAAAGTGAAATGAAGAAGACAAACTGACAACTAATGACAGAAAAAGAGCTCAACAGAAATGAGGCAGAGAAGATTAGATGGTAGGAACAGCTATTTTGGAGAAAACAAGACATCATAATAGCTAGCACTGATTTAATATCTTGTTTTGAAGTCCCACCAGGTTTTTGTTCTTCTGTCTCCATCGGTCTTAACATGTTGTATCTTATTGGATTTTATTATATGTGATAATATAAAAAAAAACTTTTGTAGACAAGAAGATAATACAGCAACCATTGTTCATTTTCTGTTAGTTGGTTATAAATACCCTGTAATACTGTCATTCTCTTTAATGGTTTTACATTGTCTTGATATGTTTGATGTTACAGTATACGAAGTTATACTCAAAGATTTCAAGGAAAGAGACAGTATGGTAACTACTTTGATGTCAGGATATCTTGTGGTGAAACACTATTTTGCTTAAATGGTTATGTTCTGACCTGTGCTGTTTTGTTGTTATGTCCTCTTTTATCTCAATGTCTTTTTCTATTATTTTTTTAATTAAAGGAAAAATAAATAAAAATAGCAGGATATATTATAGTAATCCACTTTGATTTCCTATTAACTTGATTTGAAACCCTGTATTGCTCTCACCATCTTGCTTTGATTGATTTTACTCTATTCTGTTTTGCTTGATAGTACCATGTTTGAGAGGATAGGCAACAACTGTGAAGACAATAAGATTCACTATGATGCCAATTCTGGTTTGACGTTTATCTTCATTGAAGTCCTGTAATGTCTCCAATGTTTTTGTTCTACTGGTTTTGTTCTTTACTGTTTTGTTCAATTTTATTATAACTGATGATATAGGCAATTATTTTTAAGATAGCAAGAGGCATTATGGTAACCATTGTTGATCACCTTGTATTCTATTTTTACATTATGTACTATGTCCATACTTTGAATTTGACTGACTCTGTTTTGTTATGTCACATTTGGTTTTATTCTCTTCAAAAAAAAAAGTAATAAGAACTGTGGGAGTAATAGAACCCAAAATATGTAATTGTCATTGTAAAAAAGAGAGGAAAAGAAAGTGCTCTAAAGGATATAACTGCATGTATACTTAAGCGTATAAGATAGATAACCATATTACTGAGTTTTATTTTATCATTGAACAGAACTGTTTGCAGTCTCACTGTTTGAATGTCCACTTTATATGCTTTAACTTTGTAACTTGAACAACTGTTTCTAAGATGACAATATGTAATCTATTAACTAGTGATTTCTTACTGTTTATTTTTTTAAAATTTTGTATTACTTGTACCCTTTTTCTGTTTTTTTCTCCTTAAATAAAATTAAAAGAAGTGAATATGATCCAGAATGTACAACAATTTTTCAAAGTGAAAGAAAGAAAGTGCTGCTCAGAAGGAAAGAACTGGAATAGGGGAGACAAGAAAAGAAAGAAGGGAAAAGATTATATATACATATATGCATATATAAATTTATATATAATTATTTATATATATAAAAATAATGACTACTACTAATCTCTTTTTCAAAAAGAGCAGTTTATGCTTTTATTGTTCAACTGTGTGATAATTTTTTGTGCCTATATCTTTTAATCTAAACAACTACTTTGAAAATATAAACATGCGATATTTTAACCAGCGTTAATCTCCTATTATTTTGTTTTAAAATTCTGCATTATCATTTTTATTCTTTTTTTGTTTAAAAAACCCCTCTTAACAATGAATGTTGTCTTCTGTCAGGCATCCTGGTGCATACCTGGAATCCCAGCCCTTGGGAGGCTGAGGCAGGAGGAGTGCTGTGAGTTCAAGGCCAGGCTGAGGTTCATAATCAACTTCAAGGCCAGCCTGAATTACACAGTGAGTCCCTGTGTGGAAAAAAAAGTCATCTTGCTAAAATTTTTCATTGAAAAGTATTTATAGAATTTACGGTGCAAAATACTTGTTATATAAATAATGAATATAGGTTCACATACATTTTTGACTAAAACAGTTTTTTTGATACAAGATCTCACTAAGTAATTGAGACTGATGTCTCAAATTTATGGTGATCCTTTTGCTTCACTACCCCTAATGCTAGGATTATGCTTCCATGCCCAGTTAAATGCATACAGAGCCTGCCAAAAATAGTATACACACTCCAGCAGTTCGCAGCACATGATGGTTTACTGACAGTATCAATTTGAGTAAGAAATGGCCAACTAAATTGACTCAGCATAGTTCTGGGTATGAATCCCCACCCTAGGGAGGATCGTCATCAGGGTGAATTAAAAGGGAAACAAGGAAGATTCGCCTCTTCCTTTGGAGGAGCTTCAGGCTTCTTTCACTTTGGACATCACTCTTCAGCCTTCCGGTGCAGACCCTTTAGCCTCCTGTGTGACGCTAGGACACTGCAGTCAGCTACAGGCCCTCGACTGGATCCTTTGGACCTCCAGGGCACAGACAGACCTTCTGTACTCTTCCATACATGACTCTGTGGGTGGCCACTGTAAGCCAATCTTGTAGATCCTTATATTTCTATATCTTACATTAAATCTGTTTCTCTAGTAAGCACTGATTGATACACTGTACTAATAAATGTCTGGGAGCTAAGAGCTGCCACTCTGAGCACCCCTTGTAACTGTACAGGTCAAAGGTAATTTGTGTTAATCTCATGATGTCTCAGTAAATTTAGTATTAAAATATTTATACAAGCTTTTCTTTTTCTGATGTACACAATTTTTTGGTTTGTTTTTAGCAGACTTTGTGTTCTAAAGGTTTAAAAATGCCTACCAATGGATTTGGAGCTTTTCAATTGTAAAAAAAAAAAATTATTTTTGGTACCCTGGATTAAACTCAGGACGTCATGCTTGCCAGGCAGGCGCTTCTGCCTCTGAGCTATTTATGTGGCCCCTTTGATTGTGAAAATTTAAGTGTGGATCTGTGTCATCATTTTTCTTAATAAAAATATTGAAAAACAAAATGTGTATCAAAGTTTGGAATAAAAATTACTTAAAGGTGAATTTTTAAATGTAATATTTCAAAAATGTAAATCATATTAGATATTTTTGTTACAGAATTTTCTCCAGTTCTAGGGACCACTGTCAGTCTAATTGATAAAACATTGGTAGTACTTCACATACCTTGTGTCTGGAGCTCATATGTACAAATAAGAAAATGAGTTGTTTAAATTGCAAACTTCTTCAGCTACAGTGAGCAACCGTGTTATTCTAACTCATACATACTTCAGAACCACAACCTGCAACATGGAGAGAAACCAGAAAATTGACTTTCAGCTGGCCGCAGTGGTGGTGTACACATATAATCCCAGCTACCTGGAAGCCGAGGCATGAGAATTGAGAGTTTGAGCCTAACCTGCGCAATTTAAGAAGGACCTGTGTCTTAATAGTTTCTCGACCTTTTGGCTGAGATCAAGTATAACAAGACCTTGTCTCAAAATAAAAAGTACTGGAGATGTAGCTCATTAACAACAACAACAACAAAAAGAACCAGAAAAAAATAAAGTCTAGTTGTCAATAGAAGACATACAAAAAACACATGCAAGTATAGTTCATTTCCAGGAAAAGAAATTGTGCACGAGGCAGCCCAGTTATTGGGTTTACTAAATAATGATTTTAAATCAACTGTCTCAGAATAAGCTCGAAGAACCAAAGGAACCCATGGGCAGAGAACAAAGGGAAGAGCACGTCACAGGAGATGCAGACTCCTGGGAACCAGCAGGGGACTGCGCCAGCGAAATGAGGAGTTATTGCAGTCAGTGTTAGTTCAAATTACACGGAGAGCACAGTCTCACACACCAAGAGGCTTTGTTGGAAGTATTAAAGGGTTCTTTAATTTTTATTTCATTTATTTATTTTTTGCAGTACTGGGGATCAGATTCAGGACCTCACATACGCTGGGGAAATACTCTACCACTGAGCCTCATCTCCAGCTCTTTTTATCTTATTTTGAGACAGGGTTTTCCTAAGTTGCCAATGGTATGTTCAAACTCGAAGTCTTCCTGCCTCAGTGTCCTGAGTAGCTGGGATTACAAGTGTGGGTCACCACGTCCAGCTTTACCAACCCTGTCCTGCTTTGTGGTGCTGAGGATTGGACACAGGGCCTTGCTTGTGGTATATGAGAGCTCCACCACTCAGCCCTTGATCAGTCACCTTGAAAGGGTCATGAGAAAATTATGTTTTGCAACTGTGCCTTCAGCTGTTGAGAATTTACTTAGGCCCAATACAAACACTGTACTTCTGTGCTGTGTGAGAGGTAAGAGGTGCTCCAGCCTTCCCTCATTCTTCCGTATGATCTGCTCCATCCAGCTGGGTGAGCTAACCCCACACTGTTCTCCATTCATTCATATCATCACCTGGTCCTTAGCCACAAAGGGCTGAGGTTAGTTCTGGGCTGTGGTTAGTTCTGTCTCGCTGGTTGTGTGGGGCCCTGGTGTAGAATGAGGAGGAGGAAGAGGCTGGGAAGACATGGGCAGTCTCCTCCTCAACCCAGTCTGCCAGTTTTCTGGCTAGAGAGAAATCTGAGTATCAGGGAGTTTTATTTTCTTTGTTTCTCTCCCTTGAAGTAGAATTTGGGTCTGGTGTATAGGGAAGAATCTAGTGATTCATATTTTCTGCTTATTTGGCTCCTGGCTAAATGGAAATTTCCATTACTTAACATCTGGTTTTTTACTGGGAAATTAAAATAAGTTTCTTATTCAATTATTAAGCAAATTTCATAGCAAATAATCCTCTTATCTTTACAAGTAGGATTTTCCTTGGCAGAGAGTGTCTGGATTCTCTGAGTAGCTGATCCCTCTCATGTCTTCCATTTGCACTGTCCTTGTCTGGGGAGGATGTTAAAATCCCTCACTCATGGATTAGGAGCCTCTAAATGGCAGTTGGGGAGACTTTGACCTTGCAAGCCACAGGTAAATTCTTAATGCCTTCCAGCTCTGAAGGAGGAGTTTGTTTCTCCTCGGTGCTGTCCAATCCTTTGGCTTTGGGCATAACTATGCAAGCCACATCTTTCCCAGGGTTTGGGATTCGGGTCAGGGGAGACAAACCAGCAATGGTGTAGAGCAGCGTATAGGGCCCTGGGCGGGCTTCCTGGGATGATCAGGGTCGAAACAGAAAAATGACAGGAAATTCTGCCCTTGAGACAGACTTTAAAGCGAGCTTGTTAAAGAACTGTTTTTGGGAAGCTAAAGATCTGCTTCAGTTAATTTTTTTTTAATTGGTCTCAAGTGTCCCATCAGAATGTTGGCTTTTTTGAGGACATGTCAATCAGTATCCTCCTTTCCCTTCCCTTTCCCCTTATGCTTGGCATTATCCATCCATCCATCCATCCATCCATCCATCCATCCATCCGTCCGTCTGTCCGTCCGTCCAACATTTTTTACGAGCCTATAACTTGCCCATTTGGCCTTGTGTTTTGGATCCTCTATATTCCCCAAAGACCCTGCCGTAGTGTCCAGCCCATATCTCTGGAAAGGCCTGAAAAGGAGAGACTGCATACAACTTGAGCTGAGCTACCTTAAACTTGCAACCAAAAAGGTGGAGGTCAACAGTCAGTGGAAATTGGAAACTTGTCTCATTTTCTAAAAAATAATTTAATAGGGGCTGGGGATTTAGCTCAGCAGCATAAGCGCCTGCCTTGCAAGCAGGCAGTCGTGAGTTTGATCCCTGGTACCGATAAAAAGGAAAAAGACAAAAAAATTTAATATTGATTGATTGATTGCAGTAATGAAATGGAACATAGGACTGTCACACTGAAATAAAACCCCAGCTCTTTTTTATTTTTTGTCTTGAGTCAGGGTCTTGGCAAGTTGTTTAGTGCCTTAGTTACTTTCTTTTTGCAAGGATGAAATACTCAACACCCACAACTTAGGAGAGGTGTATTTTGGCTCACAGTTTGCAGAGGCTTCAGTTCATCATCCAGTGTTCCCAATGTAGGGCAGCATGGCAGACAGGATAGCAGAGGACAAAGAGCTCAGTGGAAAGCAGAGAGGGATCAAAGGAGGAAGACAGATGTACACCCTTCAGGCCACACCTACAGTGATCCAGCTCTTCCCATGAGGCTTCACTTCCCAACATTGCACCCAGCTATAAACCCATCAGTGAACCAATCCAATGGTGAATATCACACCCCGTGATCCAGTCACCTCCCCAAGTTCCACGTATGGGTACAGGAAGCTTTGGGGAAAATCTAGATACAATAACACCCACCAAGACAATTGTAATGAGGGACTCCAGTACCCCACAGTCACAAATAGACAGATCAACTTGACAAAAAGTCAACGAAGAAATATCAGAGCTGAACCAGAACTTTGAACAAATGGACTTAGTAGACATCTACAGAACGTTCCACCCTATAACAGAATACATATTCTTCTCAGTTGCACGTAGGATATCCTCCAAAATAGATCATGTACTAGCCCAAAGAACACACAAAAGAAGTGAAATTATGCCATGCATATTATCAGAACATAGTGCAATAAAATTGTGGGAATGAGCGGCAAAAGAAATCACAAAAACAGTGTAAATACGTGGAAATCCTGAACATCCAATGAATGACAGATTCATCCTGAACAACCAATGAATGAAAGATAAAATTAAAGAAGAAATTAGACAATTTCTACAATTAAATGATAATGCCAACAAACATACCAGAAGTTATAGGATGTAATAAAAGCAGTACTAAGAGGGAAATTTATAATGGAGAATTCCCACATCAGGTAAGCAGAGCTCAAGAAAACAACTAGTGCTGAACCTTAGACTTTAAAAAAACAAGAGGAAGCTTAAGCCAAAACATATAGGAGGGAAGAAATTGTAAAGCTCAGAGCAGAATTTAATGTAATTAAGAAAACAATGCGGGGCTGGGGATTTAGCTCAGCGGCATAAGCGCCTGCCTTGCAAGCAGGGAGTCGTGAGTTCGATGCCTGGTACCGATAAAAAAAGAAAAAGAAAAAGACAAACAAACAAACAAACAAACAAAAAACAATGCAAAGAATCAATGAATTAGGGGTTGGGGATTTAGCTCAGTGGCATAAGCACCTGCCTGTCGAGTGCTAGGACTTTAGTTCAATCCCCGGTATCAAAAAAAAAAAAAAAAAAAAAAAAAAAGAGCTGTTTCTTTGAAAGACTAAATAAAACTGACAATCCCTTAACCAACCTTTTTAAGAAAAGAAAGAAAAGACTCAAATTCATGCAGTTAGGAATGAAAAGGGTGAAATCACAACAGACACTGCAGAAATCCAGAAGATCATCAATATCTATTTCAAGAACTGTACTCTAGGGCTGGGGATTTAGCTCAGCGGCATAAGTGCCTGTATTGCAAACAGGCAGCTGTGAGTTCGATCCCTGGTACCGATAAAAAAAGAAAAAGACCCCCCCCCCCAAAAAAGAACTGTACTCTAGTAAAATGGAAAACAAAAGAAATGGACAGACTCCTAGATACCTGTGAATTACCAAAGCTGAATTAAGAATTCATAAAAATCCTAAGTAACTCAACATTAATGCAATTGAAAGAGTAATTTAAAAACTACCACAAAGAAAAGCTCAGGTCCTTACGGATTTACTGCTGACTTTTTTTGAGATAAGGTCTTGTTCTGTAGCCCAGGCTGGCCTTGAACTCACGGTGATCCTTCTGCCTCAGCCTTCTGAGTGTTGGGATTACAGGTGTGTACCACCATGTTCACCTTGTTGCTGAATTCTCTAAGAAATTTAGAGAAGAATTAATGCCCTTACTCCTCAAGCTCTTTAATAAGGTTGAAGAGGGATCAACACTTCCAAACTCATTCCTGGAAACAAAAAATACCCTGATACCAAAATCAGAGAAGGCTCCATTGAAAAAGAGAACTACAGGCTATTGACATACTGGCAAACAGAATGAAGCAAATCATCAAGATTATACATCATGACTAAGAAGGATTCATCCCAGGAATGCAGGAATGATTCAGCATATGCAAATCAGTGAATGTAACACAGCATGTGAATGGAACCAGTAACAAAAACTACATGGTCGTCTCAATAGATGCAGGAAAAGCATTTGAGTAAGCCCAACATTCATTTATGACACAAAGCCTCCAGAAAATTTGAATAGAAAATTTCATCTCAATCTAACAAAAGCCAACATCACATTAAATGGTCAAGACTGAAAACTTTCACTCTAAAATCAGGAACAAGACAAAGATGTCCACTATCACCACTCCTATTCAATATAATTCTGGAAACTTTAGCCAGGGAAAATGGACAAGAGAGAGGAATAAATAAATAAATAAAAGGAAAAAAGGATAGGAAAGGAAGAAGTTAAATTATGGTTACTTGGGGATGACATGGCTCTCTACAGAGAAGACCTCCAAACTCCACCAAAAGATTCCTAGATTTAACAAATTTGGTAGAGTAGCAGGGTACAAAATCAGCATTCAAAAATCAATAGCATCCTTGTACACATTTCACTGAGAGAGAAATTAGGGAAATAACACCTTTCGCCATAGCCTCAAAAAAAAAAAAAAAAACACCCACTTAAGAATCAGTCTAATGAAGGAAATAAAAGACCTTTATATTGAAAACTACAGTACTCTAAAAAAGGAGATCAAAGAGAATATCAGAAGATGGAAAGATATCCCCTGTTCTTGGATAAGCAGAGCAAATAAAGTACAAATGGCTGTATTTCCAAAGCTATTATAACAGATTCAATGCAATCTTAATAAGAATACCAATACAATACCTCCCAGAATTTGAGAAAACAATCCTAAAATTCATTTGGAACCAGAAGACACATATAATAGCAAAGACACTTCTGAATAACAAAGGCAAGACAAGAGGCATCACAATTCCCAACTTGAAATTATACTGCAAAGTTCCTGTGACAAAAACAGCATGGCACTGGCAAAATACCAAGGATAAATGGGACAGAATAGAAGATACAGAAACAACTCCAAACACGCTCAGCTAGCTTGTCTTTGACAGAGGGGTTAAACATCTGTACTTGGAAGGAAATTTTTTTAATAAATGGTGCTGGAAAAACTGACTTTCCACATTCCCAAGATTAAACCTAGACTCATATCACTTATCACGCACTAAAGTAAAATAGAAATGTATCAAAGATCTAGATATTCAAACAGAAACACTTAATATGCTGGATGATAACATAAGTAAAACTCTTGAAGGTATGGACGTAGGCAAAGACTTTGTGAACAAAACTCTGATTGCACAGAAAATATTACAAAGAATCAACAAATGGGATCTCATCATATTGAAAAGCTTTTATACAGCAAAAGAAGAGACCAATAGAGTGAATAGACAATGTACAGAGTGGGAAAAAATATTTACCAGCTATTCCTCAAACAAAGGAATAATATCTAGGATATATAAAAAACTTGAAAAAAATCATCCCCCCAGTATAAAGACCCAATTCAACAACAGGCGTCTGAAATGAATAGACATTTCTCAGATGAAGATCTACAAGTGCCAAATAAATATATGATGGCCAGCATCACTGGTCATCAAGAAATGCAAAGTAAACCTACACTGAGATTCCACTTCACTCCAGAAAGAATGGCTGTCATCAAGAAATCAATAAAAAAATGCTGGTCAAGCTGTGGGGGGGAAACCCTTCTACACTGTTGATGAAAGTGTAAATTGTTGTGGTCAATATGGAAATCAGGTGGAGATTCCTTAAAAATCTGAAACTAGAAGTTTCATTTGACGCAGCTATTCCCTTCTTGGTATCTTCCTGAAAGAATTAAAAGCATCATGCTACAGTGGTATATGCACACCTATGTTTATAGAAGCACAATTTGTAATAGCTAATCTTGGAAACAGCCCAGATGGCCACCATCAGATGAATGAAAAAAGAAAATGTGGTTTTTATGTATAATAGGGTACTACTCTGCCGCAAAGATGGGTAAAAATCTTGAGGGATATACAGGTAAATAGATGCTCTCTGAGACTATATTTTTAAATGAAATAAATGAAACACATGCGTTTAAATATGATGTTGTTTCTCTTGTGTGAGAAACTGAAAGCATAAATGAGGACCAAAACGGATAATGGATATTGGGAAGCAGGAAGAAAATATTCAAATGGGAGGCAAACAAGGGAGGTGGAGGGAAAAGGGACGAAAGGAAAAGGAGAAAAAGAGAATAGAAGGAAAAAGATGGAAGCTAAACTTTTGTAAAGAAGGAGAGGAACGTTTCCCCACTGTTGGTGGGAGTGCAGACTGGTGCAGCCACTGTGGAGATCACTGTGGAGGGTCCTCAAAAAGCTGGTATGAGAGGTCCCCTTCTATTCTCCTTCTGGGCATCTTCCCAGAAGTATTAAAAACATTATACCACAACGATACATTTACATCCATGTGTATAGCAGCATGATTTGTAACAGCTAAATCCTGGAGACAACCCAAATGCCCAAATGTGAGAAATGGATAAATAAGATGTGGAATTTTTATGTAACAGAGTGCTACTGAGACATAAAGAAGAACGAACTTGAAACATTTATAGGTAAATGGATGCAACTTGAGATCTCCTCATTAGTGAAAGAAATCTGACTCGTGTGTAAGCACTGCATTGTGTCCCTGATGTGAGAGACTGAAGGAGTAAAGTCTAAAGTGTACAATAGATATTGTGAAATGAGAAGAAATTGTTCAGAAGGAAAGCAGAAAAGGGAAAGGAAAGAAAGGAAAAGAGAGAAAAAATGCAAGTTAGTTATATTCTTTGTGTTTCTTAGTTCATAGAAAAGGGAGGTTGGTGCTTATATCAGTTGGAGAATTTTTTTTTTTTTTGTCTTTTTCCTTTTTGTCGGTACCAGGGATCGAACTCATGACTACCTGCTTACAAGACAGGTGCTTATGCCGCTGAGCTAAATCCCCAGCCCCTATGCCCATATCTTGTACTTTAAGTAAACTACTTTAAAGATAATAATATGCAATGTGTTAACTATTGTTATTCTCCTATCATCTTGTTATGAAATGTTGTTTTACCTTTTTTTCTATAAAATAAGAAAAAGGAGGGGAATAAGGGAGGGGAACGGAGAACAAAGAAAAATCAAGATATATTATATATATGTACAAATTCCTTACAATGAATGTGATCTTTATGTGTATCAATAAAATTAATTAAAAAATAAAAATTAAATATTTAAAAAACTTTGTTTTCCTAATTCACTCAGCCACTCTATATCTTCTGACTGGAAAAAGTTTAAGCCATTTATATTTAAAGTAATTATTATTTTTTTTACACTTTTTGGGTTTTATTATTCCCACAGTTCTTATTACTTTTTAAAAGTAATTATTGATAGGTGAGAACTTGTTATGGATGGTCTGCAATTTATGATGGCTCCATTTATAATGTTGGACTCTTTATTTTGAGACAGAGTCTTGCTGTGTTGTTCAGGCTGACTGTTAACATTTAACCCTCCTGAGTGCAGAGATTACAGGTGTGTTTCCTCACACCTGGCTATGGTGGGGTGAAAATATATCCATACCGAAAAAAAAAAAAAAAAAGAAAATACACCCATACAATTTTCCTGTTTTTCACTATCAGTACATTATTCAGTAAATTACATGAGATACTCAACACTTTATTTATTTAGTCTTTTTTGAGACAAGGTCTTGCTATGTAGTTGAGGCTGGCCTTGAGCTCACTTTGTAGTCCAGGCTGGTCTCGAACTCGCAACGATCCTCCCACCTCAGCCTCCCGAGTGCTGGGATTACAGGTGTGAGCCACCATGCCCGGCTCAACACTTTGTTTTAAGAAAAGCTTTACGTTAGATAATTTTGCTCAACTGTAGGGTAATCTAAGTTTTCTGAGTACTTTTAAAGTAAGTTAGGCTGAATGTTGTTGGCTGAAGGACATCTAATGAAATTCTGGCTTATTTATTTATTTTTAATTATAAAAAGAATAAAATGAAAGACAACTTGAGTGATACTGGATTTAAAAAACAAGACAGTAAGAAATCAATGATAGCTCCTATTCTACACAATGTTATTCTTTAAATAGCTTCTCAGATTTTTAGATATAGGCATGCAAAGTTAATTAAACAATATAAGCACTAAGTTGTTTCCTTACTTCAGTTGCTATCATTTCAGAAATGTCAGGCGTGTGGCTTCTAATTTCTTCTGTGTCTGTGTCTCCTGGACTTGCTCTGGGTGGGCTGAGGTCTGAGACTGCACCCTGCTCCTCCGTCTTGACATTTTCCCGTGTTCCTCCAAATCAGCTGGCTGCCCCTCCTAGAGCACGGGGCATTGGGCTAGGTACCTGTGTTCCTCTAGTCTGAGGTTCCTAGGGTGGCTGAGCGGTGCGGAACAGTGACTCACAGATGCTTCCTCCATGACAGTGGGGACTCAGGGTATGGCTTCTTGTCCTCTGGGCCTGTGGTAGTGGGCCAGTGTTTTCAATTTATGGTGGGCTATTGGGAAGGAACCCTATCACAAGTCAAAGAGCATCAGTATTTAGATTTTACCCTGTTGCTTGCTAGAAATATAACTTCAACTCTGTTTGGTCTCATTTTGTAGTACAGGCTGGCCTTGAACCCACTATGTGGTCCAAGCTGACCTAGAATGCATGGCAATCCTCCTGCCTCAGCCTCTTGGTTGCTAGGATTATAAGTGTGTGCGATTGTGGCTGGCTTCAACTATGTTATTTATCCTTTCTAAATGAATTTTTATTGCTGGGAAGTGGGCACAACTAAAGAGGCCACACCCAGGAGTATGGTTGGGTTATAATAGAGCTCATCTGTGTATAGTATTAGCTATTTTTTGATCCATGGGGCAGGGCAGCCAGATACTAAAGAGGGAAAGAGTTGGAGCCAGAGAATCTGGACTCAAGTCCCCGCCTGGTGGCGTGCCAGCACAATCCATCCGCATCACTGCCACACCGTGGTCCTGGGAGGGCAAAGGCTTGTTATCCCACTTTATAGGCAGACGTGGGACTCAGCTGACTGGACAGGAGTGAGTGTCCTGCTGATGGGCAGACAGTGTCTAGACCGTGAGGTACCCATGTGAGAAATCCAACTACTGATTTAGTTCCTTTCTTCTGGAGAATTTGCATAGAGACAGAGAAAGAATTAGCAGTCAGGATCAGGATCAGAAGCAGAAAGAAAATTTTATTTAATTTTTTGCATTAAAAATTTTTATTGGAGTATTTTAGATATACATAATGATCAAATTCATCAGGGAATTTGTAAGCATACATGGTATATTTTGGTTCTTCTTTTCTTCCTGTTTTGCTCCCCTCCTTTCATCCCCTCATCCTCTATTTGCAAAAGCTTCGATTCCATTTGTTTCCTTTTATTTTTTCTTTTCTTGTTCCTTTTTTCCTTTCCCCCCTCCCCTCTTTCTTGTTCCCCTTCTCATTTGAAGAAAATTTATAAGCAGAAGCTATTTCGAGCATCCTAAGGTGGAGCTCCATATCTGGAGCCCTAACTGACCAGACTTAGCTGTTTATCCCAGGTGATTCAACAGAAGACCAGCGCGGTGAACGCAGGAGGGATTTTATCTGTGGTCACGCTGGGCAGGAATGTTCTACACCCTGTCTTTAAGTGTTAAAGGGAAGGGCCGAGGGTCAGAGTAAGAGTCCAGCACTACTAGTGAGCTTGGTCAGGCCATGGTGTGGCTGATTGGTATCTCAGGGTTGGTCATGCAGAGCCCTATATGAGACAAGACAGTGCCACTGAATGGTGGTAATTTCTACTCTGTGTGTGTGTGTGTGTGTGTGTGTGTGTGTGTGTGTGTTGAAGGGCCTTGTGAATGCTAGGCAAATGCTCTTCAAATCTCTGGTCCTTTATAAAATTTTAGTTTGAGACAGGGTCTTGTTAAGTGGCCCAGGCTGAGCTTAAGTTTGTAATTTTTTAAATCTCAGCTTCTGTAGTAGCTGGAATTACTTATCACATCTGATTTAGTTTCAATTCTTGTCACAAGAACTTTTTTTCATATCTGACGTTCCTGGAATGTAAGGTACAGGAAAGAATGACTCAGAAATAAATCAGAAAGCCATGATGGAGTTGGGTCAACAATGAGGCCTTCCTTCAGGTTTGGGTCAGTGACTGGATTTCTAGGGATGTCCTTCTCGTCTGAAACAGGATACTGTGGAAGTGGTGCTTGACAGTCAGTTAATTATGATGGCTCTGCCAATCTTTCTGAGACAAGGTCTTGTTATGTAGGTCAGGCTGATCTTGAACTCATGGTGGTCCTTCTGCCTCAGCATCCCAAACGCTGGTATAAATCTTGAGAATATCTTCTTTGCTTTTATTTTGAAGGGAGAGGATAATCTGCTTTTTTTTTTTTTTTTGTCTTTTTCGTTTTTACCGGTACCAGGGATCGAACTCATGACCGCACACTTGCAAGGCAGATGCTTATGCCACTGAGGTAAATCCCTAGCCCCTGATAATCTGCTTTTAACAAAGACTTCTTAAATGATTAACCTGTCTATACGCAGAGTGGAGCAAGCATCGGGCCCAAAGTTTAAGGTAGCCCAGGAAGCAGATGCAACCTCAGGATGCAAGTTAGCCTTTGGTTCTCTACAGGCCCAAGCAAGGTGTGAGAATTTTTAGCAAAAGCAGCCTCTAAGTCTTGGCACAATGCCTTCAGTCAGCAGAGGCTCTGGTGAGTAGAAACACAGATTGGCAGGAATCATGAGTCAGCAGAAACGTAAATGACCAGGAGCCATGAGTCAGCAGGAATGCAGAGGGTGGGTGGAGATGGGGAGGTGCTTAGTCACCATCATGGCAGAGCCCAGTGCAGAGCTAGGATGGTGTCCTGGAAGGGCCACTCAATGACACATGTTCCCCAGTGCCATGGTGGAACCTGGGGATCCCGAGGCCCAACTTGGCATATCTGCCGTGTCATAACCCTTGAGTTTCCATTTCCTTGTCTGTGACATGGGGGCCCTGTAGCTTAGGACTGCTTGGCAGAGACCCCTGCTCTGAAATGGTCACCTAATTCAGGCAGCAGGGCAGTCCCTGTGTTGCGGAATTTGCCTTTAGAGCCGATAGTCTGAACCTAGTGACCTGAGTCCTGGACCTGGGTTCCTTTTCCCAGGTTTTGTGAACTATCCTGTCCTGGTGCTTTCCAAGGCGTGGTTATCTGGCTCTTTATTTGTTCTGGAAGCTTTCCTATCCTATGGCTTTCCTACAGGTCTCTTCTTATTGTTTAATAACTCTAGCTAGATCCACCCCTCTCTCCCAGGGCTCTTTTGAAGTGAAAGATCTGGCATGTTTGTGAGAGGCTTGATATATGACTTACAGGGTCTTCCCGGGCTGTGCAAAGCAAGGCCTAGAGAAGAGAGAAGGCACAAGTTCTGGTCCCTCAGAGGGAGTCAGGTGAAGGATCTTTCATGCGCTCTGGTGGTTCCTGCTCCAGCCCTCTTGGCTACACCTGATCCACCTTCTTGACCTATATAACATCTCTGGATTCTGCACAACTGAATTAACAAGGTGTTTTCTTTCTTTGAGTTTTCAAGCCAGGTGTTGTGCATGGATGTAATCCCACCATTCAGAGGATTGTGAGATTGAGGCCAGCATGAGCTGCATAGGAAGACCCGTACTCTAACCAGCCCTGAATTCAGCATGCACTTTGCTATGGCTTTGGCTTGGCATCTCTGAGCACTGTACACATATATTTTTTCTTTCTAATATAAAATTGTGTGATTGTGCCCTGGGAAAATCCCAAATGGGATTCTGCAGTCCTGCAGAACTTCCGCAAGGTGGCAGCACAGGACAGCAAATATTCTACATGATGCTCGCCTAGCGCTGGGGTCCAGCCTGGGAGGGTTTGTGAGAGAAGCTGGCTTAGAATTTTTACCAGGCATGAGGGAAGGAAGGATAAATGAGGAGGAAGAACAATGGGCTTGTCTCTAGTCCTGGGGAAAAGGGCAGGAGGACCGGTAATATTGTACTTGTGAACTGAATCTGTCCACTCATCCAACAAATATTTTTGGACACCTGTGCTGATATGCACACACACACACACATATATATGTATGCACACATATAGGGGCATGCTGATATATGTCACATGTGTCAAGCATACACACACAGAATAACTGAGGCCACCTTTTATTGTCGTTTGCTTTTTCTGACTGCATGCGAGGTTAAACCCAAGGTCCTCACATATGCAGAGTAAGTGCTTTAGCACTGAGCCATATCACTAGTCCATTTTTTTTATCTTGATAGAGCCTCACTAAGTTTCCCTACGTGGCCTCAAACTCAGGATCCTCCTGCCTCAGCCTCCCATGTAGCTTGGTTTACAGGAGTACATCACTGCACCTGGCTCGAGGTTGCTTTCTCCCCCACCTGCCGTTGTAGACTGTGGCACTCTTTGTGGTGCCCATTAATACCAGTCATTGCTATATTATTATCCTCTGCTTCTTTGCTTTTTAAGGCAAATCAGTCATTTAGAAGACCTGTTGCCCTTTGTGATCTCAATAAAATTTCTTTGAATTCTGCTTCTTCACCCAGTTCTATGTCATTCTTGAGGGACTCCAAGTCCACTGGGGGAATTCTGCTAACTGGCATTTATCAGTCTTTGGCTTTTGAATATAAAAACTACTTTTTGTGATGCTGGAGTATGTGGATTTTCCAACAGTCTGAAGAACCACGCATGCAAATATTCAGTGTTCACACCAGGCCTGTGTGTGATCTGCAGCCTCTCAGCAGATGGGGGCAGTGTCTTGGGAGGGACCCCATTTGACCCAGGCCCTGGGCTCTTTTTACAGCAGGGCCTGGTCATTCTTTGAAGTAGGGATGGGGGAGCCTCTGGAAAATCACCCAGCTGGCTCAACTCTGCAGTCAGATGTCTGAACAGAGAAGGAGGAAAACAGGGGAGAAGCGAGAGCTTGGAGCACCAGGCCCTGGTCTCATCCATCTTGTAAGGCCGAGTTAGATGTGGTTGGGTCTAGGCCAGGTGTTTGAGAGAGGCCAGGCAGGGGACAAACGTTTAAGCATCTGCCAGTGTGGCAGTGGCGTCTTGTGGTCTTGGGGTGATCCATCTCTCAGGCCTCCAGAAGGGGAGGGACACCTGGGCCTGCAGCTGTGAGCTCCTGTGCAGGGCAGCCCTAGGCGCCCTGGGCTGATGCAGGGAGGGCAAGTCCTTAGGCGAGGGCGCTTGACTGTATCCCTTTGCTCCTCTCCTCTGCTGCTCAGCCTGTGACACCTGTTAGTGACCCTTCAGCAAGGCAGCAGGGACAGGCAAGAACTGCTCACCTCCCTCCATCTGCTGTGCAAAGTCAGCTCACTTAGGAATTTTGTGTTCTGGCTTGGAGCAATGAGGGAACTTTCATGCCCATAGGATTATCAAACATGAGACTCAGCCATAAGGAGACTTGAAAGCAGCTCAGGGAGGGAAGGGACTTGCCTGAGACCACACAGCGCATTGGGTCACAGCTGAGATTTGAACTCAGGTGAGTCTGAGATGGTGGGGGGCTCTTCTCAGCATAGGACTCATCTCCCTCCACACCCTTCCCAGTTCTAAAAGAAGGGGATTGGGCCCCAGGAGAGGAGCTTGCTGGTGGGGACACAGCCAAGTTCCCAGTGTGCCTTGCTGGGGGAGTGCCAGAGATCATGATCCAATAGAGATCCAGGCCCAAGGCTGGCTGGGGAGGCCAGCACCTGCTCGGAGGCACCCAGCGGATAGGCAGGGCTGGTGGGGAAAAGGAGGTGGGTTTCAGGACCACAGGAAGTCCCAGGCTTGACCTCGAAGTAGGAAGGCACCAAACATAAACTACTATTACTAGTAAACAGGAACCAACCCAGGAACACCTTGTGTTCAGGTCTCTAGAAATGAGAACTGTTAAAATAATACATTTATGTTACTTGTTAAAAAGAAAAAAAGAAATGAAAAGAGCTTGGTGTGGTGACACATGCCTGTAACCCCAGCACTTGGGAGGCTGAGGTGAGAGTTTCACCACGGGTTGGAAAGTTCCAATGAATGATTCCTCTTTGAACTGAAAACCAGCAGATCAAGTGTTTCTTTTAAAAAATAGAGACAAATACAGGTTTTCCAAAGAGGGCAGTGGCAGGCTGGATGGAAGTCACCAAATACATGTGACCATTCTTCATGAAAGGGTCTTAAATTCTTTGGAGGCAATTGGAACACTTTGATTTTTATTTATTTTTTCAGTATAAGGGATTGAATTCAGGGCCTTTGCACCGAGCTACATCACCTTTTAAAATTTGAGACAGGGTCATGCTAAGCTGCTGAGTTAGGCTGGACTCCTAGTTGCAATGGTCCTGCCTCAGCCTCCTAGGGTGCTGGGATGACAAGGGTGTACCACTCCACCCAGCCGACCTGGGCACTTTTGAGTTTAGCCGCTGAGCGAACACAGGATGGCACCATCTTGTCACGGTCTGCACAGGGGCGAGGCTGGGGCTGAAGGATCCTCTTCTGTTTTCTGAAGCACCAAACCTCAGCCCAGCTGCGGCCAAAGGCTCCAGTCTAAATCAGGTCTCCAGCACAATGCTGAGTGGAAAATATCAGACAGGGAAGGTTAAATATCTCATGGTTTCTCTACAGGAGGAACCCAAAGGATACATCATTTAAAGAGCAAAATGAAACACAGATGATAGGAAACAGAAGAGTAGATATTATGCAGAGAGAAAGGGGATCCAGAGATGGAGGGAAGAGGACGGAGGGGAGGGGGAAAGAAAAATAAAAAGGATTACAGTTCGGTGTGTCTGCGCCTCAAGTCCCTGGGTGAATGTGCGGGTATTCCTGGATGTCACAAAAATGTGCTAGTGAAGAGGTGAGGTGAGGTCTCTCCCTCTGCATGGCCACAGGGAGAGGTTTCCATCCCAGACCAAGTTCCCGCCGGGCTCTACCCTCTCCCTTTGCCGGGGAGCAAACTGGGACTGTGCCTGTCTCTTGGGGCCTCAGTTTCCTCATTAAACTGGAGAGGACTTGACCACATTGGAATCACTTGAGTGCAAAGTCCCAAGCAGATGTAGGATAAATGACCGGAAGGCTTACTGGTTAAATTCAACAGACCCTGACAGAGGGGTGGTTCGTGCGAGGTGTGGCCCTGGGGACACACCAGAAACAGGTGCACCATGGACTTGGAGGCTGGGGAGAGACCAGCAAGAAGCAGACAGACCAGAACTAAAGACAGCAAAGAGCAGGCCACAAGCAAAGACAGAGAGCACACTGCTCGGGGCAGCTTCCGGCTCACACGGGTGGCCTGGGAAGGGCTTGCTGGAAGCTGACTGTTGAACAAAGGCCAGAAGAAACAAAGGCCACAAGTCCTGGAGATATCAAGGGGAGGCCTTTCTTGCAGAGGGTGTAGGCAGTACAAAGGTCCTGAGGCCTGGGCACACCTAGTGTGTTTAGGAAGCTGTGGGAACTGGAGCACCTGGAGCCTAATAGAGGAGGCTGAGCGACTGTAAGCCCCAGGGCGGGGCTGCTCCTAAGGTCTCTGCTCATCATCAGAAGCTTTCCCCTTTTTTCTGGGTAAGGTAGAAATTTCTTATTGCTGTGATCAAATAACTGAGCAGATCAACTGAGGGGAGGAGGGGTTTATGTGGCTCAGCATTTCACAGGGCTCAGTTCATGGCTGGCTCTGGGGCAGAAGTGTCGTGGCAGAAGACCACGAGGGAGGAAAGCTGCTCACCCCACAGCAGCCAGGAAGCAGAGAGAGGGGAACAGTCAGGGAGGAAGGGGCGGGGGCAGATAGAGTCCCAGAAGCCGTGCTCCCCACTACTTTCAACGAGGCCTAGATTTTCATCCTTCCCAATAATGCCATCACACTGCAGTCCTATCCATGGGTGAATCTACTCAGGACTCTGCACTGCTCCTGACTCAACTACCTTCCCCAACCCCAGCCCCGAATGTCTGAGACACCTAGAGAGCACTTAGATTCAAACCTTGCTGCTCCTGCCCCACCAGGCCCGCACCAGGCCCGCCTCCGGCCTGCCCCCCAGGCACTGGCACCCATTCTGTCCCCAGGCACCCTGGCTTGCTCTTGTACTTCCTTCAGGACTTTTTCAAAGGCTCCTTCTCAACAAGCCCGTGCCTTCTTCCTTTGCACCTCCTGGGAATCTCTCCCTGCTTCTTTATTTAAATCTTCCGCACATTCTCATCATCTTTGCTTATATATTTTTTGTTTTGTTTTTCTGAGACAGGGTCTCAGCACTCTGCAGCCCAGGCTGGCCTCGAACTTGCCGTGATCCTTTTGCTTCAGTCTTCTGAGTGCTGGAATCAGGTGTGCGCCTCTTCGCCAGGCCTTTCTCCTACACATTTTGTTTGGTGTCCCTCCCTGTGCAAGAACACAGCTCCAAGAGGGCGCTGCACCCTGGCACTGCTGGAGAAGCTCTGCACCGCGACTACCCTGGCACTCCCCAACACACCCCATGTGGCTGAGGCTGGGGGGCTCTGGCTTGTGCCGGAGCCATGTCTGGAGGGCAGGGAGGGGGGTCCTTAACCACGCTCAGTCCCGTCCCTGTGGGAACCAGCAGTGTGACTCACCACTGACAGACAAGCAGTCCTGCTTCCGGAGTTGCTAATGAAAATATGCCAGTTGAAATGTATTCAGTGAGAAGAAAGAAGTGGATGTGGGAAAAATGGAGGTGCCTTCCTGGGGCTGGGGAGTCAGGGTGGAAGTTGCACTACTCAGAGCAATTGATTCATGATGCATGAGTCCAGGACCTCATATCCAATCAGGCACTGTCTGTACAACTTTCCACTAATTGTAAATGGTTGCCATGTAGGATAATGAAGTTAGAGCACAAGGGCTTTGGAGGTGGTGAACCAGGGCCTTATTCTGATCTTGGGGCTGGGGGCGCTGTGTCTCCTTGAAGATGGCTTCTTCAGCCGGAGGGTTATCTGGAGGTTGCTAGTCCAGAGAGAACCTGGAGGGCTACAGGCACTGGGCTTGGGCTTCCATCAGTAGAGTCTGACTGGACTGTGAGAGGTAGAGGGGTCTATTTTGTGGACTCCTTGGGTATCACTTTGAATCTGTCACCACATCCATCAGTTTAGTTTCACCTCCAAGGCATCTCTTAGCTCTGCCCACATCTCTGCACCCCCACTGCTTCCTTTACTGGCCGCTGCATCCTCTCTTGCTCCTCTGTTCTACAGGACACTCTTTTCCCCTGGTTGACACTCATCAGGGGCTCCTCTGGCCTCTGGACTTGAGACCCAAATGCTTGAGGGGTTTGAGATCCCACAGCATGCTGTTTCCTGTCTGCCCCTCACCTCTCCTGAAATCACGCTGGACGGCTACCCCCTAGCCATGCCTCACGACCCTGGCCTCATTTCTCACTCGCAGACTTCGAGCTTAGTTGATCTTGACTGTCCACTTGATCGGCTTGGGAGATGCTTAGGAGATAAGTGAGGCACATTTCTGAGTAGGCCATGGGATGTGGCTGTGGGTGCTCTGTCTGGTCCCTGGATCCTTCCTCTTGGGCTGTCTCTCCACTTCCTGGCTGCCATGAGGTGAACAGCTCTGCTCTGCCGTGATGTCTCTGGCTATTTGACTGAAACCTCTGAAACCCTGAGCCGACACAACCTTCTGTGAGTCCTGGTGTCAGATCCTTTGCCTCCGCAGTGGAAAGCTGACAGATATTCTTGGAATGAATATTTTCTCCTTTCAGGTTAACTCTTTTTTTTTTTTGGTCTTTTTTCGTTTTTATTGGTACCAGGGATCGAACTCACGACTGCCTGCTTGCAAGGCAGGTGCTTATGCCGCTGAGCTAAATCCCCAGCCCCCATTTCAGGTTAACTCTTAACCATTGTTTTAGTCTCAGCTTCAACCTCTCCTTTCCCAAGAAAGCAGCATTGCCCCTCTTTTTTTTTTCTTGATGCAGAGCCTGCTATGTAATCAAGGCTTATCTCTACCTCTTGATTCTTCTGCCTCAGCCTCCTGAGTGCTAGGATTCCAAATGTGTGCCATCATATCCAGCCCTAGAGGCCTTTTCTGACTCCCTCTTCCTTTGCCTGTGAGGGATAGGTTAGTGCAGCAGGCGGCATTTCCACAGCGGGTTGTGCTATTTCCCACCTTGTGACTCTTCTTTCAAGGTGACCTTCATCCTCTTCTCATTGATGCGTAAGTCCTCTGTTCCCTCAAATGCGGGTACGGCTTTGTGACCTCTTTATTCTGTGTACCAGAAGTGATGCTACGTGACCCGGGGCTGGAGCCTCAGAGCACCACACACCCTGTCTTTCTCCCTGGGAATGCTCTCTCCTGGAGCCACTGCCATGCTGTGGGGAGCCAGCCCACATGCAGAGACACCATGGACAGCCCCTGAAGCTGTGCCAGCAACAGCCTGCCATAGACTCTGAATGTCAGTAAGGAAGCCTCCAGATGTACAGGATGGCAGCTGGTTCCCTCCAACCTTACTGACTTTTCAGCTGAAGCTCTAGACGTCATCAAATAGTCTCACTTTGCTTGTCTGAATTTCTGACCCAAAGCACAAGCACAGGTACGATCAAGGGGCTACTTTATGCTGTTGAGAGTTGGGATGATTTGTTATGCAGCAGTGCTCGCCAGTACAGTTAAGAGATACTTTCTGTATCCTTACCGCTCTTCCCCTATTACAGGACTCAGAAAGCTGTATTCTGGTGGTATTTATTTATTTATGCAGTATTGAGGATTGAACCCAGGGCCTAATGCATGGCAGGTAAGTGCTCTCATACTGAGCTATACAGCCAGTCCTTCTTTTTTTCCTCCAGTCCCTTTTACTTTGAGATGGTTTCACTAAGTTGAGATCCTTCTGCATCAGCCTGCTGGGCATCTGTGCCCAGTTCAGGTTGCCTTGACTACCATGAAGTCTCCTACACTGGTTCATCTCCCCTGAGCCTACTGTAATGCAGAGACATCACGGATTTTTTTAAAGTCAGGGTCTCACTATGTTGCTCAGGTTGGTCTCAAACTCCTGTGTTCAAGTGATCCCCCTGCCTCAGCTTGGGTAGCTGGACTGCAGATGTGCACCACTGTGGCCAGCTTTATTGCTAGAATCTTTGAAAATGCAGTATTTTTTAGAATAAATTTTAATTGTATAAAATATAAACATATTATTTTTTAAAAAAGTGTAAACCAGAAATCTTTTTAGCTACCATTCCAGTTCCTGCCCCCCAAAGATGTGCTTACCTTATGCACATGGTGTGTATCATTACGAACCTCAAAAATACTGTCATATACGTCTGAACACATTTTTAATGTTTTAAAACAGCAAAAATATAGCACGATATATGTCTGCTTTGCATTTCGAGTTTTTTTTGACTCAACAACCTTCCCCTCCCCACTGTATCTCCCCCTGTGCTGGGATGGAACTCAGGACCTCACACTTGCAAGGCAAGTGATCCCCCACCCCTCCTGCCTACTTGAGTGGTCTGAGGTTGCATCAGTCGGGTTAGACCTCCTCTTGTGGCTCAAACATGCCGCTGGGGTTGGGCCCACTCTTCTTGGGTGTACACTAGGGACGTTATTGATGGAATCATCAGCCCAATTTTACCAGACCCCTCCAGATCGTCTATCCAGGTGGCTGCCTAATTGCATGCGTGTGGGCATCATTACTGTTTGTGAGAACAAGGCTGGGGAACAGAGCCTGTACCCACTGCACACACTTCTCCCTCACTCAGTGACAGCCCAAGATTTGATGTGAAATGCTGTGTCCTTAGGTGGCAGCATGGTACAGCTGAAAACGTGTCAGGCTGCTGCCAGGACCACCTGGATCCCAGTTCAGAACCAGAGTTAGCCTTGTCGCATGTCCTGCCAGGTCACACTCCTGGGCTGAACCTCACGATCCATGGCCTTGAAGGGAGGAGAGCTGGGCTCCTGATCAGGGCTCCTTTTGAGGCCCACCTTTGGCCTGAGTCAGGAGTTATTGGTGGCTAGCAAGTTAGAGCTTGGGCCCTGCATCTTTTCTGCATGGTGGACTGCTTGGGTATCTGGAGAGCCACTTCTACGTGTAAAATCATAGAATTACAAAGGCAACCAATTATATGGAAATACAATTTCCCAAATGTTACAGAGTCCAATTGAGATGTAGCAACACTGTGCCTTTTTATTAACACACTAAATAATAAGCTCTGTGGTGCTGATTTGGCAACATTATTACCACTGTAATTTCAAAGCTGTGATGAGTGTAAATGATAGTCTGAGGTCTGTGCAACATACGGAATGGAGCATGGAAATGTTTTTTTTTTTTTTTTAATTTTATTTAAGGAGAAAAAAAAAGCAGAGAAAGGGTACAAGTTATACAGATTTGCAGAAAAAAAATGAACAGTAGGAAATCACTAGTTAATGGATTACATATTGTCATCTTAGAAATAATTGTTCAAGTCACAAAATTAAAGCTTGTAAAGTGGACATTCCATCAATGATACTGCAAACAGTTCTGTTCAATGATCCAATAAAACTCTGTGATATCATTTTCTATCTTATACACTTAAATATACATGCAGTTATATAGTATAGAGCACTTTCTTTTCCTCTCTTTTGTACAATGACTATTACACATTTTGGGTTTCATTGCTCCCACGGTTCTTATTACTTTTTTGGAAGAGAGTAAAACCAAATGTGACATAACAGAACAGAATCGGTCAAGTCAAAAGGGTGGACATAATAGATAATGTGAAAACATAATACAAGGTGATCAACAATGGTTACCATAATGCCTCCCGCTATCTCTAATAGAATTGCCTATATCGTTAGTTACAATACAATTGAACAAAACAGTAAAGAATAAAACTGACAAAACCAAAACATTGGAGACATTGTAGGTCTTCAAAAATAGATAAAAGTCAACGAGAATGGGCGTTATAATGAATCTCATTATCTTCACAGCTGATGCCTAAATTTTCTTTTCTTTTCTTTTTTTTTTTATTTAAGAGGAAAAAGAGAAAAACACAAAACAAACCAAAGCGGTGTAAGGGTACACGTAATACAGAACTACAAAAAAACAAAACAAAACAAAAAAAACAAAACAAACAAACAAAAAAAACATAACAGTAAGAAATCACCTGTTAGTATATTACATATTATCATCTTGAAAATAGTTCCTCAAATCACAGTATCAAAGAATACAAGGTGGACATTCAAACAGGTAGACTGCAAACAGCTGTGTTCAATGATCCAAAAACATTGATACAGTCAGCTATTTAACACCCCTAAACACACTTGCTGTTATATCCGTTAGAGCTCTTTTTCTTTTTTTTTTCCCTCTCTTTCTTACAACAAAATTCACGCACTTTGGATTTCATTACTCCTTAGTGCTTATTACTTTTTTGGGGGGGGGGAAAGAATACAGTCAAATATGATGCCTAAATTTTCAAACCTGATACTATCCAGCAAAACAGAATAGGGGAACATCAGTTAAAAACCAGATGGTGAGAGTAATACAGGGCTTTAAATCGAGGTAATGGAAAGTCAAAGTGGGTTACTATAATATATCCTGCTATTTTTTTCCTTTAATTAAAAGGATAAAAATAAAAAAGTAAATAATGGAGTGGAGATTGAGATAAAAGAGGGCATAACAACGAAAGAGCACAGATCAAAACATAACCATTTAAGCAGAATAGTGTTTCACCACCAGATAATCCTGACCTAAAAGTAGTTACCATATTATCTCTTTCCTTGAAATCCTTGAGTACAACTTCGTATACTGCAGCATTAAGTATAACAATGTAAAACCATTTAAGAGAATGACAGCATTACAGAGTATTTAGAATTGACTAACAGAAAATGAACAATGGTTTCTGTATAATCTCCTTGTCTTTAAAAGGTTTTTGCTTATACTATCGTACATAATAAAATCCAGTAAGATACAACCTATTTGGACCATTGGAGACAGAAGGACAAAAGCTAGATGAGACTTCAAAACAAGATGATACTAAATCAGTATTACCTATTAAGATGTCATTTTCTCCAAAATAGCTGTTCCTATCATCCAATCTTCTCTGCCTCATTTCTGTTGAGCTCTTATTCTGTCAGTAGCTGTCAGTTTGTCTTCTTCACTTTGTTCTCTGCTCCATTCGTTGTGGCCTCCATTATTTCTGGACTCTTTGTATTTTTCTTTTTTTAGAATATCCTGCAATACTCTCTGTAGAGTTGAATTGGTGGTTGCAAATTCCCCCAGTTCCTCTTTATCCTGGAAGCACCTTGTTTTTCCATCAATTTCCAGGGACAGTTGTGCAGGATATCTCAATCTTGGCTGGAGATTATTATCTTTCAAAGCTTGAATTATTTCCCCCCACGCTCTTCGTGATTTGATGGTTTGTACAGAGAAATCTGCTGTAATTCTGATGGGTGCTCCCTTGTAAGTGGTCTGTTTCTTGTCTCTGACAGTTTTTAATATTCTGTTCTTGTATTGAATTTCTGGAATTTTTATTATTACATGCCTGGGTGTTGCTCTGTTTGGGTTGTAGGTAGCTGGGGTCCTGTATGCCTCATACATCTGAGTATCTTTACCTTTTGCTAAATTAGGAAAATTCTCCTGGATTATTTCTGTGAGTAGCTTTTGTAGTTCACTTGTTTGCGTCCCTACTTTTTCTTTTATGTTCTTAATCCTTAAGTTATGGATCCTCTTATCATCTTCTTGTCTTTGTATTATTGCTGTTTGTTTCTTTGTTATTTTTAAGAAGTTTTTCATTTCATTCTCCCATATTACAATTCTGCCCTCCAGTTCAGATAGTCTGTCCTTAGTTTCTTTCAAGCTGTTATGCCAGGCTTCGATAGACTTCTTAGTTTCTTGGTAGTCCCTTTGAACCTGCTTCACGTATTCTATGCTTTCCCTGTTTTCTCCATCAAACAATTCTCCCCTCTTTTTCTGTTCTTCCATTCCACCATCTGTTTTTTCTTGGGTGGTGCTTAGCATTTCTCTAACTATTTTGCATACTTCTAGCTTCAGGTCGTTGATAACTTCATTCCTGAATTGGTCTATGAGGCTCTCTATATGGCGCCTTATGTGTAATGGTGCGGTGTCTGTTATTGCCTGTTTCTCAGAATTGGGGGCCGAGGAGCCTTTCTTGTTGCTGCCTCTTCCCATATTCTCTGTTCCTTATATATGCAAGCTTATATGAGAGGCCCAGCTTCTATCCCTGTCAGCCACAGCCTGATCGAATTGCGCCGGTTAGGTGTTCCCACTCACCGCTGCACACCAGGCAGCCTACGTGGGGCCCGTCCCTCCCGGCCTACGTCGGGCTCTGGGATCTGGGTTGGGCCAGCCTACGGGGTCCGCCGGCAGCGTCACGCAGGCCAGGCACTTTTCACCAATCCCGCCCGAGAGGGGAATGTGTGGCTGGAGTCGCCACCGCGCCCTGCTCTCGCAGGACTGCCCGGGCCCAGAAAGTCCACTGGAGTCAAACTGTGGTGGAGTGTCAGTTTCTCTCACTCACCTCGCCACAAGTCAGAACATGCCTCCCTGCCCGTCCTGTTTTCGACTCCGTTCGCAGACTCCCGTTCTCAGAGTTTCCGTGTGTCTCTCTCCTTGCTGAGCCGATGTAGAGGCAGCCAGCCACCGCGCGGCGGGAAACCCAAATGGCGTGGGGTCCAGCCTCAGCAGCGAGGCTTTTCTGTTCCTGTTTTAGCACCAGGACTGCATTCCAAGTTGGTTTCTCTCAGCCGAGTTCGTTCCTGAGTCAGCAGAGCATAACTCCACCTGCTTATGTCTCTTTAGTCCGCACCATATCTGGCTTCTGAGCCTAGTTTTCAGAGAGTCTCCGGTAGTTGCTGTTATCTGTCTGCCATGTTCTCCCGGAAGCAGCAATTGCCTTTTCTTGGAGAAGGCACCAAGCAGAAAGATCTCTGGCCTTTCGTTCCCTGGAAACCCGCCAGTGATGTTCAAGTCATTTCGGAGCATGGAAATGTTCATGCCTGCTACTGGCGACAGGGCTTGGGCGCTGCTGCTCCAGCAGCTTGCTGCCTGCCTTTGTGACGGAAGGAAATGCTGCATTCTAGTCAGATGCTGGTGACAGTAAGAGGTGATGTGGTTTTTTAAAGGATGACATAGTGGTACGTGGCTGGGAGATTAAGGCAGGAGGATCACAAATTCAAGCCCAGTTTGGACAATTTAGTAAGACTCAGTCTCAAAATAAAAATAAAAATAAAAAGATAAGTAAAAAGGGCTGGGATGTAGGTCAGTACAAAAGCCTGGATTCAATCCTTAGTACCACAAAAGACAAAACAAAAAACAAAAAAAAGAAAATAAAACAAAAAAAATTTTTTTCTATTCAAATATACTGAACCCAGTTAACAGGCTTATAAACTCCAGATTAGTAGTCCTTGTCAGAGTTAAATAGATTTGGGTTTCAACCTCAGTTATATAGCTTGCTGTGTGGGTTCATTTGGATCAATTGCTTTTCATTTGGATCAATTGCTTTTCTTCACCAAGGCTCAGTTCCCTCATCTGTAAAGTGGGTATGAGGCTAATGTTTTCTTGGAGGGTCTGGGGAGAGTAAACACGATACATCAGATTCAGGGAGCATTCTGCAAGAGCTTTCTACATGCTTAGGGCTGTTTTTTTGCTGCCAGAGACTGTTCTGAGTGAGAAAGGCAATCTTGACCTCATGAATTTACAATCCAGGGGTAGAGACAAAGGCCGAGGAGGTAAATATGTAAATATGATGATAGAGCTAAGGGCTATGATGAAAATAAACCATTTGGGTGTGGTGGCACATGCCTCAGTTTTTTGGGAGGTTAAGGCAGGAGGATCACAAGTTAGAGAGGCCAGCTTGGGCAACTTAGGAAGCCTCTGTCTCAAAAAAAAAAAAAAAAAAAAAAGTACAAAGAACCGGGTAGCTTAATGTTACCATTAATGTTACTTGCCTAGCATGTGTGAGGCTCTGGGTTTGATCCCTAGTACCAAAAAACAAAAGAGAAAACAAGTGGTACAAAAGGAAACCACTGTCTGCTGTAGGAAACTTGCTGTGGAGTGATCAGGCGTAACAACCCAGAAACAGGTGGCTTCCAGTGCTGTGCAAGAAGAGAGGATGTGCGGTGTTTGGTGTGCTTGGTACAGGGCCCAGCATGGGGTGTTTGTTATTTAGGGTGACTTTGGTGATGAGGATGAGGCCACTGACTCCTTAGGTCAGCTTCCTGGGGACACAGAGCTCTGCTAGCTGGCGCAGGGCAGCAAAAAACATTGCAGCCCTGTTACAGCCAGATTCAAGGGAAGCGGCTCTGATTAAAGGAAGATAAAGCCTTCTTTCTGCTGCATCTTGCAGGAAGAGCGAGCAATCAATAGGTCTCGCAGATCAGTGGAGGGTGCTTGGAACCAGGCAATGTGGGCTTTTTAATTAAACCTCTAACTGTGAGAACAGGCAACTGCCTTATTTCTGCAGCTGTGTTTCTGTCTGCCTGCCAGGAACTGAGCACATCTATGTCTTTCTAGGGTCCTAAAAAACTTAACAAGGTGGCTTCGGTTTGGGGATGGGCAGACTGTCTCGGACAAAATTCTGGATGGCATGGTATTGGATGCCCATGCTGGAGCCTCTGGTGCGCCTTGGCACTGACACACTCACAGGAGCTGTGCTTGTCACCTGCCCTTCTTGGAAAGCCAGTGCCCTTCCAAGCTGGCAGTGCTTGGGCCCTGGGATTTTATACCAGGCTGAGTCCGCCCAAGATGTCAACATTCATCATTTAAATATGGAAATATTTTCTTTTATTCTGAAATAGAGTCTTGCAACTCTACACCACCAACCACAACATCACTTGATGGAGGGGTACAGGCTCCACCTTGGCATACTCTGCCAGAGTTTGCATTTTAACTGGGTCCCTGGCGAGGGCGGGAGGTCAATATGTGGCATGGCACACAGAACAGAGGCTCTGAAGACAAAGTGGGCCAATGCCAGGGCACAAGCCTTATTTCAATCCCAAAAGCCAAAAATGTATTATGGGGCAATTAGAAATGTGGACATTTATAGAATATTTATTGACATGATAGAATGATTCCTGATCTTTTAGAGATAGACATAGTGAGAGAGATGGAATGTTTCGTGGCTGGCATTTGTTTCCATCTCCTGGTGGAGGTAGACCCGGGGTAGGCACAGGGAAGGAGTGGCCATCTTTGGTGGTTGAGGATTGGGTCATCATATATGGAGAACATCGTACCGAATTGTTTGAGGATATACTGGGGATTAAACCCAAGGCCTTTGTACTGAGCTACATCCTCATTTTTATTTTTTATTTTTTATAGTTTTGAGACAGAGTCTCGCTAAATTTCCCAGACTGAGCTGGAGTTTGTAACCGTTCTGCCTCAGCCTACCAGAGTACTGGGATTACAGGTATACAGCACCACACCCAGCTGATACTAATTTTTTAAAACTTAGTGTATGCTTTAAATGTTTCAATAGAAAGTTAAGACTATGAAGTACAATATTCCTATTGAAAATGCGCAAAACATGAGAGTATAGTGGATAAATAATTTTTGTGGTTGTTCTGGGTCTCAAACCCAGGGCCTTCACACTGAACTACAGCCTCAGTTCCTTTTTATTTTTTATTTGGAATCAGGGTCTTCCTAATTTGCTAAGTTGCCAAAGCGGGCCTCAAACTTTCGGTCTTTGTGCCTCAGCCTCCGAAGTGCTGGGATTACAGGTGGGTGCCATGACGTGCAGAGGAATGAGTGATGCACAGTACTGTGACTAGGGTGAGAACCCCTTCCTCAAAGGAGCCCCATTCCTGGGCACCTCTCGCCACTGGCTGCCCTCAGGAGGACCTGGGAGAACTGTACAAAGCGCCATCCTTCTGCGCCTTCTCCAGCAGGCAGAAGCAGAAGCCCTCGGCTGGCACAGGTGATTCTAAGGAGCAGTTTCTGCTCAGATCAATGGGGGTTCCTGACTTTTCAGGAAATGGCATTTAAGAACTTGGGTTTCTTGGTGAGTTTCCTGAATCCACAGGTCATCTTCCTACTTATTTCTCATGGAGGGACTGGGTTAGTGCTTGTTTTTTAACAACCTGGCAGGAGACACTGCAACCCGTTAAAAAAACTAGTAAGGATGATAGCTACCACATTCTGTGCTTTCTATATCTTTGGCACTGAGCTAAGCACTTGATATATTTCTTCTCTCTCGCTCTCTTTCTTGCTCCCTTCCCTCCTTCCCTTCCTCCTCCCTTCTTTTCTTTTTTCCTTCTTTCCCTCCTTCCTTTCCTTCCCTCTCTTTGTGCTGAGATATAACCCAGGCCCTTGCAGACATCAGGCAGGTGCTGCACCCCTAGTCCTATACATGACTTGTCTAATGCCCACAATGACTGTGGAGTTGGCATTCTTATCCCAATTTTATGGTGAGGAGCGTAGGCTCAGAGAGAGAGAGAGTGGCTGACCCAGATGACTCAGTTTAGAAAGTGCAGGGCAGGGATGTGAGCCCAGAGCTGTTGACTCAGAGCCTTAACAGCAAACCATGCTGCTCCTTCGGGATCTTGACAAAGGTCCAGACATCATCAGGTCATGCTGGGAGAACCGGAAGTGAACACGGAGGGGCCATCAGCGCTGGCTGTGTGACTTTGGTAAACCTCATTCTGAGGGGAGTCTGCGTGGTAACAACTGGGAACAGTGCTGTTTTTCTCTCTATCAGCTGCTGATGTCTTACTTTTTATCTCTTGAAGCCATCACAGGATGGGGAGGCGGTGATTCCTTTGCATTTTCAGTCCTTTGGTCAAAGCTGGGTTAGCCGTGCCCTCCTGCCTCTTGAGGGAAGGGCAAGCGTTGTGCTGTAATCATTTCTGTGTCTCTGGAGCCCAGGCTGCTGTGTGGCTGGGCCCAGTGTCTGTGATTTGAATAAAAGGAGAAGGGTCCTACTCCACAGTGCCCTGCGGGCTCGGGATGGTGAAGGGAAACTGGGGCCAGCATTCAGACTGTGCAGGTTCAAGCCCTGCCCTGCCACTTAGAAGCTGAATGGCCCCCGGCAAGTTTTGCTCTATTTCTTTCATCTCAGAAGTGAGGGTTACAGCAGCAGTTTCCTCCCAGCCTGTTTCCAAGGCCAGGTTTATATTAGAAAAACGTTTCAGTCAGGTCTGCAGTGTTGTGAGTGGGGAATTTCCAACAAAGGAAAAGCCAGTGATAGTGTGCACTAATCCTCCATCCCCTTCCCAGGCGGGGCAAGAGCTCTACAACTGTGGGGAGAAAACATCAAACTGAAAAAAACACGCCTGTCAAAACTTTGAAGAGGCTGAGAAGCAAACCCAGGAGTTTCTGGAAGAGGATGGGGATGGGAGTAGAGGGGGCAGAGGAGGGAGAGAGGAGGAGCTGGTGGCAGCTTCTCAGGCTGCGTGGAGCGCACAGCTGCCTTTCCCAAAAGGTTGCCTTATCTGCTATCCTCATCCCTCAGCCTGGGAGGGGCAGCTGGGGTGTGGGCCAGCTCAGGGAGCATTGATCTGGAACCTGTGAGTTCCAGTGAAAGCAAACTTTGAAGTTCAGGGCACACAGCAGAGATTCAAGAAACGTGGGTGTAGGTCTCCGGTCTCCTGCAAAGTGCAGAGATTTCTGGGGGTAATAACAGCTCCAGTTTATAAAGCACCAGCTAGTTTTCACCCCTGACTTCATCTGCTTCCCTAAACAGGTCTGATTATCTCGCCCGCTGGTGGCAGGAGGGTCAGAGAGCTGAAGGGACATCTACAAGCTCTCATGGCCTGTGAATGTTTGTGCTGGGGAGCAACCCTGTCCAGTAGGGTGGCCAGTGGCTACCCTGGTTGGTTCCACAGCTCTGGGAATGTTCCTTGGCGCAGAAGGGAGTGGATTCTAAATTTTGTTGAACTTTAACTAATTTACATTTAATTTAAAAACCGAAGCCATGAATTCTACTGTGAAAACAACATGATTGTTTTAGTGGGACTACATTTCATTTTAACTGTTGAAAATTTAATGACTAAATTGAAACTGTTTAAAATACACATGGGAGTTTGAAGACTCAGTACATTAAAAGAAAAGAATGTAAATATATTATTAGCAATACTTTTTGATAGTGGGGATCAGATGCAGGGGTGTTCTTCTGAGCTAGGTCACTGGTTTCCTTCCTTCCTTCCTTCCTTCCTTCCTTCCTTCCTTCCTTCCTTCCTTCCTTCCTTCTTTCCTCCCTCCCTCTCTTTCTTTCTCTCTCTCTCTTTCTCTGTCTCAGTCTGTCTGTCTCTCTCTTTTGACAGAATCTCACTATGTATTTAGCCTGATCTTGCACTCATTACTTATCTCAGTCTGATCTCAAACTTGAGGAGATCCTTCTGCCTCAGCCTCCTGAGTGCTGTGATTACAGGCATGTACTGTCACTCCCAGCCTTATTTTTTTGTTTCTCCTTAAATTGCACAGGCTGGTTTTGAGCTTCTGATCCTTCTGCCTCAGCCTCCTGTGTTACAGTGCCCAGAAATAATTTTTATATTGCTTGCATGTTGAAATGACCATGTCTCGGGTTATATGAAATATTTGTGTGGCTGCTGGAAAACTCTAAGTGATCTAGTTGGTTTGCAGTATTCTTGGGTTAGGCATTATACAGCTAGAAGCTGAACACAGGATACCTGAGCCTGATCACTACATCTTACCATCAGTTTCTTGTGTACCAAGGCGGGTTGCAGACCCCCGTTTGGGGTTGAAAGAGAGAGCCAATCCTGGGCATTCTCCACAGACTAGACTCAGTGCCTGGCGTGGCAACACGTCCACCACGTGTTACCTGGAATGGCCTTGTGTATCTTCTAAACGTGCAGCCACCCAAGAGTTTCAGAACAAAAGCTCCATTCATTCCATCCTTTGTCAGCTCATTTGGCACATGACAGACACTGCTCTGGGCACTGCAGGTACAGCGGCGAACAAGAAGATCAAAGGCCCTGGCCACACGGAACTCTTACTCCACTGCAGGCAGCAAGGTTCGAAAAGAGAAATATATACAATTATGAGAACTCAGAAGGTCATGAATGCTGAGAGGAAACAGAGAAGCCAGAGAATGTAGGTGAGAGGTATTAGGGATGGTATTATTTTACTGTTGCTGCCATAACAAATTAGAGCACAAATTTAGTGGCTTAAAATAAGCAATATTCATTACCTTACAGTCATGGAGATCAGAAGTCTAAAGTGGGCCGGCAGAGACCCAGGGCAGCATCCGCACACTTTGGCTCGTGGCCCCATGTCATCCTGATTTGTGCTCCGTCTCATCTTCTCTGGTCCTACGGCTCCCGCTTTCCTCTTATGAGGCCCTGTGATTAGACTGAGCTCTGCTGCTATGCAGCTAATCTAGGGTCATCTTTTTATCTCACAATCTTTAATTTAATCATGCCTATAAAAGCTGTGACTTTTTAAAATTAAACTAGGTAAAGTAAGATAGTGACAGGTCATGAAGGTTAAGATATGGACATCTTTGGGAGAGGTGAATTATTCTAACATAGGGATTAATATTTTATTTATTGATTGATTTATCAATTGATGTGTGTGTGTGTGTGTGTGTGTGTGTGTGTGTGTGTGGTGCTGATGATTGAACTACATGAATGCTAGACAAGTGCTCTACCACTGAGTTACATTCCCAGCCTGGAACTGAGATTTCAGACAGGTTGGCCGGGGAGAGATCCTGATGTAGGGACTTGAAGAAAGTGAGGAAGGGATTCATGCAGATGGCTGGAGACGAGCCCTTCAGGTAGAGGAAGCAATATCATGTGGAAAGGCCCTATGGCCAGATGCAGCTGATATGTTTGAGAAGAGAAGCCAGAGGGGTTGGCACAAAGACATCCAGGGGCAGAGTAGCAGGAACGGAGGCCAGAGAGGTCCCATGGGTGCTGGTGTGGTTGTAACAGGTCACAGATGATTTTAAGAGACATGTGAGTGAAATGGGAAACAACTGGAAGGTTTCTCTAGACATATGCTCAATAATTAACCATGAAAAAAATTCTACAACTGACAAAATTAAAAGACAAATGCAAAATGGAGTATGAACATACACAAAGGAAATTTAAAAAAACATAGGGGAAGTATAATTTAATAGAGGGGCTGGAACATGCAAAGAATTAGGTCTTCCTTTAATGTATGAAGGGAAAGGGCTAATATCGTTACTTTTCAAGAACTCAGGTGAATCAATCAGATGAGTTCAGAATCTGGATAGAAAAACAAGCAAAGGGTGTGAACAGACCGGTCACTCACGGCAGAGAAAACACAGTTAGCTGAGTGCACAGGGGAACGTTCAGGCTATGTAGTGATCAGAAGCATGCTGTTATGGGTTAAGAACTGGTGGTCAGCTTAACGCCAGCTGGATTACATCAGCATGGCGCTGAGCATAGATGTTCCACCTGAAGAAAGTTGCCAGCATAGAGACCTGGGGGAGGAGAAGCTATTGCATTGAGGTGTTGAAGCATTGTGGGTTCTCCTGCGTGTTGCTGTTTGAGCCGTTACATTCTCCTGGAGAAGCTCTGGTCTTCACATCAAGCATTGCTTCCTGGCTCCGGAGGGGAAGATGTGTGCTGCTTGGTCTCCAGGATAAACTCGTTATGCTGGCTTCCTGGCATATACCCAACTGTGCTTGTTGTTGGGGGAGCTTGGGGCCTCCATGTCACTGAGGATGGCTGTGGTGCATCTCAGGACAGGCCTGGCTTTGTTGTGAGTGTGATTTCTTAGCTCCAGTGTAGAATCCTCAACCTACCAGCACAGCTCCTTCACCCTGCTGGCATAGACTTCTTGGCTTCCACTGCTGATCTTTGGGCCTGGCCAGCATGGATCCATAAAGAGCCTGGCATGAGTCTTTCTTGTGGGCTCTGGACTTCCAGGTGGACTTGTGGGAGGCATTGTCATGAGTTCTGGGTTTTCATCTGGACTCATGTGGGACATTGCTGTGGGATTTAGGCCCTTGCTTTGGTATTGCAGATAGATTTCTTGCAGTTTGTTGGGTTAACTCTGGGTGACCATCATAAAACAACATTATAAACTCCATGTCCTGATTCTAAATGTTCTCTGCACACCCCCCAACTACAACACATGCAAATGAGAATAACTGAATAGCTACAATTTCACATAGCAAACATCTAAAAATGAAAATCCTGGCTTGGCCAGGCAAGCTAGGCGAGCACTGGAGCCCTGGTGTTGGAAATGTGAGGTCCAGCTCTTAGAAAAACCACTTGGTGGGGATTTCAAAACTTAACCACGGGCATTCATACTGGCTCAAGAAATCTATCTTTGGCTCCCAACCCCAGGAAGTGATTCTAAGTCTGGAGAAAGCCTCATGTATTGCAGCCAAACAAGAGGACTGACTAAACGGAGAGAGAGAGGTTAAGCAGGCCATGGAGATCATTCTTCTGATACTTTTGTCAGTGATGTGAATCGAATGCAGGCACGAGCTAGGTACCATTTGAGGTGCCCAGAATACAGCTGTGAGCACAGCATCCCATGCTCCCTGCCCTCCTGAGGCAAGAAGAAAACGAATGAGCCAGGATGTGAATATGCGATATGGTGAAGAACAGAGCCCGGTTATGAGTGGGGGGACTGCAGGGTGAACGACCGTCTTAGAGTGCTAGGGACTTTCAGATTTAAAAATGGGGCAGCCCTGGACACAGAGGGAAAGTTGGCCCTGTGGGAGGGCAGCCTCTCGGCGGGGTGGCAGAACAGCCTCTCTGGGGAAGTGGTATTTGAGTAGGGACTGAATACAGGAGTGTTGGCAGAGTAGGCCCTGAGGCAGGGGTTCTCTTGGGGTAACTTGAGAGATCTCACAAGGCCAGGGAGGTGGGGAAGGAGGGAGTATAGAAGGAAGGAAGGCAGAAGGGTCAGAGGTGGAGGGAGGGGCTGGCTCCTGATTCTTTCAGAAAATGGGAGTTTGGGTTTTATTCTAAAGCAGAGTGTGTCCATGGAGGGAAATAGAGTGATGACATTTTTGCTTTGATCAAGACCACTCTGGGATGGGGGTACAGCTACACGGTTGGGAGATCACTTGGCAGGAAGTCCTGGGCTCCACTCCCAGAGAGAAGGAGGGAGTTACACTTTGCTTCCACTTACCCTGATGGCTCCTGATACCAGCATGCCTCTGACTCTTTTTGCACACTCCTCCCTTTATTTTGGCAAAGACAGAGCAATTCCTTAAGGCACAGAGCATTCAGCAGAGAATTCCAGGCAAAATTTAATTTTTCAGGAGGTCTCCATTATATCTTTTTATGATTGCCTATAGTTTACAGTGTGATATTGGCTTTCTAGTTATAGGAGTGTTATGAAGCTTCTACTGTCAATAAATGCTTTTAATTTCTTAGAAGTGAGTTTCTTTAAATAAACCTATGAAATAAATAATAGTTCAGGTGATGCTCAGACACAGTACAGCTAGAGATGGTGGTTGCTGAGTGACTGTCATTTGGGAAATGAGGTCTTAAGCCTCGATTCCTTTGGGCCCTGTGAGCTCACCACTTGAATTATTTTTCATTCATAAACCCAGGGAGCTCCCTTCATCTCCAGGCCACATTTCAGTAGCTCCCAAAGCCCCATCATCTCCCTGATTTTGCGTTTCATGCCTTTATTCATGTACTCCATGTTTACAGAGCACCTACTGTGGCCAGGGCCAATGATTCACCTTCAGTCCACAGCATCCCATTGGGAAACCTTTTGTAAGTGATAATGGAAAGGAGATTCCTAGTAATTTACTTAGCAGAACCCAGGAATAATAATTGCATGGAGATGTCTGTGGTAATGTTCCTCTCCTGTGCATGCTTATGAAAGCGAGTCCTGGAGAGGAATTGGAAGAGGAAGCCAGAGGAGAGGCTGGTCACAGCCCCTTTCCTGCCCAAGGTGCACCCACAGCAAGTTCCTCAGGTGAATATGACCTTCCAGGGGAACAAAGGCTGAGAATTAGTTACAGGTGTCTGTGGAAGATTGTGAGACTGGGCTTGGACATTAGAGAGCTTATTCCGGCAGCTGGAGATCTGGTTGGAGGGCTCGGAAGGGTGGTTAGGGTGTATTTGGGACGAGTTGTAGAAGCCCAAGTGTCTTTACTGGTACAAGAGGGTAAATAATACTGTTCTTCAGTAGTGAGCATGGATTCATAAGATAAAATGACACCAGGTCACAGGAGCATAGCCAGCTGGATTGTCACAGGATGCAAGGTCAGCCTGAACCTGCCATCTGAGCTTGGTGACAGCTGGGCAGTGTATGCTGGTTCTGGGGGAGAGGTGGCTCTCTACCTTCCAGCCCTCGAGGAGTGGGAGCTCCAAACTTGGACACTTCGAGGAGATGGTGTGACTCTCAGAGACAGAGGTTCACTCTGGCACTCTGGGCAGGGTGAGTGCTATAACTCCACAACAGAAGTCACAAGGACACTCCACCAAAGCGACTGCCATGAGCCACTTTGTACCGTGGTAGCTGTGTATCTTGTGCTGGGTCAGGGTGGTGGATCACAGCAGGGGCTTCAGAAATCACGATAAATGAAATGATGCCTTCCTGGGTGCACAAGGGTGACCATAAACATACAAATGCTTTTCAATAGCGAAAGGCTCTTATAATGATTGCATGGAAGGGTCACATGCGCTAACGGTGGGTGTGGAAATGCTGCATGAGCTATCAGCTTTGGGGTATGCAACTGGCTTACTGCTATGCTCCTGCAGGTATGCTGATGGCATCCTCAGACTCTCAGTCTAGTGCTCTCGCTCTGTACTTGCTGTGGCCTTGTGTTTCTGCCCAATCTGGGGAAGGGGCCGACTCCTACATGGCTATGGGAAAAGAGCATCATAGACACAAGCCCCTGTATTAGGCTGCCTTCTGTTACTGTCATGAAGTACCTTAGGGTGGATATTTGAAAAATATAAGAGACTGATTTGGCTCACAGTTCTGAAGGCTCAAGAGCATGGTGCCAGTGTTAACTCTGGTTAGGACTTTATGGTATGTGACATCATAGTGGAGAGAAAGAAAATGAAGCAAGAAGCCAGAGTATGATTCTGTCTTTCCGGGCCCCAATGTTTAAAGGTTCCACCAGCTTCTTCCATCCCACACTGGGGATCAAGCTTTTTCTTTTTCCTGTGGATTGAGCTTGCCAGCTACATCCCCAGCCCTTTTAAATTTATCAAGACGCTGACACAGCGTCTTGATAAATTTCCCAGGCTGGCTTCAAACTTGCAATTTTCCTCCTTCAGCCTCCCAGAGTGCTGAGATTAGAGACCAAGCTTTTGACACATGAACTTTTGGTGACATCCAAATCCTGGCAATGTCTTTGCCAGTCCCTTGTATCACGCCTGGCCGTGGAGGTCCCAGATCTCTTTCTTTCCTTTGATTTTTTTCTTGGGCCCAGATGACAAGTTCTACCTGCTCTGTTTTGAGAGGGCTCAGAAAATAAGAGCCCATGAATGCTGAAGTCATGGTATAGTGCTCTTGTGGACCTGGCTCAAGTCCTGGCCAGGTCTCTTGCTGGGTATGTCACCTTTAGAAAACCTCCGTGTCAGCATACATCCTCCAAGAGACAAGCAATGCTTAGGAGCTTAGTGTGTGTGTGTGTGTGTGTGTGTGTGTGTGTGTGTGTGTGTGTTTTATTAGCAAAAGCCCTGTGTGGGAGGATTCAGACTGACGCAAGCCTGACCTGAAGAAGCAGAGGACAGAAAGGCCTGGGTCAAGGGGAAAGGCCTGGGTCAAGCTGGGGATTGAACTCAGGGCCTTTCACTTGCTACTCAGCACTCCACTACCCAGCTACATCCTTGGCCTGTTTTTATTAAAAAAATTTTTTTTGAGAGCATCATGCTAAGTTGCCTAGGCTGGTCTCGAACTGGCAACCCTCCTGCTTCAGCCTCCCAAGGAGCCCAGGTTGTCGGCTTGCACCAATGCTCCTGGGACTCAGCACATTTTAACTATTGCTATTACCCAAATACTTTGGAGGCCAACAAGACAATTTTGGTTACCCAGTATTCCTTGAATTAGAGGATGTGGACTTCAATGTCCTGTGAATGTGTGATGTGGGCCAGATGATGGCAGGGATGATGCTAAGTGAGGGCGCACATGTTCCTTCTTAAAGGTGCTGAGGCATAGCAGCAGGATTCAGTCAATGCAAAAGCATGTGGGAACTGGATTTGGTCTCTGCCCCTCCACCTGGAACCATCTGGCTAGGCAGAGTGTTACAATGTAGAGTGATTCTTGATGTCCAGAGTTTTAGCAAGTTTCAAAGTCAATTTAATTAAAAACAAAACACAACAAAACTGTTGTGTTGACTTTTCCCCTTACCAACTAATTTAGGATGTATTTGGTCCCTTGGTTAGAGGGGTATATGACTGGTGAATTTCTGGGTTTGTATACAGCTTTGGTGTTGGTTTCTTTTAGGGGTTCAGAATATGGATGGGGGCACTTGTAATCTCGGCTCTTCCACTTGCCAGCAGTGTATGATCATGGGCAGTGTATGACATCCCTTGTAACTCAGCTTCCCAGCCTGTAAAATGGAGATAATATTAGGGCTGCTATGAGCCTTTGGTGCCTGGAAGGTTATTTGACCAGTTCCTAGAACACAGCAGGGCTGGAGAAGTGTGATGATTCAGGGCCAGGGAGAGAGGACACATTTGGTTGGCTTTTCTTCATCATTTTATTTCATGCAAGTTTGAAACTTAATGATCAGTATAACACCCAAACAAGAATGAGTTTCTCTTACCCCGGTGATATAATCATATATAATAATGCCACTTACATAAGCTTCCCTTCCTCCTTGCTAATGCCACCCACACTCTGCTCTACTTCATGCTGCTAAAGAACTTTTCTCCCAGAGGGAAAAAGACACCCAACTTTATATTAATTACCACTTGAAAGCAGATGCCAATGGGGGGTGCTGGAAAAGGTGGGTTTGGCAGAGCTGTTTTCTTGCAAAGGCCAAAGTCTGGAAGCCTGAAGGTGGCCTGGGGACCTCAAAGGAATCAGAGGACTCACAGACCTGGAAGCAAACAGGGGCCTCCCCTGGATTAGGCAGGCTCAACCTATACTGTGCGGAAAGGTGTCCACAAACCAGCCCTCTGCAGACAAATGCAGAGGTGTTGTTTCCGTTATTTCTTTGTTTCTTTCCTTAGATTGCAGCCATTTTCTACATACTCATTACATACTGTGGAAAATGTAGAGAATAAAAGGGAACAAAATACAAATGTAAAAATGAGCTGAAAGTGTCAGAAGTTTATTACAGACTCCTTAAGGGGCTTCCTGAGATTGTACTGGCCCACTGAATAAGGATGTTCCAGGGGCGGGTCAGGTATGGCTGTGTCTGGGGCTCAAACATTATTGGTAGAGTGCTGTCTTTCTTGCTCACTCGATCCATTTCTCTAGTTGGGGGAAAACTTGGACACCATCAAGCCTAAATGAATAGTTACCTACTGGAAAACCCTGTTGGAAAAGAAAGCCATTTATCAGTGCTGAGAGTCTCAGGGAGGAACTTGATTGGTTGGATATGTATCACATGTGCTTCCTTGGGCCTATCTCTGTGCCTGGAAATGAGGGGCTCTGATTGGTCATGTGCCTGGGCCATTTTCCTGAGTGGGTAGGGATCAAGGAAAGTCCTGGATGAAATAGGTTTCTTCATAAAGGAAGAGAAGAAAGAGGTGAAAGAAAAAGGTGTAAATTGATGAAAACAATAGGTGTCACTATGTAAGAAGCAAATGCAAGCTTCCAATACCAGCCAGAAATGATGACTGCAGATGTCTTATAAATATCCTCCAGAATCACCTCCCCCTTACATGTCTATATTTATAAGCATATTTTGGACAAATAGAAAATTGAAATGTCACTGAAAACTTTTATAAGCTGATTTTGACTGCCTCATTTGTAAGAATCAGGTATTTTGAAATATAATTGGTATATTTCAATTTGATATAGACAAACAAAAATAACATTTACTGTTGGCTAAGATTAACAGTAAGAGTTTTAAGATTTTAGGTTTAGGGCTGGGCATCATGGTACATGCCTGTAACTCCAGTGATAGGAGACTGAGGCAGGAGAATCACCACAATTCAAGGTCAGCCTGGGCTACTTAGCAAGACCCTATCTCAAATAAAAAAGGTTAGATTTGTGGGAGTTGTGAGATTAAGGAATAATAATTCATTAGATGTCTTTTTATGATACCCTGTAGTCCTTCTTTGGAGTTCTTGCATAATCATTTTCAATTATTTGAAATGTCTTATTTGAAATAATTTTATTAGACAGGTGTGGTGGTATGTGCCTGTAATCCCAGCACTTAGGAGGCTGAGGAAGGGGGATTGTTATGAGTTCAAGGTCATCCTGGGCTACAAAGTAAGCTCAAGTTCAGCCTGAACTGCACAGTGAGACTCTGTCTCAAAAAGACTATATATATATTGGACTATTTCAGACACATTAAAAACTATAGACTCATATAAGGTATCGTTTACTCACCCCTCAGTTTAAGAATTGTAATACAACAAATACGATTAACTCCTTTAGGGTCTTTTCTCTTTTCAGTACTGGGGCTCGACTGTAGGTTTTGCACACTCTAGGCAAGCTTCTACAACCCCAGTCCTTGAGATGGGATCTCATTAAGTTGCTCAGTAAGGCTGGCCTGGAATTCATGATCTTCCTGCTTCCACCTCCTGAGTAGTTGGTACTCTATGATTCAGGTGCACCTCCAGTCCTATTTTATTTTATTACTTAATTTTGAAGACAGGCTCTTGCAGTCCTTCCATCTCAGCCTCCCGAGTAGCTGAGATTACAGGTGTGTGTCACCACAGCCAGCCTTACTGTTTTTCTCTGTTGCCATCAGTGTTCATTTGTTATTGTTAACATTCACTGTACTCTATAATGATTTATTTCCCCATTTCTCCATAGGTGAGCATTTAGATTATTTCTGTCTTTCTGCTATTATGTACAGTATCACAGTAAGTTTTCTTATAGGTGTCCTCTTGGGAAAACAGATGCTGCTTCCTTATGCCCATGTCCTTTGGCAGGGGGACCCCTTCTGGGGTGTGGGGTCTACATATCTTCAGCTTTACTCAATTTTACCAAATTGTTGTGCAGGGCAGTTGTACCAATTTACTCTCTTACTGGCAGTATGTGAGAATTCTTGTTTCTATAACTTTTTTTTAGTTTAATTTTTATTTTAAAGGGAATAAAATGAAACAATAAAACAGAACAGAACAAAAAACAATGAGAACAATATTGGATTTCAAAAGCCAGACAGTAGGAAATCCCCCGTAGTTACTATATTGCGTATTGTTAGCCTTTACATAGATGCTCAGGTACTGACTTTAGGCCTTTAAAGTCAATCAAACAATACAAGCATTAAGTTGTGTCTTTAATTTAGTTGCTATCATCTCAGCCTGTGTTCCTCTGAATCAGCTGGTTGCTTTGGGCGGGGAGGGGAGGCTCTTTTTCTCTCCTGGCTGATTTGACTGCCTTTGGCTCATGGGAGGGCATGGCTTGGCTTTTGGTTCTTTCTTGGCTGATGCCTAAGTTTTAAATTTTGGCATGATCTAGTTGCCTAGCCCTGGCTCCAACTTGTGATCCTCCTGCCTCAGATCTCTAAAGGTGCTAAATGCAAAGCTTGCAAAGCTATTCCCAAAGTGGACAATAGAAGAAAAAGAGTCTTAATCTAACTCCACTTTACTGGAGGTGGGGAAAGGTGATGTCTGAATTCAGCCTCTAGAATGTTCAAGATATATTGTGACTGCTATAGTGATGACTCTCATTCAATAAGAATATTTTAGGCTTAGCTGGGTATAGTGATGCATGCTATAATCCTAGCACTCTGGGAGGCTGAGGCAGGTGGATTGCATGTTCCAGCTTAGACTGGGTAATTTAGAGTTTCTCTGTCACAAAATAAAAGGTAAAAAATGCCTGGGCGTGTAACTCAGTGTGAAGGCCCTGGGTTCAGTCCCCAGTACTGCTGAAGCACACCTCTGGGATGTTCTGCTCATCCATAAACTTTCTACAAGGTTTTGAACCAAGGTTTTTTTTTCCCATTGATATTCACTTCTGAGATCATCTGATGCCCACCTCCTCTTCTTCCACCAGTCCCACCACCACCACCTCCACCACCATTATCATCATCACACATTGATTTAATTCAAGCGTAGACTGGAATGCATCATGCCAACCATTAAAAACAACTAACGTTTATTGAAGGCTTAGTTGGCGAGTGTTTTCATGCATGTTGTATCATACTGTCCTTCTCCAGACTCGGGAAGTAGGCACCTCTGTTACAGCAGAGCTGGGGTTTAAGCCCGGATCTCTCCAATGTCAATGTCTTATTCTTTACTAATGCTCTACCAACACAGTTCTGTTAGTTTCCTTACTCATTTTTTCCCTAAATATTTGCTGAGCACCTATTAAGTGCTATGCACTGTGCTGATGATATGGGCTAAAAAGATAGATGTTTACAGTCCCCTATGATTCTAATCCATAAAAGGGGATAATACAACCTATATCTCAGAGCGGCTGTCAGGAGCAGGGAGATATGTGCCTGGCATATACTAGATGCTCAATAAATGTTGGCACCTGATCTTCTTTCTTCCCAAGAGCTGTACCATCATTCTTGAAGTTGGTAGGGAAAGTTTGGGGCTAATTCTAAGAGGCTATGTTCTTCTGCTAGAAAAAGGATGTGCTTTCCTCATTAAAATTCATGCACCCATCACCAACCCATTGGATCAGATGCTCATTTTCCTGGCCAAGGGCTAGGGGTTCAGCTCAGCAGCACAAGCCCTGCCTGGCAAGTGCAAGGTCTTGAGTTCAATTCCTGGTACCAAAACAAAACAAAAGAAAACAAAACAAAACAACAAAAACAAATTTCATTTTCCTGGCCAGAACTCAGGCTTGTGCTCTCTTCTTCCTCCTCAGCCCAGTAATGTCTCAGAATATGTGTGACTGAAAACAACCAAGCATGCTGGACAATGCTTTAGGAAGCTCTTTGTACAATTTTGTGAGTGAAAAGTGAGGAAATATGGGTTCAGGTAACTTTGAGACTCAGAGAGGAAGACAAGGAAATCTGCAGCTTGGGAGGACAGGTTTGTAAGGGGAACAAGGGATAAACACCAACCAATGTCTACTTAGGGGTATTTTCCTTCAAGCATCTGGAAACTTTGAAGAACCTGGTTAGGAAAAAATCTACATTTTAGGAATCCAGGCAGATATTTAAGTAAATCGCATCTTTGAAGGCTTTAACTCGAGCTTCATTGGCTGCTTGTGAGTTATTTCTTTTTCGGGTTCGATTTTAAAGATTTCCTCCCAACCCCCACAGGAAGAAGGTTTAACTCTGCAACACAATCAATGCACTGAAACCCAAATTGGAAATCTCTTTCACTACACAAGAGGCTCAGAAGAAATGGTACAGGGAAACTGAATTTCTTTACATAGCCTCTGCAGAAGCAACATCTGGATTGCAGGACTGAGCTAGTGTAACTGGAGTGTGACTGCTATGCCCAGGAACTCCTTGGTCACCTGTTACTGTGAGCAGGGTCACTTGACCTATCAGGGTCTTAATTTCCTTGAATGTAGAAGTTGATCATGAAAAGCCATATACCATGGGGTAGTGCTTGGGCAGGGTTTAAATGAAATACAATTCAAAAATTCTTAGTGTGGTATCCTAACCTTTCTTACCGAGCAGTCTTATACTCATATAGCAGTGAACAGGAAGTGGGTTGCTGCAAATCCCACTCCTTGATCTGCTACCCTTGAGATATTGGGAAAGTTAACCCTTTTTTGGAGACACTCTTTCCTCTTGACTTGGCATAGGAGGGAAACTAGGGGAAAAGTTGGGAAAATTTCAAGTCCCAAAGAGATAGTTAATAATATCCTACATATACTTATATACCATTGAACATACATGTACTATTTTACATATCTATAGGCACTATATAATATATATGCAACATCAGCCAATGTATATTATATAACACGTAGCATATTGGCTGTTATTTATTAGTATATGCAATATATAGCATATGTAATATTATATATTGGGCACCATATCTAGTATTTATAGGATATACAACAGCATCCTAGATACTATATATTTTACAGTGCATATAAAGTGCATATACTATATATTTACTGTGCATATAATACACAGTAGAGCATATAAGCACTATATAGTACATGTGTTATATGTGCTATTCATATTCCTTGACTATTCACTGAATAGCACATAAATGTACAATATTGTATTCATATTTTACAGTATATATGTTACACATAGTATATATGATATATGCCACATATATTAATACTACATACTATATTATATATAATATATACCAGTATACATAATACATATTAGTATGTAGGCACTTTTCATCTGTGGCATATAATATGACACTATATACTACATATATTATATATTATATATCATATATATGTACTTTCTATATAGTCTTAACACATGCTATGCAATGTGTCATCTTAGTCTCTTTTCTCTTCTGCAGGGAAAAATACCTGCAACTTTAAGAAGGAGAAATTTATTGTGGCCCCCATTTCAAAAATTTCAAAAATTGCCTGGTCGGTGGCATGGTGGAAGGGCCTACTGCTTACCTCATGGTGGCCTAAAAGCAGAGACAGGAGGGAAGAACCCAGGAGGGAGACGCAGCCTTCCAGATCACACCCCCAGTGACCCTACGTTTTCTGACTAGACCTCACTTCCTGACAGCGGGTCAGCTGTAAGCCCCACAGTCCAATAGGCTTCCCAGTACCCCTTCCATGAGTACATGAGGCTCTTGGGGAATATCTACATATGAACCCTAACCCATGCTCTGGATAAGTAGCAGAGATAAAAGTAAATGAGGGAGCCTAAGTGATACATGTACAGATGCAGCGGCTGGTGAGGTATAAGTGCCCTGACACCTGCTGTTTTTCATCTTTTCTCAAAGACTTCGCCTCATCTTTGCTGGGAATTCCTGGGAATTCTCCTCTCCGCCCCCTAAAGATCTGAGAGTCACTGTGCTCTTTTCTCCCACCTTCCTCCTCATGTTCTGGCCACGTCCAGGCCTTTGGCCACCTCTCACCTGCAAAGCAAGGCTGGGTCTGTCCCTATTGTGTGATTCCAGCCCTGCCCTAGTCCTGACCCCTCCACTGCCTGCCCAGAGAACGTTGGTGGCCCTCACTGCTTCGTCTGCTGCCTCCCCTCTCTCGGTAATCTACTCTTCACACAGCACTGACCTTTATAGGAGCAAATCAGACCATGTTACCTGCTGAACATTTTCCCTGGCTTCTCTAGCACATTTAGATAAAGTCTGAATGCCTTCCCATGGCCCCTGGAGGAGTCACTCCTGACACTTGTAGCAATACTACCCCGGCTTGCTTGGCTCACTTTGTTACCTCATAGAGGGGACTATTCAGATTGCATTCCCATTTTATAGATGGAGAAATTGAGGCCCACAGAGATTATAATTATATGTCATTATATCACTTATTGTAGGATAGTAAGTGGGAGAATCAGGATTTGAATTCAGATCTATTTTAAATTTTACTAAATCCCATCCATTTTAATGATTTTTAGTAAATTTTAGAAAGTCCACCCAAGTGCAGTGGCACATGCCTAGTGTTCCAGAGTTTAAGTGGGAGGGTCATTTGAGCCCAGGAATTTGAGGCTAGTTTGTGTTACCTAGTGACATCCTGTTAAAAGCAAAAATAACCAAAATGGAGACCAACAATACTGTGTAGCTCATTGGCTATTTAATAATGACTGTGAATTAATACCCATACAGCCCTGAGACCCTCAGCTGGTCTCTCTTTGTGGTATTTTATGGTAAGAGTGGGAAGAGAGCAGAAAAAAGGTGAAAAAAGAGAATATACATGTGGACTCTTAGCACCAAGTAAGATAAAAGACTTACTATATGAATGGTAAGACAGAAAAAGAGGCAGTGAAACAAGTGTGTGACTTCCTCTGTCAGGTTCCGGGCAGGCACTGTGCCAGGCACTGGGATACTAGGGAACTCAGGGAACTCATTGTTCTGTGAGTACAAGGTCACGGAAGCTAGTAAGGAAAAGAAAATACACTGTCAGTGTTGGTTACCATCTGCTGGATGTTTGCTGTGTACAAGGCACAGTGACTACCCCTTATCTACATTATTTTACGTAACCTTCCTAATAATCCTCGGGGAGCAGGACTGTTATTACCTTTATTTTACAGGAAACTTAGGCTCAGAATGGTTAAGTAACTCAGCTGAGGTCAGGAAGTTAGTTAGTGACAAGTATCAAGTTAAAAATACTTAAAAAATTGCAGGGTCATAGAATGGTTGGCTGTCTATCACCAGAAGAGAGAAAAAAAGTGATGGTTAGTCACGTTTTTCCAGTGCTGGCCACCAAATGGCACTGCCAACCTAGGACAGTTTGGTTGCTGTTAGTGGTAATCAGCTCTGTAGAGCTGGGGCTGGGAGTTTGCAAAGTGTATTTTCTACGCTGCTCTTCCCGCTGGGCTTCCTATCTGCGGGTCAGAAGGTGAAGATGGATGGAGACTTCTGCAGTTGTCAGAGGAGCAGAGTGGGGGGCTCTAGATTCTAATATCCCAAGAGAGACATAGCTTTGTGAAGTGTCACCCTAGTGGCACTGGATCCCCTTTGACCATTCCACGGATGACTGCAGCAGTGTCTCCAATGGCTTGGCCGTGGGTGGAGGCACACAAGGTTCAGCCTAGGAGCACTAACCATTTCTGTTGTTAGTTCATTTTGTCCCCTGGACCTCTTTTCCCGATTTCTCTTCCATTCCTCTGCAAAGCCTTGTAACCAGTTCCTCTGTTTGATGTACCTAAAGTACGCTCTGTGGGTGCCATTGCTTCTGAGATACAGGCACACTGGTAGAACACCACTGGTCTTAGAAGGGGGTGAGGTAATGACAAATTCTCCACTTCTATGTGGAGAACCATATAGCCAACCTTACTTTTACATTTGACAGGCCTATGACAGTCATTAAATTATACTCATTAATTATTAATATTTGTGGCCTAATGCATTGAGCATAGCTGGTTATGCTTGCATGTCTGGAAATCAGTGTTAAGAGTTACTCTGGGACTTTTGTTTTTAAATTTGTCCTGAAGATGGACTGAGATGAACCAGTGATATGCTGAGTTAACTTCATTGGACATCAGCTCAGGAATTCTGATTTTTTTCTGTCCTTCTCTGGTCTTTTATATGAAGTTAGAATCCTCAGGGAGCAGACAAGGCAGGAACTCAGTGACACTGTTCACTTCCCTTCCTCCGTAGTCCCCCAGGCCTCCAGCTCTGTGCTCCAGTTTACAGAGCCCATGCAAATCCTGTGGAAGCGCATGCCAGAGTTTTACAGGTGACATCAGAGAGGGGTGACAGAACTGGAGGGAAGAAGCACCCAGGCACAGTTGCTGAACCATCTCCTGAGGTCTCAACAGCCTCCTGAATCCTGCTGATTACTTTAAGCAAAGCTCTTCAGGCTCTCTGCGGGAACTTCTCTCTAAGTGACTACAATCAGGTTAGCAGGCGGCAGAGGAAACAAGGCTGAACAATGGGTTTTCTGTTCAGGTTTATTCCTATCAGCGAGAAGCTCTACATCTGGCTTTTTCCCCGCCTGGCTTGGACATGAAGGGAAGAATTGAGTCACTCTCCTGAGGAGAAAAATAGGCCATTATTGCCCAAAGGAGGCACCTGTCCTAGATTTGAAGGATGCATTTTTGTCTTGGACGGCTTCGTGGTCTCAGTGGTATGGCCTGTTGGCATCACCCCAGCCCCAGGTACCCAGCAAGGCAGTGAATGTGATGATGGATTCTTCATGGGGCCCGATTCCCAGGAGCTGGAACCTGAAGTTCCCTGCATTGTGTACTGTCTCTATTTTTCCCAGTTCCTCACTAGAGAAATTCTGCTTCCTAATATCACAGCCTCACCATTTCATTTATCAAAACCATACTGGTTCTCATCAAGCTGATCTGGAATCAGTTGTATAACTCCTGCCGTGATTTTAATATGGTTTATTCCCCAAATTTTCATGGGCTGGGAGATTGGTGCCCTGCATGGTGGCCTTGAGGTGAAACCTGCAGGCCATGGGGACTACTGGAAAATTAGGGCCTAGGGGCTCCATCCTTATGAGTGGGCTGGGTCAGGTCTCATGGCTAGATTAGTTCTTGGGTGAACAGACTGTAATAAAGCAACACCACCCTACTCCTTGGCTTCTTCTTTATGTAGTTGGCTCCCTTTTTGTCTCTTTACCTTGCTTTGATACAGCAAGGGGCCTCTCACTGAGATGCTTGCATCATGCTGCTTGGGTCCTCCAGTTATCAGAACTGAGTTAAACAAACCTCTTTACCTAGGTATTTGGTTTTAGCAACACAGAACAGACTGAGACAACCCTTTTCCTCAAGCCAGGCAGTTAGCACTCAGGTCTTCATGGGACCTCATCATGGAACTTGTGACGCTGAGGGGGTCACTCGACCTCTGGGAACCTCAATTTCTCCTGTAAAGTTGAGATGGCAGATTCCTGGACCCTATGCAGAAGCAGCGCTTTTTGTGCAAATTGTCCTGGTGGAGAAACTGAGGCTTGCAGAGCCTGTGCCACTTAACACCACAGAGTGGAGGTGAGGATCAGAAGGCAGACGTGATGCAAAGTTGGGAAAACTGTAGCACTCAGCTGTCAGCGTCTGTGCCTGTCTGTTCTCCGTACCTTGGGAACTGTGGCAGTGCACCCAAAGAAGTGACACTGTATCTCTAAGTGTGAGATTTTATTTACCAATCATTGGTCAACCCTTGGATGTCACTTGGCCTGTTTCACTTCCTGACATCTCTCATACATTCACGTGTAGAGGTCTCCTGTATTCCAGGCAGTGTCTGTCAAGCTTCAGCACGCATATAATTCACAGGGCCAGTGAGTCCTCTTTTTCCACCAATGGCCAAGTCATGCCATAGACCTGGTGGGACACTCCCATTTTGAGTAACAAGAGTCTAGGGATTATGGCATCTTTTTTGAAAGCTCTCTTGAGGTTAAGCCCACTTCTACCTTCTCAGGTTGGTTCCATTGTCTATAGATTCATGAGATCTACTGACTCAACAGACATTGTACAGAGCTCACTGTAGTGGAGACCTGCTGTAGGAAAGTCCCATTGCATTTGCTTCTGAGGTTGGCAGCGAACCTCAGGGGAGCACATAGCACCCTGCTGGCTGTAAACATCACACAACACAAGTGTAATCTCTGGCACTGGCAAGGGCATAAATGGCTATTTTACTTGCTTATTTATGTGCAAAAATTAGTCCCAGCTCATTTTTGTCTTTCAAAACAAAAACACTGACCCTTAGTAAATGTTCAAATAGTTAAAAATGCCTGCAGTGAATGGGAATTTAAGCAACTCCCTTGGTCAGATGCCCATCACTCCACACTTCAGAAAAATGAATCCTAACATTCTGCAGAAGCTCTTCTTCCCAATGTGCTTTGATTTCTTCTCACATAGAGCTAAACTCACTACCCGAGACTAAATGAGCCTCCTATCGTCTTGTCTCATGAGTTCAGATTTATGAGGGGAGTGTGGAAATAGAAGTCCTCAGATGCTGCTGGTTGGCGTTCTATAAACTGAAAAGACTGCACTGATCCCTTTCATTCCCAAGTATCATAGTGAGTCCAGATCTCCTGCTGTTTATTTAGAGAGGCCAAGCAGTCCCTGTGAGTTCAAGACCCTTGTATCTCTGCTTCCCCTGTACCTCTGAGAAGTGGCCACAGAGGGTCACCAAATCATTCGGACACACTCAAGTCCAGTGTCAGAGCACTGGGTAACTAAAAAAACCCAGACAGCAGAAGATACAAAATATTTTTTTGTGCTTTTGCATTAGGAAACATTTGGAAGAATCATTTTTTCCATGAATTTTTTTCTCCCTCCCTGTGTCTCTCTCCCTTCTGTCTTCTTTTACCTGTATTTGCCGTTTGGTCTCATACCCATATGGTGGTGACCAGACTAGAACAGGGAAAGGTGTCCAAAAGAAGGAAAAGGAAAAAGCAATAGGTTTTTATGCTTTTTGAAGGTGTGAGTACCAGGATTTCAGGCTTTTCTTTCCCTCTCTACAACACAAGGAAGTAGGAAGACAAAGAACCCCTGCAGAGCTTGACACAAGATGAGCAAAATTTTGGATTTTCCTGGGGTGGGGCGGGGGAACTCATGCTGATTTACAAGCAGGTCATGTGTTGTGAGGAGTTTGAAGGAGTTCAAAATGTATCACTAGCTATCTAGACATTTGTCAAAACAGCTGAACTCAATGAAATGGAAAGGATGAGCGAAAGAACTGGTCTGGGGAAAGGAGTTTGAAATGGGCTCTCTTGTGTCAGAATTTTTCCACCAAGACAGAGACAAGCTTTTAGCTGTATGAGGTAAAGCCTTTCGCGAAATGAGAAACCAACCGACCTTGGAAAAGGGTGTTTCATTTCATCTTGAAGGGCAGGTGGGTTGTCATCTCTGGGTGTGTGGTCAAGCTTCTTATTTTCATACCTGGGTCAGTATTCTTTGTCAGTGTCCCGAGAAGGGTCCAGGGGGCATCTGTCAGATTTAAGAATTTAATGCCCACCTTGTGGATACGAAGGGGTAGGGTCAGGACAGCTTGGCTGATAGCATCACCAGGAATCATCACAGAGAGGAGAGATAATTTCCCGAAAAGGAAGGGGTGCTGGTCAAGTGAAACCAAATGCACCTTCTACCCTTGGAGCAAGAAATATGGGCCTCTGTAATGTCCCAGCCGCCCAGGTGGCTGAGGACTTGACTTTCCAAGCCTTGTTTGTTATCAGTGCATCTGTGCTTCTAAAACAAAACATCCATATCCTATGAAAGTGGCAGTTCCCATTCGGCAGCCACCATGAAAACACTCAGGGAGTGCAAAAATCATTAATGCAGGCTGAAACCATTAAACAGAACATGGCTGGCGAGAATGGGGAGCCAGCTTCAAACTATTTCCTCATAAGTCAATCGTTAACCCGTAGTAAGTTACCTTCGGAATGGAGGAAAGGCAGACAGCAGCTTAATTAGGTGATCACACCTATTATCCTATGCTTCCTCTTAGGAGCGTGGAGAATGTCATAGTGATACCGGCACAGTAATATTGCCCCAACCACGGGAATGTTGTAACCATGGGAAACAATCCAATCAGTCTAAATTGAGAAGCAACATGAAAAATAACTCGCCTAAATTTCTCAAAAATATGTGTTATAGAAACAGACAAGGAAGCTAAACAGTGGTACACCCCTGTGATTCTAGCATTCTAGGAGGCTGAGGCTGGAGGATCACAAATTTAAGCACAGTCTGACTAACTTAGCGACCGTGCTAAGCTCACAGGTTTAGCAGACTCTGTGTCAAAGGAAAAAAAAAGGAGTAGGGATGTATCTCGATGAGAAGTCCTTGTGTTCAGTCTCCAGTACCAAAACAAACAAACACGCAAACAAACATTTGGGAAATATTCTAGATAAAAGTGCAAGATAATTAATTATGATATATGATTTCTTATTGGGTTCTGGATGAAAGAAACCCAAATTAGCTCTAAAGATATTTGTAGGGACAATGGGGAAAATTGGAATATTGAATAATAATGGTGTTGTATGACTACTGAGTCTCCAGGGTGTGAGAACTGTGCTGTTTTTGTGGTTAACATGTTAAACTCTTTAGGACTGAAGTATGTGCAATCTATTCTCAAATGTTTTAGCAAAATGTAGAAAGGAACACAAGTATTTATGTGTGTATGGAGAGTGATTAGAAAAAGTGACAACATGTAAATAATTGGTCAAATCTAAATGAGGGCTGTATGATAGCTTACTGTACTATTTCTACAAAATTTCTATAAATGCAACATTTGTATTAAAAGCTGGGAAATAAAAAAGTATCTGCGGTTCTGGTATTGGGGATCTTTTCTTCATCCTATTTATTTATTTATTTATTTATTTATTTATTTTGAGACAGTGTCTTTCTATGTAGTTCAGGCTTCCCACGAACTCACTATACATTGTAGGCTGGCCTCGAACCCCTGGAAATTCTCCTGCCTCAGCTTCCTGAGTACTGGGATTACAGCGTGCACCACCATGCCCACCAATTAGCAACTGTTTACCGTACTGATCTCTGCGAGCAGCAGCCCTGATAGGAGTCAGGGTTTCATGGTCAGAGTTATTGGCATCTTTAGTCATTAGCTGAACTGAGCTTAAAAGATGTGTCTAGAAGCCCAACTGGAGACAGAAATTGACAGATGCTGCCTGGGAAGATGGATTTCGAAGTGGCTGATAGTAAATTTCTGAGCCCAAGCTTTAATGGTTGGCTTCCACAATTTCCAGGTGATCTGAGTAGTGAAACTTGATCCTAGAATTGAAAATCAGTTTATGTCAGCAATACAGGAACCCCAGAAATTGTAAAGAAAAAAACTGACTGGTGCTATCATACATTAGTAAAAATTCTGAGACACAAGATGGATAACGGGAACATGCTTGAAACTCATGGGAAGGGTTACTGTCTTTAATACACAGTTAGTTTAAAATAAGAACAACAGCAAACTCAAAATGAAACAACCCTTTAAGACATTGGGCCAACGGAGATAAACAGGCAGTTCACAAAACAAAGCAAACAAATGACCAATGTCTGAAGCTGTGTATAACTTTCTAGTATTTATAGATTTCTAATTTTCATTTAAAATGAAATACAATTATTCATTTATCAGACTGAACAAAATTAAAGCAGCTGATACCATCTAGAATGGGAAAAGGGAATAAGAAAGGATTAGATTTTTTTTGTGTGTGACAAATTATCACCACTTTTTAGGAAAGGCTTTTTCTATTACAATAAAAACGCACATACATGTTGGCATAGAAATTCCATCTTGGCAGAACACATATGGCAAGAGCAGAAGCCTCAGCAGTTAAGGGTACAGGTCAGTAGCTGAGTACATGTTGTGGTAGATTGTTACTAATAGCAGCAGGAAGCAACAACAAACCGAAAACAGAGACGTCTGAGTGACTGCTGATAGGGGAGTGGTTGACCAGATCATGGTGCATCCAGTTCTGTAGAGCAGTCAGCTCATTCAGTCACTCTCTTCCCATTTATTGTTTGAGCATTTGCTATGTATCAGGCATGCTATAGACACTGGGAACAGGGCAGTGAGCAATACAGGCTTAGTTCCCTTATCACTCTAGGGTGTTTGTGTCTGTGTGTTTGGACGTGTGTGTGTGTGTGTGTGTGTGTGTGTGTGTGAAGAGAGAAACTATAAGCAATGATGAAATAGAGCAGAAAATTTCCAATAGTGATCCATAGCACAAGGGAAAAAACAAGAAGACTAATAAACAAAGGTCCAGAGAGAGACTGGATGGAACCACGTTGGGTGAGGCGGTCTGGGAGGTTTCTCTCAGGAGATAACACCTGAGCAGAGGCTGGAATGACAGCAAGGAGCCAGGTGTGAGAAAAGTGTTCCAGGCAGAGATTAGCAATGTGAAGGCCCTGGAGCAGGAGTCTGTGTTTAAGGAGGAAGAGGGGCGTGAATGGAACACTGTAGCAGAGGTGGAGAGTAGTATGAATTAGAGAGGAAGATGGGGGCAGGTCTTGAAGGGCTTTGAAGCGTATATGAGGTTTAATTTTGTATATGGAATAGGAGTTAAAAATTAACCAACTGGCTGCGGGCTTAGCTCAGCAGCATCAGTGCCTGCCTTGCAAGCATGTGGTCGTGAGTTTGATCCCCGATACTGATAAAAAAAAATTTAACCAACCATACCCAGGGTATCTATCTGAACAACTATATTTTACCTGTTACTACCTATGTTCTCACTGATGTTGCTTCTGACGTCTACACCTACATCTATACCCATCCGACTGTTCAGTGCTACTCAATTCAGTTAGTGGGAAACCAAGGATTTTTAGAACAACTTTGGTCAACTTTTTCAATCATAAATTTTGTAAATGTAGATATGTATAAGGTATTTCCTGTGAAAATCTAGCATCTATGTTAAATTGCAATTGTAAAATCACATGCTGAATTTTAAGAGTATAAATATCTCATCAATAATCTTAAAATATTGATACATTATAGTTTTTAGCAAAAATGCCCCCCTTCCCCCCCAAAGCTCATGTGTTTGGAAGGTGGTAAAGACACAGTGTGCCAGTCCCATTACTAGGTTAATCCATGGGTGAGTTTGGAGCTGAAGTGTGGTGGGATCTATTTGGAGGAGGCAGGTCGGCGAGGTTGAGTTTTGATGTAACTTTTCTCTGACTTTTTCACTTCCTATGTGCCATGAAGTAAACCTCTTTCCTCCAACATGTCTTTCCACTATAATGTTTCTTCCTTGTGCCAGCTGAGCATGGATGGAACCCCCCAAAACCACAAAGCCCAAAGAAGTCTTTTTCCTTGAAATTGTTTATGTTATTGGGTCTGGGAGGAGCCTATCAAGAAAAAGAAGCCAATTAGCTCTTCTGGTAAGCTGCACAAGCAAGCCGTTCAGGGTTCTGGAGGAGAGAAGCCAGAAAGCGCTACCCATGAGCATGCCTACTGCACCAGGGCTGAGAATCAGGACCACCCCTAAACCCCAAACACAATCAGCTGGTTTGGAGGACAGGCTAAGTTGATAGCAATTGAGGTACCTTTCATTTTTTTTTTAAAGAAAGTGATATAGAAGCAACCACTCTCCTCCCTGGTGAGTGGCTGTGAGTGAGGCAGGCTGCAGTGGCCCAGGACAAGAGCCACCAGTGGTGTTTACTGGGACCCATGCCATGCTGGGACCTGATGCTTCAGGAAACCAAGCAACCACCCCCCTCCCTGGTGAGTGCTGTGAGCCTGCCAGCCTCGGGCTATAATCAAGCATCACATTCCCCCTCACCCCCGTTAGCAAGTGGGAGCCAGTGATCTGGACATCCCTTGAGAGGCTGACCATAGGCAATGTAGCAAGTAGCGGGGGATTTCCTTCCTTCTCTTTGAAGGTAAATATTTTTATCACTGTTTTGCTTTGTTCAAATTAATGGTATTAGTTTAGCCTTTTTTTGTTGAACTTCAGTATACATGAAAGTATGGACAGCTATTTTGAAGAGAATGAGAGACACTATGACAGCCATTAGTGACTTCCCTATTGTTTGGTTTTGAAGACCTAAAATGCCGTCCTCATTCTGTTCAGATCAGTTTTATACTATGTTGTTTTGTATGAATTCTCTGTATGTGAACACATGGACAACTATTTGGGAGAAAATAAGAGACAATATGATAGATAGTAAAGATCTCTGGTCGTCTAGCTTTGAAATATATATCTCTTACATTGCTTTCTTATGTCCTAATTTGTTCTGTTCTGTTGTGTTTAATTTTTACCCCCTTTAAAATAAAAAAGAAAGTGATATATATTTGCTTTATTTAATTATTTATTTTTGGTACCAGGGATCAAACTCACAATCCCTTGCTTGCCAGGCAGGCACTTATGCTGCTGAGCTAAATCCCAGGGCTGAATGCTTTTATTGTTTAGTTGACTTTGCCGGCCTGGAGTCAGTGGTCTGAATATCTATTGGGAGGATAACAGTATGCAGTGTGGTAAATATGGGAGGATTTCCTTCTACCTTGTTCTTGAAATCCAATACTGTTCTCACTGTTTTGTTTTGTTCTGATTTATTGTTTTGCTCTATTCAGCATTGTTTTGATTGATTTTGTTTGGTTTGATTTTGCCATGTCTGATGAGATGGACGTTTGTGAAGATAAGAAGCAATACTACGGTAGACACTGCTGGTTTCCTATTATCCTGCTTTGAAGTTCAGGACCAGTTTCACTGCTTGGTTTTGATTGGCTTTATTCTGTTTTGTTTTGTTGAGTTTTACTATCTTTAAAATAAAATAAAAATTAAACAAAAGAAATTGTTTATGTCAGATATTTTGTTCCAGCAACAGAAAGATGACCAATACAGATGATATGTTGAAATAATTTTGGATATGCCAACCTAAATAAAAGTGTTATTAAAATCAATTTCATAAATATGGTTTTGCTTTTTAAAATTGTGCTTGGCTGGGCGAGGTGGTGCATGCCTGTAATCCTGTCACCTGGGGGCTGAGACAGGGTTACATGGTGAGTTCAAAGCCGGTTTGAACTAGACAGTGAGACTCTGTCTCAGAAAACAAAACAAAACAAAAAGTTGAAGCTTGATATATAATTCACACATCATTTAAGATGTACAGTTTGAGTGCTCCCATTCCAAGCACTGTGCAGCCACTGCCACGGTCAGGTTCAGAAAATTTTTATGACCCAAAAAAGATGTCTCACTAGCAGTCTTTCTCATTTCCCCCACCCTCCTGGCTTTAAGCAAACACTAGCCCATATTCTGCCTCTGTGAATTTGCCTATTCTGGATATTTTATATAAGTTTAATCATATAATGTGTGATCTCTTCGTGGTTTATTCCGGTTGTAGCATGAATAGGTACTTTATCCCTTTATATTGCTGAGTAATACTCCATTATATGATACATTTTTGGATGGATATTTGGTTTATTTTCCCTTTGCTGTTCTTATGAGTACAGCTCATATAAACATTCATGCACAAATCTGTGTGTGCATCGATTTTGTGTGCACAAACTTCAACTCCTCTGTGGTATATGAATATAAGCAAAATTACTGGGTTCCTTATATTTTATATTTTTTCTTTTTTTTTCATGGTACTGGCAATTGAATCCAATGCCTGAACATTGAGCTATATCCCCAACCCTTCTTTATTTTGAGACAAGGTCTTTTTTTTTTTATTTAAGGAGAAAAGAAAAAAAAAAAACAATGAAGGGGTACAAGTTATACAGATTTACGGAAGAAAAAAATGCGCAGTAGGAAATCACTAGTTAATGGATTACATATTGCCATCTTAGAAATAATTGTTCAAGTCACAAAATTAAAGCTTGTAGAGTGGACATTCCAACAATGATACTGCAAACAGTTCTGTTCAATGATCCAATAAAACTCTGTGATATCATTTTCTATCTTATACACTTAAATATACATACAGTTATATAGTTTAGAGCACTTTCTTTTTCTCTCTTTTGTACAATGACTATTACACATTTTGGGTTTCATTACTCCCACGGTTCTTATTGCTTTTTTGGAAGAGAGTAAAACCAAATGTGACATAACAGAACAGAATCGGTCAAGTCAAAAGGGTGGACATAATATAAAAACATAATACAAGGTGATCAACAATGGTTACCATAATGCCTCCCGCTATCTCTAATAGAATTGCCTATATCATTAGCTGCAATACAATTGAATAAAACAGTAAAGAACAAAACTGACAAAACCAAAACATTGGAGACATTGTAGGTCTTCAAAAGTAGATAAAAGTCAACGAGAATGGGCGTTATAATGAATCTCATTATCTTCTCAGCTGATGCCTAAACTTTCGAACCTGATACTATCCAGCAAAACAGAATAGGGGAATATCACTCAAGAACAAGATGGTGAGAGTAATACAGGGCTTCAAATCGAGATAATAGAAAGTCAAAGTGGGTTACTATATTATATCCTGCTATTTTTTCCCTTTAATTAAATGGATAAAAATAAAAAAGTAAATAATGGAGTGGAGATTGAGAAAAAAGAGGGCATAACAGCGAAACAGGGCAGATCAAAACATAACCATTTAAGCAGAATAGTGTTTCACTACCAGATAATTCCGACCCAAAAGTAGTTACCATATTGACTCTTTCCTCGAAGTCCTTGAGTACAACTTCGTATGTTGTAGCATTAAGTATATCAAAACAATGTAAAACCATTCAAGAGAATGACAGCACTACAGAGTATTTAGAATCGACTAACAGAAAATGAACAATGGTTTCTGTATAATCTCCTTGTCTTTAAAAGGTTTTTGCTTATACTATCGTACATAATAAAATCCAATAAGATACAACCTGTTTAGAACATTGGAGACAGAAGAACAAAAGCTAGATGAGACTTCAAAACAAGATGGTACTAAATCAGTATTACCTATTAAGATGTCATTTTCTCCAAAATAGCTGTTCCTATCATCCAATCTTCTCTGTCTCATTTCTGTTGAGCTCTTTTTCTGTCAGTAGCTGTCAGTTTGTCTTCTTCATTTTGTTCTCTGCTCCATTTGTTGTGGCCTCCCCGCCACTATTTCTGGGTTCTTTGTATTTTTCTTTTTTTAGAATATCCTGCAATACTTTCTGTAGGGTTGAATTAGTGGTTGCAAATTCCCCCAGTTCGTCTTTATCCTGGAAGCACCTCGTTTTTCCATCAATTTCCAGGGACAGTTGTGCAGGATATCTCAATCTTGGCTGGAGATTATTATCTTTCAAAGCTTGAATTATTTCTCCCCATGCTCTTCGTGATTTGATGGTTTATGCAGAGAAATCTGCTGTAATTCTGATGGCTGTTCCCTTGTAAGTGGTCTGTTTCTTGTCTCTTACAGCTTTTAATATTCTGTTCTTGTATTGAATTTCTGGAATTTTTATTATTATATGCCTGGGTGTTTCTCTGTTAGGGTTGTAGGTAGCTGGGGTCCTGTATGCCTCATACATCTGAGTATCTTTACCTTTTGCTAAATTAGGAAAATTCTCCTGGATTATTTCTGTGAGTAGCTTTTGTAGTTCACTTGTTTGTGTCCCTACTTCTTCTTTTATGTTCTTAATCCTTACGTTATGGCTCCTCTTATCATCTTCTTGTCTTTGTATTATTGCTGTTTGTTTCTTTGTTATTTTTAAGAAGTTTTTCATTTCATTCTCCCATATTACAAGTCTGCCCTCCAGATCAGATAGTCTATCCTTAGTTTCTTTCAAGCTGTTATGCCAATCTTGGATAGACTTCTTAATTTCTTGATAGTCCCTTTGAACCTGCTTCTCATACTCAATGCTTTCTCTGTTTTCTCCATCAAGCAATTCTCCCCTCTTTTTCTGTTCTTCCATTCCACCATCTGTTTTTTCCTGGGTGGTGTTTAGCATTTCTCTAACTATTCTGCATACTTCTAGCTTCAGGTCGTTGATAACTTTATTCCTGAATTGGTCTATGAGGCTCTCTATATGGCGCTTAATGTATATTGGTGCGGTGTCCAGTATTGCCTGTTTCTCAGAATTGGGGGCCGAGGAGCCTTTCTTGTTGCTTCCCTTCCCCATATTTTCTGTTCCTTATAAAATGCAAGCTTACATAGGAGGCCCGGCTTCCCTGCCTGTCAGCCACAGCCTGATCAAATTGCGTTGGCTAGATGTTCCCGCCCACTGCTGCGCACCAGGGAGTTGCGGAGGAGGCAGCCTACGCGGGAGTCAGTCACCCCTCCGGGCCACCGTCAGGCTCTGGGATCTGGGTTAGGCCAGCCTACCGAGTCCGCCAGCAGCGTCACGCAGGCCAGGCACTTTTCACCAATCCCGTCCTAGAGGGGAATGTGTGGCTGGAGTCGCCACCGCGCCCTGCTCTTACAGGACTGCCCGAGCCCAGAAAGTCCTCCGCTGGAGTCAAACTGTGGTAGGGGGTCAGTTCTCGCTCACCTCGCCACCAGTCAGTTTTCGTGTACGCCTCCTTGTCCGTCCTGTTTTCAACTCCGTTCGCAGACTCCCGTTCCCAGAGCTTCTGCGCGTCTCTCCTTGCCGAGCCGCTTGTGGAGGCAGCCAGCCGCCGGGTGGCGGGAAACCCAAATCGCGGTTTCTAATGGCGCGGGGTCGAGCCTCCACACCGAGTCTTTTCTGTTCCTATTTTAGCACCAGGACTGTATTCTAAGTTGGTTTCTCTCAGCCCAGTTCGTTCGTGAGTCAGCAGAGCATATCTCTACTGGTTCATGTCTCCTTAGTCCGCATCATTCCTGGCCTCTGAGCCGAGCCTTTCAGAGAGCCTCCGGTAGTTGCTGTTGTCTGTTCGCCATGTTCTCCCCAAACTCCCAAGGTCTTTCTAAGTTGCTAAGTTGTTCATGCTGGGTTTGAATTTATAACCCTACTGCCTCAGCCTCCTGGGATTATGGAAATGTACCATCATATCCAGTTATACTTCATATTTTAAATGTGGCTACCAGATAATTTTAAATTATATATAAGGCTTGCATGGTAAGTCTAATGTAAACTGCTGCTCTAACAAAACCAGATTTCCTCAGAAGTCCCCATGCTGCTGGATAAGAAGGAGAATAATCTAAATTCAAAAATTATGAATGTCTCAGCTCTCAGTTTTGAGGAATGTTTTTTTTCTTTCTACATAAAACAATTTTTTCAAATAAATATTCGACTGGTTTAAAAATTCAACTGTTTTCTATTTCTCATTTTCCCATTTGCTTCTGAAGGGGAATGTTTGGTTTCAGGGAGAAATCTGAGGATCCTGCGGAGGCAGGTGGTTAGGGTGTGGCAAACTGGCTGGGAAGTGCGCATGACCTGTCAGTCACAGAGTTCCAGCCACGTGCCCAGAACAGTTACTAAAGCCCTGTTCTTGGGACCAATCAGAAAGTGATGTATTCAATACTTCTTGTGAGAATTTGAGCATGTTTTTAACAGACTGGACTAGACCTGTTAACAGACTGGACTAGACCTGACTGGTGTTGTTTAGAGAGTCTTTGCCTATGGCTATATCTTCACGAGTTTTACCAATTTTGTCTTCCATCAGATTAAGTGCTTCTGCGCTAATCTTTAGGGCTTTGATTCATTTGGGTTTTAGTGATATTTCTTTATGATTCAGACATGCGCTGCTCCAGGGTGGACTGCACAGCTGACAAAGGGATGCTGTGTGAACTTTGCCTCCTGCACCCAGGGCACACAGTCCAGTGGAAACCGCAAACACTGCGTGTGGTCGTGCAGTGTGGCATAGAATGCAGCAGTTACCCTTTCATGTGTGTGACTCTAAAGATGAGCTTTTATTGTTATGAAGCAAACCTTATGTTATTTCATAAAATGAATCAGTAAATTAAAATAATTTTTTAGTAGCTGTGGTACAGTGTCTGGATAGGTTTCATTTTGCTGCTTATGATATTGTTATAATACATACACCATTGCTAATACTAGAAATGTAATAAAAATATGAAAAATGATGTTACTTCTATATATTGGCTGTATTATATATTTTAAATGCAGCCCAGGCAGTTGCTAAATGCAGTTCACTCAGTTTGGCCCAGGCAAGTCAAATGATTGGATGCCCATTCTTTTATTTTATTTTATTTTATTTTATTTAAGAGGAAAAAGAGAAAAACACAAAACAAAACAAAGCAGTATAAGGGTACACGTAATACAGAACAACAACAACAACAACAACAACAACAAACATAACAGTAAGAAATCACCTGTTAATAGATTACATATTATCATCTTGAAAATAGTTGCTCAAATCACAGTATCAAAGAATACAAAGTGGACATTCAAACAGGGAGACTGCAAACAGCTGTGTTCAATGATCCAAAAACATTGATATAGTCAGCTATTTAACACCCCTAAACACACTTGCTGTTATATCTGTTAGAGCTCTTTTTCTTTTTTTTTCCCCTCTCTTTTTTACGACAAAATTTACACATTTTGGATTTTATTACTCCTTAGTTCTTATTACTTTTTTTGGGGGGAGAGAATACAGTCAAATATGGCAAAACAAAGCTGTCAGTCAAAACCAAGGAAAGACATAGCACATGGTGTAGAACAGAGTACAAGGTTATCAACAATGGTTATCAACGTTGTCTCTTGTTTCCTTAAAAAGAATTGTCTATCTCATTAGATATTATAAAGTTGGATAAAACAGTAGAGAACAAGACCAATAAAACTTAGCCATTGTAAACATTACAGGACTTCCAAAGAAGACAATAGTCAAACCAGAATGGTGGATGCCCATTCTTGGGGCCATTCCAAACTCACATGGCTCTTGCATTGTGGATAATTATTCCAGAGAACAGAAGAGACTGCACCAGAAGATGGGGAAACTGGTTGTCCACATGCATAAAATTAAATCTATACCTGTATCTCTTACAATACATTAAATTAAAATCAAAATGGATCAAAGATGTAAATGTTAAAACAGAAGCACTTAATCTGCTAGAAGATAAAATAGGTAAAATTCTTGTCAACAGAGGTGCAGGCAAGGACTTTCTGAACAGAACCTCAATTGCATGATGAGTGATACCAAGAATGAACAAATAAGATCATATCAAATTAGAAAGCTTATGCACAGCAAAGGAAATCACCAAGAGAGTAAAGAGAGAGTCTACAGAATGAGAAAAACTTGTTGGATATTCCTTGGACAGAGGACTAATATCTAAATATACAAAAACTGAAAAAAATTAGACTCCCCCCAACAAAAGACCTAACCCTAAAATGAGTAACTAAAATGAAGACACTTCTTAGAAGTGAAAACAATTTGCAACATTTCTGGATATTAGAGAAATGGAAATTAAAACAGCATTGAGACTTAATCTCACTCTAGAAAGAATGATTTTCATCAAGATGTTAAATAATTGTAAGGGCTGGAAAGGCTTCTGGGAAAAAAGAACACTTCTGCATTGTTAGTGGAAATGTAAACTAGTACAACCACTATGGAAATCAATGTGGTGATTTCTCAAAAACAAAACAAACAAACAAAAAAAAAACAAAAAAAAAAACTACAGCTAGAAATTCCATTTGCCATACCCCTATTTCCCTTCTCAATATCTTCCCCAAAGAGTTCAAGACATCATATTACAGTGATACATAGGTACCCATATTTGCAGCAGCACAGTTCATACTTGAAAATCTTGAAACAGTGTATATGCTCAACAACAGATGAATGAATAAAGAAAATGTTATATTTACACACAGTGGAGCACTATCTGCCATAAAGAAGAATAAACTTGTATACAAGTTTGATACATTTGCAGCAAAATGTATGCACCTTGTGAGGATAATGTTCAGTGAAGTAGATCAGGAAACCCAAGTTTAAATATCACATATCTTGCACAAGAAACTCAAAATATAAATGAAGAGCAAGATAAAAGACAGATAACAGAAAATAGGGCAATAGAGTTTTTTGCAAATGGGGAGAGGGCCAAGAGGCAATGTGAAGAAGAAGGAGGTGAGAGGAAAAGGGATGAAAAAGTGAATTAAGAAGTGTTAGGTACACATGCCAACTCTGCTCAAGAAATGCAAACATTACATATGCAAACATGTACTAATAGAAAAGAAAAGCTGGGCCTGGTGGCACATCCTGTAATCCCAGCACCAGGAGGCTGAAGCAGGAGTATTACCACGAGTTTCATGCCAGCCTGGGCTACATAGTGACTCCAAAGCTAGCCTGAACTAGATACCAAGACACTATTATTTTTTTTTAAAGGACAAGACAAGCCAAGGCATGAAATACGCTGTGGATGTTACTCAGCGTGAAGGCACTGGGTTAAATCCCCAGTATAATGGAAAAAAAAGTAATACACATCACAGAAGTGAGGGGTAAGTCTTGGTAAGCCATTTTCTTATTATAACAAAATACTTGAGATTGAGTACTTTGTGAAGAAAAAGGTTTATTCAGCTCACAATTTTGCAGGCTTAAAGTTCAAAATTGCGTGGCCTCATCAATTTGGCTCTGGGGAGCACCCCATGACATGCAGTAATGCAATGGTGGCAGTTTGTGTGGAAAGGCCACATGAGGAGATAGGTAGCCTTAGGGACTCAGGGGCCAGGCCCCTCCCCTTTGCCCCATGTGGGGAACAGAACTCAAGGCCTCACAAATAGGCATTTGCTCTATCACTGAGCTGCCTTCCTAGCTCCTCGCTCTTTTCATAACAACTCATTCTAATGGGAATTAACTCATTTAGCGAGATCAGCATTAATTCCTCTCACTGGGTTCCATTGCTTACGGTCAGGGTCAGGCCACCTCTCAACACTGTTGTTACAAAAACTGTAAACTCCTAGCTTATGAACTCTTGGAGCCCATACACAAACCACATCCAAACCACCTTGCTTGCAGTGATTATTCCTCAACATCATCTACTTATTTTTACCTTCCTTTACCTCCCGTCCCAAAGGAAGAGTCACAAAATGGCACTGCATTTGGCAAGATTTATCAATGGCCTAGCTTTAATGAAACAAACTGTGCTGAGTATCATGCAGATGTATATATCTGTGTACAGATAGTCTGTGTATGCTTAGAATGGGCACATTTTACACCATATGAACTGTAACAATAAAAACCAAGTTGGATTTATATGCATTGTTCTGGGAGATATTTATGACATTACATAAAGACATATTTTTGTATGAAAAAAGAAAGTTGTAAAACCATGAGTTAAGATAATATTTTTATAGTTCAACTAGGAAAAAAGAAAAGAAGTTCTGCACATATTTTTCTTATGTAAACAGAGCATAGAAAATATCACAAATTTCTTACTCAGAGAGGAACCGTTGAGAGTCTGGTGGTGGGGAAAAGATCCAGGTTTTTCTTTGTATCTCTCTGGATTCTTTGACTAATCTAATGAGCACATAGAGCAAAGGTCATTTTTGAATAAACACAATAAATAGAAAATAATAACGACGACATTGATGATGATAATAAAAGAAACCAGTTAACCTGGAGAATGGTTGTCTGGTTCTATATAGGCAGACACCTCAGGGTTTTTAAATAAAAAATGCATATACATATTTTTATCCTGCCTTGAAATCTTTGTGTTTATGTTAGTTGTTCCTTAAAAATAACAAGTAAAAAATTAGTTCCTCCTGGTGTGTGCTCACTCTCACCATGTCTTGTAATTTTTGCAACTGTGCATAGAATTTTATTTCTAGGCTTTTATTATTTATTTATATTTTAAAGCGAATAAAACTAAGCAAAATAAAATAGAAGGAAGCCAATTAAAACAAACCAGTGCAAGGGACACAGGACTTCAGAATAATAGGAAATCAGCAATGGTTACTATAATGTCTTCAGAACAGCTGCAGATACCTTCAGACATAGTAAAAATCAAACAAAACAGAACAGAATAGAACCAATAAAAACAAAACAATGAACATAATAAAGGACTTCAAAACAAGATAATAGTAAATCCAAAATGGCCACTGTAATATATATTATTATTCTTGAAATAGCTCACCATGCCATGGTACATAATAAAATCAAGCAAAATAAAACAGAATAAAACCCAACCCAATGAAACAGTGAAAGTGATACAGGACTTCAAAACAAGACAATAGGGAATTAGCAATGGCTATCACCGTCAGAAGGAGATCCCCCATAGATGCTTTACTGAGTATATTGTTATCCTCTGAATAGATGATCAGACTACTGGCTTTAGATCTGCAAAGTCAGTGAAACACTAAATACTCCTAGCATTAAATTGTATTTTACCTCAATAGCTATCATCAGCGCTCTGGATCAGCTCTTTCTCTGGATCAGCCAGTCACTCATGGCGAGGAGGCGGGGCGTGATGGTAGTGGTGATTCTTCTTGTTTCCCAGTCCGAGTGCCCGAAGAGGCTGGATTAGCGTTAAGGCTCACTACTCCGTGGCCCGCGCGTGGTGCTAATTTGTAGGGAGGGTTTGCTTCTTAGTGACTTCTAGTTCTCTTCCTTCTCCTTTAGGTTTTATCTGAAAAGTAATTTTTGGTGTTGGAGATTGAATTCAGGGCCTTGTGCATGCTAAGCTAGCACTGTACCACTGAGTTACACTCTCAGTCCCTCTATGATTTTAAAATTAAACTTTAGACTTGAATTTCTCTTGTTCCACTGATATCCTTTGTTCCAAGATGCCACATTTCATTTAGTTTTCCTGTGTCTTAATCTCTTCTGGTCTATGAAGTTTTCTCTGTCTTTCCTTGTTCATGAATTTGAGAATGTGAAGAGAACTCAGGTGTTTTGTTGAGTGTCTTTCAATTTTGGTGGTGGAAAGTTGGTGCTCCAGAAGGAATAGCACAGAGGTGCATGCTGCCAATGTGACCTATCACCTATGTCACTGACCTTGATTAGTTCTAAGGCACAGCCAGAGGCGTTCCCCTTTCCAGTCTAAATTCCCCTTCAGAGGTGTTAGAAAGCAGTTACTTGCTCAATCTATAGATACTATTTAGAATTCTTCTATAAGTATGATTTGTTCTTTCCCATGCACTTATTTATCTGATCAATCATTTATACTTGGCCGATAATCCATAATCAGTAATATTTGCAATTAACAATACTGAATTGTATTACTTATTTTGTTGCCACATTTGTCCTGGCTTTGGCTGTTGGGAGCTTTCTCAGATTGGCTCCGGTGTCGTTTTGACATATCCCTGCTTTGTAGGTACTGGTGTTCCAGACTCATCTTAAATGTCCCTTTCCCTGCCCAGCCCAGTCACTTCTGCAAAGAACCCCGGTTCTTGAAGAATGGTAATGAGAAAAAGATACTGGAATGTAGATGGCAAACTTTGTCTTTTTGTTCTTTAAACTTTCTCATTCTCATTAGGCTATGAACCCCAAAATGGCCTTACTGTCTCTTACACCACATTATCAGTTATACCCAAGGAATCCATTATTTGTTGGATGAATGAAATTTATTGGAACATGTTTATTTTTTCCTTGATGCTTTTAACATTGTCAATAAATTTACTTTCATGTAATGCTGTCATACAGTTGGATCACAAAAATGACTCATGTCTTATTTTCACTTCTGCAGTTATGAATTAACTGGTATTTCCTAGGATAAAGACATTTGTAATGCATTTATTGAGAAGGCACTACATGTATGCATTTCACCACCAGCTTTCCATGATCACTGAATATTTGCAATTCTGTGTTCTTGTTTTATTATTGTCTAGGGAAATAAAATCCCCACCTGAACCAATGCATTGTTTTTGACTCATGCTTCTGTGACCAGATGTGAGAATATATATCAGTCTATCTATCACATATCAGATGTGTGAACATCAATCAATCAATCAATCAATCAATCTATCACATATCTATCAATTTCCTAGAGACAACAACTGGATATCCTACAATTCAATTCTGAAACTACCTAGAGTTAGAAAGATGCTCAAAATTAAAGAATCAGTTCCAAAAGACCATCCCTAACTTGGATGCCAAAATTTTGGATCTTCTGAACCACTGACTATAAATTAGAGTTCTTGTGAGTCATTCCTTAACTTGATCATCTCCTAGAATGGCTTGCAGAACTCAAGACAGCACCATTCTAGTGATTACCTACTTATTATAAAGGATGTTGCAAAGGATATTGATGGACAGCTGGACAGAAAAGTGTGCTGGCAAGGTATGGGGAGGGGCAAGATAGTCTGTGCTCTCTCTGAATCACCCATTATGTCCAACATCCCCAAATCTCCTATTGATTCCATTGTTCAGGAATTTTTATGGAGGGCACATCATAGAGACATGATAGACATTGAAGTCAACTTTTAACCTTTCTCTCTTACCTGGAAGTTAGGAGGTGAGTTTTACAGTCTCAACTTTCTAATTATGGCTTGATCATTCCATGACCAGTAGCCCTCTAGGAGCCCACCACACATTGCCTCATTAAAACAAAAGGTGCTTCTGTCACCCAGATTCCAAGGGACTAGGAGCTCTTCAGCAAGAACTAGGTTCAAAGATTAAATATTGGAATAAAAGATTCTCTTAGTATCTCTATTGCTCAGGAAATGATAAGGGTTTTAGGAGCTCTTGGCTAGGAACTGGAGATAAAAACAAAATATGTCATAGAAAGATACATTGGTGCTTCCTTTTCTAATTCTTTCCTTCCACCCATTTCCATCTGTCAGAATTGAACCAGTGCCTAAAAGTTTTTGCTCCAAAGCCAAATTCTTCAAGTTGCCTTTCTAGCTTTTTATTTAAAAATGAGATCTCTAAGTCCCAGAAGAACTGTGTATATTTTTATACTGTGGTATTTACAATTATATATATATATACATGTATGTACATATACAGTATATATATATACTATATAGTATATATATATGTATATACTATATTGTATATATATATATATACAATATATATATCACATTATACTCTGATAACATTATGTATTAACTGTAGGCAGCAGCTATATCATATATACCCTCTTACCTATAAATAACAACAGAAAGTCAATAGCTCAAAGACAATTGGTGGAAGGGCTTGTATAGGGGAAGGGAACAGAAAAAGAATTAAGCTGTGTTATATATATATATGTAACAACTCCCTGCAATGAATGTAATTGTTATGCACTGAAAACATGTAGTAATAAAAAAGAAAACTTAAAAAAGAGTACTGGAAATTTAAAAAGTTAAATTCTGAATTTTTTTTTTTATTTAAGAGGAAAAAGAGAAAAACACAAAACAAACCAAAGCGGCGTAAGGGTACACGCAATACAGAACTACAAACAAAACAAAACAAAACAAAACAAAACAAAACAAAACAAAACAAAAAAACATAACAGTAAGAAATCACCTGCTAGTAGATTACACACTATCTTCTTGAAAATAGTTCCTCAAATCACAGTATCAAAGAACACAAGGTGGACATTCAAACAGGGAGACTGCAAACAGCTGTGTTCAATGTTCCAAAAACATTGATAAAGTCAGCTATTTAACACCCCCAAACACACTTGCTGTTATATCCGTTAGAGCTCTTTTTCTTTTTTTTTCCCTCTCTTTTTTACAACAAAATTTACACATCTTGGATTTTATTACTCCTTAGTGCTTATTACTTTCTTTGGGGGGGGGGAAGAATACAGTCAAATATGGCAAAACAAAGCTGTCAGTCAATACCAAGGATAGACATAGCACATGGTGTAGAACAGAGTACAAGTTTATCAACAATGGTTATCAACGTTGTCCCTTGTTTCCTTAAAAAGAATTGTCTATCTCATTAGATATTATAAAGTTGGACAAAACAGTAGAGAACAAGACCAATAAAACTTAGGCATTGTAAACATTACAGGACTTCCAAAGAAGACAATAGTCAAACCAGAATGGGTATCTTAGTGAATCTTATTGTCTTCAAAGTAGTTGCTTATGTCTTCAAACTTGATACTATCATATAGAATGGAACAGAGTCTAATCAGTCAAAACAAGATCGTGGGAGTACTACAGGACTTCAAAACAAGTTAATAGGAAGTCAAAAAGAGTTACTATTTATATATCCTAATTTTTTTGAATTTTTTCTTTAATTAAGACAAACATAAGAAATGACTAAATAATTTTTTTTTTGAAACAATAAGGGGGAGATTGAGATAAAACAGGACATAACAATATAACAATAGAGGTCCCAGCATGACTGTTTCAACAACCTAGTACTTCACCACCTTATAACCTGACTTAATAGTAGTTACCATAGTGTCTTTTTCCTTGAAATATTTGGATAAAACTTCATATACTCTAGCTTCAAATATTTTCATATCAAGAAGCCCAGAATAAAGCCTTTCTAATTAATGAGTGAAAACTTTATAAGGCTTCAAGGCCACCTAATGGGGAATCATGATTACCACATATTTTTATATATTTGAATCATTATTTACATTAGGGAAACTATTCGGTATTCACACATGCGAGATTGATTTATTTCACTAATGAGTATGGTCTCAAGCTGCGCCCATTTATTGATACATATCTCAATGTGATCCTTCTTTATAGCTGAATAATACTCCATTGTATAGAAATACCACAACTTTTTTATCCATTCCTCAGTTGATGGGCACTTGGGTTGTTTCCAAGATCTGGCGATTACAAATTGTGCTGCTATAAACATAGGTGCACATATATCACTGTGGTCTGATGCTTTCAGTTCTTCTGGGAATATGCCTAGAAGTGGAATAGCTGGAATAAATGGGATTTCCAGTCCCAACTTTTTGAGAAATCTCCAGACAGATCTCCACAAAGGCTGTACCAGTCTACACTCCCACCAGCAGTGCAGGAGAGTTCCTTTTTCCCCACAGCCTCTCCAGCATTTGTTGTCGGTTTTCTTGATCCTGGCCATTCTTTCAGGAGTGAGATGGTATCTCAGTGTGGTTTTAATTTGCATTTCTCTAATGACCAATGATGATGAGCATTTTTTCATGTATTTATTTGCCATTTGCATTTCTTCATCTGAGAATTGCATATTCATCTCAGATGCCCATTTTTGGATTGGATCTTTGAATTTCGGAGGTCTGAGTTTCTTTAATTCTTTATATGTTTTAGACAAGAGGCCCTTGTCTGAGAGAGAGTTCACTAAAATCTTTTCCCAGTTTGTGGGTTTTCTTTTCACTATGCTGGAGATTTCTTTTGACATGCAGAAACTTTTTAATAAGAAGTGGTCCCAGTTATTGATTCTGGGAAGTATTTCCCGTGCGGTTTGAGTCCTGTTCCTGAATTCTTTACCTACTCCTATGTCTCCAAGGTTTCTACCTATTTTGTCTTCCAATAGATTTAGTGTTTCTGTTTTAATATTCAGATCTTTGACCCATTTAGATTTTAATTTAGTACATGGTGATAGACATGGGTCTAGCTTTAGTTTTCGGCAAATGGAGAGCCAGTTTTTCCAGCACCATTTATTAAAGAGACTGTCGTTCTTCCAGTGAACCTGCTTGGCTCCTTTATCAAAAATAAGGTGGTTGAGTGTGTTCGTAGTTGTGGTTGTATCTTCTAATCTATTCCACTGATCTTCAGCTCTGTTTTGATTCCAATACCATGTTGATTTTACTACTGTTGCTTTGTAGTATAACTTCAAGTCAGGGATTGTGATGCCTCCTGCTTTGTCTTTGCTGCTTAGAATTGCCTTTGCAATTCTAGGTCTCTTCTGGTTCCATATGAAATTTAGGAGTGATTTCTCTAGATCTATAAGGTATGTTGATGGTATTTCTATTGGGATTGCATTGAATCTGTATAACAGTTTTGGGAGAATGGCCATTTTCACAATGTTTGTTCTTCCTATCCATGAGCAAGGGATGTCTTTCCATTTTCTGAGATCATCTTCAATTTCCTTTTTCAGTGTATTATAATTTTCACTGTATAAGTCTTTCACTTCTTTCGTAAGAGTAATTCCTAAATATTTCATTTTTTTGCTTGTAATGTGAATAGTCCAGTTTCTCTTATTTCCCTCTCTGTAATTTTGTTGTTCGTGTATAGGAATGCTATTGATTTCTGAGTATTGATTTTGTATCCAGCCACATTACTGAATTTATTTATTGTATCTAAGAGTATTTCAATGGAGTTTAGGGGGTCTTGTATGTAGAGTATCATATCATCTGCAAACAATGATAATTTAACTTCTTCTTTTCCTATCTTTACCCCTTTTATTTCTCTTTCTTGCCTAATTGCTCTGGCTAGTACTTCCAGTACTATATTAAATAGGAGTGGTGATAAAGGACATCCTTGTCTTGTACCCGATTTTAAAGTAAAGGCTTTCAATTTTTGGCCATTTAGTATGATGCTGGCTGTTGGTTTGTCATAAATGGCCTTTATTATATTGAGGTAAAGACCATTTATTCCAATTTTCTGTAAAGTTCTTATCATGAATAAGTGTTGGACCTTATCGAAGGCTTTTTCTGCATCTATAGAGATGATCATGTGATTCTTATTTTTGGCTTTATTGATATGGTGGATTACATTTATTGATTTGCGTATGTTGAACCATCCTTGCATTCCTGGGATGAATCCCACTTGGTCATGGTGTATAATCTTCTTGATGATTTGCTGGATCCTATTTGCCAATATTTTATTGAGGATTTTTGCATCTGTGTTCATTAGGGAGATCGGTCTATAGTTCTCTTTTATAGTTGGGTCTTTCTCAGGTTTTGGTACTAGAGTAATATTTGCTTCCAGGAATGACTTAGGAAGGATTGCTTCCCTTTCAATTTCATTGAATAGTTTGAGGAGTGTCGGCATTAGGTCTTCTTTATATTTCTTGTAGAATTCTGCAGTGAATCCATCTGGGCCTGGGCTCTTCTTGGTGGGCAAGGACCCAATTACATTTTCAATTTCATTAGCAGAGATTGGGTTATTCAACAGTTTTATATCCTCTTGATCTAGCTTTGGTACTTCATATGCTTCTAAGAATCTGTCTATTTCTTCTGTGTTATCAAACTTTTGAGAGTAGAGGTTTTCGAAATAGGTGTTGATGATCCTCTGTATTTCTATTGGGTCTGTAGTGATTTCTCCTTTTTCATTTCTTATTGCATGAATTTGAGCTTTTTCTTCCCTTTTTTTAATAAGGTTGGCTAGGGGCTTATCGATTTTATTTATTCTTTCAAAGAACCAACTCTTTGATTCATTGATTCTTTGGATTGTTTTCTTAGTCTCTATTGCATTGATTTCTGCTCTGATTTTTATAATTTCCTCTCTTCTTTTGGCTTTGGGCTTGACTTGCTCTTCTTTTTCTAGCTGTTTGAGGTGTAGCATCAAGTTATTTATTTGTATTCGTTCTGCTTTCCTGATGTGGGAACTCAGTGCAATAAATTTTCCTCTCAGAACGGCTTTCATTGCATCCCACAGATTCCGGTAAGTTGTATCTGCATTTTCATTTTCTTTTAGGTATTGTTTAATTTCTTCTTTAGTTTCTTCTGTGACCCACTGATTACTCAAGAGTGTGTTATTTAGTTTCCATGTGTTTGCGGAATTTTTGCAGTATCCTTTGTCATTAATTTCTAATTTCAGAGCGCTATGATCCGATAATATGCAAGGGATGATTTCAACTCTTTTGCATTTGCTTAAATATGTTCTGTGAGCTAATATATGGTCTATTTTAGAAAATGACCCATGTACTGCAGAGAAGAATGTGTATTCTGATGTTGTTGGGTGGAACATTCTGTATATGTCTATCAAACCCATTTGTTCACAGGTGTGATTCAGTTCTGTTATTTCTTTGCTCATTTTCTGTCTGGTTGATCTGTCCCTTGGTGTCAGTGGTGTATTAAGGTCTCCTGTTACAATTGTGTTACTGATAATTTGAGTTTTCATTTCTGTTAATAATTGTTTTATATAACTGGGTGCTCTGGAGTTTGGTGCGTATATATTTAAGATAGTTATCTCTTCCTCTTGGAGTTTTCCCCTTACGAGTATGTAGTGACCTTCTTTGTCCTTTATGGTCATTGTTGGTTTAAAGTTCACGTTGTCTGCAAACAGAATGGCTACTCCTGCCTTTTTTTGGATTCCTGCTGCATGAAGAATTGTTTTCCATCCTTTGACTTTCAGTCTGTGAGTATCTTTCTGGGTTAGATGGGTTTCCTGTAAACAGCATATGGTTGGATTTTGTTTCTTGATCCATTCTGCTAGTCTGTTTCTTTTGATTGGTGCATTGAGACCATTTACATTAATGGTTATTACTGTTAAATGCTGGTTAATTGTAGGAATGTTATCTCTCTGCTGTTGCATCTTTATCTTTCTGTTCTGTTTAATTATTTGCTTTGCTTAGTGGTTTTTTCCTTTGTGTATCTAAACTGTCTTTCAATATTTTTTGCAGGGTTGGTTTGGTGTTCATGAAGTTCTTCAGCTGTTCTTTGTCATGGAAGTATCGTATTGCACCATCTATTAAATTCTGAATATTTTTTAGAGACAAGGTCTCATCACATAGCTCAGACTGGCTTTGAACTCACTATGTGTCCTAGGCTGGTCCTGAACTCATGGCATTTCTCCTGCCTCAGCCTCTGAAGTGCAGAGATTACAGGTGTGTACTACTATGTTTGGTTAAATTCTGAATTTTTAATGGTAGCAAAATTCCAGAAGGAAAAAAGTGACAAGTAAATTAGTTGATCTTTTTTTAATGTTCAGAGGGACATAACATTGGATTAAAAAAACTACCCCATCATTTTCTACTTTAAATTTGTATGTTAGCATACTAGTAGCTGGTTGTGCATCTTAGTAGCTGCACCTGGGGGTTACAGGAAGCAATCTTTTTGTTTGTCCACTTGGTATGATACACAGCAAGGTGTGTGCATATGTGCAAAAATGTCAAACTTGGATTTTTACTCATATTTATACTCTGTCTAACTGGGTTCGTGTATGTTTACCTGAGCATCATGAGTGGCAAAATACACTTGCACCATTCTGCTATATAATCATGTACTTTCTCATAGTGGAATGTGGGTTTATTTTGATTTTCTGGTAAAGTAAACAAGTTCAGTACAATGTCACTTGCAAAGCCAAATTTCCAAGTTTTGGAGGAGGTCACAAGTGAATTATCAGATCATTCATGCATGGAAGATGAAGATGATGACTTTGACATTGGCCATGTGAGCCAAAGTTCCTGTGACAGTCAAACGGAGCAAGAATGACTGATACAGACACAGGCTATGCAGACCTTACTGATTTAGGTGATGAAGAAAAACAGCAAAGTGAGTACATATTTAACTAGTTAACATGTTGCAAAGTGGTCATGCAACTAAATGTTGCAACCTTAGAACTAGGCCTGAAAATATAGTGAGGATCTTGAAAGGAATAAAACCTGTTGGACAGAATTCCAACACTGCCATGGAATGGTGGGAATTGTTTGTAACAAATGCTACCATATGTGAAATGCTACCATATGTGAAATACACAAATGCTGAAATATAAGTACAACAGTCAGTAAGTACTGATAGCCATACTCAAAAATGTATTTATTATGACACCTCACTAGCTGAATTGAAAGCATTCGTAGGTCTGCTGTACTTAGCAGGGATTTCTCATGGTCATTGGAAGAATGTAAAAGACTTGGGGGAAAGTAATGAGTGTGGGCTTGAGGTTTGTAGACTAACAATGATACTGAGGATATTTGTTTATTTTCAAACCAAAGGTTTGATGATAAAACCATTCACCAAGAAAGAAAAAGAACTAATAATTTGGGTGCTATCTACTCATTGCAGGAGAGACTTGTGGGTAATTATCAAGTAATTTATCATTGAATGTATGACTATTATAAATCTGAATTTACAACCGTTGATGAACATCTTGCAGCATTTCATGCCTTTGCTGTAGCTTTATGCAGTATATTCCCCCAAGCCTTCAAAATATGACATACAAATTTATGCCTTTGTAGATGTGAAGACTTAAAGTACTTTGAAGATAGAGATTTATCCTGGAACACAGCCATCATCAGGTCCTTATTCATATAGTAATAAACCAAATGATGTTGTGACTAGACTTGTTGGTCTCATCTCCCAAACTAACTGGAATCTGATACTCAACAATTGGTTTACCACTTTCAAGTTGTTACTTTTGTTAACAGAACACATATTGACCATCATAGGAACTGTACATAGGAACAAAGCAGATATTCCAAATGAGGTGTTTCAATTTCAGAATAGAGAATTGTATAGTGCAATCTTTGGATTCCAGAAAGATATAACACTGTCTTCATAAATGGCGAAGAAAAACAACCTGGTACTGCTGATGTCAACATTGCACCATGGTGGAAATATTGATAAGGAAAACTTGACAAGAACAGAAGTCTGAGATTGTAATATTCTACAACAACACCAAAGGTGGGATAGATGTTGTTGATAAGTTATGTAGAAACTATGATGCCACTCAAAAAACAAAGTGCTGAGCAATGATTGTGTTTTATTTGATCCTAAACATATGTGGCATAAGAGATCATTTACAACAGAGGAAAAAATTGTTTCTGCCTAGGGAACTACACAAAAAATTATGGATCACACTGACAGGTGAACAGATAGGTACGACATCACAGAGACCTACTATAACAATAGGAAAATCAAAAAGATGTCAACTGTGCCCTACAGGAAAATGAAGCATACAACTATCTGTGTAAGTAATACTTGCAGATGGAACATGCAGTTTTCATGTGTGAAGAATGCCCTGGGTGTGACGGTCGAAGAAAAGATTGTTTCTGTGGTAGACTTTTGTTTGTATTTACACTGAAGTTCACACTGGTTTTTATTTCTTTTAAAATGTTTTAAATTTTAAAACAAAAAATAATAAAAGCTATGTATAGAATTTCAAATGAACATAATAAGAGGTTAACAATGGTTAATAAATTGTGTATTGTTATCTTCAAAGTAGTCACTCAGATCACAAGACATATGCATGGAAAATGATTATCAGTGAAATCACAAACTGTACTTTTTGATGAACTGAGAGATTAGTGGTATAAGTATCTATCATATATGTATGCAATCTTTTCCCTGATTTTTTTCCTTTATACCATCTTAATGGTTCTTTCCTTTTGAGCAGTTTCTCCCCCTTTTGCTTTCACAATATCTATTGTACATTTTAGACCTTATTTACTTTTTCAGTTTTTTACCCTATGGAGATAATTCAGTGTTTACACATTCATGTCTGATTTATTTCACTTCTGAGTATGGTCTGAACTTGTCCTTCTTTATAGCTGAGCAATACTCCAATGCATAAAAATACCACATCTTTTTTATCCATTCCTCAGTTGATGAGCATTTGTGTTTCCAAGATTCAGATATTACAAATTGTGCTGCTACAAACATGGGTGCACATATATTGCCGTGGTTTGGTGTTTTCAATTCTTCTGGGAACGTACACAGAAGGTGAATAGCTGGATTGAATGGAACCTCTAAACCTAGTTTGTTGAGGAATCTCCACACTGATTTCCACAGTGGTTGTACCAGTGTATAGTCCCATCAACAGTGGAGAAGGATTCCTTTTCCACTGCCAGTATTTGTTATTGGTTGATTTCTTGATGACAGCCATTCTTTATGGAGTGAGATGGAATCTCAGTGTTGTTTTAATTTGAATTTCTCAAATGACCAATGATTTTGAATATTTTTTCATATGTTTATTAGTTATTTGTATTTCTGAGAAGTGCTTGTTCATCTCAGATGCCCATTTTTAGATTGGGTCTTTGAATTTGAGGGACCTGATGTATTTCAATTCTTTATGTTCTAGATAAAAGTCCTTTGAGTCTTTGTCTGGCTAAACATTTTTCCCATTCTGTGGGTTTTGTTTTTACTCTATTGGTGATTTATTTTGAAGTACAAAATCTTTTTAATAAGATGAGATCCTAGTTCTTGATTCTTTGAAGTACTTCCTGTACAGTTTGGGTTTTGTTCATGAACTCTGGTTACCCCTATGTCTTCAAGATTTCTACCTACCTTGTCTTCCAGTAGATTTAGTGTTTCTGTTTTAGTATTAAGGGCTTTGACCTATTTTGAGTTTAGTTTAGTGAATGGCAATAGACATGGGTCTAGTTTCAGTTTTTGGCATGTGGAAAGCTCATTCTCTAGCACCATTTATTAAAGAGGCTATCTTTCGTCTAGTCCAAAGACAAGGTGGCTGAGTGTCTTTGTAGTTCTGTCTGAATCTTCTAATCTGTTCACTTATTTTCTTTTAGGGCTTGAAATACTTCACTCCATACTTTTCTTGCCTTGGGGGTTGTCTTGAGAAGTCTTCCATGATTCTGATGAGCTTTCCTTCATAGATGATCAGTTTCTTTTCTCTAAAAGTTTTAATATTCTGTTTTTGTGCTGAATTTCTGGGATCTTGATCATTATATGTCTGGGTGTAGATTTATTTTGGTTTTGGCTAGTTGTGGTTGATATGCCTCACTTACTTGTATGTCAGGTTCTTTTCTCATGCTTGGGAATTTTTCTGCATTTACTTCTGCAAATAGTTTTTAAATTTCATTTGTGTTGGCTCCTGCTTTTTAAGTGACATCAATTATTCTTATATTATTTTTTTGCATCACCTTCTAGCTGTTGAATTGTTGTTTCCTTATATTTTGTTATTTTCAAGAGGTCCTTTTTTTCATGATTGCTAGCTGGGATCCTGCCTTCAAGGTGTCTGTCTTCAGTTTCATTCAAGCAATTTTGCCAGCTTTCAATGGAATTTTTGATTTCCTGGATATCTGCTTGAATCCATTTCATGCGTTCTATTTCTTTCCTGTATTGATCATTCATGATTTCCATCTTCTTCTTATCATTATCTACTTTCTTATCTATCTTTGCTATAGAATTACTAAGCATATTCTTTAAAAATGTTGACATTTCTTTTTTAAACTGAGAGATTATTTCTGATCTGATTTCCTCTATAACTTCATGGGTTGGTTTCTTTATTTCAGAAATTTCAGGTGTGACCCTCCTTTTTTGTTCTGTGTGGATGTCTCCTGGACTTCTTCTGGGTGGGCTGGGGGCTTGAGATTGCATTTCCTTTCTTCACCTTTTTATTTTCTATTTCAAAAAATTTTTATTTTGCTTTCCGTACTGATCCTTGTGAATTTTTGTAGCAGACCGCTACATCACTAGTATCAGGGTGCCCTTGGAAAAGTGTGTTCTTCAGGGATGTCTTCTGTCAAGTTCTTGATTCTTCCCAGGCCAGCTGTGGGTCCTTCATAGGCTTCAGTCACCTGAGGGTCATTGTTGTTGCTACTTCAGAGTTTTCAACCACTATTATCCTCTGTCCATCCAGTGCACTTTAGTTGGGACCCTGTTGACTATGTGTCACTGGCATTCCTTCTGCTCTCTGGGCCTTTCCAAGTGGTTCACCTCATTCCTGATAGTAGTGAGTGGAATGGCTCCCCTCCTCAAGTACCCCTCACATGGGTTCCCACAATGGTAAGCCATGATGGGAGTGGCTGTCACCTCTGATGCCCTTCTAGGTTTTTATTTATGATTTACCTTTTAGTTTTTTAAGTGGATAAGCAACTGATACATATTTGATATTTAATTTATACCTTATTATTCTTCTAAATGCCCATTATACAATATATTAGGAAGCTCTTGTCTCAACAGAAAGACAACAGAGGTGACAAGAATGATCTGCCACAAAAGAAAAGAAAGCTAAGCATATGTGCTACCAGTGTAAGCAAACCTATGTGCATGGAGCATGCAGTCATCATGTGTGAAGATTGCCTTGTATATTGTAGTCAGGGATTGTGCAATTAGAATCAGGACATGAAGCTTATAATATTGTTTTATGATGGTCATCCAGAGTTAATGCAAGAAAATGCAAGAAATCTATTCACCACACCAAAGACATAGAATATTTAGCCAAGGGCCTGAATCCCACAGCAATGTCCCACATGAGTCCAGATAAAGACTCAGAGCTCACGACAATGCTCCCACGAGTCCAACTGGATGGAGGTCTAGAGCCCACAAGAAGGGCCCACGCCAGTATTTTTTATGGATCTGTGCTGGTAAGGTCCAAAAATCAGTGGTGGAAGCTAGGAAGTCTATGCCAGCCGGGTGAAGGAGCTGTGCTGATTGGTTGAAGGTTTTATGCTGGAGCTCACAACAAAGACCAGGGCTGTCCTGAAAAGCACCACAGCCATCCTCAGTGACAAAGAAGCCCCGAGCTTCTCCTCTGACCAGCACAGTCAAGTACATGCCAGGAAGCTAGCATGACAAGGAGTTCATCCTGGAGACCAAGCAGTACATGTCTTCCCCTCCAGAGCCAGGAAGCAGTGCTCGATGTGAGGACCAGAGCTTCTCCAGGAGAACGTAAGGGCTCAAACAGCAACATGTAGGACAACCCACAATGCCTCAATGCCTCAATGGAATAGCTTCTACTTCTCCATGTCTCTATTTATGCTGGCAACTTTCCTCATGTGAAACATCTACACTCAACAACATGGTGATTTAATTCCACTGGCGTTAAGTTGACCCCAGTTTTCAACCCATAACAGGTATGATAATTGAAATATAAAGACTTTTGTAGAATTCTATTGATATTTTCATTGTAATTCATATAGGGATTTATTTCTGTTGTTATGTTTTTTAAAAAGTTGATGTTGGAAATTTTGATGCTTTATTATAAACAATAAATATTAAAAATTCAATACTTCATTTTTAAAAATATTTTCCTGTTAAGTACTTATTGTTTAATATAATGAAACTCATGAAATTAAATTAGTAATTAATCAATAGAAATATTCTAAAGAATAAGTATGCACAACAATGCACCTTTCTGATAAAATTGGCATGATGCCCCAGGGACTACTGTTTGTAGATCATTTAAAATGCTATGTATATCCATCTAAATGGATGATAGATAGATAGATAAGAAATGCAAAAACTCATGTTTTTAATGTCAGAGAAACAAAGTGATAAAGTAACAGTGAGATAGTTTCCTCAGAATAGAGTAAAATGTAAAACATCATTATTACTGGGGAGAAGCAGAGAAAATGTTACTTTTCTGTAGTGCTGATAGAGATGAAGGTTGTTTAAGCTCCTTTAGCCCTATTTATTAAAATTAAAACACACATATTATTTAAAATTGCTATGTAATATTGGATATATTATCAAATAATATAGTTAATAACATACATGTAAATTATAAAAATAGTGATAAAACAAACCACTCTTAAGAAAGGAAATTGTTGAACTCATGACAAGCTCTTCTGCTTCTTCTGTCCCTTTGTTTTGTCTTTTTCTTTTTTGAGACAGGGTTTCACTGTCCAGTTCAGGCTGGTCTTGAACTCACTTTTTATTGCAGGCTGGCCTCGAACTCAGAGTGATCCTCTTGCCTCAGCTTCCAGAGTGCTGGGATTACAGCCATGTGCCACTATGCTTGGCTCTGTCGTTTGAGAAGTAACCATCCTGCTTTCTTGCTTTATTCTTTTAAAGCTGTTTAAAAAATGCATATGCTCTCTGACCCACTATTCCCCCTCCTGAGACTCCATTTCCTTGAAATAAAAACCGTAGGATATGAGGCGATATGTAGCAGGAATATTTACTGAGGCACTGTTTGTAGTAGCAAAAGAGGGAAAACCAATGAATGTTCATTAATGATTGAATAAATTACAGGACAGCCACATGAAATTTTTTGCATCCATGAAAAACGATGAATTACAGCTGTATAGCTGCCTTGGAGGGATTTCTGTTGCATTTTGCAGAATGAGGAAGTGAGAGTGGAGAAGTATGTGTAAAATGATAAATGCCTGTGTGTGGTACACAGTGTGTAAATGCATATATTTGCATGCGATTGCATGAGTTTAGAGACAAATATGAAAGAATATATTTTAGGTTGTCAAGGGGGATTACCAGAGAGAGGAAGTGGTGGCATCAACCAAATTAGAACAAAAAACAATTTACCTACACCTCAGATGCTTCATTAGAGAAATGGGGCCAAAATTCCTATCATATTTTTGTCTTAGGGTTTGTGTGACACTTTCTCAAGATGATATGAAAGCTTTGTTGAAAATGTTCCAGGCTCTTCTCCAATATGTGCTGGTGGGATTTATCATATGTTCAAATGATACTTACAATCATGATGTGATTTTGAGCAAACAGTTTTATAGTTCTAGGCCTAATGAGACCTGTTTGGCAGGGGTGATAATAGTGAATCTAACTAATAGCTGGAATCCTTTCAGATGAACTGTGGAAATCACTCTGCCTGCATTAAATGTATAGTCCTTGACTATTACAGAACTCTGACCTGCTTACCCTGGTTGTGAAGTCATTCCCTTCTTTCATGTTCATTAACAACACCTTTGAAACAGCACTGTGAGTCTGCTGGGTGGATAAAGGCTGTCTGCTCTCCCAGGGCCCACATGTTCACATTTGATGATGAGAAAATGTAACTTGCCAGGCCACAGGCAAGTTGGACCCCTTATCAGTTTCCCAGAGCTGTTGTTACAAATAACCACAAACCAGGTGGCTTAGACCACAAAAAGTTATTCCTTCACAGGCCTGGAGGCCAGAAATCTGAAATCAAGATGTCATCAGGGCCTGCTCCTTCTAGAGATTTTAGGGAAGATTCTAGAACTCTTCCTTGTCTCCTCCTAGCTCTTGGTGGCTGCAGACAATCCTTAGTCTTCATTGGTTTGTGGCTGCATTGCTCCATCTCCGCAGAGCAGTCTCTTTGTGCCTTCATCTGCCTTTTATATTGATTAATTTCTTGGGAGGCCGAGGCAGGAGGATAGCCTGGGTTTGAGGCCAACCTGGGCTACATAATGAGTTCAAGAAGAGCTTGGGCTACACAGTGAAACCTATTTTAAACAAGTAAGCCTAAATAATCTCCCAAAAATAAATTGAGTAATTAAAATTTAAACCAGTGCATAAGTAATTATACATATGTATGGGGTTACCAGGGGATGTTTTGACATATGTACACATATATAGTGTTTAAATCAGGTTAAACAACCTCTCCTCAAACATTTATCACTTCTTTGTGGTGAAAACATTCATAGTCTTTCTTCTAGCTTTTTTGGAGTATACAGTACATGATTGTCATCTATAGCTGCCCTAACTATAGCACTCCAAAACTTTTTACTTGTCTGTCTAACTTGGTACCTGTTATTCAGTCTTTCCGCACTCTTCCTACTTCCCTAACCTTCTCAGCCTCTGGTAATCACCATGCTACTCTCAAGTTCTCTGAGACTAACTCTTTACAGTTTTACATATGAGTGAGATCATGCTGTGCTTGTCTTTCTCTGCCTGGCTTAATTCATTTAACATGAGACTTCAGTTCCATCGATGTTGTTACGAGTGACAGGGTATGAATGCCCCTCTCTGTAGCTGAATAGCATTTCATCATGTGTATGTACTACATTTTCTTTATTCATTTGTTGGTTGAGGTTGCTTCTGCACATGGTTTTATGAGGACATTGTCCATTGGATTTAGGGCCCACTCTAATGCAGGATGCCTTCATCTTACCTCAACTAATGGCATCCACATAAAACCTTCCAAGGTCACATTAGAATGCTCTGGGTGCACATGAATTTCGGAGCACATTATCCATTCCAGGATGGACACACAAGGGATTTCAGCTTCTCTTTCCCCTGGTTTCTGTCATCTATCTGAGGGCTGTGTTGTTCTGGAGTCTAGGGCTGGCACTGCCCACTTTGATGCCAGTCACAAGGGGTCTTATCAGAAGTCTGCAGCTGAGCACTGTGACTGGAAGGACACAGGACCTGGGAGAATCTTCTGGACCCATTAACTGTTTCACTGAGAGCAAAACTTGGGGAGACCTAAAGCAACATCTAGTCACCATTTTTCTTGAGCTTATTTGGTGTTCTGATGAGCAAAGTTTCTATAATTTTTACAGAAACCTGAAAAGCAAACAAGCCTGAATTCTAAAACTAAGAGGGACCCTGGCAATGATCACCCTTGGGGCTCAGTGTCATCATTATGCTGGCTTTCTGCCAAGGACCTTGACAGCGCATGCTCCCTGCTCACACAAATCTGCAGCTCTTCTCTGGAACAGGCTTCTGTGATGTGATGGGTCCTGTCTGTCTCGTCTACTTCCCAACTACCCACTGAGACTCACAGGGATTGTGAGTTTCTAACTGAGCCTGGTGATGCATTCCTGTAAATCCTAGTACTCTGAGAGCTGAAACAGGAGGATCGTAAGTTTAAACCTAACATGAGCAACTCAGAGACTTAGCAAGATTTTATATCAAAAATTAAAAGTTCAAAAAGGGCTGAAGATGTAGCTCAGTGTGAAGGCCCGGGGTTCAATCTCCAGTACTTACAAAAACAAACAGGAAAAAAAAAAAAGGCAAAGCAAAGCAAAACAAAACAACAAGAAAAACAAACAACCAGAACTCGCAATGAAGAGCCCGTGGAAAGATCTTTAAATTTGTGTTAATGGTCAATAATTATCACTAACCTATTTTAGTTAAAGTTATTTCTTGTGACAAAATGCATATAAAGCTTACCATTTTAACCATTAAAAGTGTAGAGTTCAGCGATGTTTAAATAGTTACAGTGTTTTGTAACCAACATTACTGTCTAGTTCCAAAAGACTTTCATCATATCAAAAAAGAACCGTGTACTAAGCAGTCACTCTCCACTCGGCCTCGTTCCCCCACCCTGGTGATTTGCTGTCTCTGTGTGTTCATCTATTCTGCACACGTCAGACAAATACAAGTGTCCATTGTATGAGTAATTTTGTCTTTCTTCATCAGCTTGACAAATCTATTCTGAGCTTCTCTTATCTGATGAATAAGCAATATTTTGAAAACATTTATTTTTCATCTTTCTAGAAATTTATAAAGCTTGTACCAAGTCTGACCCTAGCCCCTGCCAGGTTCTCCTACGGTTAGCATCTTACACTTCCATGTTGCATTTATCAAATCTCAGAGACAGACACTAAAATATTTTTAGAGAGCCAGATTTTTGTTTGGATCTTGTCATTTTCTCCACTGACGTACTTTTGCAGCTTTGTGATCCCATCCAGGTTATCATGCTGATTTAGTTGTTATGAATCTTTAGTCATCTCTGTTGGTTTCAACATTCCACAACTTTATGTTGCCACAACCCGGGCAGTCTTGAGGAGCACTGGAACTGTTTATTTTTTGCAAGTGTCATCCAGGTTTATCCCTACTCGACATAATTTGTCCTATAAAGATGTGACCCTACACAGTTATGTGGGAGGGATAAATTCTGATGTTCTACAGCACAGCAGGGTACCATAATTTGCACCAATTTACTGTATTATATAAAGAACTGAAAGAGAGGAGTTCCAAGGTTTCTGATACAAAGAAATAATAAATCTTTAAGGAGATGAACGTGCTAATTGCTCTGATTTGATCACACTGTATATGTGTAACAAATGATCACACCATGTCCAATAAATATGTATAGTACTTTATGTTGATAAAAAATTATAACCCAGTTATTGCAGAATATACTAAAATCTATGAATTATGCACTTTCAATGAGTAAATTTTATGGTATGTAAATTAATTTCAATAAAGCTATTGTTAAAAATGTCTCCCACCCCATAACTCTAGAAGAAAAAGATGTAAATCTCTAGGTGTTTAAAGGGGGTATTGGCTTGCCTTTTTCTTCTTTATTTAGTGATCTGCAAATTCACCACAGTGAAGGCCCCTGAGGCTCTGCAGTAGTGCACCCCATCTTCAGAGAAGGCCTCAGGCTCCTCAAGTGAGGCAGAGAGGGGACTCAGTCCCAGGCATCCGTGTCATGATCTGTCTACAGCTGCACCACTGACAGCCGCTCTCACACAGCCTCATCCCAGGGTGCGTCCAGCTGGACCCTCCAGTCCCCTTTGGAGGAATTTCAGTATCACCTAATTAGGTAACAGAGCAACCAGGCAGCCATTACTTATAACAGACATGAAGTTGTAAATTATTCTATTTAATTAAGAGCTGCACGTTTCCTATTAAAGAACAGCTTATCATAGGTTAGTAAATTTATTGGGAACACTTAACTTTAGCTAATTAAGCTGTTTGAACTCAAGGCAAGGGCATTCATTAATAATCAAGCCCCAGCAGTTAAGGGCAATTAGTGAAACAGCTGGTCTTTATCTCACCGATAAAGGATGGTTAATAGAGATCTTTACAGCTGTTATAAACTTCCCCAAAGCAATATCTTCTTCCAAAGTTTGTATTGATAAAGAACACGGAAGAGGAAACTAAATTTAAGAAAATAACATGGGGCAATGAGGTTTCCCAGCTCTGAGATGAGGGCCAGAAGAGGAAAATCCATCCACAGGTGCCTCTTCCCCTGCGGTCTCACTTGCCTTAGCCAGGTCAGATATCAGAGCCAGTGGCAGAACTATAGTTTTAATTTCCCCTGGAGTCTTGGCTTCTGTGGGAGCAAAGGGCAAGGATTGGTCATCTCTGAACATAGACATGGTATTTTCTGAAAGGAACTTGCAGGAATGTAATCTGACAAACTGCTTTTTCCCCTCTGACCTACATATGTCTCTATGTAAAAAGTCTCATATTCCTTAGCCCATCAATGTGAAATTTTATCTAGAAATTTTACAATGGCCTTATGTATTAGGATTGTCTGGCATTTTGGGAATAAAGTTGCATGATATATGTTGTGATCTGAGGGAAACTGGCTGAAAGGGTTTTGGCCCATACAGGACACTGTAGCCAGGAAAGCCACAACCGGAAGCAGGAAGCCCCATCTCCCCTGCCCCTAGGACATTACCTGTGACGCCATCTTCCTGCCCCTGGAAATTTACATATGGCGCCAAACCTAGGACCAATGGGCTACCTGTGTATCCCTAATGCCCACCTTAGGTTCCACCCCAAACTGAGGCTATTTACAGGCCCCCACACCACCTGTCTGCCGGAGAGATCGCTGGACGCCAGCGGTGGGGGTGCCGGTCATCTCTCTCCGTGTTCTCAGAATAAAGGCCGCTTTTTATTTTATATTTCCCATCTTTTGTTAATATTTTTCATCTTTTGGAAATAACTCTAGCACTGGCATTGATCCTACTACCCACAAGCAATTTTTTTTCTGGCCAGTTGGTGGAGCTCCCAGTGGGGTGGGCATCCCTCTATCCCTCACTCTGCAACCTCAGTTGCCCATAATGCACTGGGTATGTGACGTCATACAGGAAGAGGACTAGGGCCCTTGCTCCCTGGAGCTTCCCATCTAATGGAAGGGTGAACAATAAGACAGTTGGTAAGGTGATAGTAACTGTGCTTGACTAGGGGTGCCTAGTGGGGGTCTAGGGGATGTGGAGTAGTAGGTGGCTGAAGGGTGCACGAGCCTGGAGCCAGCAGAGGGTCATTGGTTTATAGATAATTAAATCTCAAGGAAGGATAAGATCTCTTACATAGGGAAGGAGACCTAGGATTAAGAAAAAGACAAAGAAACTGTTGAAGAGATAGAGAAGGGGCAGAGAAGGGGCAGGCAGTTAGATCAGAATACCAGGAGAATGGGGCCCTGAGAGCCAGGTGAGAAAGAACATTAGAAGCTCTTTCCTTTATTTTCCTGTATTGTATTTTTCGTCTATTTACAACTCATTTCAGGTTGCATTAGTACTTGAATAACAGCTCCGAGAATAGTCATAATGAAGGCAGGCAGCATTTATTAAACACTCATTCTGTGCGACACAGTAATCAAGCCCTTTACCTGCTCTATCTTATTGATCCTCACTGCCACTCTTTGAGAGAGTCATTATGACTACTCTTGTTCAGCAAATGAACAAAGTAAGGCCCAGAGAAATTAAATGACTTGTCCAAAGTCACACAGCCAGTAAGGAGCAGAGCCACTATCAGAACACTGTATGACTAAAATCCTTTTAGAAATAGATTATCTATACATAAATGCTCAAAGGAGTTCACAGGAACACCTGATGGTAGGATGGAAAAAATGATAATAAGAAATGTTCATTTTAGCATTTAAAAAATATATTTTAATGCTTGGTATTCATTGTTCCAGACATAGAACAGAGTTAAGCATTGCAAAATTCTTACTCCAATAGAAAGCTTCAGTGCAGAAAACTTCCCATTTTGGGTACAAAATATGTGACACCTATAAATGAAAGGAAAAGAAGTTTATTTTAGTTCACATGTTTAGAGGTTTTAGTTCATGGTTGGCTGACTCCAAAGCACAGCAAGGGAAAGCTGCTCAACTCATGGTTTCCAAGGGACAGGGAGTAGAAGACCCTGCCTCCATCATGGCTGGGTGCTTCCTGGTGAGCTTACCCCTGTGGGCTGAAGAAGAAGTCATGCCCCCCACAGTGAGCCCACTACTTGGGACCCAGAGGAGAAGAAGCCACACCCGGAGGCCCAGTTGCCATTGGGATAGCATTGGTGAGCCTCCGCCCTACACCTCTCTGCCATCTGGGAACCTTGGATCACAGTAACCCAGGTGCCTAGCTCAATCCTCTACACTGCATGATGGGCAGCCAGTGCAGGAAGTGCCTGAGACTGCAACCAGGTGACTCAGGTAAACAGGAAAATGTCGAGACCAAGGAACAAGGTGCATTTCAGACCTCCAGTCCACCCAGAACAACTCTAGGAGACATGGACATAGCATAAATTAAAAGTCACACACCTGAAATTTCTGAAATGACAGCAACTGATGTAAAGAAAAAAGTTAGTGCTTACATTGTTTAATTTTACATGCCTATATCTGACAGTCTGAGCAAATAGAGAATAACAATGTGTAATATAGTAACTATTGTTGATTTCTTACTCTCTTGTTTTTGAAACCCAATATTGTTCTCATTGTTTTGTTCTATTTTATTTTTTGTTTTATTCTCTTAAAAAAAAAAAAAGGAACAGAGAGTACTGGAAAGAGCTAGGGAAAAAAGGGCTAGTACCAGATGCAGTACCCAAGGTCATGTCCCCTGAGTACCTCAGACATAGCCACGAACGTACTTTATAATCTCATAAGCATCTCTCAAGTCAATCAAATTGATAGGATTAACCACCACACTCAGTATCCTCATCTATAAATGGGGGTATAATAACTATCTCATCAGCTTTTTGAAAAGACTGAGAGTGTTAATGTATAGAAATTACTTAGAACAAGACCTAGCATGTGGGTAACAGCTCATTGACTCTTATGATGGAGAGATCATATTGCTTATGGTCAGGGTGGTGCATCGTAGAGCTAGGAGGTCTCAGTTCAAATCCCAGCTTTGCTTTTTCCTAGATATTACTCTCTCTGGGGTTTACTTTCTCCATTTATAAAACGGAGTAATATCAGTTACTAGCTCAAAGATTAAAAGACCCAATAAGCTGGATTATGAAAAGTGGAAGTATGGAATTCTCCATTGAGTTTTAGCTCTTGTGTGGCTTAATATGGTGGGGACAGAGGTAAACAACAAACAGGTTGGTAATGAACTGCATTAATATCAGCAAGAAGAAAGTGGACTAAAACCCCTGCCGGGTTTCCACGTGGGTGCCGGTGACAGGCAGCCTGGGTAAGGTGGGGAGAAGTCTGGCGGGAAGCACTCTGCTGATCCCCAAGGAAGATGACAACCTGCCTGTGTGGTGCAGAGCCAGGGCGGGAGCACTGTAGTATCTTCCTCCGCAAAGGCCCCAGGTCTTCACAGCCTTTAATCACCTGTTCTAGGCCTCGAAGCAGCAGCTCCTTGCTCTTTGTGAGCTGCGTTCCCTCTGGCCCCTGCCCAGCTCCATTAGAGCCTAATCATATTGGAAAGTAGTTTTATCTGTGATTATTCATCCATACAGGAGGAGCTTACGCCTCTAAACTGCTACTTCCATCCAATCCGAGCACAGGGCCCTGTTAATACTCACAGGCCTAGAGTTGGCAGGGAAGTGATCCCCAGCCCCACCCAAGCCGGGAGATTTTAGAGAATTAGAAGTGACCAGCTTTGGGGGTGGGGAGGTGGAGGGAGGCAGGAGGGTATGGAGACAGGGAGCAGAACAAATAGGAGAGAAATAATAGCAGGGACTCCAGCCAGGCCCATCAATCGATAGGTGGGCTTATCCTCCAGGCACGGCTTCTCAGACTTTAATAAGATGGTGTCTATGAAGATTACATATTAGCTCAGAGAGCAGTATTTTATTTTCCCTGGCTCTTTCCAATCTGCAGGAGACGATGTGCTGTACTAGGTTTAATGCTCACACCTATACTTTAAGTTAATTCTCTGTTCAATGGTAGCAGAGCTTAGCATGGAATTTCCCCACTTTTCCTAGGAGATGGGGTGCTGGTGTGGGTTAGAGGGAAGACAGATAGGCAAAGGAGCAGACCAGGGGCAAAGTTGGGATGCATCAGCTACAGCCAAGAGAAAAATCATCAGATTGCCTTTGTTTCTCCTGTCTGTATTCTGTCCTATAGTATTGTGATGTATAATGCACATACCATGTAATTCATCCATTCAAAGTGAATAAGCCAGTATTTTTTATCTGTATGTAAGGAATTGTGAAATCATCACCACAATCCGTTTTTAGAACTTTTTTATTGCCTTAAAAATTAGTCCCATACATATTAGCAGCCGTTCTCCATTTCTTGGCAGCTCCCCATGCCTAGCTGACTACTACAGGCTGTCCTCTGTGTCTGTCGTGTGTGACTTCAACCAACTATCTATCAAAAATCTTAGAAACGAAGAATTACATGTGAGCCAGGTATGGTGGTGTGTGCCTGCAATCCTGGCCCTTGGAGACTGAGCCAGGAGGACTGCAAACTCAAGGTCAGCCTGGGCTGCATGGTGAGCCCTTGTCTCAACAGATAATTACATCTGTACCACAGATCCACAGATTTTTTTCTTGTCATTATTTCCCATACAATGTAATACAACAACCATGCACAGGGCCTTTTGATTTAAATTTACAGGTGAATATGTATGGATTACATGCAAATATTACAGCATTTTGTTTAAAGAATCTAAGCATTCACGGACTTTGGTGTCTGCAGAGTTCCTGGATCCAGGCCTTAGTGGACACTCATGTGGTTATACTCCCCATTCTGTCTCTACAGACTTCCCTGTTCTGAGTATAAATAAAATGTGACATTTTGCAATGCTCTCTTTCATTTACCATAGCAATTTCAAGGCTTACCCACATTGGCGCATGTGTGAAAATTTCATTCTGTTTTACTGTTGAATAAAATGCCATTGTGTGGCAATAGCACAATTTTACTTATTTATTTGTATGTTGAAGGACATTTGGATCGTTTCTGTTTTGGACTATTAGGAATAACACTGCAATCCACATTAGTGTGCAGTTTTTATGTGTACATATGCTTAGATTCCTTTTGAATCTATACCTACAGGCAGGCCCAGAACTAACATATTGTTTCCCAAAGCTGTTGCAGCATTTCACTTTCCCACTAGCAGTACATCCCTTCACGTCCTTACCAAGGTGCTATTAGCTCTTTATTTTGCCCTCCTGGGTGTGAAGTGTGTTCTGTTGTGGTTTTGATCTTCATTTCCTCAGTGGCTAAAGATGCTGAGAGTCTTTTTATGCGCCTATTGGCCACTGAAATTTTCTGTAGAGGTGTTGGTGTCAAATTTTACCCATTTTGTAACTGTGTTTATCTTTTTATTATTGGATCATAAGAGTTCTTTACGTACTTTGGATACAAGTCCCTTAGAAAACACGTGATTTATAAATATTTTCTCCCATTCCGTGGCCACCTTTTTTCTTTCCTAGTGACATCACTTGCAATACAAAAGTTTTAAGTTTTTAAAAATTTTATTTAAAGAAAGACTAAACAAAACAGAAAATAGGTAGAAATAATACATATGTTCAGAGAAAAAAATAAACAGTAAGAAATCACTAGTTGGTGTTTACATATTGTCGTTTTACAAATAGTTGTTCAAGATATAAAAATGGAACATGTAAAGTGGGAATTCAAACAGCGAGACTGCAAACAGCTCTGTTCAACTGTTCAACAAAAACTTAGTAACGTGGTTGTCAATCCTATACACTTAAACATGCATGAAGTCATCCATACCTTCAATTATGTTTAGATTAAACAAACTAAAGCAGGTTAAAATCATTCTGAACAAAGAATAATAGTATTACTGGATTTCACATCTTGATACTCCATGATCAGCACTGGGTACTGTAGTGTCTTTTTTAAAAATTTAAAGAAAGACTAAACAAAACAGAAAATGGGTAGAAATAATACATAATTTCAAAGAAAAAATAAACAGTAAGAAATCACTGGTTGATGATTACAGATTGTCTTCTTACAAATAGTTATTCAAGATACCAAAATGAAGTACATAAAGAGGGGATTCAAACAGTGAGATTGCAACCTGTTCTGTTCAACTATCCAATGAAAACTTAGAAATATGGTTATCAATCCTATACACTTAAACATACACGCAGTTATCCATCTCTTCAATTATGTTGAGATTGAATAAACCCAAGAAATATCACTCTGAATAAAGAATAATACTATTGCTGGGTTGCACATTATGACACTCCAGGATCAGCACTGGGTACTTTAGTGTCTCTTTTTCTTCAAAGTGTCTGTCCATTTCATCATGTGTTATAAGATCAGTTCTCCTAAACTGTTTATGGATTCTACACATGCATGAATCTTAACATGTATTTCTATCCTTTTTATATTAGAGTGAGAAACAAAACAAAGCAAGGCAAAACAAAACATATTCCTATAAACACATCAAGTGAAATAAACATAAAAGACCATTGTACAAAGAGTTCTACCATGGTTCCTGTGTTGTCTCCTGTTATCTCCAATAGAATTGGCTATATCATCAGATATAGTATAATTGAATGTATCAGTGAATAACAGTATTAATAAAAATACAACCTTGTATATAATATAGAACTTCAAAAACTGGCAGTTATCAAACCAGAATGTGTATCGTAGAGTCCTGTCATCTTCAGTATAGTTGCCTATACTCTCAGACTTGATACTATCAATCATATTAGTTTTGAATAAAATCTTCTCTGCCTCATTTCTGTTATGCTCTTTTTTGTCATCAGTTGATTGCTTATCTTCTTCATTCTGTTTTCTGCTCCATTCATTGAGGTCTCTCTGCCACTATTCCTGGAGTCCTAGTACTTTTCTATCTCTCTAGAATGCCCTGAAGTATTCTCTGTAGAGTTAGATTGGTGGTTGCAAATTTCCCAAGTTCCTCTTTGTCTTGGAAGCATCTTGTTTCTCCATTAATTTCTAGAGACAGTTTATCAGGATATATCAATCTGGGTTGGAGGTTATTTTCTTTCAGGGCTTGGAATATTTCATTCCAGTCTCTTCTTAACTTGATGGTTTGTGTCAAGCAGTCTGCCGTTATTCTGATGGGCCTTCCCCTATAGGTTATCTGTTTCTTGTGTCTAACAGCTTTTAATAATCTGTTCTTATATTGAATTTCTGGGATCTTGATTATTATATGTCTGGGTGAAGCTCTGTTTTGTTTGTAGGTGGCTGGAGTTTTGTATGCCTCATATATCAGAATATCATTTCCTTTTCCTATGTTTGGGAAGTTTTCCTTAATTATTTCTGTGAATAGCCTTTGTAGTTCCTTTGTTTGTATCCCAGCTTCTTCATTCACATTCTTTATTCTCAAGTTATAGATCCTTTTGTCATCTTCTAGCCTTTGTATTATTACTGCTTGTTTCCTTGTTGTTTTAAAAAAGTTTTTCCTTTCATAATCACACATTGCAAAACTGTCCTCCAGTTTGGATAATCTATCCTTAGTTTCTTTCAAGCTGATTTGCCATCTTTCCATAGAGTTTTTAATTTCCTGGTGATCTCTTTGAATCTGCTTAATGTATTCTATATTTTTTTATATTCTTCATCAAATGATTCTCTCCTTTGTTTGAGTTCCTCCCTTCTTCTGTCTGTGTCTGCTTGAGGAGTACTTAGTATCTCTTTTATTAATCTTCTTATATCTTGCTTTATTTGGCTAAATATTTCACTTTTGAACTCACCTATGAGGTTCCGAATATATCTCTTTATGTCCACTGGTGCTGAATCTGATATTGCATGTTTGCTGTTCTCATTCTCCTTTGTATTTACCTGTCCTGGGTCAATGTTCTCAGGGTTGGGGCCTGGAGACTTTTTGTTGTTGCTTCCTCTTCCCATCTTTTTTGCTTCTTCCAGGAGGCTCCAGTTTATTTCTTTTACAATTCTTCTGTTTACAATTCTTCTGAAGCGCACTGGCTAGATGACCCTTCACACAGCAGTGTGCTAGTGAGTTGCAGATGGAGACAGCATATGCTGGCTCCTCCCCCGCAGATTAGTCAAGCTTCTGTGGCCTGCACTACTGTATTACTTTGCGCCACCTCCAGACCAGCCAAACCTCCAAGGCCCCACTGGACCAGTGTGGTTGGTATGTGCTACCACTCCAGGGCCTTGACTTCAGATAACCTTTTGGGTCTCAGCTGGGTCACATGACTCAGACCTAGCTCACTCCTCCAATCCTGTTCAGGAAGGGAACAACTAACTGAAGTCACTGCCATCCCTTGTACTTGCCAGTCCTGCCCAGTCCCAGAATGTCATCTGCTGGAGCCCCCTTAATTATGGAATGGCTCCACTCCCATCACTCACCACAGGTCGAGTAGATTCCCTGTCAACTCAGCTTTCCGTCAACTCAGCTTTCCGTTCAGCTTGCTGACCCTTGAACTCAATGTAGCTGTGCCTCCAGTGAGTTGAAGCTGCGGGACCTAGGACAGTTTGGCAAGTCGCAGTGGGACCCCGGCCAGTCGCGGCGGGACCCCGGCCAGTCGTGGCGGGACCATGGCAAGTTGCGGCGGGACCCTGGCAAGTTGTGGCGGGACCCTGGCAAGGTGCGGTGGGACCCTGGCAAGGCACAGTGGGACCTTGGCAAGTCGCAGTGGGATGCCAGCAAGTCATGTTGTCAGCCAGTCGCGGCAGGACCTCAGGTAGTCGTAAAGTCACCTTAATTTCTTCTTGGGATGAGAGAATTCATCTCCCTCTGTTTGGGGCTCCGCACTCTGTATTTTGTTGAATTATAAGTTGACTACCTCAGGGAGCCTCTGTGTAGCCAGCTGTTATCTATCCACCATCTTTGCTCCTCCCTCCAAAAGTTTTCAGTTTTGATGAAGCCCCATGCATTTATTTTCCCTTTGATCAACTTTGCTTTCAGGGTTGTATCTAATAATAAGATTTTGCCTAACTCAAGGTCATGAGGATTATGTTTGTTTTCTTCTAAGAATTTTAATAGGTCATCTTATTTAAGCCTATGATCCCCTTTGAGTTGAGTATGGTGTGTAACAGTGTGAGGTAGGGGTCAGCTTCAGTCTTTTGCATGTGGGTATCCAATTGTTCCATGACAAAGTAATGCTTTTGCTTTTTTGTGGCCAATTGCACTCATAGCAACTCCATTGTCTGACTGTTCAGGCCCAGACCTATTTTTAAAAAAAATTTTCCTCTCCCACTCCACATGCAATCCAGGGTACATCTTGTAGAATCCACCCCCAAGATACATGGAAAATCCAACTGCTCCCTGCTGAGTCTGTGCTAGCACACCTGTTTGGCATCCACCACTGTATTATTGCAGTGGCTTCCTGCCTGCTTCTGGCCTTCTTGCCTCACCCTCTGCATTCTCCATACACCGGCTAGATGAGATGTGCTTACAATGGCAAAGCACCTCACATCATTGCTCAAAACTCGGCAGTCTTTTCCCTTGTCACTCAGAGTGAGTCTGAAGTCCTTTCTATAACCTGTAGGCCCTGTGGAAATTTCTCTCTGCCTTTCAAATTTTCCCATTTGTCTTCATGTGCTTTTATTCTCCGTCATGTATGAGTGACAAGGGAAGCAGTTGTGAACCAGTAAGAAGCTGCTCCTACATCAGGGCTTTTGCACTTACGGTTTCCTCTGGCTTGATGTATCACCGGCCACTAGATATGCTTGTGCCCCCTCCTTTACTGTCTCTGATGTTTCCCACAGTTACCTTATTTGTGGAGTGTCCTGGCACATCTTACCTAAAATCTCTGACTCTTCTTCTCTCACCTTCTTGCTTTCTTTCTCCTAATGTTTTCACTATCTGATATAAGATGTATCTTATCTACTTATCTTTGTTTTATGTCTTCTCAATTCAGCTGCTTTTCATGAGGGCAAAAATTGTGTTTCTTCCTACAAATGACTCACTTTATCCTTCCTTATAGCATGGTAGTGTTCCACTTTGTATAAATATCACATTCTCTTTGTCCATCTATATGTTAATGGACATGTATGTACCACTGCAAAGTGATGATTTTAATTCTTTCAGGAAGTTACCTAGGAAAGAGAATAGCTCACTCAAGTAGAAACTCTACTTTCAGTTTTTGAGGAATATCAGAATGAATTTCTACAGTGGATGTACGTACTAGCTTACATTCTCATGAACAGTAGGAGGGTTCCTTCTTTACCACACCCTCACCAGCATGTGTTATTATTTGATGTTTGGATGATGGCCATTCTTTCTGGGGTGAGATGGAATCTCAGTGTTGCTTTAATGTGCATTTCTCTAATGTCCAGCTATGCTGAACCTTTTTAAATGTATTAATTAGTGATTTGTATTTCTTCTATTGAGAAGTATCTATTGGAGACCATAGTGTTTAATGAAATAAATCAGAAACACAAGGTTAAATATCATATTTCTCTTATTTCAGGAGCCCAAATCATTAATAAATTAAAAACAAAAATAAAAGAAAAAAGGAAACAAGAAACTAGATCTTTTGCAAATAGGAAGGGACTCAGAGGATGAAGGGAAAGGAAAGAAAGGAGATAGAGAAATAATTTAGCTGTGTTAGTACATGTACCAACTCCTCACAATGAATATAGTTGTTATGTACTGCAAAAATGTGATAAAAATAAAATGAAAAAAATTTTGTTTCTTTTGCCATTGTATTTCCGAATTCAAAAACTGCACCTGACATAGAGTAAATTTCTGATAAATAGATATTTAATAACACAAGCATATGGACTTATTTTTCTGCTACTTCCCACACTATCTTTTAATCATGGTTTTAAGGACTATTCCATCAAAATATTACATAAACAATTATAAAAATGAAAGTGCTTTTGAAAGTATATGCAGGGACCCAACTCCTACCTTGTCTTTCTGGCCCTGAAGAGGATCCCGAGGTGCAGATTCTCGTCCACTTTTTGCAGGGTTTGGTTTAGGAGTACATAAGGAGACTCGCTGACTGTAGGATGTTTACATATTTCAACATCAATCAATATGCACTGTATTTTTCTCCCTATGGCAAGTAAACTTTCATGATGATAATATTAAAAAATACTTATAAAGCTAAGGCTTTATATAACTGGAAATCGGGTCACTGGCAAAGATCATTCAATTAAGTTATTGTTGGACTCTTTCTGGATGTTACATTGGTGAACATCTAGAAATGCTTGTGCAAATCAAAAGAAAAACAAGACACATACCATATGAGTTATATATGTTCCATAAAATTTATTTTTCTTGCCTCAATTATAGCAAAATTGCTAATAATATTTTTATAATCAATACTTTCATTGATCTGCTTCTATTGACAGTAATGATTTTTTTTGTCTTTTTCATTTTTATTGGTACCAGGGATCGAACTCACGATCACATACTTGCAAGGCAGGCACTTATGCCGCTGAGCTAAATCCCTAGCCTGTGACAGTAATGATTTAGGGTTTATAAAATATAATCAGATTCAAAACTGGAGATAGGAGAATTGACCATTCTGGGACTTGAGGGACAACTAAGAAAACAACCAGCCAGCCTTTCTGGTAAGCCGTGCAAGCTGTGTGGGTTCCAGGAAGATGAAAGTCAGATAGTGCATCCTAGGAGGCTACCAGCATGTGGGCTGAGAATCCAACACCATTGGTGGGTTCTCCACCCTTTTCAGCACCCCCCTCCCCAAGCAACCAGATGGTCTGGAAAACAGGCTGAGTTGATAATAACTAAGATACATAAAGCAACTAAATGCTTGTATTGTTTGGTTGATCATGCAGGCTTGGGGCCAGTGGTCTGAGTACCTCTTGGGAGTGTGACAGTATGCAATATAGCAAATTTGGGGAATTTCCTTCTATCTTATCTTTGGAGTCTAATACTGTTTTCACTGTTTTTCTTTGTTCTGATAAATTGTTTTGCTTTGTTCAACATTGTTTTGATTGGTCTTATTGTGTTTTGTTTTTGGTTTGATTTTGCTATACCTGATGGAATGAACAAGTATTGTGAAGATAATAAGATATACTAAGGTAGCTATTGTTTTCCTAGTATCCTGCTTTGAAATTCTGCACTAATTTTGCTGCATTGTTTTGATTGGCTTTGTTCTGTCTTGCTTTGTTGGATTTTACTATTTTTAAAATAAAAAAAGAAGAAAAAATTGGAGATAATTTCACCAAGAAAACATATTATAGAAGAGGTAAAAATTGAAAAAAGTTTCTTTTTTATATATTTTCAAAAGTATTATTTCTTCTTAACACATTCAAAAGTATGTATTAAAACCAAGAAGTAAAATACAAATTATGAGTAAACATTAATAATCAAAACATTGAAAACTTAATAATTCAAGTTGACATACAATTTTTGAAATTCTAAGTAGATCTTACTATGTAGCTCAGGTTAGCCTTGAACTTACTATGTAGACCAAGCTGGTCTCCTCTTGTCTCAGCCTCCTGTGCACTGGGATTACAGTGTGTGCTCTAATTAGATCTTATTACATATTTTTGTATAAAATAATTTGTTATTCTAGTTTGATATGTCCATTTAATTGTCAATGTCAAAGCCAATATTACAGCCCACACAAATTTATGTATACACAAAATTGAAAGTAATATGAGATGTTTAATTCTGTAGTGTTTTCCTCAACCACAATATGCACTAGTTGTAAAAGTTATGCTGTTTCCTGCATGGAGCCAGAGTCACAATAATAAGAGAAGTGTGATATAGGCAGTCAGTTCTATGGGGACATGATTTCATATTATGCAAGAATCTACCACACTTACTCTGTCTGAAAGGAAGTGTGTGACAAGTAAGGTAATTTGCCCATTTTCCTCCCTAAACACTGCTGTGATCCAAGTCATTCTGGCATTGCACAGCAGTGTCCATCTGTGCACTGGGCAGGGGCACTGTGCACTCAAGGTGTTTGGACACAGTTGTTTTGCATTTTGAGGATAGAGGTCAAGATCTTGGGGAAGTGTTTTCCTAGTTCTGAATGTTATTTATGATTCATAGATCAGATGCTTAGAGTGACCATTGTGTTCAACAGGGCTATATGTCATACTTAGAGGGAACCAGGATAGGAGCCTCTGTCTCTCAGGTCTAAGGTTGGTGGTATTGCAGAAGTGGATGGAGAGAGGTTTAGGGGAGAGTTTCAGGACCAAGGTGTCACTGGGCAGCATCTCTCTTGATGCTCCTGAGAGTTTCTCTGTACTTCTTACTAGGGTGTGTTTTCTTACTTCTGACTTGAGAACTGCATGAGTAATTGTAAGAGCTGGAGATTTGAGTGGGTCAAGTGGTGGAAGCCTTTTCCTTTTTATTTAAGGAGGTAGCATTATTTTCCTCAAATGGAGACAGCTTTCATCTGTTGTACAAAAGCACTATCACAGGTACATATTCGGAAACATTGTTATCTACAGATAAAGAACTCATTGAATGCTGTGGTATTTGGATTTAACAAGACAAAACTAACCACCTAACCTCACTTGATCAACTTTATATGGGTTATTAGTTAGATGATACTTTGTACTAGAGACTTCTTATATCAAGCAATAACAATGTTAAGGAAACAGATCATCAATTATTAAAATTTAGATGCTATTAATTTAACCCTTTACATTTCAATAACACTATCATTTGGAAGGGAATGTGGAACTAGTTAAAAGCATCTGACATGCAAGATAGAGGAATATAACCATTTTCCCTCTGCTAAAATTTTCTGGAGGTTCTATCTAAATTTTCTACTTGGGCAGTGGGTGTTGTGATTGAAAAAGGCATGAAATGTGATGTTGAAATATCTGATAAGCATGCTAGCAAAGTCAGTTTTGAGGGCTTATGGGTCTTGCAAAACCAAAGTTTACTTTTAATATAGGATTTGGATACCTTTCTGTATTGGCCAAATCAGACAACTTCTTTCTGTGAACACATACTTTATTTAATATTTGAAAAAAGAGAATACTTTTACACGGTGTGGAAAATTAAAAGATGAAAAAAAGGACAGTGAAAACTCGTCCACACATCTCTCTGTCTACACTGCCCCCACCCTCCATGAAGTAATCACTGTTATTACTTTTATGCATGTCTGTGGCTTCTTTGTATGTATTAATAAATGCTAATTCTAAATCTTGTTTCACAGTTTTTCACTTTGTAATTTATTAATACATTTTTTATTTCTAGCCCCATATTACCTCGTATTGATTGTACAATACCATATTTAGCTACAGGTAGGCATTGAATTGTTTTTAGTTACTTCTCAGACCAAACACACAGCGGGCGATAACTTCGCATGCGCATACATGGTGTACATGCACATATTTTTGCAGATATTTAGGATTGGTTCTAATTGTGGAATGGCTGGCTCAATTACACATGCATCTGTAATTCCGACAAGTTTTACCGTATTGTCTTCCACGAAGGGTGGTGATAGCCATTTTTGATTTCACTAGCAACAAATAAAGTTGTCTCTTTCCCTAAGGTTGACTCAAGGACTGCCCGACAGCAAAGATTCTGCTCAGCACTAACTTGTAGGGGAGAGCAGCATAGCTTTGTTTTACTTCCAACTACTTCATTACCTTTTACTCCTTGCTTCTTGCTTGCCGCAAGAGACTAGCCAAGTTCTTTAAGAACTTACACTTTAGATTCCTCTCCTCTAATATGGGACTGTAAGAGGACATACACTTTTGATAGTTGGGAGAATTCCTCGGACAAACAAAACACTAAGCACTCTTCAGACATAGTAAGTGCTCAAGAATGCTTCTTTGTTATCAAGTAGGTCAAATACATAAACCACTCAGACACTGTTCCATCTCTGCTTCTTTTAGGCTATAGTAGAAGTGGATGCCTGCATCCTAAATCACAGACACTGAACATTTTCTTGGAAAAGGAAGAACCTCAGTTCTGGGTAAAGAAACATGAGTTCCTCTATGCTTGGAGCCCTGCCTATACGCATGTCCAGGTGCTATATGCCCCAGGCACTGAGTGGCCTGCAGTTGTTACCTGGACAGCTAAAAGATTTACAGTCTGAGTTCTGGGGACTGATGACAGGTGCTCACCTGGGCCAGGTAGAATTGGCAGTAGAAAGTTATGGTCAAAGGCTCTTTTTCTAGAGTTGAATAGCTATGAGTTCAGATTGTAGTAAAAGTGACCCTATATTATCTGCTAGGGTGTTGATTTAAAATAAATGCCTTCCCTCCCCTCCCCTCCCTTCCCCTCCCCTCCCCTTTCCTCCCCTCCCTTCCTCTCTTTTCTCCTCCCTTCCCTTACTCCTCCCTTGCCTTCCCCCTGCCTTCCCTTCCCTTTCTTTTTCACTCTGTCTCTCTATGTCTGTGTCTGTCTCTCTCCATCTCTTTCTGTATCTGCCCGATTGCCTGCCTGTCTGTCTGTCTGTCTCTCTTTGTCTCTGTGTGCCTGCCTGCTTGTCCTGTGGTACTGGGGATAGAACTTAGAGTCTCACAAATGTCAAGCAAATGTACTCCACCCTCCAACTACACTCTCAATCCCAAATTCATATTTCTGGCCCTCAGTTTCCTTTGTGTCATCCGAGGATTAATGCCACATGGAAGCATCCCAGGCTGTGTGGATTTTGACAGGGTGGCTGTGAGGTTTACATGCGGTAGCAGTTCTAGAGGCACAATGCCTGGCACACATTAAGCACTTAATAAGTGTTAGTACTAAAGACATCAAATGAATAGAGCTTTGTAAGTTCTGTATCCCTACGATACAAGCAGGACCCTGAGGGGTTCACATTAACAAATTCAACTAATAAGATCAGAAAAGGCCCATTTGGAAGGATGTACAGTTACACAGAAGAAAAAAATACCTTGTAGCATACAAATTATTTGCAACAAGGCAAAACAAATTTGTGAGTTTCTTATTGCAGATGAAGGGAAGGGAGAGCCTAAAAAATGTCTTGCCACTTTGAAGCAGTAAATAGAAAATGAACTGTATGCTACTGATTGTTAATTTAAGACATACTGAAATCACCGAGTGTCTTTTCTTTTCTCTACTTTTTAAAAAAATGCTATTTATTAAAGGTAAAGCAATCATACTTTTATGTACATTATTTTTATCTCTTTATCTCATTTTCATGAAGAACTTCTGCCTCTTCCACTAACTTATTTCCAACCCAGTCCTCCCTGTAAGAACTTCATCTTTATGACTGAAAATCACCAAGTATGCTCTTTTCTCTGCCTAGAGAACCCTAATCTATCTGCTGCTGTGCTTGGTGAGTGCTCACTGTTTAACATTACCTCAGTGAAGTATTTCTCAATATCACTGGCATCAATTGTCCTTTCCTATTTGATTCCATGAGAGTGTGTTTAATGTTTCTTTTATAGCATTTTCAGACTGGGCTTCTAGTTCTCTGTGTATATCAAGGTCTCTACCTTTACACTGGGAAATCTTTGCAAGGAAGATAGCACTCCTCTGTGCTCTCTTTCTTTGCCACGTGAGTATGAAATGTTAGGATCTGTGGATACAGAAGTGAATTAAACACAGCCCTTGGTGTACAAAGGAGATCTCAACATAGGATGTGGGCAACTGAAGACCTTACACAATTGTCTGATATTCCAAACAGCCCTGGAGGCATCCATCATGATTCCTATTTTTCTGCTGAAAACCTTAAACCAGGGAGTGAGTAAAACTCACAGAAGATCATGGAGTGAATGCGTAGCCATAATCTCATCATCCAGGTGAGGGTCAGAAGGACCCTGGAGCAGGCAGCACTCAGCAGCGCCATGGCTATGCAAGGACTTGGTCAGGTAAGGGAGGCAGAAAGGGATCTCAGGAAGAGGGAATGTACTAAGGCTGGGGTGTCAGACAGCATCATTCTGAGGAATTTCCCATCTTTGTTACGTCTGCTTTCCCAGTGTTCACCCAGAGTTCAGCACATAGAGGTGCCTGCTGAGTATTTGTTGTAAGACTGGACTCTTGCTACCAAAGTCCCTAGAACTGGTCATTAAACTGTTTGTTTTGAGCAGAGTTATGCTATGTAGCTCAGGCTGGCCTTGAACTCACTATGGAATCTGTTGGGCGCAGGCGCTCAACATACCATACCCCACCCGGGACTAAGGACCACGCCAGCTTCCGCAATGCGCTACGTCCCTCTTTAAATTAGCCAACCCGTGCGCACTTTGTGCTCCCTCCGTACTCTGTGGCAACTCCTGATTGGCCACAGCTGGATATGGTAGCCGGAGCCTGCGTCCCATTCCCGCCCTGCTTCCTCGTGGCAGCCTGTGATTGGTCATGGCCAAATATATAAACCAGAGCCCGCGTAAATAAACCAGCAGTTAACTGTCGTCCACAAGAGCGTCTCCTGTCTCCTGTTTCATTGGGGCTGCGCCGGTCAGAATCTAAAGTGGCTTTGAACTTGTGGCATTCTGCATAAGTCTCCTGAGTGCTGGGATTATAGGTAGGTGCTACCATTCCCAGCTCAACTTTGGATTTGAGTTACTGACATTCCTTGGATTCTTTCAGTAAAGTCTCAGTTTTTGGTGGAGGCACTGGGGATGTATGAAATAGTGTGTTACTCATTTTCCTCCTTTGTAAGACATAATACCTGACACCCACAGTTTAAAGTAGGGGAGATTTATTTTAGCTCACAGTTACAGTCGGTAAGTGGGTGGCTCTGAGGAAGAAACAGGATGGCTTAGGGGTGCGGTGAAAACTGTCCCTTTAGGAAGATGGGTAACAGAGAGGGGCAGGAGTTTTAACAAGGCTGCTGCAAGTGGGCTTGAGTTCCAAACTCTTCCATCTCTTCTACTTTCTCTGCTCTCCATGGCCCTTTGTGGGGTGGATGGGAAGCTCTTCTCTTCCTCTTGCTTTTGTTTAAGACATTTCATCAGGGACAGGAGTGTTCTTCCTTGTAGGACATGGCAGGAAGACTATGGAGCAAGTCTGCATGGGCTTTAAACCCAGACTCTGAAACTTAGCAGCTTTGTGACTTGGATGAGTTACTAACCATCTCTGCACTTCAAATTCTTCATCTGAAAAATGGAACTAATGATGGTACCTATTTTAAAATGTTTTTGTAAGAAGTTAAAGGAATTAAAATAGTTAACGCACTTAGAACCATAACTTGTAGGTACAGTGTTGGTACGTAGCGTGTGAAGATGATGATAATCACAATGTTTTCTGTGAATTAAAGGAATTAAACATTTAAAGCACCTAGAACAGTACCTGGCACATCATAGGTCTAATGTATGTGATAACAATAATCCACAATAGTGACCATGATGATAATTGAAATGACTCCATGAAAAGTGCCTTTTCTTTTCTGGTTCTTTTGTACTCAACATTAATGGTACCTTTAGTCCCAAGGCCCAAACCAAATGGACACTAGTTCCTTTTTCTCCGAGAAAAGGTGAACTCAGATCTTAAGTTTATAACTTCAAGTTTAAGCTGTCTAGTGTAATAAACAAGGTTCAAAACAAAAACCATTACCTTTCACATGAAAATAGTTAGACTAGGGATATAAATGTTGTATCCAATGTTGCTAGAGTTTATATCAAACTCAAAACTAGAAGAAACCCAATATAGTACACTTCCTGAGATTATGTTGGGTAAACTGAGTTTCAGAGAAAGGCAATGTCAAATGCAAAGTCACATAGGCATAGGATTGGAACTAGAACATTGTAGCCTAATCCCTTTCATGCTCCTTGCATGACCCAGAGCCAAGTGAAGATGTTCAGCAATTCTGCAGCACCTAATTTCTTTTATGACAGGGGTCAGAAAATGTTTTCTCTAAAAGGCCTGATAGTAAATATTTCAGGATTTATAGGCCATGTGTTTCTGTCACAACTATCAACTTTGTCTTTGAAGGGTATCAGCTGCTATAGATGGTAGTATGCAAATGAATAGAGGTGACCGTGCTCAAATAAAACTATATAAAAAGTAGGGGCTCAGATTTGGCGTGTGGGCTGTGGTTGTAGATCTCTGCTCGGGGCATCTCAGTTGGCATATCAGAGGGAAAACCAAAACAATGAGTGCTTTTCCAGACGCAATTAAATGCTCAACAAGAAGAAATGGGCAGAGGTAAGTGCTGTGCTGTGTGAATTAATCAAGATTATTATGAAGAAATCAACTTTAACTTTCCATTTCAGCCCTCTTGGCTTCTTTTTATTTTTAATTTGTTTTCAGAATGAAAATAGAGTTGGAAAATTTTCTACATTAGTAACAAGATTAAAGGAAGGATTCTGTAAAGTGGTGTTGGTTACCATAGCATTCCTAGTGCAACTTCCTGGAAACTCCAAACAAAAGGGCAAGCTTTTATCTCTGTGTGACTCAATTAATTTTAATTTATAGTATGAAAATTGTCTACTTAGCTTCCAGAGATTAGCATGCTTTTTGGGGGTATCAAAAAATAATCAGAAAGAAAGGAAAATGCATTTGGAGATGCTTTGCTTTGGTTTGAGGAAATAAGACCACAGTTAATTAGCATGAAATCTAGAGGCTGCAACAAGTAGAGAGGTAGAAAGAAGTGGAGTCACTATCAGGTGAATGCACAATTACAAAAATGCCACAAAGCAGCCTGTCTGTGAGGGGCACAGTTCTACACCTATTTAAATAGTTTGTGATGGGACTATATTAATTATCTATTGCTGCATGATCTTTACATTCGCATTGAGAAGCTTAAAACAAAATGCATTCACAGTCTCCCAATGTCTCTAATCAGGATGTATAACAGCTTAGTTTTGTGTTGTGCCTCAGAAGCAGTCATGAAGCTTTCATCAAGATGTCAGCCAGGCTGGGGTTTCATCTGAAGGTTCAAGCAAGGAAGGGCTCCCTTCCCAGCTTCTGTGGGTGTCAAGCAGAATCCAATTCCTCATTGGTTGTTGGACTGAGAACCTCAGATCTCAGCTAGATATTGCGTGGAGGCCAGCCCACTTGCTCACCACATGGTCCTTTCCAGTGTGGCAGCCCGCAAAATCAGATTATGTAAGCCATGAAGTCCGTAGAGTCTGTTAGCAAGATGGAACTCAAAATCTTGTGCAGCCTAGCTATGGAGGGGACACCTCATCACTTTTGCCAAGTCTGTTGGTTAGAAGTAAATTATGGGTCCTGCCCATGCCAAAACAGAAAGGATTATATAAGGACATGAGAACCAAGAGAAGGTACTGATGGAGGTACATCTTAACATCTGTCACTTACACCGAGGGAGAAGTTGAGATTTAATCTTGTAACGAGAGTATGTTAGCATTTAAGGAAATCTTTGAAGTGCACTTACTTTACTGAATGAGAGAATGATTTTTTTGGTACTTTACAAAATTCGGCTGACTGTTGGTAATGAGATGCAGTGTGATGTTCCAATACATGTATACAATGTACAGTGATCAGAGCAGGGTAAGTGGCGTACCCACTGTTGCAAACATTTAGTTTTTCTTTTCATTAAAAATGTTCAAAATTCTCATTTGCAATTCAGACATATACATTTAATCGTTGTCAGCCATAGTTGCCCTGCTGTATGCTATAGAACATTAGAGGTTGTTCCTCCTATCCCGCCACCCCTATGCTTGCTAATTGTATTCTCCCCATCTCCCCCATTTCCCTCAACTCTCACACTCTGGTAACTGCTATTCCACTTTCTTCTTGAGGTCAATTTTTTCTACCTTCCCCACATCAGTGAGAACATGTATTTATGTTTCTATGTTCAAATTATTCCTCTTAACATAAATTCATCCAAGTTGTTACACCCAGGATTTCAGTTTTTTCATAGTTGAGCAATATTCCATTGTGTATATCCTGCATTTTCTTTATCTACTTATCCAGTGGGCACTTAGTTTGATTCTCTATTTGGCTGTTGTGAACAGTGCTGCAATAAGCATGGGAGTGCCTATGTCTCTCTTTGACATACAGATTTCCTTTCTTTTGAATATATATTCAGTAATGGAATTGCCACATCACATGGCAGTTCCATTTCTAGGTTTCTGGTTTTGTTTTTTGAGATAGCATCTTTATATGTAGTCCAGATTGACCTTGAACTCACTAGGACTCAAACTCAAAGCTATCCTCCTGCCTCAACCTCGTGGGACACCTCCAAGGGCACCTCCTGTGGCATTATGTGCCACCATGTCTGGCTGACATTTCTGGCTTTTTGAGGATCATCCATAATATTGTCCATAATAACTGTACTAACTTACCTTCCTACTTTCTTTTCTCTGTACAGATGAATAATTGTTAATTACCACAGGTTCAATGGGTTTGTGTGCAGAGTTGCTATCTCTAATTAGAACCTCTAAAACCTCTGTTGGTTCTGAGGGTTCTAAGAAATTTGAACTGTGAGACCCTTCCTCTCCATTAAATTTGGGTATCAGGAATAGATCAATGGATAGACATGGCTCGTGTAATTAGTGGAACTTTTTAGTGGTAAGCAATGGAAAATCTAACTTACATGCCTTAAGAAAAGCAAGAACCTGTTGGCTTACAGGAAACTCTGAGTGCAAATCTCATTTGAGGTATGGTTGAATTCAGGACTAAACACTGTATTTTACTTATTTGACATTTTTGGTTAATGAGGTATGATTTGTGTATGGTGAAACTTATCCACTTAGTATATAGTTAGTTTAAGCAAGTAAGAACAGTCATATAAGCATCACCATGGTCTGCCCATAGAACATATTAATCCTTCTTTAAAATTCCTTCTCACTCCCTTGTTGTCAACATTTCTTTTTACCCTCAGATGCTAACAACTACTGCAAGTACTTACAGTTTTGCATTTTTGGAGCATCTATTCATGTAATCGTGTACTATACAGCCTTCTGAAAACCAGCTTCTTGCGCTCAGCATAATGTTTTGAGGATTCTTCTGTGTCGTTGCAGGAGTTAGTAAATCATCCTTTTATATTGCTGAGTACTAGTGCATTGAATACTGTAAGAAAACTTGTTTATTCATTAACTAATTAAAATTGATTTGGTTTGTTCCCATTTTTTAGCCACTATGAATAAAACTACTATGTGCATTTTTGAATATGATTTGTGTGTGGGTATATGTATGGGTATTAAGTTTCTATTGCTTAGGTAAATACCTTACAGTGGAATTGCTAGGTCCTATAGTAAATCTATGTTTAAACTTACAAGAAACTGTCAAAATGCTTTCTATATGGTCAGTTCATTTTGCATTTCTTCAGCAATGCATGTAAGTTCCAATTGCTCCTTCCTTATATTTTCACCAACACCTAATATCATTGGTTCTTTCACTTTAGCTATTCTAGTAGATATTCAGGGTATCTCCAGATGGTCTAAATTTGCATTTCCCTAACAAGCAAGAATGTTGTTTGTTCTTTCATGTGCTATTTGTAACTTGTATAACTTTCCTGATAAAGGGTGTGTGCAAGTATTTACTCACTTAAGAAATTGTAAATTAGTGTTGGGGATATAGCTCTTTGGCAGAGCACTTTCCTAGCATGTAGGAACCCCTGGGTCAATACTCAGCACTACAAAAGTAAAAAGTATATTTACACATTTTGAGGATAAGCCCTACTTTTGGAAAGAGTTCTTACAGGTCAAATTTGAGCAAGTAGGAACAACAATACCAATATCATAATTCTTATTTTTATGAATATAAATCACATAAAAGTATAAAAATCCAGAGACAATAAAATGACACCACTATGTTGTTTTTTTATTATTTAGTTTTAAAAATTCTTTGTATATCATGGATGCAAGTCCTTTGCTAGATACACATTATGGAAATACTCTATGTCTTGCATGCTTGTTATCTTAACTCTTTTGAAAATCAGAAATTTAAAATTATTGATGAAGTCTAATTTTACTAATTATTTCTGATCAATCATGGTTTTGGTGCCATATCTAAGAAATAGTTGCCCAATTCTATTGGGCCCTGACCTAGATCCCTAATCTCCCAAATGAATGTAAGGTGAAGGCTAAAGTAAATGAGACAAGTGGTATGATTTTAGGCTCTAGGAGGATCAAAAACCTTTAGCTGAGTTCAAGACTCTGAGGGCTAAGCCAAAGACTCTCTCTAGACCATCCATATTTATTAGATCCAAACAAAGAGCAGGGAAACTGAGGAAAGTTCAGGAAATGAGCAGGACCTTGGGAGTCTCCTCAAAGACTTCTCTAAATAGTAAATTATGCCAATTTAGGAGAACCGTCTTATCTCCATAGTGGCATATGCTGGGAATGCAACTGTAAGAGTGAGATGCCTGCAGTCTCCATCTACTTAATAGATGTTTGAGCCAGGTGTCCTCATCTGTGGCCTTATCTTGCCCTTTGAGGTATCTCTGGCATCAAAGGCCCCTGCAGGCCTCAGCCAGGACCAGTGATTCATAGAAGTTCACTTACTATGAATCAGCTCCCATAACCAGGCAAGGGGCTTAGGCCTAGAACAGACTCGTGTCCCTACTTCTTCTTTTATGCTCTTAATTCTTAAGTTATAGATCTTCTTATCATCTTCAAGCCTTTGTATTATTGCTGTTTGTTTCCTTGTTATTTTTAAGAAGTTTTCCATTTCATGCTCCCACATTACAAATCTGCCTTCCAGTTCAGATAATATGTCCGTAGTTTCTTTCAAGCTGTCATGCCAGTTTTTGATAGAGTTTTTAGTTTCCTGGTAATCTCTTTGAACCTGCTTCATGTATTCTATGTTTTCTCTATTTTCTCCATCAAACAATTCTCCCCTTTTTTTTCTGTTCTTCCATTCCACCATCTGTTTTTTCTTGGGTGGTGCTTAGCATTTCTCTAACTATTCTACTTAAAACCTGCTTTATTTTGTTAAATACTTCACTTTTGAACTCGTCTATGAGGCTCCGGATATATCGCTTTGTGTCTATTGGTTCTGTGTCTGATATTGCATGTTTTCTGTCTTCCTTTGCATTTACCTTTCCTGGATCAGTGTTCTCAGGATTGGAGACTGAGGACCCTTTCTTGCTGCTACCACTTCCCATAGTTTTTGTTCCTTTCAATCAAGCAAATATAGTAGGCCCAGTTTTTTTTATCTTTGTCTGTTACAGTTTGTTTGAATTGCACAGGCTAGGTGTTCCTGCCCACTGCAGTGTACTAGGGAGACACAGAACTGGGCAGCCTCTGCTGGGCCCCTCCAGGTCAACCTACTGAAGGCTTCACTGCTAGGGTGCACTGCCAGGCGTTGGGACCTGGTTTGGGCCAGCCTACTGGGTCTTAGTCAGCAGCGTCACCCAGGCCAAGTGCTCTGCACCAATCCCACTTGAGAGGGGAATATGTGACTGAAGTCACTGCAGTGTCCTGTTCCGGCTGGTCTGCCTGATCCGAGTATGTCCTTTGCTGGAGCCTCCTACTCTATGGAAGGGTCCCCATTCCGTTCACTCACTGCAGGTTGAAGGAGGACCCCCTGCCAGTCCTGCTCTCAACTCTGTTTGCCGATTCCCACTCTCAGAGCTTTCGCGTGCCTCTCTCCCTGCCGTGCTGATTTGGATGCAGCAGCGGCAGCAGCAAATTCAAATTGTGGCTTCCAGTGGCATGGGTTCTAGCTTCCATGCTGAGATTTTATCTGTTCCTGTTATAGCACCAGTATTGCATTTCCAGTTGGTTTCTCTTGGCTTAGTTCATTCATGGGTCAGCAGGGTGTATCTCCCCTTGCTTAGGACTCCTCGCACCACACCATTCCTGGATTCTAAGGGAGGTATCTCAGGGAGCCTCCATAGCTGCTGTTATCTATCCACCATGTTCTCCTGGAAGTCTAGATTTATTTCCTAAGCATTTGGTTTTAAGACCATATTGCAAGAGGACATTTTTAGACTTCTGAACATGGTAGATAGATAGCAGCAGCCTCTGAGGCTCTTGGAGAAACTGCATTTGAAATCTAGGAATGGTGCTGGACAGGAAGTCCCAGGCAAGGGGGCATATTCTTTGCTGACCCAGGAATGAAATAAATTAAGAGAAACCATCTGGAAACACAATCCTAGTGAGACAGCAGGCACAGATAAGGTCTCAGCACGGAAGCTGGACCTGCGCCACTGGAAACTGCAATTTGAATTATCTGTAGCCGCTGTTGCGTCCTGGTCGGCACAGCAGGGAGAGAGGCGTTAAAGCTCAGAGAGTGGGAAGCGTTCAAAGGAGTTGGGAGCAGGACTATCTGGGTGCCCTGGATCGACCTGCGGTGAGTGAGCAAATTGGGACCCTTACATAAAGAAGGAGGCTTCAGCAGAGGACATACTCGGATTGGGCAGAATTCCTGGAACGAGAAGCTGCAGTGACTTCAGTCACATATCCCCCTCTCAAGCGGGATTGGTGAGGAGTGCCTGGCCTGTGAGATGCCACTGGCTGAGACCCAATAGGCTAGCCCAACTCAGGTCCCAGCACCTGAAGGTGCACCCTAGACGTGAAGCCTTCGGTAGGTTGACCTGGAGGGGTGGGCCCAGCATAGGCTGCCCAGGTCTGTGTCTCCCTAGTACACTGTATCGGGCAGGAACACCTAGCCGGCACAATTCAAACAGACTGTGGCCAACAGGGAAGGAAGCTGGGCCTCCTATACATGCTTAAATATAAGGAACAAAGAATATGGAAGAGGGAGCAACAAGAAAGGGTCCTCGGCCCCCAATCCTGAGAAACACGCAATAGCAGACATGGCACCAATAGATATAAAGCGCTATCTCCAGAGCCTCATAGATGAGTTCAGGAATGAAATTATTAATGACCTGAAGCAAGACATAAGCAGAATAGTTAGAGAAATGCTAAGCACTGCCCAAGAAAAAACAGATGGTGGAATGGAAGAACAGAAAAAAAGGGGAGAATTGTTTGATGGAGAAGATAGAGAAAACATAGAATACATGAAGCAGGTTCAAAGAGATTACCAGGAAACTAAAAACTCTATCAAAAACTGGCATAACAGCTTGAAAGAAACTAAGGACAGATTATCTGAACTGGAAGGCTGATTTGTAATATGGGAACATGAAATGAAAAACTTCTTAAAAATAACAAAAAACAAACAGCAACAATACAAAAACTAGAAGATGATAAGAGGATCTATAACTTAAGAACATAAGAGAAGAAGTGGGGACACAAACAAATGGACTACAAAAGCTAGTCACAGAAATAATCCAAGAGAATTTCCCTAATTTGGCAAATGGTAAAGATACTCAGATATATGAGGCATACAGGACACCAGCCACCTACAACACAAACAGAGCTACACCCAGGCATATAATAATCAAAATTGCAGAAATCCAATATAAGAACAGAATATTAAACGCCGTCAGAGACAAGAAACATATCACTTACAAGGGAACACACATCAGAATTACAGCAGACTTCTCAGCACAAACCATCAAATCATGAAGAATGTGGGAGGAAATAATTCAAGCTTTGAAAGATAATAACCTCCAGCCAAGATTGATATATCCTGCACAACTGTCCCTAGAAATTGATGGAAAAACAAGATGCTTCCAGGATAAAGAGGAATTAGGGGAATTTGCAACCACTAATTAAACTCTACAGAGAATACTGCAGGATAGTCTAAAAAAAGAAAATACCAAGATCCCAGAAATAGTGGCAGAGAGGCCACATGAATGGAGCTTAAAACAAAATGAAGAATGACAAACTGGCAACTAACGACAGGAAAAGAGCTCAACAGAAATGAGGCAGAGAAGATCGGAAGGTAGGAACAGCAATTTTGGAGAAAACAAGACATCATAATAGCTAGTGCTGATTTAGTATCATCTTGTTTTGAAGCCCCATCAAACGTGTATTCTTCAGTCTCCATTGGTCTTAAAAGGTTGTATCTTATTGGATTTTATTATATATGATAATATAAGCAAAAACTTTTATAGACAAGGAGTTTATATAGAAACCATTGTTCATTTTCTGATTGTTGGTTCTAAATACCCTGTAATAATGTAATTCTCTTGAATGGTTTTATAGTGTCTTGATATATTTAGTGCTACAGTATAAGAAGTTATACTCAAAGATTTCAAGGAAAGAGACACTATGGTAACTGTTTTTATATCAGGATATCTTGTGGTGAAACACTGTTTTGCTCAAATGGTTGATTTGACCTGTGCTGTTCTGTTGTTATGCCCTCTTTTATCTCAATCCCCCTTTTTAAAACATTATTTACTTTTTACTTTTTTAATTAAGGGAAAAATAAATAAAAAATATCAGGATACATTATAGTAACCTACTTTGATTTCCTATTAACTTGATTTGAAATCCTGTATTGCCCTTGCAATCTTGTTTTGACTGATTTTCCTCTATTCTGCTTTCCTTGATAGTACCAAGTTCGAAAGTATAGGCATAACTATGAAGACAATAAGAATCATTATGATGCCCATTCCAATTGACTATTATTTTCTTTAAAAATCCTGTAATGTCTCCAATGCTTTGGTTTTATTCTTTCCTGTTTAATTCAATTTTATTATAACTAGCAATTCTTCTTAAAATAGCAAGAGGCAGTATGGTAACCACTGTTGATCACCTTATATTTTGTTTTTACATTATCTATTATGTCCATCCTTTTGATTTGACTGACTCTGTTCTGATATGTCGCATTTGGTTTTACTCTCTTCAAAAAAAGTAATAAGAACTGTGGGAGTAATAAAACACAAAATGTGTAATTGTCATTCTCCAAAAATAAGAAAAGAAAGTGTTCTAAATGTTATAACTGCATATATGTTTAAGTGTATAAGATAGATAACCCTATTACTGAGTGTTTTTTGAATTATTGAACAAAACTGTTTGCACTTTCACTGTTTGAAAGTCTACTTTATGTGCTTCAGTTTTGTAACTTGAACAACTGTTTCTAAGATGAGAATATGTAATCTATTAACTAGTGATTCTTACTGTTTATTTTTAAAATTTTATATTATTTGTACCCTTTTTCTGTTTTTTTCCTTTTTCTCCTTAAATAAAAAAAGAGGACATTTTTATTGCACAAATATTTGATGATACATAAATTACCTTGAAGATTCTACTTTTATCTTGATGAACTGGTCTTTGTGATTATGTTTTTGCTGGAGGTCAGGTGAAGCATGTCCATGAGGTACTAGGTACTCTTTATGTCAGGCTTGGGGTTGTCAGACTGCACCTCCAGAGGCAGTGATGACATTACCACCCAGAAAGTTATTTACTATAGTCATGTAACTTTGGCTTCTTTGTCAGAAGTGTATAAAAGGTAGACACAGTGGTAGTTACCCACTGGATTTAAAAATACCTTTCTTCTTCATTCATTTTTTAATTGACTTTTCAGATTAACGTGTTTCATTTTGGCAGATGTACACATGCACATAACCACTTTTATCACCCATCACCCCTTTGCCCTGCCTTCCCTACCAGTTCTGCACTTTTGGAGGGGGAGTTCAATGTATTTTCCATGCTCAGTCCTAATATATTTTCTCATATCCACACTACTCTCCCTTACACTCCCTCTTCTTCTTGCCTCACAGTCTCCTTTCTATTTTCTTGTCATCTTTTTTAGATTGTACATATTAGGGAGAAACCATGATGTCTGTCTTTCTGATATGTTGGCTTCGCTTAACGTGGTGGTCTTTAGAACTATCCCCAAAATACCTCTCCTTGATGACTAATTTATTCTCCACTGGAAGGAAAGACCTTTCTCTCTTCCAGCCTATTGTACTTAAGGACAACAAAATGAAAGTACTACCCTGTGTGAGAGCTCACTTCTCAGCCTTCCCCACAGTACAACTTCTCATATTAATTTTTATATCTAACTACTGTACTCTTACCTCTGAATCCCAAAGCTAACCAGTCAATTCCTGACTCAGCAGGGAAGAGTGGGGAAACTAATATTATGAAAAGGATGGGAAAGTAGGCAGGGATCTGGATGGGGCTGTCGTGTACAGTCTGTGCACGACACAGAGGCCCTGGCCAGAAAAGTGTTTGGAAGAAGAAACTTGAAATCCAGTACTGTTTGTTCATGGTATTGTGTGCCCCAGCTTATGGTGGCCTCCATCCACAGAAGCCCTTTCTCCTAATTCATCTGCCCCGTGGGGTACCATTCCCATTTTTCACAAAGTTGACCACTAGTGGCTGCATTTATCAGCTTCTGCTGGTGCAGATCCGCGGTGTTGCCAGGATGCTGACGAAATGTTTCTGGAGAGCTCCATATTCTCGCCTCCCCCTTCCTTTAGCCTTTTATCGATTCTTCTCTCTTGCCTTTCTAAGCCTGAGCCAGGAACTCTCCTGTTATTAAAAGCAGTCCCAGTTGCCCATACCTTTCATTTCCTTTGAATTACATTAATTGCCTGACAGCTAAAAAGTGAGCTGGTATTTTCAGATTTCAACTGCTGGTCGGCAAGAAATATTTACCAGCTCCTGCAGATTTATAAAGATGCCACAGAGATGCCTGGAGACTAACAATCAGAAAATACAGCAGCAAAACAACACTATTTTTCAAGGTTAAATGCTCAGAATGCTAAAAAGAAATTGTCCATAAAGCAAAATAGGGATTCAGAGGCAGGCAGCCCTGGACAAAAGACAGGAGCCGGAGGTTTAAAATAAGATTTCACAGCTTCACGATAATTATGAATTTAATAAGGGGAGCTTTATTTTTAATTTAGTTTCAGTCTGGCAGTGCATATCTCCCTCCTGCCCTTCTTTGCGGCGTGGCAATGCTCTTTAGTGAGGCCCTGAGGCTGGGGTGCAGGAAGGGCCCCCAGCCATAGACTTTCAGAGGAAGAGATATTTAGACAGATAATGTTCCTGCCTCTCTGCAGGCAGATGGGACTAACTCCCACTGGCTTTGTTCCCTCCTGGCAGTTTGAAATGTCTCTCATTATGTAGGAAGACAGTGGGTTCTGAAAATTCCAAGACAGGAAGGTATTTTTTCTGTGATAGGACCCTGGGCTTTATCTCCTGTTTGCCATGTATAGAATAATAGACCCAGCCAAGGCGGCAAGAATTGTGCTAGATTCCCAGGCCAGCATCATGTCCAGTGCTTATCTGCAAATAGGGTGAATCAGATGTGGTTGGTGAAGGGCCACAGATTTCCCAAGAGTGACTTTGCTCTGAAGAGCACAGCGCTGCTCCATGGACTCCTTTGAGTGCAAGCTGTACCCCTGGGCCATGTGCATTCATCTGTGTCTTGCTGTTCACTCAACAAATACTTACTGAAGGTCCATTTTTTTGGAGGTGCCCTTTTTTGTAGAGGTTAAATCCACATAGCATAATTAATCATTTTATATATTTTATAAATTTTAAGGCTTTTGCTCCTGCGTGTTTACAGTACATAATGATTACCTTCTTTGGTATATAACATTGGTATATAACATATATAGCATTGGTATATAACATATGCATAGCACACCTCAAATTCTTTATTTTCCTCTTCTCTGCCACCCCCTTTTTTGTCAGCATGAGATTTATTTTATAAGTTTTTATCAAGTTAATTGTCATAAGCACAGATTAACAATGTGTTTCATTTTGGTGGATTTACACATGTATATAACATATTTTATCACCCATAACCAGGCTAAAACATATAAAATATATAAGACAATTATAATAAATTAAAGTACACTTTTAGATGCATTGTCTACAGTAGATTATTGTAACTTTTTAATCTATTTTATCCCTATTGTATCTTAATTTGCATTTTATTTATATGTTAGGTTTCTCAAGAGAAATCACATGATATTTAAGCTTGTGTGTCTGATTTACTTAACGTTAAGATCTCAAGATGTATCCAATTTTCCTACAAATGACTCAAGTTGATCCTTCTTTATGGTAGAATAATACTCCACTGTGTATAAATGCCACATTTTTTTTTTAATCTATTTATCTGTTGGTGGCCGTAGAGGTTACTTCCATGATTTAGCTATTATGTATTGTGCTGCTATAAACATGAGTTTGCATTTGTGACTGTAATATGATATATTTAACTCTGTGGGGAAGATTCCTGGAAGGAATATAGCTGGGTCAAATGAAATTTCTACTTTTAGTGTTTTGAGAAATCTTCATATTGCTTTCTACAGTGGTGCACTAGTTTCAATTCCCACTAACAGTGAAGAAAGGCAACCCAGATTGGCCAGCATCTTTCATTAGTTGATTTCTTGAAGGTAGTAATCCTTTCTGGAGACGGAATCTCAGTATTGTTTTGATTTTTATTTCTCAAATTGCCAGCGAATTTGAACATTATCTCATGTATTTGTTGGTTCTTTGAACTACTTCATTTGAGAACATCTGTTCATTTTAGATGCTCATTTTAACTGAGTTTTTAAATTAGGGGGGATTTTTCTGAGTTCTTTATACATTCTATATATTAGCCCTCTATCTTAGAAAGAGGTGGCAAATTTTTTCCCATTCTGTAGGTTGTCTCTTTACTCTCTTGATTGTTTCTTTTGCTGTGCAGAGCTTTTTAAATTTAATAGGATTCCATTTATTGATTCTAGGTATTATTTTTGTGTGTGACTGGGTGAGGCTCTATTCAGAAAACCTTCACTTATGCTGATGTCCTGGAAGAGTCTTAGCAATTCTGTCTTCTAGCAGAGTAAATGTTTCTCTTTAAATATTTTGATCCAACAAAATTAATCACTTTAAATTGAACATGTCAGTGACATTTAGTCCACTCACAATTTGTGCAACAACCACCTCTAGCTATTTCCAAAATAGTTTCATCTTCAAACAAAAACTTGGACCCATTCAGTAGCTACTTACCATCCCTCTCCTCAGACCAGCTTTGGGCATCTATCTTCTTTTTGTCTTCATAGATAGTGCATATGGTAAGTACAGTTATAAAATATAGGATCTTTTGAACATGACTTATTATCCTTTTAACGTTCTGAGTTTCTTCCATATTTTCACATATAATATTGCTTCAGTTTTTATGAGTGAATAGTAGGTAGTGTCTGGCTATACTGATCACGTTTATCTACTCATCCATTACTGGACATCTGACTTGTTTATACCATAGGCCATTGAGCTATAGAGAATAGTGCTACTGAGCTCATTTGTGTACACAAATTTTTTGGAGCCCTTGGTTTTATGCCTAGGAGTGGAGTTGCTGGGCCACAGGGTGATTCTGTATTTAGCTTACTGAAGACCCACCAAAGTGTTTCTCCCAGGGGCTGTGTCATTTTGCATTTGCATCTCCAGTGCTTTTTTATATGCTTGACTGCATAACTAAGACAGAGAAATAGAAAGTAAAACACATAATAGATAGACAAACTACATACAGTGTAGTAGGTGACCTGTGCAAAGAGGAAGGAAAGCAGAGTAAAGGGCATCGGGAATGTTGTAGGGGGAATGGGCAGTGGGCCATCTTTTAAAATAGGGTTCTTACGTCAGCCATTTTTGAGAAAGGGATATTGAAACAAAGAATTGGAGGAAGTGAGGTTGTGAGACAAGTATGTATCTTGGGAACACTGTCAGTCAAAAGGACAGCAAGTGCAAATGCTCTGAGGTTTAGTTGTGTCAGATTTTCAGATTTTTCAAGCAAAACGTGAAGTCTGTATTCTTATGTGGGTTTCCCAAATTTAAAAAGTAAACTATCCAACAGCTGTAGTAGACTTTGTTTGTTCAATGAGAGGAGTTAGTAGAGTTATTTTTATTTTCTTGGGTATGATAATGGATTGTGACTGTACTAGAGAATGTCATTATTATTTGGTCTTGAGGATTGAACTCAGGGCCTTGCATATGCTAACCACAAACTCTACCACTGAACTATATTCCCCAGCCCAAGAACATCCTTATAATTAAGAAATCACACCAAAGTATACCAGGCTGAAATATCCTGTCATCTGGAACTTATTTTCTGATAACTTTTTCAAAATACATACATGCATATTATCTCAATAATAATTATGCTGTGATTTCAACTTTCCTTTACCCTTGAAAATTTTTAAAATTAGAAATGAGATGATATGTGGAGGAGGGATGGTAGATCCCCCCATAAAGTATCTGCTGGTGGGAACTGACCTACAAAGATTGCCATTTTTCAATCTTTTTTCTACTAAAATATTGTTTAACATTGGAAATAACATTTTTATACAACCACAGCTACATTAAAACTCTTCAAGGCAAGGGAATACCTTCTTTCTTGGAGAACTTTTTCTTCCCTTAGTTAAGAGGAGCTCAAAAGTAAAGTGCTGACTCCTTATGGTAAATACACGAGGTACACTACTCCATAGTGAAAGGATCTTAGCCACTGGGAATTCTTAAAATATTTGGAATGCGATTACCTACACTGGCTTTCATGAAAGATCATCTGGGGAGGTTGCAGTGAAGAATTCTTTAGATGACAGACAAGAGAAATTCGAGGCATGTGCCCTTTTGTATCTCCATTACTATTCTTCTACCTGCCAAAATGGGCACTCGAATTCCCTTGCAAAATCCTTGTGATTTCATTATTCAAACCCATCAAGTCTGTACGACTTCCCCCAGGTGCTCTTTTTAGAACCAGGGACAGCATCCACCGTAAGGCTACCAGTCAGGAAGTATTTGAAAATTTAAAGAATGTTCTTTAACTGATGTCCATTGCTATAGAAAGAAATCTGCATTTTACATCATGCCTATTATTCACTGGAGAGGGACCTGTGCGAAGTTTCCTGTAAGAGTGTGGGAAATATGGAAAGATTTTGTTTCTGATGTTTAATCTTAAACTTTTATTCCCACATGGGCCACAGGACTGGTCCATTTTAAGGAATATAGAAAAGCAATGTTCAGAGATCAGGTTGCTCATAAATCTAGTACCTGCATTTCCATTTTTTATCTGCCTATTTCTGTTTCCCCTGGGCTCAAAGGAAGTACTTTACCTTACAAATGATTCACTGCTCCTGGGCCACCGTGGGCTTTGAAATCCACACAATAGAAGTTCCATTTCATATCCCCCATTTATAATCATGGGGAAAGCACGGTGTTATCTTGGGGTTATCAATGATTTCACAAAACTCAACCTTTGTTCCTCTTGTGTCCATTTTTCAAAAACTTACCACTTCAAATCTCTGGAAGTTGTTGCCTCTGAGAGTACATTTATCTTTGGTTTGACATCTTTTACACTGCAACCCTTTTCAATTCTCTTTCTCCTGTAGGATAAATGACTCTTTGAGGTTTGCGGTGAAGAGTTACATCTTCTGGTGTGTGTGCGCCTGTGTAGATCCTCTCCTCCTTTCTGTCTCCCACCTATGCCTTTGGGGGGTGGTGGTGGAGACAGAGATAAGTACAGAGGCAATGTGTTTTTGTGATATTTTGGATTGAATTATGTCCACCTCAAAATTCATAAGCTGAACTCTTAGCACCCATTTGCTTATATTGTGTTCTTCTTTGGAAACAAGGCTGTTGCACGTGAGATTCATTAAGATGAGACTACACTAGCATGGGCTCTTAATCTGATGTTACTTGTGCTTTTATTATAATATATATGAAAGGAGAATGCCATTTGAAGATGAAGGCAGAAGACTATAAGCCAGGGAATGCCAAAGATTGCTAGAAAACTGCCCAGAGACTATGAGAAAGTAGTGAGGAGGTGTTTCCTAACAGCTCTCAGAAAGAAGTCTACCCTACTGATCTTGGACTTGTAGGCTCCAGACTTGAGATAGTAAATTTTAAAAAATCACCCAGTTTATTTTTTTTTGTTATAGTACCCCTAGGAAACTAACACTGTTGATATACTTATGTTTGTCTAAGGTTTGTATGTACTTGGCAGATAATATGGCATTGTGATTAAGTACTTGTGTTTCCAAAAGCAGAAGTTAGAATTATCAGTTGAGTTAAAATTTTCAGTTGGATAATTTGGGAAAATTTCTTATCATCATAGGTTTCCTAAAGAAAATGAAGACTAACAGAGCTTTAGAACTAATATACCATGATGAGGATTAAATAAGATAATGTACTGAAGGCACATAGTAGACAATTAATTAGTGGTAGTTATTACTATGGTTATTACTAATGTTAATAGTTGGCAATATTTACCGAGCTCAAAATTTACTGACCTTTACTACCCCACATTTAATTTATTTATTAATTTTAATTTAAGAGAAAAAGACACAGAAAAGAAAAACAGAAAGCAAAAGAAAAGAACAAACAACAACAAACCCCAAACAGTAACAGTATAAGTTTTCAAAACAAGATGATAGGAATTTAACAATGGTTGTGATGTTGCATATTGTCACCTTCAAAAAGGTTGCTTAGATTGCCAGATATAGACATGCAAAATTGATCTAATTATAAGAGTATTAACTGTTCTTTTTCAAGAACTAATAGAATTAGTAGAAAAATACAGAATGCCTCATGAATTTTCATGTCGTCCTTGTGCAGCGGCCGTGCTAATGTTCTTTGTATCATTCCAATTTTAGTGTGCTGCAGAAGTGAGCACTACCCCACATTTTATTTGCCCTCCTGACTCCTGATCTCCAGGTTGGTGGTATCGTTTTAACTAAAGTGAATAAGATTGTTCTGAAAGTCGAGTTTGAATTTGGTAACTAAAGCAGTCACAGGAATCAGGTATTTATCTGTTCTGAAACACAACTTAGATTTGTTGAATGTCAGTGGTCTAGGTGTAGGAGCTGGCTCGGAGTGTGTTGTTTCTCAGCATCTCCTGTTCAATGGAAGGGATGTGGCATAATAATAACTCCATGATAACTGCCACTTATTGACAGGAATGCAAAGTGGTGGGGTGAACTTTCTTATAAAAGGTACTCTTTAAAATTCTGTAAGGGATAATGGGTGGTTAATATATGACAAAGGTGGGGTTGGGAATTTAGCTCAGTGGTGTGAACACCTGCCTGGCAAGCATGAGGTTGTGAGTTTGATCCCTGGTGAAAAAAAAAAAAAAAGAAAAAGAAAAAAATGCAATAAATGACAAAGGTTTATGTTGGAGCATATTTTTAGTAATCTCCTTACTAAAAATAACATAATTATTTTTAGCAATAAGATTAATCTTTCTACATTCAACTAAAATATCTTGGGATCTAAAGTTACAGTTTTCCTCTTTCCTAATGTTGCTCTAAAGGCCTTTTGAAGGCGGCTGAGTCTGATGTTTGTGGTTGGTTTGCTGGAATTGGTGATGTAAGTGATGCACTGTCCAGGGACGGTTAGCTAGCATACAATATAAGGGGGAGATAAGGAGGCATGCTTTCCTCTTTTTGCCTTTTTGCTCTTGTTGTCTTTGGTATTTGCTGCTGCCATGAGCAGCCTCTGTGCCATGCCACCCTGCCTTGAAGTCAATTGAGTATAGACTGAAACTTCCACAAACTGTAAGCTAAATAAATCTTTCTTTCCTTAATTTTGGGTGTTATGTCTTTTGTCCTAGCAATGAGAGAAAAGTAACTAAGACAGTTGCATTTTAGTTTTGCCCTTATGTAATTATATATTGCATTTGGAGAGGAAAGACTAATTCTCCTTTTGGTCCCCAAGAGCCAATACTGTGTTTGGTCCTGAGGAGGCATCAAAAACAAAAAATGTGTGTAGAAAGTTCTGTAAGGTTAAACAGTATTATCATGTTCATTTTACAGATGAGAAAATGAAGACACCAGATGATTCATAAGTTGTCTAGGATGATGATTGACTGCATTAGTCACTTTCTTGTTGGTGGGTCGGGATACCCAACAGTCACAACTTGAAGAAGGAGAGGTTTTGACCATGGTTGATGGACTCCAAAGCAGAAGGACATGGTGGAAGATCATGGTGGAGGGAAGCTGTTCAACCCATGGCAAAAAGGAAACAGAGCAGGGAACAATGGCAGAGAGGAAGGAGCCAGGGTCAGACATTGATTGGATGGCCATACCTCCACGATGCAGCTAGACATACTTAGAAGTGTGTTCCACCATTCCCTGGGAAGATTTCAAAGCCATCAAGGTAAAACTCCAACCTAACTTACACCTTTAGTTAATGGTAGGGTTAGGGTTTGAACCCATGTCCCTCAGACTTCCAAGTCCATGCTCTGAATTCTTGTGAGTCACTGCCTCAACTGTGCAAAGAATTTATGTCTGCAGGTGTTAGATGAGCAATGATATGTAGAGTAAATCAAGTTATTAAATCAAATTCTGGCCATTAAACAATCAAGATGAACCCAACCTAACCACAAAACACAAAACCTGCCGTAAAATGATGAATAGAACAAAATGAACATTTTCCCAATATTTAAATTTGGTGACTGAGCTTCACACTGGTTTTTAACCTTGCAATTGTCTTGAAGCTGTTAATCTGCCAGGCATATGGTAGAAGTGAATTTTGCCAAGTTGTTCCTGAGAAGCATTTTATTAAGATAAGAGTCACAAGTGTGATCCCTCTGTCCTTTTATCTTGTTTATTCTCTACCATTTCCCGTGATAAGTGGTATTTCTGCAGTATGCCAACCTCCTCGATACTTATTTGTTTATGGAGAGAATATTAATTAGTGATGCTGAGAGACTACAGGCTGCAAATGAAAGTTTTATAATGGAATTCCTTCGACAGTCTTTGCCCCCAAGGCATCTTTTATTTAAGTAGTCCAATTTAATTATTAACATAAGTAATAATAATTATTATCTTACTTTCTTGCTTCAGTTGTTATTCTTAGAAAGACTGCAAGCTCTTTCCTATTGGTCTTAGTTAAAAGTAGAAAGTAGATTCTCATATTATGTTTTATTTCTCTATAATTTTTGCTTTGCTCAACACTTTCTATGCCTCGCAAAGAAACTCTTACAATGGTTCTCAATTTCTCTGTGCGCTTTTTTTTATAGAAAAGTTTTTTGTTCCCATTTGAAAGAGGAGTCTGCATTTGATTAAGAAAGAACTTCTAATAGGCCAGCTTTTCTTTTCCATGAGAAGTTGTCTTAAAGTTCTATTTGTGCACTGTAAAATATCTAAGTATTTTGCAAATCCTCTCCTAGTTTCTAAACATCTCTGAATCTATCATTTGGATTAACTGAGAGTCCTGTTTCCAAAAGACAAACCTGATTTTCTGACTCTTGCTGAAAATCCTTGGTAGACTTCCCACTGCATTTGGATTAAAATCTAAATTTCTTATTATGCCCTGAGATCGTGACCCTTATTTTTCCATCTGGCTTTATGTCTTCTCATTATAAATTTTCCTATTCTGGATTTTTTTAATAAATAAAATTTTTAGTAGCCTTTATTTCCACCTCTTTTATTTAGCATAATGTCTTCATGGTTCCCCTATGTTGCAGCAATTGTCAGTACTTCATTCCTTTTTATGGTTGACTACTATTCCATTGTATAGATATACCACATTTTGTTTTTCTTTTCTTTGATTGGCATTTGGACTGTTTCTACCTTATAGTTATTATGTATAGGCCTGCTATGAACATTTGTGTACCATTTTTGGGGTATGTAAACTCTTATTTTTAATTTTAGGTGCATGTATTTAGAAGTGAAATGACTGGCTCTTACAGTAATTCTGTTTTACTTTTTGAGGAACCGCCAAATCTAATGCTTATTTTTATAAATAAAGTTTTATTGACATACAGCCAAGGTCCTGCTGATTCACTTACTACAATAGCTGCTAATGTGCCATGAAGGCAGCATCGTGACTCCTCCCTCTCAAACCTCAAATATTAATGTTTCTATAACATTAAGGAAGTTCACTGACCCCCGTTCAGCATACCTGTGCTACACAATGAAGCCTGCAGCTCTCAAAGCCAATTACAGCTTTTTTGAACAAAGATGATGTGAGTATAGTTAGAAAAGAAGGCTTATTTTCCTTAACCTAGCATACAACTACTTATAATTTGGGGCATTTGACGTTGATCTATGATTCTAAGGTCTATTTTAAACATCAAAAGGTGAGGCCAACGTTTTCTGTGACCTTTGCTTCAGAAGATCAGGTGAGAGCAGTCTTTAGAGTCAGATTTGTGAATCAAGTCACTGACTGTTAGTTTTCTGCTTCTTCCCCTGTTAAGTATGAATGATCATGGTTCCTGTTCTGTGAGATGGTAGAGAGGAGTAAATAAAGAGAATACACTTGTTAGGTGCTTAATGTGCTGCCTGGCATAAATACTAGCCACAATTGCATCATACTCAGAGAGCTCCCCAGACAATGAAAGGGGTCAGTGAGCTGACTAATTACATGTATCTGATGGAATACTTGACAGCTCTTTCTCCTTAAAACAAAAACCAAAAATGTATAGTAGGCTGTGGGAATATCTTAGTGGTAGAGTCCTTGGATAGCATATTTATGTGTGTGAACAGGGATTTCATCCTCAGCACTACAAAAAAGTAGTTATTATGAATCAATAGAAATATTAAAAAAGAATAAAAAATTTAAATTGTATTTTTTTGTGATAAAATGTACATAAAAATGCACCATTTTGAGTACGGTCAGTGGTATTACATATATTGTGGTACCATCACACTGTCCATCTCCAGAACTTTTCACCAACTCAGAGGGACGCTCTGTCTGTATTAAACCTGGATTCCCCATCTCCTCCTTCCTCTTCTCAGGCCTGGGCAACAACCATTCTGCTTTCTGTCTCTGTGAATTTTACTTACTCTAGGTAGCTCATGTTAATGGAATCCTACAATAGTTCTTTTTTGTTTGACTTATTTTACACAGCATAATATCTTCAAGATCTATTCGTGTTATAACGCATGTTAAAATTTTCTTCTGTGTAACTTTTTTTTTGTAAAATACATGTAATATTGTGATTGTAATCATTGTTAAGTACACGGGTCAGTAGTTTAAGTACATTAACATTTTTTGTATTATTACCAGTATCCATTTCAAAATCTCTTCATTTTACGCATTGGAAACTTTTATTCATTCATTTGTTCATGGACACATGATTCCATGATTTTGCTATTATGAATTGTGCTGCTATAAACTTGCATGCTAGATACTATTCTGCCATAAAGAATGATAAATCTGAGTTATTTGTAGTAAAGTGGATGCATCTTTAACTCATGATGTGAAGTAAATCAGACATACACATTTTAAAATTGTATTTTTTCTCTTATATGAGAAATTCATAGTATAAATAATCAATTAGCAATAATCATACCACACATAAGCTTCAATGGCTATGATACTGCTACTAAACAAAGCTAAAGTATAAGTAAATCAAAGAGCAAAATAAAAGATAGATGAAGTGAAATAGGAGATAGGGATTTGGCAAATAGGAAGGGGACTAGGAGATGTTGAGTGGGAGAGGATGCAAAAGAATTAATTGTTATGTGAATATTCCAACTACCCACAATAAATGTGCTCACTGTGTACTGCAAACATGTACTAGTGGAAAACAATAAATAAAAAAGAAAAATTGAAACTCTGTTTATTGAACAATAGATTCTCATTCCCCTCTTTCTCCAATCCTTGGAAACATTGCTCTCTCTGTCTTTGCAATTTTGACTACCCCAGGTATCCTACGTGAGCTACACTGGGTCATTTGTACATGTAGTTATTCTACTGGCTTTTGAGAGGGAAATTAACCTGAGCCTTCAGAGTTATTGTAATTTTGGAGCTCATAAAATATTTAGGAAATTTTTTTTCAAAAGATAAACCTAACAGGGCATTACTAGAGTCCTATGGAACAGAGGCTGTGTGGTAACATTTCCCAAGTCTCTCCAGATTGATCATTCTTACTTCCAGTTAGAGGGTCTACTAGCATCAAGGTCACTGGCAGTAACCCCTCTTGGTGCACCTTGTGCCCTTTAGAATGCCTAGTGCTGTCCTGTTATTGTTGCAGATATGTGGCTCTTGATCCCACACTGAAAGTTAAACATTTACAACATACAATGGTACAAAGTAAATACTACTGTGTAAAAAGGTACAAATAGGATATAAAGGATTAGGACCAACAAGTCAAAAGTCTAGCAGGGCAAACATTAAGTCCTGGAGTTTCATGTTTGGCACCTGAAGCAACTGGTTATGAGCTCCAAAAGGCTTGAGTGACTCCACTTCCACAACATTTCTGGTGGTTATAGTTTTCTCTTTGTAGATTTCCTTAGATGATCCATGTTCTAGCTTTTTCAAGCTTTTAGGGTCTCCATACTTCCTTTGGCTTTACATTGACTTTACATTTACAGCTTTATAGGGGCACACTGTTTGGCTTCCGAGACCTCCTGAAATTGAGGTGGAAGCTGCCTTAACCTCAAAACTTGTGCATTCTGCATGTGTTTAAAACCAGTGCCATCTGCATGCTGACAACTGGAACAAGTCAGGATTTTCTCTCTCTTGGATCTCGGGGTCAAGTGCCTGGAAGTTGAGCTCTCTGAACTTGATTGTGAGGAATGGATTTTTAATGCTGCTGCCATTCTGCAATCTGGTGTGGCCCTGCCATTTTGGAAACTCTGTCATCATTCTGGAACTTAGCACTCTGTAACTTTCTCCTCCAAGCAAAATCTTTTATTTTGCTGTTTTGAGGCTGCAAAATGTGAGGAAATGCTATTTCCTGTGATAGTCCTAGGCCATCTTTTTCATTTCTCTGTTCCTTCTCAGCAATTGAGTTTTCAGCTCTGTCTTTCCTGGAGCTTCCCTTTTGGTTTTAAGTCACCCTGTTGTACTCTTTGCTCTTGATTTGCAACATAAATCTGGCTAAAATCCATAGCCATGCCACAGCTTCAATATTTGACTGTCTTGAAATTCCTTCTGTCAGATTAATTAGTCCACTGCATTTAATCTTAGTCTCAGGCAAGGTCTCTGCACATTAGCAAAATGCAGACAAACTTTCTGCCAACCCATAACACACATCATGTGGATGCAATCCTTTTCAGCAGAAATTTCTCAAGCTTGGTCTTTTTTGGCAGGATTTCTATCAGCCTTCTGGTCTCCTGAGCTCTGACTAGAATCTCCCATACAGGATCCTAAAGCATTCCAGCACCACTCTTTCAGGTGACATCTCTGAATCTTTCCAAACTTTTCCCACAAGCCATTACCAAAGGCTTTTGAACCACATGGTCAGGTATAGTCACAGCAACAACCCTACTCCTGGTACCAAATTCTGGCTTTGTTGCTTTTCTCTTGTTGTTGAGACAAAATACATGATGACCAACATGAAGGAAGAAAAGGTTTATTTAGCTTATAGTTTTTGGAGGTTTCAGTGCATACTCAGTTGAGTCCAAGGCAGGATAGCATGGCTAAGGGGAAGCTTTTCTAGGTGGCTACAAATGACAAAAGCTAACAGAATAAAAAGGGCAAAGCATGCCTCCTTCTTTCTGTTATATTGTATGTCAGCTCTTCACCTTGGGTGGGTGCAGTACTCACACCACAAATCTCAGTGCTAGACAAGAAACCAATCACAAATGCTAGATTTAGCCATCTCCATAACTGTATGAGGCTTTTCGGGGACACCAAGACACAAACCATAACACCAGGAAATCATGGTTGCTGCTTAGCCCATAGTTTATGAAGCTGAGATTTAGAGTGAAGTCTTTCTGAAAATGCCTCCTCAATGGGCCACTATCCTTGGCTTTCAGTGGAGAGCCTACCCTTATGATTGCTTCTGGCATGAAACAACTTGGGAGAGTATTAAGAGCTTTCTGGATAATGGGTCACTGTGCTTGGATTTATGATCAGAGGCATCATGAGTTCTACCTTTTCTGATTTGCATGGGGATCTTCCCAGGACCAAGCACTGTGAGCCAAATAACTCAGGTATCCAAATTGATCTTTTGCAAAAGAAAAGGGGACCAAGAGATAAAAGGAGAGGGGTAGGAAGGGCCGGGAGTGAATGAAAAAATTGATCAAATGAATTATGCATATGTGCTAACTCCCCAAGATGAAGGTAATCATTTTGTGCTGCATGTGTGTAATACTAAAAATAAAAAGTAAAAAATAAAAAGAAAGTTGATAGAGACCTTAACTCCCTTGAAAAGAATGGGTTATGCAGCTCCACTGGCTGAAAAACCAATCCTTGTTTTGCAGTTAATCTCCTGGTTTGATGGGAAAGACAATACATCTGTGATTCAGTTACACAAGCAGGAATGCAAACTGATCTGCTAAAATTACAGGTCTGTGGAATGATGTACACAGTGTGTACTTACAGCATTCATTTATGGATTTATCCTTCCTACACTGTGTCTGGGAATGAGTCATGTTCTGGTGCTATAGCAGTGGACAGGAAGTAGGGGAGGGGTTGAGTACTACGTAAGAAAAGATAAAATGAAATAAATATGTAAATGAACAAGTTGTCTCAGTGGACAGCACCCTAGGCAATAGCAAGAAGAGAACCTGGGATGTCACTTTCATGGGATGGTCAGGTGAGGGCCCCAGTGCAGGCGCCAGCTAAGCAGAACACGTTGGGCTGCTCCATCGAAGAACATTTCACTTGGAGAGAACAGGTGAGGAGAAGAAAGAAGACTGGGTCTTCCTCTTTAAGGAAAGTGACAATTAGGTGTGTGCTCAAGTGTTTCACTTAAATTTGCAAAAACATACCAAGGGAAAATGAAAGTATAAATTTTTTTTTCAAGTCAGTGACTTGCTAAAAGTGACCAGTTCTTTGTGATCTAAAAGCTATGGGAGTCTGCCCTGTCTTTTCTAGAACATTTGAAAATTATTACCCACGAGAAGAATTAGGATCACAGGAAAGATTGAAAAATAGACCTTAAAATAATTTCATTGTGAGACGTTCCAAACACATGCAAAATTAGAGGGAAACATACTATGAATTCTCAGGTGACTATCACTTGGCTTTGACTTGGGTCAATTCATCCCCAGTCTGGTTTCCATAAAGAAAAACCTCTGCCTCTGTATAAAACCTCTGCCTCTTCTTCCCATTATTTAAAAGCTGTTTTCTGTCACTAAAATTTCATCTATAAATAGTATAATATGTTCCTTTGAAAAAAGCACTCTTAAAATCATAGCCAGAATACCATCAGTACACTTTGAGCATTAACAATTTAAAACACCAAATACCCAGTTGCTGTCCAAATTTCCTACTGTTTAGTAATTTATTTTATGTTTTCTTTGCATCCTGACCCAACTAAAGTCCCATGCTTTGCAAATGGAATGTGGATCTTTTAATCTATAGGTTTCTCCTTTAGCTATCTTATTATTGTAAAAATTATTATTATAAAACTTTGACACACAAAATGTGATCTATGGCCCTGAAGTATTAGCGTCCCCTGGGAGCTTATTAGAAACACAGAATCTTAATCCCCATTCCAGATCTACTGGGTTAGAATCTGCATTTTAACAAGGTCTCCAGATGTCTTGTCTGCCCATTAAAGTTTGAGGAACATTACTGTAGAGTTTCCTACAGTCTATATATTGTTAATTGCATCTCAGTGGTGTCATTTCACAAATTCCTCTATCTTCTATATTTCCTGTACATTGATAGTCTGATATAAAAGTTATGTTAGATAGATTTATACCCGAATTTTTTTCCATCAGGAGGCACCTGAAGCTTGAGTCTCTCTCATCTTGTGATGTTAGCTGCTGTATGATTAATTCCTGGATCTGTTAACTCATTAGGGATTGCAAAAGAGAGCAAGGCTTTTACTTGAGTGAATTTGTTGTTTCAGAAGTGGTTGATTCTGAACTTTTACTTGCCATTTCTAGAACATTAATATTACATAGTACCAATTAGGTGCTAGGTACTATCCTAAGGACTTTACATAAATGTACTTATTTATTATTTAAAGCCCTCTAAGATAATATATTAATTTCCTATGCCTGATGTAACAAATAGTCACAAGTGTAGAGGCCCAACAAACACTTATTATGATGCAATTCTGGGGCTGTGTCTCATTTGACTAATATTCAGGTGTTAGTAAGGCTATAATTCTTTGTCAGCTGCCTTGGGGAAACGAAGTCAACCCAGTGTTAGACCTTAAAAGGTCACAAACCTGTTTGCTACCTGGTAGAGTCTATAGATTATTTTATAAGCTCAATAATCAAAAGTAAAAAGTAAAGTACATAGAATTGCAAAGAAATAGTCAACTTTTCATTGCTATAATGAAACACTTGAGTCAAATAACTTATAAAGCTAACAATTCTGGAAGTTCAGTCCCAAATTGAATTGCCTCATTGCTTTGGGCTGTAGTGAGAGCAGGAGTGGGTGGTAGAGAAAACTGTTTACATTTTGAGCCAGGAAGCAAAGAGAGAAAGATGAGACTTGAGGTCCTATAATCCCTTCAAGGGTCTTCCCACCATCACCTAGGGACTGCCTACTGGGTTCTGCCTTCTAATTGTTTCCCTGCATCCCCAAAATGCCACCCTGGGGCCAAAACTTTAACTTTAACCTAGTGGCCTTTAGAGGACACCCATGCAGACCACAGCAAAAAGAAATCAAATTATACCAGAAATAGTTATGAAAATATTTAAAGACCACCAAATTTGTGTCTTAGTAACTGTGCATCCTTACTAATGCATTCTGGTAGAATTTAGTGATGAGTTCAATTATTAATATATGTACATAGATATTGAGATATCTGAATGATTGTAATAAAATATAAAAGTATCTGTCACTTACATTGGTGACAAGAAGACAGGTACTATACCACTGTGGTTTGTTGCTTCCATTTACACTGGAAGGAAATGCTAAATTTAAGGTAGAAATTAGAGAAAATGAAAGTGTGCTCCTTCATCCCCTGTCAGGTGTATTTCTGGTGGCTTTAGGCTGGTAAGTGTGGACAGGGGTCCTAATATTAGATGGCAAAGGATTAAATGATTTGTGCCTGCAGAGCACTAAGAGTGGTGGCTGGCTCTGTTCATGACTTACATCAATGTTAGGTATTATTATTGACATTATTCTTGTGTATTTCATGGTGACCAGTAACATATTTGCCACAGAAAGACCAACATTCATAGGATCTACCAATTTGCAGACTGATTTGAGAAAGATGGTATATTAGTTATCTATTGCTTCCTAACAAGTTGTACTGAATGTAGTAGTTTAAAGCAACAAACACTTGTTATCTCACAGATTCTGTGTATTAGGAGGAGCAGCAGCAAGGCTCTCGCTCAGGGTCGCTTGGGAGTTTGCAGCTGAGTTGTTGGTCAGGCCATCATCATATCAAAGTGTAACAAGGGGAGAATCTACCTCCAATCACTCACATTTGCTGCTGTGATGTCAAAACATGGCAACACCTTCCCTAGAGTGATGAAGTGGAAGGAAGGGGCACACATACAGAGAAAGAGAGCAGAGAGAGACTCAGAGAGACAGACAGACAGAGAGAGAAAGAGAGAGAGAGAGAGAGAGACAGACAGACAGACAGACAGACAGGGACTATATTCTATTGACTGCACAGATAAATCCTGTATGATGTGTATAGTGGGGTGCAGCATCTAATAGAAGGAAGTGTGGATAATGGGGAATATCTTGAATGTTGTGGCTACCATATTTGGCTTCACTGTTCCTCCAAATGCCCACCAATATTTCCCCCTTAGTGTCAAGTTTAATCTATTCAAAAAGACATCTCCACTCTCTCTGAAGAGAGATAGAGAGACAAACACAAAGCTGGTCAGAGTAAAGCGGGAGCAAGGCGGGGCCTACAGGTGTTTGAGAAGCAAGACTTTCATTCTGTCTGTTGACATTTGTCAAAGCTTCTGCAGGGACAGGCTTCAGAAAAATCCAGCAGTCAGTTCCACTTCCAAAGAGATGCATTCTTCTTGCCTCTCTCTTTCCCCTCCCTGCAGCAAGAGCCCTCATCGCTCTGACTGACAGTGACAGATTGTCTTATCAAAACATGGGCCTGGCATGCACTGTGATTGGTTGTGCAGAACCATCTTGAGGCTGGAAAATTCGTCTCAGAGAGAAACGATTATAAGGCATTTTAAGAAAAGTGAGCTGAATGCAGCTCACAGCTGGTAGCTCTTGTTTATGACAAGTAATAATTGCCTCAGGTGCAAAGGAAAGTTGGGGGGAGGCTTGGTGAGTTTATTTTGAGAGGAAACTCAAACAGAACTCTGGACAAAAGAGAATCAGTTGGAGTAACTTGGCTTGGAGGCTACTGATTGACTTGAATTGGGACTAAGGGAGCACTGTGGGTGGCCCAGAGAGTATTCCTCCTTCTGCAAGTCCTTTCTGCCATCCAAGTGGCAGTGGGAATCAGAATCTGGATTTTGACAAGGTGATTCAAAAGCACATCAGGGTTTGAGAGGCCTGTGCTAGTGATGTGGGAGGAACAGCCTTTTGGGTCTTTCCTTCTAGCAGAGGGTCTCCACCCTGGCAGCTCCTGTGAATCACTTTAGGAATTTTTGTTTATTTTAGTTGATGCATAATTTATATTTATTTATGGTGTATTTATTTATTTGAAAGATAATTAAACCCATCAAAACAAAACAGAATAAAGCCAATCAAAACAAAGCAGTGACATTGGTACAGAATGACATTGGTTCAGAGCAGGATAACAGGAAAACAAGGGCTACCATAGGATATCTTGTTATCGTCACAGTAGTTGTCCATTCCATCATACATAGCAAAATAAAGCCAAATAAAACCAATCAAAACAGAACATTGAATAAAGCAAAACAACAAATCAGAACAAAACAGTGAGAACAATATTGGATTTCAAAAACACGATAGAAGCAAACCCCCCATATGAGCTTTATTACATACTGTTATCCTCTCAGTAGATGCTCAGACTGCTGGCCCCAGGCCTGCAAAGTCAAGCAAACAATACAAGCATTCAGTTGCTTTTTGTACCTCAGTGCTATCAACTTAACTTGTCCTCCGAACCAGCTGGTTGCTTACAGGGTGGGTGGGAGTTAAGGGGAGTTCTTGATTCTCAGCCAGTACTGGTAGGCTCAGGGGAGGTGCTATCTGACCCTGTGCTTCCTGGGCCCCACATGGCTTGCAAGGCTTATGAGAAAGCCTGTCTAGGTGGCTTCTTGGTGGGTTCCTCCCAGTCCCAGCATGGCCAATTCTCAGGAGGTGCTGACTTTTCTCTCTTATTTATGGTTTATAATATAGTGTTTCAATATATACTTGAGATACACATATACACTTAGGATGAGCAAATTAGCATACACATCACTTCAAATATGTTACGTCATACCAAAGACGACACACAGCAAAGACAACAATGGTGTGAAGAAACAACTCAGAGGTTAGGAGAAACTATTTACAAATCATACATTGGAATAGTAATCATCTTTGCATTATGACAGTGAAATACCTGAGGCAATTAACTTATAAAAGCGAAAAGGTTGTTTAATTTGCATATCACTGTTCTGGTGTTTCCAGTCCAAGAGTGGGCAGCCCCATTTCTTTGGCCTCAGGTGGTAGTGGAACAAAACAGCTTATATGCTGCAAACAGGGAGAGGGAGTGAAGGACCAAGGCCCTGCACTCTCATTGGAGAGTGTGATCTCAGTGACCTAAGGATGTCCCCTGTCCCCTAGAGTTTCCACCACCTTCCAATAGTGTCACTATAGGGACCAAAGCCTTAAATGCATGGACTTTTGACACACTTGTTCTAACCTTGCAATTGGGTAAGGGGCTAATATCCAAAATATTCAAGGAATAGAAACCACTCAGTAATAAGAGAACAAGCCGTTAAAAAAACAGAAAGAGAGACAGAGACAGAGAGAGAGAGAGAGAGAGAGAGAGAGAGAGAGAGAGAGAGAGAGAACAAGCCATTAACAAATGGATAGGATATTTGAATAGACATTTCTCGAAAGAAGACATGCACTAGTGAAGAAGTATCTGAAAAAAACACTGAATATCTCTCATCACCAGAAATATGCAAATCGACACAATAAATTGGGAAACTTTAAAAAAAAAACCCTGTGCGCTTGATGCTCCTCCAGATCAACAAGGCCAGGGCAATTGGCTTTGCAGCTATCCTTGTGGTTTGAGAATGTCCAGCTGGGGCCTCTGCCCAGGCTCAGCCTTTCCTGATGCTCACAAATGTGTCTGGACCATGGTGTTTCCATTCTTGAAGAGGACAGGAGAGTACATATTTTCCCCAAGGGGAAAGTACCCCTGGGCCCTCCTTTTCCTCTCTGTTGCTCCCTCCTGTATTCTGGGGACTGGGGGCTTTCCTCTGGGGAAGGCCACCTCCCCAGCATCTCATTACTACTTGACTAAATACTGTTCAGAGGGAAAAAGCAGAGGTATAGGCAGGGTTTTTATTTTGTTTATTGGTATATGTTAGATATATGTAATGATCGTAGTCATCACAGGGGGTTTGTACCTGTACATGATATATTTTGATTCCTCTTTTTCCCCCAACCCCTCTTCCTTCAACTTCTCTTCCCCTCCCTATTTACAAAGCTTACTTTCCATTTTATCCTGTTTTAAATCATTTGCCCCTTTTTCCTTCCTTTATTCCTTTCCCCCCTCCTCACCCAAGTTCCTCTTTCCTTCTAAATGATTTCTTCCTATTTCACAATATCTATAGTACACTTTGGTTCTTATTTGCTCTTTTAGTTTTTCATAGCAAGCGGACAGCGTGATGCTTGCACATTTGTCTGATTTGTCACTTATGAGTATGGTCTCAGATTGCATTCGTTTACCTAGAAATGCCTCAAGTCTATATTTCTTTGTGGCAGAGTAGTACTCTATTGTATAGCAAAACACATATTCTTTTTTTTTTTTTTTTTTTTGTCTTTTTCATTTTTACCGGTACCAGGGATCGAACTCATGACCGCCTGCTTGCAAGGCAGGTGCTCATGCTGCTGAGCTAAATCCCCAGCCCCAAAACACATATTCTTTATTGATTCCTTGGTTGATGGGTATTTAGGTTGTTTCCAAGATGTAGCTATTATAAACTGTGCTGCTATAAACATGGGACGTATATCTCTGTGGTATGATGTTTTAAATTTTTCTGGGAAGATACCTAGCAGGGGAATTTCTGGGTCAAAAGGACCTCTAATCCTAGGTTTTTGAGGGATCTCCATAGTGGTTGCACCAGTCTACACTTCTACCAAGAGTGGAGAAGTGTTCCTTTTTCTCCATAGTCCCTCTAGCATTTATTATTGGTTTATTTCCTGATAATAGCCATTCTTTCTGGAGTGAGATAAATCTCAGGGTTGTTTAACTTGTAATATATCTAGTAATCAATGATATTGAATATTTTTTCACTTATTTGCTGCTTGTATTTCTTCCTCTTAGAAGTATGCATTCATTTCATTTGCTTACTTTTAAATTGAGTCTTTAAATCTGGAGAGGTCTGTTTTTTTTCAGTTCTTTATATGTTCTTGATACAAGTTCTTTGAGGGACAACTAGCTAAAATTTGTTCCCACTGTGTAGGTTGTCTTTTAACTCTGTTGATGATTTCTTTTGCTGTGCAAAAAGCCTTTTAATGGAATGAGATCCCAGTTAATGATTCTTTGTACTATTTACTGTGTGATCAGGATTTTGTTCATGAAATTTTTGCCTAAATCTATGTCTTCAAGAGTTCTGTATATTCTCTTTTCCACCAAGTTTTGTGTTTCTCTTTTAATATTTAGATCTTTGATTCATTTCAATTTTAGTTTAGTGAATGGTGATAGACATGGGTCTAGTTTTAGTCTTTGGCATGTGGAAAGTCAGTATTTATTTATTTATTTTAGCTTCAAGCAGTGGAAACCTGCTTTAATAAACTTAAACAAAAAGGGAATTAATTTTAAAAAAATCAAAGAAGTGATAATAATAGTTATAATCTACTTTTATTGGGACTTCACTATGCTCTAGGCACTGTTCTAGGCCTTTACATATATGATATCTTTTAATTCACAAACAATCCTAGAATCTGAGTTCAGTTTTCCTGGTTCCACAGTGTTAAAAAGTGCTTGACCTTTACCCTGTACAGTCTCTCTGCAGTGTAAAAATAAGTTCCTTAATAGATGTCTAGGTAGAAACAGGAAACCCCCCGGGGTTGGGGGTGCCTGGGTCTGGGAAGTAGAAGCTCATACTCTGCCCCAGGATGCTGAAAGAAGTGAGCCTTGCTGGCCCCAGCCCTTTTTAAGTTTTTAAATTTTGATACAGGGTTTTGTTAAGTTTACCAGGATAGGCTTGAGGTCAATTATCCTTCCTCAGACTACCAGAGTGATGGAATACAGGCTCTGGGCAACTCGATTTCCATCCAACAATTGGGCTCCAATGGAGGAAAGGATGTAGATGGACAGCAGGAGAGGATGCTGAGGGTGGTGGGCTGTCTTGTGTGTCTGTTATGCTGGTGCACTCTTGGAGAATTGCATATCACAGACAGATTTGCCTGTAAATTTGAAAAAAGTTTATAGAACTACAGAAAGAAAATGGGCATTGAGATACTAGGAAGAGCTGGCCCGGATGCCAGGCAGTCAAAAGCCAGCTGTTTTGGTGTCCGGAGTGCTGGTTCCAGAGGGAGCTCCTTCGTGCCTGTGGTTCTGAGTGTGTGATGATACTTAGCAGGGCCGTGGGATTTGTGTTAGACTTTGCACTGCTGCTCCCTGTTTGGACTGTACTCTTCCTGCATGAGGGTGTCGTGGCTCATGGAGGCAGACTCAGGTGCTTGGGAGACTACTGTGAGTTGAGGAACTCTCTGGATCCAGTCACATAGCTGGAAGTATAACAGACACTTCCCAGGGCCTAGACTTGCTACATTTGACTGACATGTAGAGACAAAAGTTCATGGACTATCAAGTAGGACTAAAATCATGAGCCACCACCTATCAGCTGTATGATCTTGGGCAAGGTACTATGTCCCAACTGGTCATCATGGCACATGCCTACAATCCCAGCATTCTGAGAAGCTGAAGTAGGAGGGAGGATGGCAAGTTTGAGCCCACTTTGGGCAAGTTAGCAAGATTCTGTCTTTCAATAAAAATAAAAAGGGCTGGGTGCAAAGACCTGAGGTTCAGTCTCTAGTACTGAAAAAAAATGCTGTGTGTCCCCTGACACTAATGACATCTTCCCAGTCTTCCCGGTAGAATGTAGCCAGGAAGCAAGAGGACTATGATGTACCCTGTTCTCAGAGGGACTTAGTCTGTTACAGGAAGTGCTGCAGACAAGGGGCCAGTATGATGCTGCCCAATGATTGCAATTTATATAACTTTAAAGATTCACTTTGAGGTGATGTCGGGGGAAGTGTGGATGGGCAATGTGGTGAAATTGGGAGTTTAAGGAAGGCATTCCCAGATGAGAAGGGAGAAGATGCTCCCCGGGTCTCGTGGATCTTATGAAGTTTCCATCAGGTTCCTCCATGCCGTTCCAGGATGCTTTCGCGTGGCCAGCAACAATCCAGGAAGACAGTAATCCCTAGAGCTGAGAGGACAGAGGATGCGGGATATTTATCAATAGCTTGAGTTCTTCAGGAGGAAATGGTCAGCCTTGCCTTAAACAAACAACCAACCATATGACCTCAGATACACAGTGTTTCCTGACCAGTCTCTATTCCCTCATCTCTTTCTTCCCCTGTACCTGAAAGCAGTTGAAAAAAATAGATTTGAGCATTTGATTACCATCAAAATAAGAGCTTTCTTCTCATACACCTGCATTGGAAAACTTCCAAATGAAAGTATAGTGACAAGCGATATCATGTCACAAGAAAAAGCTGTATTGTGACAACCCAGATGAAATCTAAATTGGACAGAGAAGCTACAGACATTACATTCATGCTCTGATCTGAAGGAGCAGATGGGAGGAGGATTCCAGGACAGGGATCGGCATAGGCCAAAGTCCTGGGCCAGAAAGAGACCTGCATGTTTGAGGAACTGAAATACGTATTATGAGCTTTAATACTGAAGGGTTTTAAGTGGGAGAGCAACATCCAGAGTTCTTCAGAAGCCCACTCAGGCTATAGTGTGGAGAATGCATGGGTTTCTCTCTTACGAAAAGGATTGCACTGTAACCCTCCCTTTGCCAAGTCTTCCTTCATATTTACAGCTACTTTCACTTTGGGGATGGAGAAAGGGAGGAACAGAGCCATGACAGGAGGGGTGGGGAGGAGCTCTAACAAGGACGGCAGGGCATTTGAGGGCCAGTGGAGAATGGATGTAATTAAAAGGAAAAAGGTGGAAAGACCTGGCTTGCTTCCTCCTGTCAGTAATGATTATAGTACACATTGCTGCTTTAATTCCAGCTTGGTGTGAAAGGTAGATTAGTCCCCAGTTTGAATTCTCAGCCCAGAAGTGGCACGAGGAATTGAGAAGCAAATACCCTTTTTGAGAGGTAAATTCTAGTGGATGTTTTGTGCTGCGTCTCTGGTCCCTTGACACAAATTGCTTTTGTGCAGTGGTCAGACAAAGCCCACTGCAACCATTAATTTGTAGTGGCCTTGGGTGACAGGTGAAGGTATTAGTCTATGGCTTCAAACCTCAACAGCTATGTCTTTCCTCCCCCGAAGTGGTAATTAAACACAGTTAGATGTGACTCTGGCTGGGCTGGTGAGTTGTGCTAAAGAAAGAAGGTTTCTGAATTAGAAGCAATGGCTTTGAAGCATTTGTAAGATGAAAGTCCTGCCTTGTGTTTAGAGAAAGGTTACACAGAGAATAGGGGGACTGTGATTACTCTATAAGTTATCATCAAGGAAATTTCATTGACCATTGTGCTGGATCCTATTGGCTTCCCATCAGATCCATTTAGGGGTAGTTCTTTTCATTTTGTGTTGCTAAACATAATACTACAGTCAGGGTAATTTATAAATGGTACAATTTGTTTGGCTAAGGGTTTTGGAGTCTGGAAAGCCCTATACCAGGGCAAGGGCTTTGTTGCTGTTTTATTCCATGGTCAAAGGAGGAAGAGGGCAAGAGAGCAAGAGATCAAACTCACACCTCCGAGCCCTTCTACAATCAGGGCAAATCCATTCCTGAGGGTGGAGCTTATGGTCTAAATACCTCCTCTTGAGTCTGGCTCCCGACACTATTGCAGTGAAGATTCAGTTTCTGACATGTGTTTTTTGAGGGACACAGTCAAATCACAGCAGATGTTGAAGGCAGGCATTTCCAGCTGTGGTAAGAGTTGGGGGTCTTCCCTTTCCATAGATGATTCCCTAAAGGATGGAAAAAAGGAAACAGGAAAAAGTAAATAAAAAGCAAATCATGACCTCTGGTTATTACAAAGGGAGCTTGGGTTGTAAGGAGTTTCTGTGGGCCTGTCTACTGCTTGGGGTTAGCAGGTGTTGCTCAGACTTGCCTGGAACGCTGTCCCTGGATACCCTCCCCAGGGAGCCCAGCTCCCATGATGAAGGTGTAGGAAAGGCTGGGCCTCAGATGAAGCTTGACTGATTCTGTGATGTCTTTCATCTTCTCTGTGAGGTCTGCCTGAGGCTGGAATTCTGCTGAATCCGTCTCTTCTACTTTCTTCTGCTTTTATGGCTCATTCTCTTATTTCCCTTTCCCCAAGAGAATATCTTCTGTTATGATTTGTATCTAAAATGTCCCCAAAGCCTCACATGCTCATAGGTGGGGCTTTTGGCAGGTGACTGGGTCATTGATCTGTGCAACTGGGTTAGCTTATAACTGGGCGTGATGTTGGGGGATGAAGCCTGGCGGGAAGAGGTGGATTACCATGGAGTAGCCTGGCAGGTTGAGTGTATCCAAATATATATATCCTTTCCCCTCTTCTAATACTGTTCTGCTTCCTGCTGCCACACCATGAGCTGTTTCTCCTCTGCTGTGCTAACTTGCCCTGGAGCCACTCGACTATGGATTGAAACCTCTACGAACTGTGGGCCCAAATAAGTCTCACCTCCTTTTACCTGCAGCTGTTGGGATTTTGTTACAGCCACAAGAAAGTAACTAAGTTTCCCACAATAACTATTTAGAAAGAACATAAGAATGTGTGTAAGAATCTGTGCTCCAATCTTTGCTTCTAAGGTCCCTTCCACCCGCGGTGTGTCAGGAAGCCATCTATGACTTGGAGATAGAGTCTTAAACATGACGGGCAAAGTCTCTGCCCCAGGGCATCCCAGTGTCTCCTAAGGAGTGTGATTTTCACACCTTCATCTTGTAAATCTGAAATCCAGGGAAGCTATGAAAGCTTCAAATATCTCTTCTGTCAAATAGTGACAACAGCACTTGTTTGAAAGGATAGAATGATAGCAGAAGAGTTCACCAGCTATCCTTCAAGAACATACCAGCTGACCTTCTTTATAGTTGCTTCCAGACAGAAGTCTTGCCTTCTATTTTCAACTAGGTTGCTGCTCTTATGTATAGAAATTGTAGAACCTTCACTGAGTCTTTTAAAACCACAGATTAATGCAACAGTGGATTTCATTTTGCTATGTTCTTTCTAAAGGTTTGTTGAATGAATAAAGGATAATATGAATAACAATGATGCTATTGTTAAAGCAGCAACGTATCTAGCTCTTATTATAAGCACTCGGTGACTGGGACAAACACTTCATTACCTTTTTCTATGGAGAAGGAAATGGAAGCATTGCAATATCAAAAATACTGAGCATAAAAGCAATTGAAAACTATGTAAAAACACATATATCCATTAAAACATGTTCAAAGGCAGGGCCTGAGGTGGACAGATGAAGAACAAAACTGACTTTTCCCTAGAAAACCGCTGGAAGAAATTTTTGTTTGAGTATTTTTCTATAACTTATTTCTTTATTCAATTCACATGTGGACCACTCTTTGAACCCATTGTTCAAAGCCATGGATGTTGTTTTTGAACCCTTAAGCCAAATACAGATGATTCCCTAAAGGATGGAGAAAAGGAAGCAGCAGAGAAAAGAAAATCACAACTACCTGCTATTTTAACAGGAGCTTAAATTGTAAGGGCTTTTTACTGTGGGTCTGTCTGCTGCTCAAGGTTTAGTTAAGGGAAAACAATGCCAAGAGGTGATCATTTCTTTGATCACTACACTTTGGTAGAACTTCAGCATAAGGAAGGTATGCACATAGGTATGATCACAAAACACAACAAATGCTAAGTTTTAAAAATTTATTATAATAAAACACACTGCCATGAATCCCCCTTGGAGTACGCCTCCAACCCTGCTTCAGACACATGTTGTTCTTGCCACTTTTGGAAGCAGTCCTGCAAGTTCTCCTCAGTGTGTCTCTGTTGCTGAGTACTAGCCAACAGAAAGGCAGGCTCATAGAAATGTCACAGTGTGTCCTCATACACTGTACTCACTGAATCTGGTGTCCTGCAGCTTCTGGTTCTTCTCCAAAGTCAAAATGACTATGAAAGGAGACTTCTGGAAGAACTTGGTGGATAGATAGCAGCAGCTACAGAGACTCTCTGAGATACCCTGCTTAGAATCCAGGAATGCTGCGGTATGAGGAGTCCTAAGCAAGGGGAGATACACCCTGCCGACCCAGGAATGAACTAAGCTAAGAGAAACCAACTGGAAATCCAATCCTGGTGCTATAACAGGAACAGATAAAATCTCAGCGCGGAAGCTAGAACCTGCACCACTGGAAGCCGTGATTTGAATTTCCTGCTACCGCTGCTGCGTCCAAATCTGCAAGGCAGGGAGAGAGATGCGCAAAAGCTCTGAGAGTGGGAATCTGCAAACAGAGTTGAGAGCGGGACTGGCCAGGAGCCCTGTTTCGACCTGTGGTGAGTGAGTGGAATAGGGACACTTCCATAGAGTAGGAGGCTCCAGCAAAGGACACACTGGGACTGGGCAGACTTGCCGGAACAGGGCGCTGCAGTGACATTAGTTGCATATTCCCCTCTCAAGGAGGATTGGTGGGCAGTGCCTGGCCTGCATGATGCTGCTGACTAAGACCCAGTAGGCTAGCCCAAACCACATCCCAGTGCCTGGCGGTGCATCCTAGGGTGAAGCCTTCAGTAGGTTGACCTGGAGGGGTGGGCCCAGCAGATGCTGCCCAGGTCTATGTCTCCCTGGTACACTGCAGTGGGTGGGAACACCTAGCCGGCCCAATTCAAACAAACCATAACCAAAAAAGAGAAAAAAATTGGGCCTCCTACATTCACTTGTATGGAGGGAACAAAAAGTATGGGAAGAGGAAGCAACAAAAAAGGTTCCTCAATCCCCAATCCTGAGAACACTGATCCAGGAAAGGGAAATGCAAAAGAAGACAGAAAACCTGCAATATCAGACACAGCACCAAGACTTAAAGCAATATCTCCAGAGCCTCATAGACGAGTTTAAAAATGAAGTATTTAATGAAGTAAAGCAAGATATAAGTAGAATAGTTAGAGAAATGCTAAGCAACGCCCAAGAAAAAACAGATGGTGGAATGGAAACAGAAGAAAAATAAAAGAAAAAAAAAGAAAAACAGAAAAAGGGGAGAATTGTTTGATGGAGAAAATAGAGAAAACATAGAATATGTGAAGCAGGTTCAAAGAGATTACCAGGAAACTAAAAACTCTATCGAAAGCTAGCATAATAGCTTGAAAGAAACTAAGGATAGATTATCTGAATTGGAGGGCAGATTTGTAATATGGGAGCATGAAATGAAAAACTTCTTAAAAATAACAAGAAAACAAACAGCAATAATACAAAGGTTAGAAGACAATAAGAGGATCTATGACTTAAGAATTAAGAACATAAAAGAAGAACTAGGGACACAAACAAATGGACTACAAAAGCTATTCGCAGAAATAATCCAAGAGAATTTCCCTAATTTAGCAAAAGGTAAAGATGCTCAGATGTATGAGGCATACAGGACACCAGCCACCTACAACCTAAACAGAGCTACAACCAGGCATATAATAATCAAAATTCCAGAAATCCAATATAAGAACAGAATACTAAAAGCTGTCAGAGACAAGAAACACCCATCAGAATTATAGCACACTTCTCAGCACAAACCATCAAATCACAAAGAGCATGGGGGGAAATAATTCAAGCTTTGAAAGATAATAACCTCCAGCCAAGATTGATATATTCTGCACAACTGTCCCTAGAAATTGATGGAAAAACAAGGTGCTTCCAGGGTAAAGAGGAACTAGGGGAATTTGCAACCACCAATTCAACTCTACAGAGATTACTGCAGGATATTCTAAAAAAGGAAAATACCAAGATTCCAGAATCAGTGGCAGAGAGGCCACAATGAATGGAGCAGAAAACAAAATGAAGAAGACAAACTGACAACAAACAACAGAAAAAGAGCTCAACAGAAATGAGGCAGAAAAGATCAGATGGTAGGAACAGCTATTTTGGAGAAAACAAGACATCATAATAACTAGTGCTGATTTAGTATCATCATGCTTTGAAGTCCCATCAAGCTTTTATTCTTCTGTCTCCATCGGTCTTAACAGGTTGTATCTTATTGTCTTTTACTATATGTGATAATATAAGCAAAAACCTTTATAGACAAGGAGATTATACAGAAACCATTGTTCATTTTCTGATAGTTGGTTCTAAATACCCTGTAATACTGTCTTTCTCTTGAATGGTTTTACATTGTCTTGATATGTTTTGTGCTACAGTATACGAAGTTATACTCAAAGATTTCTTGGAAAGAGACACTAGGGTAACTACTTTTATGTCAGGATATCTTGTGGTGAAACACAATTTTGCTTAAATGGTTATGCTTTGACCTGCACTGTTTTGTTGTTATGCCCTCTTTTATCTCAGATTCCTTTTTTAAAATTATTTACTTTTTTATTTTTATCTTTTTAGTTAAGGGAAAAATTAAAAAAATAGCAGGATACATTATAGTAACCCACTTTGCTTTCCTACTAACTTGATTTGAAACCCTGTATAGCCGTCACCATTTTGCTTTGACTGATTTTACTCCATTCTTCTTTGCTTGATAGTACCAAGTTCGAAAGTATAGGCAACAACTGTAAAGACAATAAGATTCATTATGATGCCCATTCCTGTTGGCTATTATCTTCTTTTAAAGTCCTGTAATGTCTCCAATATTTTGATTTTATTCTTTACTGTTTTGTTCCATTTTATTATAACTGATGATATAGGCAATTCTTTTTAAGATAGCAAGAGGCATTATGGTAACCATTGTTGATCACCTAGTATTTTGTTTTTACAGTATCTATTATGTCCACCCTTTTGATTTGACTGACTCTGTTCTGATATGTCACATTTGGTTTTACTCTCTTCAAAAAAGTAATAAGAACTGTGGGAATAATAAAACCCGAAATGTGTAATTGTCATTGTACAAAAGAAAGGAAAAGAAAGTGCTTTAAAGGACATAACTGCATGTATATTTAAGTGTATCAGACAGATAACCATATTACTGAGTTTTGTTGGATCATTGACAAAACTGCACTCTCACTGTTTGAAAGTCCACTTTATATGCTTTAATTTTGTGATAAGATAACAATATGTAATCTATTAACTAGTGATTTCCTGTTGTTTATTTTTTCTGAAATTCTGTATAACTTGTACCCTTTTTCTGTTTTTTTTTCCTTTTCTCCTTAAAAAAAAAAAAGAAAGAAAAAAATGACTATGAAAGTTCAGCACTGTGAATTCAGGAAGCCAAGGCAGTCACTACGGTGTAACTAAAGACACTCATGAAAGAAGACTCCCCAAACTGCTTCAGGAAGTAACAAGAATGACAGCATAAGTGGGTTCACAGTGAGGATAAGTACTGTATTTTGAGGATGATTAATGGCAGAGTATCTTTTACTATAGCAATTTTTAAAATTTAAACATTCACTGTATTTCTGATCATACCACAAACACACATGAGTGTCTCTGGTTTTCTTTTTTAATCTATGGCTTTTTTATCATAGTTACTGAATAGTAGTTTATTTCAGGTTAATGATTTGTAATGCTGAGCCTAGTTTTTCTTTCTCTGAAAGTACATGGGTTTTATATTTATTTATTGCAGTGCTGAGTATTGAATGCAAGGCCTTGTATATTCTGGGAAAACGCTCTACCACTGAGCCAAACTTCCATGTTTATTTGTTTTTGCACATTCTGTTTATTTCTTTATTTGCAACAGTCATTGTGTCAGCCACACACAGGGGAACAGAATTGTAATGCAGATGTAAACAGCACAATATGAACAGGGCTTGATGCCATAGAGAAACTATTTACCACAGTCAAACCTGGTTGCAAGTGAGAATCAACGAGGGGTGCCTTCTATAAAAAGGCAAGGATCCTTCATTTACACCCCTGAGATGTTGAGTCGGTCCTGTGAACAACTGCATGAGGAGGATCATTTTCTCTTTCATCTGTGAAGTTTTCACCCTCGTCGAATGCTTGAATTTCACCATGATCTGTTATAGTGAGCCTTAGGTTGCTCAACTGGCCAGTGATTCTGAGCCCATGACTGTGTAGCTCAGAGCATCCAAAATAAAAGAGACGTAGGGCATGGAGCTTTTAGATCAACTCAACTCCATCTGCAGAGTTGGAGGATCAGTGCTATCTCACTTTTGCTTGGTCTCAGTAAAGTTGGGTTTATGTTACTTACAACCAACTGGACTTCTCAATGGCTTCCAGTTCTTTTAGAGTAAAATCTGAAATTCTCACATTGGTGCACAAGGTTGCACATGACCTGGCTGACTTCCCTCGAGGGGACTTGATCTCTTGTCCCACTCGCCAGGACTCACCTGCTGCTGTCACTCAGGCTTCCTGACTGTTCCTCAGAGTGCCAGGCCCTGCTTTGTGCTGAAAAAAATCAGACTTTTTGAGTGGAGCTAGGACACTGGTACTTTTAAAAAGGTACTCTGTGAATTTTCTGTGCAGCTAGAGTGGAGACTCACTCCATCAGATTAGTAAAGAAAGCCCTTCAGTATTAAGGCCATTTCCATAAAGAATTAAGAGAAAGTCTGCATGTAACTTTCTCTCCTGTCAGCGCAAGTTCAGTGTCTAAATTGGTTTGCAAAATAGGAGAGCATTTTCCTTGGCTATGAAGAAACTTGTAAGAGACTCTAAGATGGATTGTTTTATTTATGACCCTGAGATTTAAAAAAAAATTGTTTAAGAAACCCTATTTGTTTGAGTGTTTACTTTAGAAAAGTCCATTTGTCCTTCTAAGGTCATAGACTAAATTTGTCACAGGAGGTCGATTTGGGCTCCAAGCTTACGATTATTAACTGCTTTCCAAGTCTATCACCTAGGATATTGAGCCTTTTCTTATTTGGTATTCAAATTAACTCTCCCTCACAAAAATGTTATTTTGCAAGTGCCTAAGTGATTCTAATGGATTAACTTTAAAATGCAATGCAAAATCTTGATTTTTCCATGAATCAATTGTTTTAAAGAAATTTTCTTATTCACTACACATAATGCCAGAAAGAATACAAACCTTGGTTTTTGATAACTTGCCTGATGCAAGTTTCTTATGGGGTCAGACTGTTCCTAGTAACCAGAGCTTCTGTATAATGTCTTTGATACATTTCATACAATACTTATTTTGGTTTATGCATCTTGAGTGAATTTCAGTTGCAATCTCAAATAAAAACAAGCATCAGTCCTGACAGTGGCATTGGTGGGTGAGTTTCCCATTTCACAGATGGGCAGTATAAGCCTACGAGGGGTGAGAAACTTGCCCAGTTCATACAGAATTTGATAGTCTCTAGATGGCAACCAAAGTTTAGCCCCAATACTTATGAATTTCTACTCTTACAGAAAGCCTTTCTATGGCATATTGCTTTTTATAAAAATTGAGCTATAATTCGTAAAGTTGGCTATTTAAAATCTGATTCATCATTCTGGAAGTTGAGGCAGGAAGATTGTAGCCCAGGCAACTTAGCACTTCATGAGAGCCTGTCTTTATAAAAAAGGTGGGAGGCCGGGAATATATCTCAGTGTGAAGGCTCTGGGGTTAATTCCTAGTACTACCAAAAACAAAACAAAAATGCGTATCTCAGTGGCTTTAGCACAGTCATAAGGTTTTTGAATGATCATCATTATCTAATTCTAGTATATTTTCTTTTTCTTTTTATCGGTACCAGGGATCGAACTCATGACTGCCTGCTTGCAAGACAGGCGCTTATGCCGCTGAGCTAAATCCCCAGCCCCTCTAGTATATTTTCATTACTTCCAAAAGTAATGCTCTACTTGGGCATTCATTCCCACTTAGCTCCTACCCGAAGCCTCTGACAACCACTAATCTACTGTCTATCTTTAAGGATGCAGGTCAAATCCTACTTGAATCAGAAATCGTAACTCTGTCCTTTTATCATTTCCCATTTCTCTGTTTCTCTTGGTACTATTTCCTAACCTGCAGATGGCTTCCTATTGGCTTTCAGAGAACTCAGAAATAACACACTGGCAATTTAAAATAATAAACATCATACAGCTTCAGTCTTAGGGAAGTTTTCACCACCCTCAAGTCGGAACCTCTGATCTTGCCACGTGCTTGAGTTATGCTGTTAGAACATCCAGCTTCCCTGCTGTTGTTGCTTGTTGCTATAATTATTCCATCACTGTTAATTCAATAAAACCTATTAACCTACATCAGATAATGTATTTATCTACGATGTGCACTACCTGCTAATCTAGGCAAGGCAGCTGTCGTACTCCAGGCCTGCTGTCTCTTTGTCAAGGTCCAATACTGTCAGTTTACCTTCGGGAATCTTCCTTAGCAGTGATCTGGTACCTTCACCGACCAGAAAGCTTATTGCCCTTGTGAGGTCTTGCTCTGGAGAAACCTGCAAAACACTCCATCCTGCCACTCTGGGAAATTACTTCCATCTTTCTTTCCTCCCCTCCCGCTTTGTCCTTCTGTCTTCCCTCTAGGGGACCAGACTACGGGCTCTAGAACTGGGTCTCTTGGCTTGAATCCTGGTGATCTTGGGCAGGTGGCTTATCCTCCCCACGCCTTTGTTTCTTCATCTGTAAAATGCTTACTGTCCTGGTGAGAATTAAATGTGTTAATAGGCAGAAAGCACTTAGACTCTGTTGAGTTCCCAGTGGGAGCCAACTGTTCTTACTGTTATTATACCTTTCTTTCTCTGCCTCCTATCTGAAGAAAGAAAGAAAGAAAGCTTCAAAGCCTCTTGGAAGAAGATGAAGGTGGTGGTCAGTGTTGGGGATTCGCTAGTGAGTTGTCTTTATGGTGCTTTCAGGGAGGGAGACAGGTATTGTATCATCTAGGTATTGTATTCACTAGAGAAACAGATTCTATGATATATAAAAGATTTATTAGGTAGGCTCAGAGTGGCTGCCTAGGAAGTGAAGAGCAAAAAATGTAAAACAGTCATCTGTCCTCTAGAGAACTAGAGGAGAGAGTTGAAAATTGAGGGCCGGGAGCTCCCTGCAGAGTCCGGTGTGAATCTGTGTTGGGAAGCCAAAGGGTCTGCGTTAGAAGGCTGAAGTGAGTCCTGGAGCCTGACAAGACTGGAGGGTTCAAAAGCATGACGAAGGCCGTGGCATCTGCAAAGAAGCACCACAGAGGAGATTTCTTCCTTTCTTCATTTTTATTCCATCCAAGCTACAAGCCCATTGTTGGTGCTACCCACATCCAGGATGGATTTTCCCTCTTCAGGGTTTGTTTACGTGTCTTTCTCCAGACCTACCCAAACTGTGCTGTATGAATCGGCTAGATATTTCTTAACCCATTCAAATTAACATCACTTCACTATCACAGGTAGTAAACAGTTAACCATTGACATCCATGTAGTAAATTCCACACAGTACTCTGACTGGGTATAACAGACATGGTTCACTTTCCCTGGGAAGATGGGGTGGTTAGGGAAGATTTGCTGGAGGAAGGGGCATTTCAACAAACATCTGAAAGATCCACAAGATATTTACAGGAGGAGTGTGTGTGTGTGTGAGTGTGTGAGTGTGTGTGTACAGCAGAGGTCTCCAGCAGTGGGAATACTGTGGAAATCTCTGATATGGGAAGGATCCTCTGTTAATTTGGGGGCAAGGTGATTTTTTTACAGTGCCTGAACTTCAAAACATATGAAAAGATAAGCAGTGAAATGTCTCTATTTATACCATCATTGAAGTAGAGAGTAAATTTTTGGGGTATTTTTTATTATTTTTTTATTTTAAAGAGATTAAGATAGAAAAGGACATAACAAAGCAGGTCAGAACAGAACAAAATAAAGCAACATAGTATTTCACCACAAGACAACCTGATACAACAGTAGCTACCATAATGTCTCTTTCCTTGAAATAGTTGAGCATACCTTCATACATAATAGTATCAAAAAAACCAAAATAATATAAAACCATTTAAGAGAATGAAAGTATTACAGGGTGTTCATAACCAAATAACAGAAAATGAACAATGGTTATTATATTATCTCATTGTCCATAAAAATTTGTTTATACTACCACACATAATAAAACCCAGTAAGATACTACATGATAGAACCAATGGAAATAGAAGTACAAAAGTGTGGTAGGATTCAAAACAAGATGATATTAAATCAGCACTGGCTATTATAATGTCTTGTTTTCTTCAAAATAGCTGTTCATACCATCACAGATAATAAAATCAAACAATCTGGGATAAAACCATTCCCAACTAATGAATGGAAACATTATAAGGCTTCAAAGCAATGTAATTGGGGATCATGATTACCATGAACTTTTATGTACTCTTACCATTTCTTACAGTAGGAAGACTATACGGTATTTATACATGTGAATTTAATTTATTTTGCTTATGAGTATGGTCTCAACTTGTGTCCATTCATTTATAAATATCTCTATGTGATCATTCTTTACAGCTGAGTAGTACTCCATTGTATAAAAATACCACAACTTTTAAATCCATTCTTCAGTTGATGGACACTTAGGTTGTTTCCAAGATGTGGCTATTACAAATCATGCTGCTATAAACATGGGTGCACATATATCACTGTTGTATAACGGTTTCATTTCTTCTGGGAATATGCCTAGAAGTGGAATAGCTGAATCAAATGGGTCTTCCAATCTCATCCTTTAGAGAAATCTCCAGACTGACCTCCACAACGGTTGCACCAGTCTACACTCCCACCAACAGTACAGGAGAGTTCCTTTTTCCTCACAGCCTCTCCAGCATTTGTTGTTGGTAGTTTTCTTGATACTGGTCATTCTTTCAGGAGTGAGATGGAATCTCAGTGTGGTTTTAATTTGAATTTCTGTAATGCGTAGTGCTGATGAACATTTTTTCATGTATTTATTTACCCTTGTATTTCTTCATCTGAGAAGTGTGTATTCATCTCAGATGCCCATTTTTGGATTGGGTCTTTGAATTTCAGGGATCTGATTTTTTAAAATCTTATAGTTTTAGACAGAAGTCTTTTTTCTGAGAGACAGTTCACTAAGATTTTTTCCCAGTTTATGGGTTTTCTTTTCACTATGCTGGAGATTTCTTTTGACATGCAGAAACTTTTTAATAAGATGTGATCCCAGTTATTGATTCTGGGAAGTATTTCCCGTGCAGTTTGATTCCTGTTCATGAATTCTCTACCTACGACTATGTCTTCAAGATTTTTACCTAATTTGTCTTCCAACAGATTTAGTGTTTCTGTTTTAATATTCAGATCTTGGATCCATTTAGATTTTAGTTTAGTACATGATGATAGGCATGGGACTAGTTTTTGTTTTCAGCATATGGAGAGCTATTTTTTCCAGAACCATTTATTAAAGAGACTATCTTTCTTCCAGTGTACATGTTTGGCCCCTTTATTAAAGGTAAGATGGTTGAGTGTGTTTGTAGTTATGGTTGTAAGTTGTAATCTATTCCATTGATCTTCAGATCTGTTTTTATTCCAGTACCATGTTGATTGTATTACACCTGCTTTGTAGTATAACTTCAAGTCAGGGATTGTGATGCCTCCTGCCTCACCTTTGCTGCTTAGAATTGCCTTTGCTATTCTAGGTCTCTTCTGGTTTCAGATGAATTTTAGGAGAGATTTCTCTAGATCTATGAGGTATGTTGATGGTATTTTTATTGGGATTGCATTGATTCTGTGTAATAGTTTTGGGAGAATGGCCATTTTCACAATATTTATTCTTCCTATCCATGAAGAAGGGATGCCTTTCCATTTTCTGAGATCCTCTTCAATTTCTTGTTTCAGGGTATTATAATTTTCCCTGTATAAATAGATCTTTTACTTCTTTCATGAGTTTAATGCCTAAGTATTTCATTTTCTTGGATGCCAGTGTGAAGGGTGTGGCTTCTCTTATTTCTCTCTCTGTGATTTTGTTGTTAGTGTATAGGAATGCTATTGATTTTTGAGTATTGATTTTGTATCCAACTACATTGCTGAATTTATTTATTATATCTAGGAGACTTTCAATGGAGTCTTGGGGGTCTTCCATGTAGAGTATCATATCATCTGCAAATAATGGTAATTTAACTTCTTCTTTTCCTATCTTTACCCCTTTTATTTCTCTCTTGTCTAATTGCTCTGGCTACTATTTCCAGTACTATATTGAATAGGAGCAGTGATAAGGGACATCCTTGTCTTGGGCCTGATTTTAAGGTAAAGGCATTCAGTTTTTGGCCATTTAATATGATGCTGGTTGTTGGTTTGTCATAGATGGCCTTTATCATATTGAGATAAAGACCATCTATACCAGTTTTCTGTAAGGTTCTCATCATGAATGAATATTGGACCTTATCAAAAGCTTTTTCTGCATCTATAGAAATAATCATGTGATTCTTACTTTTGGCTTTATTTATATGGTGGATTACATTTATTGATTTACGTATGTTGAACCATCCCCTGCATGCCTTAGATGAATCCCACTTGATCGTGGTGTATAATCTTCTTGATGATTTTCTGCATCCTGTTTGCCAATATCTTATTGAGGAATTTTGCATCTGTGTTCATTAGGGAGATTGGCCTGTAGTTCTTTTTTTTAGTTGGGTCTTTTTCAGGTTTTGGTACTAGAGTAATATTTGCATCCAAGAATGACTTAGGAAGGATTGCTTCCCTTTCAAGTTCATTGAAGAGTTTGCAGAGTGTGGACATTAAGTCTTCTTTGTATTTCTTGTAGAATTCTACAGTGAATCCGTCTGGGCCTGGGCTCTTCTTTGTAGGTAAGGACTTAATTACATTTTCAATTTCATTAATAGAAATTAGGTTGTTCAGCAGTTTTACATCTTCCTGACCCAGATTTCGTGCTTCATATGTTTCTAGGAATCTGTCCATTTCTTCTGTGTTATCAAACCTTTGAGAATAGAGGTTTTTGAAATAGGTGTTGGTGATTTTCTGTATTTCACAGAGTCTGTAGTGATTTCACCTTTTTTGATCCTTATTGCATGAATTTGAGCTTTTTTTCCTTTTTTTATTAGGTTGGCTAGGGGCTTATCAATTTTGTTTATTCTTTTAAAGAACCAACTCTTTGATTCATTGATTCTTTGGATTGTTTTCTTAGTCTCTATTGCATTAATTTCTGCTCTGATTCTTATAATCTCCTCCCTTATTTTGGCTTTGGGCTTGACTTGCTCTTTTTTTCCTAGATGTTTGAGGTGTAGCATCAGGTTATTTATTTGTATTTGTTCTGTTTTCCTGATGTTAAACTCAGTGTAATAAATTTTCCTCTGAGGACAGCTTAAGAGTGGGTTATTCACTTTCCATGTGTTTGTGGGGTTTTTGCAGTTTCTTTTTTTTTGTTAATTTCTAGTTTCATGGCGTTGTGATCTGATCACATACATGGGATGATTTCAATTCTTTTGCATTTATTTAAATATGTTCAATGGGCTAGCAAATGGTCTATTTTAGAGAATGTACCACTGAGGAGAATGTATATTCTGATGTTGTTGGATGGAACACTCTGTATACATCTGTCAAGTCCATTTGTTCACAGCTGTGATTCAATTCTGTTATTTCTTTGCTGATTTTCTGTCTGGTTGATCTGTCTCTTGGTGTCAATGGTGTGTTAAGGTCTCCTGTTATAATCGAGTTATTGCTAATTTGATTTTTCATTTCTATTAATACTTGCTTTGTATAACTGGGTGCTCTGGAATTTGGTGCATATATATTTAAGATAGTGATCTGTTCCTCTTGAAGTTTTCCCCTAACTAGTATGTAGTGACCTTCTTTATCTCTTAGGATCATTCTTGGTTTAAAGTTCACATTGTCAACAAACAGAATAGCTACTTCTGATTTTTTTGGATTCCTGTTGCATGAAGTATTTTTTTCTATCCTTTGACTTTCAGTCTGTCAGTTTCCTTTTGGGTTAGATGGGTTTCTTGTATACAGCATATATTTGGATGTTGTTTCTTGATCTGTTCTGCCAGTCTATTTCTTTTAATTGGTGAATTGAGACCATTTACATTAATGGTTATAACTGTTATATATTGGTTTGCTGTTGACATGTTATCTTTCTGTTGTATCTTTATCTCTGCATTCTGTTTAATTGTCTGCCTTGCCTACTGGTTTTTTCCTATATGTATCTAGACTGTCTTTCAGTATTCTTTGCAGGGTTGGCTTAGCAATCACGAAGTTCTTCAGCTGTTCTTTGTCATGGAAGTATCTTATTCTTCCATCAATTTTGAAGGACAGTTTTGCAGGATACATCAATCTAGGTTGAAAATCATTTTCCTTTAGGATCTGAAATACTTCACTCCATGCTCTTCTTGATTTTATTGTTTGTGTTGAGAAGTCTGCTGTGATTCTGATAGGTTATCCTTTATAAGTGATCTGTCTCTTCTCTCTAACAGCTTTTAATATTGTAATCTTATGTTGGAATTCTGGGTTGGTGATTATTGTATATCTGTGTGTTTATTTTGGTTATGGCTATTTGGAGTTCTAATGCTTCACTAATCCTAATGTCAGTTTCCATTCTCATATTTGGGAAATTTTCAGCTATTACTTCTGTGAATAGCCTCTTGATATCATTTGTGTTGTCCCCTTCTTTTTCATTTATCCCTATCAATCTTATGTCATTTTTCTTTGCATCATCTTGCAGCTATTCAACTGTTATTTCCTGATTCCTTGTTATTTTAAAAAGATCTTTCCTTTCCTGTGCACTCACTGCAATCTTGTCTTCAAGGTCTGAAATTCTGTCTTCACTTTCATTGAGTTGGTTTTGATAACTTTCAATGGAATTCTGATTTCTTGTATATCTCTTTGCATCTGCTTCATGTATTCTGTTTGTTTCTTATATTGTTCATCCAGGGATTTTATCTTTTTGTTTTGTTACTCTAATTTTTAAACTGTGTCTTCTTTAGATGTGGTCAGTATCTCTTTCACTACTTTTATTTATTTATTTTTAAATTTTATTTAAGGAGAAAAAGAAAAAAACAGAAAAAGGGTACAAGTAAAACAGAATTTCAGAAAAAATAAGCAGTAGGAAATCACTAGTTAATAGATTACATATTGTCATCTTAGAAATAGTTGTTCAAATTACAAAATTAAAGCATATAAAGTGGACATTGAAAGAGTGAGACTGCGAACAGTTCTGTTCAATGATCCAACAAAACTCAGTAATATGGTTATCTATCTCATACACTTAAATATATATGCAGTTATATCCTTTAGAGCACTTTCTTTTCCTCTCTTTTGTACAATGACAATTACAAATTTTGGGTTTTATTACTCCCACAGTTCTTATTACTTTTTTTTGAAGAGAGTAAAACTAAATGTGACCTAACAGAACAGAGTCAGTCAAATCAAAAGAATGGACATAATATATAATGTAAACATAATACAAGGTGATCAACAATGGTTACCATAATACCTCTTGCTATCTTAAAAAGATTTGCCTATATCATCAGTTATAATAAAATTGAAAAATCAGTAAAGAACAAAACCAATAGAACCAAAACACTGGAGACATTACAGGTCTTCAAAAGAAGATAATAGCCAAACCAGAATGGGTATCATAATGAATTCTATTGTTGGCACAGTTGTTGCCTATGTTTTTGAACTTGGTACTATCAAGCAAAATAGAATAGAGGAAAATCAGTCAAAACAAGATGGTGAGAGCAATACAGGGTTTCAAATCAAGTTAATAGGAAATCAAAGTGGGTTACTATAATATATCCTGCCATTTATTATTTATTTTTCCCTTAATTAAAAGAATAAAAATAATAAAGTAAATAATGAAAAAAGGAGATTGAGGTAAAAGAGGGCATAACAACAAAACAGCGCAGGTCCAAACATAACCATTTAAGAAAAATAGTGTTTCACTACAAGATAATCCCGATATAAAAGTAGTTACCATAGTGTCTCTCTCCTTGAAATCTTTGAGTATAACTTTGTATACTGTAGCATCAAACATATCAAGACAATGTAAAACCATTCAAGGGGATGACAGTATTACAGGGTATTTAGAATCAACTAACAGAAAATGAACAATGGTTTCTGTATAATCTCCTTGTCTATAAAAGTTTTTATTTATATTATCACATATAATAAAATCCAATAAGATACAACATATTAAGACCGATGGAGACAGAAAAACGAAAGCTTGATGGGACTTCAAAACAAGAGGATATTAAATCAGCACTAGCTATTATGATGTCTTGTTTTCTCCAAAATAGCTGTTCCTACCATCTAATCTTCTCTGCCTCATTTCTTTTGAGCTCTTTTTCTGCCGTTTGTTGTCAGTTTGTCTTCTTCATTTTGTTTTTTGCTCCATTGATTGTGGCCTCTCTGCCACTCTTTCTGAAGTCTTGGTATTTTTCTTTTTTAGAATATCCTGCAGTATTCTCTGTAGAGTTGAATTGGTGGTTGCAAATTCCCCTAGTTCCTCTTTATCCTGGAAGCACCTTGTTTTTCCATCAATTTCTAGGGACAGTTGTGCAGGATATATCAATCTTGGCTGGAAGTTTTTATCTTTCAAAGCTTGAATTATTTCCCCCCACACTCTTCGTGATTTGATGATTTGTGCCGAGAAGTCTGCTATAATTCTGATGGTTGTTCCATTGTAAGTGATCTGTTTTTTGTCTCTGACGGCTTTTAATATTCTATTCTTATATTGGATTTCTGGAATTTTGATTATTAAACACCTAGGTGTAGTTCTGTTTGGGTTGTAGGTGGCTGAGATCCTGTATGCCTCATACATCTGAGCATCTTTACCTTTTGCTAAATTAGGGAAATTCTCCTGGATTATTTCTGTGAGTAGCTTTTGTAGTTCATTTGTTTGTGTCCCTGCTTCTTTTATGTTCTTAATTCTTAAGTTATAGATCCTATTATCTTTTAGCCTTTGTATTATTGCTGTTTGTTTTCTTGTTATTTTTAAGAAGTTTTCCATTTTGTGCTCCCACTTTACAAATCTGTCCTCCAGTTCAGATAATCTATCCTTAGTTTCTTTCAATCTATTATGTCAGCTTTCAATAGAGTTTTTAGTTTCCTGGTAATCTCTTTGAATCTGTTTCACATATTCTATGTTTTCTCTATTTTCTCCGTCAAACAATTCTCCCCTTTTTTTCTGTTCTTCCATTCCACCATCTGTTTTTTCTTGGGCAGTGCTTAGCATTTCTCTAACTATTCTACTTATATCTTGCTTTATTTCCTTAAGTACTTCACTTTTGAACTTGTCTATGAGGCTGCAGAGATATTGCTTTATGTCTATTGGTACTGTGCCTGATATTGCAGGTTTTCTGGCTTAATTCTCCTTTGTATTTTCCTTTCCTCTGGATCAATGTTCTCAGGATTGGGGACTGCGAACCCTTTCTTGTTGTTCCTTCTTCACATACTTTTTGTCCCTTCCATACAAGCATATATAGGAGGCCCAGTTTTGTTTTTTTGTCACTTACAATTTGTTTGAATCTGCCCACTAGGTGTTCCCACCCACTGCAGTGTACTGGGGAGACACAGACCTGGGCAGCCTCTGCTGGGCCCACCCCTCCAGGTCAACCTACTGAAGGCTTCACTGCTAGGGTGCACTGCCTGGCTCTGGGACCTAGTTTGGGCTAGTCTAGTGGATCTTAGTCTGCGGCATCACTAGGCCAAGCACTCCTCACCAATCCTGCTTGAGAGGGGAATATGTGACTGAAGTCACTGCAGCATCCTGCTCCGTCTACTCTGCCTGGTCCCAGAATGTTCTCTGTTGGAGCCTCCTAGGCTATGGAAGAGTCCCCATTCCTCTGACTCACCACAGGTCGATGCAGAGCTCCCCACCAGTCCTCTCTCAACTCCGTTTGCCAGTTCCTGTTTTCAGAGCTTTCGGGCGTCTCTCTCCCTGCTGTGCCAATTCAGATGCAGCAGCAGCAGCAGCGGCAGGAAATTCAAATCACAGCTTCCAGTGGTGCAGGTTCTAGCTTTCGTGCTGAGATTTTATCTGTTCCTGTTATAGCACCGGGATTGCATGTCCAGTTGTTTTCTCTCAGCTTAGTTCATTCTTGGGGCAACAGGGTGTGTCTCCCCTTGCTTAGGACTCCTCACACTGCACCATTCCTGGATTCTAAGCTGGCAATCTCAGAGAGCCTCCATAGCTGCTGTTATCTGTCTGCCATGTTCTCCCAGAAGTCTCTTTCATTACTTTTATCATTTCTTTTTTTTCCTGGAAGATTATTTGTAGTTTGAATTCCTTTAAAGCCTCCTTTGAGTTGTTTCTTTATTTCAGTTGCTATTATTTCACGTATTTCAGGTGTATGGTATATATTTTCTTTTATGTATGTGGCTCCTTGGCTTTCCTGGGATGGGCTGGTGGTTTGAGATTGCATTTTGGCCTTTGTTTTGTCATTTTCCTATATTTCCATGTTTCAGGTGTTGTTCTAAGGCTTCCCCTGGGCCTGTTGGAAATTGCCTCCTATGTCCTCAGCTCCTGGGACTGAAATAGAGGTTGCTGAGCATGGTCCATTCAGGCCCTCAGACCTAGCCATGCCACCTCCAGTGTTCTAGAAAGCTGGGTGGCACCTAACCACTCTACATGATGGTTCAAAGCTCTCCCTGGGCAAGAGCCAATGTGCTGGAACTCACTTCATATGCCCTGAACTCCCCTGATTGAAGAATGTCGCTGGGCATAATCTAGAGTGGCTGCAAAACCTCCCAAGCCTAGTCTAGTGTGGCTGGAAGCTGAACTGGTCCTTGACTGCTGGGAGTGATGATCTTAAACTCTCAGGTATTTTCTTATAAATATTTATGCATATACAAGCAATATGTACATGTGTGTATATGCACATGTGTGTACACACACACACACACACACATATGTGTGTTATCTTTTTCAATATAATAAATGTTCTATTTTCTGGTTTTCCTGTGTCTCTGTCTCTGCCTCTCTCTTTTTGAGTTTTTGCGACAGGGCCTTACTATGTCATTCAGCCTGTCCTTGAACTCACTGTGTAGTGTAGGCTGGCCTTGAACTCATAGCAATCTTCTTGCCTCAACCTTCTGAGTGCTAAGATTACAAGTGTGTGCCACCACACCTGGCTTCTTTCTCTTAAATATATATTAGTACATGAAAAACTTCATTTTTCTACAGTGACCAAGCATACTTGCCAGCACACTATAATTTATTTAAGCAGTCTCCTGCTAATGGCTGATTAGTTTACTTTCTCTCTTCTGAGTATAAATCAGCTTCAATCAATAGTCTGACATCTGTGCAGTTTGCTCATATGTGGATGTTTCTGTGGGAAAAATTCCCAAAAGTGGAATATTTAGTCCAAATGATATACTCTTCTCCATAGAGGTTGTACCAATTGATATTTCCTCTAAGAAAGTCTGAGTGTCTTTTTCCCCATATTGCATCAACCACCTTGTATTATTGAGCTTGTTTTAATTTCACCAATCTGATAGGTAAAAATTGAATCTCAGAGTAGCTTTAATTTGCATTTATCTTACTATTAATACCATAAAGTACATTTTTATTTGCCAGTGATCATTTGCATTTCTTTTCTTGCCAACATGTCCTTATCTTTTGCCCATTTTTCTATTGGTTTGCTTCTTTTCCTATTGACTTTCTACATTAAGGAGATTAGCTGTTTTGGGGGCGCTGTGCTTAACAAACAATATTTCCTGGTTTGTCATTGGTATTTTGGCTTTGCTTATTGCAGATTTATTTCTGCAGTTTTTTCTTAATAACTTTTATCTATCAATTGTTTTTTTCTGCTGAATTTCAGCATCCTAAGAATCTTCCCTCATTTCAAGCTCCCCAAATGCTTTTAGTTTTTAGAAAACATTTTCAGTACAATTAGATAGCAGAAATATGTTCCAATGCTCTACAGCACAGTTGATTCACTATAGTTTGTAAAAATTTATTATGTGCTTTATAAAGAACTAGAAGAGTTCAAAAGTTCCCAACAGTAAGTCATGATAAATGTCTAAGGAGATAGAAAATAGTAATAGAAATAGTTATGTCTTGGATTTTATCACTGCGTGTTACATGCATACATTGAATTATCATACTGTAACCACAAATATTTGCAATCTCAAAATACAGTAATTTTGAATGAAAAACTAATTAGCAGACTAGGTGATTAAAGATTTACTTTAAATATCTTTCTTGTGTTTAATACTTGACATGGAAGCAATGGCTTCCCTATACCAAATGAACCTCCTGATGCACCAATATAAGTCAGCATGCAATGATAATATTTCTTCATCTCATCTACAAATACTTCCTGAGCACCTACTATGTGTGAGGTTGAAACTGAGCAATATAGGAGCAAGGAAGATGAACAAAGAAGCCAATAAAAAACAGTTAAAATTCTACCACTCAGTAATAACCACCATAAACAATTGATATTTTTATGAATGATTTTCAAAAGTAAAAATAATTTCCTTTTAACAGTAAAAAAATGTATATATATATATTTACTTTCAAAAATCAAAATAAATCATTGCATACATAATATTTTATAATATGATTTAAAAATATAGCCTGGACTTCATCACTAACTGTAAATGCAGATTTAGTGAGTTGCACATACAAGATGTGTTGAAAGATCTCTTGTTGATGAGCAACTAGACTGTCTTCCTATTTTGTTTTGTAAACAATGCAGTGTGGGACATCTTTGTATATTTATCCTTTTGTCTTTGACAGGATTTCTGGATTGCACTGCTAAAGTGTTTTCCTGAGAGATTGCACTGATTTGTGCTCCCACCATTAGTTAAGGATCTGCTAGGAAGACAGAAAGACAGAACTGGAGGAGTGGGAGAGGAAGAAGGGAAAGATAAAAATAGAAGCTACTTCCAGAAATTGAATCTTATTTCAGGGGCATCAAACTATGGCTCCAGCACTAAATCTTGTCTCTGCTTGTTTTTGTGCCTGTTTAGGTAAATGAAATTTTACTGGAACACAGCTAGGTACACATCCATTTATTTACATATTGTCAGTATCTGCTTTTGCCCTAGTGTGGCAGAGCTGAGTAGTTACACGAGAGATCATATGGTCCACAGTGCTTGAAATATTTACTGACACTTTGCGGACTAAATGTGCTGATTCCTGCCTTATTTTAGTTAGAAGCTATTTTACTTATTGGATGTCTTCATCCACTTTGCTACTTACATTAAACCTGGTAATGATGACAAGCCAGGCAGAGCTCCATATGTGGGGCATCTAGAGCGCACTGCGTAGCCTTCAGTGTGTGCAGATCCAACATTAGCTCACTTCCTTTCCTAAGGACTTTATTTTTTTTTAATTTTATTTAAGGAGAAAAAGAAAAAAAAGCAGAGAAAGGGTACAAGTTATACAGATTTACAGAAAGAAATAGTAGGAAATCACTAGTTAATGGATTACATTTTGTCATCTTAGAAATAATTGTTCAAGCTACAAAACTAAAGCTTACAAAGTGGACATTCCAACAGTGAGACTGCAAACAGTTCTGTTCAATGATCCAACAAAACTCAGTAATATCATTATCTATCTTATACACTTAAATATACATGCAGTTATATCGTTTAGAGCACTTTCTTTTCCTCTTTTTTGTAAAATGACAATTACACATTTTGGGTTTTGTTGCTCCCACAGTTCTTATTACTTTTTTGGAAGAGAGTAGAACCAAATGTGACATAACAGAACAGTCAGTCAAATCAAAAGGGTGGACGTAATAGATAATGTAAAAGCATAATACTAGGTGATCAACAATGGTTACCATATTGCCTCCCGCTATCTCTAATAGAATTGCCTATATCATTATTTATAATAAAATTGAACAAAACAGTAAAGAACAAAACCAACAAAACCAAAACATTGGAGACATTATAGGTCTTCAAAAGTAGATAATCGTCAACCAGAATGGGCGTCATAATGAATCCCACTATCTTCACAGCTGTTGCCTAAACTTTCGAACCTGGTACTATCAAGCAAAACAGAATAGAGGAACATCAGTCAAAACAAGATGGTGAGAGCAATACAGGGCTTTAAATCAAGATAATGGAAAGTCAAAGTGGGTTACTATAATATATTCTGCTATTTTTACATTTATTTTTCCCTTAATTAAAAGGATAAAAAAGTAAATAATAAAATGGAGATTGAGATAAAAGAGGGGGTAACAGCAAATCAGCGCAGATGAAAACAAAACCATTTAAGCAAAATAGTGTTTCAGCACAAGATTATCCTGACATAAAAGTAGTTACCATATTGTCTCTTTCCTTGAAATCTTTGAGTATAACTTGGTATACTGTAGCATCAAATATATCAAAACAACGTAAAACCATTTAAGAGAATGACAGTATTACAGGGTATTTAGACTCAACTAATAGAAAATGAACAATGGTTTCTGTATAATCTCCTTGTCTATAAAAGGTTTTGCTTATACTATCATATATAATAAAATCCAGTAAGATGCCACCTGTTTAGACCAATGGAGACAGAATAACAAAAGCTTGATGAGACTTCAAAACAAGATGATACTAAATCAGTATTTTCTCCAAAATAGCTGTTCCTATCATCCAATCTTCTCTGCCTCATTTCTGTTGAGCTCTTTTTTCTGTCATTAGTTGTCAATTTGTCTTCTTCATTTTGTTTTCTGCTCCATTCATTGTGGCCTCTCTGCCGCTACTTCTGGATTCTTTGTATTTTTCTTTTTTAGAATATCTTGCAGTATTCTCTGTAGAGTTGAATTGGTGGTTCCATATTCCCCTAGTTCCTCTTTATCCTGGAAGCACCTTGTTTGTCCATCAATTTCCAGGGATAGTTGTGCAGGATATATCAATCTTGGCTGGAGATTATTATCTTTCAAAGCTTGAATTATTTCCCCCCATGCTATTCGTGATTTGATGGTTTGTGCCGAGAAGTCTGTTGTAATTCTGATGGGTGTTCCCTTGTAAGTGATCTGTTTCTTGTCTCTGACGGCTTTTAGTATTCAGTTCTTGTATTGGATTTCTGGAATTTTAATTATTATATGCCTGGGTGTAGCTCTGTTTGGGTTGTAGGTGGCTGGGGTCCTGTATGCTTCATACAACTGAGTATCTTTATCTTTTGCTAAATTAGGAAAATTCTCCTGGATTATTTCTGTCAGTAGCTTTTGTAGTTCATTTGTTTGTGTCCGTACTTCTTCTTTTATGTTCTTAATTCTTAAGTTATATAGACCCTCTTATCATCTTCTAGTCTTTGTATTATTGCTGTTTGTTTCTTTGTTATTTTTAAGAACTTTTTCATTTCATGCTCCCATATTACAAATCTGCCCTCCAGTTCAGATAATCTGTCCTTAGTTACTTTCAAGCTGTTATGCCAGTTTTTGATAGACTTTTGAGTTTCCTGGTAATCTCTTTGAACCTACTTCACATATTCTATGCTTTCTCTATTTTCTCCATTAAACAATTCTCCCCTCTTTTTCTGTTCTTCCATTCCACCATCTGTTTTTTCTTGGGTGGTGCTTAGCATTTCTCTAACTATTCTGCTTATGTCTAGCTTCAGGTCATTAGTAACTTCATTCCTGAACTTGTCTATGAGGCTCTCGAGATAGTGCTTTATGTCTATTGGTGCTGTGTCTGCTGTTGCCTCTTTCTCAGGATTGGGGGCTGAGGACCCTTTCTTGTTGCTGCCTCTTCCCATATTCTTTGTTTCTTATATATGCAAGCGTATATAGGAGGGCCAGCTTCCTTCCCTGTCAGTCACAGTCTGATTGAATTGCGCTGGCTAGGTGTTCCTGCCCACTACAGCACACCAGGAAGTTGCAGACCAGGCAGCCTATGCAGGGCCCGCCCCTCCAGGTCACCTTCAGGAGCTGGGACCTCGGCTTGTGCTAGCCTACTGGGTCTCAGCTAGCAGCATCACGTAGTCTAGGCACTGCTCACCAATCCTGCCTGAGAGGGGGATTGGTGACTGAAGTCACTGCAGCGCCCTGTTCCCGCAAGTCTTCCCGGTCCCAGAATGTCCTCTGTTGGAGTCTCCTAGACCGTGGAAGAGTCCCAGTTTTCCCTCACTCACCGAAGGTGGATGCACGGCTCCCTGCCCGTCCAGCTCACAACTCCGTTCACGGATTCCTGTTCTCAGAGCTTCTGCGAGTCTCTCTCCCTGCTGAGCTGATGCAGACGTAGCCATGATGGTGGGAAACCCAAATCGCAGCTTCCAGTGGCACGGGCTCCGGCTTCCACGCTGAGGCTTTATCTGTTCCTGGTATAGCACCAGGATTGCATTACCAGTTGGTTTCTCTCAGCCCAGTTCGTTCTTGGGTCACCGGGGCATATCTCCTCTTGCTTATGATTCCTTACTCAGCATCATTCCTGAATTCTAAGCTGGGTCTTTCAGAGAGCCTCCATAGCTGCTGCTATCTGTCCGCCATGTTCTCCTGGAAGTCTCTTTCCTAAGGACTTTAATGTTCTCAGGAAGCAGAGACAGGGTGGGGATAGTCACTGGGTTGATAATACTTGCTCTCTGCTTTGATTTCTCATTTTTGGTGCCAACTTCTGGTCTTTTGCCCCGAGTAACTTCCAAACATTTAAAGCCCACAAACCTCAGTTAAAGAAATCAAGTCAAACCGAAAAGATGATTAGTTTTTTTTTTTTTCTTTAAAATTTTCTAGGGAAACATTCTTTTTGTCCCTTATTTGGAAGGAACAACCTTCAGAACTATTTTAAAAATTATAGGGTGTGCCTTGGGCTGATGGGATCCAGGAAGAATGCATCTGAAGCCAAAATTTACATTAACAAGAGGCAGTGAGTGGGAGAGGCACCTGTATCTTGAGGGATCTCTTGAGTGTTCAGCAGTGTTCCTGGTGTGATCAACAGGATAATGATCTTCACAGAGATGCCCAAGTCCTAATTCCTTTTTTAAATTTTGTTACTGCTAATCAAACTCATGACTTTATTCTTCCTAGGCAGTTGCTCTGCTGCTGAGCTGTGTCCCAGGCCCTAATTCCTAAATTTCCTATTATCTTGATTAGTAAAATTCTCCCAAATTCTCCCAGAGGCAGTGATTTCAGTGAAAGATCTTGAGGTGGGCAGATTGTTCTAGACCATCTATGTGGGTCTGGGATAACTGCAAAGTCCCTTAAGAGAGATGATGTGGTAAGACAATGAAATGAATGGGAATGGAAAGTGCGTTAGTCATGGTATTTGAAGATGGATGCAAAGATGTGATTTAAGGAAGGGAGGCAGTCTCTAGAAATACAAGGCACTAGATCTTTCCCTGGAGTCTCTCAAAGGGAAGAAACTCTACAGGCTCACTGTCTTAATTACTTTTTACTTGTTGCTGGGACAAAATACCTGACGCCCAAAATGAAGGGAGGAAAAATTTATTTCTTACCATTGTTGGAAGTTTCAGTCCAGATTCAGTTGGCTCTAAGGCGGGGTGGCACGGTGGGGCTGCAGTTCATAGCTGCTTAAAACAGCAAGGATGAACCAAGAGAGAGAGACACACACCTTCTTCCCACCATTACATCATATCTGAGGCAGGTGTAGTGCTCACACAATCCAAGCACTAGGCAATGAACCAATCACAAATGCATAATTGCATGAGGCTTGGGGGCCACTGACAAACCCTGACACTCATTTTGACCTACAGAATTATAAGAAGGTACATTTTTGTTGTTTGAATAATTAAGTTTGTAGTAATCTGTTACAGCAGCAATAGGAGACTGATACATTTTTACCTACAGCCTGCCAGTAAAGGTTCATTCCCAATAGCCATACCAACAGTCCCCCTTTCACTACTGAGAGTCACTGTTAGGGAGATTCCAACAGAAATGTGAAGACTCACAGATGAAGGAAACCAGTGCCCTGTGTCAGGCTGGTGGATATTTAGGTATGTGCATGTTCAGCCAGGTGTGGGAATCTGGGAGACACAGACTATCCAGCATGCCCCTTGTCATTCCTTTCTGTTCCCTTAGCCCATGGGGAGTCACAGCTGGATGCACAGTGTGTGGTTTGGCTGGCCAAAATTCTTATTGAATGTGACAGTTTGCCCTGCTGGGCCTCTGCCTCTTAGCACAAGGGTGACAGCTGCTCTCTACACTGCAGCCTTTCTCTGGGGGTCGACCCCTTTGTCTGCTTGACCAATTCCCTTCATGCTGTAGGAAGGGTTTCCTGCCATCTGAGCCCTCAGAACTAAGCCTCACCAAGTTCCAAACAGTGGAATCTAATTCTGATAAATATAAGGAAAATAAACTTCTTGATTGTCAGGTTACAGGGCCCCTCACTGGGTGAGAGAATGGTTTGCTGAGGAATGACAATATTACTGTGGCTCTCGGGAGCTTGGTAGCAGGAATTCATGATCCCATCCTCTTTTGAGTTCTGTCATTAACGTGTCTGCTTTTTCAATCTTAGTTTCCTGTAAGACAGCACCTTATTGCTTGGGGTCGTTTGAGCAACCAGATGATAATCCAGGGAAGGATGAGCCCAAGTCATACAGGCCTAGCAGCAGAGTTGGGCCTCTTCTCCTGATCTATTCATTTTCTTGATGGGCATTAAAGTCCTTGGGGAGATAGCAGTATCCTGGTAAGCTTCCCAGGAGCCAGTGTGCTAAGTTCTTTGTGAGTCTGCTGCAAACAGGATCTGCAATGAAAAACGTCACCAACACCTGCTGGTTGCCTACCAGGGGTCAGGCATTGAGATATTTTTAAATGTCTAGAAATGACATGGATTTTATTGACATAAAGACAATTATGATAAATTGCTGAGAAACACAGTAGAGCGAAGTTTTAAAATCCCTCCATTTTTCTAACAGTTTTTGATTTCTACTTATATGTCCTTGGACCTTCTGGCAATTTTTGTGGCTTAGTTGGATTTTCAGCTCCTGAGGCTCCTTCCTGGGTCCACTTTGGGCTGTTACTGAATTTTTCTCTTCAGAAATTTATTTAAATATCACAACCACAGTGCATTTTATTTAGTTTTCATTGAATGGACATTTAATATGTATATTGGTTGTCTTTGTCATTGTTGGGACACAATACTGGACACCTATAATTCAAAAGGAGAGAGGTTTCTTTTTGGTTCATGGTTTCAGTCCAGGGCAGGCTGGCTCTAAAGCAGAAACATCATGGCAGGAAGTGGAGCAAAATGCTCACCTCGTGGCAGCCAGAAAGCAGAGTGGACTGGAGAGCCAGACAGAAAAAAGGGGCTGGGGCAAGAATGTACCATTCCAGGTCATGCCAGTCAGGACCCACCTCCTACCAGGGCATTCCACTTTTTAGTGGAATTTATGGATGGATTAACCAGCCCATTGGTGAGGTTGCTGCACCCATGATTTAATCATCTTTCCAAAGCCCTACTTCTGAACACATGAGCCTTTGGGGGATATTTTTGATCTAAACCCTGACATTACGTAAAAATTTTAAGAAGTCAGGAATACTAAGTAAAGTCTAAAATGTTACCTATAAGCTTTCCATCCTAGCTGGGCATGGTGATGTACACGTATAGTCCTAACACTCTGGGAGGTGGAAGCCAGAAGATTGCAAGTTCAAGCCCAGCTTGGGACATTTAGCAATTTAGTGAGACCATTTCTCACAATAAAATAAAAATGGATTGCAAGATAGATCTCAGTGTGGAGACATGGGTTCAATTCCAAGTACTGCATACAGCAAACAAGGAAAAAACAAAACAGGTAGACAAAAAAAATCTAACTTGTTTCCATTTTTCTGTATACTGTATGCTTCTAAACTCTATTACAAATTTGTAAAACATGGGCTTATACTAAACCTTTTGATTTATGATTGATTTCATTCATTCGGTTATCAAAACATCTCTCAAGACCATAAATGTGTGTTGATTACACTTTGTAATAGCTTCAAGATATTCCACTCCATGCTGTGATTGATTTAACTTACTCATTATGGAAAATACTCTTGTTCCTATATTGTTGGAAAGTTCGTGATGTTTTCATTTCTGCAAAGTGAATCAAACCATGATTCATGTTCCATAGTTTCATGAATAACAAGTTTTCTATTTGTTTCATTTTGGATGGTTATACATGTTTTGTCTTTTCTGATTGAAGGGTATTCTGTTATGATATCCCCTTTATAATGCTGAGGGAGGAATGTGCTGTTTGCCTAGCTACTCAACCCCCTTGAGTTGTGATTCAGCCTTCTTGAAGAAGGCTGCCCTAGGAAAAGCAGTTCATTTTGTGTGCACACACCCATTTTCCAGGGCTGAGTCACCCTATATAGCTGCCAGTAGGAGATACAAAGTAGGAAACAACCCAGCTTACTCAATTACATCAGGATACTTGGTCCTTAGCTCATTTTTTGGCATCTACAAAACAACCCAGGAAAGGTCCTGGTTTTCTTTTTCATGACAAAATTTTATTGAGCACCTATTCTGTTGCAATTAGTATGATACATTTTGGAAGCATGCACAAATCATCTTGGGTAATCTCTGTTGTGCAGTTGTTACCCTTTTTATTGACTTTTTTTCTTGGTAGTCAGGGCCAATTCATCTGACTCTAAGCCTGAAGCTTTGGATCAAAAGACCTTGGACACCCTTGCTCAAGACAAAATATCAGGTAGTTACTTAACACGCTTTATGTCTATTTTCATATTACATTGATAAATACAAGGTAATTATGTATGTAAAGCACATAGCATATAGTAAGTGACTTAATAAGCAGTGGCCATTTTTATTCTTCACATTGTTATCATCATACTTTATTAGAAAGGCTTACTCATCCTGTAGAGGGAAATGTATATTCCAGTCATTTCTTTATTCAAGGCAATAGATGAAGAAAGAACTAATTAGCCTAAAACACTAACAGGTTACAGGAGGAGGCTGATTCTCTGGGTTAAATTTAGCCATCACTCAGAATGGAGCTGGTAAAGGTAAGTGTGAAAAGAGCCTGCTGCTTGTTGATAATTAGCCTGGCTTTAATGAGTTATCAGGTGTTAATAACAGCTTAAGAGCAACCAATCTTTTCTCAGCTTCCAGAGGATGCTCATGATATGTGCTGGATTTTCTCTCCTTTGGGCTTCATGTGAATGTTAGAAGTTAATCTGAGGAGAGCAAATAGCATGTTTCTACCTCCATCGACAGCCATGCTCAGGCTGAGGGGCAAATTTTATCAACAGCGCTTGGACAGTGGCAGATGCTGGCTTAGTGGCATCCCTTTGCTGGTGGGAGACATTTTTTCCTATTTCCAGTGATCCTGACAAAAGAGTTGAAAAGGAAAACAAAACTTGAAAACAATTTATGTCAATGGGGTATTGGCTAAATGCATTTAAAGACATCTACACAACAGAGTCCAGGGTAGCTATGTAAAAAGAATAAGGTGGATTTCAATAATGTGCTGCTCAAGAGGTACAAAGTGGAAGGATTTGGTGCAAGAGAAAGGAAGCAAGGAAGGAAGGGAGGAATGAAATTCCTCTGTGAAACTAAATATTCTTTTACACAAATTTGCAGGTTACTCCATAAACCCCAGGGAGTCAGAGATTGTTACTACAGGTAAAGGAGTGGGGGAAATTACCCAACTCCACGTGAAAGGGTTGCTTCAAATCGTCAGCACCTTACTTGGAGCTAGTATTATAACTGAATTATCATACTCTGTAGTTCTAAATATGTCTTCATGGTTGTCCTACCATAGTGCCTTTTTTGTTTATTAATAACAGCTGCCACTTGTTAACCTGTCCCCAAGTCCGCCAACTAACATTTACCTGGAACTTGCTTCTTCTTGAGTCTGCCTCACCTGCCAGAGACAGATCATTAAGCCGAATCTTTACATTCTGATTTCTATACTTTATTTGAAGCTCTATCACCTGTATCTGTATTCTTTCAGATACATGGACAAGGTACGGAATTTTCTTAAGCATGGACATCTCTTCATCATTCTCTCACTACAAAGTTTTACACCCATGGCAACTCAAGTACTAACATGTTTTTTTCCTTTATTCCAATCCACATTCTTTAATCCTTATTCTGCTTGGCAAGTCTTTTTCTTCTGCTGCTGCCCACACAGGCTCATGCCCTGCTTCCATAGCTCCCCACACAAGACCTATGGAGTCCTAGGCCCACTTTATTTATTTATTTATTTATTTATTTATTTATTTATTTATGTTTTTGGTGGGGGAAGAGTTCCACTGGATTTCTGGTGACTATAGACTAAAATTAATCTTCTTGGTTTTCCAGCTAGCAGCATGTCCTTTTCCCTCCTTATGCATATAACTTGGATTCTATTTATTGAGTCATTCTTGCCCCAAATTTATGAATGAATCCTGGTGTTTTAAATCAACAGGCACACAATATCCTCTGATGACTTGAGTAAGTCCTGTTTTAGGCATTTGATCTGACATTTGCCTAATTAAACTGCCAGGCTAGACTTAAAGGGAGCAGGGCTCTGTATTTTGCTGAAATACAGAAGCATGTGGCTCCAGTAGCTTTTGTGATCTTCTGGCAACCATGAAAGGAATTAGCTTCAGGACAAAGGCAATGGAGGAAGGCAGAGCAGGCATTTGGAAGGAACCATAGTTTTTTTCCAAAAAAATTTTATTTTAAAGAGAATAAAATGGAGCAAAATAAAACTAAAGCCAATCTAAACAAAACAGTATAAGTGATACAGGACTTCAAAACAAGATAATAGGAAACCATCAATGGCTACTATAATGCCTCTTGCTGTGTTTAAATAGCTGCACATACCATCAGACATAGGAAAATCAAACAAAACAGAACAGAATAGAACCAATAAAAACAAAACAACAAATGCATTATAGGACTTCAAAGCAACATAATAGTAAATCCAAAATGGTTAACATATTATATCTTGTTATCTTTGAAATAGCTAACTCATGCCATCAGATATAACAAAATAAAATAAGACAAAATAGAATAAAACAAAACAAAACAATGAAAATGATGCAGGACCTCAAAACAAGTTAATAGGGAATTAACAATGGCTACCACTTTCAGAAGGAAATCTTCCATAGATGCTGTACTGCATATGTTATCCTCTAAATAGATGATCAGATTACTGGGTTTAAACCTGCGAAGTCAATGAAACACTAAACATTACAAGCATTAAGTTGTAATCTACTTCAATTGCTATCATCTCAGCCTGTCTCTCTCTGGATCAGCTGGTTGCTTAGGGTGCTTATCTCTTCTTGTCTCTCAACCCATGCACTGGGAGGGCCTGGTGTCTGGTTGTCCTTCTTGCAGCCTGAGCATGGAACCAACTCACAAGAAGTTTCTGGCTTCTTGTTCTCCTCCCTGAGGCCCATGAATAATGCCAACTGACGGAAGGGGCTGGTGTCTGGTTGTTCTCCCTGTGGCTCATGCATGGTTCCTAAGAACCATATTTTTAATGATGTTATAAGCTGGGTGATCATTCTGTGCTGGACGATTGCTTTGTCTTTCAATTTCTACTGGCATCCGATCATAAATGTTCTTATTGTTTAATCTAGTTTGAGTCAAGGGTTTCAGTTATCTTTACCTTATACCAGTTGTGAGTGTGCGTGTGTGTGCTTGTACATTTCACATTAATCAATAATGATTTGAGCTGCTAGTAAACAACTGTAACACCTAATGATTAAAACAAATGAGTTCCCCCTTCATCCCTCCTATAAGAAGTCTGAAGTTGGGCAATGTGCTGCTCAATTATCTTTCTCAAATATTGTTTTGTCCTATTCTTGTTATTACATGGTTGCAAGATGGCTGTAGCGTCTCTTGAATATCATTTTGTGCTCAAGCAGGAAGACTGTAGAACTGTGAGCTGCAAGGGAAGCTGGGAAGTAAAATATCTGATGAAAGAGGCTGGGATTGCCTGTGTGGGCTTAGTCCAATCATGATTCATCACCTGCAGTTGGACTCACTGCTGTCTAAATAAATTTAGATTTCTGTCAGTGAAGAGAAAGCTGGAGGGGAGATAGCTATTGAGGAAACATCTAACAAGGTCTACCCTAGACGCACACATTTCTAGGAGGATATAAAAAACTTGTAGCAAAAAGGACCTCTGGTAATAGGTTCTAGGAGAGTTTTACTTTAAATTTCATGGATTCTGCATTGGTTAATTTAATTTTTTAATGGCAATTTTTAGTACAATGATAATAATAATGATGGTAGTAAGTATGAATTTTAAAGTTAAAATTAAGAAGCTTTAATAAAGCAGGGGTTTTAGATAGTCCTGGAGTTGTAGTAAGGTCAAGCAGACAGAGGCTTTTTTACTTTATTTTATTTTATTTTTTTTTCTTTTTTCTGGTACCAGGGATCGAATTCATGCCTGCTTGCAAGGCAGGTGCTTATGCCACTGAGCTATATCCCCAGCCCCAGACAGAGGCTTTAATAAGTTAAGATGGGGTTTATAAACAGGAGATTGTCAGTTATCTAGGAAGGAACAGAGCCTGCAGGGCACTGGAGCCAAAGCCACTTTGAAAACAGTGACAGGGAGAGAGGCCTTCTTTAGCCCCCATCTCATGAAATCCAGCTCTCCAGTGGTCTGGTTCTCCATTACATGAAGTTCTGTGAGGCAAAGGGCTACACTTCCTATTCGCATGGTGTTCCTAGCACTGAACATTTAGATAACTGCTCAACAATATATATGCAACATAACTGAGCATCACTATAGAACTAACTGATCAATTTTGGGCTGACTTATGTGCATGGTACATGACAGATAGCACCTCATTTTACCCTCACTGTAACCGTACTGGTGGAGCAGCCCTGAGAAAATGAGCAGTGAGTTAAATGACTTAGCCAAAATACCGTAACAGTGTCAGTGGGAGACATTTCTCCCCATCAACGTGACGCAATAGGGTAGTCACAATGGGGAAAGAGATTCACTGATTGACTACTTTTTAAAAAGAGATTGTCCGCTCCACTGTGTATTCATTTTTAAGACTACCATAACAAACTGGAATGAAGTGTGATTAAAGTAACAGAAATTTGTTCTGTTATAGGTCTGGTGGCTAGAAGTCTAAAGTCAAAGTGTTGGTGGGGACACATTTTCTCTAACAGCTCTAAGGAAAACCTGTTCCATGCCTTTCTCCTGGCTTCTTGTGTTGTGCTCAATCTTTGGTGCTCCTTGGCTTGTAGATGCCTCACTCTGATCTCCATATACGATGACTTTGTTTTCCCTGGATGTCTCTCTGTCTTTTCTTAGGACACCAGTCATATTGAATTTATTCCAGTGTGACTTCATCTTAATTTTATTATCTCTACAAAGACCCTGTTTTCAAATAATATCATAAATATAACTATCTAGCGTTAGGGTTTCTATATCTGTTTTGGGGGGACCCAATTCAACCCACAATACATTTTCTTAAAAGATATCAAAAGCTTATATCAGATCCAAGTGGATGACACTGGAATCTCCATGAGAAACAAGAATGGCTGGGAGGTTTGTAGAGTGAACCCAATGGTGCCTGGAGGGGCACAGCAAGAAGTCACCATCTGTGCAACTGAGGCCCAGAGAAGACAGCTTCTTGTTTAAGCTTACTGGACAAGGTGATACCAGATGTGTCCTTCCTTTGTTCCATTTTTTTACTTGTCCTATTGTGTTAAGAAAGTGGCCTGGAGCATTTGCTTAGAACCATACTGTAGCTATCTGACCTTGATAAGCCCTTGGACATGCTGAGTAACTAGAAGTTATTATTGCGATTCTTATCTAGGACCACACAAGCCCACATAGGAGACAAATTCCTCTACTTCTGCAGTTTCTTTTTTTTTTTTTTTAATTTTTATTTAGGATGTAGTAAAATACAACAGAACAAGATAAAACAAAGCCAATTGAAACAATGTAGTGACATTGGTAGAGAACTTCAAAGCAGGATACTGGGATAGTAGTAATAGGTACTATGGTAATCTCACTATCTTCACAATAGTTGTCCAGTCAATTAGGTATAGCTAAATCAAACCAATAACAGACCATTGTAAAACCAATTAAAGGAGAATATTGAATAGAGCATAACAATCATTACAAAACATAACAGTGAAAATAACCTTTGCCTTGAAACAGAACATAGAAGGAAATCCCCCTTATTTGCTATATTGCATATGGTCAACCTCTTAAGAGATGCTCAGAATTCTGCCCCCAGTTGCTGACAGGGGGCTGACAGGGAGCAGGGGGAGGGGGGAGATGTTTGATTCTCAGCCTGTGTGCTGGTAGGCTCATGGGAACAGCTGACTGGTTCTCCTCCTGCGGGCTCCAAGAGCACTTACCAAGAGGGCGGGCGAATTGCTTTCTTGTGCAGCCACCTAAGTCCCATCATGGCAGGGTCTTGGGGTCTTGGGTAGCCACGTCTGGTTCTCCTCCCGGCCACCAGGGGCGCTTACCAAGAGGGTGGGTATATTGTTTTCTACTTCTGCAGTTTCTTAGACTTGCTTTGTGGATCTCTGGGGCAGGGCTTGTGTTTGTGGAGGGGTTTAGAGGAGATTGTTAGGATCTGGGAGCAGGAACTGTGTTGAATGCAGCTATGGAGTTAACCTTGCTGTGATCAGAGTAATTCAGTGTGTTTCAATTCTATTGAGGTATATCTTACATTCATTAATATTTACTCATTTTATAATGCATGATCAAAATACAGGTGAGTGTTTAAATTAAAAAAGTTTACAGTAAAGAAATACATTGCCGTTATTTCCCCTCAAAATAACCACCCTCACTTCAAACACACTTATACAGTAGTTCTCATTATTTTCTGAGACAGTTCTGAAAGTTCTCTTTTGTGAGTGTCTTTACAAGTTGTGATAAAAAATACATGAATGCTATTGCTGAGTGTCATCCAATGGAAAGGCAGGCTTGTGAAAATATTTTGATATGTCCTCATCCACCTTGTGTACTGGATCTGGTACTGTGCCCCTTCTGTGTCTTCCCCAAGGTCAAAATGATCATGAAAAAGTCAACATTTTGAATTGATTCAGGACATCAAGGCAGCCAGGAGAGGACAATTACAGACTTAAAAGATGACTTCCAGAACTACTTTAAAAAGTAGCTGGGAATGATGAGACAATTGTGTTTGAAGCGAAGGGAGGATTTTTAGGGGGAATTAGTGGCAACGTGTCATTTCTTACAATAAAATTTTAAATTTAAACATTTACTGTACCTTTAGATTACCACCCCCCATATATCCTTCAGTGAAGATTCAACAGTGAGATTTTCTTGTTTCTCTAAACCCTTCACCTTGACCCCCAAGGAATTATGAGCTACTTTTTAATCACAAATGAGTAGGTTTTTCTTTCTACAGTTTCATCTAAATAAAATCCTACAATAAACACTCCCATTTCGGGCTTCTTTCGCTTAGAAATTGCTTTGATTATTCATCTATGTTGTTTATGTATCAGTTCTTTTCTATTTTTAAAAATCTTGGCTGAGTAGTGTTTGATTTTATGAATATAAAACAATGTGTTTATCCATTTACTCACTGAGGGAGATTTTGTCTCAGGAAGTGTTTGTGTCACAAAAGCTTGAAAACTACAGCTCTGCCTTGATTCTATATTCTTGAGAATGACGAAGAGCTCAATTTACACCACGATTTTAGGTGAGAAGGCAGGTGGTGTGTTAAGAGATGAAGTGATAGCATGACTGAGAGCTTTGTGTGACCTCATTTAAAATACAGTGTGGCAGGCAGCCTCTCTGAGGGGCCATGGTGGGTGGATTTGCCGCTAATGAATAGAAAATGGTAGACACCCCGGGCTGTCATTTCCGATATTAGGCTACAAAAGTATATTATGTGAGTCTTGGATGCGCTGACAGGACACCTATTCTGTGGGAGGCCAGCTGTCGTGTTGCGAGCCAGTCTTGTGGAGAATCCAGTGCAACAATGCATACAGGTTTTCTGACCATCATGTCAATGACTTAGAAGATCCTCTAGTTGAACTTGCCAGTGAGCACACAACATCTCATAATTTAATTGTAATCTCACAAGAGAGGTTGAATTAGAGGCACCCAGATAAACTAAGTCCAGATCCCTAATCCCTGAAAACTGTGAGACAGAAATGAGTATTGTTTTAAGTCATTAACTGTTGGGGTCATTTATTCTGCAGCCACAGATAAGTAATACATTTGAGAACAAGGTGTTACTGTTGGTATGATGTTCTTCACCAGAGACCCGAGTTTGGCAGAGCCTTGAAGATGCCTTCCAGGTATCCCTGCCATGTCCTGAGCACATTGCCAAGCACCCATTCTCCTTTTCACCCTTATTCCTCACAGCAAGGCGCTGACCTTGTTACTGACTTGGAAAGCAAGAGTTGGAGAGGGGATGTTGGATAACTAGAACTATAGTGGAAAATGCTGATGCTGGAATCTAGGTGTTGGACTCTAGTGCCCCTAGACCTCGACCACTGCCCCACACTGACACCGTGTACACCTGTCTCCCTGCGGCCACACACAATCTCAGCCACACTGTCTTCCTGCCTCTTCTCTTGCCAGTCCTGTGCCACAGCCCGCCCAGCCCGCCAGCCATCTCCAAGTTGACTTCTTATTTCCTTCCTTTACTTTTCTCCTTCCTACTTCCTCTTGGTCTCAGAAATTGTTTTTCTTTACTCAAACAAGGGCATAAATGTTGCTTTTTCTAGTCCTGCTTTCAATCCCAGATATTACAACTGTTTCCAAACACAGTAAATATTCATTTCTATTTGAAAGATGAGCAAAACAGTGAATGGCAAAGTTGTCACTTAGTGTCAAGGAATAAGAAAAGTCTGCTCTTTGGTGGCAGACCTGGGGTTGAACTGTGGTTGTGGTGCTCTTTGACTGTGAGATCCTGCCCATGTGGGTGCTTTGAACCTCTGTTTTCTCACCTCCAAAGTGAAAGCAGTAAGTCTTCTATCAGATGATTAAGAAAGATAATCTAGACAGTAGAACGGTACCTTGCATTGCTCCATTTATGATCATTTTAAAAGTTGTTCCTTTATCTCTTCTTTTAAAATTTTTGTTAGTATATATTTGTAGTAAATAATGTTTACATTTCTTGTGGGGAACTGGTACATGTCCATAATACATCTTAATTTCGACTTTTCATCCCCCTTCCTCCTCTACCTTCCCCTCCATCTGTCTCTTGATCTACTTCATTTTTTGGTATTGTGTTTGCAATATAGTGTTTACATTCCTTGTGTGTGATGTTGCTTCTTTTGCTGATGGATTTTTGTGGCACTGGGGATAGAACTCAGCATCTCACACATGCTGGGTACATGGTCTGTCACTGGATTAAACCTTAGCCTGTATATCTTCATTCTTATATGTAAACTCTGCTGTATTTTCCAAAGTTCAGGGGCTCTTCAGTGAAATAGGTGGTGTCCATCAACAATCTCATCCCCTGAGTAATCTTGGAGGAGAATAATACTATGACGAGACTGGGTACACATCCTCAATGACTCATCAAATAAAGGACAAATGTAGTGCAGAGGTCCAAGTGTATGGTCTGTGAAGCTAGAGAAACAGGTTTTGAACTCTAGCTCTTTCCTTTCTTAGCTAGGTAAACGAGAAGATTATGAGCATCACCAGGCTCATTGTTAAAACAAGACTATAATTAGCTCCAGCCTGGCAAAGACTAATTGAGATGAATAGTGCTTGAACAGTATTGAACCTGGTGTTGGCACACAGCACCAACAGGGAGTGCAAGCCCTTGTTAGGACTCTTGTAGGGCTGATGGCGGGCAGGAGGCCACCCCTCCTCCAAAACATTTTGGAAGCACCTGCAGGGTGCTATGCCCCTTGCCTCATGCTGCTCATGGCAGGGGCCCCTTGGGGTTGGCAGAAGCTTCTCTTCCTCTCATCCGTCCCTGCCAGGGGAGTCTCTTGTGGCACTTTGAGCTTCTATTCATGGATCCTATGCCAGAGTGGTGCATTGAGAATTCTTACTCTACAGATTTTCTTCCCTTAATGGTCCTGCTCTGTACTGTCACCCCAGTGCCCTCCCTCCTCTCCAGCTCCCAGCAGCTGGCAGAAACTGTTTATAAAAGAAGCTTTTCTTTCTGTTTTTAATAGCCTCCTAGGCTGCAACCTCCCAAATGAGAACCTTGTTAACCAGAAGTACTGTAGGCTACTGATTTATATTCTACTCATTCTGAGAGGGGAAAAGAATTACAAAGGAAGAAAGAAAATGCCAACGTGTCCATGGACCAGTTCCAACATCCTCTTTGATTGTGTGCATCTATTCATGCCCTGGATACTAAGGGATTCCTTCCAGATTTCAGTATTTGACCTCTTCTCTTTTTGATCATGTGGATTCTTTGTAAGTCTTGTGAGTTTGTTGAAAGTCAAAGTAACAGCTGCATAGTCCTGACATTTAAACAAGAGATTTACTACTTTCAGATAAGAGAGACACTTGTTTCAAAGGAAATGTTTATGTGTCAGTCAAGATGGGATCCAAGCTTATGGTGTCTTCAGAGCATGGCTCAATTCTTCCCTTCTGTTATCCTATACCCTAATTGACGTGTTGATACCTTTCACTAAAGATACAGGTGAACATATCTTCAGAGTATAATTCTAGCTCAGTGAGTCAAGGAAACTTCTAAGAACTGCATTGAAAATGGAGCTTTAAAGCTGGGCATGGTGGTGCATATCTGAAATCCCAGGCAGGAGGCTGATGCAAGAGGATCATAAATTGAAGCCCACTCTGGAGAATTTAGTGAGTTCAAGGATTGCCTGTGCTACATATCAAGACTCTCTCTCTACAAAAAAGCTTTAAAAATGTGTGTCACAGAAGATGCAAGCAGCCTTCCAATAATCATCTCCCCCATTTTTTGTAGTACTGTAATTTGATTTCTAAGTTTTAGCTGGGTCCTTTGTTCCCCAGAATAAAGTTCGTAATTTTGTGGAACAGTTCTTATAACAATGACCACAAAATTTCCCCTCTCTGAATGCACATTCCTTTGCAACGTGACTTTATAACTTTTTTCTATGTAGGTCTGGAATCTTTATACTTGCATGCAGGACCATCCTGTGACTTGTTTTGATTGATACAGTTGTGACAGAGGTAATATTATGTCAAGTTTGAGTCCAAACCTCAGGGGAACTTGCACACTTTCACTTAAACTTTTGGACCCTGCCCAGCCACATCTGAACAAGCCATTGCTTGGCCTTCTGGAGGACATGAGACTATAGGAAGAGACCAAGCATCTCCTCGGAGGGCATCTGAGACCAGCCAGTCCACAACCACCCAGGCAACTAGTCAACTGCTAGTTCAGTCAAGACCAGAAAACTGCTTAGCTGCACCCACCCCAAACTACTTGCCTATAGAATCATGTGTGAAAGAACTACTTTCTGTTTTGAGCTACGAGTGTTGGGGTGGTGGTTTTTAATGCAACAAAACTACAGTAACATAGTTTTCCATGCAGCCAAGTGTATTTATATGGATCAGTTTCTATAAGCAAATACAGTACATGTGGTTTCTGGGAGAGTTTCCTTACCGTCAGGATGCATGGTCTTTTGCCAGTGTTCTTTGCTTCCAGCTAGAGTAAGAATATAATAGTTGGAGCCCCAGCAGCTATCCTACACTATGAAATAAATTTAAAAGAAGAGGACAATTACACAGAACAATAGGCTAGGAGGATATAGTTTCTCTGAAACTATGGATTGCTTAGTCAGACTACGTTTAATTTTATTAAATGAATGAGAAAAACTTTTATCTTATTTAGGCAATGGTCATTTTGAGGCTTGCAGTCACCCATAGTTGAACCCTAATCCAAATTAATATGGATGGTCACAATTCAGAGAAGCACAATTTCGAAAAGGTACAAATCCACTGTGACGTATAGATTTAATCAGCGCAATACTGAAAGACATTGGGTTGTTGCTGTTCTTTAGCTACTATAACCAGGGTTGCATTAAATATCCTGGTACATCTATCTTTACGTACATGCATGAGTGTATCACTAGGTTAAAGCTCTACAAGGACTATACATCTCAAAGTTTAATAGTTATTGACCTTCTGTTTCTAAAAAGAAGAATTTCTTCCAACATGTCTACAGACATTTGCTTGCTTTTCCTGTTTTCTTCTGGTTCTTGTTCCATGTTTTTATTTGAGGATGAAAACTGAATTAAAGTAGCTCAAAACTTATTCCTATAGCATCTCGGGGGAAATTTTGAGTAGCATCCTTTGAATCTTGAAACGTGGTCCCCAACTTAAACACAAAAAACATATAGTGCTTTTGTTAACTAAATTATTTGTTTAATGAGAGCTCTGGAGGAGATTCAAATGTTGTTTTCACAAACGTGTTTACTGATAAACTCCATGCTACAAATAGGGTGATTTATATTCCTAGGAGATCCCAGCAAAAAATGTGCACAATACCCTTTAATTTGATCTGTTTTCCCTGTAGCACCTAAATATTTAGGGCAAATAGAAAATAGTTCTGATTTACAATCACTATAAAAATTTTAAACAACCTAATAGGACATTTGATCATGAAATTGCCTGAAATAATGTTGGCTCTAGCCAGCCATATTTCTTCTAAATGGTCTGTAAGTTCAGTGCCAACCCCCAAACATGGATTTTTCCCCTTGCTAATAACAATCTTATTAATAAAAGAATGATTTTCTTTACTGATCCACAGCAGCTGGGTTCTGAGTTCCTTTGTTCAATAAAGGTAGAGATAATAACTGTCAGTAGAAAGAAAATGGGCTGAGGTTCCCAGGAGAAGTGGTGGAAACACATCTTTTATTAAATCATATCAAATTGTGCTTCTTGTTTACTTTTTTCATTTTGTAAGTCACAGTTGTATCTGCTAGTTTTGTGAGCCTCATCTCACATTGCTTAAAATAAAACAAAACTAGACACTGTGGTGTTCTTAAGGTTAAGTGTTGTGTGATCATTCAGGGTGATAAATTTGACATAATTAACTGCTATAATGGCATTTCTAGTCTGTTTCTCTTTTTATTCTTGCCAAAATCATCTGAGATTGGTTAACTACTGACTGTACTCTCTGATATGTTATTTATGTGTAGAAAAACAGAAGCAGGGAAATGTAGCAGATACCTGGAGTTTTATGTCCAGATTCATGGTCTGCCTGTATAATAATACAATTATTTTCCTTTGAGAGCCTCCTTCTCCTCCATTCTCAGGGTAGGGTGTTTAATAGGTCTAATCTTTTCTTGGTGGGGGGAGATGGCATGGATACAGACCAGGCAGTCATCACTTGAGCTTGGCCACTCAGAGCCAATAGAAATCTTGAGACATTTGCTGAAACGATTGACAAAGACAATTTATTTATTTTCATTGGCATTCCCGAAATAACAAAGAATAAACCTGCTTTTGATTAGCTTTCTTTTCCATGAGAAGAACAGTTTTGAGAGAAGAATGAAAATAGGGGAAAACAGGTTTGAAAGGAAGAGGACAGGTTCCTAGTGTTGGGGTCCTGGCTCCTTGAGAACCCAGGTCTAGTACTGACTGACGTTGGAGCTTTTCACTAGGTGGGACAACAAAATTTTAATCTTTTGTTTGGGTCAGTTTGACTTGGGTCTGTTTCCAACCTCCAAGAGATTCCTCAACACTTGTGTTGTCCAAGTTAGTAAAGTCCTATGTGCAGCAGAGTGCGCTCAGCACATGCAATGCCCACGTCCATAATCACAGCACACTCTCCGCCCTCCTCCTTCCTGGTGTCGGCAGTCACCACTGTGCAAGGCCATGGCTTCCGGCTGCAGTGACTGGGCCAGTTCATAGCATCTGCTGGCAGTGCATCTGCTGTCTCTCCAAGAATTCTTGTTGGGAAAACAAGTCATGGCTGCCCTAGACCCATGGTCTGAGGATGATTTGCCTGTGCTCTGCCCTGGCTTCTCACCAGTCCCTTAAACCCACAGCTAAACTTCCTTTTCTAGAAAGAGTCAGCCTGAGATTTCCAGACTGCTGGCTACTCAGTTCTTCTCCCAGTCTTGAATCTCTTAGACCTCAGGTTCACTTTTTGCCTTATGCAAATTAGCAAAGGACCTTATTTGTGGGGGAAGAGGCCATATGGACAAGGGCATAGCTAGCACTCATAATGTACCTACTACTTATCAGATGTTGCATCATTTGTGTTTCCCATAGCACTTAATACTTTCATGGGCTAACCATGTATATAATCTAATGATTATAAAACAGGAGCAAGGCATTGTTATATCAGTGTATAAAGGTAGGCTCAGAGAGGCTGAATCATTCCCCAATATCACACAATGACAAAATGGCTGCAGCAGAATTTCAGTTTAGGCCTGAAGGACTTTAAATCCAGTTTTTCAAGCTATGCCATCCCCACTGACCTCCATGTATTGTCAGTCTGTGTGTCTCTCTCACCTGTGAGCTTCCTGATTTCTTGTACCTTTTGAGCTCCAGTATCCACTAGAGACACTTACATGGTCAGTGTCTCAAAGACTGTTCACAGAATGAATCTTTTCAACAACTTTTGAGGTGAATATTTTCTTTCACTTTATGCATGAGCAAACTTAGGCTTAAGAAGGTTAAGCAAATTACTCCAGGTCAAGAACTAACATTCATGAAATATCTCATAATCCTGAAATCTCCTCTTTTAATTGGGAATTAACAGACTTTTAAGCTAGAGAGAAGGACTTTTGATACTTTCATGCATTTCAATATAGATAACTGTTGTTAATCAGCTTCACATGACAACAAAATACCCAAGGTACCTAACTTATAAAGAGAAAAGGGTTATTTAGCTCACAGTTCAAAGAACAGAGTGCAGGCTTGGCAAAGATCCTCATTTGACTGCACTACTTTCTGATGCAAATGACAGTGGAGAGAATGTGCATTGGAGCGTAAAGTTCTCTCTTGGAACCAGGGCAGAGGAGGGTGAGGATGGGTCAGGGATCCTCCGTCTTCGTGGTCATACTTCAATGACCTAACGACTCCCACAAATGTCCTTGAGGCATGTGGGGAAGCATGTCACACATGGGCCTTTGGAGGACATTAACTATCCAAACAACAGAAGCAGGTTAGTGTATAGGGACACATGGAAAAAGCTTTCCTTTTTTCTTTCTTTCTTTCTTTCTTTTTTTTTCTTGGTACTGGGGATTGAACTCACAACCTCACATTTATCAGGCAGGTGTTTATGCCACTGAGCTATATCCCTTGACCTACATTTCTTTTTTAAATTTATTTTTTGATTAGAACATGTCTGTAGTACGTAATGCTGTGGGGAGTTGGTACATGTATGTAACACATCTTACTATGTTTTTCATCTCCTTCTCTTCCTCCCTCCATCTCCTGATCCCCTTCCCATTTGAGAAAGGGTTACCATGCAGAAAACAGCACACATTTTCATGCACACAAGCTGCAACTGTTATTGTCTGTATTTGAGCTCCTTATAACTTGCAAGCAGGCAGAACATTGTTTAATGGCGCTGGACAAAGCTCAAATGAAAATGATTCCAGTGGGGAAATCTTTTATGGAAACTGAAATGATTATTTTAGGAATCTGAGTTGTAATTTTTCACTTCTTAGTCTCTGGTCTCCTGAGTCCTTGTCTATATCAGGGACACATTTGATACAGAATCTCAGTGACTTTGCCTAATGTGAGGAACATTGAAAAGAAGGAAAATAGCCCAGGATGTGGAGAGAGGAGCAAGATAGGGACACAGCAGCAGCTGCTACAACTCTGCAATACGGAGGGAGCTTCTTTAAAGGGCACTTCACGAAAACACATTTCCAAGAGCATTTAAAAACACAAAGAACTGAACCCAGGGTCTGCTGCAGCTCTCTTTATTTGGAAACATTGACATTCTGTTAAGCTAATGATGAGTTTTCTTATAATCTTTCCTCCTAACACCAAGAGTAGGCTAAAATGCAAGTAAAGAAAGAATAAGAAGCAATTTCCAGTCTTCGAGGTCTCTAAGACAGTCTCTAAACTAAGTCATACTGCTGTTGTTCACTTGGCTGCTAGTGCTTTCAGAGAAGTCAATGGCAGAATAATAAGTTTTCTGAAAATAAAGAGAAAATACCAGTGGAAAGTATCACTAAATTTTCAAGGGTACTTTTTTTTTAATAGGAGTGAAACACTATAACCACTCAGATGTAGCCATAGAGGCATGTAGGTTGTGTTAGTTAAATTTCCTGCCATGGAGCTATGAATGCATATAATTTGCCACTTACTTACGGAAACTGACACATCTATCCATCCATCCATCCATCCATCCATCCATCCATCCATCCACCTATCCATGCACCATTTATCAAGCCCAGAACATGTGCAAGGCATTACTTAGGGATGGTTGATTTTCAGAAAATTCCAAGGCTGTATTTTTGCTATAATGCAATTTTGGAGGCAAATTTACTTGTGAGGTTTTTGTTAAGGTGAAACAAAGTGTAGTATTGAGTTTATATAGATTTTTGACTCTTACATAACTGTACATTTGACACTGAAAATCTTATGCAACTTATTTGGGAAAAGATGGTCTAAGATGCAAGTTGCTGTGTCACGCAAAAAGATGGGCTGTGAGAACAGTTTTGTTTAGGTTTTGTTTTTCATTAGAGGCTGTGAAATTGTTGAGCTCAAGTTGTTATTTTGCTTGGTCAGGTGTTGGTAGTCAACTATAAATAAGCCTGTTTCAGAGAACATCTTATATTCTGGAGAATTTGGATGGGAGGAAGATAATTTAATATACTTGCACTTTCTTTTGATACACCATATCGAACGTGAACAAAATTGTTCTTTGGACAGAGGTAGCAGAACATTATGACAAAAATGCAGGCTCAGAGTCACACAGCCCAAATCCAAATTCCTCTCCTACCGCTAACTTACTTTGTAACTGTGGCCTTGGGAAAATTTCTTAAAAATGGTACCAATGATGGTATCTCGTGTCATTGTGAGGATGGATTGAGATAATGTACCTATTGGGGAATGATCTCGGTCCTTAAAGGGCACAGGATGGATTTGTTCATCTTCTTAATTCACTATTCAGAGAGAGCTCTTTACAATGTAGTTTCTTTCATTACATTGCCTCTTCCTTCACTATTTCTCCCTTTAACTCTTCTGTACTATAAGTACATTCTAATTGTGAATGTATATTTACTCAGTTTTCCTTTCATATTTATTTGGATGCATGTAAATTACTGTTAAAATATATAGACTTCTTTGTAAACAACTGTCTGTTGTGTTTCTACATTTGTGTGTTTTTGGTTAGTTAACATAAATGATTTGAAGATCAAAAGCTATTTTTTTCTCCATTTAACATTATTTTTTTTAAAGTCTTTTCATGTTGCCGTATGTAAATCTAAGTCACTGAAGTTTAACTGCAGCCTAGGAGTCAATGTACAGAGTATGGTTGAGCTATAATGGTGAATATTTAAATTAAAAAATTGTTAGTAGAAGACATATAGCCATTAATCCTCTTCAAAACATTTGCCCTCGATCTGAACACACTCATCCCATCATTCTTCACACTTTCTGAAGCAGTTCTGGAAGTCTTCTTTCATGAGTGTCTTTATAAGGCAGTTCAAAAATTCAGTGAATGCTGCTGCTGAGTGTCATCCAACAGAATGTCAGGCTCATATAAGCATCACAGTGTGTTCTCGTCCACCCTGTTCACTGGATCTGGCATCAGGCAACTTCTGACTCTTTTCCAAAGTCAAAATAACCGTGAAAGGTAAATATTTTGAGTTGATTCAGGACATGGAGATAGCCACAACAGTGCCACTAAAGACACTCATGAAAAAAAGGCTTCCAGACCTGCTTCAGAAAGTGGGAAGAGCAATGGGATGAATGCATTTGAAGTGAAGGAGAATATTTGGAAAGGGATGAATAGCACACTCCCTTTTACTGTAATAAATTTTAAAAATGATTAAATATTCACCACATTTTTATCACTCTTCATGTGTATAAACCACAACTTGCTTATCCATTCTCCTAGTGAAAATCATATAAACACTTTGTAATTTTTGCTGTCACAAAACAAACTATGATGTGTACCCTTGTTCATGCATTGTTATGATTTTGTAAGGATTCTTAGGGACACACATCCCAGCATGGGGTTACTGGATAGATGAACAGTTAATTGCTTGGGGTACTAAGGGACTCTAACTAGGAAGAGCTGCTCAGCTCACATTTTTCATCATTTAATGTTTTTAACTTTGTGATTTTTCCCAGCCTGATAACTATAAAGTTGTATATCATTGTTGTTTTAATTTGCTTTTCTCTGGTTACTAGTGAGGTTGAGTATCTCTTCATATACCTATTTTCTCCTTCTACTAGTTTTTATTTATGCAGGCTTTACCCATTTTTTTCCTATTGAGTTTTCTAACTTTCTTCTTGGCATTCTTTTTTTTTTTTTGTCTTTTTGAGACAGGGTCTTGCTATGCAGTTCAGGCTGGCCTTGAGCTCACTTTGTAGCCCAGGCTTGTCTCGAACTTGCAATGATCCTCCTGCCTCAGCCTCCTGAGTGCTAGGATTACAGGCATGAGCCACCATGCCCGTCTCTTCTTGCCATTCTTCAGGACACTGCGGGTATCTTCTCATAACTACCAACATGTTAAACATGTAGATGTTGTTTTTTTCTTTTTGTCTTTCTTTCTTTCTTTCTTTCTTTCTTTCTTTCTTTCTTTCTTTCTTTCTTTCTTTCTTTCTAAGCAGAAACCATGATTATAATGTAGTCAAAGACTTGTGTTTTCCTGTTATGGCTTGTTCTTTTTAAATTCTTGCTGAAGAACTTGCCCGTTTCTAAAGTCGTGAAGTGGTTTCCTCATTCATTTCCATAACTTTTATCATTTGCCTTTCTCATCCTTTAGTAAAGGAGAAAATTGAATTTAATTGATCTCAGTGAACCATTTGTCCCCCTGTCCCATTTACAAATTAACTCATTTTTCCCAATTAGGTTATGATACCAAGTCCCCTAGGTTTGAGGGATGTTCCTGGAATTCTTTGTGGCTTCGTTGATCTGATATTTATCTGTTCCTAAGACTGCACTACACCTAAACATTTCTATGGTTTGGCAATATGTCATGATATTTAGTAAAATGAATCCTTCCTCTGCTCCCAGTTTTCAAAATTACTTTAGATATTCATACTTTTTATTTTCCTGTAGAATTTTTGGTTTCAGTTTTTCAAATTCCTCAAAAATTCTGCTGGAATTTTTATTAAAACTTTTAAATACAAGGATTATTTTGGGTGTAATATCCTTATAATGTTAAATTATCCTATTTGTGAAGGTAGTGTTCAGTTTATGTTGCCAGGCCTTTAAAAAAAGCCTTTGAAGAAGTTTTATCTTTGTCTATTAACCCTCTAGTGTATTCATTTTTGGGTTAATTCCATGCATAGTATGCATTTTGTTGCTCTCAAGTTTTTTGCCTTTAGTTTTTGGTGGTGTTGGGAATTGAACCCAGGGACTCAGAAAGCAAATACTCTTTTCCACTGAGGTAAATCCCTAGTTTGTGTTGCTGTTGTGCCTTAAGCACTGTGTACAATGTCTGGCACCTGGTGAGTGCTCAATAAATTGTACTCTTTGTTATTATTACAGCTATTACAAAAATGAAGGGACAGGAAACAAAGAAGGAAGTTCTCTACATGTCATGGGAAACCATTGTGACAGCCTGGTAATAACTTAGATGTGGAATCAGACACACGTGGCCTCTGTTCCTAATGCTACCATTAGCTCTGTGACCTTGACCATATTCGTCAGACCTCTCTGCTTCTACAGTGAGGATAATGTGCATCCCACTAGCAATCTAGGCGTGGTGGAGACTAAATGATATCACACACTGGTAGTGACTATAGTTACTGGCATTCTGAATGCAGTTCCTTTCCCTCCCTAGTGGAGATGTTCAGTTTGTCAATAAGCCACGTTATTTCTCTATGAAGTACTCTTCAGTTTGAAGCACACTTCCAAATTTGCTTTTTCTGACTGGATGGATACAGAGAGGGCAGGCATAGATAAGACAAGTTAAAAAGAAAAAAAAAATCTACCCTTCCAAGCATCCCCTTGGGGCTTTTTTCCTTTCTTCTTTCTTTCTTTCTTTCTTTCTTTCTTTCTTTCTTTCTTTCTTTCTTTCTTTCTTTCTTTCCTTTCTTTCTTTCTTTCTTTCTTTCTTTCTTTCTTCTTTCTTTCTTTCTCTTTCTTTCTCTTCCTTTCTTTCTTTCTTTCTTTCTTTCTTTCTTTCCTTCTTTCTTCTTTTTTTCTTTCTTATTTTGAGATAGGTCTCATCAAGCAGCCTAGGCTGGCCTCGAACTCGAGGCAATCCTCCTGCATCAGTTTCCCAAGTACTAGGAGGATTACAGGCGTGCACTACCATACCCAGGCTTTCCTATTTAGAACATAAAATACTTGAGGACAGGAGACAGACCCCAGGTTGAAGTCAGTTGATTTATCCAAGCCATTCATAGCAAGTCCATCCTCCTTGCCAGTGATTGATTTAGGGGTGGGTGGACTCATGGCAAGCTGGACCAATGACACGCTAGGAGGGACATGTTGAGGGGCTTCTGGTAAGGAAATCCAGTTTAACGTTTACTGCACTTGAGTTAAAGAGCCCAGTGTGTCATCTTATATCAGGAAGGAAGCCAGCCTCCATGAGGCCCACAGTGTAGATGTGGATGGGGGTATAATAGGCTGATAAGCACTGTGTCCTTGATGTTAGCATGAAGCTGCTGTATCATCAAACCCCAAATCCCCTTTCCTGTTTTGTTATAAAAAGTGATGTCCTCATAGATTTAGTTGATTGAATAAGAGCACCCTTTATTGGCACACTGGAGTGTCACAGTGGTCACAGACCTTGTCTTTGTCATGAGCCTGCAAATAACTGATGCCGAGAAGTGTGTGCTAGTAACATGAATGTGAAAATCATGCTGACTTTGTGAGGTGCAAGAGCTTGCATGACTATGTGCTCTAGATTGTTTCAGCCTCCGTAGGGCCTTTTAGTATGATGTAGACTTGCTATCATTTGCATCTTTTAGATAAGAAAACCAGGATCAAAGAGGTACAGGATACACTCAAGTTTGAGGAGATTGCAAAGTGATTTGGTGGCAGTAAAAATCTAGGTCCTCTCAGTACATTTTCTGTTATCCTCAGTTTTCACTAGGCTGGGAATGCTTTAAGAGTGGGAGCTACATCTTACATGTTTTTGTAATCAGAATGCTTAGCAGACAGTCTGTCTCATCATCAGTAATCATTTAGAAAATAAACATTAACAAATGCCTAGCTAAGTTTTGAAACAGCTCTCATGGAAAGGGAGGGGTTTTGATATCCACTTCCAAAGTGTTTGGGTAATGTCCAGCACTGAAGACGTACCATTACAAAAGCAATAATCCTGAGAGTGGGTTTGCTCCCCTGGTATGTCTCTGTGCAGGTGCTAAGCACTGGAGTGACAAGAAATGATGCCACTTTCAAGGTCATACTGCCTCATGAATTCTTTCAGACACAGAGGAAGAAGGAGATGAGTAGGAAAGTCAGAAGAGGTAGTTTAGAATTATCATGCTGGGTGCCCCTGGGAGCTATTTGCACTCCACAAGTAAATCAAGTTCAGGGTCCATGTAGTTAATAGAAAACCTTCAGTGCCATTTGCTTCCTCGTTGGCATACTGAATTCCAACACATGGTCACTGGGTTCATCAGCGATGTGCCCCATAAATCTAGTTAGCATTTTCCTTTGAATGTTGTACCTTGGGAAACTGCTTATGTACCTTGAAGGTCTTTTTCCACCTATGGCCTTGAATCTCAAGAAGGGTTGGAGCCACTTCAGATTCTTGACTGAATATAATATTATCACTGTGATTTGAGCCCTCTGAGCTTGGCCAGAAGCTCTTCCAATGACACATCTTAAAATCTGGGTGAGGAGTCTCCTCCTACCATGTCTGTCATGCCTACAAGGGGTCCTGGTGCGACGATGTTGCAGGAAACAGACCAAACATGGGAAGAAATGGCATTGAGGAGGTTCAGAAGGTAGTTTATTACACCAGTGGGTGGGCTTGCCTGGGATTTCTCCCAAAGAGCCCCACCTAGTGGGGTTTCAGGGTTTTTATGGGGAAAGCAAGGGGGAGGTCAGAGGCAGATTTAATGCATTATGATTGCAAGGCTGGGTGACATCTTTGGCTGCTAAAGGAGTTTAAACATATTAGGTTACATTGTAAGGCCATCGGCTTTGTACACTATAGGCCATTGTAAGGCCAAAGCATGGGCTGTACAGAGGGAGAAATGTCCTGTTACATTTTAAGTTGCACTGCAAGGTCATCAGTTATACAAAGACTGCAAAGACAGAGGTCACACAAAGGAACATTTCAAGTTACATTTTAAGGCCACATGTTAGACAAGCTTACACAAAGGAAGGAATATTATATAATCAGGTTGGTCTGGACATGTCTGCTTTGTCTTGGTAGACTTTCTTGGTAGGGCTTTATTTAAAATTTCAAATATTTATAGCACATGATAGTTATTATTATTATTTTGCACTATTGAACTCCAAGCCTTACACTGAGCCATATCTCCAACCCTGGTTTTTTCTTTTTTCCTGTTTTGAGACTCAGTCTCACTGTCTCTAAGGTACCCAGGTTGGACCCAAACTTATAATTTTCTTGCCTTTGCGTCTCAGAGTGCTGAGAGTACACAGGTATATGCCACTGTACCTGGGCCCTTCTTAGTATCTTTAAACCCATAGAGAAGGAAGTCAAGAAGACAATCCCACATATGGTAGTGCCCCTCTCCCATTAAATATCTAGCTATAAATCTAATCAAGGAGATGAATGACTTCTGCCATGGAAACCATGGTACTGTGATGAAAGGGATTGAAGAGGCCATCAGAAAACAGGGAGATATCTCATTTCTGGATAAACAGAATAAATACCAACAAAATCGCCATATTACTAAAAAATGATACACAGATTTAACGCAATTGCAATCAAAAGACCAAAAATGTTTTGTATAGGACTAGAAAAAAATCCTAAATTTTATGTGGAACTAAAAACAAATTAGAGTAGCAAAAACAATCCAAAGCAAAGAGATATCACAGACCTCAATTTCAAGTTAACACTACAAAGCTACAGTAATACAAGTAGAATAGTGTGGCACAAAAATAGACATGTGGACCAATGAAATAAATTAGAAGACCCAAGAACAGCCCTATGTACCTTTAGTCATCTGACATTTGACAAAAGAACCAAAAGCAAATGCTGGAGAAAAGGTAGCCTCTTTACTAAATGGTGTTAAGAAAATTGGTTATCCACATGCAGATGGATGAATCTAGACTCATATCTCTCATTCTGCACTAAAATCAAATCAAAATGGATCAAAGGCCTAGGTATTAAAATACAAACAGAGAATCTGCTGGAAAATAAATAGGTAAAACATTTGAAGACACAGGCAGAAACTTCATAAACAGAACCCCAATTGCACAAGACATGATTCCAAGAACCAACAAATGGGATTATATCAGATTAAAAGCCTTCTGCATAGCAAAGAAAATCAAAAGAATGAAGAGATAACCTATAGAGTGGGAAATTTTTTTTGCCAGTTACTCTTTAGGTAGGAGACTAGTAGCTAGACGGCATAAGGAGCTAAAATCAATTATATACCAAAACCCAAAAGAGTCAATAAAAAATGAATAAATAGTTCTCAAAAGAAGAAGTAAAAATGACCAATAAATGTATGGGAAATGTTTAGATCTTTGGCTATTTGGGAAATACAAATCAAAAGAACACTGAGATTCCACCTTACTTATGAATAGCTATTATCAGGAATTCAAAAAACAATTGCTGGTGAGGATTTGGTAAGAATGTAAACTAGTTTAACCACTAAGGAACTCAGTATGGTGATTCCTCAAAAGAACTAAAAATAGAAATTCTACTTGACAGTCACACATGATAGTACATACCTATAATCCCAGACTCAGGAGGCTGAGGCAGGAAGATTGTCCGGTAGTTCAGAGGCCAGCCTGGGCTACATTGTGAGTTCAAGGACAGCCTGAGCTACATAGTGAGACTGTGTCTCAAAAAAAAAAAACATTAAAAATATCCTATTTGACTCAGCTATACCTCTTCTGGATATCTTCCTAAAAGAGTCAAAATAATCATATTGCAGTAATATGTGCATCACCATGTTTATAGCAGTGTAGTTCACAATAGCTGAATTATGGAAACAGCTTTATGCCCATTAACAGGTGAATGAATAAGAAAAACAGGGTTTATATACATAGTGAAGTATTAATCGGCATGAAGAATAAATTGGAGTCATTTGTAGGAAAATAGATGGATCTTGAGACTGTACCATTTAGTGATATAAATCAGACACTGAAGAGTAAATATTACATGGTTTCTTTAAATGAGAAACCAAAAATGTGAATACTTTAAAGAGCAAAATAGAACACAGATGATAGACTTTTGGATGTGAGGAAGGGGATCTAGTGAGACGAAAAGGAATGATAGAAGGAGGCAAAATATTCAAAAGTGATCAAGGTATGATATGTATGTTCTTCAAACTGAGTAGAATTATTATATATCACAAACACACACTAATAAAAATTTTGAGATTGGGTCTTGCCAAGTTGCCCAGATTAGCCTTGAATTCATGATTCTCTTGCTTCAGCTTCTCAGTAGCTATGTGAATTGCACTACCACACTTGGTTCCTTTATTTATGTATTTTAAACTTAATAAAAATGTTTCTTGTGGTACTGGGGTTGAATGCAGGGATCACCAAGCTACATCTCCAGTCTCTCCCCTGTTTCACGTTAGAGAACAGAACTTTCTAAACTGTGCAGGTTGACCCTGAACTTGTGATCCTCAGCCTCACAGGGAGCTGGGATTATAGGTGTGCACCTCCATGTTCAGTTCTCACCTATTATTTGTATTTTCCAAGATGAAAGTATTCTTTATTGAATCTTCCAATTATGATGATAATGGTGACAAAAATATTCTTCTATTATTAGTACCTTTCTGTTGGCATAGAGAAGCAGCAGGAATGTTATCTGAACATTTATTGTTTACTGAGCTCAGTATTCGTGAGATAGGCAATCAGGGAGCGGAAAAACTGGTTGGGATTAGTCAGTGTGACCTGTTGACTACTAGATCAGGGACACATGCACAGAACAGTTCCTAAAGCCCTGCGTGTGGACTTTTTGGGAGAACTCGAGCAAGAATTTCAGTAGGATAGCCTGGTCCTGACTTCCGCCGGAGTACTTACTACCTCTCAGGACACAGAAGCGGTGGGTTTCTTGGAGATTGAAACAGCATAATAGGATGCACCAAGGTAATGCAGACTTTGCTATTGTAGCCCACGCTGTGTTTCCCAGATGCAGTGTGTACTTTTATCTTTGCTCTTACCCTTTTTTTCTGTTTATTTGTACAAGCTTGCTCTGCAGAGCCAGTTTCTTTACCATTCTTTACTTTTACTTTCTGGAATAAATTTTGCCACTGCCTTTGCTCTGTTTTGCTCAGTTCTTTTGTTCTAGAGGAGAAGAACCTGGCAACCAACTCTGCAAAGAGAAGTAAACAACCCCAAACCCGGTAACATTTGCTTGGCCAGTCACTTTATAGAAGCAAGGCACCAGGTAACCGTAGGAGGCAATTCAGAAGCTTCTCCCAAGCATGGACTTTGCTTGGATACAAATCTTGGTTCCCTTTAGTTCCTGGCCATGTGATCTTGGGCAAGCTGTTTAACTTTTCTGAATTTTGATGAGATTTGCCCGAGGTCGTAAGTACAAGCTGGAATTAAGTAAAGCCTTGCTCTTGAAGTACCTAACTCCGAGCCTGGCACATTACAAATGCATTACTTATTTGTTTATTTTCCAGCTCTTCATTATTCCTTTCATCTTGGCCTCATCTCTTAAGAGCCGCCTCACTATGTTCTTCAAGTTGTAGCTGTAGTTCCTCTTTTAAATGGCTTATTAGCCTACGTTTGGGAGGGGCTGGGTGGAAATGGTCCAAGAAAATATGAAACAGGATTTAGACAGGATCTCCTTTCTCTGCCATTACTTTATCTGTCTTCCTTTTTCTCTGCCCTTCAGGTTCCCAGTGGTCCCAGGCCAGATAATTCCAGAGGCTTTGCTAACTGCTAACTGAGCTATTAACTGGTATTTAAGATAAAGCCCTTCCTAGGGTTATTTGCATTTCAATGGGGAAATTCCTAAGACCTTGAGGGCTTCCTCCTTACTAGTGAAGCTTTTATGAACACTCCTGTCTCCTTCTGGGGAGGCTCTTGATATGTGTCTTTGGAAGAGTTAATCACTTTTCTTGAGGTCCAGTAATTTGGGTTTGCCTCCAGAAGGCCAGTATGCCTGAACCACACTGTCCATTGATCATTTTCACCCACGGTGGAGATTTTGATTATATCAGAAGATGTGTAATTCCTGTAGCAGGGGTGAACTGGGAAGTCAAGGGCAGACCCCATGGAATTGGACTACTGGAATACAGGTGTGTGTGTGTGTGTGTGTATGTGTGTGTGTGTGTGCACGCGCATGTGCATGTGCATGTGCAATACTTTAGCACCAATGCCTTTTATTTAATTCTGTTTTTATAGTAGTGCTGTACACTAGCAAAAAGAGCTTCATTATGTTTATATGACCAAAGAACCTGTAAGACTGCTGTACTGTTCTGTATGCTTTTTACCCCCTCTGGGTGACCTAATTGATATGTTAACCATTGTTGCCCTCTACAAATAACAGATGTGGTGCTAAAATAAGCTGACAAAAGATTGTTAATTATTGCTAGACTTCTCTGTTCTCTGCTAAAGGAAACAAAGGTCTTCCTCCTTAGCAGATTTCCTGATCCATACCCATAACCCCTTACTTTGTAAACTGTGATATGTATATAAAGGCTGCAAGCTTGGAGGGAGGCACACAGCTTTTGCAAACTCCAACTGCATGTGTCGCTGGGCCCATGATAAAATAAATCAGCGCTGCTTTTTAAAATATGTTTTTGCCCCATTTTTTGAACTCGAGTTTAGGGGCTTGTTTGTGGATTATAAGAAGTAGTTTTGAAGGTTTTGTAATCATTATGAAACTAATACTCTGTTGGGAATCGAGGCTTTGCTGCTTTTACTTATCCAACACCACTCACTCCTCCAGTAATCAGCCAAGAGCTCAGGTGGGACTGCTGCTCTCTTGGTTCTCACTGTAGAGCAAGCCAACCTGAAATTCTAGCCTCTGGCCACTGTGATGGATTCAGGGACTGACTTATAAGACCAATGAGAGACAGTTGTGCCATCCGTTGAAGACTTAGGAAAACACTGTCTTCTTTTGATTTGAGTGGCTAAGATAGCACAATGTAAGTCTAAAGGAGAAAAGGGCCACTTTTTTCTTCTGGTGATAAAACCAATACCAAATAAGAGAGGTGGAAAAAGAATGGTTTCAGCTATTGTCATTTGAGTCTTTACATCCAGTTACACCTGAAAAGACAGAAGATACCTAGAGTTTTAGGTCTTCAAATCAACAAATTCCCTTTTCATTTTTGATCTGGGTTCTTGGTCACTTGTAACTGAGAATGCTGATGAAAAGAGGCTCAGAGAGGTGTGGAGTGTTTGTGTCCCCCTAAATTCATCTGTTGAATCCCTAACTCCATTGTGTTGTCATTTGGAGGTTGGGCCTTTGGGAGGTGATTACAGGAAAAGGAAGAGACCAAAGCTTCCTTTTTCTCCACCTTGTGAAAACATAGCAAGAAGGCAGTTGTTTACAAGCCAGCAGGTTCTCCCCAGGAATGAAATCTGTGATAGTTGGGTATTAAGCTCTTATGGGAGATTAAGGCATGGCAAAGCTGGCTGGGGAAGTAGGTACAACCTGTCAGTCACAAGATCCCAGAACATATGTTCAGAGTTCCCAAATCCCTGCACATGGACTTTGTGCAGGTTTTCCATAGGATGGCCTAGATCTGCCATCAGAATGAGGACTGGGTGATACAAAAGGACAGTCGCTATTGAACGTTTGCTTCACTGTTCTGTTTTGCATGGATGGCCTCCCTCACACTGTAGGATGTATTTCTTTTCCTACTTTTACTTGGTCCAAACTCACTTTGAAGAGCCTATTTCTTTTCCTACCTTTAATAAAACTTTGCCATTATTTGTGCTTGTCTTGCCCAATTCTTTGCTGAGGACAGAAGGCACCTAAAAACCACCTCCAGCAAGAGACTCTAGTAGCCCAAACCCAGTAACAAAACATCCAGATCTGTGAAAAATAAGCACCAGATCTTGAAACCAGCCAGCCTATGGCATCTTATTATGGTGGCCTGAGGTCACTGAACAGAGGGAGTAAGTGCCTTATGTACTGCCACAATGCTAGTGAACAAGAGAGCTGAGATTGGAACTCAAGTCTCACAGACTCCAAAGCCCAGGTGCCTTATTGAGAATAGGTCTTCTGCTGGGAGGATAATGGAAGAAGTAGAGGCCAAATTCAGGTTCAGTCTGGAGGAGAAAGGCTGGGTTTGTAGAGGTTTCTGTATTGGATCAGGGGCAAGAGAAATTATCTGAAGGGGAAATAAGTACCTTGAAAGTACATGATTAGCTTCACTACTTTTCTGAGTCTGGTGTTGTTTGAATTAATATTGCCAAACTAAATGCAAACTGTCTTTTTCTTTTTTTTTTTTTTTCCTTCTGTGCTTGCTCCATGGGGGAGTCTGGTAATCTCTCTCTCTCTCTCTCTTTTTTTTTAAATTTTATTTAAGGAGAAAAAGAAAAAAATAGCAGAGAAAGGGTACAAGTTATACAGATTTACAGAAAGAAATAAATAGTAGGAAATCACTAGTTAATGGATTACATTTTGTCATCTTAGAAATAATTGTTCAAGTTACAAAATTAAAGCTTATAAAGTGGACATTCCAACAGTGAGACTGAAAACAGTTCTGTTCAATGATTCAACAAAACTCAGTAATATCATTATCTATGTTATACACTTAACTATACATGCAGTTATATCGTTTAGAGCACTTTCTTTTCCTGTCTTTTGTACAATGACAATTACACATTTTGGGTTTTGTTGCTCCCACAGTTCTTATTACTTTTTTGAAAGAGAGTAGAACCCAATGTGACGTAACAGAACAGTCAGTCAAATCAAAAGGGTGGACGTAATAGATAATGTAAAAGCATAACACTAGGTGATCAACAATGGTTACCATAATGCCTCCCGCTATCTCTAATAGAATTGCCTATATCATTAGTTATAATAAAATTGAACAAAACAGTAAAGAACAAAACCGACAAAACCAAAACATTGGAGACATTATAGGTCTTCAAAAGTAGATAATAGTCAACCAGTATGAGCGTCATAATGAATCCCACTATCTTCACAGCTGTTGCCTAAACTTTCGAACCTGGTACTATCAAGCAAAACAGAATAGAGGAACATCAGTCAAAACAAGATGGTGAGAGCAATACAGGGCTTTAAATCAAGATAATGGAAAGTCAAAGTGGGTTACTATAATATATCCTGCTATTTTTAAATTTATTTTTCCCTTAATTAAAAGGATAATAAAAGTAAATAATAAAATGGAGATTGAGATAAAAGAGGGCATGACAGCAAATCAGCGCAGGTCAAAACATAACCATTTAAGCAAAATAGTGTTTTACCACAAGATTATCCAGACATAAAAGTAGTTACCATATTGTCTCTTTCCTTGAAATCTTTGAGTATAACTTCGTATACTGTAGCATTAAATATATTAAAACAATGTAAAACTATTTAAGAGAATGACAGTATTACAGGGTATTTAGAATCGACTAACAGAAAATGAACAATGGTTTCTGTATAACCTCCTTGTCTATAAAAGGTTTTGCTTATACTATCATATATAATAAAATCCAATAAGATACCACCTGTTTAGACCAATGGAGACAGAAGAACAAAAGCTTGATGAAACTTCAAAACAAGATGATACTAAATCAGTATTACCTCTTAAGACATCATTTTCTCCAAAATAGCTGTTCCTATCATCCAATCTTCTCTGCCTCATTTCTGTTGAGCTCGTTTTCTTTTTTTTTTATTTTATTTTTTATTTTATTTAAGGAGAAAAGAAAAAAAAGCAGAGAAAGGGTACAAGTTATACAGATTTACAGAAAAAAAATGAACAGTAGGAAATCACTAGTTAATGGATTACATATTGCCATCTTAGAAATAATTGTTCAAGTCACAAAATTAAAGCTTGTAAAGTGGACATTCCAACAATGATACTGCAAACAGTTCTGTTCAATGATCCAATAAAACTCTGTGATATCATTTTCTATCCTATACACTTAAATATACATGCAGTTATATAGTTTAGAGCACTTTCTTTTCCTCTCTTTTTTACAATGACTATTACACATTTTGGGTTTCATTGCTCCCACGGTTCTTATTACTTTTTTGGAAGAGAGTAAAACCAAATGTGACATAACAGAACAGAATCGGTCAAGTCAAAAGGGTGGACATAATAGATAATGTAAAAACATAATACAAGGTGATCAACAATGGTTACCATAATGCCTCCCGCTATCTCTAATAGAATTGCCTATATCATTAGTTATAATACAATTGAACAAAACAGTAAAGAACAAAACCGCCAAAACCAAAACATTGGAGACATTGTAGGTCTTCAAAAGTAGATAAAAGTCAACGAGAATGGGCGTTATAATGAATCTCGTTATCTTCACAGCTGATGCCTAAACTTTTGAACCTGATACTATCCAGCAAAACAGAATAGGGGAACATCAGTCAAAAACAAGATGGTGAGAGTAATATAGGGCTTCAAATCAAGATAATGGAAAGTCAAAGTGGGTTACTAAATCCTGCTATTTTTTCCCTTTAGTTAAACAGATAAAAATAAAAAAGTAAATAATGGAGTGGAGATTGAGATAAAAGAGGGCATAACAGCGAAACAGCGCACATCAAAACATAACCATGTAAGCAGAATAGTGTTTCACCACCAGATAATCCCGACCTAAAAGTCGTTACCATATTGTCTCTTTCCTTGAAATCCTTGAGTACAACTTCGTATACTGTAGCATTAAGTATATCAAAACAATGTAAAACCATTTAAGAGAATGACAGCATTACAGAGTATTTAGAATCGACTAACAGAAAATGAACAATGGTTTCTGTATAATCTTGTATTTAAAAGGTTTTTGCTTATACTATCGTACATAACAAAATCCAATAAGATACAACCTATTTAGACCATTGGAGACAGAAGAACAAAAGCTAGATGAGACTTCAAAACAAGATTATACTAAATCAGTATTACCTATTAAGATGTCATTTTCTCCAAATGAGCTCTTTTTCTGTCATTAGTTGTCACTTTGTCTTCTTCATTTTGTTTTCTGCTCCATTCATTGTGGCCTCTCTGCCACTACTTCTGGATTCTTTGTATTTTCCTTTTTTAGAATATCTTGCAGTATTCTCTGTAGAGTTGAATTGGTGGTTGCATATTCCCCTAGTTCCTCTTTATCCTGGAAGCACCTTGTTTTTCCATTGATTTCCAGGGATAGTTGTGCAGGATATATCAATCTTGGCTGGAGATTATTATCTTTCAAAGCTTGAATTATTTTCTGCCACGCTCTTCGTGATTTGATGGTTTGTGCCGAGAAGACTGCTGTAATTCTGATGGGTGTTCCCTTGTAAGTGATCTGTTTCTTGTCTCTGATGGCTTTTAGTATTCTGTTCTTGTATTGGATTTCTGGAATTTTAATTATTATATGCCTGGATGTTGCTGTGTTTGGGTTGTAGGTGGCTGGGGTCCTGTATGCTTCATACAACTGAGTATCTTTACCTTTTGCTAAATCAGGAAAATTCTCCTGGATTATTTCTGTGAGTAGCTTTTGTAGTTCATTTGTTTGTGTCCCTACTTCTTCTTCTACGTTCTTAATTCTTAAGTTATAGACACTCTTATCATCTTCTAGTCTTTGTATTATTGCTGTTTGTTTCTTTGTTATTTTTAAGAAGTTTTTCATTTCATGCTCCCATATTACAAATCTGCCCTCCATTTCAGATAATCTGTCCTTAGTTTCTTTCAAGCTGTTATGACAGTTTTCGATAGACTTTTTAGTTTCTTGGTAATCTCTTTGAACCTGCTTCACATATTCTATACTTTCGCTATTTTCTCCATTAAACAATTCTCCCCTCTTTTTCTGTTCTTCCATTCCACCATCTGTTTTTTCTTGGGTGGTGCTTAGCATTTCTCTAATTATTCTGCTTATGTCTAGCTTTAGGTCATTAATAACTTCATTTCTGAACTTGTCTATGAGGCTCTTGAGATAGCGCTTTATGTCTATTGGTGCTGTGTCTGCTGTTGCCTCTTTCTCAGGATTGGGGGCCGAGGACCCTTTCTTGTTGCTGCCTCTTCCCATATTCTTTGTTCCTTATATATGCAAGCATATATAGGAGGCCCAGTTTCCTTCCCTGTCAGTCACAGTCTGATTGAATTTCCCTGGCTAGGTGTTCCTGCCCACTGCAGCACAAAAGGAAGTTGCAGACCAGGCAGCCTATGCGGGGCCTGCCCCTCCAGGTCACCTTCAGGAGCTGGGACCTGGGCTTTGCTAGCCTACTGGCTCTCAGCCAGAAGCGTCATGTGGGCTAGGCACTGCTCACCAATCCCGCTTGAGACGGGTATTGGTGACTGAAGTCACTGCAGTGCCCTTTTCTTGCAAGTCTGCCCGGTCACAGAATGTCCTCTGTTAGAGTCTCACAGACCGTGGAAGAGTCCCAGTTTTCCCTCACTCACTGGAGGTGGATGCATGGCTCCCCGCCCGTCCCGCTCTCAACCCCATTTACTGATTCCCGTTCTCAGAGCTTCCACACATCTCTCTCCCTGCTGAGCCGATGCAGATGCAGCCGCGGTGGCAGGAAACCCAAATTGAGGCTTCCAAGGGTGCAGGCTCCAGCTTCCACGCTGAGGCTTTATCTGTTCCTGTTATAGCACCAGGATTGTATTGCCAGTTGGTTTCTCTCAGCCCAGTTCGTTCTTGGGTCACCGGGGCATATCTCCTCTTGCTTATGATTCCTTACTCAGCATCATTCCTGAATTCTAAGCTGGGTCTTTCAGAGAGCCTCCGTAGCTGCTGCTATCTGTCTGCCATGTTCTCCCGGAAGTCTCAGTCTGGTAATCTCTTTACAAGCACCATCTCATTTAATTGTCCAAATGATCCTAGGAGTTGATACTGTTATCTCCATTTGACAGGATGAGGCATGTGAGGTCTAGAGAGACTAGATCACTTTCCCAGAGTCACACACTCAATGGTGTAGTGGAGGAACTTGTTATGGGCTGAGTTATATTCCCACAAAATTCATATGTTGAAGCCTTAATCCCTAAGATAACTCTGTTTGGAGAGATGTCCTTCAGAGAGGTGATTAAGGTTCAAAGAGGCCCTTAGGGTGGGCCTGAAATCCAATAGGATTGATGACTTCAAAAGAAGAGACACTGTGATAGCTAGGACCCTGGAATAAAACCCAAGGAAGCAAGAAATTAAAATTTGGGGAACAAAGGCTTTATTTCAGGCCAGGTCTGGCAACACAATCCCCAGGAGCCAATTTGGAGACTGCACGCCTCACAGCTGGGGAATTAGGCTTTTAAAGCTGAAAACCACAGTAATGTTGTAATCACTGACACAGTTAGGTAGCATCTGGGCTTTACAGAACTTCCTGTAATTTCCTTGAAGTTAAGCATTTCTTAAAGAACAGCACATTTTATTACAGATAGCCAGATGAGGGGTAGGGAAGGGGGTTACAGGAAACTGATACCTAAGGCTTTTACAGCTTTCTCAGGAAATTGAAACTTAACCTAGAAAGATAGGAAGGGAAGGGGGGGGCAGTGCTGAGCGGTGCATACAGAACAGAAATGAGGCACAATGGTTAGAACTAGGCTATAACATTCCCCTCTGATGTTGTGACTGAGGTCAAATCTTTGACCTAATTTTTAAGGATTTTGAGGTACGGGCTTGTAGGCATGCTGGCATAACATCATCAACTTTATGCCTTGCATTTGTTGTCTGACATATGTAGTTATTCTATTCAGTATACAAGGACCTACTGTGACCAGGAGCAGTGCCCCTAACAATGGTCCAAGCAAGGGTAGGAGATAGGGCAGGATTCCACCCCAGACACTCTATAAAGGGTTTTCAAATAGCTCTCTCCTCCTTTTAAGTAGGTCTTCCTGTAGTCTCTTGGTTTTATCTCGGACAATGCCAGACTTATTTACATAAAAGCAGCATCGTTCCTGCAATGCTGCACAGATCCCTCCTTGTTCTGCTGTTAGGAAGTCTAGACCCCTTCTGTTTTTGAGAACTACTTCAGCCAATGAGTCTATCTGGTCTTGAATGACCTGAATGATACTAGATAATGCCTGCACATCACTAATGATCTGGTTGGAAAGTTGGACAGAAATCCCTACTCCTGCTGCCCCCATACCTAAGGCTCCTGATATTCCTAGGCCTACCAATAAAGGAATAAATTGAACTGCCCTCTTTGATTGGCCTGTGATGTAATCTAAACTAGGAATGGGGACAGGCTCATCCCAAGGTAGGATCTTTATATCAGACAACAGGACTGCTGTTACTGATATCCCTGTCCAGTTAGTTGGGAGGAAAGTATAAGCCATATTTCCTCCACAAATAAATACTTGCCCTTCGGTGAGATAAAGAGAGGTAGTCCCTGTGGAACTACAATTAGTAAATGCAATGAACTCCAGGTCAATGTTGGAGGTATTGTTATGAAAACCTCCTTGGAGACAGAGAGAGTCCTTGAAGCCTACTGGGTGTACTCTAAAGGGGAGACCAGCACTACAGTTTAAGTAATCTTGTTCCTCCAGCGTAGTCAGAGAAACATTGGTGGGGATTGCAAGGGGCATGGGGGAGCCCTGTGCCATGCATAACCATCAATCTCCAGCCAAAGTTGGGTTGGAAGCATTTAAGGCTTTATGAATGGCCTTTAGAATATCAGAAGTTTGAGCATCCAGATCAACTCCCCGCGATTTAGGCAGCATCAAGTGGTGGTAATGTATCTGGGGAAATATTATTTTTATTAGCTGCTTGACTCGTTCCTCAACCATGAGTTCTCTGATCTTATCTTGCGGGCCGCCCCCATCAGACACATGTATAGGGGCCACCCTGCTCCAGCACACTGATTTACCAACCGTGCTGAGACATGAGTATTGGGCATACTTTGAAGTTCCTATTACTGTCTGATTAATGGACCAATCACCTCCTACACTTCCAGCCTGTGTCCTCATAAGCTCAACAGTGAAGTAAGTTTTGCTATCTGTGCCTATACATTCTTGTACAGAGTCATAGCAGGAGGAATGCATTTCTGAATACTAAGAACAATTCTCAGGGCATGGCCCTGGCTGGCTGCTTTTGTTAGGTATCACATGGGACTTTAACATACACATCCAACTTTGAGTCAAACCCCCTGTAACTGAAGGTATAGCAACAAGGAATGTTAACTTGTCCCCACAATCTGTCCAAAGACTGTATGTGTACAATTTATCATTTGTGTGGGAAGGATCTTGATCCTTGTTTCCTATTGTATGTATAATTTTTTTCCAGTTGGTGTCTTTAACTTTAGTAATATAGCCCCCTCTGCAATCACAGGGGTTCCCATACAAAGATCTTAACAATTGTTCTTTGCTTACAGGGGGACCAAAGCCGCCATGCAAGGTTGGCATCAATGTTATTAAAATCAAAGCAAGCAAGCTAAAACAGTTCATGCCTGGCATAATCTAACTGTGTTTTAGTCAATTTTAACTTTAAGGAGTTACCAGTCTGCTGTACAGTCCATTGAGAACATTTCTCGCTGTCTGTTGCTTCCAGTGGTTTGATGTGGGTATGGTGAATCCACGCAGTCTTTCCTGCTACCTTGACGGCCGTGGGAGTGCTGAGCACCACTGTGAAAGGTCCTTCCCAGTGGCGTTTGAGGGAGTCACGGTGGTGGCATCGCACGAAGACTGGAGTCCCTGGCTTGATTGGTGCCTTGAGAGGCATGTCTGAAGGCAGATCCGGGTGTTTTTGTCTAAACAACTGGTGGATTGAAGTCAACACGGGTTGGAGAGTCTGCAGGGACTTAATAAGATCTTGATTATTTATTTCAGCTAATTTATCTTCTGACAATCTTGGGACCAATGGCGGGGGCCTCCCAAACATAGCTTCAAATGGGGAAATTCCAGAAACATATGGGGTACATCTAGCTCTTAACAGTGCAAAAGAAAGAAGGCTCACCCAATTATCACCAGTTTCTAAAGACAGCTTAGCTAAAATGTCCTTGAGAGTTTGGTTCATACATTCTACTTGCCCTGAGCTTTGTGGCTGATAGGCACAGTGGAGTTTTCCAATTAATCTTTAATGCCTGGGCTAACTTTTGGGTGACTTGTGCTATGAAAGCTGGGCCATTATCGGACCCCAATGATAGTGGGAGGCCAAATCCAGGTATGATCTCGTGCAATAGCTTTTTAACTACCACTAAATTTGACTCAGACTTAGTAGGAAAAGCCTCTACCCAGCCAATAAAGGTGTCTACTAATACCGAGAGATAGCCGTGCCCCTGTAAACCAGGCTTTACCATGTCAGTGAAGTCTACTTCCCAATGTTATCCTAGAACAATTCTTTGATGTCGGGTGGTCTCCAGCATAGAGCTCTTGGCTGAGTTGACTAACAAGCACTGTGGGCATCTGGAGCTCAAAGAGGTGGTCAGTTTGGAGAGTTTTGGAATAAAAAACCGAGTTCTGAATAATTCAGCAAGTTTAGTTCCCCCTAAATGGGCAGTCTGGTGAGCCCAGTGTAACAGCTCCCGTCCTAGTGCCTCCAGTAGCAGTATTTATCAGGTAACTGGTACCAGCCTCCTGGGGTGGGGGATTTCACCCCAAGTTGAGATGCTAACTGTAGGTCTTTCTTTGTGTAGACTGGTTCTGACAAGGTCAGAGGGACTAGCATCAGAGCAGTTACTTCCTTGGTTGGCCCCTCTGATGTGATTGCTATTTTTTGAGTGGCTCGATCTGCCAAATTGTTTCCTAAGGTGACAGGGTCATCTCCTGTCTGGTGAGCCTTGCAATGAATAATATCAACTTGTTGAGGTATCCAGACAGCTGCCAGCAAATCTAGAATCTGTGGAGCATTTTTAGTCTTAGTCCCAGCCGAGATTAAGAGACCTCGCTCCTGATAGATGGCTCCATGTACATGTACAGTAGCAAAATCATATCTACTGTCAGTAGAGATGTTTACCCCCTTTCTGTGGCTAGTTTTAGCACCTCAGTCAAAGCAATGAGCTCCACCTTTTGGGTAGAGGTGCCAGGCTCTAACTGCTTAATCCAGAGTACCTCCTTTTTGGTGGTCACTGCTGCCCCGGCTACTCGTTTGCCATTCTGGATGAAGCTGCTTCCATCGGTGAAATAGTTGTTGGTATTTCCCAAAGGCTGGTCAGTAAGATCAGTCTGTAGGTTCTGCTACAGTTCGAGGATGTCAGCACACTCATGGAGAGGTGTCCTTTGTTCCTCAGGGTCATCATCAGACATAAGGGTGGCTTGGTTTAAAGCTGAAGAAGTCTTGAAAACTACTGACTCTGGGTCTAGAAGCAGGGCCTGATAGTGTAAAATTCTAGTGTTTGAGAGCCATTTTTCCAGAGGGGTTTTGATAAGTCTCTAAACTGTGGTAGGTCACTACAGAAATCTTCTGTCCAAAAGTGAGGGTTTTTTTTAGCCTCTTTAAGTAAGATTGCCACAGCAGCTAGGATTTTCAGGCAAGGGGGCCATCCTCCTGTCACTGGATCAAGTCTTTTGGAGAGGTAGGCTATAGGCCTCTTTCAAGGACCAATGTCCTGGGTTAGTACTCCTTTGGCAATGCCCTTGAGTTTATCTATGAACAAGGTGAATGGTTTGGTAACATCAGGAAGTCCCAGGGCTGGGGCCTCTGTCAAGGCCCATTGAGCTGCTGGAAGGCCCGTTCACATTTATCAGTCCAGTTCAGTGAGTTTTGAGTTTCTCCCTTATGGGAGTCATATTAGAGGTGAGCTTTTCAGTAAAATTTAGCCTACAGTATCCAACCACCCCCAGAAACTTTCATCTGTTTTTTTTTTCTCATAGAGAAATTCTAACACCTTGGTTATATTTTTGTTGGTAGCTTCTTGTAAATTCTCTCAGTTCTCAAAGACCTTCTGTGCTATCTCTATTAACTGGCTGAGGGGCATTTTCTTAAATCTCTCAAACATTTGCAATTTTTGTCTAACATGTGGGGCTGACTGAGTTGCAAAGAGAATAACTTGTGATGCTTGGGAAACCTCCTTACCTCTGGTTGTCCAATCAGGGTGGGACCAAAGGAAAACATGGTTCTAGCATTCCAGATCAGAGAGCAGGTTTCATCTGGATGGCACACCGCTTTTTGTCCCAGGAGTGCCACATGGCAGGCCATCATTTTACTGAAATTACATACTTAACAAACAGGCTTCAGTCTGCCCTCCCCCTTTTGGAGTATAATCTCATTTTAATGGAAACATTTTGCAGCAAAGGTTTACCAATCTTATGAATAAATCTACCAAAACTGATCTAATACTGTCAAATTCTGAACACATTTACTTCTTGTCAAACCTGTTATTTGCAGTACTATAAACCAAGACAAATAAAATTCACATCCTCTTGAGCTTTCTACAACTTATAATATACCCTCAAGTTGAGCTTTTATCTTCTTTCACATTCTGGCACAGCCAGACATTTTTACTTGAAGACAAAACCACTTTCTTTGTCCCTCTTTTTCTTACTATTACCAGTCAATTAGCTTACCTCTCGTTTCTCAGACAACATTAAAACTCTCAACAAAACCCTTGAAGTCACCTTTTAGTAGCCTAAAACATATTTAATTATTTTATGTCTTTTTACCACATTAAAATGCTGTATTAAAAAAAACTGTAACCTTTTAACTGGTTCGATTACAGTATGACCTGGTTTTTACTTGGTAAAGTTGATATGATTCTTAAAAACCATTAATATACATATATATGTGCACATATGTTTACATTTTAACCAGAAAGAAAATACTCTTTTTTAAAAGGCATGCTGAGGTTGCAAGTAATCAATTGAAGACTAAAACATTAAACAAGTCACCACAACATTAAAGACACAAACAAAGGTTGCTTTGTGCACCTTTGTGCAGTTTGGTGAGCTAAAGGAAATAATTTTTTTACTATGAACCTTGAGTCTAATAAGCCATATGTATCCTGCAACAGAAAGGGGCAGTGAGCCCCTAAGTTAGTAACAAATTCAAACAGGTAGACAATTCTAAAGTACAAAAACACTGAACATAAATATCTAAATCCCTTTGTCCATTTTGGGCTTGTAGAAGGGGTTCCTAAGAAAGAATGCTCTGTTAGAGTTGGGGTAACCAAAAGGAGAACAGTTAGACCAAATGGACACACAAATAGACATACAAGACAAGACAAGCTGTAATAAAATGGCCTTTGCTCAAAAATTGGTCAAATTTTGGGATCTGGAGGAATTAACAAATTAACCAACAGAGCGGTTCCCCACCTGGGGCAGAGTCACAAATGAATGAAGTTCATCCTGAAAACTATACAAACGGACAAGATTCGTACCAAAAACCAATTGACTCTGTCCTCAGGAAGTCCCCGCTTCCCAAATTGAGGGCGTCCCCTCCCCAAGAGTACAAACTGACCACAGCCCAAACAAACCCTCCAGAGTACTTACTTTCAAATGTTCAGAAATGAGTCTGGGGTCTTGCTCCCATCCCGGGTGAGCCCCCAAATGTGATAGCTCCGACCCTGGAATAAAACCCAAGGAAGCAAGAAATTAAAATTTGGGGAACAAAGGCTTTATTTTAGGCTAGGCCTGGTGACGCAATCCCCAGGAGCCAATTTGGAGACTGCGTGCCTCACAGCTGGGGAATTAAGCTTTTAAAGCTGAAAATCACAGGAATGTTGCAATCGCTGACACAGTTAGGTAGCATCTGGGCTTTACAGAACTTCCTGTAATTTCCTTGAAGTTAAGCATTTCTTAAAGAACAGCACATTTTATTACAGATAGCCAGATGAGGTGTAGGGGAGGGGGTTACAGGAAACTGATATCTAAGGCTTTTACAGCTTTCTCAGGAAATTAAAACTTAACCTAGAAAGATAGGAAGGGAAGGGGGGGCGCTGAGCGGGGCATACAGAACAGAAATGAGGCACAATGGTTAGAACGAGGCTATAACAGCACTAGCATTCACACACTCTCTCTCCCTCTTTCCCTCCTCTCTCTATTTCTCCTTTGTTCTGGACTTCTTGTCTCTAGAACTGTGAGACAATCAGTTTCTGTTGTTTAAGCCATTAAGGTGTGGCACTTTTTATGCTGATATAGGGGAATGAAACTCCCACCCTACTATGTGCGTGAGTTTGTGTACTCTAAAATTGAAGAATGAATTTTAGGAACAATGGAGGTTAAGAGTAGAATAAATATATTTATTGAGAGAAAGAAAGCTTCTGTCTGAGAGAGACATAAGGGGTCCCGAGTGGGTTGCCAAAAACTGTCTTTTCTAAGGACTTTTATACAGCAAAATCAAGGGGCAAGATGGGTTCAAGGTGGGGGAAAACTGAGAACTCACAAGGCAGATGGGCATAAGGTGGGACATAATTATAGTTAGCCAATAAGATCAATAGTTCAGGTAAAACTGATTACATTAGGGACAAATTGGGAAGTGAATCACATAGAAAGCAGGCATTCTTAAGCAGCTGTGACTCTTCCCTAGGGGTTGGAATTATGATTCCAGACTTTCTCAGGATGATAGGGAACTAATTAGAATGTCAGTCTTTAGGATGTGGATGCATTTGTTTGATCTTTTGTCTTGAGGCCTGGCCCACAGCAGGAGGTGTCTGTCTCCTCCAAGGTTGTAAGGTATCTGCACTGGCTCCTTTGAGGACCTAGTCCTGTTTCCTTGCCTATAATATTTCCAACTAACTCAGCTGCCTGCAACAATGCCATCCCTAGTAGACTGACACAGAGCCTGCCTGATCTAGACCTCACCTTCCTACCACCATGAGGTTTGCTTACATCCACCTGCAGACCACACAAATTAAACATGAGAAGTTGACCTTCATGGAAAGTGGTCTGAGACTAGGGCTGCTTCTTCAGTGGGCTAGAGTTAGTGCTGCAGTCATAAAGCTCGAAGGATAAGTGCAAGATAATGTCTGTTTGGCAGGATGAAAACAAACCCTTATGCAGGTGCAAACTAATGTTTTCAGCCTTGCCAGCCTTTCTGTCCTATGGGCTAGAATCCCAAATTTCTCAGTCTCATTAAGAGAATACATATGCTAAAGGGATAGTTTTATTTCTGTTGAAAAGGTCACACTGAGAACCTCAGAACTCTGTCTGCAGGAAAATTAAAGAATAATGGAGTGATAAATTAGTACCTTACAATCCAATGACAGACTGATGGATAAATGCAGTGACAGACCCAAAACTATATCTTTTTGTAAGTCTCCCCTAAAGAAAAAGCTTTTATCCTTGTAGACATTCTCTGAAAATGGAATTCAAATGTGGTAGAAAGTCCCACTGTCTAGGTGACATTGGTTATTATTATATTATGTAAGAACCAGGATTCAAGTGTTAAAACTCAAATGTGGAATAATTATAGTACCACTGAGGTTCAACCACTGAGGTTCAATAATTATAGTATCACTGGGGTTATTCTTCCTGTGTCTTTCTGTTTTGATCGCAAGAGGCATATGCCACAGGAGCTTAGTAAGAAGGTTTAGTGTTGTCCTGTTCTGAATAACTCCCTTTGTGGCCCAAATAAACAGCATTATAAAAAACAGCATGGAAAACCTCTATTATTTTTCCTAAGGAACTCCTGTAGTGAAGCCTGATTTTTTTTCCCTTTGAACATGTCTTAACTGAGATCCTAATTTCATTCTGGAAATTTTATGTGAAGGATCAAGTGTGAATCTGTGCTCTTCAGTATAATGGGGGACATGCAGGTAGTACCCTGTAAATTGTGATAATGACTAATTTAAGTTTTTGAGCCAAAGGTTCTTGATTTTGGCCACATAATGAAATAACCTAGGGAGTCTTATAAATGCACGCTTGTATCTTATGCCAGAGATTTTGACTTTTTTGCTTCCAGGGAATGGGCTGATCAATGGAATTGTTTTATGAGCTTCCCAAGTGTATCTAATATGCAGCCACAGTTGAGAATCACTGTTTTAAACCAATTTTAGAGTTCACCGCTTTCCCTCTGTTATGGTGTGGATATGGAGCATTCCCCTAAGGGCCCAAGTATTGGAAGCTTGGTCCTTAAGTGCTGGATTAAAAGATGGTGGACTCTCAGTGGAAGTTAATTAGGTTATTATGGGAAACTTGTCTTGGAAAGAGTTAATATAGTTAACACTGATTGTCCATGAGGTTAGTTCTTATAAAAAGCTTGTTATAAAAGATCAAGACTGACCACCTGTCCCTCTCTGGCTTCCTGTCTCTATGTGATCTTTCTTCACCTATACGTCTTGCCATCATGATATCTGCCATGTTGCAACCTAATCAAAGGGAGACCTCACCAGAGACCAAAATGCTGGGGCCACCTTATCATCTTACACTTAGAGCCTCCAAAATTGTGAGCTAAATAAACTTCTTTTCTTTGTAAATCACCTGGCCTCAGCTGTTTTATTATAAGAAAACAAAATGGACTAATATAAATTTAACTGGCTTAAAGTACAGAAAACAAGTGGTATCTAGCTATGCTCAAGAGCTAACATGTATTAACAATATTGCCTTGGGCAAATTACTTGACCTTTTAAAATTCCCTCAGATTTTTGTCTAAAACAATTTGAAGAAAAGGAAAATCTAACTCAAAAGTATATAGTGGGGGTTAAGTGAGTAAATTTGTATGGCAGGCAGACAATGAGTATTTAATTAATGTTGGCCATCAGTATTATTGCTGTTTTTGTTATTTCAGATTTAAAAATAACTCATTAGTGGTATATGATAGAAACTGATTTTACTGAAAAAGGGAGGACACTTGCTTATTTGTGAAACTAAATCTATGAAAGTATAAGAGTCAATCTGGCCTCAGAACACCTAGGTCCAAGGATTCATAGTATTTCTTATTTCCACATCTTTTTTCCTATCAGCTTGAGGCTTCAGAGCTAGCTTTTCTGCATAGGAGGATGCATTACTTCAGGCTGATCTGGCACACGTTCTATGAGCCTTTCTCACCACTGTGAACTAGAAAATATCCTGAGCTATAACACTGATTGTCCAGATTTGGGTCAAATGCCCAGGGTGGGTCTGAAAATGATGGCATAGAGGAAGGCCTGCTCCTAGAAGAGGGAAGGAGGTGCCAAGGGAAAAACACAAAACAAAACATATAGCTACTCCAGTGATTAAAAGCTTGCTCTAATAGGATACTGTATCTATTTAACAATGCATGTTAAGTATCTGTTGTGTATCAAATGTGGCTCTAGATACTACTATTTAAGATGAAAAATGGACATTATGTTTTTAAAAAACTATTGAAGCCTAATTCCCTATAGTAAAATTTCTCCTTTTATGGGGATAATTTCCTATAGTAAAATTTCTCCTTTTATGGGGATATACTTTACCCTGCAAAATTTACCCTTTTAAAGGTATATACTGTTTCATGTCTTGATGCTATTGTAAATGGTAGTAAATTTTGAAACCATAAAATATTAGTCCTCCAAATTTGTTCTTTTGTGACTTTGATAAATGCAAGCAGTCATGTAATTATCTTTACAATCTAGATATAGAATGTCACTCTGGGGGACTGACATAGGAAGATCACAAGTCTGAGTCCACATCGGTAACTTTGGTAGCAAGATCCTGTCTCAAAAAATGAAATGACATGTGATGAAATGAAATGAAACCAAACCAAACTAAACCAAACCACCTTTTGTTTTTTACAGGGCTGGAGCTATACTTCAGTGCTATGGCCTTGGGTTCAATCTCCAGCACCATTATAAAAAAAGATACAAAATATTTCAAACATTCCCCAGAATTGTCTTACAGTATGTGCATTTATAGTGAATTACTTCCTCTACTCTCTACCTCTGGCAACCATCCATCTGTTTTTTGTCTCCAGTTAGCCTTTTCGAGAAGGTCATCTAAAGGAAATCACATAACATTTTGCTTTCTTTGGCGTAACATTTTTGATTCATGTAGGTTGCTTCATGTATCAGTATTTCTTTCCTGTTTATTGCTGAGGAGTAGTCCATTGTATAGGTTTGCCTCCTCAGTTTGTGTATCCATGTATCTCTGCTGACGGATACTTAGGCTGTTTCCACATTTAGGATGACTGTGATAAAGTTATCTAAAGATTTGCATGCATAATTTTGTGTAAGCATACATTTTTATGTCATTTAATGTGTTCTTGGAGTGAGCTTGCTGAACCAAGTGGTAAATGTATTTTAATTTTATAAGATACTGTCAAAATTCTTTTCCAAGTGACTGTACCAGTTTGTACTTTTACTCATAGTGTATGAATGTTAGGGTTGTTTTATGTCTTGCCAACATAAGCTATTGTCAGTTTCTAGAAAAATCCATTCACAAAGATCAATAACAATGTCTCATTGTGCTTTTAATTAGTAACTAACGATGCAGAGTTTGTTTTTGAGATGCAGATTTTCCATTTCCCTATTTTCTTTGGCAAAGTGTGTATGCAAATCTTCTACCCATTTTTCTCTGAGTTGATTGCTTTTTGTTTTATATGTATTCTTTTTTAAAATTTTTAAAAAATTTTTATTTTAAAGAGGATAAAACCAATTAAACAATAAAATCAATCAAGATAAGTGATACTAGGGCTTCAAAACCTTATGACATGAGTTATAGTTACCATAATGCTTCTTGTTGTCTTTAAAATAGCTGCAGATACCCTCAGACATAGTAAAAATTGAACAAAACAGAACAGAATAGAAACAACAAAACAATGAATGCAATAAAGGGCATCAAAACAAGCCAACAGTAAATCCAAAGTGGTTACCATGATCTGTCTTGCTATCTTTTAAATAGCTGCTCCTGCCATCAGATTTAACATAATCAAACAAAACAAAAGAGAATAAAACCCAACCCGAGAAAACAATGAACATGATGTGGTTTCCAAGCAAGGATCACTTGCTGGTGAGGCCGGGTTCTTTCCTCTTGCAGACCATGAATGGCGCTGACTCACAGAGAGAGGCCTGGGTGTGGCTTAAGTATTCCTTATACTTTTTGGATATAAATCCAAATATCAGACATACATTTTGAATATGTTTCCTTTCAGTCTGTTGGCTTTCATTCTCTTAGTAGTGTCATTTGGCCAAGTCAAATTTATCATTCTTTTTCATTCATAGATTATTGTTTTGGTGTCATATTTAGGATGTCTTTCTTAACCCAAGATCACAGAGATTTCCTCTGGTTTTTAAAATGTTTCACAACTTCAGGTTAATATTAATGTTATGATCTATTTTGAGGTAATTGCTGCAGATTACATGGGGTATGGGTTGTTTCATTATTTTGCATTTAGATGTCCAGTAAGTAATTGAGAAATAGTGAATGGTTTTTGCTCCTCTGTGAAAAACAAGTTGGCAACATTTGCCTGTGGGTTTATTTATGGATCCTCTACACTACTCTGTTGATTTGTGTGGTTATCTCTTCACCAGCATCACACAGTGGTATTTGCTATAGCTTTGTAGTAAGTCTTAAAATCAAGTAGTGTGGGTTATTTGCCTTTGCTCATCTTTTTCAAAATTATTTTCACCTTTGTAACTTCTTTGCCTTTTAATATAAATTATAAATCGTTGTTTTCTATTTTAAAAATCTTACTGAGAATTTGATTGGAATTGCACTGAATTTATACCTGGGGAGAACTGGCGATTCAACAGTACTGACTCTTTCAATGCATAAACACAGTTAAAACTCATTTATTTAGGTCATCTTTGGTTTCTCTTGTCATATTTGTGGTTTTTAGCATACAGAATGTACACAGATTTTTCTAAATGTTTCGTAACTTTTAGTGCTACTGAAAATGTTTATAATATTTGAAACTAGGAAATGCCAGTCCTCCAGTATTTTTTCCTAAAATTATATTGGCTATTCTGGTCCTTTACTTTTTTGTACTTTTTTATTTCTTGTGCTGCTGGTGGTGAGGGAGGGTGATGAACCCAGGGCTTTCTCCCTGAACTACATTTTTCAGCCCTTTTATGTTTTATTTTGAGGCAAGGTCTCACTAATTCACCTAAGCTGACCTGGAACTTGAAATCTTCCTGCCTCTGCATTGTATATTATAGGCATGTATCACTGTGCTTGTACACATTTTAGTGTTAGCCGTTTGGAAAAAGGACTGTGGGATTCTGATAGGAATGGTGTTTCTGTAGACTCATATGGAGAGAATTGCTCTCTTAATACAACTTCATCTTTAAATACATGATCATGGGCTATTTGCATATTTAGATTCTTTTGTGTTTCTGTCAGCTTTTAAAAATAGCTTTCAGTGTATAAATTCTTTTGTCAAATTTATTTCTAAGTATTGCCTTCTTTTTGATGCTATTTTGAATGGAATTTTCTTCTTCATTTTCAGATTATTCATTGCTGGTAGATAGGATACAATTGATTTTCTTGTGTATTGATCTACAATTATTTCTTGAGATTTCAGAAGCTTGTGTTTTTCAAAGAATTTGCCTGAGCCATCTAAGTAGTTGTATTTATTGGCATAAAGACATTGATATCACTTCACCTCATTATTGCCTTAATGTCCACAATATCTGTAGTTCTATAACCTCTTTAAACTTAGGCGTTGATAATTTATGTTTTCTTTTTCTTCTTAATCAGTCTAACTAAGAACTTATTACATTCATTGATTTTTTAAAAGAAACAACTTTTGGTTTTAGTGATTATTTCTGATGTTTTTCTATTTTCAATTTTAGGAATCCTCTCTTTTATCTTTCTTTCTATTTGCCTCGAGTTTGTTTCTTTTTTTGATGTTTTACAAGGTAGAAGCATAGGCTATGATTTTAGACCTTTTTTATTTTGTAACATAAAAATTTAATGGCATTAGCTTCCCTCTAGACACTGCTTTATCCATGTCCCACGTCATTAGCTTTTGAAGCTCTTTTGTATGTACATATACATTTTGAGTGGTTGAGTCTTCTTGGTGAATTGATTCTTTTATTATTAGGTAAATATCTCTGATAATATTTCTTGTTCTTATTTCTACTTGGATACTAATATAATCCTTCTGTTTCTTTTTTGTCTTAAAGCTATCATTTTATTTAGAATATAGTTTTAAAAATTGTGTGGTCTATGATTTTCATTCTTTTACTTTTAATCTTTCTGTCTTTATATTTAAAATGGGTTCCTTGTAGACCTCCAATAGTTGGATCTTGATTTTTGAAAACCAGTCTGTCAGTCTTGTCTTTCAATGTGCATGTTTAGACCATTTACATTTAATGCCATTATTAATGTAGTTAGATAAAATATACCATCTTACTGGTTGGAAGTTATTTTTGATGCTCTTTCTTTCAATCATACTCAAATCTCCTGAAAATTTTCCATATGATTTCGGTGGTAAACAGAAAGAAAGAATCTATTGCACTCAGAGTGATAGTGGTAATGAAGTCTCCTCAGGGTTGAGTTGTGCCCAGCTGACAGACCTCTCACTTAGATCTCAGCACAGAAGCAGTGATTTGGCAGGCTGACCCAGTGATCAGTCATTCAACAAACTCTTGACAAGCATGATTTTATTGCTGTAGTAGATATAATCACTGTACATTCAGGGTGGAAGTGAGGAAGCTGAGATTCAAAGAGACCTATCCACATCATGTGGTGGCAAAACCAAGAGTTTAGCTCAGTTCTGTCCAAATTCAGGGTTTAAAATCTTGAGCACAATGTTGAAAAGGCTACAGATAAATAATTCAAAAATGTAAATTATTGTAATTAATCCAAATTACTGTTGATCTGTAGATTAAAGGATGCAATTAAAAATTTAAAATTACAAGCATCTGTCCCCTTATGGTAAAATAATAAGTTGATATTGCGCATTATAAGGGCTAATGAAAAAAAACACAAACAATAAAAAGTGTTGGTGAAGTTTTGGAGGAAGTAAAAGCCTTGTTTACCCTTGGTATAAGTGTAAATTAGTGCAGCCATATGGAAAACAGTATGGAAGTCACTCAAAATTGGAATTATCTTGTGATCCAGCAATCTCACTAAGGGTTTAGACCCAAAGGAAATGAAATCAGTATGTCAAAAATATATCTGTGCTCCCATGTTCATTGCAGGATTGTATCAGAGCCACTATGGATCACTCTAAAGAAGATGAATGGACCAAGAAAATATGGTAGATACACATAACAGAATATTGTTGAGTCTTAGAAATAAGGGAAATCCTGCCATTTGTAACAACTTTAACGGACCTGGAGATGATTATATCAAGCCTGAAAAGACAAGGATCACATAAACTTACTTTTATGTGGAATCAAAAAAGTAGAACTCAAAGGAGCAAAAAGTAGATTGATATGTTGCACACCTGTAATCCCAGCACTCAGGAGGCTGAGGCAGGAGGATTACTGTGAGTTTGAGGTCCACCTGGGGGTAGCACTACATAATGAGACTCTGTTTTAAAACAAAAACAAAAATAAAACAAAACCAAAGACCAAGCAAGCAAGCAAGCAAGTGACCGACCAAAAATACCAGAACACTGGTTACTAGAGGCCGGGGAAGATACAGGTTAAAGGCTATAAAATTTCAGTCACATGGAGGAAAAAATGTAGCCAATATATTGCACAATTTGGTAACAATTGTTAATGCATTCTTGAAAATGACTAAGAAAGCAGATTTTATGTGTTCTCACCCCAAAACAAGACAAGTATATGAGGTAATGTCTATGTTTGATTAGTCATTCCACAATGTGTACATATTTTAAAACATACTACATAAAACATAAATTTTTTATGTTCAATTAAAATTAACTAATGTAATTAACAAATAACTTGATATTATTTTGTTTGCCTTTAGTAGATGTCTAGTGATTTATGAAAGACAAGGAAAAATAATGAAGTTGAAAACTCTTTCAACTTGTACTGATGAATTGGCCAGGGAACACGTCTGCTAATTTGCCCATTTCTTGGGTTTGCAGAGACTGTGCCACAGATGAATGCTTCTGTGGAGAAGGGAGCTCTCTAAATGAAGACAGCAAGTGTGAAGCAGAGTGATTTTGACGTCTGCTAAATGGCTAAGTACACTGATTCCACTGTCTCATTCTGTCCTCTGCTTCTATTCTGTAGAATCCCTTTTTAACTAATCCTTGATCAGACAATGAACCTGTTGCAGAAATAAATTATGGAGAAGCATGTCCTTCGCAACTTCCCTAATTCAGAAGAATCAAGTATATTTTTTTCTTTCTATGCTGTTTCCTGTCATGCATAATATAGCAAATTAATTGGTGGATCTGGAGGCATTTTGCTAATACAATTTCTCTCTCTTGCTTGAGGTGAATTATGTTCATGCTTCAGTCACTTGAATATTATTCTTCCATGTTTGAAAGAACTATGTTATCAGGTGATGATTATATTGCACACTATCTGATTCTAATTAAATCAGAAAATAGTAACATTGTAATGAGGGAGAATGTTTCAGGGTTTACACTCCTCAACCTTCACCGATGCATCCCATTTTTAAAGCTTTCTGAGCTGTGCTTGGGTTGTTCTCTGATGCTTACATCACTTACACTGTCATATTCTTCTCCAGATACAAGGCTTCTTGGACCTGCTTTACCTAAGATGTAATTTGTGTAAATCGAATCTTGGAAAGACATAATGTTTATGCTTGCCTTTTTAAAATAAGAAGTACCATGCCCAATAGTGACTGTGATTACTTGAGATGTTATCAAAGGGGGAAATGTGTTATTTTTATCAAAATTGTCTCCGTAACTCAGTAAAAAGCTTCCTTATCTGAGAGAAGAGAAACTAAAATTTTAGAGGGGGAAGAGACAGAATACACAGATGAAAGTGGAAGCAACACAGTGCAGATCTGAGTTTAAATCCTGGCTCTGCCTGCATCTGATATTACCTCTCTTGCATTACACAGTAATAAATGCTCCATGAATCTGAGTTCTGGAAAGTTCATGGGTTTGCCAAGGGTCTAATGATGAGGCAGTGAAAGTGCCTGATATGAACTCTCTCCCACTCCAGCTCTGCTTCTACACTGTATTAAATGTTGAGCCTTCAACCTCCCAGGGAAGAGTGAAGGAGCATCCTTGGAGGCATCAATTAGAGCAGGTCACTGGGTATCAGAGTCTCTGTTATCGCAAGGATAAAGATGTCGTTTTGAGTTAGGCTACACTCAACCTCATGAACCTTGGGGACATGGGTGACAGGAGAAATTTGTAAAATCTTGGATAACTCCAAGGTCATACAAATGCCATGCTGCAAATGAGAGGCACTTCTGTGCTTGGTTGAAAAATATGTATAGCACACTGCTTTTAACTTAGCAAGACCAGGTGCAAGGCACAGTCCAGTGGGGTCTGAACCTTTGGTCCTTTGTCCCTGTTCAACAGGTGGTAAAACTAGGAGAAGTAATCACTGAACAGAATTTACTCTTGGGGAGACAATATTCCTTAAACCGTGGGTCTGCTAATTTTCCAGACTTTTCTTTCTGAGACACGCACTCCTACCTTAAAGCAACAAATTGTGTAATTCAGGTCAAACTCAGCTGGTTTTCCTGCTGATTTTTGTCTCCTCAATGAAGAAAACTGGAGCTCCATTTTGTTGTTAGCCATTACTCCCGGTCTGCATAAAAAGCCAGTTGAAACTCTCACTTTGCCCAGGAGGGAAGATGAACTTTTTAGTATCTTTTGGTGTGGTGAAAGAAAAGGGTTTTTAAAAAGCAGAATAGAAATTATGTTTTTCTTTACAGAATTTCTTCTGAGCAAAGATGCTAGGCCAAGTAGGAATCAGGAATATTTACATATACTTACTGAGCACAAATTGTGTCCCGAAGTATATTTTTGGTGCTGAGTAGAGAGTAGAGAACTGAACAGGAAAAAGTTCCTGCCCTGGGGAACCAGGAGTAGATACTAATATAGCATTAAAGAAACGGTACTGGGCTACTCTTAGTTCTGATGGGTTTATATTCTGATGGGAACAGATAGGCACTAAACAACATAAAAAGGAATATATGTAGCATACTGGAAGTAGACAAATCAATGAAGAAAAGAGTGATATAAGGAAAGGAAAGAGAGAAAATATGAGAGAGCTTTTATTTTAAACAGGAAGGTCAGGAGAAGAGGACTTTTGAACAAAGACTAGAAGAAGCAAGAGAGGAAGTCATGTGGGATTTCTGTGGGAAGAGTATTCCAGCAGCAAAACAGGAAGGATAAAGTCTTTTTATTTTTTTTATTTCAAAGAGATTAAAAGAAACAAAACTATAATAACAAAACAAAAAAATAGAAATGATATAGGATTTCAAAACAAGCTGGTAGAAAATTATCAATAGCTACTATATTGCATGTTGTTATCTTCAAAATAATTGCTTAGATTACAGGATACCAGGCATGCAACACAGATCAAACAATAAAGTCCAGCACAGTGCCTTTCCCTGAACCAATAGGATCAATTATACAATTATCTTAGCTATCTTGTGTGTATGCATGTATTCCCCCCTTTCTTTCTTTTCTTTTTTCCCCATTCCAGTTGTTTTTTCTTTTGAACAGTTTCATTCCCTTTTGCAATATTACTGTACCCTTTCTATCTTATTTAATTTTTCAGTTTGTTACACAAGGGAGACAATATGATATTTATACATGTGAGTCTGATTTATTTCATTATGAGTATGGCCCCTAGTTGCATCAGTTTACCCATAAAAGCCTCATTTACCCTTATCTGTAGCTGAGTAGTATTCCATTGTACAAAAACACCACATCTTTTTTTTTTTAATCTATTCCTCAGTTGATGGGCATTTGGGTTGTTTTCAAGGTTTAGCTATTACAAATTGTGCTACTATAAACATAGATATAGAAATTATGTACATATATTACTATGGTATGGTTTTTAATTCTTCTATAAAAATATCCAGAAGGTAAATAGCTGAATAGCATGGGACCTTCAATCCTGGTTGTTTGAGGAATATCCACCATGATTTCCACAGTGGGTGCACCAGTCTACACTCCCTCCAACAACGGAAAAGGGTTCCTTTTTCTCCATAGCCTCAATAGCATTTGTTATTGGTTGATTTCTTGCTTTTTATTTTTTTATTTTAGAGAGAATAAAACAAAAGAGAACAGAACAAAGCAAATCAGAACAAAACAATGCAAACAACACAGCACTTCATGACAAGACAACCGGGTATCGACAGTGGTTACTGTAGTGTCTCCTTTCTTTGAAATAGTTGAGCATACCTTCACACACAATAGTATCAAACATAGAAAAAAGTATAAAACCATTAAAAAGAATGAAAGTATTACAGGACATTCAAAAGCAAATAACCGATAATGAACAATGGGTACTATAATATCTCATTTTCCTTAAAATTTTATTTATACTATCACACATTAAAATCTAATAAGACACAACATGGTAGAACCAATGGAAACAGAAGAACAAAAGCATGGTAGGACTTCAAAGCAAGATGATATTAAATCAGCAATGGCTGCCATAATGTCTTGTTTTCTTCAAGGTAGCTGTTTACACCATCACACATACTAAAATGAAACAAAACAGATTAAAACCATTCCAACCAATGAATGAAAATATTGTAAGACTTCAAAGCAATATAATGGGGAACCATGAATACCACTAAATCTTATGTACTCTTACCATTTCTTACACTAGGGAGACTATACAGTATTTATATATGTGAGTTTGATTTATTTCACTTATGAGTATGGTCTCAAGTTGCATCCATTTATTTATAAGTATCTCAATGTGGTCATTCTTTATAGCTGAATAGTACTCCATTATATAAAAAATACCACATCTTTTTTATCCATTCCTCAGTTAATGGACACTTAGGTTGTTTCCAAGATCTGGCTATTATAAACATGGGTGCACATAGATGGTTGATTTCTTGATGGCAACTGTTCTTTCTGGAGTGAGGTGGACTCTTAGTGTTTTAATTTGCATTTCTTGGAGGACCAATGATGCTGAACATTTTTCATGTTTCTTCATGTTATTTATTTGCCATTTGTATCTCTGATGCCCATTTTTGGGTCGGCTCTTTAAATTTAGAGGGCCTGATTTTTAAAAATTCTTCATATGTTCTGGTTAGAAGTCCTTTGTCTGAGAGATAATTGGTTAATTTTTTTCTCAATTTATGAGTTTTTCTTTTCACTCTGCTGGTGATTTCTTTGGGATGTGCAAAAACTTTTTAATAAGATGAGATCCCAGCTTTCCCATATAGTTTAGTTTTTTTCATGAACTCTTTGCCTACCCCTATGTCTTAAAGATTTCTACCTACTTTGTCTTCAATCACATTTAGTGTTTCTATTTTAATATTTAGATTTTTGATCCATTTTGACTTTAGTTTAGTGCATGGTGACAGGCATGGATCTAGTTTTAGTCTTAGGCATATGGAAAGCCAGTTTTCCAGCACCACTTATTAAGGAGGCTGTCTTTCAGGAAGGGTAAATTCTTGAGGTCTAACTGTGTGCCTGGTGTGTTTGATAAAGAGAAAAAGAGGCCATGTGTAGCTGGTCTAGAAGGTCAGGTCAATTAAGTGTGTGGGGAATGAGGTTATCTTGATCAATTGTAATTTCTTTAACTGATGGTTGCTGGCAAGAGGAGGAAATAGTTTGAGTTACACAAGCAGCGAAGACTTATTGTGTATATGGTATCATCAGACCAAATGCTCTCCTGTACTCAAGGAAGAGAGGGTGACTTTCCTCTCAAGGAGAAAGTAATGCAGTGCAAGATTGACTATTAAATCACATTGGACCTTAGAGAACAGGGAGGGCAGTGTTCTACATACAGAGTTTTAGAGGGGGAGGGAAAGAAATTTTAGATCATTAGATGAAGGGAAGGGATCTGGAGACAGATATCTGGTACATGAATTCAAAGCTTATAAGGGAAGTACTTGTATTATCTTATTTTGCTGCTGCCGATAAAGTGATTCTCAGAGAAGTGGAGTGATTTTCAAAAAGTCACAGAGTTAGTAATGCAGATCTGGGGCTTAAGGGGATGCCACCAAACTGCTCTTAACTTCTCTTAGATGGTGGTTGCTAGGGCTTGGATTAGGCCAGGTAGACTTTTGACCCTGGGGGAATCATAAAGAAGAAAGGGCCTGAAGATAAGAAATAAAGGGGTAATTGTACCTTTATTAACAGTGTATTGAGCTGTGACCATTTATGCTTTTATTATTTCCTAGGCACAGAGTCTGGGTTCTTTTCTGACTTAAAATGAGAATTTTCACTGCTAGTGTATGACTATCTCCCAATCCTATTGGCAGCAGCAAGGCAAATTCACAATGGTATTTTCCACATGAGGAGGATGGATATTTTTCATGATAAAAATGGACTTTTCTAGTTAAGTATATGGAAATTCTTAGGTTCTTCTTTTTTTTTGTAAAGGGTACCAGGAATCTAACTGAGGACCTCATTCTTATCAGGCAGGCACTGTGCCACTGAGCTTTATCCCTGGTCCTCATTCTTAATTGTGGTATGAGATTTGATAAACAGCAGAAACTGACCAAAGGGCATCTACCCAAGGAGGTCAATCTGGCTGGACCTGCGGAGTGAATGACACAGCATGTGACTCAGGGACCAGATGTTATTATCTAGGTTGTGAAATCTAGAGTTCAGTGGTGAGACCGGCTTAGCGTTATGTGGGATTTTGTTTTCTTTTTTGCTTTTTATTTTAGACAGAGTCTCCCTATGTAGTCCAGGCTGGCCTTGAACTCATTTATATAGCAGAGGCTGGCATAGAATTCATAGCTATCCTCTTACCTCAAGCTCTACAGTGCTGGAATTATAGGCATACATCATCATGGGTGGCAGATTCCATTTTTATGCATATTTTTCATGCAAGGAATATCATGATTCTTTATAAAAATGATATTTCAAATTCCTAACTCTTTTGGAGTAATAGTCTTATGGGTCGCTTGTTTATTTCTGCTCTTTGTAGTCCATAAATTCAATTCCTTGAATGAGCATTTACTAGTGCAAGAAGCACTGTCCAAGATACAGAATATGGAGACAAATTAAGGAGAAGAACACTCTGGAAGCTTATACTTTAGAAAACAAGCAACTGGCAAATTTTACGGTCTTGTTATAGACATCAACAACTATTTTAAGTGATAAGGAAAACGCATGAATTTTATTTTTTATCATTTTTAAAATTAGTATATGTTTGCAATACATGGTAAACACATTCATCATGGGAGAATTAGTATGTAAGCATATCTCATCTTGACCCCTTTTGCTTAGCTTTCCTTCCCTTCCTGCCCTTCCCCAGATCCCTTTCACATCTTTTCAAAGAACCAACTCCTTGATTTATTGTTCCTTTGCATTTTTGTACCAATTTTATTAATTTCTCTTCTAATCTTTATAATTTCTTTCTTTTCATTACTTTCATATTTGGATTGTTCTTGTCTTTCTAGGACCTTGAGATGCACAATTGAGTTATTATTTGAGGTTTCTATTTTTTATGTGTCCATTTATAGGTACAACCTTCCCTCTCAGAATGGCTTTTATTGTGCTCCATAGGTTTTGATGTGTTGTACTTTCAATGTCAATTGACTCTAAAAACTTTAAATTTCTTCCCTGTATTCTTCTGTGATCTATTAATTATTCAGTAATGTAATCTCCATGTGTTTGTGTAGTTTCTGTGGCTTATTTTGCTGTTGATTTCTAGTTTTAATCCACTATGATCTGATAGCATAAAGGGATTATTTCACTTCTTTTGTATTTATTTAAGCATGCTTTATGGTCTAAGATAGGATCTATTTTGGAAAAAACTTCATGTGATTCTGAGAAAAATGTGCTTCTGTTGTTGTATGAAACACTATAGATATCTGTTAAATACATTTGTTCGGTGGTTTGGTTTAACTCTGATAGTTTTCATTACTTTGTTTGGTTGACCTGTCTACTTTGAGTGTGAACTATTAAAATCCCCCACTATGACTGCAGTGGTGTCTATGTGTGCTTTTAAACCCAAGTAGATTTTGTTTGACGAAATGAGGTGTGCTGATGTTTAGTGTATGGATATTTACAATTGTTATGTTTTCCTGTTGACTTGTTCTCTCTCCCTGTAAGTGGTGGACGCTTTTATCTCTTCTAATTGGTTTTGACTTAAAGTCTATGGTGTCTGAAATCAAACAGCTCCCATTGGTTGCTTCGCAGCTCTTATTGAGTAGCCATTTTCTATCCTTTTACTGTCAGCTCTTTACTTCCTGTTGGATGTGTGTCTCCTGTGGCTGTATTTTTAAGCCAGCTTGCCAGTCTTTTTTTTGGTTCTGGAGATTGAACTCACCACCTCGTGCTTGCCAGCCAGGCGCTTTGCTCCTGGCCCCAGGTCTGTGCCTTTTGACTGGGGAACTGAAACCACTGACATAACAGAGGAGTATCGTAAGGTGTTTATTGAGTCTTGTCATTTCTTATTTTTCCAGTGCTGATTACTTTAGGTTTTATTTTTGCTTAGCTGTTCTCCCTGTTGGATGCATACTTTGGGCTCTTTGGTACTGATAGCTCTCTGTCTCTGTCTAGAATTTCCTTAATTATATTCGGTAATACTAGTTTAGTAATACTAGTTGTGTATTCCTTTAGAATTTCTTTGTCATGCAAAGTCTTTCCTCTGAAAGTTAATTTTTTCTTTTTTTATGAAAAAACCCACAAAATTTCATAACAAAATTAGAAGCTAATTATATAAGACATAAAATTCTGCATTGCAATTATTTTCTTTTAGGACTTGAAAAACTTTGCTCCAGACTCTCTTAATCTTTTAGATTCATGCTGGGAAATCCACACCTTTATAGGTTATTTGCCACGTTTTCTAACAGCTTTTAATATCCTTTCCTCTTGTTGAATTTCTGGAATTTTAATTATGATGTGTTGTAGAGAGGCCCTTTTTTGGTTAAGAATATTTGGGGTTCTATATACACTTTATGCTTCAATGCTGAAAATTTCCTGTACATGTATTTTTCTGCTATGGTTTCAGTGAATTATTTTTTACTTCTTTGAGTCATCTTATAGTTTTTCTTTTTTTCCTGTAATTCTGAGGTTGAATTTTTGTGGCATTTAGTAGCTCTTGTGTCTAGATTGCATTGTGTCTTGTCATTTTTATGTATCATTGTATTTATGATGTACTATATCCACTTTATTTTCTATTTCTGACACAGTGACCTCACACTGACCAAGTCTGCTGCCCATGCTTTCTATCGAATTTTCATATCATTTGTCTCTAGTTGCTTTCTTTTCACACAAATTATTTCCTGAAGCGGTCGTTAATGTACTGGACTATCTTGCTTAACTCAATTAACAACGCTCAATTCCTCAAAAACAAATTTATTTCTTCTTTAAAAATTTTATTGATAAATCCTTTATCTGTTTAACTAAATTCTATTTGAGTTTCTCGAATACTTTTTGCATACTTCTTGAATACTTTTTGATAATATGTTTCTCCATTTATCTCTCTAAGCATTTTGACCATTTGGGTTTTGAGTTCTTTGCCTATACCTTTCTCTACTTTATTGCTTGTAAGATAAGGTTTAAGAAGTGAGAGGTTTGGTAGATATCTTGTTGCCTTACTTTTTTAAAGTTTGAGTTGTTTTTGTGCTGTGGGTTGAAGACCAGTTAGATTAGAGAACCTCTGTCATTACTGTGAAGATCTCATTAGTTAGGTTTTGTCTCTCTGTGAGACAAGAGTTTGGTTAACTCAGTTTTTCTACACCTCTTCAAACTGTTCAGCATAATGTTGGAGGATCTTCTTACTGTGCAACCTTCTTTTGGTGGCTTGATCCCCAGCAACACCAAGAGAGAGGAAAATGAGCAGCAGTAATGTTGACAAAACAAAGACAAAGCAGATACTGATGTGTAGTAAAAGCCAATTAAAAACAACAGATACAAGCATGAATTTTAGAGAAGATGGATTCATTTCTGTCACCAAACCATTGATCCAAACAGTCTGTTCATTCAGTGGATCAATGTGTCCATCACTAGTTCTGGGGTGATAAATACAAGTAATTGGCAAATGTTACATAAAACTTTAAATATTAGGAGTCTTGGAGTCTTCCTGAAGGTAGGAGATTCCAAATTTGCTCCTGAACTATATAACGTAAGAAAACGTTATATAGTTCACTCTTGAGGAGAGTGAAAGAACCTGGTGATGTTTGGCAGTGCAATCTTGAATAACTCTCTGTGTCTCAGTGTTTTCATTTAGAAAGTGAATCTTTATCTGTATATTATGATAAAGACCCTTTAAGCTCTAATATTATTTAATTTTGGTCTATCACTGAAATTTTTGAGACAAGGGCTTTGCTTTTGCTAGATGTTACCTAATTGCAAATGAAGGGAATGTTTTCTGCCACTTCACCAGCACTATTTTGGCATTTCATCTTTGTTGAGCCAATCTTGGTATACATTACTTTGTATTTTATCTATTTAATTAATTGGAGAGGTTGAGTAGTTTTTCCTTTTTTAAATTTTATTTAAAGAAAGACTAAATAAAACAGAAAGTGGGTAGAAATAATGCATACTTTCAATGAAAAAATAAATAGTAAGAAACCACTAGTTGGTGATTACATATTGTCCTCTTACAAATAGTTGTTCAAGATACAAAAGTGAAACATACAAAGGGGGATTCAAGCAGTGAGACTGCAAACAGTTTTGTCCAACTATCCAACAAAAACTTAGTAATATGGTTATCAATCCTACACACTTAAACATACATGCAGTTATCCATATCTTCATTTATGTTGAGATTAAACAAACTAAAGCAGGCTAAAATCACCCTGAACAAAGAATAATAGTATTGCTGGATTTCACATCATGACACTATGAGATCAGCACTGGGTACTGTAGTGTCTCTTTTTCTTCAAAGTATTTGTTCATTTCATTATGCGTTTTAAGATCAGTTCTCGTAAACTGTTCATAGGTTATATGCATGCATGAGGCTTAACATTATTTCTGTCTTGTTGAATTTCCACATATTAGTTTTTCTTCTCCTTGATTTATGGAAATATAAATATGGAATTAAATAACTAAGTATAATTCTTAAAAATACCTGCAAGCCAGCAGTTTCTAACACCTCACCATCGATTACTTTGTTATATTATCTGACTGTTTACCTAGCTAATGAAGGACCCAGAATGGGAAGTCTTGATGGGAAGGAGGGAAGGCCTTGAACAAGCAAGGAGAGTGAATTTGGCTCCTTAAATCCTCAGAAAGAAAAATCTGGGGGTGGGGGGACAAGCTGGGTGTTTACCACAGTGAAGGATGGCAATCTGGGGTGATGAATATGGGGGCTGACTATGATCTTTCAAATGTCTTTCAGTACTCTTGAGGGCCATCCCTGAACTGGATCAGCATGATTTAGCCCCTTGTTTATTTCTTTATAAAAACATGTCAAGAAATAACCTCACTTTTCATTTTCAGCCACCATCATTTCTTCATTGTGGTTGAAAGAACCCTGAAGCCCTCACGATCTCATCTCCACCCATCATGACAACATCCTCTCTTGCTGCTGTTGACCTTGCTGACCAGAGTCCAACTATACTAACCTTTCTTCTTGTTTCTAAGCACATCACACTTGGTTCTCATTCAAGGTCTCTTTCTGTGGGTCTCTTCTATTTAGAATATTTTTCTCTTCATCCTTCACCTGCGTGACTCCCTCTCACATTTTGTGTGCTGCCAAATATGAGCTCCTCCAAAAACCTTCTTTGATCTCCCTGTTTTCAGTGGTTCCTTCTTTAGTAAATTATCTTGTAAAATTTTTATCCTTGCATTTATTGTCATCTGAAAGTGTCTTGATGATTTCATTTGTTTACCTGTTTAATACCTCCAACTAGAAGCTTCCTGAGATCAAAATCTTGTATCATTTCAATGTTTAAAATACAATAGTACCTGGCACCAAGTAGTTAATGAATAAATTTTCATTATTGATTGAACTCAACACCCACATTTGTCTCATGAAGGTGAGAATAAACACATTAGAAATATGGGTAAAAAGTAGCCAACCACATCTCAGAAGCCAGGAGAGTGGTTGTCTTGTACGGGTGAGTGTAAGGTCGTGAGGAAAAGGAGATGAATGGTTGGTTTTGGGGAAGCTGGTGATGATCTTTTCTTTGAGCTGGGTTCTGGTAGTACAGGAATGTTCAGACTATAATTCATTAAAGTTACACTTAGGATTCATGTGCTTTTCTGTACACGTCATACTTCAATATAAAGTCTAAAAGGAAAAAATAAGCTCATTGAGTTTGAGATGAAGCAGGGATAAGACATCTTACCTTTGAAAACATTGTTCTCAACCAAAGAAGAGTTTGTCTTACCTATTTTCTTCTCCAACCAAGAGGGAACTTGGCCGTGTCTGGAGATATTTTTGGTTGTCACAGCTGGGGAGGAGGTGCCATTGGTGTGCAGTGGGTAGAGAGCAGAAATGCTGCTAAATATCTTACAATGCATGGGGCAGCCCTCCTACCCAATAAAGAATTATCTAGCCCAAAATATCAATAATTCTGTGTCTGAGATACCCAGAGAACCTATCTGAGAAACTTCAGGATCACTTGAACATTAATTTCATCCACCACAGCCTTTGCTGACACAGTGAGCCTTATTTACTGGATTTAGACAATGTTTCCTTTCCCAGGGGGGTGTCTGAGAGCAGCAGCAAATTTCATTTGTCACCTCGTAAATCTCTGAAATGGAAAATAGTTCTGAATATTTCTCTCTCTTTTCTAGTCTTTGAAGCCTGCAGAAGTGGGCCATGGCAGTAAGCTCGCAACAAATTCCCCAGACACAATTTAAATGTCATTTCAGGGCTGGGACTAGAGCATGAATATTTAAGACGTAAATTGTTTGGGTCATGCCTAAATCTTTTATAGATCTTACCAGATGAGAAAAATGAGTACTACTTTTTGATAAAGTTTGCCTCCCCTCCATATTATTAACAAACCCAGCCAAGTGAACCAGACTGCATCTGCCAGAGAGAACAGGATGCTTGTTTGGGGGACGATATTAGATTCTGTTCCCAGCATGCTGTATTTATGGTTCAAAGCTGAAGAACAGGTAGGATGTTTGTCCTAGGTCAGTGTGTCCTTTCCAGACAGCACAGCATACTAAATACTTCAGGGCAGGGATGGGGAGTGGAAAGGAAATTACGTACTCTAACCCTAGGTGAAGAATTAGACGAGCCATTGTTGATTATATAAAATATTGAAAATATGAGACCTTAACGCTAGAGATTAATCCTTTCCTGTTCTCCAGTTTGCATCTCAGCATGGATATAATTCAGAGGCAAATTAGAAGGCACAAATTGGGAAGAGGGGGAGAGAGGGAGAGAGATAAAGGGAGGGAGAGAGAGAGAGAGAGCGAGAGAGAGATTGAGATTTAACAATTTAAAATCCCATGGATGCCAGCAAAATGAATATTTAAATCTTTTTGGAAGAAATTAAACCTCCTACGTCTCATTCCCAGTCCCTACCCAGAAATTAATTTCTAATGTTACTATGAAAGCAACCTTTCTCTTCTCTGAATGTTGCTTTTGATTTTGACAGGGTATCTAAAAGGCTGCTATTAGACAAATTTTCATTAACTAATAAGCTAGTTCTTGGGCAAAAGATGAATTTTTTGTCATCTCATGTGAAAATGAAAAAGCCATAATTAGGAAGAAAATCACTAATTGTAAGGCACAGAATTTGTTTGCTAAGAATAGTTATTAAGAGGCAAAGGAAGCATTAGTAACTTCAATATCAGAAAACAACCATTAAGTTGCAAGTGGAATTGAAGCATTTGCCCAGGCATAATAATGGCTTTACATTTACAGGTCTGTAATTGTGGTTTGATTTGAGGCATTGTTGGTACTTTTTAAGGAACAATATACACTGGGGCTAAATACTTGAAATCCCATAGCTTTTGGGTTTCAAATTACAGATTCAAGTTTTAATTTCTAGAGAACATTTCTGTGGGCAGAGCTACTCAACTATATTGTCAATCCTGTTTATTGCTCTAGCATTGTGATGGATTGGGCAAACCCAGGACAAAGAGTAATGCTTCTGTGGTCCAGACAGTTTATGATGCCAGTTTTGCATGCAAAGTGCCTGGTGTCTGACATCAGTCTGAAGTTTGTGCATCATCCTTTGATATATTTCCTTTCTAAGGAGTAGCTTGATTGTTTTTGCTTTCTGACAGATATATTCCTTGGAGAAACCTTGGAAAATTTTAATGAAAGAATTAAAAAATTTCCTTAGTTTGCATCAGCAAGAGATAGTTAAGACTTTGATATATTTTCTCTTTTTTATTTGTTTTATTTTATTTTATTTATTTATTTTTTTTGAAACGGAGTCTCACTATGTAGTTCAGGCTAGCTTTGAACTTATTTTCTGGCCCACGCTGGCTTCAAACTTGTGGTGATCCTCCTGCGTCAGCCTCCCAAATGCTGAGATTACAAGGATGTATCACCATGCCTCGCCCTCTTGTCCTTTGTAGTGAATTGTAAACTTTTTTTAGGCATGAAAATTTGTTTTAAAGAGCAGAATATATTTATTTAGAGAAAGAAAGCTTGTGTTAGAGAGAGACAGAAGGGGTCTCAAGTGAGTTGCCAAGGACCTGGCCTTTTCTAGGGATTTTACGGAGCAAAACTACAAGGTGAGGTGGGTCCAAGGTGGAGGAAAAGCATGCAAACTTCTGTTTATATATCCATGTAACTATCACCTGTATCCTGACTGAGAACCACACTGTTCCATGTGTTTTGCTATCAGTAGTCACCTCCCTGCCTTCCTGGTCCCAGGGTACTAAGATTCTCTTTCCTCTTGCCATAGAACCAGTCACTTTGGAAGTCATTCTGAATGTGCTCATATAGAATATTCCCCATTGATCTAGCTTTCATAATTGAACATTATATTTGTGAGATTTATATATCATGTTGTACATAGCCATATTCTTTTTTTCATTTCTGTGTAATGCTGCACTGTATCCTATACCACAATTTATATGTCTGTCAATGGAGATTTAAGATTTTTTTGCAGCTATTACTGTAAATAAAGTGCATTTTTAAAAGTGTCTTTTGTGGACTTTCACTGCAAGGCATTTCTCTAGCCTTCTTAGTCTGAGACTTACTATTCACCAGTGGCATCCAGAGGAAAGATAGGATCAGTTTTGAAGGGGTTGAGGTTCCTTTTACCTCACTGAGAAGTTTCTGCAACATCTTCCAGCACAGCAGAGTTCTTTGGAAACCTAGATAGACAATGGGCTTTACAGAATCTTAGAGCCATCCATCCAGATGCCTCTGTGTCGTTTCAGTTTCTTATGCCCCGCACCCCATGCCTTCCCATAACACACCAGCCTTGGCCGATCACTTGAATGTCTCTGAGCTCTGTACCTCTTAACAATTAGATCATCTGTCTGCTTCTGAGCTCTGCCTGCCTTTCCATGGTAGAACACAAAGACCTCTTTGTTAGTTAACACTAAAGATTTTTGGTTCTCACTTTGCCATTAACTCTTTGACAACAGACTTTATCCCCTTGTTATCACTTTTCAGGACATCAATACAGCTAGGCAGTATCCAGCCAATTCCACTGACTTTAAAAGCATTGTCAGCCTCTTATTTTTCAGTTGCCTCACATTATTAAATTTTCTCCAGCTTTCCACTATGTCACCAGTAAGTGAAATTCTTAGCCAATCTCAAACCCCCATCTCCTTCTCCATTTGCTGGTGTTGGTGTTAGTCTTCAGAGGAGCAGATACAAAGACAGGATCTTATCAGAGTAAGTGCCTGTGAAAGAAAATGGAAAAAGAGCTGGAGAGGCAATGCTGGAGAGGCATCAGACCACAATGCAAGTGAAAAAGGTGAAAGTTTGGGTGAATGTGCTCTTGACTCCTGGACCATGTAAGCAGAACTCTCAAAGCCACCAGTGAGCTCCTGAGCCAAAGTTGGCGACCCAATTTGGGACCTTACCACCCTTAGAGAGGAGTTGGAAACATTCCATGGGAAGTATGGCCTTTGCAAATTCAGTGATAGGTTTTCAAGCAGCAGTACTTGGGCTCTTGGGCAATCCTGCTCCCTGCAGCTGGAGTCTTATGAGGTTCATCTTCCTGGTCACCATATATAAGATCAGTATAATAGCTGGAGTAGGGTAAGTTTCCATAAATCAGCTACTATCATTAACCATTTCTCTACATTCTTTGACACAGAATGTCTCTGACTTTTAGTTTCATAAGCACATCTACTTTGGTCATAGAGACTGGAATTGGATGAGCATTTTATATTCTGAATACAGGGCTGCCACTTGCCTGTCTGAAAGATGGTCCTCACTCATAGACCCTCAGCAATATAGAAGGTGCCTGCTTCCTTTTACACATCTCAAGTAGTACTTCTGTCTCCTGGGTCTAAGCAAAGTCATTGTGTCAATGTAGAGGACACTTGGGCTTCATGACGTGAGCTGGTGGGAAAGGCAGGAGGCAATGACTGGTATGTGGACTTAGCTTGCCTGCAGTGGTTAGGCTTGGAGGAGGCATGGATTATCTACATGCAGCAGTGGGAAGGCTCCTTTTAGTAACCTTCTCATGTCATCCTTACTTTGAAAGGGAGTCATGTGTTTCTCAGCTGTGGTTCTTTTGGGACAGTGTCAGGCTATGAATTCTATGGGGTGGAGTATCCACATATCTTCTCTCTGCTGTGTTTTCAGCACTTAGTGTAGCACCTGGCATGTAGAAGGTGCTCAGTTAGTGAAATAATCATTTGTTTACACTTGACTTTTGGATAAAGAGATACAGAGAGCTCTAAAGATGTGCAGGGCACACTGTTTGAATGTCAGTGTGCAGTGTGGAAAGTATCCTTCACCTGGGGATAGTGCCTGGCTCTGTAGGCAGATTATTGAATCTCCTTGAGCCTTTTATTCATTATCTGTAAAATGTGGATGTAGCTAGAAGTAGACTCCTTCCTTCATCTTTCCTTCCTTCCTTCCTTCCTTCCTTCCTTCCTTCCTTCCTTCCTTCCTTCCTTCCTTCCTTTTCTCTTTCTCCTTTCCTGTCTGTTTTCTATATTCTTTTCCTCCAAAACTGGTATGTCTTTGGGGAATTATCTCTCCACTATAATGTACCTCATGGGGTGGCAACCTATGGGTCACTAAAAAACTCTTCTGCAATTGCTCCCTCTTAACATTCTAGAATGGGCCAGGAAGAGGCATGCAATACTGACTTCTGAGTATAAGAGTGCAGTTGAGATTCTGTGACTGCAAATTCAACATGATTGGTGGTGCTAGAGATAGTTAACACAGAATAATGGGCAATTGTTTTTAAGATCAAGAGTATCTGTCTCTTTAAATCATAGATCTTCATGATTCCCACTAATGAGCTCCTTTTAAGAAATTCTTTTCTTACTTTAGTCAAATTTTGTTGCTTGTAACTAAAGACCCCTACTGATAAACATCCATGGCCCAAGGTCTCTCTTTGTGTGTGTGTGTGTGTGTGTGTGTGTGTGTGTGTGTAAGAGAAGTAAATGAGAATGAATGCCAGCCAAGTCAGAGTCTAGGTAGTCTGGGGCAAGGGATAGGATGGGTAAAAATATTAATTTTCAGCTTCTTTATTTTTCTTTAATTTTAAAACTTCCGCTTCCTTATTCTTGGTAGCAACTGTCCTGTTCCTCCAATTGCAATTTTTTACGTATGAAAAGTATGATACATCCACCTCCCCATTCCAGCTGTGCTTGGAGACCTGTGGAGTTCTAAGCAAGCAGGTGGGCGCCCACTTTCCCCGGAGCCCAGCTTGTTTGGGACCCTCACAACTCCTGGGTGCACTGGAACAGCTAGGCGGGCCTGGGGCACCTGCATCCCTCCCTGTTCTGGCTGTGCTTGGAGAACTGTGGAGTTCTAAGCAAGCAGGCGAGTGCCACCAGTTCCAGGGGACCGCATCTGGGGTAAGTGCCCTGTGCACGTTCTCTGAGCCCAGCTTGTTTGGGACCCTCGAGCCTTCCGGGTGCACTGGGACAGCTAGGTGGGTCTGGGGCACCCACATCTGCCTCCCTATTCCAGCTGTGCTTGGAGAACTGTGGAATTCTAAGCAAGCAGGCAGGTGCCCACTTTCCCTGGAGCCCAACTTGTTTGGGACCCTTGCACCTTCTGGGTGCACTGGAACAGCTAAGTGGGTCTGGGGCACCTGCATCCACCTCCCCGTGTGCTTGGAGGACTGTGAAGTTCTAAGCAAGCAGGAAAGTGCCACCAGTTCCAGAGGCCTGGCAGCCTGGGGGAACTGGGTGCCAGAGTCCCAGGAGCTGAGGGCATAGAAGTGGATTTCCAACACACCCTGAGGAAGCTTTTAAATAACACTTGAAACACAGAAATATATGAAAGTGACCAAATGAAAGACCAAATTATAATCTCCAACTCCAGCCCATCCCAAGAAACCTTAGGAGTGATGTATATAGAAGAAAATATATATGCCATACACCTCAAATATCGGATAAAGGCAATTGAAATAAACAAGCAACTCCGGGAAGCTTTAAAGGAATTCAAACTAGAAATAATCTGCCAGGTAAAAGAAGAAATGATAAAAGAAATGAAAGAGATGCTGAATATATCTAAAGAAAACATAGTTAAAAAATTGGACGAACTAAACAAAAAGATAGAATCCCTAGATGAGCAATATAAGAAACAAACAGAATACATAAAGCAGATACAAAGAGATATACACTTTGTATGATTTAATTTTGTAACTTGACCAACTATTTCTAAGATAATATGTAGTCTATTAACTAGTGATTTCCTACTGTTTATGTTTTCTGAAATTCTGTATAACTTGTACCTTTTTTCTATTTTTTTTTCTTTTTCTCCTTAAAAAAAAAAAAAAAAAGAATGGCCAGGATCAAGAAAACTATCAACAACAAATGCTGGAGACGCTGTGGGGAAAAAGGAACTCTCCTGCACTGTTGGTGGGAGTGTAGACTGGTGCAACTGTTGTGGGGGTCAGTCTGGAGATTTCTCAAAAAGCTGGGATTGAAAGTCCTATTTGTTCCAGCTATTCCACTTCTAGGCATATTCCCAGAAGAACTGAAAACATCATACCACAGTGATATATGTGCACCCATGTTTATATTAGCATAATTTGTAATTGCCAGATCCTGGAATCAACCCAAGTCTCCATCAACTGAGGAATGGATAAAAAGGTTGTGGTATTTTTATGCAATGGAGTACTACTCAGCTATAAAGAAGCATCACATTGAGATATTTATAAATAAATGGACTCATCCTGAGACCATACTCATAAGTGAAATAAATCAAACTCACATATATGAATACTGAATAGTTTCCTTATTGTAAGAAATGATTCAAATATATAAAAGTATGTGGTAATCATGATTCTCCATTATGTGGCTTTGAAGCCTTATAAAGTTTTCACTCATTAATTGGAATGGCTTTATTCTGGGCTGTTTAATATTATTGCCTATGATGAAATGAACACCTATTTTGAAGAAAATAAGACATCATAATAGCTAGTGCTGATTTAATATCATCTTGTTTTGAAGTCCTACCAAACGGTTGCTCTTCTGTGTCCATTGGCTTTATCATGTCGTATCTTACTGGATTTTATTATATGTGATAGTATAAACAAAAATTTTTACAGGCAAAGAGGTAATAAAACCATTGTTCATTTTCTGTTAGCTGGTTCTAAATACCCTGTAATACTTTCATCCTCTTGAATGGTTTCACACTGTTTTGATATATTTGATGCTATAGTATACGAAGTTATATTCAAATATTTCAAAGAAAGAGATACTATGGTAACTACTATTAAGTCGGGGTATCTTGTGGTGAAGTACTAGGTTGCTGAAATTGTCATGCTTTGACCTGTATTGTTATGTTGTTATGTCCTCTTTTATTCTCAATCTCCCCCTTTTTCATAAAAAATTTTATTTATTTATTATTTTTTTAATTAAGAGAAAAAATAAAAAAATTAGCAGGATATATTATAGTAACTTTTTAAATTTCCTATTAACTTGATTTGAAGCCCTGTATTACTCCCACTATCTTGTTTTGATTGATTAGACTCTGTTCTGTTCTGTTTGATAGTATCAAGTTTGAGGGTATAGGCAACTACTTTGAAGGCAATAAGATTCCCTATGATGCCCATTCTGGTTTGACTATTGTCTTCTTTTGAAGTCCTGTAATGTTTCCAATGTTTAGGTTTTGTTGTCTTGTTCTGTACTGTTTTGTTCAATTTTATTATACCTAATGATATAGGCAGTTTTTTTTTAAGGAAGTAAGAGGCATTATGGTAACCATTGTTGATAATCTTGTATTCTGTTTTTACATCATGTGCTATGTCTATCCTTTGTTTTGACTGGCTGCTTTGTTTTGTCATATTGTAAAAAAAAGTAATAAGAACTATGGGAGTAATAAAACCCCAAACGTATAAATTTTGTTGTAAAAAAGAGAGGAAAGAAAAGTGCTCTAAAGGATACAACTGCAAGTGTGTTTAGGTGTGTTAAGATAGATGACCATATTACTAAGTTTTTGTTGGATCATTGAACACAACTGTTTGTAGTCTTACTGTTTGAATGTCCACTTTGTATTCTTTAATTCTGTAACTTGAACAACTATTTGTAAGATGACAATATGTAATCTATTAACTAGTGATTTCTTTCCGTTTTTTTTTGTAATTCTGTATTACTTGCACCCTTATATTGTTTTGTGTTTTTTTTCCTTTAAATAAAAAAAATAAAAGTATGGTATAATTATCCATGTTGATATGCAATGTTATAGAATTTCTTTGGACAATATGAGTTGCAAGGGGCTGCAAATTAATTTATGATCTTTTAAAAGAAGATCTGGGTGGGGTATGGGGTGGCTCAAAAATTGATTCTAATTGGTGTTTTGACTATTGGTTCTGCAGATTAGGTTTTTAGTTATTTACTATTTCTCTGTTTCATTTTTTAAAAAAATGATTTGGGCAAATGGCATATTTGATTCCACTCCAAATGTATTTAATCAAATATTTAAAATATGTTTACTCACTTGTATAATTGGATGATTTATGAAACACCTTACAACTAACAATTCCAGTTTTACCAAAAATATTAACAGTAAAGTATCCTTTAGCCAAGATGGTGCTTGAAAATCTGAATAATTTCCTTAAATACTGAACTAATGCTTGACTCTGAAGACAGAGTGACATCTGTAAGACTGAGGTTAAGGGACTTGGCTGTGGCTCAGGTAGACATGGATTTAAATCCTAGCTCTGCCACTCACAATCTGTCACAACAGGAAAGTTCCTTTCTGGATGGTAAAAGGGAATTAAAACACCACTAATTTAAGCCTACTACATTCTACATGGCTACACTCTTTTATCTTCTTTTCTTTCTCCTCTCCCTCCTCCTTTTCTCCTCCACCTTCTCTACTTCCTCTTCCTCTCCTCCTCTTTACTACTTGTCATGGTTTATGTCTGTGTCCCCCAGGCCTCATGAGTTTGCATTGTGTATTTGTGATGGTTCATTGTCTAGTGCTTGGATTGATGGTGTCAGTGTGTCACCCACATAGGGGTGGAGCCAGGATGTGATGTAATGGCAGGAAGAAGGTGTGTCTTGCTCTTTGCTGGTTTGGCTTGTTGTTTGCAGCCACCATGAATGGTGGCCCAGCCATGCGTGCCTGCCTTGGAGCCAATTGAGTGTGGACTGAAACCTCCCAAAACTGTAAAAAAGAAACCTTTCCTTTCCCAACTTTGGGCTTCAAGTATTTGTCTCAGCAATGAGTAAAAAGTAGTAAGATACTACTAGAAAGCAAACTCAGAACCTCACGCTTGCCAGGCACACACTATGTCACTGAACTACACTGCTGGTCTGGGTATATTCTTTTATTAGATTATTTGATTACATTTCCCCCAACACTCAATCCCACCATGGACTGAAGCTCTATGAGGTTAGGAACAGCCACAGCTATCTTCTTTGCCATTCTATTCTCAGTGCCTAGCTGCTGGTTGGCACTCAGCACTTACTGAATGAATGAATCCATAGAGAAGTAATTTTATGTAGCAGATTCATCAAGATCATGCATAAAGAGTACATAATTTGGTACATAGTAGGAAGTAAGTAAATATAGCCTCCTCTCACTAAAAACAAAAATAAAACCTCTAAAAAACCCCCAAACTTCATATTATGCAGAAACAACTGTTTAGATACTAACTTTTGAAGATAATTTAGGCTCCTGGAATAAACCACAGGCAATTTGAGTCATTTAAAATAAAAGTTTACTTTTCTCTCGAGTGGCATTTGTAGTGAGAGTTGGGCTCATGAAGGGTCCATGATTTGCATAAGGTAAGAGAGAAAAATTAGGCACAACTGTCCCCAGGTCTCTGTTCTTAAACATTTGCTAAAGAGACTCATCTTATAGATTAGAGATTGAGAACCAGAGACAGCAGAAGATTGCATCAGGTCACTGACCTAGTTACTTTTTAATTGCTGAGACAAAATGCATGACACCCATAAATTAAAAGAGGAAATGTATTTTGGCACACAGTTTGTAGAGGTATCAGTCCATAGTCTTCTGGCTCCAAGGCAGAGTAGCATGGCAGAACGGCAACCAAGTTGAGAAACAGTCCATGGCAGATCAGGCAGAAGGTATTCCAGCAAAGCAGGCCTCTCTTTGTCTTTTATCCCACTGAGGCTATAAGCCTTTTGGATGGTGCTACTCTTACTCAGGATAGGTCTTCCCATTATCTATGCCCAGAAACTATGCTAAACCAATCAGAAGACTAATTTAGTACTACACCCCTTTAATCCCAGTACAACCTAGATTCAGACAGTTCCAAAAAGCTCCACTTATAATAAATGAGAATTTAGAAGGACACCTAGATACAGACCACGACAGACAGAAGTTTGGCAATGGAATGCTCAACTCAGACTATGAAACCTTTTACAAACTAAAGTACTTACTCCTGCATCCTAACTTCTTGTCAAGAAGCAACAGCCTAGGATCTCAGTGTTTCTGGGCTCTGTCTCTGCCTTTCTGCGAACCTACTTGGGTCCTAAACAACCAAAGCATTTAAGGATCAGAAGGCTTGGTGTCTTCAATTCATTTTTGTTGTTGTTGTTGGTCGCTAACTTATTCCAAGGTTCTAATTTATGGTTAGCACATAGTTTATGCTTAATAAATATTAATTTAACATATGCATAAACAAATGAGTGGAGCATATATCAATATATTGTGACATTATGCGGTATATAGTTAACATTGCCTTTTCCTCATGATGCAATAAATCAGGTATCTTTGTACTTGCAGAAATACAAGAGAAGACATATACAAAGGCATTTATTGTAATTGTCCATTTTGACAATGATGGCAAAGGGGAGGAGGCCACAGCTGGAGAAGACAGCCCTAGGGTGGAGCACATTCAGCAAGTGGTATCTCTGCATTTTCCCCCTTGTCCCTGCACTTGATGCCCAGATGTCCTGAGCTGAGTCAGCCTAGATGCTGTGAGAGCCCATGGGAATGACATCTGCTTGACCTAACGCACATCTGTCCTCTTTCCATTCCTGAGAGTGGTACAGAGGGCGGGAGGAAAGGAAGGAGACAGAGAAAGAATTATGGATAATGAGGGTCAAGCTGCAAAGACCCAATGAAGGCAGGAGAACAAGGAGAAAGATAGGACTCAGTGAAGTCTTTTCAGGGAATTTCTGGTTCTGTTCATTTAAGAGGGACAGAATGCAGACATGGACTCCTCAGCAGCCCACCAGTGGCCACTGCCTATCACTGTGCCAGATGGCAGCCCTTACCAGCCTACTGCCTCTGAGCCTTGTTTATGGGTCTGAAATCTGGAGCTACGAGGAGTCCCTGCTGGGAAAGCTGTGGAAGAAGCATCCATCTAAAGCCCAGACTTGGCTTCCAGCCACTGCAGCAGGACAGGGACAGCAAGAGGGCAGAGAGTGATGACAGTGTGACAGTACTGTAGCTTTCTTACACTTTAGGGTGGGGTCTTGTTCTGCCAGCAGCAGAGAGATTCTTTCCTGCCACTTAAGGACTGAAGTTCTGGCCTTCTCTCTGGCCTCTATAGACAAAATTTAAACTCCTCTTTCCCACGAGAAAATTTCCTAAAACTGCTTTGAGTTCAGCTTTAGATGCTACTGAGGCTGCCAATTTTTAGGAACTGACTATATGGGAATATTGCGAGGAATACTTTATTTGATCCCATAATATGCTATGAGGTAGGCACTTCTGTTTGCCAGATGCAGGAACTAAGGCTCAGGAGGATAAAGAAACTTGGTCATAATCCTATTTCTGTGTGTAGCAGAGTCCTACATCTCTTGCTGTATTTTTTGGTCACTGCACTGCTCTTCCCTTCTCACCCTACTTTACAGATAAAGACACTGAGGCTTCTCAGATGAAAACTGCCAAATGAGGATTTGAAGTCTTCTATCTTGAGTACCTCTGTTCCTGTTCCCCATGCATGGGATGGGGTCTTTCGGAAACAAAGTCTTCTTCCATAAGCCTTGGATTGGGTTGATGGCTTCTTATGAAATAACGAAAATTCCCAATAAAAATGTACACTTCAAATGGTTTAGATAACCTAGGTACCCATAAATAGATAAATGAATAAGGCAAATGTGGTGCATACACACAATGGGGTACTGTTCTGCCACAGAAGGATGAAAGCCTGTGATTTATAACAGCCTGGTTGGACCTGGAGTTAAGGTGAAGTAAAATAAGCCAGACACAGAAAGATATGATCTCACTCATAAGTGAAATCTAGGAAGCAGAGCAGTGATCATCAGAGGCTGGGCATGGTAGGGGGAAGGAGAGCTGGGGAGAGATTGCCTAATGGATAGTCACTGCCAGATGGCATGAATCTGGTGTTCTGATGTTCCATGATATAAGAGGGTGAATCCAGTCAGCAATGTAGTACCCAATTCAGAACAGCAGAAGGGAGGATTTGAATGCTCTCCTCATAAAGAAATGAAAAATCTTTGATATGATGGATGAGCTATCCAAAATTAACTGTTACACTGTTTATAAAGGTGATAGCACATCACACTGGGCTCCATAAAGGTGCAATTATTACGTGTGGATTAAAAATAAATGAAAAAGTCATTATAATGATGGGTGTGATTTTATATATATCTTTCCACTAAAACAATTAAAAGAGAAAGTCATCAAAAGGCAGCCCCTAGGGAGCAGGTGGTGTATCGTCATGTAGTCATCGTACTATTTTTGTGACTCAGCTTCTCTTTTTCTCCACAGATCTTTCTTGCCAACTGTGTCTTCAGCTTCTCCTTTTTTCACTGTCTCTATGTCTATGTCTATGTCTATCCTTATTTCTCTCTACAACTTCATATTTGTGCCTCTAGTCAAACTTCCTAAGGGAAAAGACCAGATGTGATGGCATGCTACTTTGGGCCCCAGGAAGCTGTTCTCAAGAGCTAGCTGCAGGAGTTTTGGCAGAGAGCTTTTAGCATCAGCACAGTGGAGGAGTGGGCACAATGGGATGCAGAGCAACAACGCTTTCTCAGGAAGAGGTGCTTTGGAAGTGGGGGGGGGGATGAATACTAGGTTGTTCCTTCAATGCAACCTGGTCAAATATTTATGCCTTCATATTGACTCATCATTGGATGTGAGATAAAGTTGGGCAAGGTGGTTGCTTTTCATCCTGGAAGACTGAGGACCGGTCAGCTGAGGTCCATTAGATCCCAGTACTCCAAGAAACGGGGGGCTATGTCAGTCCCCATTCCTTGGATTCTAATAACCCTAAGAATCTAGGGTTAGTTCTGAGTGTGCCCCACAGCACCCTCTGGAGGTGGAATGAGTCTAGTCGCTCACAAGGTCACCTCCCTGTTCCTGTTTCTCTTGTCTTATCTCATGGGCATTCTTGGTTCCATGAGGTGTAGCTTGGTTTCAAGGTTTATGACCAGGGGGGTGGTGACCACACACAGGAGTGGCCTGAAGCTTTGTGCAGGTAGGCCTGGAGGTTTAAAAATAAAGCTGTCAAGCACTTTGCATTCTTTGGCTCTCCAGCTTTCTGGAGTCCAGGAAAATTCTGTGCTTTGTGAGTTTTCTATGCAAGGGCAATTTTTAAGGGCACATATCTAAAGAGATTTTGGTGCCTGTCTTCAAATAGCATTATCACTTCCTCTGTTCCCAGAAATTTCTTTGCTACATTGTTCAACCTCAGAGGATCAGCAGAGGGACACAGAAGTGTCTCAACGATACAGAGGTGGGTATTTAAAGGTGGCATCACATTCCCTCCTGGACTAGGTCAGTCCTTTTGTGTCAGGCAAGCTGCCACTTATGCTTCTCTAACTCTTTTGAAGTTTTCCTGTGAACGATGATTTTTTTTTTTTTGTCTACTAAGTTGAGGTCTCTTTCCTCTCCAGCAATTCTCATGCTGAAGGTAAAACTGAGATGGAAACACACTGATGCTACATGGTACCAATATAGCACCGTCAGTCAACCCCCCCGCCCCACAGCACTGAAGATGTGCCAGGGCTCCCATCCTTTCCTTCCCCTTAATTGATTTCCAAATTCAGCCTCCCAGGATGGTGCCTTGGCTGGCTTTCCAAGTTCAGCCTCCCAACCTTAATTTAATGCTTCCAGGGTGGTGAGAACTTATGTTTCCCACCTACTAGCTGGCATCTGGCTGGTTTTATCATCCTGAGGAATTTAGTTTTATTAATTCTGAACCTTTGCATATTGCATTTGAGTTGTCAAAAGTCATGTACATTCATACTGTTCTCACTCTTTTTGAAAGAGTCCCTCACCTACTCCAGGACAATGCTGGTACTTAGAGAAATCCAACTGGGGCCCATATCAAGATTATCAGCCACAGAATTTTCCTTATTAAATTCAGGATTCAAAGAGGCCTGGCTGGGAATTGGTGGTGGATGCTAAAAGTAGATGGGATGATTCAGAATGTACTCAGCTTTGCCCAGGCAACCTGGTGTGAGATCTTAGAGGAGAACTTTCTCACAGTCCAAGATTGAACCAGAGAGATTATTCGTAGAGCAGATACCTTTCTGACCCTGAGAAGGAAATGCATATGATTGGTTTTTCACAGTTCTGCTACATATAGATATAAGATATTCTTTGTTGTATTCAAATAGAGACAAGAGGTTATAATAACCCAAGGAACCTAACTAGGGTTAGATCTTGACAGTACAAGCCAAGGTAGGATGATCAATGCTAAAATGCATTTTATCTTCCATTTCATAATATCATTTCTCTTCTTTCTCACCAATTTTGGTTATTTCCTAAGAGTGACCTGAGTGACTTCAGGTAAGTTGAAAATCCTGCGTCTCACTAGGTTGGTGCAATGGAAGCCATTTTACAGGCAAATCTCCAGGTGATACAGCATAGCTTTGTCCTATTCCCACTGGAGCCTGTGTGCTTCCATGAGTCCTGCAGGGGTGTATCATGTGTGCTGGAAACTATCTCTCTCTGGTTTTCTCATCCAAATCTTTTATTCTGAAATGGGCTCCCTGAAAACTATTGGAGGCACAAGCTCTCTACAGCTGCAGACTTCTGGAACAGCTCTGATCCCCTGTATTCCAGTGCATGAATACCTTGGATTCTTTTGTATGTGCCATGGTTCCTTCAGTGTGCTATGGTTATGCCTTTCTGTTGCACTGGAAGAACAACTCTCTGCTCAGCCTGGTGGCATTCAACCTGGTCATCAGACTCTCAAAATAGCTGTGTATAGACTGTCTCAGCCAAGCACCAATTTCTGTCCTCCTATTAAGGGGCCAGCTACTGAGACAGAGAAGTCTAGCTTCTCATGTCTTGAAGCTCATAAAAACTCATACCAAATGCATCATAGGATCTCTAGATTTTTTTCTCCTTGTGTGCAAGGCTCAGAAGACTTAGAAATGGGAGGTAGCTGGGTGTACAGGTATATGCCTATAATCCCAAGCCCCTGGGAAGCCAAGGTAGGATGACTAAAAGTGCAAGCTCAGAATGGCAATTCAGAGACTTTGTGAGACACTGTCCTAAACAATAACAAAGGGCTAGGGATGTAGTTCAGTGCGAAGACTCTAGGTTTAATCCTTATTATGGCAAAGAAGAAAAGAAAAGCAAAAGAAGGAAAGAAGAAAGGGAGAGACAGAAGAGAAGGGATGGAAAGAGAAGACATTGTGTTATTTAATTTTCAGTTACTGTGATAAAATACCTGGGAAAATCAACTTAATGGAGGAAAGATATTGGCTCATAGTTTCTGAAGTTGTAGCCCATGATCCCTTGGGCTCATTGTTTTGGGTATGAGGCTGAACATTATGGTGGGGATCATGTGGTGGGATGATCTTGTTCTCATGGTAACCAGAAGGGAGGGAGGGAGGAAAAGAGGGAGGGAGGGAGGGAGAGAGGGAGGGAGGGAGGGAGGGAAGGAAAGAGACAGAGAAAGAGAGAGAGAGAGAGAGAGAGAGAGAGAGAGAGAGGACAGAAATACAGAGAGAGAGACAGAGACACACAGACAGAGACAGAGACACACAGACACATACAGGGAGGGAGGGAGGGAGAAAGAAACCAGGAAGAGTCTACAGCACAGCTACATATAGTCTCCAGGGTCATAGCCTTTGACCCACTGTCTCCAACTAAGCCTCATCCCTTGTTTCCATCACCTCCCAGCAATGCCATCAGATGATGAATTCATTAATGGATTAATCTACATTTGAAGTTCAAGTCCTCATAATCCAGTCAATTTCCAGAAGGCCAATCTTTGAACATTGTTGTACTGGGGACTAAAGCTCCAAACATGAACTTTGGGGGCACTTCTGATGCAAACCACAATAAAAGGCACAAGAAGAGGATTCATCATGAAACAGGTGCTAGAAAACAGCACCCATCAATCAAGCATTCCAAGCTGTGCTTTCATAGATGTTGTATAAGCTGCTTGTGATCGAAGGAACAGAGTGAGTTCATGCCAAATCAACAGCAGCAAAAATAATGACATCATGGACAATAATAAAATAATCAAGCAGCAACAGATGGAAAGGAAGCATTCCAGTTACACCAGAGAACAGTCAGTGACACAAACTGGGGTCCTAGCTAGTCAAACCAAATCCAGTCCTCCTAGGCAAAAGGTAGCAAGAGGACTATCATCAGTCAGGAAAATGTGACAGTTAATCCTACTGTTCAGAAGAACACTCCTTTTGGCAGCTGATGGTGGGGGTGGCAATTTATAAGCATGACCCTTCACTCACCATCAGAGAGGCTTGTTTGTTCAGTGATGCCAATAAATCGGAATCAGATGAAATTATCTTTTGCTTGTTGGTTTCCTTTATTAATGGAACCTTTTAGAGATCTGTTTATACTTTCTAGTTGCACAAAATCACAATACTTCATATAAAAGGAGCAGATGGTACTGAAAGCACTGAATTGCATCTCGTGTAAATGGTGCTAACAAAGCCTTGTCTTGGATGTAAAGAAACTTGAATCTAATTGCGGGTCTGGTTGCTCCAATTCTGTGTAAGTATGTGTTTCTTTGTCTGTGTTTTCCCTCCTCAAATTGAATACTTCTCTTTGAACGCCTGTCAAATACCTCCTCTGGGAAGCTAAATGGAGTAACCAATACCAAGATTTAATCCTGTTATTTTATAGAAGTGGTATCTTTAAGATTCTGAGGGCCTCTCAATCTACAGCTCCATGTTAAGGTGCCATATTTGGTGTCACATGCTCTACCCACCTGGCTACAGGTGATGGGGAGTGACTGGGGCTGGAGCCATAAGTAGCTAGTGAGGCAGTCTCAAATGAGAATCCTCCCTCCATCCAGGATGATGATCTATTACTCCAGAGACATTCTCTTTCTGCAAACTTTGAATGTGAGGCAGGCTCATAGGGATTATGATATGAGTTTACACAAGGAGGAATCTCATCTGTTTTCTATCTTGGTTCACTAACATTGCTTATTATAATACCCAGTGCATATAGGCAATGAATACTTGAATAAATCAGACACAAGGTCTTCTGGTCAAAGGAGGTAAAAACTATGAATCTGTGTCTACTTTAGATCTTGCCTTTTCTGCCAGCTGCCTGGTTCTTCCTCTCTGCTGCTTTTTAAATGTTGTTATTAGTTTAAGCAGACTGTTTTTACGAGAAACTTCAGTAAACTTTCATTAAAAACAGTAATACGGGACAGAAGGGACAGAGATTTCCCATATCCTCCCATCCTATACATGTATAGCTTCTCATGTATTAACAATTCCCACAGAGGGGAACATCTGTTATGATAGATATCTTAGTTACTTTTTACTCGTTGCTGAGACAAAATACCTGAAGCCCAAGGCTGGGAAAGGAAAGATTTATTTCTTACAGTTTTTGGAGGTTTCAGTCCATACTCAGTTGGCTCCAAGATGGGCAGGCATGGCTGGGCTGCAGTTCATGGCGGCCACCAACAGCAAACTCAAACCAGCAAAGAGAAAAACACACCTTCTTCCTGCCATTACATCACATCCTGGCTCCACCCCTATGTGGGTGGAGCACTGACACCATCAATCCAAGCACTATACAATGAACCATCACATATGAACAATGCAAACTCATGAGGCCTGGGGGACACAAACATAAACTATGACAATAGACAAATCTGTCAACACATCATTACCCCCCAAAATTCAAGTTACAATAGAGACCCTTCTTTGTGTTGTACATCCCATGGGTTTTGACAGGTGCACAGTGTTACATGTCCACCATGACAGTGTCATGTAGAGTAGCTTTTCCATCCCTAAAATTTTCTCTGCTCTGTGGATTCATTTTTTCCCACTGATCTTCTTACTGTCTTTGTGGTTTAGTCTTTTCCTGAACATTGTATGGTTGGACTCATACAGAGCATAGCTTTTCCAGATTGATTTCTTGCATTTAGTCAGATGCATGTAAGGTTCCTCTGTGTCTTTTTATGACTTGATAGTTCACTTTTTTTAAAGCTCTAATATTACATTCTCTGAATACAGTACAGTTTTAAAAAACTTAATTCATCTCCTGAAGGACATCTTGGTAGCTTCAAAATTTTGATGATTATAATGTTGATGATTATAAACACCCACTTACATGTTTTTATGCAGAGATAAGTTTTGAAATCATTCAAATGAACACAAAGGAGAGCAATCACTGGATGGTATGGTATGGTATGGTATGGTATGGTATGGTATGGTATAGTATGGTATGGTATGATAGGTTTTATTTTGTAAGAAACCTCTGAACTATCTCCCTAAGTAACTGCACCAACTGTATCCCCAGCAGCAATCACTGAGAGTTCCTGGTGTTCCACATCTTCATCAGCATTTGATGTTGCCAAGGTTTTGAATTTCAGCCATTCTAGTAGGTGGAAGGTGTTATTGTATTTACATGCAATTCCCTGCCAACATACGATACTGAACATATTTTCAATTGTTCATTTGCTACCTGTGTATCTTTGATGAGGCATCTGTTCAGCTCTTGTGCCCATTTTTGATTGGGTAGTTTGTCTTCTTTTTGTTGAGCTTTAAGAATTCTTTGTATACTTCAGATGCTAGACTTCTATCACTGTGTCTTTTGCAAATATTTCCTAGCAGTCTGTGGTTGGTCTTTTCATGCTCTTGGTCCTCCCACCCCTTTCAATGACTCTTTAACTTGAAAGCAGTGTGGGGCAGTGTCTATGTGTGCAGGTTGTGGAGGCCTCTGAGTATGAGTCCTGATTTTGCCACTAGCTCATGCCACTCTGACATTCAATTTCCTCATCTGTGAAATGGAGACAATAACCATGCCCCTCTGTAGAGCTGACATGAGGAGTTAGAATTCCCCTAGTGTACTATTAATAAACACTGCATAAGCAGCAGTTGTTATTACTGGCATCACCTTTTTGGGCATAACTTTGACTCAGTCATCTTCTACCACTCCCTCCTCTGTTCCTTCCATTCAACACACTGACCTCTACTCTCGCTTTCTGCCTCCAGTCATCACTGATGGAATCCTAGACTGATTTAATCTCCTGCCTACAACACAGAGCTGTGGCAGCACTGTGAATAGAGCTGCAACAAACACGGACATGCAAGTCAGACTTTACCTTTGAAGTGCTCATCATCCCATAATGATGCTTGGCTACTGTGGCATCTGGTCACCTCCATCTGTAAGGTGGTAGTTGTTAATGCAGGAATTTCTGCTTCTCTCTATTGGATCTGCTCACCTCCATCTTTAAGATGATAGTTGTTAACACAGGGATTTCTGCTTTTTCTCTTGATTTGATCTATGGCTAGAATACCTCTCCCATCTTGGACCATCTCTTGCTATGCCAAGTCATTGTGACCAGTGAATTCATTGGGGAGTAACACCTGTCACTTGGCTTATTCTGTAATCTTCCAGGGATCTTTTCTCTTTCACTGGCTTGGCAGCTGACAATGTTTGAGATGCACATTCTCTGTTAGTCTGTACTAAATTGATCAAGTCTAGCTGAGTGTCTTCTACCAAAACATGAGAGAGAGAAAGAAATAGTTTTTTTAAATTAGTGAACTTTGAACCTATTGACGTTTTAGCTTCAACTACCCTGTCCTGTTTTGATACCCTCATCCTGTGCACTATAGACACTGCTGCCTGTCTATTGAGATCAAATAAACCTTTAAATTCCTGGAATTGGAATATCTTAACAGACTAAATACTTAGCCTTGGCAAACATGTCAGGAAGGAAGTAAATGTTGCTATATTTAGAATATGAAACAAATGTACTGTTTGGGAGTATTCAGACAGATGAACATGCCCCAAAACATCTATTTCCTGGTTAAAAACTTTAATACAGCATAAAAATTGACTGTTTCCTTTGGCATGTCATGGAGTGTGTTTGCATGTGTGCCTGCATGTATACACACAGGGACGTAGTATAGCTGAGAGCTTTTGGTTGCAGGAAACAGAACATTTGATTGAATTCACAGAAGTCAGAGTTCAAACTATGACATGATGAAGGAAAGACAAAGACCCAGATCTTTGGCTTCCATGTCACCTCTTGTTAATTTGAGTCCGACGTGGTTTTGTAACATTATGAAGAGTGTTTTCACATTCTCGCTCATCGTCACAATTGACAAAATTTTCACAGACTTGTGTATCAATTCCTTATTGAATTTTCTCTATGTTATCATCATTGATTTTATTTCCTCACTTTGTGTGATGATATATTTTATTCTCTTGGACAATATTTCTCCTGATTATGATACAAATGTTGATTTTTGTATTTCTGTCATTTTTGTTTTGTATTTCTTCAAGATATCTATAGAGTGGTCTTAGGAGTTGAGTTGGAAGGGAGGCTTGGAGCAAAGGGACATTTCTACAGTATTTTACCTAATAAATGAGAAAATGTCAGCTGTCTGTATTAAGGGACCGAGAGATGCAGATGGCAATTATGGAGAATAAAGTATTGCTCACTCCAAAACTACCCTGTGTTGTCATGACTTACGACATTCTAAAGAATTTTCTGACAGGAATGTCTCTGAGGTTTCTTTGTTCCTGCTTTTGAACAAGACTCACACAGTCTTGCCTTGATGTTGTTGTAATTGGCAGAGTGAATAATGGATTCAGTGTTTGGTGCTGTGTTCTTGTGAAGATTATACAAGATTATATTTTGTGTTGGGTATGGTGATCCATGACCATAATCCTAGCACTATGGGAAACAGTAGAATCACAAGTTCAAACTCAGCTTAGACAATTTAGCAACGTAGTGAAATCCTGTCTAAAAAAATGGGGGGTAAGGATGGAGTTTAGTGAGAAAGTCCTGGGTTCAATACCCAGTAATGAAAAAGATACAAGATTACATATTAGAATGACTGTCATGGAGTAAATGCCCAAGGAACAATGATTTCTTTTTCTGGCATTGATGGAGAGGCTGCATAGCCTAGTGGTTAACTACACACTTTGAAGTCACATGGCTGGACTGAAATGCTAAATCCTGCCTCTTGTCAGCATTTTATAAACTGGGGGAAGATTACATGGTCTCCCTTGCTATGTCTGTGTAAAGAAAATAAAGCAACATCTGATGTATTGTGAAAATTAAATGAGATATTTTATATACAACACTTAATATGTTGTAAACATTCAAGAAATTGTATTATTTCCCCCCTTTCATTAGTGGGTATAGTTTCTCTTGTGTTTCAGTCTTGTGTTTCTAATAAAACCCCACAATCTTTGACTTTAAATTCCTTGGAACTATATGTTTTGGAATTCAGAGTGCTATGAAAACTGGAAAGGCAATGTGAATAGATCTACAACATTCCACTCTGCGCTGTCCATGGTAGCACTCCATAGTCATCCCATTTCTGCAGTGAAATACATGTGTGCTTGTGCCGAGGTGGATGAGCCTCATGTCAGTGCAGGTCAAATTTTGCTGCCAAACTTAATCTAAAAAAACTTTTCTAGAGTTTCTCAGCTCATGACTTGTGCAATCATTAAAAATTCTCTGATGCTGTGCTTTAAAGTTATTTATAGTGCCTGCTTTTAGGTTAAGCTGGACTTCCCCTACATGTCAGTGTCTTTGAAGACTTTGAACTCTGAGCTCTGTTCCTTAGACTCTTGTCTTACATCTCTTTCTCATCTGTTTTTTGTCCTGTTCTGAATTTTTTCTATCTTCCTTTGGAGTTCACACACCACGGCATAAAGCCTGGTTTCATTTTCTTTAGTTTTTCCCTTCTCTTATATTCTCGTGAGTTCTCATGTCCCCTCCTCTCCACCTGTGTGATCTCAGATGAAAACTGGCTCCCACACTGAGGGCTCCCTGCCTGTATTCCTGTGAAAGCCCACGTGATTCTTTCTTTCTACCCTCTGCTCATGGGTGGTGGCCCTTGGCTCTCACCTTTACTACCATACCATCATCTTCCTCCTTTAATTCTTCCATCTCCTCCATATATCCCTTTGCAATGCCAATAATATCATTATGATAATTTATTGAGCTCTGTGTTACAATTTCTCTCATTGCTGAGACAAAATACCTAACCTCCAAAAAAATCAAAAGGTTTATTTAGCTCACAGTTTGTGAAAGTTTCAGTCCGTAATCCACTGGCTTCAAGGCAGGGTAACGTGTGGCAGAGGGCAACAGTTCATAGCATCAGAAGACAGCCAAAGCAGGAAGAGCAAAGGGGCAAAAGGGAGGAGCAAGAGAGCAAGCCTCCTTGTGTGGGGGGCTTATATTGCATGCAGGCTACCTGCCCCAGGGCGGATGTTGCACTCACCAGTTGCAGTGCTAGGTGATGAGCCAATCACAGACTCTAGATTCAGCTACCTCCCAAAGCCTGCTCCTGATGACCGCAGGAGGCTTTGGGGATATGTTCAGACACAAAAAATAACAAGCTCTTACTGTGTACCAAGCACTTCACATGGATCATTTAATTTTATCCTTTCAAAATACCATGAGGCAGGGTAGGGACTGTCTTAATCCTCATAGTTCAGACAAATAAATTTAGCTAAGACATAAAGCAACTCTCTCAAGATTACACAGTCAGTAGCAGAAATGGAATTCAATCCTCTTTTGCCTGACAGCTTTGTTTTTGACCCTTGTTGCTTTAAACTAATAGCTTGTGATGTCAGCCATTAAAATTTTATTTCTTCTACTATAGTGGATATTATCAGCCCAGTTACTTTATCTTTTCTTACTAGTTTCTTATAGACTTTTAAATCTGTTTCACCTCTGCCTGATTCTTTTTCTGTGTGCCATTTTCTCAGGTGGTTGGTATAGATTTTCCCTTTTCTGTGGCTGACCTTGTCTTTTCCTGATGGTACAGTGGCATCATTTCAGAATCTCTACATACTTATGGTAGACTAGGATAAACCCTGGTTCTGAACATTCTGGTTCTCATGAACACTAATGTACCCTGGGAATAGGTCCTGGGCAAAAGAAATAGCATCTGCTTCTATCGTTATTGCATAGTTGATTCAGAATACATCTTTCAGAGCCATATTTTGGCAAAATAACTTCATGAATCTTTCAGTTATCTGTGAATAATCAAATCTATGTGTCTGATTTTAATTAAGCCCGCTCTGCTAGAGCAATCCATCCCCTATATATTAGTTCAATGTGACATGAATGGAGACCTTTTACTCATCAGAGACAGAAGTAGCTCAGGAGAGTACCCTTGGCCAGTAATTCAGGGATCTGTGACGTTTCCATTTTGCAACTCTGTCATCTTAAATTTCTTTACTTCACAGCACTTGGAGGGGAGCAAGGATGTGCCATATTCACAGATTCTTAAACACAGAGTTTTCACTGTCATCTTTGTTTTCCAGATTCATTGAGGGGACTCACCCAAGGGATTGCGAGCTAGTAAGAGGTAGACTTAGGGTTAGCAACACTACTCTGTGTCTTCTTTGCCCTACAGTTTTTAGTCACTCTGATATTCTTTGTATGTTAATGATTCTTTGCTTGATTCATTTATTCACAGCAAGGTTTTGGAATTCCTTTTTCTTTTCCTGCTAATTCCATTAAACATTCTAGGAAGGATCAGATAATGTCAGCTTGGACTACACGTCCATCCGTTCTCAAAGTAGCCACCACATCAAGGACAATGCAGGGTTTTTAGTGGTCAGATCTGCGTCAGGTGTCTAAATGTGTCATGAGATATTTTCGATCCTACTATATGTGACAGGTGCTCTCCCTAGTAAGTCCAAGGTGCTGAAACTAACCAAACCAAACCAAAGCAAAGCAAACCAAACCAAACCAATCAAAATGACAGACAATGTCAGGCAGGAAAAATAAGATGATGTTCACTGGAGTTGCAAAACAGAATAACAAATGATATGTAAGATAGAATTAGTGACTCAGGAAATAAATTAATGAAGAAATGAAGGACAAAGGCTGCTTCTCTGGTGGGCAATGAAAGAATCCCCCTAAACTGGAAGAAGAAACCGAGGACAAGTTCATGGCACCCTGGAGATAAGCTTTGCCTGTTGCATAGCTTTGAGGTGGGGTTCATGTTGGTAGAAATCTTCAAGCACTTAGAAACTTTCTGGTTCAGAACTGAGCGTGCTGTCCTTGTGAGTTTTTGATTTCTCTTAATTCCATGAGGGTGGGAGCAGCTTTCAGCTACCGGGCGGCATTACTTTACAAAGAGAAGGCAGTTGCTACCTCTCTACCCGAAGGCGTACTTAAATTTCTTAGGCTTCACCCTTTTCCTAAGAGAATACCTTCCCATTAGAGAAGCTGAAAAGCAATCAGGAGCCCCATCCTTGTGGCAAAGTGACTCCAGCAACACCAGAGTTCTTTATCACTGCCTGAGTCAATGAGATTTTGTCTATAGGCCTTTCTGCTTTATCTCCAGAGAGGGGTAAACTGCCTTTAAGTATTGCTGAAGAAGGCATAAGCCAGGGAAATTTGATTTGAGCAAGCAATTTGAATCAGGAAATATTCATATGAATAACTAAAGCAGCTGAATGATACAGGTTTGTGCTTTATAGATTTTTTTCAAATCTTGGAGCCTTCACAATATAAATTCTGCTGCAGCAGCTTGTGCTACCCCAGGCACTTGCTCTCTGCTTTTGTCTTACTTTAGTCCCATTAACTGCCAGACTGGTGTTTGGTAAATTGAAGTTATGTAGTTAATCTGTATCTTTGGTAAGAAAAAAATATACTAGATCCTTCAAACAGTGCTATATTACAAGGTCCTTTAAACAACAACTAATTTCAAACCAGGGAGGGCTTTAGTTCAACTTCATCAATGAGAGAATGAGGAAGTAGAGAGGTGAGTCACATACTGGAGGCCACCGAGACATTGGAAGTGTCAGGATTGACTTTATTGTAACAAATAAGCCCAAGTCCCAGAGGTGTAAGTTTTTCCTCGTTTTGCATCAGAGCTGCAGGTGGCCTATGGCTCTACTGTCTTTTCAAGGAACCTCTAGTCTCTTTTACTCTCTGGGGCATGATGCTATTATGGTCAATAATAGATTATCAAGGGGCAGAGCTAAACCTTGGGAGTAAGTTTTTAACTTCTGCTTGAGTATAGTATTTGTCACATCTGCTCAAAGTCCACTGACCAAAATAGGAATGCTGGCTGTGAAGCCCAGTGAAAATAGGGGAGAAATCATGCTCCATCCACTGGGAAGCTTGATGGGGATAGGAAGGGACAAATAAATGTGAAGAAATTATATAAACAAGGCATAGAAACCCTTGCGTTGATGGAATTACAAAGAAAAACGTAAGCTTTGGGAAAGCTTTGAAAGCTTCCTGAACCTACTTACTCTTTCAGTGATATTACTATGATTGAGCCATATTCACCCAAAGATACAATATCTTAGTGTCACCCAGGGTTCCTTCTTAATCTCTGCATGTCGTATCCAATGCTGTACCAACTCTTTATCACTACTTTCCAAATACGACTCAGAAAAAAAAAAAAGCAGTCTTTCGTGCCACTCTTGATTTCTCAGCTCTTCAGGGCTCTTTTTCTGCAACTCATGCTGTGCTCTGTGACCCAATCTATCTTCTTACTCCATCCCTAGGTCTTTCCCTGGCCTAAAGTCTTCCACTTATACATGGAATAAAATGTTGTTCCTCTTCATGTTATCTAACAGATTTGATTTCTGCTACTTCCTACCTGCACTGAGTCTTGGGTTCAGTATTTAACTATCTCAGCTAACCAGTTTGCATGTTAACTGGTTAACAGAGAGGCAGGATACAGGACATGTTCACGTCTCCACTACACTTAGCTAAGCAGCAAGAGCTAGGAGCTGGTTGCAGAGGCGAGGAGGGAAGGATGTCACTGTCACAGGCACTCCTTTGCTCTCAGGTTTTCAGGCTGGGACAGGAGTTGCACAGAGTCCTCCTGGGCCTTTAGCATAGAAGTGGCTGATTGTGGGATTTCTTAGGCTTCAGGCCAGCCAGTTTCTCTTTATTTATCTCTGTGCATCTATATAAAACTTATTTGTTCTGTTTTTCTTGGAGTATCCTGATGAGTACAGTGAGCCAAGGTGTCTGTCTTCCACTAGGCTGCGCTATATTTCTAATATTGAGAATAGTGCTCGATATATAGGGGGTACCCAAAAAGGATTTGTTGAATGGGACAATTGAAGTGATTTCCTTAAATCTATGATGACTAATGGCTTCTAGAAAACAGACAATCCAGAGTCTGCATCAATGGCTAATTAAACCATTCCAACCTGATGTTCAAAATATTGTATGCTACAGACCTTCCTTCTTTCTCCATTAATTGAACAGGCCCTGTCTTTTTTTCTCTTGTAGTCCATTGCTCTTCAAATATAATTAGCCCCTACATTTTGACAGTAAATGAGACTCCAATACTTTGATAAATGACCTGCTTCTGGGAAAGGAGTATTTGTGAATACAAAACCAAGTCTTCTGTCCCTTTTCTCCCACCTCTTTCTCTTCTTTCTATATGGGTTGCCCTTGGGCTATGCTATCACCTTTAGGAAGGCTGTGCTTGGTAAAAAAGTAAGAACCACAGAAATCACATTTATGGAACACTTAGTTTGTGGCAAATGGGTATATTGTGTGTGGCACAGTAATCCTGGAAAAATAGTTTTTAAAATTCTTATGTTCCAGCTGAATAAACTGAAGACCAGAAGGACTAAAGGATTTGTTAGGATCCCATTGTTGCTGGGATTCTGAATTGAGATGCAAACATCTTCCGGTTTGTCTGAGGCCTAGTCTGTCTTTTCCATGACTCTGCTGTCTCCCTTTGATAGTAGGTAGGATTTCCTGATCGAGAGCCTCTAAATGCCTCACTTATAATGGAATATATAGCACAGGGTCTCTCTTTTAGAAAGGAGCAGCACACTCCCTGTTGCTTCAGATTTGTTGTTTCATGGTTTGTTCTGGCCTTCTCATCAGTTTTCTGCTGGGGTGGTGATTATGCCCTGCATTTTGCAGGGGAAACTGAACATGTCATACATAGCTTGTAATTGTAGATCTGAGCATCAAATCTAGGAAAGTCTGACCATCAAGTCCACTCCATCATCCTTTATATGGATGGTTTAGCAGTTATATACCCTTTTTTTACTGACAAAGATTCATGTTTTTCCATCCATGATCTCATTTGATTTCCACACTAGGACTGACTTTCTCAGTTCTCCTAGAGCTTGGGATTGTAAGAAAGACTTTCTAAATTCATCTAGTTTCCCTAGTTTTGACCTAGAGAAGAATATCAAAGTCCTCAGAATTGTCTGTGGTGATCTCATGAGCATTAGAATGGCTACTACCAAATGAACAGAAAATAGTAAATATTAGAAAGAAGGCAGGGGAATTGGGGCTTTTGTGCCTTGTTGGTGGGAATGTGAAGTGGTACAACCACTAGGGAAACAGTGGAGAATTTCCTTACAAAATTAAAAGTAGTAATACATACGATCCAGGCACTCCACCTCTGAGTATATGTTCAAAAATGTTCAAAGCTAGATCTCAAAGAAATCTTAGCACTCTAATGTACACTGCAGTTCTATGCATAATAACCAAGATGTGAAGACAATAAATGAATAGATTAACAAATTGTGGGTTATATTTGTACAATGGAATATTAATTAGTCTTAAAAAGGAAAGAAATTCTGCCACATGTTTCAAAATATATAAAGCTGAAAGACTTTATGATAAGTGAAATAAACATATGGAGAAATGAAACATCAGTATGGTTCATGGAGTGCTCAAGGTCACTAGGGTATCAGGGATGGGGAGGAGTTTGAATCCCAAAAATTCTGGCCCTTGTTCCCATTAGTGAGGTAGATGAAGAAATACAGTTTTAAGATACTTGGAACTCAAAAGAGATAGAAAACTTTAATGCTTTTCCTATTTTTAAAATTGTTCTATCTCAATGAATTTCTAAAAACCAAAGTAAAAAGCACCACTGAATTGTCTGGCATTGATCCTGACCCCAGCCAATCAATGACTTCAAACCTGAGCTTTCTTGAAGGTTGCTAGACATGAATGATGTGCAACCCTTCATGCCATGGTACACTTTTAGCTCTCTCCTTCCCCAGCAGTAGATTTTTCTTTTTCAGAACCCCAGAGACTCCATAGGGTTTCTGCTTTAATTAAAACTTAAATTCACAAATCATCTCAAACTATCTCATAGGCAGCCAAATAGTCACAATCATTAGTGCATGGTTGGGGCTACTTTTGCTTTAATGCTTTTTGATACTGCTATATACCAATCTCACTACAAACCTTGCCCAGACAGCTTGCTTAAAAAGGTCTGCTTTCTATTGTAATAAAGAGGTCTGTATTCTACCTTCAAAATACATTGAAGTGTTCTGCTCTGTTCCTGTTCTGTACCCATTCCTATATTCTATAGCTTACTCATGCCCCAGTGGAAGGTTACCAGTCAATTGGCAAATGAACTCTTGTAGTAGTACAGGGTCAAGGTCATCATGAGGCACACAATGTTCCCTGGGAGCCCTCTCTGAGGCTTAGTATTGAGACAGACCCTTAGTCTGTGTCTTAGTCACTTTCTCATCACAGGAGCAAAATACCTGACACTCACAACTCAAAAGGAGAAGTTTTATTTTGGCTCATATTTTCTGTGTTGGTATGCTGGTTTCAAGGCAAAAAGGAATAGTGAAAGGATCTGGAAGAGGAAAGCAGCTCATCTCATGCCAAGAGGCAGAGAGAGGGAAGAAACTGAAGAGGGACCTACACCTTTTCAGGTTATGCTCCCAGTAAATTGTCTCTTCCTACATCCTAACACTACATTCTTCTATTCACTGATGAATTTTACACTTTTGTGACCAAATCACCTTCCAAAATCCTTGTCTTTGTGGTTTTCTTCAGCAGACATTCCACATTCTTGTCTTCTCTAACCTTCTGGGGTCTCTTTTGATTTTACTCTCACAGCTTTACACACTGCCCTCTCAGGGCTGCATTGTCTGATTTCTCAGGAGTTACTATGAAATCTGGGTGGAATCATCTGCCTTAGAAGAAACCAACTTTGGGTTGACCCTCAAATCTGGGTTGACCCTCAACTCATCATTGACCCAGCATTGCATACTGCATGCCCAGAAAATCAGCACCATGTGGATGATGTCAGAGTCTGCTGCCAACTTGTGCAGTAGTTTGACCCTCTTGGACCATGGCTGCAGAAGCCTCTGAGTGCCTGGATGACTATTCACTATGAGTGGAATCCTGGGGTATCAATTCTCTAGGCATTCATTCTTGAGCAAGATGCTCTTGGACTCCTAAAATGAAAGCTTTTCACACTTGAACTCAAATGGGTGGTGGGGTCTTTTGTATTTCTGAAATGTCTTCAAGGCACTTTCCTATTGTTCTGATGCAAAGTACTTCCTTTTACTGCTGATATTTTTAGAATTTTTCTTTTTAGCTGATATTTTGGCCCAAAATATCCTGGGCCAAAATTTTATAGGGCCTGACTTTACAGATGCTTCCTTTCTGGTTACCAGGGACTTCTTTTTCCAAATTATCCAGTTCTTTTTTTTGGTCCTACTTCTCATGGTTGATATGACTAAACGTTGCCAGCAGCACTCATGACAGCCTCAACATTGGGTTGCCTTGAAATTTCCTTCACCAGATTAATTGGTCTGTCAGCTGTAATCATAGACTCTTTAAGCATGAGCAAAATGAAGACAGATTTTCTTTGAGGGAGCAGAGCACATATGGTCTTGAGTCCAAATGCCAGTGGAGTACTTGTTTCAAATTGAAACTTCCTGAGTCTGCTTTTTACCTTCTGCATTTTTATTAGCATTCTGGTCTTTTGAGCACCAACCAGCATTTCCTATCAAGCTTGGTTTATAGCATTCTAGGGTTTCTCTAGCTGGCATCTCCAAAACTCCCTAAACATTTATCACAAACCACTTCCAAAGGCTTCTACACCATATGGTCAACTAATCATAGCAATGACCTCATGTTTGGTACTGAAATGTATTTTAGTAACTTTCTCACCACTCACACAGAATATCTGACACCTGTAACTTAAAGAAGCTTATTGTGGATCACATTTTTAGTCCAAAGTTGGTTTCTTCTAAGGCAGAAAGGCATGGGGAAGGGTCACACAATGGACAGCTTGGAAGTAGAATGGCAGCAAGGAAGCAAAAAAAAGAAGACAGGAGCTGAGGTGGGAGATAAACTTTTAGGTCCTGTTATAATGGAGACTTACTCTAGTGGTCCTGCAAATCTGCTCATGATTTATTCCTTGTGTAGTTTTGGACTCAGAAGACCCTGTAAGTCTCAGGATAAAATCCTGAGTAGTGTGGACAGAGTGGTCAAGTCAAAAGAAAGAGAAATAAACACTAAAGACTATTAGCTCTGAAGAGCTCTAGGCATGAGCAGCCCGTGAAGATCAATGGCAGATAAAAATCACACAGCAGAGTCTCTCAACAGTGTTAAGCATAAGCTGATAGCAGTTAATAGTGACAGAGACTAGAAGTCAGCAGAGTCTCCTGACAGCATCTGGCACAGGTTGGCACTAAGCAGTAGCAGCCAGAAATGGCAGAAACAGGCAGCTGGCTGTGTCAACTCATGGTATCCAGCATTATTTGGTGTCATTGAATGGCATCTTGGCCTCTGGCAGGGTCTCATTTTGCAGTTTGAATTGAGCAAAAGAACCCTTAAGTGATTGACAACAGATTCATCCAACAAGGACACGTTGAGCTTCTTGTGGGCTTTACCTGTACTGCATCACGGGCTTTAATGATAAAAATAAATTCAGCTCTGCAGTCAATAATCACCTTGTCTGGAAAGGGAAGTAGATAGGTCAATAGGACCAACAATGTGGTAAAGGGGCTAGAGTAAAGATACACGTACTATAAAGTATAACTTTTGAGATGAGCAATTATCTTAGCTGGGGGTCCAAATGGTATTTCTAGAGCAAATCTTTTCTTAAAAGTCTTGGAAACCGGGTAATTATAATTGTCACTGGATAACTACTGTGACATTTATAACAATTTACTCCCACAACTTAGTGGCTTAAAAATAATTTTATTTTTATTTATTTATGCTTGGTACCAGGAATTGAACTCAGGGCCTCGATGCTTACCAGGCAGGTGCTGTGTTACTAAGCTATATCCCTGACTTAAAAGAACTACTTTAATGCATTTATCCATTCTGTGGGTCAAGGCATTGCATAGAAAATACTGAGCAACTTTTCTGAACCCTCAGCTAGGAAGATTGGTAAGAGTGCTAATGGCTGGAGCCTGGAAGCTCGTTCACTCACTGCATCTGTCATTTGGCTTCAGTGAGTTAAAGGATGGGCATTAGTGGACAGTCAACTGAAGATCCTAGGTGGTTTCTCTCGGATCCTTTCTCAAGATCCTTGAGCTTTCTCTAACAGGGCAAAAAAGTCCTATTTTAATTAATCAATTAATTTTTTGAGACAGAGTCTCATTGTGTAGTTCATGCTCACTATGAATTCACTATATAGTCCAGGCTGGTCTTGAACTCTTGACAATCCTCCTGCCTCTGCCTCCCAAATGCTGCATTTATAGCCATGCACCACCATGCCCAGTTGCAATCCTATTTTAAAACCACCATGCTATCCTTATTGCCATGTTCAGAGGTCTGAATTTCTCTGAACCTGTAGCAGAGAATGAAATTCCACCTTGAGAAATCTCTCCAGGTGTATTTACACCAAAAGCCTACTTCAATTAATCAATTCTAATGCTCCAATTACTCAGCTTATATTTTCAGACACTCTAATAAGCACCACGAATGAATAGGAATTAGACTGATAGTGCGTCACCCTCCACTATTAGAAAGACCACACTTAGTTCCTTAAGCAGCCTTTACTTTTTGAAATGAACTTCTCTCTCACTTCTGTTTAGCACAGAAATAGTCCCTTTTGGGGATGGGTGGAGTGGGAACAAGTGGGAAAGATTTGATAAAAATGTCTCAGTTGTAGTAAAGGTACACATTCAATGAAGACAAGAGCCTGTTTGGTTTGGGTTCTTTTCATGTTAGGAAAAGGCCTGGGTTTCTATCTAGGCTCTGGTACTAAACAGCCTGGGCTTTATTTTACTCATCTGTGTAGTGGGAAGGTTGGGTTTGACATTCTGGGAATTTTATAGCTCCAAAACTGTCTGTGATTATAGGAATATTTCCAAGAAAAATTTTCTAGGCTCTGTATCCAGAGAGAAATTGCCCTGTAATAATCATATCATTTGAATAGCTCTTGCACTTCCAGTAAACTTTTTCACTTCTCATAAACATGTCTTTTACTTTGTATTTGCATAAATACATACACTTTCAGATAATGTTATTGTGCTATGTATTTTCTTCTCCCTCTACCACTATAATATATGTTAAAAAATTCCCATATCATAAAGTTAAGCTTGATACTTTTCCCTTAGTATGTAATAGTCTGTAAACATAAATTATTGAAGTAGAGCCCTTTGATGTAAATTTAGGTTTTTTTGTTTTTATATTAGCAATGCTGCAAAAAATGCCTGTGCAACCATCCATTGTGACCATTTTTACGTGTAAACTTGATAGGGCTAAGGGATTCTTAGCTGGCAAAACATTATTTCTGAGTGTGTCCATGAGGAAGTTTCCAGAAGAGACAAACATTTGAATAAGCAAACTGCATAAAATCACCCTCACTCATGTGGATGGGTGTCATCTAATCCATGGAGGGAGTGGATAGACCAAACAGGTCAAAGAAGGAGTAATTTTATGTCTTCTTGAGCTGTAATATTTATCTTCTTCTTCCTATGGACTTTGGGTTTTCTGGTTCTTGAGCCTGCATTCGCTGGGACTTATACCAGCTGTCACTCTGATAAGCTCCTGGTTTTTCTGTTTTTTACTTCCCAGGGAATAGTGCACTGTGGGGCTGCTCAGCCTCCACAATCGTACCAGCCAATTCTCATTTCCACTCTCTTGCTACTTATATCTAAGTATCCCATTGGTTCAGTTTTTCTGGAAAACTTTGTGGTCATTTTGCTCCTACGCAGGTATATCTGTAGAATAAATTTCCAGAATCAAATTTGTTAGGTCAAAGCTATGCACTTTTGTGATTCTGATATGTATTGACAAGTTTTTCATTATAGAGATTATACCAATTTATTCTCTGCTGAATAATGAATGAAAGTGCCCCCCAGATATGCTCAGACTTCATAATTCTTGCCATACTGATAAGGTGAAAGTGGCATCCTATTATAGTTGTAAGTGGCATTTCCCTTTTGTTGAGAGTGCACACAATTTTTCACATGAAAGAGTTTTTCATAGTATTGCTTTTTCTCAGAAAATCTTCCTTACAGATTTTGAAAGGATATAGTTTAAAATATTTTAGTAGGTATTTTAAAATTTGTCTCATGGACTGATTCAATGACATCACTCTGGTCTTGTTTTTATGTCAGTTTCCAAAGCCATACCCAAGCCATGAGGTAGACAATGACATCTTCCCTCTGGCAATCAATACCTTATGACTTTCTTAGCATTATCTTTATGTATATGGAGGTAAGAGGCCTACCAGAGTGGTCTCCACTAGCAGCAGAATTGGTTGATAGTTGCAAAAAAATACATTTGGTAGCTAAAATGAACCACCAAAGTTTTCTCTGGCTTCCCATTGCAATTTGGTCTGAAAGCCTTAGGAAACAACTTCATTTTATTTTTTGCTGAAGTCTTTTCTTTGCAGTACATTTTGCAATCATTATGAGTCTTGTAAAAAGAAAAACAACTGATGGTCTTTCTAGAAAAAGTCAAACATTTGCTGGTTTCATCATTTGTCAGCATCAGCTCTTTTTACTGGTAATGATGGTGACAAACTCTCTTTTTCTCAGCACCCCTTCAGCCTAGCTTCTTGAGGATTGGATGTGGATACAGTAGCAACCATTGGTTTGGCTTCTTACCATTTTGGGATTAAGGGACCCTATCTAAACAGAAATAAAGGTGATACTTTACTGAGATTTCCAGGTGTCCTGAGTGTCTCAAATCAATTAGGTGAAGTCCCAGAGGGATCAAAATTGGTCAATTAGCAAAGCTTTACCAGTTTTCAAGTACCAGGTTCTGTATTTGGGGTGTACAATGAATTAATGTAATGCAGCCCCTGGGCTTTAGTAGCTCGTATGTTAGTGCAGGTCAACTCAGAAGCAGATGTTTCTAATACAGTGTGGTCAGTACCATCAGAGAAGGAAGCTTCTTGATCAAAACTTCTCCCAGTGAAGTAAAGATATTGGAATAAAATGGCACTACTGGGTCAAGATCATGTAATTTAATAAATATGGAAAAGAAATAAAAAGGGGAGTGGTGTGTAGTGATAAGTGGTTTGGTGTTTCAGGAGCAGGGAAGATTTAATGAATAGAAGTTAAAGAGATAAACAGAACATGTGAGACCTGTTAGTTCTCCGAAAGATGATGATTTATCCCAGAGGTAAAGTTGCTTTTTCATAGCTGGACACACACAGACGTGTAACAGGTCTTTTGAATGTGCCTAGGTTGGTGCACAATCACCAGCTCACTTTTCCTATCTAGCAAGTGTATGAAAAAGATGAGGTTTCCAGAGTCTTCATAAAGCCGGGATTGGATGGGTTTGGAGTTAGGAGAGGAGGTGAGGTTGAAGATGTCCGTTAACAGATATCATTTTCATATATCTCCAAGCTTTTATTGTGGAGGAGCATGAATCATTTGTGAAGTTTGATATAACTGAATTTCATTATGCTGATTGAAAAATGTGAAAAAATAAGAGATTGGAACATGCAATGGTTAGAGTGAGGGTCATAAAATGGTCTATCCAGTTCTGTCCTTCACTCCTAGGCATAAAATGGAGCTCGAAATGAGAGGACTGACATTTATATCCTGTCAGTGGTTTAGTTCCCTATGACACCCTCCTGACTGGAGCACCTTGCTGAACCAGACTGGATGCTAGTGTGTGAAGATCTGTGTTTCTTTAAATCCAACCTGAGTGCTAAGCACAGGGTGACAAAGCCATGGCTTGGAGGAAAACTGGCTGTTGGTCATGTACAAGATCCAGCTTATAATGTACTTAATGGGATTAAAGGGATTCAAGTGATATTTAAATATATGCCTTCTGTTTTCCCTATTAATTTTTTTACTGTGACATCCAACTAAGAAGCAAAATGACTTGGTTCATGTTTCTCAGAAACAGTGTACACAAGCAACAACAACAACACTCCCAAACAAACCTAAGTCCAAAGCAACCTCTCATGAAGCTGTCATTTAATTTCCCATCCTCTTCATCATTGTCTATTACTTCGTTGTCTTATTACCTCTATACCCACAGACCTGGGAAGCTCTTCTATTTCTTTCATTCACTCTCTGCTTTATACTCTTAAAAAGTATACTCTGAGCCTGTCATTCTGGTTTTTGAGGGACAGTAGGATGGGTCAGAAGGAATTAAAGATTTAATTATAAGACACTCTGTGCTATGGAATAAGTTGTGTCCCCTTACACTAAACAATTTATGTACTGGAATCCTGGAACTTATTACTTCCATATTTGGAGATAGTTTTTTAATAGAGATAATTTAGAATGAGGTCATTTGCCTGGGCACTTATAAGAAGAGAAAGTTCTCTCTCTCTCTGTCTCTGTCTCTGTCTCTCTGGCTTTTTGAGACAGGATTTTGCTATGTAGTTCAGGCTGATCTCGAACTCACTATGTAATCCAGGCTGGTTTGGAAGAAATGAAGATCTTCCTGCCTCAGCCACCCAAGTGCTAAGATTATAGATATGTGCACCCATGCCCAACAAAGAAGAGAAAGTTTTGACAGACACACATAAGGGGAAGAAAGTATAAAGATACAATGAGAAAATAGCCATCTACAAACCAAAGAAAGAGATTTCAGAAGAAATCACCTTACCAACAGCTTGGTCTTAGATTTTTGGCCTCTGCAACTATGAGAAAATTAATTTCTGTTGCTCAAGCCACTCAGTTTGTGGTATTTTGTTACAAAATCTTGGAAAACAAAGATTTTTGAAGGGAGAGCCTTCAAACAATGCCTGTCCCATCTTACTCTAGCCTCCCCAAATTAAAACACAAAATGGAGACCACTCACCATTTGTGCTTTAATTGTGTTTGGTCACAAGGTACTTTTGATGCCCTTCACAGCTTATTAAAAGATTATAAAAACACTTCTGTAAAGGGAGGGTCCGATGAGACAATTTAGAGCCAATGAAAATATGATAGATTTGACTGTAGGATGAACCATGCAAGTACCAATATTGGATGAATGGATGGGATTTAAGAAAGGTGCAGCTGGAAAATGGAGGACAATTAAAAAGATTTTCTATGCAGCAGCAATGGCAGCAAGGATGGACAGATGGATAAGTACCTAGATATGAAAAGAGTAATGCCATTGCATAGAATGAGGGTGAAGAAGGGCTAGACATGGATGACTAACCTCTTTCTAGATTCAGTATCTCTGTGTGTGGTGGCACAGCCAATGAAAGCAACTCCAGGAGGATGTATTTATTTGTATATCATCTCTTTCAGAAAGAACTTAATTTTTTATTTTAAAGAGATTAAGACAAAACAGGGCATAACAATGCAGATCAGAACAGAACAATGTAAGCAACACAGTATTTCACCAAAAGACAACCCATAATCAACAGTAACTACCATAATGTCTCTTTCTTTGAAATAGTTGAGCATAACTTCATATACAATAGTATCAAACATAACAAAATAGTATAAAACCATTCAAGAGAATGAAAGTATTACAGGGAATTCAGAACCAAATAACAGAAAATGAACAATGGCTTCTCTATTATCTCATTTTCCATAGAAAATGTGTTTATACTATCACACATAATACAACCCAGTAAGATACAACATGATAGAACCAATTGAAACAAAAGAACAAAAAGCATGGTAGGACTTCAGAGCAAGATGATATTAAATCAGCAATGGCTATTATAATGACTTGTTTTCTTCAAAATAGCTGTTCATACCATTATAGATAATAAAATCAAACAAACCAGGATAAATCCATTCCAACCAATGAATGCAATCATTATAAGACTTCAAAGCAATGTAATGAGGAATCAGGACTATCATAAACTCTTATGTACTCTTACCATTTCTTACACTATGGGGACTATATGGTATTTATACATGTGAGTTTGATTTATTTTGCTTATGAGTATGGGCTCAAGTTGCATCCATTTATTTATAAATATCTCAATGTGATCATTCTTGATAGCTGAGTAATACTCCATTGTATAAAAATATAACAACTTGTTTGTCCATTCCTCAGTTATGGACACTTAGGTTGTTTCCAAGATCTGGATATTGGAAATTGTACTGCTATAAACATGGGTTCACATATATCACTTTGTTATGATGTTTTCAGTTCTTCTGGGAATATTCCTAGAAGTGGAATAGTTGAGTCGAATGGGACTTCCAATCCCAGCTTTTTGAGGAATCTCCAGAATGACTTCCACAATGGTTGCACCAGTCTACACTCCCACCAACAGTGCAGCTTCTCCAGTCTCTCCAGCATTTGTTGGTAGTTTTTTTTTTTTTTTTTTTTTAATTTTATTTAAGGAGAAAAGAAAAAAAAAGCAGGGAAAGGGTACAAGTTATACAGATTTACAGAAAAAAAATGAACAGTAGGAAATCACTAGTTAATGGATTACATATTGTCATCTTAGAAATAATTGTTCAAGTCACAAAATTAAAGCTTGTAAAGTGGACATTCCATCAATGATACTGCAAACAGTTCTGTTCATTGATCCAATAAAACTCTGTGATATCATTTTCTATCTTATACACTTAAATATACATGCAGTTATATAGTTTAGAGTACTTTCTTTTCCTCTCTTTTGTACCATGACTATTACACATTTTGGGTTTCATTGCTCCCACGGTTCTTATTACTTTTTTGGAAGAGAGTAAAACCAAATGTGACATAACAGAACAGAATCGGTCAAGTCAAAAGGGTGGACATAATAGATAATGTAAAAACATAATACAGGTGATCAACAATGGTTACCATAATGTCTCCCGCTATCTCTAATAGAATTGCCTATATCATTAGTTATAATACAATTGAACAAAACAGTAAAGAATAAAACCGACAAAACCAAAACATTGGAGACATTGTAGGTCTTCAAAAGTAGCTAAAAGTCAACAAGAATGGGCGTCATAATGAATCTCATTATCTTCACAGCTGATGCCTAAACTTTCGAACCTGATACTATCCAGCAAAACAGAATAGGGGAACATCAGTTAAAAACCAGATGGTGAGAGTAATACAGGGCTTTAAATCAAGGTAATGAAAAGTCAAAATGGGTTACTATAATATATCCTTCTATTTTTTTCCTTTAATTAAAAGGATAAAGATAAAAAAGTAAATAATGGAGTGGAGATTGAGATAAAAGAGGGCATAACAACGAAACAGCGCAGATCAAAACATAACCATTTAAGCAGAATAGTGTTTCACCACCAGATAATCCTAACCTAAAAGTAGTTACCATATTGTTTCTTTCTTTGAAATCCTTGAGTACAACTTCGTATACTGTAGCATTAAGTATATCAAAACAATGTAAAACCATTCAAGAGAATGACAGCATTACAGAGTATTTAGAATCGACTAACAGAAAATGAACAATGGTTTCTGTATAATCTCCTTGTCTTTAAAAGGTTTTTGCTTATACTATCGTACATAATAAAATCCAATAAGATACAGCCTATTTAGACCATTGGAGACAGAAGGACAAAAGCTAGATGAGACTTCAAAACAAGATGATACTAAATCAGTATTACCTATTAAGATGTCATTTTCTCCAAAATAGCTGTTCCTATCATCCAATCTTCTCTGCCTCATTTCTGTTAAGCTCTTTTTCTGTCAGTAGCTGTCAGTTTGTCTTCTTCATTTTGTTCTCTGCTCCATTTGTTGTGGCCTCCCCGCCACTATTTCTGGGTTCTTTGTATTTTTCTTTTTTTAGAATATCCTGCAATACTTTCTGTAGAGTTGAATTGGTGGTTGCAAATTCCCCCAGTTCCTCTTTATCCTGGAAGCACCTTGTTTTTCCATCAATTTCCAGGGACAGTTGTGCAGGATATCTCAATCTTGGCTGGAGATTATTATCTTTCAATGCTTGAATTATTTCCCCCCACGCTCTTCGTGATTTGATGGTTTGTGCAGAGAAATCTGCTGTAATTCTGATGGGTGTTCCCTTGTAAGTGGTCTGTTTCTTGTCTCTTACAGCTTTTAATATTCTGTTCTTGTATTGAATTTCTGGAATTTTTATTATTATATGCCTGGGTGTTGCTCTGTTTGGGTTGTAGGTAGCTGGGGTCCTGTATGCCTCATACATCTGAGTATCTTTACCTTTTGCTAAATTAGAAAAATTTTCCTGGATTATTTCTGTGAGTAGCTTTTGTAGTTCACTTGTTTGCATCCCTACTTCTTCTTTTATGTTCTTAATCCTTAAGTTATGGATCCTCTTATCATCTTCTTGTCTTTGTATTATTGCTGTTTGTTTCTTTGTTATTTTTAAGAAGTTTTTCATTTCATTCTCCCATATTACAAGTCTGCCCTCCAGTTCAGATAGTCTGTCCTTAGTTTCTTTCAAGCTGTTATGCCAGTCTTCGATAGACTTCTTAGTATCTTGGTAGTCCCTTTGAACCTGCTTCACGTATTCTATGCTTTCTCTGTTTTCTCCATCAAACAATTCTCCCCTTTTTTTCTGTTCTTCCATTCCATCACCTGTTTTTTCTTGGGTGGTGCTTAGCATTTCTCTAACTATTCTGCATACTTCTAGCTTCAGGTCGTTGATAACTTCATTCCTGAATTGGTCTATGAGGCTCTCTATATGGTGCCTTATGTGTATTGGTGCGGTGTCTGCTATTGCCTGTTTCTCAGAATTGGGGGCCGAGGAGACTTTCTTGTTGCTGCCTCTTCCCATGCTGCCTCTTCTTCTCTGTTCCTTATATATGCAAGCTTATATAAGAGGCCCTGCTTCTCTCCCAGTCAGCCACAGCCTGATCGAATTGCGCCAGTTAGGTGTTCCCGCTCACCGCTGCGCACCAGGGAGTTACGGACCAGGCAGCCTACGCGTCTCCCCTCCCGGCCACCGTCAGGCTCTGGGATCTGGGTTGGGACAGTCTACCAGGTCCGCCAGCAGCGTCACGCAGGCCAGGCACTTTTCACCAATCCCGCCCGAGAGGGGGATGTGTGGCTGGAGTCGCCACCGCGCCCTGCTCCCGCAGGACTGCTCGGACCCAGAAAGTCCTCTGCTGGAGTCAAACTGTGGTAGAGTGTCAGTTTCTCTCACTCACCTCACCATAAGTCAGTGCACGCCTCCCTGCCGTTCGCAGATTGCCGTTCTCAGAGCTTCTGCACGTCTCTCCCCTTGCCGAGCCGCTGTAGAGGCAGCCAGCCGCTGCGCGGCGGGAAACCCAAATCGCGGCTTACAATGGCGCGGTTCCAGCCTCCACACCGAGTCTTTTCTGTTCCTGTTTTAGCACCAGGACTGCATTCCAAGTTGGCTTCTCTCAGCCCAGTTCGTTCCTGAGTCAGCAGAGCATATCTCCACCTGCTTATGTCTCCTTAGTCCGCACCATTCCTGGCTTCTGAGCCGAGTCTTTCAGAGAGCCGCCGGTAGTTGCTGTTATCTGTCCGCCATGTTCTCCCGGAAGAGCTGTTGGTAGTTTTCTTGATTCTGGCCATTCTTTCTGGAGTGAGATAGAATCTCAGTGTGGTTTTAATTTGCATTTATCTAATGAGTAACGATGATGAATATTTTTTCATGCATTTATTTGCCATTTGTAGTTCTTCATCTGAGAAACGGTATTCATCTCAGATGCCCATTTTTGGATTGGGTCCTTGAATTTCAGGGATGTGATTTTTAAAAATTCTTTATATGTTTTAGACAGAAGTCCTTTATTTGACAGACAATTCACTAAGATTTTTTCCTCTATGCTGGAGATTTCTTTTGACACACAGAAACTTTTTAATGAAAGGTGATCCCAATTATTGATTCTGGGAAGTATTTTCCGTGCAGTTTAATTCCTGTTCATGAATTCTCTACCTATCCCTATGTCTTCAAAGTTTTTACCTAATTTGTCTTCCAACAGATTTAGTCTTCCTATTTTAATATCCAGATTTTTGATCCATTTAGATTTTAGTTTAGTACATGGTGACAGGCATGGGTCTAGTTTTAGTTTTCAGCATATGGAAAGCTAGTTTTTCCAGCACCATTAATTAAAGACTGTCGTTCTTCCAGTGAACATGTTGGGCCCTTTTATCAAAGATAAGGTGGTTGAGTGTGTTTGTAGTTGTGGTTGTATCTTCTAATCTATTCCATTGATCTTCAGTTCTGTTTTTATTCCAGTACCATGTTGATTTTATTACAGTAGCTTTGTAGTATAACTTCAAGGGATTGTGAGTTAGGGATTGTGATGCCTCCTGGCTTGCCTTTGCTGCTTAGAATTGCCTTTGCTATTTTAGGTCTCTTCTGATTCTGGATGAATTTTAGGAGTGATTTCTCTAGATTTATGAGGTATGTTGATGGCATTTTCCTTGGGATTGCATTGAATCTGCTATAACAGTTTGGGGAGAATAGCCATTTTCACAATATTTATTCTTCCTATCTATGAGCAAGGGATGTGTTTTCATTTTCTGAGATCATCTTCAATTTCTTTTTTAAGGGTATTACAATTTTCCCTGTATTGATCCTTTACTGATTTTGTGAGATTAATTCCTAAATATTTCATTTTTTGGATGCTAGTATGAAGGATGTGGCTTCTCTTATTTCTCTCTCAGTGATTTTGTTGTTAGTGTATAAAAATGCTATTGATTTTTGTGTATTTGTTTTGTATTCAGGTACATTACTGAATTTTTTTATTTTATCTAAGAGTCCTTCAATGGAGTTTTGGGGGTATTCTATGTAGAGTATCATGTCATCTGCAAATAATGATAATTTAACCTCTTCTTTTCCTATCTTTGCCCCTTTTATTTCTTTCTCTTGTCTAATTTCTCTGGCTAGTATTTCCAGTACTATATTAAATAGGAGTGGTGATAAGGGACATCCTTGTCTTGTGCCTGATTGTAAAGTAAAGGCCTTGATTTTTGGCCATTTAGTATGATACTGGCTGTTGGTTTGTCATAGATGGCCTTTATCATATTGAGGTAAAGATCATCTATTCCAATTTTCTATGAGGTTCTTATGAATGAGTGTTGGACCTTATGGAAAGCTTTTTCTGCATCTATAGAAATGATTGTGTGATTCTTAGTTTTGGCTTTATTGATATGATAAATTACAATTATTGACTTACATACATGGAATTATCCCTGCATGCCTAAGGTGAATTCCACTTGGTTGTGGTGTGTAATCTTTTTGATGATTTTCTGCATCCTGTTTGCCAATATTTTATTGAGGAATTTTGCATCTGTGTTCATTAGGGAGGCTGGCTGGTAGTTCTCTTTTTCAGATGGGTCTTTCTCAGGTTTTGGTACTAGAGTAATATTTGCTTCCAGGACTGACTTAGGAAGAGTTGCTTCCCTTTCAATTTCATTCAAGAGTTTGAGGAGTGTGGGCATTAAGTCTTCTTTGTATTTCTTGTAGAATTCTGCAGTGAATCTGGGCCTGCATTCTTCTTTGTAGATAAGGACTTAACTACCTTTTCAATTTCATTAATAGAAATTTTTTATGCAGCAGTTTTACATCTTCTTGACCCAGCTTTGGTACTTCATATGTTTCTAGGAATCTGTCCATTTCTTCTGTGTTATTGAACCTATGAGAGTAGAGTTTTTGAAATAGGTGTTGGTGATCTCTGTATTTCCACAGAGTCTGTAATATTTTCACCTTTTTTAGCCCTTAGTGCATGAATTTGAGCTTTTTCTTTCCTTTTTTTTTATTAGGTTGGCTAGGGGTTTATCAATTTTATTTATTCTTTCAAAGAACCAACTGTTTGATTCATTGATTCTTTGGATTGTTTTCTTAGTCTCTATTGCATTAATTTCTGCTCTGATTTTTATGATTTCCTCCCTTCTTTTGGCTTTGGGCTTGACTTGCTCTTCTTTTCGTTGATGTTTGAGGTGTAGCATTAGGTTGTTTATTTGTATTCATTCTGTTTTCCTGATATGGGAACTCAGTGTGATAAATTTTCCTGTGAGGACCACTTTCATTGCATCCCACAGATTCCAGTAAATTGTATTTGAATTTTCGTTTGCTTGTAGGTATTGTTTAATTTCTTCTTTAATTCCCCCTGTGATCCACTGATTGCTGAAGAGTGGATTATTCACTTTCCATGTGTTTGTGGGGTTTTGCAGTTTATTTTATCATTAGTTTCTAGTTCTTTCGCACTATGAGTTGATAACATGCATGAGATAATTTCAACTCTTGCATTTATTTAAATATGTTCTGTTGGCTAGTATATGGTCTATTTTAGAGAATGTCTCATGTACCGCTTCTGTTATAACTGTGTTATTGCTAATTTTATTTTTCGTTTCTATTAATATTTGCTTTGTATAACTGGGTGCTCTGGAATTTGTTGCATATATATTTAAGATTGTTACCTCTTCCTCTTGAAGTTTTCCCTTCACCAGTATGTAGTGACCTTCTTTATGTCTTAGGATCATTCTTGGTTTGAAGTTCACATTGTCTGCAAACAGAATAGCTAACCCTGCTTTTTTTTTTCAGTTCTTGTTGCATGAAGTATTGTTTTCCATCCTTTGACTTTCAGTCTGTGAGTTTCCTTTTGGGTTAGATGGGTTTCCTATAGACAGCATATGGTTGAATGTTGTTTCTTGATCCATTCTTTTAATTGGTGAATTGAGATTATTTACATTTATTGTTATAACTGTTATATATTGGTTTATTGTTGACATGTTATCTTTCTGCTACTGCATCTTTATCTTTCCATTCTGTTTATTTGTCTGTCTTACTTTGACATCTTATCTATCCATTGTTGCATCTTTATCTTTCCATTCTGTTTGTCTGCTTTGCTTAGTGGTTTTTCCTATATGCATTCAATCTGTCTTTTAGCATTCTTTGTGGGATTGGCTTGGTGATCATGAAGTTCTTCAGCTGTTCTTTGTCTTGGAAGTATCTTATTTCTCCCTCTATTTTGAAGGACAGTTTTGCAGCATACATCAGTTTAGGTTGGAAATCATTTTCCTTTAGGATCTGGAATACTTCACTCCATGCTCATCTTGACTTCATTGTTTTTGTTGAAAAGTCTGCTGTAATTCAGATAGGTTTTCCTTTAAAGGTGATCTGTCTCTTCTCTCTAACATCTTTTAATATTCCATTTTTATGCTGGATTTCTGGGATGGTGATTATTATATGTCTAGCTGTAGTTTTATTTTGGTTATGGCTATTTGGAGTTCTGTATGCTTCACTATCCTAATGTCAGTTTCCATTCTCATGTTTGGGAAATTTTCAGGTATTATTCTGTAAATAGTCTCTTGATATCATTTGTTTTGTCCTCTTTTTTATCCCTATCAATCTTATGTTATTTTTATTTGAATCATCTTGCAGATGTTGAATTATTATTTCCTGATTCATTGTTATGTTTAAGAGAGTTTTCCTTTCCTGTTCACTATCTACAATCTTGTCTTCAAGGTCTAAAATTCTATCTTCACTTTCGTTGAGGAGATTTTGACAACTTTCAATGGAAATTTTGATTTCCTGTATATCTCTTTGAATCTGCTTCATGTATTCTGTTTGTTTCTTATACTGTTTATCTAGGGATTCTTTTTGTTTTGTTCCTCTAATTTTTTAACTGTGCCTTCTTTAGATATGTTCAGCATCTCTTTCGTTACTTTTATCGTTTCTTCTTTTACCTGGGAGATTATTTCTAGTTTGAATTCCTTTAAAGCTCTCCAGAGTTGCTTCTTTATTTCAGGTGTATGGCATATATTTTGTTCTGTATCCATGGCTCCTAGGCTTTCTTGAGATGGGCTGGATGTTTGAAATTGCATTTTGGTCTTTTGTTTTGTCATTTTCCCATATTTTCATGTTTCAAGTGTTGTTCCAAAGCTTCCCCTGGGCAAGTTAGAAATCGTCTTTATGTTCTGGGCTCATGGGACTCCTCTGGCAGCACAGCTCCTCAAATTGAAAGAAGGTCACTGGGCATGGCCCAGGCAGGTCAGAAATTTTCTCTGGCAGCACAGCTTCCTAGATTAAAAGAAGGTCACTGGGCATGGCCCAAGCAGACCTGAGACCTGCAGAGCTCAGTCTAGTGTGGCTGCAAGCTGGGCAGGTCTCTGACCACTGGGAGCAATGATCTCAAACTTCCCTGTGGCTTGGATGTTGTGCAGGCACCCACCTCCTCTTTCAGTATAGCTCCCTGGATTGAAAGAAGGTCACTAGGTGAGGCCAGGCAGGACCAAAACCTCCTCAGGCAGCGAAATTCCCTCCTCCAGCAGTGAAGCTCCTGAGATTGAAAGAAAATCTCCCAGGCAGGCCCAAAACCTGCAAAGCCCAGTCCAGAGTGCAAGAAGTTAATTGGCTTACACAAATACTGACCAGGCCATGAGAAAGGTAAGTAGATGAAGAAAGTGAAGCAAAACAAAAACAAACATGAACAAAAGAATCTATCAAGAGCAAGAAAAAATAAAAGAAAGAAAGAAAAGAAAATGAAACCAAGACTGAGGTGACACAAATCCTCACAAGATTCCAAACCCTTGACTATAAATTTTGTTTTGGGTCCATGAATGAAATGATTCACACTTGTGAGTTTCATCAGTGTTGTCAACCTCTTCCAAGGACTTAGAATCTGTGAATTCTAAAATATTGAATATCTGACTTTTATGTTTTGGGGGTTGAAAGCGCTAGGAATCTAGGAAGAAATAGTTTTAATATTTGGAGACTGTACAGATGGGGGTAAAAATGTGACATTTCTGACTTGGGAAAGTGCGACCTGGCCACTGAGTGCAGAGATTATCTGTGGAGGCAGTAAGTCTGCACCTTCATAGAACAGCATCAAATACTTTCATGTGGGAAAATGACACAGATATGTCATATGTCTTCTGAAACGCCACTTGACTGATTTACAAAAGTCACTGTTACTGCCATGTGAATGTACAGGTTACATAAACAATCTGGCAGCTTAAATCTTGTTACTGCCATTTCCAAGGTGGCAGATGTTCAGAACAAGATACCTTTTCTGTTTCAGAATTAGACTGAACACATCCCCTCCCAGGTGTATTTCTATAATTCTTTACAACCGCACCTTTGGAGTAGCTCACTGCTTTCATAATCCTGGGTTGAAAAGGGAATGGTTATCCCTAACCACTGTTTCCCGGAGAATCTGCCTTTTACCATCTGACAAGGGGAAGCAAGTGGCATGCTCAACAGATTTGAGTTCCTGCTGGTGGTGGAGTGTTTTTCTCTATTGAGAAAGGTCTTTGGGAGAACTTAAAAAAATTAGCTCTATGAGGCATTTCTTGGCACTCTTTTTACAACACTTTGCCAGGCACAGAGTTAGCTGACTTGCTGGTTTTGCAGTTCATGAGAGGGCATGTGTGTGTGCACAGACATATACATGCCCACGTGCATGCATGATCTTTGCTTTACTCTCTGCAGTGATTGTGTATTGCTGCAGCCTGCCTACATCTCTTCTCTCTTTGTAAGAAAAGTAACCCAGATTTTCCCTTTGGCAAGTCTTTCTGATTTCATTCCAGAGATAGAGACATGACACAAATCATTTTCTTAAACCTTCCTACCTTCTATGATTAATTCAGGGATGGGCATGTGACATTACACAGGTGAAAGAGAACAATCTTGGTACTTTTAATGACACTCTTGGAAAAAGATGTTCTAATTTCTCCTTGGGCCACCAACCTAGTGCAATCTCAGACTTACGCAGCTGGGCATCATTTTGCTACCACATGGAGATAGCACACCTAAGACTGGGACCAAAACAGAGAAATGCAAACTTAAAATGCAGGAAAAGACAGATTGTATGCAGCCATAAACAAAGCCAAATGCACTGTGGACTTTCTACTGCTATATATTAACAAGTTGACTACTGTCTTTTTCTTATGCTGATTTTATTTCTGTCACTTGTAACTGTGAGTCTTGTTTAAATAGTCTCTCTATTCTCTGTGCTTCTGTCCATCCCCCAAACTTTCATATGCTACAGAATTGGTCCCCTGTATAGTAGTACTGAAGTAACAAAATCTTTAAGAGTTGAGGCTTAGTTGGAGGTGATGGGATTTGTCCTGAAGATATTAATGGTGGTCTCCTGAAGTGAGTTATCACAAAAATAGGTTGTTTAATGTGGATTTTTCTAAGTCGCTCTCTGACTTACTTTCTCACTATGTGTTATGGTGTAGTCTAGAATGTTCCCCAAAAGGCTCATGTGTTCGAGTTGGGAGTTTGGAAAGTGGGTAGATTCTAAAGTGCTATACACATCAGTGGAATGTGCTTTTAAGAAGTAAGCCTTGTTAGAATAGGCAAGGTGTGACCTGGCAGATCTTCTCCCCAACTCCTTCTCCTTCTGCTTTCTGGCCATCATGATATGAGCAGTTTTCCTCCAGTATGTCATTCTACCATGTTGTTTCTTCCTTGGGATCAGCCAACAATGCATTGAATTCTCTGAAAACTGCCAGCCAAAATAGACTCCTTCTCACTTAAGTTGCGGATGTTGTGTATTTTGTCTCAGCAATAAGAAACTAATGAGCTTCCCCCTTGGACCATGGATATCCACCTTGGAGAGTGGCCACTCTGGTGCCTCCCTCTGGACCTCCTGGATCTAGTACTGCTGTGGATCTTCAGGTGTCTCTCTGCTTCCCAGAACCTTGAACTGCAGTGGATTAACCATGATGGGTTTATGGGAGACTTAGTAACTCCTTATCCAAACAGAGGACCTCAGCAGGCTTCTGTCATGATGGTTGGTGAGTTTGACCCTAAAATATAAGACTTCACTGGTTAAACAGGAGCAGTAGCAAAGCTCCCTCTACCTGTAGGACCTTGGCAAGCTTGGCTAGAATGTGGGTGAGTCCTTCCTCCATACAGAGAACATCAGGTGGGTTGAGGAGTGAACCAATAAGACCTTCCCCAACCTGGAGAAAATCAAAAGTGCTCAAGAGACATCCAGTGACACAGTAGGGTCCCAGCCAAGAAAAATACTATTAGGTAGATCTTGTGACCTGGAACAACCTGAAGACATCATAACAGCAGATACTAAGTGTTGACTTATATCAATACTCCTAGGCTACTCAGACTAAGAGGAATATAGGACTCTCCTGACAGGCCCTGCAGGAGGAATTCAGGTGACTGGCCCTTCTCTTCATTGTGGTAGCCAGAAACTGGACAAACATCAATCACACAGTAAGCCCCTAAGATATGCACTAGTTGAGACTAGTGGGACTGAAAGGCTAAATATTAGTATGAAAGGTGAATATGACAAAACAAAAAAGCAAAATGAGGGTTTTCTCAAAGATGGTGGATAGATAACAACTGGCTACAGATGCTCCCTGAGATAGTCAACTTAGAATTCAACATAATACAGAGTGGGGAGATGAATTCTTTCATCCCAAGAAGAAATTAAGGTGACTTGGTGACCATCTGAGGTCCCACTGTGACTTGCCAAAGTCCCCCCACGACTTGCCAAGCTGTCTGAGGTCCCACCACTTTGACATTGAGTTTGGGGGTTAGCCAAAAGGAGAGCTGAGTTGGCAGGGTACCACATTGACCTGTGGTGAGTGATGGAAGTGGAGCCATTCCATAAATAGGGGGGCTCTGGCGGACAACATTCTGGGACCAGGCGGGACTGGCAAGTACAAGGGGCAGTAGTGACTTCAGTCAGTTGTTCACTTCCCAAACGGGATTGGTGGAGTGAGCTAGGCCTGGGTCATGCAACTTAGCTGAGACCCAATAGGTTATCTGAAATCAAGTCCCTACAGTGGTGGTGCTCACTAACTACACTAATCCAGTGAAACCCCAAAAGTTTGACTGACAGTGAAGGCCACAACAGCTTGATTGACCTGGAGGGGAGGTGGCACAAAGAAATACAGTGCATGCCACAGCACTTTGACTGATCCCCAAGCTGCTGTCTCTGGGCCTCTGGGCCGCCAATGGGACCTGTTGCTGTGGGCTCGCTGGAGACTGGAGGAACAGCGCAACTTGGCATCCACTGGCTGTCCCTGCCTCTACCCCCACCACCACTGCTATAACTATCACCACCGCCAATCCAGAATGGAGGTGGCACAAAATCTGCTGCCACTGCCAGGAGGGGAGGCAGCACAAAGTAATGCAGTGCAGGCCACAGCAGCTTTACTGATCTGGAGAGGAGGGACCAGCATATGCTGTCCCTGTCTGCAGCTCACTAGCACACTGCACTGTGAAGGGTCATCTAGCCAGAGTGCTTCAGAATAATTGTAACCAAGAAATAAAGAAATTGGGGCCTCCTGGAAGAAGCAAAAAAGATGGGAAGAGGAAGCAACAACAAAATGTCCCCAGGTCCCAACCCTGAGAACATGGACCCATGACAGGTAAATACAAAGGAGAATGAGAACAGCAAACATGCAATATCAGACACAGTGCCAGTGGACACAATGAGATATATTTGGGACCTCATAGATGAGTTCAAAAGTGGAATATTTAGCCAAGTAAAGCAAGATATAAGAAGATTAAAAAAAGAGATACTAAGCACCCCTCAAGCAGACGCAGATGGAAAAAGGGAGGAACTCAAAGGAGAGAACCATTTGATGAAGAATATAAAAAAATATAGAATACATGAAGCAGATTCAAAGAGATCACCAGGAAATTAAAAACTCTATGGAAAGATGGCAAATCAGCTTGAAAGAAGCTAAGGATAGATTATCCAAACTGGAGGACAATTTTGCAATGTGGGAGTACAAAAGGGAAAACTTTAAAAATAACAAGGAAACAAGCAGTAACAATACAAAAGCTAGAAATGACAAAAGGATCTATAACTGGAGAATAAAGAATGTGAATGAAGAAGCAGGGGTACAAACAAAGGAACTACAAAGGCTATTCACAGAAATAATTAAGGAAAACTTCCCAAACATAGGAAAAGGAAATGATATTCTGACATATGAGGCATACAGAACTCCAGCCACCTACAACCAAAACAGAGCTACACTCAGGCATATAACAATCAAGATCCTAGAAATTCTATATAAGAACAGAATATTAAAAGCATTAGAGACAAGAAACAGATAACCTACAGAGGAAGGCCCATCAGAATAACAGCAGACTTCTCGACACAAACCATCAAGTCTAGAAGAGCCTGAAGTGAAATAGTCCAAGCCCTGAAAGAAAATAACCTTCAGCCCAGATTGATATACCCTGATAAATTGTCACTAGAAATTAATGGAGAAACAAGATGCTTCCAAGTCAAAGAGGAATTTGGGAAATTGGTAACCACCAATCCAACTCTACAGTGAATACTGCAGGGTATTCTAGAGAGAGAGAAAAGTACTAGAATTCTAGGAACAGTAGCAGAGACGCCTCGATGAATGGAGCAGAAAACAGAATAAAGAAGATAAGCAGGCAACTGATGGCAAAAAAAGAGCATAACAGAAATGAGGCAGAGAAGATTTTATTCAAAACTGATATGATTGATAGTATCAAGTCTGAGAGTATAGGCAATTACACCGAAAATGACAACACTCTACAATACACATTCTGGTTTGATAACTGCCAGTTTTTGAAGTTCTACATTATATAGAAGGTTGTATTTTTATTAATACTGTTATGCACTGATATATTCAGTTATACAATGTCTGATGATATAGCCAATTTTATTGGAGATATTAAGAGACAACTCAGGAACCACGGTAGAATTCTTTGTACAATGGTCTTTTATGTTTATTTTGCTTGATGTGTTTATAGGAATATGTTTTATTTTGCCTTGCTTTGTTTTGTTTCTTCTTCTAATATAGAAAGGATAGAAATACATGTTAAGATTCATGCATGTGTAGAATCTATAAACAATTATGAAAACTGATCTTATGACACATGACAAAATGAACAGATACTTTGAATTAAAAAAGACACTAAAATATCCCATGCTGATCCTGGAGTATCATAATGTGAAACCCAGCAATAATATTATTCTTTGTTCAGATTGATATTAGCCTGCTTGGTTTTATTCAATCTCAACGTAATTGAAGATATGGATAACTGCATGTATATTTAAGTGTATAGGATTGATAACCATATTTCTAAGTTTTTGTTGGATAGTGGAACAGAACTGGTTGCAATCTCACTGTTTGAATCCCCACTTTAAATGCTTCACTTTATTATCTTAAGTAACTATTTGTAAGAAGACAATCTGTAATCATCAGCTAGTGATTTCTTACTGCTTATTTTTTTCTTTGAAATTATGTATTATTTCTACCCACTTTCTGTTTTGTTTAGTCTTACTTTAAATAAAAATTTAAAAAAACCAAAATGCAATCTCAAACACCTAGTCCATCAGTAGCAAGTACAGGAGACATTGAAATAGAAGACTTTAAAAGGCATGCACCTGAAATCTCTGAAAAGATAGCAAGTGAAATAAAGAAACAAATTCATGAGGCTCTAGGGGAAAATCAAATTAGAAATAATTTCTCACATAAAGACAGAAATGACAAACTTAGTAAAGGAGTTGCTCAACATAGTTAGAGAGGACATAGCTAAAAAAGCATAGGAGCATGGGAATCTGATTGAAAATTGGAATAAACAACATAGAAAACAAGTAGATAGCATGAAACAAATTCAAAGAGCTATCAAAGAAATAGAAAATTCTATTGAAAGCTGGAAAGACCATTGAAGTGAAGCTGAGGTTAGAATTTCAGACCTTGAGGACAGGATTGTGGCTAGTGATCATAATTAAAATTAAAATTAACAAGGCAGCATGAAATGATAATTCAGCAGCTTTAAAATGATGTCAAGAGAAACAATATAAAACTAATAGGCATCAACAAAGATGCAGGAGTCAATGCAAATGACATCAGTAAACTACTCACAGAACTAATAGCAGAAAATTTTCCAAACATGAGGAAGGAATCTGATGTGCAGATAAGTGAAGCATATAGAATTCCAAACAGACACAACCAACATAAATCTACACCCAAACATATAATAATTAAGATTTCAGACATACAACATAAAAACCAAATACTGAAAGCTGGTAGAGGAAAAGACACAACTCACCTATCAAGGAAAACCCATTAGAATCAAGGCAGATTTTTCAGCACAAAATCCTCAGTTGAAGATGAGCTTTAAGTATTTCAATCCCTGAAAGAAAACAACTTTCAAACCAGATTAATGCCCTGCAAAACTTTCTTTGAAATTTAATGGAGAAATAAGATACTTCCATGACAAAGAACAACTGAAGAAATTCATCTCCACCAAAACAACTCTAGAAAGAGTACAGCAAGACATACTAGATAGAGATAACAATGACTACAAATTTCTGAAGAACAACAGAAGGAAACCACCAGACAGAGGAAGCAATTAAATAAGGGGGAGAAGCAGAAAACCAACAGTAGGAAAATAACATGACAAAGTTGAACCAGTACATATCACTTATATCCATCAATGTAAATGGCCTCAATTCACCTATTCAAAGAAATAGGTTGACAGAATGGATCAAGAAATGGGATCCCACAATATGCTGTATTCAAGAAATACATCTGACTCAAAAGGAAACTCATAGATTAAAAGTCAAAGGGTGGAAAACAATATTCCATGTGATAGGAACCCAGAGAAAAGCAGGGGTAGCTATTGCATTGGTAGACAATGTGAATGTCAAATTAAAAATGATAAAAGTGTTAAAGAAGGTACTTCTCAAGGGAATAATTCAAGATGAAGAGCTAATGATGATAAACATGTATGCACTAAATGTAGGAGCACCTAACTATATAAGAAAAATACTAATAAATATGAAAAACCAAATAAGCAACACAAATATAATAGGGGACCTTAGTACCCCATTGTCACAAAGAGACAGATCAGCTAGACAAAATGTCAGCAAAAAATAACAGAACAGAATCAAACCTATGAGCAAATGAACTTAGTAGATGTTTACAGAGTGTTCCACCCAACCATATTGGAATATACATTCTCAGCTGTGCATGGGACATTCTCCAAAATAGACCACATATTATCCCATAAAACATTCTTAATGTAAAGTAAATGTAAAGGAATTGAAATTATCCCATGCATATTCTCAGACCATAGTGCACTGAAATTGGAGATTAATGGCAAAAGAAATTGCAAAACTTCTATAAATATATGGAAATTAAATAACAACCTTCTGAACAATCACTGGGTTACAGGTGAAGTTAAAGAAGAAATTAAACAATACCTACAATACCTACAAACATACCAAAACTTGTAGGACACAATTATAGCAGTCCTACCAAGGAAGTATATAGCAATAAATTGTCATATCAAGAAAACTGAATGAGCACACATAAACAACCTAATGCTACATCTCAAGCTTCTAGAAAAAGAAGAACAAGTCAAACTCAAAGCTCATAGAAGAATGGAAATTATAAAGATCAGAGCAGAGAGTGGGGACAAGGCACGGAATCCTGTCCCAGTCTGGGGGAACACTCTTCCTCACCTGGGGCTAGGCTGCAGTTTCCTGCCAGGACCAGTGAGTGGGAACAAGGCACGGAATCCCGTCCCAGTTGGGGGAACACTCTTCCTCACCTGGATACCAGCCCGCGGTTTCCTGCCAGGACCAGTTAGTGGGGATGAGGAATGGAATCCTGTCCCAGTCTGGCGGAACTCTCTTCCTTGCTTGGGGGCCAGGCTGCGGTTCCCTGCCGGGACCAGTGAGTGGGGATGAGGCGCGGAATCCTGTCCCAGCCTGGAGGAACTCTCTCCCTCGACTGGGGGCCAGGCCATGGCTTCCTGCCAGGAACAGTGCCAGGAACCTGTGCAGAACCCCACCCCAGCCTTGCGAACTTCTCTCCCTCACTTGGAACAACACATAAAGCTTGAAAATATAGGAAAATGACAAAACAAAAGACCAAAATGCAATCTCAAACATCCAGTCCATCCCAAGAAATCCTAGGAGCCATGTGCATAGAAGAAAATACATGCCATATACCTGAAATATCTGAAATAATAGCAACTGAAATAAAGAAGCAACTCTGGGAAGCCTTAAAGGAATTCAAACTAGAAATAATATCCCAGGTAAAAGAAGAAATGATAAAAGGAATAAAGGAGATGCTGAACATATCTAAAAAAGACACAGTTAAAAAATTGGAGGAACTAAACAAAAGATAGAATCCTTGGATGAACAATATAAGAAACAAACAGAATATATAAAGCAGATTCAAAGAGATGTACAGGAAATCAAAAACACCATTGAAAGTTGTAAAAACTGCCTTAATGAATGTGAAGATAGACTCTCAGACCTCGAAGACAAGATTTCAGCCAGTGAACAGGAAAGGAAAGATTTTTTTAAAATAACAAGAAATCAGGAAATAACAATTCAACACCTGCAAAATGATGCAAAGAGGAAAAATATCAGGTTGATAGGGATAAATGAAAAAGAAGGGGACAACATAAAGGATGTCAAGAGGATATTTAGAGAAGTAATAGTTGAAAATTTCCCAAACACGAGATTGGAAACTGATATCAAGATCAATGAAGCATATAGATCTCCAAATAGCCATAACCAAAATAAAACTACACCCACATATATAATAATGACCATCCCAGAAATTGAACAAAAGAATAGAATATTAAAAGCTGTCAGAGAGAAGAGATAGATCACCTATAAAGGAAAACCTATCAGAATCATAGCAGACTTCTCAGCACAAATAATAAAGTCAAGAGAGCATGGAGTGAAGTATTTCAGATCCTAAAGGAAAATGATTTCCAACCTAGTCTGATGTACTCTGCAAAACTGTCCTTCAAAATCGATGGAAAAATAAGATACTTCCATGACAAAGAACAGCTGAAAGACTTCATGATCACCAAGCCAGCCCTGCAAAGAATACTGAAAGACAGCCTAGATACATTTAGGAAAAAACCACTAAACAAAGCAGACAAATAAACAGAGCAGAAAGATAAAGATGCAACATCAGAAAGATAACATGTCAACAATAAACCAATATATAACAGTTATAACCATTAATGTAAATGGTCTCAATGCACCAATTAAAAGAAACAGACTGGCAGAATGGATCAAGAAACAAAATCCAACTATATGCTGTCTACAAGAAACCCATCTAACCCAAAAGGATTCTCACAGACTGAAAGTCAAAGGATGGAAAACAATACTTCATGCAGCAGGAACCCCCCCAAAAGAGGGGTAGCTATTCTGTTTGCAGACTATGTGAACTTCAAGCCAGTGATGATCAGAAGGGATAAAGAAAGTCACTATGTACTGGTTAGGGGAAAACTCTAAGAGGAAGAGATAACTATCTTAAATATATATGCACCAAACTCCAGAGCACCCAGTTATATAAAACAAGTACTAACAGAAATGAAAAACCAAATTAGCAGTAACAAAATTCTAACAGGAGATCTTAACACATCATTGACACCAATGAACAGATCAACCAGACAGAAAATCAGCAAAGAAATAAAAGAACTGAATCGCACCTGTGAACAAATGGACTTAATAGACATATACAGAGTATTCCACCCAACAACAACAGAATACACATTCTTCTCAGCAGTACATGGGTCATTCTTTAAAATGGACCATATATTAATTCACAGAACATATTTAAATAAATGCAAAAGGGTTGAAATTATCCCTTGCATGCTATCAGACCATAGCGCTATGAAATTAGAAATTAATGATAAAAGATACTTCAAAAATCCCACAAATACATGGAAATTGAATAACACACTCTTGAGTAATCAGTGGGTCACAGAGGAAATTAAAGAAAATTAAACAATACCTACAAACAAATGAAAACACAAATACATCTTACCGGAATCTGTGGGATGCAAGGAAAGCTGTCCTCAGAGAAAAATTTATTGCACTGCGTTCCCACATCAGGAAAACAGAACAAATACAAATAAATAACCTGATGTTACACCTCAAACATCTAGAAAAAGAAGAGCAAGTCAAACCCAAAGCCAAAAGAAGAGAAGAAATTATAAAAATCAGAGCAGAAATCAATGCAATAGAGACTAAAAAAATTTCAAAAAATCAACAAATCAAAGAGTTGGTTCTTTGAAAGAATAAATAAAATCAACAAGCCCCTAGCCAACCTTATTTAAAAAAGTGAAGAAAAAGCTCAAATTCATGCATTAAGGAATGAAAGAGGTGAAATTACTACAGACCTTATAGAAATACAGAAGGTCATCAACACCTATTTTGAAACCTCTACTCTCAAAGGTTTGATAACACAGAGGAAATAGATTCCTAGAAGCATATGAAGTACCAAAGCTAGGTCATGAGGATGTAAAACTACTGAATAACCCAATTTCTATTAATGAAATTGAAAACATAATCATATCTTTACTTACAAAGAAGAGCCCAGGCCCAGATGGATGCACTGCAGATTTCTATAAGAAATACAAAGACCTAATGCCAACACTCCTCAAACTCTTCAATGAAATTGAAAGGGAAGCAATCCTTCCTAAATCCTTCCTAGAAGTAAATATTATTCTAGTACGAAAATCAGAGAAGGACCCAACTGAAAAAGAGAACTACAGACCAATCTCGTTAATGAACACAGATGCAAAAATCCTCAATAAAATATTGGCAACTAGGATGCAGTAAATCATCAAGATCATATACCATGACCAAGTGGGATTCATCCCAGGCATGCAGAGATGGTTCAATATATGTAAATAAATAAATGTAATACACCGTATCAATAGAGCCAAAAGTAAGAATCACATGATCATTTCTATAAATGCAGAAAAAGCTTTTTGATAAGGTCCAACATTCATTTATGATAAGAACCTTGCAGAAAATCGGAATAGATGATCTTTACCTCAATATAATAAAGGCCGTCTATAACAAACCAATAGCCAATATCATACTAAATGGCCAAAACTCGAAGGTCTTTACTTTAAAATCAGGCACAAGAAAAGGATGTCCCTTATCACTGCTCCTATTTAATATAGTACTGGAAATACTAGCCAGAGCAACTAAGCAAGAGAGAGAAATAAAAGGTATAAAGATAGGAAAAGAAGAAGTTAAGCTATCATTATTTGCAGATGACATAATACTATATATAGAAGACCCCCAAAACTCCATTGAAAGACTCCTCAATATAATGAATAAATTCAGTAATGTAGCTGGATATAAAATCAATACTCAAAAACCAATAGCATTCCGATACACTAACAACGAAGTCACAGAGAGAGAAATAAGAGAGGCCACACCCTTCACACTAGCAACCAAAAAAAAAAAAAATGAAATATTTAGGAATTACTCTCACGAAAGAAGTGAAAGACCTATACAGGGAAAATTATAATACACTGAAAGATGAAATTGAAGACGATCTCAGAAAATGGAAAGACATCCCTTGCTCATAGATAGGAAGAATAAATATTGTGAAAATGGCCGTTCTCCCAAAACTGTTATAGCAGATTCAATGCAACCCCAATAAAAATACCATCAACATACCTCATAGAACTCGAGAAATCACTCCTAAAATTCATCTGGAGTGAGAAGAGACCTAGAATAGCAAAGACAGTTCTAAGCAACAAAGGCAAAGCAGGAGGCATCACAATCCCTGACTTGAATTATACTACAAAGCAACTGTAGTAAAATCAACATGGTACTGGAACCAAAACAGAGCCGAAGATCAATGGAATAGATTAGAAGATACAACCACAACTGAAAACACACTCAACCATCTTATCTTTTATAAAGGAGCCAAACATGTTCCCTGGAAGAACGACAGTCTCTTTAATAAATGGTGTTGGAAAAACTGGCTCTCCATAAGCCAAAAACTAAAGCTAGACCCATGCCTATCACCATGTACTAAAATAAAGTCTAAATGGATCAAAGATCTGAATATTAAAACAGAAACACTAAATCTATTGGAAGACAAGTTGGGTAAAAACCTTGAAGACATAGGAGTAGATAGAGAATTCATGAACAGGACTCAAACTGCACGGGAAATACTTCCCAGAGTCAATAATTGGGACTGCCTCTTATTAAAAAGTTTCTGCACATCAAAAGTAATCTCCAGCATAGTGAAAACAAAATGCACAAACTGGGGAAAAATCTTAGTGAACTGCCCCTCAGACAAAGGACTTCTGTCTAAAACATATAAAGAATCAAAAAAAAAATCAGACCCCCAAAATTTAAAGACCTAATCCAAAGATGGGCATCTGAGATGAATAAACAATTTTCAGATGAAGAAATACAAACGGCAAATAAATACATGAAAAAATGTTCACTATCACTGGTCATTAGAGAAATGCAAATTAAAATCACACTGAGATTTCATCTCACTCCAGAAAGAATGGCCAAGATCAAGAAAACCACCAACAACAAATGCTAGAGAGGCTGTGGGGGAAAAGGAACTCTCCTGCACTGTTGGTGGGAGTGTAGACTGGTGCAACCATTGTGAAGGTCAGTCTGTATTTCTCAGAAAGCTGGGATTGGAAGTCCTATTTGACCCAGCTATACCACTTCTAGGCATATCCCCAGAAGAAATGAAAGCATCATACCACAGTGATATATGTACTCCCATGTTTATAGCTGCACAATTTGTAATAGCCAGATCTTGGAAACAACCTAAGTGTCCATCAACTGAGGAATGGATAAAAAAGTTGTGGTATTTTTGTACAATGGAGTACTACTCAGCTATAAAGAATGATCACATTGAGATATTTATAAATAAATGGACGCAGCTTGAGACATACTCATAAGTGAAATAAATCAAACTGACATGTATAAATACCGAATAGTTTCCCTAGTGTAAGAAATGAGAAGAATACATAAAAGTATGTGGTAATCATGATTCCCAATCATATTGGTTTGAAACCATATAATGTTTTCACTCATTAATTGCAAAGGTTTTAACCTAGGTTGTTCGATTTTAGTATCAGTGATAGTACAAATAGCTATTTTGAAGAAAACAACACATCATAAAAGCTAGTGCTGATTTAATATCATCTTGTTTTGAAGTCTCATCAAGCTGTTGTACATCTGTTTCCACTGGTTTTAACATGTTGTATCTTACTATATGCGATACTGTAAACAAAATTTTTTATAGGCAAAGAGATAATATAGAAACCGCTGTTCATTTTCTGTTAACTGGTTCTAAATACCCTGTAATTCTTTCATTCTCTTGAGTGGGTTTACACTGTTTTGATATGCTTGATGCTATAGTATATGAAGTTATACTCAAATAATTCAAGGAAAGAGGCACTATGGTGACTACTATTATGTTAGATTATCTGGGGTGAAACAACGTGATGCTTAAATTGTTCGGTTCTGACCTGTGTTGTTCTGTTACAATGTCCTCTTTTATCTCAATCTCCACCCTTTTTAATATATAGATAATATAGAATCAAAAACAAAAATCACACTATCATCTCAATAGATGCAGAAAAAGCTTATGATAAAGTCCAACACCTATTCATGATAAAAAACCCTACAGAAACCTGGAGTGGATGGTAACTATCTCAATTGATGAAGGTCATCTATGTCAAGCCAATAGCCAATATTATACTACATGGACAAAATTTGAAAGCTTTCACTCTAAAATCAGGAACAAGACTAGAATGCCCACTATCACAAGTCCTATTCAATATACTTCTGGAAACAACTAAAGCAATCAGACAAGAGAGAGAAATAAAAGGAATAAAGATAGGAAAGGAAGAAGTTAAATTATTACTATTTGCAGATGACATGATGCTCTACATAGGAGACCACAAAAATTACATTAAAAGAGGTAGTAAACTAATTCAGCTATGTAGGGGATACAAAGTCAAAACTCAAAAATCAAAAGCATTTCCTATACACAAACAAAAAGCTCATTGGGAGAGAAATTATGGGAATATCACCTTTCATAATAGCATCTAAAAATGAAATACTTAGGAATCAATCTAACCAAGAATGTAAAAGACCTCTACACTGATAATTATACTATTCTCAAAAAGGAGATTGAAGAGGATATTAGAAAATGGAAGAATATTTCTTGCTCTTGATTAGGAAAAACCAACATTGTGAAAATGGCCATACCCCCAAAACTGTTATGCAGCTTCAATGCAATCCCAATCAAAATACCATTAACATACCTTACAGATCAGAGAAAACATTCCTAAAGTTCATTTGGAAACAGAAGAAACCTAGAATAGAAAAGGCAGTTCTGGGCAACAAAGGAAAGGCAGGAGACATCTCAATTCCTGACTTGAAACTATACTACAAATCTACAGTGATAAAATCAGCGTGGTACTGGCAAAGAAACAGACCTGATGACCAACAGAACAGAGTAGAAGATACAAACCTAACTACAAAGATACTCACCTTATATTTGACAAAGGGACCAAACATGTTCACTGGAAGAAAGACAGCCTCTTTAATAAATGGTGTTGGAAAAACTGGCTCTCCACATGCTGAAGACTGAAACTAGACCCATATCTATCACCAAACACTAAAGTCAAAATGGATCAAGGATCTAAATATTAAAACAGAAACACTGAATCGACTGGAACACAAGGTAAGAGAAATCTTGGAGACATAGGGGTAGGCAAAGAATTCACAAGCATATTACAAACTGCATGGGAAGTACTTCAAAGAACCAATAACTGGAATCTCATTAAAAATTTTTTTTGCTCTTCAAAAGAAATCACCAACAAAGTGAAAAAAAACCACAGAGAATGGGAAAGAATTTTAGCCAGCAGTTCCTCAGAAAAAGGACTTCTATCTAGAACATACAAAGAATTGAAAAACACCAAGCCACCCAAATTCAAAACTCTCTCCAAAAATGGGTATCTGAGATGAACACACATTTCTCAGAAGAATATATACAAATGGCAATTAAATACACGAAGAAATGTTCACCACACTGGTCATTTGAGAAATGCAAATTAAAACAGCATTAAGATTTCATCTCACTCTGGAAAGAATGGCTGCCATCAAGAAGTCAAAGAAACGATAAAGTACATTAGAGTTTATAGTAATCATGATTTCCCATTACATTGCTCTGAAGTCCTATAATGTCTGCACTCATTAGTTGGAATGGCTTTATCCTAGTTTGTTTGATTTTATTATCTGTGATACCATAAACAGCTATTTTAAAGAAAAGAAGACATTAGAATAGCCAGAGCTGATTTAGTATCATCTTACTCTGAAGTCCTACTATGCTTTTGTTTTTCTTTTACCTTTGGTTCTATCCTGTTATATCTTATTGGATATTATTATGTGTGATAATATAAACAAATTTTCTATGGAAAATAAGATAATATATTAGCCATTGTTCATTCTCTGCTATTTGGTTCTGAAAGCCCTGTAACAGTTTCATTCTCTTGAATGGTTTTATACTGTTTTGCTATGCTTGATACTATTGTGTATGAAGCTATGCTCAACTATTTCAAAGAAAGAGACACTATGGTAGTTACTGTTAATTATGAGTTTTCTTGTGGTAAAAATGCTGTGTTACTTGCATTGTTCTGACCTGATCTGCTTTGTTATGTCCTCCTTTGTCTTAATCTCTTTAAAATAAAAAAAATTAAAAGTAATAAGAACTGTGGGAGTAATAAAACCCAAAATGTGTAATTGATATTGTAAAAAAGAGGCAAAGAAAGTGCTCTACAGGATATAACTGCATGTATATTGAAGTGTGTAAGATAGATAACCATATTACTAAGTTTTTGTTGGATCATTGAACAGAACTGTTTGTTGTCTTACTGTTTGAATGTCCACTTTGTATGATTTAATTTTGTAACTTGAACAACTATTTCTTTTTTTAAATTTTTATTTAAAGAAAAGGAAACAAAAAATACATGGAGATAAAAAGGGTAGAAATAATACAAAATTACAGAAAAATAAACAGTAAGAAATCGCTGGTTGATAAATTACATATTGTCATCTTAGAAATAGCTGTTCAGGTTACAAAATTAATGTATTTAAAATGACATTCAAAAAGTGACACTGCAAACAGTTCTGCTCAATGATCGAACAAAAACTCAGTAATATGGGTATCAGTCCTACACACTTGTCTTACATCTCAAAGAGGGTAAGGTTAAACATATCAAAACAGAACAAAGCAGTTAAAAAACAATTTAAAGAAATACAGATTTCAAAGCAAGTCCATTGGAGATCTTCACTGTCTATCTAACTGTCTCTAGTTTCTTACAAATAGTTGTCCCCATCTTCCCCCGCATTATATACATATTGCATATTATAGAACTAATCAAATCATTACAGGGTGATGAAGCATTTTTAGGTCTTCAAGATCTAAAATTGGGGAAGACGATAATAACTACTACCGCATCTCACATTCTCTTCGTGGTAGCCGTCCCCATCTTTAATATGCTGAAATTGAACTTAAGAGACTAGACTAATATCACTCTGATCAGTGAATAATAGTATTGCTAGAATTTATATCATAATGTTACAAAATCAGCATTGGGTTTCTTAGTGTCTCTTCTTCAGAGTATCTGTTTATTACATCTTGCATTATATAATCTGTTCCCATAAATAATTTTAAAAAAAATCTCATGTGTGAATTTCTACATATATATCTATCCTCTCTGTATTATAGGGAAAAACAAATCATAACAAGACAGCAAAACAAATTAGAAAAACATGCAATAGATAAGACATATAAGACCACAATATAGGTGATCTTCCGTAGTTACTATGTTTTCTCTTGTTATTTTCAATAGATTTGTCCACATCATCAGCTTAATATAGCTAAACATAATATTACCTATTTTTATAAAAACACAACTTTGAAAGCATTGTAGGATTTAGAGCTGTTAATAATTAATACAAGTATGGATACCCTTTACATCTTGTCATCTTCAGAGTAGTTGCCTCTACTTTTAGGGTTGATACTAACAAGCATACCAAATTCAAATAAAATCAGCCAAGGCAAACCTGTGGTCTTATGAATCGGATTCAATTAAGATCAGTCATAGTAAGACAATGTAAGTAATACAGGATTTCAGTTTAAGTTAATAGGAAAGTAAGGATAGTTGTTATGATATAACCTGCTATTTTTGGGTCAGATGTTTGTGCTCTCAAATCTGACATGAGTGGACAGACCAGAACAAATTAAATTCAAACTAAATATGATGATAAGACTACTGTGTCTTTAAAATCCTGATACACTATTAACAATGACCTCTGCCTTTTTTGATTGTATTTCAAGAGCTGTCTATACTAAAGACTACAGCTTACCATCTCTGCCTCATGTCTGCTACTCCACTTTTCTGCTATAATTTGTCCACCTTATTCCCTCATTCCACTGTCTGCCCCATTCATTGAGGCCTCTCTGCCACTGTTGCTGGAATCCTGGTATCCCTTTCTCTCTTTCTCTGGAATGTCCTTCAGCACTCTCTGTGGGGTTGGATTGGTGGCCATGAACTCCCACAGTTCCTCCTTGTCTTGGAAGCATCTTATTTCTCCATTAATTTTGAGAGAGAGTTTTGATGGGTATATGAGTCTTGGTTGCATATTATTTTCTTTCAGGACTTGGAATATTTCTCCCCATTCCCTTCTTGACTTAAGAGTTTGTGTTGATAAGTCTGTTGTTATTTTGATAATTTTCCCATTGTAGGTAATCTGCTTCTTTTCTCTGGCTGCTTTTAATATTATGTTCCTTTGGTGAATTTTTGGAATCTTGATTATTATATGTCTGGGTGTAGATCTGTTTTGGTTGTAGGTAGCTAGTGTTCTGTATGCCTCTTTTATCTGGATATCATTTCTTTTTGCTATACATGGGAAATTTTGCTTTAATATATCTGTGAATATTCTTTGTATTTCATTTTTGGTCACTCCTGCTTCCTCATTCACATTCTTTATTCTTAAGTTATGTATCCTTTTGTCATCTTCTAGCTTTTGAATTGTTTCTTTCTGGTTCCTTGTTATTTTTAAGAGGTTTTTTTCCTTCATGATCATATGTCATAAATCTCTCTTCAAGTTTCAGAAAGCTGGCTTTAGTTTCTGCCAAGGCATTTTGCCAGTGTTCAATGGAGTTTTTAGTTTCCTGGTAATCTCTTTGGATCTGTTTCATGTATTCTAAGTTATGTTTAAATTCTTCTTCAGAAGTTTCTCTTTCTTTTCTGATTTCCTCAGTTCTTCCATCTGTGTTCTCTTGGGCGGGGCTTGTCATTTCTTTAATTAATCTCTTTATATTTTGCCTCACTTGGATCAGGAGTACAGCTTTAAATTCATCTATGAGGTCATGGAGGTATTTTTTAATTTCAGCTGATGCTGTGTCCAGTATTGGATGGTTACTGTGTTTGTTTTCTTCAGTGTTTACTTCGCCTGGGCTTATTTTCTCATGTTGGGCAGCTGGAGATTTTTTTTTTATTTTTATCTCTTGTCATGTTTTTGGTTTCTTTCAGACTGGAGTGTCCTGGGGGTCTCTGGCCCTCTCTGTACTGCTTAGGGCCTTTCAGAAGCATGCTGACTTGAGTTTTTGCTGTCTTCCCCAATTTGCTGTTATCTGGGGTAGGCAGGGATGCAGGGATGGTGCAGGCTAGCCTCCAGCCTCTGTGCCAGTCAATTGTAAATTAGGCTGTACTTTCTCGATATCACAGAGTTGTGACTATTTTGTATCTGTTTATTGGGCCCCAAGCAGAGACTTGGTTCAGCCCCAGCAGATCCTTCCAGTTCTCTCTGTGTCAGAAGCAGCTGACTAATGTCACCGTGGCACAGGGTTCTGCCCCAATCCCAGCTGTTCTCTTCCAGACTTCTCTGTGCCAGGAGCACCAGGACAGTGGGTCTGCCCAACTCCAAGATGTCTTCCACTAGTTCTCTGTATGATGCTGAAGCCAACACAGCGCCAGGCTCTGCCCAATTTCAAGATGTCCTCCACCAGGCCTCTCTATGCCAGGGGTGACTCGGTGATGTCACCAAGCTGCAGGTTCCACTCAACTCTAAGATGTCTTCTGCCAGACTCTCTGTTACTGATGTCACCATGGTGGCAGGCTCTGCCCAATTCCAAGATGTCCTCTGGCCAACCACAGCAGCTGTGGGACCCCGTCCCTAGTACTCACCAGGGTTCAGTGCCATTCTTCCTCTTGAGTCTACTGCACACTACGCTGCTTGCCTTCACTGCATTCCTGGCACAGCATGGAATGGTCAGAAAACTCACAGCATTCAGCTTCGGAGCTCCAGAGCTTTTCACAATCTCCTCTGGTGCAGCGGGGCAGTCCTGGCTGCTTTGTAGGGTCCTGGGTCTCAATTTCCAGCAGTCACCAAAAGCCAACCAGCTTTTCTTGTTGGGTCCACTGGTCAGCTTGCCGCATTAAAGGCACGGGATTTGCAGCCTCACATTATCAGCCTTCGCAGTCTCCAGCTGCGCTGTCTTGGTTAATAAGAATCATTATCCATTTGTCTGGCCCTCTGCATGTTGTCATATTCTAGCATCTAATATGATTTCTCTGGAGAGACTCTCCGCCCAATCCCCTAGCAAGCCGCCATTTTTGAAAACTCTGAACAACTATTTCTAAGATGACAATATGTAATCTATTAACTAGTGATTTCTTATTGCTTATTTTTGAAATTCTGTATTACTTGTACCCTTTTTCTGTTTGTTTCTCTTTAAATAAAATTTTTAAAAAAGAAATTAACTGATAACAAATGTTGGCAAGGTTGTGGGGAAAAAGGAACACTTCTCTACTGCTGGTGGGAGTTTGGACTGGTGCAACCACTATGGAAATCAGTATGGAGATTCCTCAAAAAACTAGGATTGGAAGTTCCACTCAATCCAGCTATTGTCCTCCTGGATATTTTCACAGAAAAGTTAAAAAGATAGTGTCACAGTGACATATGCTATAAACCCATGTTTATAGCAGCACAATTTGTAATAGCTAAATCTTGGAAACAACCAAAATGCACATCAACTACAGAATGGATGGAGAAGATGTGGTATTTTATACAATAGAATATTACCAGCTATAAAAAGGGATGATCTTGAGGTTTTTATAGGTGAATGGAGGCAATTTAAGACTATCCTCATATGTGAAATAAATCAGACTCACATTTGTAAATATAGTATTGTCTCTAGTACAAAAATAAGAATAAAAAACTGAAAGAATAATAAGATCCAAAATGTATAATAGATATTGTAATAATGACAGGGAAAGAAAGTGCTCTAAAGGATATAACTGTATGTATGTTTAAGTGTGCAAGATAGATAACCATAGTACTAAGTTTTTATTTGTTCATCAAACAGAATAGTTTTTAAGTGTCACTGTTTGATTACATACCCATATTTATGCTTTGATTTTATAACTTGAACAAATATTTCTAAGATAACAATATGTAATTGATCAACTAGTGATTTCTTACTGTTTTTAACTAGTCATTTCTGTTATTTTTTGAGAGTATGTATTATTTCTACTCTTTTTATGGTTTTGCTTTTCTCTGTAAATAAAATAAAAAATTAAAAATAAACTAATGATCTCTTCTGCATATATCCCTGCCACTGTATACTGTCAAATATGAAGCCTTCACAGAGCTAAGCAGATGCTGGTGCCATGCTGTGAGCTTCTTTATGAAGCACCTGGCTTCAGGTATTATCTTATAGTAACTAAAAATAAATTAGCACAGTATATGACAGTCTATTGGTAGTGATATGGAATGGTATCATTTTTATGTGTAAGTATATTCTTCCTTTCCCTTTAACATACACCAGAGCAAGAGTACTGAATTTGGATTGAGAGATAGATGGGCATGAGTTTTGGTCTAATCAAACCATGTGGTTCTGCATAAGTGACTCACTTCTCAGAATCTCAGCTTCCTCATCTAGAATGTGAAGAAAATATCAACAACTTGATAGGATTCCTGTGACGATTAAAATGGTATGAGTGAGTGACTATGTGTTTCTTTTGCAGCATTTCTGTGCAGGAAATGTCAGAGTCATTTACTTGTTTTAAATCTGGCTCTAGATTCCCATTAACCAGAGTGTTGAGACATTCAAACACAGACATATTTAGGGGGATTCCCTGCCAATCCCTGAGCATGTGCACACTCTAGGGTACTTATGCTGTGACTAAAAATAAAGGAGGATCCCAGATCTTATCCTTTGGGGGCTACCTAAGTTGCTGATGCTCCTTCTGCTCCACAATGCTGTAGCATTTCCCCATTTTGCTTTCAGTCTTTGTCTTCCTCCAAGAGCTAAGACTGCTCCTTATTGCCTTGTGTGTTCTTCTTGCTAGAGGTGTGGCCAGTGCTGTCCGAGTCTTGACACCTTATCCAACCTCCTTGGTACCCCAGAAAGATACTGTGTTCAGGAAGCACATGGGTTCTACACACTTGTGGAAACCCTAGCTCCACACAACCATGTCCATCTTGCAAGTCAATGTTCTATGCCTCTGCTCACACTCCCTCCCTCTCCCCAGACCCCTCCTTCTTCCTTTTGCATGAGTTTTTGCCTCCTGAACAAAATACAGGTGAGGATGCTCTGAACGTATAGCTTATCTTTTAAACCCTGTGACAGTTAATCTTTATTGTCAATTTTATTGGCTCAAGCGAGACCTAGGGGATTAATAAAGGATATGTCTGGGTGTATTTTTATGGATCATGTAGTCATGGCCTTGAGGACTATATCGGATCCCTGGCCCTGTCTTCTCTGGAGCTGTTCTCCTGTGTTTGATTTTCAGCTGTGAGAGCTGAGCAACTCTGCTCCATCACATCCTTCTGCCAAGATGTTCCTACCTCATAGCCAACCATGGAATGAAACCTCTGAACCTATGAGTCAAAAATAAACCTGTCTTCCTTTAAGTGGTAGAAATCAGGTGTTGTGTCGGAGCAACAGACCAATACAGACTCTTTACTGGAGTCTCTAGATGTTCCCTACATCAAGTTTCTTCTTTCATGCTCAAGAAATTTTTAGCTGCACAGGAAATGCCTGGAATAAAGCAGACATTTAGCATCCTGCTTTGCATCTGTGGTTTACCATGAAGTTCAATACTGGCCAAAGGGATCTAGATGGAAAGGTTGCATGGCAGCTTTTGGGTACTTGCTTTAAGGCATGCTTCATACCTTTGCTTTGTCCCATTTTTTCTCTCACCCTTCTCTCATATTGCCATCTTTGACAAAGTGTATGACGGCCATATCTTAAAAGATATCAGAAAATGCAGTGATAGTGGGGAAAATTAAGTGCTCGATGATAAAAGAATGCATAGATGAGTGGTGGAAAACTCTTCGTGGTTGGCCCAATGTCAACACGGTTTGCCGTGAATGAGACAAGTTTAAGGACCAAGGTAATCTGGTGAGCATAGCAGAACTGAAGGACAAATGGAGCTCAGCTCCTTGAGGACCTCACCCCCTGGGGTCCCCACTTCTTATGATGAGAGATGAAGTATTTTTGCCAATGTTCAAGTCAGTTTTATTGGGCATTTGTTACATAAAATACTCTAGTGGGCAGACATAAACATAATCCCAGAGCACCAAACTCACTTACTTGTTTTTAAGACAAGGCAGGAGGAGTTGCTCCTGATCTTTGGGGCCTCCCGTAGCAACAAGAACAAGCATGCAGATACCTCTGTAAATTACCCACTATATGTACAAAGCACAGCACGGAAACTGACACATTTAAGCAGTCAGTAAAAGGTGGCTATTTTTCTCCTTATTAGCATAATGCCTCAATAAATGTTGGTTCAGATCCTATCTCCTTGAGTATCTTTCTCTTTACTGCTGAGATCCTCAGCACCTCTCCATTCATCTCCCTTCTCTCTTATTAAGCCTGGCTCCTGAAAAGGCTGTCAACTTGCTCTCAGTGAGGTGTCAGTGATAGATAAGGTGTGATGTATGACCTCATTCCCCAAACACTATCAGTTTACCAGTGAGATTTACATTTAATAGGGGATTAAAGCCTTAAGCCAAAGGAATGAATCTTTAATGGTGAAATTTAAGGCACTGGAAAGTTTACAAAAAACCTGTACTGGAGGGGAAGTTCTCCTTGATGATCTTGATTTTCTCAGAGGTTCTCATAAAATTTTCCAAATTCTTCCAGATAAAAAAACATCACGCGGTACAGCTCTGCTCAATTAGCAGTTGGAAAACAGCAGATTGTTGATGAAGCTTTGTGGATCTGAACATGAATGGGAGAGGAAACTGTGAAATCAGAGGCAAGAGAAGGGGGTCTTTGTTCCAGAGGGAGTTGTCTGTCTAGTGTTCAAGCCAGGCTGCCTGGGTATGTGGATGGAGATTCCCAGGAGGATGGAGCCCTGTGGTTCACATTCATTTTTGATTTACACATTTTTTGACATTGATGTTGTGTTTTGGGAGTAAGAGGAGGGCTGTCTCAGGTTGTGTTTCTCTTCACTCAGTCATTCCCACCATTCCCTCTTTCAGTACTTGGTATCTCTGTGTCTCTTTGTCTGTCTGTCTCTCTGCCTGTCTCTCCCTTTGTCCTTTCCTCCCTCTTTCTCTTTCTAGATTCTTCTCCTTATTTATCTCAACCTTCTAAGTGTGATTCAGGCTTGAGGTCTTCCTCTCTTGGGATCCATCACAGAGTCTTTGGACATCTCAGCTCCATCAGGGGACTAGATAGACTTTGCTCTTTTTGCTGGAATCTAATCTCTGCATCAAATGTTTACTGTTTCCTATTCACTGTCACTTCTTCCACATTCCAATGATACTTTAAACCCTGTCTTCTTTCCCCAGGAACCTCTACCACCTGCCCCTTCTTACTCTCCTAGAGATCAAGTCTCTAGTCTCAACTGGGGGTTACCAGTGGGGAAGTTTGCATGGTTCATTCCCTCCTCATCCTGAAAAGTGACCTCAACCTCTGTGTGTTCCTTCAAGGCCTGCTCTTCTCCAGGTGGCTTCTCTATTAGTCCTGGCAACCTTGGTCCCACTCTGAGACTTCAGGTGGTAATAGCTCTACTGTGGCAGGCTCCAGTTATGGCTGTCACTTTGGCAAGAGTCTCTTATAAGCACTACATCATGATGCTCTGGGGAAACATCAGAAACGGAGAGAATGGGGCCACATCCCACCCTCCTGAACTAGAAATGAGGGCTGGTGCCCATAAGTCTGCATCTTAACCAGTCCTCTGGATCAAGGTAATTCTGAATCTTGTTCAAGGTTAACCATCATCATGCTTTACTTTTCTAGTTTTGCATAATGTACTTCTTAGATAATGATAAATTAGGCATTTGCTCTGATTCTTGTTGAAATCAGAATGAAATTAAGATAAAAGCATGGTGAAATTCAGATCCATTCTAAAAAAATCTGACCTTTGTCTAGAGTCTATATGTCCTGAAACTTGGTCTTGTATAGTAGTTCTCCCTTATGCAAGAAGAATATGCTCCTACGCTACTAATAGATACTTGAAACCACACATAGAAGTAAACATATTTCTATGACATTTATAATACACACATACCTACTGCAAAGTTTAATTTATAAATTAAGCAGTTGGAGAACAACAATAATTTGCCACAGATTTTAACAACCTCAGAAAACAATGTTTTTCTATATCATTTGGAGAACTTTCACATTTTCGCTTAAATGATACACTTATCAGCTTTTGGTTGGCATATCTGAGTTGTCATTGTTGCTACTCTTGCACTTTTTGACCCTTATTAAATAAAATAAGGATTATTTGAACACAGACACTGTATTTCTGTGATAGTTGATTAATACAATAACTACTAAGTGACTAAAGGGAAGGTGGCCTATACAGTGTGGAAACACTAGACAATGAGATGATATACATCCCAGATGACATGGAGAAAGATGATTTGGGATTTCACTACACTACTCAGAATGGATCACAATATAAAATAGATTTTGTATTTCTAGGGGTTTTCATTTAATATTTTCAGGACAAAATTAGTTGTGGATCATGAAACAACAGAAAGGAAAATCATGAATAACAGGGGGAGAGGGCTACAATACATTCTTTGTGCTCTTAGCGTCTATTTATCCAGTACATGATAGATGTTCAATAGAGATTCATTTTAATGGAAAGGCTTTTTCATAATTTTGTACTTTTATAGACATGGCACCTATTTATCCATTTAACATCAAGCATCGTCATATGGGTACTGGAGATATAAAGCCAAATACAGTATAGGATCTTGCAAATCAAGGAATGAAATGTCAATTCTTGAAAGTAAGTTAGGTAGGAATATTACAGGCAGACAGGGCTAGACCCTTGAGGGAGTCAATGAAGAAGTTGAGAAGACACTACAACTGTGGCTGGAGGCACATTTGTTAAAGGCCAGGTGTCAAGATAAAAGACAGAATGACCAGGCCTACATGCTTTCCCAAGGCATAAGCGATAAATTGAAAATTATACTATAATTGGTATCATCTGGTCCAATAAAGTCTAGATGCACATCAGTCACTCTGGTGGGTGATCATGCCTTCCTAAAAATATCCTTATTCTTTCTATGTACACTTGCTAAGTGACCTGCCTCCACATTGGAGTAGTAGAATCTAAGTGGTTATATGTGTAGTCTTAGTTTTGACCCATGATGTACTCACCTCATGATTTTGATTTACAAAACTTCCTTTAAGAAGTGGGTTCATTGACAACCCACTTTTGGGTCTCCTCTTGTCTCTCAGGAGATATTTCTGTCAGTAAATTTTTCCTACTCTGAACCTCTGTTGTTCTTTAGAATTCATTCTTTGATTTGGGGGGACACAAACTTACAATGCCTGACATTTAGCAGGTTGGGAAGTACATTTATTTCCCTTGCATCACTATTACTACTCCACTGGGTCATGGGGAAGATGAAATAGAATAACACAATTCTGACATAGTGCTTGACATCAAAACAATATCCAATCAATTTTAGTGATATAATGGTCAGAATAGATCAATTACAATGTGTCTTAAGCAGAGTTCAAACCAGATGAGAACAGAACTTTGTGGGCACCACTGCATGCCATGGTTTTGGACATCTCACAAGCAAAAGGACCATTAATATACTTTGTGAATTGCCTTGAGTTCCATAAGTACAAGGTGTTTATTTTTTGCTGGCCCTGTTATTATTCTTGCCCTAGTGTGATAATTCTTTCTCATTTTCACTTTCCAGTGCTGCCCTTAAGTTCATTTTGACCTGCTTTTGTTGCCATTAAAATCTCACACAAAGGGTAGTTCTGTGATTCATTTTGGGGCAAGACACCCTCAGTATCTTCCTATTTATTTTTCCACTTAAAAATGACCATGACTTTTACTGGTTAAAAATATCTATTTTTAGTGTTTAAAAATTCAAATGATAGAGGCACAAAGGATAGAATATATATCTCTTGTAATAAGTCATTCAGAGACATCACTTTTGATATTTTAGTAAACGTGTTTTTTTGGATATATCATTACACATTTCTTTGAAGTTTTATCCAGCTTTTCAATTTTACACAACCATGCATAGCCAACCCACTTTCTAAGCAGAATCCATTAGCAGAAAGACAGTGGGTGGGGGTGGGGGTGAGGGGTGGGGAGAATCAGATGCTCGCTGGCTCTGTCCTCTGACCACCAGATGGCGCTGCTTCTGAATGTATCTAAATTTCTTGTCCCGGTGAAGCTAAATTACTGTCCCAGGTCTTGGACCCCAAGCTTCCCTTTGACTCTGGCTTGATTTTAATCTTTGGGGACACTTGCGGAGAGAAAAAGTCACATCCACATTCTGACAGGAGGAATTTTTTCCACGCTACTGGACGAGTTGTGACTTGTATGGCAGGATTTTGTCTGTGGTTTCTTGCCCCAATTCCTGATCCAGGATTAGATTGTCAGATCCCTACCTTCAAGAGGAAGCAGAGTCCCCTAACCTGTAAGCTTTGTTCACGCAATCTCTCAATCGTTGTTGAATTTAGTTCTCAATGAAGAATAAGGTAGTTTAGGAAAAGAGCAGTTAGAGAGAAAGAAAATTAAAAAACATGTTTTAAAAGCAAAAAACAAAATTAAAATACCCTTGGACTGGGAATAAGATTTGGATTTGGTATTAACTGCCTACCTGACCTCAGATAAACCAGTTGACCTTTCCGGGGTCTCAAGGTCTAATGTGCACAGAGAGGCCAGATTAGGATGATCTCTACGCTTTTCCCAGCCCTCTTCTGCTTGGGTGCCAAAATCTTTCTTGGTGGTTTTTTGGGGGGGTGGGGGGGGAGGGGAGAGGAGCAAGTGAAACTGAACCGAGAAACAACCACTCTGAGCACTGTGGAAGCTGGAGGACACAGGTGCAGCACGACCTGAGCAGGATATGCCGCTTTGCCATTGCTGGCCCAGCCCCAGCATAGACTATACATCATTATTAGATTCCCTTCATCATGCTAATTGACACAGAATGAAAAATATCCAGCGAAGGAAGCAGCAAATGCTTTTGCAGGCAGCCAGAGCAGCCGGCAAATGGGAGAAACTGCTGTACAAGTTAACTGAGATTGAAAACTTGCCCGCTGATACCTTGTAGGGCAAATGTTTCCAGTTACTGCGACAGGATTCGCCTGGCAGTGTGAGCTGAAGGAACAGAGAGAAAGGGCAGCTTGCTGGGACCCCATCTGAAGGTCCAGATCCATGGAGAAATGGACAGGACATTAAAGAAAGTTTGAGAAAGAGGGAGGAGAAAGCTGCTTTCATCAGCTCCACTCTACAGAGAGGACCAGATCCTCTTTGCACCTCACAGTTGGCTGAGAAGTATTTGGTCTTCAGTCCAGGACCTTGAGGGAGGGATTGTGAAAGTCCAAATCCTACCTCTGGAGCTGCACTTTTCAAGGAAGTGGGGCTTGCTCCCTAGGGGACATTAGGCCATGTCAGAATGTTTTTGATTGTCCTAAGTGAAGTGGGTGTTGGTGAAATTGGCATCTGGTGTGTAGAGGCCAGCAGTGCTGATCTACTTTTTGTAGTGCACAGGACAGGCACCCTGCCCTCCAACAGAGAAAGTTCCCATCTAAAATGTTGATGAACCTGGGGTAGAAAACAGTGCTGTAAAACAACTCTTTGGAAAAGTAACCTAACCTCTCAGGGTCATTATTTTGTTAAGCAATAGTACTAATTTTACAATCTATATGATAGATTGCTAAAAAATTTTTGCTGATTTTGTCTCTTCCCAACCTCCTGGGATAATTTTGCAGCTCTTGCTATCAAGACCCGGAGTCTGTTGGTACTCCTTGCATTGGGACTGGCTTTTTGACTTGCCCCAGAAGTGCTTCTCCAAGCCAAGATCTTGGAGGCTTTATAAAGTTCTACTGTTTCTTCCAGAGCTCAGTTGTACAGACAAACCTGGGCTAATCTGCCAGAGGATGAAACTATGGTAAATAGCCAAATGGTCCTCTCCTATAGCCAACCAATCCCTAAATGTAAGAAAGAACTCTGCTCAAAGTGAAACCATCTACTGACCTACAGCTGACCACAGACTGCAGACCATGGCTGAGTAAGAACCCAGATAACTCATAGTTCATGGGAAATACTAGATTCTTGCTATGTTAATCCACTTAGTTTCAGGATGTTTTGCTATGCAACTATAGCTGATCTACATGGGCTTGAAGTTAGGACTCAATCAACAGTGAATCTTGAAGGAAATGGGAGGCGTCTCATGATTTGCTTCTTTTCTTAATATCTGGCATTTTGTGAAGTGAGAGAACTTTAAGTGGCTCACACTTTGCAAAGCTGCATCCTTGGATAGAGTGACTGTGTCCTGGCCACCTTTCTTCCCTTGGTGACTGTGCTCAGCATCCCAGAGTGAGAGAATCTGACTGGCTTTCCTGTGGCAACTGCCCTGTCCTCAGAGGTCACATCATTTGTTAGACACCTCTGTCAGCGCCACATGGAGTGGGAAGGGGCAGGGCAAAGAAAACGTAGATACCCTCTGCTTCCCTCATGGCTGCCTGCTCCCTGACATTCACAGTGCTAGAGGGGAGAAAAAGTGAAGGAAGTTTGTTTCACACTTTCGGTGTACGGTCTGGACATCTAAGATACCATATAATTGTCTAGTTGGGACGTTAAACACCTTAAAAGTTGAAAAGCAAATTTCCCAGCGCTGTCAGCCAGCCCCCACCATGTCCTATGCCATTGCATGTGGGACAAGGAGTTGGCAGGGAAAGCAGAGAAAGGAGTCAGTCTCACTTTGAAGAGTTCTGTAAGGACGTGTCTATGGTTTGGATCTTTTTTTCATTTAAAGAAAAAAAAAAAAACAGAAAAAGGGTAGAAAAAATACATAATTTCAAAAAAACTGTAAGAAATCACTAGTTGATAAATTACATATTATACTTTTAGAAATAGTTGTTCAAGTTACAAAAGTAAGGCACACAAAGTGGACATTTAAACAGCGAGACTGCAAACAGTTCTGTTCAACTATCCAACAAAAACTTAGTAATATGGTTGTCAATCCTACACACTTAAACATACATACAGTTATGTTCTCTAGAGCACTTTATTTTCCTCTCTTTTTTACAATAGCAGTTACACATTTTGGGTTTTATTACTCCTACATTTCTTATTACTTTTTACACTAGAGACACAATGTGATATTTATAAATATGCTTCTTATTTATTTCACTAATAAGGATAGCCTCAAGTTGTCTCCATTTGACTATGAAGGCTTCAAGATCATCCTTTTATAGCTGAGTAATATTCTATTGTATAAAAATATCACATCATTTTCATCCACTCTGCGGTTGATTGATTGGCATCTTGGTTCTTTCCAAGATTTAGCTATTACAAATTGTTCTGCTATGAACATGGGTGCACATATATCACTGTGACATTACTTTTTCAGTTTTTTGGAGGGGAATAGCTAGGTTGAATGGAACTTCCAATCCTAGTCTTCTGAGAATTCTCCGTACTGATTTCCATAGTGGCTGCACCAGTCTGCACTCCCACCAACATTGGAGCAGTGTTCCTTATTCCCCGCAGCCTCACCAACATTTGGTATCAGTTGATTTCTTGATGGCAGCTATTCTTTCCAGAGTGAGATAAAATCTCAATGCTGTCTTAATTTGCATTTCTCAAATGACCAGTGATGGTGAACATTTCTTCATGTATTTATTTGCCATTTGTATATCTTCATCTGAGAACTGTGTGTTCATCTCAGATACCCATTTTTGGAGAGGGTCTTTGAATTTGGGTGGCTTGATGCTTTTCAATTCTTTATATGTTCTGGATATAAGTCCTCTGTCTGAGAGGGTGTTGCCTAAAATTCTTTCCCATTCTGTGGGGTTTCTTTTCACTCTGTTAGTGATTTCTTTTGAAGTACAGAAATTTTTCAATAATATGAGGTCCCAGTTGTTGATTCTTTCAAGTGTTTCCCCTGCAGTTTGCATTTTGTTGATGAATTCTCTGCCTACCCCTATGTCTCCAAGACGTATCTTGTCTTCCAGTAGATTTAGTGTTTCTGTTTTAATATTTAGGTGTTTGATCCATTTAGACTTTAGTTTTGTGCATGGTGATAGGCATGGGTCTAGTTTCAGTCTTCGGCATGTGGAGAGCCAGTTTTTTATGGTTTGGATCTTAAATGTCCTCAAAGGCCTATGTGTTAAAGGCTTGTTCCCAACATGGTGATGTCGAGAGGAGATGGAACCTTTTGTTTTTTTGTCTTTTTCTTATCGGTACCAGGGGATTGAACTCATGACTGCCTGCTTGCAAGGCAGGCACTTATGCCACTGAGCTAAATCCCCAGCCCCGAGATGGAACCTTTGAAAAATGAGACCTCATGGGATAGGTCGCTGGGAGTATGAACCCAAGTAAACTGTGGGAGCCAAGCCTCTTCCTCTTCCTCTATTGTTTCTCAGTTATGAGATAAGCAATTTTGTCCTGCCACATCCTCCTGCCATATTATGCTGTGTCACCCAAAGCCAAGGGACCAACAATTGTGAATCAAAGCATCCAGAACTGTGACCCAAAAGAAACCTTTTCTCTTTTTAAATTGATTATCTCAGATATTTGTTATAGTGACAGAAAGCTGCCTAGCACGGACCTCCTTTTTGGAGGTAGATTTAGACCAAGACATTTCCTACCAGTTACAATATGGAACATGTCAGATAATGGTAGGACTTCTTGAGTCTGTTAGCCAGATAGCAAGTTTCTGCATTCTCTAAATCACCCCGAGATTCCCAAAGTACCCGTAGCTACAGTGATGAATGAACTACCTATTACCTGTGTATAAATTAGTGCTGAACAAAATCAGTGGGTTTTTTTTGCTTTTCACTTTTAATCTTGAATCCTTTGAGTAAAATCTTACACTGAAGCTCAGCATGTGTGACAGGTATGTATGGAGCCTTTCTTACCTAAGCAGTCTTGTATGTTTGGATGGTAATAGGAGGAGGAATAGAGAGGCAAGAACTCAGATCATATTTGACCCCTCTCCCTGTTTTCTCCAAGTTCAGAGTGCAATTTTCCATGTGTAGATTCAAAGGATTGGCTTTTTTTGGTGCTGAGAGACAGAAGGTAAATCTGATGTGAAATTTACAAAGTGGCAGCTGATGGACCAAGTTCTCGAAATGTTGGAGAGGGGACTAATTCAGAATTTTCACCAAAGGTAATTTTCACCAGGGGGAGACAGCTCAGCACAGAGTTAGAGTCTGGAAGATCAAAGAAACCTATATTGAGTTCAAGAGACAGTTTTGCCTCATTGTAGCTGGAAGGTTTCTCCAAGTTTCTGAACCTTGATTTGTTCATCTGTGAAATGGGGAATAAACAGTACCTATTTCCTAGAAGCATTCAGAGAATGTGAGCATACTAATGAGTGGGAGGTGCTTGGTGGTGTCAGAGGTGCACAGAGCATTAAAGAAGTGTTAGCTCTTTATCCTATTAATACCCTCCTTGTCAACTGGAAGCTGACAGCTGGGATGGGCATGGTAAACCCTTGCTCTTTTCTCCTTACCAGGCTTAGAGTAAAAGGAGGAAGTCCCTACCTAGCCTAGAGCTTTTCCCCAACGTTGCCTCCAAGGTGAAGGGACCTGGTCTCTTTTTCTTTATTCCAGAAGGCTGTCTGCTCTTCCTGTTGTCCCCCACAAGAACTCTAGGAGAGGAGTTAAAGCAGTAATAGCTAAACTGTCTGCGAGAGGAGACCAGAGCATGTGATAATGATATATAAAGCCAAAAGCACTAAGTGGGCAAAACTGTGCTAGAGGAGTGAGTAAAACCAAGATAAATTTATCCCTTGAGAGCTATAACACATAACTCAAATAACGGGAGCAGCAGGGGTCTGCAGTCCCTTGAAAGAATAGTTTGCTCTCCTGCGGAGCACAGCCTCTACCCAGCATCCGTAATTCCTTGTGTGTTTGGGATTGGCCATGGCTGCCATATGCTGGCATTACTGGGAGTCCAGTTTTGTTGGGACGTGAGCACCCAGGTGGGGAGGTTTCAGAGAGCTGAGGTCTGATCTCAATGGCTCTATGTAACTTAGGGTGGACTGGATGGGCGCCAGGAAGAACTAGGTTCTGTTCTGTCTTCACCTCTTTGAACTGTGTGGTCTTGATTAAGTTACTTTACTTCTCTGAACTCCTGTATTTTCATGTGGAAGTTGGAGGTAGACATGTTGGTTGTTTAGTGAGTACAGTCTTATAATTTTGTTGGGGAATAAACTCTCATGTTTTATTTTACAGGAAGGTGACCACAGCTAATGGTAATGTGATTCATATTTTTAAATAGCTTGAAAAGGGGGTTTTGAAAGGTCTTACTGTAAAGAACTGATGCTGATTTGAGATTTACTAGCAGGTATTGACATAGATATATTAGATGCATTAATATAGACATATATCTGTAGACATGTAGTTCCTTCTTTTTTTGGGGCGGGTACCGGGGACCAAACTCACAACCTAGCACTTGCCAAGCAGGCACTTATGCCACTGAGCTAAATCCCTGGCCCTCTGTAGACATGTAGATAGAAATATATGCACTAATACAGACCAAGATCTATTAACATATAGATATAAATATATGGGGAGCATTAATACACATATCTACAGCCGTGTAGATACTGATACAAATATACAATGATACTGCACTTGTTGAACTCAATGTGTTCCAAATTCATGTTTAAACACCAAAAAGTTTGAGAGTTGAGCATATTTTTCCCATAAGAAATAGAGTAAACCAAATAATTGGTTCTGAGACCTCCAAATTACACCTAGAAATTTATTTTTCCGGGATTTTAACAAATTTCACAATGATTTCTTCCTTTAACTCTATCAATCTCACAGTTGTTCTCTTAGCTTTATTGCTGGTATCAGTAACTTTCTTCGGAGCCATGGTTACATTTTACACAAACAAAGCACACACACACAAAAGCACTAACACAAGGACTATATGTTGTCGAGGGGAGAGTGGTACGTAGACTGAAGTGTCACTCCTTTGTGTCTGTCGTGAGACATAATGTGTGACTCATTCTTGGCTGGTACAGTTTTTTTCAAGTCTGACTTTCAATTTGACTATCAAACAAGACTACAAACACTGAGCAGGCTTTTTTTTTCTTCCAGCATTGCTGTTTGAGTAGTGGGAAGTATGAGCTTGGAGATCTTTGACAAAGAATGTATCACTGTATAAATGCACTAATGTAGATATGTATCTGTAGACTTGTGGATACTAACATATATAAATAAATATATATGCGTATATACATACTAATATTCATATATGTTTATAATGATTCAATCATTGAATATATACGTACATGTATCAAAGTATGACATTTGTGCTTCCCAAATATATACAATTGTATGTCAGTTAAAATACAGATAGATGGGAAGAAAGAGAGAAAGAAAGAAAGATCTGAAGATCTGTCATTGTGGGCAGGTGCAGAAACACACTCAGCAAGGTGGCCTCCTGGTGGTGCTTTTAAAAAAAAAACAATCAATTTAAAGTTGTGATTCTCAAAGTGGGGTCGCTAGAGGATCAACAACAACAAATACCAATTTTGGACTACATTGAAACCTATTGAGTCAGAAACCTGGGGTGGGGTGGTTCCCAGAAATCTCCACTTGAACAAGGCTTTAGCGGATGCATATTAAGATTGAAGAATAAGTCTTTTATAGAGAAATGGTCTCAACTTGTATTCTTGTTCCTAGTGCCCTAGGTGCTAACTTAACTCTTAATGAGGATGGCAGGGATTCTGCGTTCTCAGGCACTGGCTGGAGTCCTGGGAAATTCCTAGGCTTGATAACAAGAGTCCTTGTTCCAGGAGACAGCTGAGGGAGTGCTGGGAGTTTCTGTGCCTCTCAAAGCATTCCCTGAGGTGAGTAGGTTCCTCTACCCCCAGCCCAACTGACTTTCCTCTCTTCTACAGCCCTTTGTTCTCTCCCCCTAATTCTCCCCCAGACACTAGGAATAATTTCAGTCTGCAAAAAATTCAGAGAGAGGACATTTTTCACTGCTCACTAATAATTTGCCTATGTTCTGTAGAATGTATACCTTGATTTGATCTTTAGGCGTAGGCTTTTGAAGCTGAAATACCTAAGTTTTGAACTCACAATATGAAATCTTTGAAATTTAAAGACTTTTCTGCTACCCCTTCCTTTGATTAAAAAAATGCCATGAAATTGCACTGGGGGTAAAAAAGGGTTAGGAGTCACAGGATCTTTGTTGAGGACAGTGAAAAGGCAACAGTTTCAAAGATAATGTCTTACTCTACCAAACAAGTTAGAAAATAGAGGAGTAGGCCACTCTGTTTGGAGTCCAGGTTGCCTTTTATTTAGGAAACTGCACACATCGTTTGTTGAGAGGACCAGGATTCAAGGTAAGAATCTCACTTATTTTGTAATTTCCCATGCCAGTTCTTATTCTCTTACTGTTATAAAAATACCCCAGAACCCCAGGCCTGTAAAGAACCAGATCTCTTTTCTGCTGACCTCCTGAAATTTAGCTAGTTGGAGACATCAGTGTCTGTAGTCCACAATACCCATCTGGTTGGATTTTAATGAATCCTAGAAGGAGAAATTGCATTGTGTCTATTTTAAAACCTTATTATGCCAGTTTCAATGTGTTTTTCAGAAGTTACATCCTGAGAAATGTGGATTTTGCAGTTTCACGCTTGTAAGTGTGATCTCACTGTTGTATGTCTGAGTAAGAGGGGATTTAAAGGCATCCTAAGGAGCCCAGCTTCCGTCTGATTAGAAATGCAGAGGAGACTCAAAAAGGCCATTCCTAGAAGCATAAAATTCCACCTCCAAAATCACCAAGAAAGAATCAGGTGAATATTTACATTTCATATTTGCATAATGCATTTGAATTTATAAAATGCATTATTAGACATTAAGATGGAATTTTAACAGGTAACTATTATGAGCAGCATTGGAATGAAAAGAATTGATATTTAAAGATTAGTCAGAGAGTCACCAATTAGTAACAGTACGTTTCTTTGGATCATGCTTTCCTTTGCATATGATCTTTAGTTAAAAATATTCATTGAGGATTGTATTTCACTTTTATTAAAATGTTCTGTTTTACTTCCTATAGAAAAATCACTGGAGAGGAATACTTTCAGTAATGGTAATTTGTGGTAGCCATAAACAATACTACTTTCTAACTAGAGGAAAATTGTCCTTGAAGATTTCTTTGTGAAGATGTGACAGTGTCACATAGATAAAGCTAGAGTTGGTTGTACGAAGTATAAATGACATCACCAAGCTGATTTTTGAGTTGACCAGGGTTTCACTTTAACACTACCATCTTTCCACTTTGATCCATGGGCAGATGACAAATTCTAGTTGTGTCACTGTAGCAATTTGCCCTTTTTACTCGGCAGAGACATTGGCAGCTTTTTCCTTACCTGGGAGGTTTTGCTCTTAACCAGAAGAAAGAAGATGAAGACAGACAAGACATGACAGCTGGCAGCCAATGTGGCTTTCGGTGGACATCATAAATGCCACATCTGTCCCCAAAGGGATATCATTCTTCAGACCATGTCCCATTAGAGCCACACATTCCTGCTTTCTACAAATACACCCTGCTGCCTGGCTCCCTAGAGGGAAATTAGAGTTTGGCTTAGGCTGTCATTTCTGAGAGTAATTAAAGAGCGTGCTGCTCATCCTCCACACCCTGCTATAACACGCCAATGAAAATGACTGCTTAGCAGTTTGCAGTTCAATTCAGATGTCAAATAGTTCCATCCCTGTCGTAAGATAAGAAATAGCCCAGTGCCATTGGAAGAGTAATTGGAACTCATCTAGTATAGAAACTTTACCTTAATTGCTGTACAGATGACATCAGGGAGGACCAGATAGTGGGGTGCATCCCTCTACTTGCCCTTTCCTGGGTTGGTAGAGGTGTGGGTGGGGCTGGGACCTGTCAGTCCCTCTCCCATGACTTCTTGAGGAATGCAGATTAGTAGAAAGAGGAGGTAAGGAAGGATTATCAACTACATGAAATGCCTTTGTATGGTCAGCCTTCTGTCTCTATGGTTCCACATCAACCAAACATAGGTAGAAAATATTGTTTCTGTTTTAAAATTGTTTCTGTACTGAACACATACAGGCTTTTTTCTTGTCTATTTTCTGAGCAATATATTATAACAGCTATTCACATAACATTTACATTGCATTAGGTATTATAAGTAATTTAGGGATGATTTAAAGTATACAAAAACTTGTGCTTAGATTGTATGTAAATTATGCATCATTTTACATAAGATACATGAGTATCCTTAGACCTTAATATCTCTGGGGGTCCTGGAACAGATCACCTGTGAATGCTAAGGGCTGACAGTAATGGTAGAATCATTTTGTGTTGGAACTTTCCCCTTGAGGAATGCTTTCTTACCTTAGACCTCAAAGATGGTTTTTGTGATGAAGTGGGGTAGAAAAAGCAAAGGGCTAGGAATCAAGAGGTCTCTGCCTGACCCGGCCTGTGGGTAAGTCCACGGAGACCCTGGAGGGAGAGTGGGGATGAAAAGGGAACAAGAGACACAAAGAGCGGAGACAAGTTCAGGAATTCCAATCAGGTCTCTCTTTATTCAAGGAACGAGTATCAGATATATAGGGTATTGAGGAGAGGGATTTGGGTGCTCAGACATCAGCAGGTAACTTAGCAACAGTGGCAAGACCGAGGATTTATAGGTCAGTTCAAATTTACCGTGTGTGGGCTCAATAAGCATAATCCCTCAATAATGGACCAGGCTAAACAAGTTATGCAAGATGCTGCTTAATTACCAAACTTAACTCCTAGAGGGAATTAAGGTGGTGCAGCTTGCAGATACAAGGTGGCAGCCAATTACAGGGCTTCCCACATCTGCCTTGCTATTTACTTCCACTATTCTTGGAACTCAAACACTACCCTTAGAATGATAAATGCTTGTGTAAAGCCTGAGTCATAAGGAGGGCATCAGTGTTCAGAATATCTTTCCCTTCCCTTTTCAGATTCCTCAATAAGATCTCTTTGTCCTTCTTGATGGGTATCAGAACTGGTTAATAGGAGGAAATTGAAAACTCTTGGCCCAAGCAATAAAGATATTTGTTGGCTTTGGTCTAGTTTTAGGTGTTGAATGTAGGGATCCCAATGAATTCATCAAGACTCAGCTTCTTAACATCTCTCAGTTCTGCTTTCCTCCATGTTGACTTTGGTTTTAACAGTTCTTTCTCTTGATGCCAAAATAGCTGCCAGAAATGCTTAGGATATACCTTGAAAGCTGTCATGTCAGTGTAGTAGAGAATATCTGTCTCAGAATCTCAAAGAGTATTTTACTGGTTTTGAAAGAGTCATGTAATGCTCCTGGTTTGCAACTTGGCCAAAAGTTCCTTTTCCTGTAGTGCTGCAGGAGATAAAGACTTGCTTGAATCTCTTGGGCTAAATGTGAGAGCTATTGGAAGAAGAAAGAATGGATGGGTGCCTGTGGCACAACCACAGATATCCACTTTACCTCATTTTTCAGAACATGGCCTATGGGTCTTTCAGTAACAAAAAGTGTACAAAACCTGATATGAGCAGTGGAGAAAGAAGTGTTGCAGACACCAAAGATTGCGGGAATTTGTAGGAAATTTCTATTTTTTTTTTTTTTTAAATAAGAGTGGATTCAGATTTAGCTACATAGTGCTTCTCTATGATGGGTATACAGACACTTATGGCATTGTCTGTACTTTGGTAAAACTTAATTTTTTTTAGTAGATCAACTAATGTCAATTTCTAGTACTTGTTTCTAAAACACTTTCTTTTATGGGAGGAAGAATTTCAGGAAAGGAGAGTTCAGCTTCCCTGGTCTGATGTGCAAGAGACAGCTGAGTTGAGTTCCAAGGAATGAGGGAAAAGGTAGCAGGTGAAGGTACACTTTGAATACGTGTAGGAATCACTTTGCAAACTGTAAAATGCCATAGAATACCATAATTGTGCAAGGGAAGAATGTATTTGAAATAATGTATTTCTCCACTTCGGCTCCTATTTCTACAGCCCTCCCTCTGCTACACCATCCTCTCTTCATCCTGTCAGGAGAATAAGTACGGTAGCAAAAAGAAGAACAAAGGAAATGTTCTCTTGCTTTCAAATTTCAAAAGGCAAGGCCTGAGGGAAAGAGAAAAGAAAGAGTTGCCAAGTTTTCCTCTTCCCCAGATGAGTCAAGAGATATCCCAGACAGGCAGCCAGAAGTTCTATGTCTGATGCTTTCCAATGGCAAAAAGCTGAGGAAAAGAGATTCCCCGAGGTGGGTGGATGGATGAGTGATGCAGGTGCCCAGACCACAGGCCATTATGTAGCTGTCAAAATAAATGCATTCAGTCTATACCAGTTCATTTGGGAGGTTCCACATGTTTCCTGACTCATGGCATGAGCAAGATGTATAGAAATGTAGATCACAAATCTCTTTTCATAGAACAAATGATGACCGTCTCTATTAATGTATGCATTTATGTATATTTATGTGAACATAGACCAAACTGTGGAAAGATACACATTAATTTCTCATGTTGTTTATCTGGGGAGAGAAGAAGTGAAGAGGCAAGAAAGTTAAAACAAAGTGTGCATAATAAAAAACACGTGATAATTCCTATGCGTGACATTATGAATCTGAGTACCTATATACACATCTACACACTTGGAGATGTGTGAAAACATTACCACTAACTCAGTACATATATCTATAAAAAACTCAAAACAAATAACAGTAACATTTTGGCTATTGAGTTTCCTTATATTTATCTCAATTATTTAAATTATTTTCCCGAGGTTCATGTGTTTCTGCAATTACAAGCGGTCAATAACAAAACCCATCTTAACAGTAACACTTGTAAATGTATAGAAGCACAGTGGGGATTTAACATATGGTTGAACAAGGAGCCATATAATTATCAAAGTTCAATGAAGCCCTTGTCATTGTGGAAGAAAAAAACAACAACTACTCTTGGGGCCAAGGATGTAGTAGCTCTGTGGCAGAGCACTTGCCCACCAGTTTTGAGACCTTGGGTTCCATCTGAAGCATTGCAAAAATAACAACAAAAAATTAGAGAAACCAACAGTACCTGAGCAGAAGATTATACAGTCTGTTTCTCAGAAAAAAAGTAAGTGAAAATTTGATTTAGGAAGCCTGAAAATGACAGGAAAAGAGAAAATTCCAACCTATTGCTTTACAACCCCAACTCTGCAACCAGGGCCACAGCATCCCAGCACTGACTGTGCTAAGAATTTAGCACAAATCATGAGCAAAGTCAATGACATAGCTGAGCCTTCCTGCTACTTTGATGAATTTGCTGGGTTGACAGGCTCTAACAGTTGGTAGTACTGCTGTCCTAAGTTCCTGACCCAGCCAGAAGCCACTTATCTGATGATCTGTCCATCCAGATCAGGAGAGGTGAGACTGCAGGAATCTTGCTGCTCCAAGAATCAGATGGTGAATCTCGCATGAGGCAGACACTCAGTTAGGACTGGGTGAATATGTGATGGAGGAAGAAGAGAATTGAAGGTTGAATAAGTGATGGACAGATGAGACGTGGATGAATGAATGAGTGAATGAATGTGTGCTTCAGAAGAGGCCTTGGCAAAGCTCTGCATCCTTCTTTCCACAAGGGAGGCTTGGCATAGAGTTGTCCATCTCCCCAGACTGTGATCCATCCAAGGATAATGACCTTGGCTCCCAGCATGGAGCCTATGTGGAGATAACAGAGTGAACTGGCCTCCATCAGTCTCCTCATCAGACATTTGCTCAGCCTCTACCAGATGAAAAGCCTTTGCGAGGGGCTGTGAGACATGGAAGGAATTCTGGAGACTCATGGGTCTTAAGGAATCTGCAGACTTACTAGGTAGGTATTCAGTGCAAAAATAGCCTCTCCTGAAATCTCTACAAATAGATGCTGTGGGCAGTCATCCCTGCAGACACTCAGGGAAAATGGGCTGGAGGAGTCACCATCATAGGTCACAAATGACTCTTCAAAAGAGACAGAGCCTAAAAGTATAGTGATCACGGGCAGGAACTGTGAAGTCAGATCACTTGGTTGCCTTGAGCTCCAGTTTCTACCAGCTGTGTAACCTTGAACAAAATATTTAACTCTTCCTGTTTGTAAAATAGGGATAATAACAGTAATGATCTTCAGGTAATGTTATGAGGATTACATGAGTTAAATCTTATGAACAGCTGCCAGCGGTTCCTGCAGCATCTTAAGTGTATGTGTATGACCTTGTACTTTCATCCTCGTCCTGCCTTCAAGAGGACCCTCAGAGAAGGGACCACGGTAACAGGAGCAGCAGAGAGGTGGAAAGCGACAGGGTTCAAACTCACCTGCCTGAAAACCTGTTTCTGCCATTTTCTACCCATGCGACCTTGACAGAAACACTCTGAAACTTGGATTTCTCACTTATAAAATGGTTATAACAGTACTGATTTCATTGAAAACGCACATTAACCACGCTATGATAAATAGTTATCATTAAAGAGCAGCACAATAGAGGATCCCAGAGGGAGGTGAATAAATTAGCATGATGACAGTCCTACTTCTTCCCCGTCTTTCCCTCCTCCCAGATTTGTTGGGGGCTTCGTCATTACCATTTTGCATTTCTATTTTAATCATGTTATAGGTTTACAGTATTTTTCCCCCTGCATCTTTCTATGCTATAATTTGGGTACTATTTTTACACAACGAGGCCATTTTTAACCAAGAACAGATTCAATTGTCTTTCAGCATATATCATTGTTTATCTTAATTAATGCTAAAATATTCTTAGGGGGAAAAACACATCCCACAGAGTATTATACAAGGAAACTTAGCATTCATTTTTGCCTCCCTCTTGTCTGGCATATCAATTTATAAAGGCTTTAGCATCCCATTATTTCAATGACAATGCATGCTCTTAAATACAGACACTTTTCTGTGGGAATTAAGTCACAAGGTGTCAACAGCAGGTCGGAGATTAGCACCAGCAAGGTGTGTGCTGGGGAATGAGATTGACAGCTGAAAGAAGAGAACTCTGCTAGTGAGAATAATGCCAAGTGAACCCACAGACTGTGATGGCCTCAGGGGAGGGAGCGTTCCTTACGTAGAGCTAAACCAATCTAGTCTCTGAATTTACATCTTTCTTAGTAAAAATCTTGTGACCCTCAGCTGCTGATGGATATCCTTATTTTGGCTCAGTATCCATACTTCTTTCTTTTAATTAGATGCCCTTTGTGTCCCTTGGGGAGTGATCCTTTCTACATGCAGGCCCAGAGTCAATAGACTGCAGGGCTGATCAATCAATACATACTATCTTTCTAGTCTCAGTGATTGGGCAAGGGATGACCATGTGACCTGATCAGAGCCAGTGAGATTGCAACTGGAGGCTTTTGCTAGAAGCACAGCGAGAGAGGGTTGAAAGTGTTACCTGGGACTGCAAGCATGGCTAAGAATGATTTCAACACATGAAAGAAAGCAGAACACATTATTGGCGATGCCTCCATGACACAATGTTGATTATTTCAAGATAGTCTAACCACTGGATCTTTAATGAAAACCAATCAATTTCCCTGTCTTTGTTCAAGTGACACTGAGTAGGGTTTCTGTTCCCTGTAACCCAAGAGTTCTGAAGAGTACAGAATTTTACTAAAGAATTGTAGGGCCAGGATGATTGGCTGATGAAAGAGAGAAATGTGTGTGTGTGTGTGTGCACATCTGGGGGATATGCACTTGAGGAGTCTCCTACCTACACCTGCTCACTTTCCTAACACCAACCAATGTCCTGGCATCTGAAACTTCCAGGTAACATTTATGTCATACTTCCTAGAGGAAGTCCTGGGAATCTGGGTGATGTGGTATACAATGGAACTTGGTTTGGTGAGTCAATAACCCAGGAAAGGTGTGGGAGGGCATACCCTGAGATGTAAAGGGTGAGTAAACAGGTATAAAGGGAGCATGATGAACCTGGGCTCTACCTTGCTCCATATGATGGGGACTGAGATTTGAGAGGTTTGATCAGAGTGGGCATGTGGGGCTGAATTATTACAGGGGTCCACAGAGTCACTATCTTTTATGGAAAATTTATTGTGAGCCATTTAATCTCTTAAGTGTTTGACATACCTTGTTATATTTCAACATCTCTATAGTAACATGAGTGGTGGGGCGTATCGTGTCCATTTTATAGGTAATGGAAGTGAGGCTTATAGAGGTGAAATGACTTGGTCAGTGATGGTAGGACTCAAACTCATGTTGGGTCCTTGATTTGGTTGATGGCTCAGGCACATAAAAGAGGGCATAGCATCCAGCCTCTCAAGATTGGAGGGCTGTCAAGACTCAGCTTGGGGTCATGGATTCAGTATTACAGTGGAGGTCTCTGACCCACTGGTGGGGTGCATGAGACAGGAGCCTGGGGCTGGAGCCCACACAACAGGTGTGTATAGTTTAGGTCTAAAATATCCCCAAGAATCTTACTTGTTCAGATGTGTGGATTTTGGAAGGTTATTGGATCAGGGGGTACTATACTTATCATTTCATAGTTAATAGTTGAATGTGCTCTCAGGAGGTAGGGCTTGGTTGGAGATGGATCACTGGCTCATAACCTGGAAGGGTGTGTTATGGTTTCCAATTCCTACCCTCTTGCTCTTCTTCTTATCTGCCATGGGATGAGTAGTTTCTTCCACCATACCCTTTCACCATGTGTTTCTGCCTTGGATCCAGCTGCCTATGGACCAAACCCATAAATACCCTTTAAGTTGGGCATTTTGTCCCAGTATAGAAATAATGCCTAATTCAGGGCTGAGGAGAGAGGGCTGTCATGGTGACCAGTGTATCCCCAGGGGTTTGTGGTGGAGGACAGATTCAGGTCCCTTGCCAGAGCTTCTGGAGTTGCCTTACGGATGGGAATCTTAAGAGAGATGGAGACTGAAAGAAAGGAGAGAGTGCTGTAGAGTCTTGAGATTTAAAGAAGATGGAGGAAGAGGAATAGAAGTAAGGGAAGGAGAAATGCCATTTAATCATTAAATGGCTAGTATAAATTACCACCACCAGATTAGGCTTTTCTTCACACACTGGTCTGAGGCTCAGAGACATTAAGGAAGCTGTTCAGAGTCACACAGAAGCTGGGATGGGGTTAACAGATAATTCAAGCATAAGGTCTTTCTTGGTGCCAGACTAAGTGAACTGATCTCAGCTGAGTTTATAGCTCAAAAGATAAATTATAAAGACTGTTAACGTTTATAGGTCATTGCTTTGTGCCCAGCAAGGGTTAAGTTCTTTATTTAGATATTTTCATTTTATCCTCAAAGTGATCTTATGACACCTATTGAAATAGTACCTTCATTGTTACACCCTTTTTAATGATGAAGAAGTTGAGGTTCAGGAGAGTAACACAACTCTCTGTGCAAACTCACGAAGCCAGTGAATGCAGAATCTCAATATGAACCCACATAGCCTTCAGTTTTACATGGCTAAGCTTTCAAGCAGCGTGTATCGACCTTTCAACTGTTCTTCGGTTTCTCCATCTGTACAACGTCCTCTTCATAAGGTTATTGTGAGAATAGAATGAGCTAATATGTATGAAGTGCTCTCAAAGCTGTATCTGTGGTAGCTTTCATCATGTTTGGTTTCTTACATGATGAAAAAAGATAATAAAAAAAGATGTTCGCCCTGCTCAGGTGTGCTAGAAAAATGGCAGGCTAGTTTTCAGGGTTAGGGTAATCCTGAGGCAAGACATAGGAGAAGTTCACAAGATATAACTTCATAAATGCATTTTAATGCCAATATCGATTTTCCTTTGGAATGGTCTCCTTCTAGTTTGCACACAAAACCTCTCCATGTCTTTACCAGTGACATGGGTATTGATAACGTTATTGAGATGAAACAGTCACCTCTTGTTTATTCTCTTTATTCATCAGTCATCCCAGGCCCTGTCTTTGTCTTTTTTCATACTCTATTGCCCAGCATCATTCACCAGTGTCTTGTATTCCCTCACCAGTCATAACTCAAGGTGAAGGTTCCAAATAATGACAAGTAGTAAAATATGAGAGATTTAGGCAAATTCAACTGAAAATAATGTGAAAATATATTATTCACCCCCGACACGTGCCTCTCTTTTGATCTTTCTTGTCCAGGATACATTTGTTAAAAATGTGCTTTTGATAGCAAGAAGCAAGCAGATGCTAAAAGGAAACCATATGTCTTTGTTGCGAAATAATTAGTCTGATTGAGTCACTTGCTTTCTGAGGCACAAAGGAGTTTATAAAGAAAATCATTTGTGTTTCCTGAGCCCTGTTAGTAGTTCAGTTTTCTTAGGCTTGGGCTTTTGGATGAGGGTTTGGAGAATGGAAAATTTCTCTGAATAAGAAATCAGAAAGTTTGACCTCTACAGTTACCTCTCTCTTAAAATGACAACAATTACTTTTTGATCCACAGTATGAGGATGAATATGGGAAAGTAGGATGAATTCTTCTTCTTCTTCTCAAATTCATTCTTCTTCTCTCCTTGCACCTGAAGCTGATTTTCCTTTTCTCAGGTCTCAAAGATTCAGTATAATCTATAGTTGGAAATACCTGTGTTAGTTGCAGCTAGAGAGAAAGACAGGAAATTAATGAATCATAGCTTCTCTTTTCTTCTCTTATGAAGGTAATTATTTGGATAGCTTAAAGATAGTTTTGAATCAAGAGTGCATTTGTTCCTAGGGTCCACACATTGCACAGTTTTACCCAGTGGCCATAAAGAAGTGTGGATTCACACTTGGTTTTGGAATCAGAATCATTGGTGGCTCTAAGCAAGCAGAATGTTATGTCTAAGGTGGAATCATGCTTGTTTATGGGTGTGTGGTAAAGAATGAAGCTTTGAAATCCATCACGCTTGGGTTAAGTCCCTGCTGGCTCTGTGATTTGAAGTCAAATGCTTAATTCCTCCATTATTCAGTGTTCTTACTATGAAGTGGCAACAATAAAAATAGCATCTTGAACAACAGAGTTTCTCAACTTTGACATTGTAGACATTTTGGACCAGGTAATTTTTGCTATGGGGGTTGGTCTGGGCATTGTAGCATGTTTAGCAGTGTCCCTGGCTTCTGCCAACTAGATGCCAGTCACTTGCCCTTTTCTCCCAGTTGTGATGAGTAAATATGTCTCTAGATATAATTCTTCCTGCTTCAAGCTGCTTGGTGGATACTGCCTAGCAGATGCTCAGTACATGCCAGCTATTCACCATATTAATAAACCACTGGTGGAAACAATGTAATACTTTTCTTCTCTGGAGAAATCTTTTGGAGCCTTGACTCTGGAATTCTCAACTTCTGTGATTATTAGATGGGAATCTCCAGTTTCCCCTACCTGCTGCTGGCAAAATATTTTGCTTTCTGTCCAAACTAGCAGCTGCTGGGACAGGGAAACTGGTTTTCACAAGATCCTGTGAATGAAAGTTGTCATCATACCTTGGCATAATGGAAGTGGAAAAGATGTTTAGAAAAGAGTAATGGAAGGAGAAAATCGATTCTACATCATGAAGAACAGACACTCGATGAAGATCTGGGTGGCTGTGAGTCATTCTTTCCCTTTGAGAGAGAGCAACATGGCCAGAAGAGGTGGTTATACCTACTCCTTAAGGACTGGAGATTCTGTGTGCATGCTGGAGGGGGCACAGCAGTTGCAGACAGAAGGAGAAACATGTTTTAGCTTTCTATTTCCATAGTCCACTTCTGGCTACTTCCATCCATCATGGACTACTTAAAATGGCTAACATTGTTTGAATGTCCTCATGGACTAAGTTGTATCTCCCCACAATCCAAATGTTGAAGACCTAATGGGGTTCTAATTTGATAGAGCTGGTGCCCTTAAAAAAGACAGAGAAACCAGATATGTATATCTCTCCTTGGACAGATGAAAAGGCATGAGGGTATGTCTAGAAGGTGGCCAAGTAAGCCAGCAGAGAGACCCCACAAGAAACTGAATTTCCTAGATTTCTAGGCTTCAGAACTGGGAAAAAATAAATGTTTATTATTTATGCCACCCATTTAGTGGCTTAAAGTTCGCTGTGTAGCCAAGCAAAGCCATACCTGTGCTAGGTGTAGTCATGAATTTTGTTCTTATCACAGTCTTTGAGGTGAGAGCCCAAGATGAAGTTCTTTGCCAACATTTTACAGAAGAGAAAATAGACTCAGAGAGGTAGAGCTTAAAGAAGTGTCTAGTGTTCTGCAAGTAGAAAATAGACCCTTGGAAATGAAGCAGTGAGACTTGAACCTGAGTCCATCCAAATGCAGGTCCTTAACCACTAAGCCATTTGATTACAGTCTGTTTCAGCCTCCATGCCACCACTTACAGAATGTTCAAATCATGCCAGCCCTCTATTCTCCACATGAGCATTTTATGTGGATCAACTCTTTTAATCTTGCCACAATTCTATGAGGGAATCACCATTATTGTTCTTACTTTACAAATAGGGAAACTGAGGAAGACTTGGATGAGTTGATGTGAAAGCCCCCAGCTTAACTGGATCCTGGTTCACAGCTCCTGCAGAGCGCTCTAACAAGCTCCATGTTTCACTTAGGAATCTCTGAGTAGGGAACTGCGCCTGAGAGATATGAACTGATGTTTGGTTGTTAGGTATTTATTCTAGAAGCAGTCACTTAGTTTTACTGTCTCCAATTTTAATCCCACTAAGGATCCTAGGACTGAATCATGTAAAGGACTCAGACAGAGCTGAGCATATTCTGCTCCACGTGAGTTCACTCCAAGTGGAGTTGGCCAGTGCCATCAGAGGCTACACATATGCTTCTCTGGTAACTGCATTTATGCAAATCAAAGTGGGAGGTTCCAGCCACAGGAAAGGGAAAGGACACTCTCCCTCTGTGCTCTACTTCCATTCTAAAATATGTCTTCCTGCAGCTGGGGGTTTAGTAACAAATTGCATCTCCCTCCTTCATCCCTTTCTAAGGGATATAATAATATAATCAAAGCAGAGCAAACAGCCTACATTTACACACTGTAGATTTCCAATTTATTTTAAAGTTACCTGGTTTTACCTTCATATCTTTATAGGAGGTGGCTAGGTGCTCTCTGACGGATTAAGTCAAGACACAGAAGTCAGAACTCTTGACCTTAAACTCACTGAATTTTCCCAGGTAGCATCACTGTACTGGTGGTTGTGCCATGGCTATTTGGCCTCACATCATGGTTGAAGGGCAACAGCTTTGGAGACAGTATGTACTTAGGGGTGAATTTTGCCCTATCCCTAGCCATCTTGCTGGCCTTGGACCTGCTACCTGATCTATCTGAAGATGGTTTAGATAAAATAAAACTGGAGATAATAATGACCTTCTGGGGCCATTGTATACATCTGAAACTGTCTTAGGAAAGTACACAGCACTTGATCAGTAGTGGTTTTTGTGATTCTCAGTGGAAGAGAACATTCTAGAATGTACAAGGTTAGTGTTTATGTGGTGTTTTTCATAATCATTTGCCAACTCTGGGTTGTGGGTTCTCTGAATGATACTGGAGGTCATTCTTATTTTGGCTGGAACTTTACTTGAGTGGGTAAGATTGGAAATTCTATACTACAGTGTTTTTGATGAATAGTCACCAGGCTTTGGCCAACAAACTTAATGGCCAAGAATCAACAGAGCTTTTGGGTTACGAACTCAAGCTCTGAGCTTAGACTCAAGCCCCACCCAACACCTGCTACCTGTGCATGTGAGAATGTGAAGGGCTTAGCATTAGTCTGAGCATGCCTGGAGCATAGTAAGCTGGTGGAACTGACTCATTTATCCCATTGGCCCCTACTTATCCATTTCTTCCCCAAAGGAGGTGGACAAAACTAGCTCTGCGAGTTAGTTATGTTTCCTTTATTCTCCTGTGTCTTCCTGGGAGTGGCTAAAGGCCATTAGTTACCCCAAATGACCCACAGTGGTTCTTGTGCTTACCCTACTTTTATCAATATTCATCTCTCCCCTCTACAGTCTTGGCACTGATGGATAAGAGTAGGTTCAGGATTTGAGTATGGGTTGGAGGTGAGATAAGCCACTTCTTGAGGATTAAGTGCTCAGACCTCTCCAGGTACAGTCTTGCTCATGGTGTGAGCATAGACTCTGGTGCCGAGAAATTAGATTCATTGCCAAAAATTGCCTCTTACTATGCATTACTTGAGTGAGGGTCTCCCTTTCCACTTCCAGTCTCAGTTGGCAAGACAACATCCAAAATCCATCACAATTCAGGCCCAAGATGTAAGAGGATATAGCACTTATGGCACATGTTATAGCTGAGTCACTTCCCTGTCTGTCCAGCCTAAGTTTCTACTTTTATTCCAGGAAGATCTGCAACAAGTTATGGTGTGCTCCTTCTAAAGACTGTGTTTCCGACAACATTCCCTACTGTGGGGTATGTTAGTGGCATCTGAAGCTCAAATTCCATTCCAGCCACTTACTAGCCATGCAACTGACCCTGTTACATCCTCAGTATTCATTCATTCATTTATTTATTCCACAAACAAACACGGAATGATGAGTTTTTGGTGCTGTGGATACAATGGTGAACAGGGTAGGTACCAACCCTGCCTTCTAAGAATACAATCTAGTGGCAAAGACAGAGTGGGACTCATGAGAGGATGTAGAAAGACCTGGCATTCAGCGATCACATAGCAGAATCTCCTGATGTGTCTGGGCAGGCGGAGGTGAAGGAAGGGTTGCCAGTTTGGAAACTGCTATAGCTGAAAGTAAAATTGAGCAGGAGAGAGGAAGGGAGCTGCATGCACAGCAGGAAGACCCTCTGCTATAGAAGCCAGGATGCTAGAAAGAGTAGGGTGTCTTAGACTCCAAAATGAACTAAGAAAAATCTAAATGAAGGAAAGTATACGATGGACTGTGCAATAGAGAGGCAAATAATGAAAACTGAAACTGGAGATAGTGAACACCAGGTCATGAAAAAGATTTGTAAACTGTGTTAAGGAGAATAGACCTTAAGCTACAAAGTAGTAGGACCCTTTGGGACAATTTTAAGGGAATTACATAATCAAGTTTTTATTTTGGAAGAATCAGTTACAGGGTGACTACAGATAGTAGCAATAATAAGCCATATATTTCAAGACGAGAGGAAGGATTTTGAGTGTTTTTATCATAAAGAAATGATAAATGTGTGAGGAGAAAAATATTTTTACCCTGATTGGAAGAAACATTGCACAATGTATATATACCAAAATACCACATGGCACACTATATCTATCTATCTATCTATCTATCTATCTATCTATCTATCTATCTATAATTTTTATGTTATGATATATGAGTTAAAAATAAATTTTAAAAAATTGACCAGGCCAGAGATTGCTAGAATGAAGGCTGCTGGAGAACCAGGATCTGTGTTAGCTGTGTTTCTCCAGCTAGCACAAGTGCTTGGAGCAGGGCTTGGTACATTCCAGATAAGCAGGAGCAGCTCATGAACAGCAGGGGCCCAGACCTCGGCAATGGCTGTGGAGCTGGAGAGGATCATGTAGATTTGAGATCAAATTTATGGGGAGAAGGAAGAAAATTTAGAATGCTTTCCAGTTTTATGGTTTAGGCAACTAAAGGGAAAAAGATGACATTCTCAGAGATGAAAAATTCTTAACCTTTTGTGCCTCAGTTTTCTTATCTATAAAATGGTGCTAATATACCATATCATACAAGGATGTAAATGGAGTTTCTTAGTGCTTCAGGGGTACATAGGGGGTGATAAGTGTGTGCTCTATGCTCAGATTTCTCCTCTGTAGAACATAAAGTCCCCTCTGTTGTAAATGAGCAAAGAAACCACATGCTCACATCCCCAGGGTTTCGGGTTGGAAGTCCCAAGAAACGCATAGCAGAAACATCAATAAAAACAGCACAAGTGAAAAATGTGCAGCCAGGAAATGAAACAAGCAACTGAGATTGCTAATTTGAGTTTGTTTTCTAAAAATGAACTGTGATTTTTCAGTGTGGCTCAGTCACCTGCAAACTTTGTTCTTATAAGCAATCCTGCTGTTTGTCTGCATGAAGGACTTTTACGGACAGAGGGTGGGTTGGTGATGAGGTTGTCTGTAGCTAAGCGGTGGTAGCATGGGGTCTCGGGGCAGAAAGGAAGTCAGTTTGTTTTCAATCTCCTGATCCTCCCAACTACATAAGATGGTTTCTTCAGTTCCATTTTCTGGGGAAGAGGAAGTGCACTGCAGGGGTGATGTCTTTGAGACTGAAAAATATAAAAATGCAACTACTTGTGTTGGAGAGGCCCAGAAGGTCCTTCATAGCTGCTACCATCTTTTCTACCCCTGTCCACTCAGTGAATGGAGACTAAGCAGCAACTCTCCGCCAGGCCTTGTGTTGTCCTTGGACTAGAATTCCTAAAATGAATGAGTCATGGCATCTGCCTTTTAAAGGGGGAATCAGACAAGCAAATAGGCAATTATAATCCCAAAGGATGGATGGATGTATTCATTTCTTCGGATTGTCATAACGGATCACTACAAACACGGATGACATAGAATAACAGAAACATATTCTTTGATGTTTCTGGAGACACAAAAAGTCCAGAATCATGGTATCAGCAGGTCTAGGCTCTCTCAGAAGGCTCTAGGGAAAAAGCCTGCTTCCTTTATCTGGTTTTTGGTTGTTGATCCTTGGTTTTTGGATGCCTTGCTCCATTTCTGTCTGTTTCATTACATGGATGGGATTCCTCTGTGTGTCCTCTTTTTTGCACTATTCATTTTGAATTTAGGGTCCATCCTACGCCAAATGACTTTACTTGATTATAACTTCAAGGACCCTATTTCCAAATCAGACCATATTCACTTGGAATTCACACATAAGCAAATGTCTTTTGGGGACCCAACCAAATCCACAGTTTAAGTACAAGAGGACTTGATATTCTGCTTACTCAGATTTCATTTTGTTACATATGCTACAGAAAGACTTGGATAATATGATCTGTAGCTTCCTCTCTCCTTCCTTTTTATTTCTTCCCTCCCTTCCTTCACCTCCTTCTGTCCCTTCAGTAGCTTTGAAAACACATACTTATTGATCATCTTGTGTCTGAAGTGATATTACAAGCATCAAGGATCAGGTAGGGCCATCACAGATGCCCTCTGAAATTTAGTGTTCTGGGAGGCGGGCAGAGAGGAACCAAACATCCCTGTGAATATATATACTACAGCACCTGGGATGATTGGAATGGGATCCCTTCTGAATATTCAGGGTAACAGCTTGAACCACCCTCTGAGGGGGTGCTGTAAAGATCACAAAGACAGTCTTTAGCCACTCCCACTCACTGTGTGTCTCAGCCCCATATGTTATAGCATCTCCTCACTGATGAGGTACAGGAGTAGAGGGAAAGTCATTTATCTAGTGCAGTCCATCAGCATGACACTGTCTGTCTGGACAATGGGCCAAGGTCAGCTACTGTATGAATTTTCAAAACTGGAACTGGCAGGGTGAATAAAACCGTGAGCATCTCTATCAAGTCTGCCACTATCAGATTAAAACTGAAGGGTCCAGAAGTGATAAGTGGCTCAGCAGCATCCAGGACAGTATGAAGCACCCTAAACCCAGATTTCCCAGGGGAAGCTATGGGGAAAATTAAATTCAGGGGCCAGTGGCTAATGGTGGGTGAGAACACGGCATGTGAGAACAGATGGTAGCTGGGTCTGTCCCAGAAAGGCAGGAGACTCCTAGGAAGGGATGCTCATCTATCATCAGGCCCTTGAACTCGATAAATAGAAGACCATGCCACCCTGGGAGGGCTCCGGAGGTATACACACAAAGGAAGACGTCTGTGATGATTCCACTATGCGAAATTCTGGAAATGGTGAATATAATCCACGGTGTTAGAAAGCACTGATTTGTTTGGGAAAGGAGAAGGGGGCACTTTTGGGAAGATGGGAATGCTCTCTACCTTGATTATTGCGGTGACTGTATATGTCAAAAGCAAACACTCTGTGCCCATTAGCAGTCACACTTCATCTCCCTCCAACATCCCCGTGCTACTAACCACTGGTCCACCTTCTGTCTTTATAGATTTGCCTATTCTGGACATCTTGCATAATTGCAAAATGCCAATATATGATCTTTTCTGATGGAATTCTTTAGCCTAGCATGATGTTTTCAAGCTCATCCACACAGCATATCGGCATTTCAGTTTTAAATTGCCAAACACCATCCCTGATAATGGATTTTTAAATGCTGGCATCTCTCTCCTTCATTAACATTCCTCAGGTTGAGCATCCATCTTCTCTCCAGAATAGGAGGCTCTCTACTGATCAGAACGGCAGGTGCACAGTGAACAGTTCAGAGTGCTAGTTCCGGCCTAGATTCCTTTTCTAGTCCCAATCCCATTGCTTTCTCACACTTTCATGACATTTTAACTCACATGAGACCTCTGGGCCTCACTTACCTCACTTATTGGCCTCTGCTTGGAGTAACCTGCCTTCAGTACAGCCTCTAATTCTGGAGCATTAGTTTCCCTAGGTTGGCAATTTTCCAGTTTACACGTCTGAGGTCTCTAGATTTACTCCATATTTTTGGCCCTCATCTTGTTGATAGCTCTTTAAATTTGTGTTATAAAAGGGATGGGCTTAGGTGGGCGACTCTGCCTAGACACAAACTAAGTCTTATTCATTTTGGTGTTCTAAACAGCTACTTAGTTCTTAACAAGGACGAGGTGCTTGGTTATTGTTTGTTGAATGAATGAATGAATGAATGAAAATGAAATACTTCCAAAAACCACCCAGAAGATACAGAATGGAAGTGATTTCCCCTTGCTGACTGAAACACAGCTATCTTAGTTCCTCCTGTTTGAAATGACTTATTTGAAACAGGGAGAATGACAAGTTAAAGCATAATAAATTTCATAAGCGTGAAAATGATGTGCTAACAGTTATTGTCTCTGAGGGAAGAGGTTGGAGGGGCTCAGGTAAACTTTTCACTTATTCTTTCATTACAGACTTCAAAAGAAAGAGTGATGTAATGGAACATTTTTTTTAAAATTTCTATGGTTTTGGGGAGATTTTCCACATTAAAAGATATGAAAAGGAGCAAATGTAAAACATTGTTTTAGAGTTGGATCCAAATACCAGTATGGCTCTGGGTGGCTTTTGGCAAGTTATTACCCACTTTTGAACTTAGTTTCCACATCTGTGAAAGGGGAATGTGAAAACTGTCCCCAGGGGACCATTGTGGGGATTAAAAATTATAGTGTTCAGCACAGAGGGAGCATTTGATAAATGACAGCTATTGCTGTTATGAACAGTAGAGATAACAGCAACAAACAGAAAAAAATGACCAATCAGGGTAACAGAGATTTCTTCTATCTGGGACAGTCCTCCAGTCTAATTTTATTTATAGCCTGTCTGCTTATGCTGAGTGGCTTAACTTATCGATTCTCTGAAAACCATGTGGCTTAGCTCTGGGAGGGAGACTCTTTTAATAAACTGCACTTATTGAGTGATTATGAGGAAGGCAGCAGCAAGGACCTCAGTGATGGAGAGAGGCAAGGTGGTAATAGCAGCTCCTATTTACTGAGCCCTTACAATGAGCCACTTAGTCTTTGAAGCAATGCATGTGATTTTGTAATCCCCATTTTGCAGATGAGAAACAAATAGGTTAAATGGTTTAAGTCTGTACAGCTAGTCAGTGACTTATCTAAGATTCAAACCTGGGTCTTCTGGATCAAGGTTAGAATTAGAATTCTAACCATGAACGAATTAGAATTCGTTCTTTTTGAATTTCAAATAATGTGGTGTAAGACAAATGGAGGTGGGGGAGAGATGATGTAAAGGGGCATGAAGCTCTGAGGGAAGGTGAAAAGTTTTCTAATTTTTCCATCTGATGGCTCATGTCATACACCAGTGGGTCCTGTAAGTCTTGAGATGCAGCATGGTAACTTTTCATTGCTGTCACATGTGTCAGAGACTCCTGTGAAATGTGACACAAGGTACAGGTTGGGTCAGTAGGGGGGAACTGCCATGGATACCTGATTACCCTACCAGACTTAACCTCCCTATGCAATCTTTCTGTCTCTCAGAGTAAAACAATTTGTTTTTCAGAGTGGAGCACATGGCTGCCTAGAATAAAGGTTCCAAACTTTCCCTGCAGCAAGGTGTGGCCATGTGTCACAGTTTTACCCAATAAGTAAGAGGTGGTATGTACAATTTGTGGGAGGTTTCTTTAAAATGGATAAATACATTCTTCTAGTTTGTTCTTCCTTTTCTGCTGGCTCAATTGCTCGTATGATCACCAGTGCAGCATCTCAGCAATGAGATAAACATAGAAGGGTGTACACAGTAGAAGAATCAGGATTGGAGAGAACTTTGGGGAGATGTTTTATAAGTATTCATGAGTGATGGGTGGTTGGTTGATAACTTAATTTCTACCTTTGGGAAGAATACTGCATTTGTAAAATAATTTTCCAGAGTGACTAGACCTGGCTTTTTCATCACAACTATCTTTGCTCTTCCATGAATTCCATTGTTGGATCACAGAGCCTCATGTCAAAGTGGATCCTATCCATATTCATGGGAAAAGAAAATAATTATTCCATTGGGGTCAGGAGTATTAGTTCCCTCACTTAAAGGTCAACTTTTGCCTGACTTATGATCAAGGTATGTCTTGAAAAAAAATCACCTTTTCAGAATGTACTCATTGTCAAGATTTTCAAGGGAATAGATTTAATACAGGACACATAATTTATAGGATTTTTTAATAATATTAACCCAAAAAGTCAAGTGAAGAAGAATGAATGCAGAGACCCAAAGAATCCATCTGAGGGCTTAAACAGCACAGCAATGTCCTGCACAAGTCCAGCTGAAGACCTAGAGTGGTCTTCCACAGGTCCAACTGTAGGCCTAGATATCAAGGTTCTGTGCTGGAAAGGCCCAAAGGTCAGGAAAGGAAGCTAGAAATTCTGTATTAGTGGGATGAAGGATCTGTGCCAGCAGACTGAAAGATCTATATTGGAGCCAGGAAGCAGTGCTCAAGGTAAGGATCAGAGCACCTCTGGAAACTGCAGCCATCCTCAGTGACAGTGGGGACCTGAGATCCTGTGATAATGAGAACAGCTGAGTTCATACTAGGAAAATCAGCACGATAAGCTTCTTCAAGAGCTCAACAGCATCCTATCTTCCTCTCTAGTTCTCCTTTTATGCTGTTGGCAACAATCCTCAGGTGGGCATTCCACACCTAGCACTGTGCTTATTGGGTTCAGCTGGGTGTTCCAAGCTGCCCATTAGTTAATCTATCACAATACCCATGAAAATGCCCAAACATGAGAGAAGGATGATACTTTTTCTCCCATTCTGTGTGTACATTTAGCTTCTATTCAACATTCATTTAAACCACTATTCTATAAATATCTACTATGTACTATGCACTGAACTCAGTCCTGGGGATATAATGAAGAACAAGACATAGACTCCATTATTACCAAGCTATTATTTGAATGGGGAGACAGACAAGTCAAAGATGACAACACAGTGCAAGACACAAGGAGTCAGGGATTGCAGTAGAGGCCAAAGAGGGACATGAAAGCCAACTTATGGGATTAGGAGGGGGCATCTGGAAGTTTTGTCTAAGGTGAAACTAACATGGTAGAAGGAATTGGCAAGGACAATGATGGAGAAGGCTTCAGAATGAAAGTGGGAGAGGTGGGTAGAAGGTGATGAGATCAGATTGGAGGACTGGGGTTATATATTTTATGGTCTTCTAAGATGCACTTAACATTTCAGATGCCCTAAAGGCGGTAAGAAATCTCCAGAAGGTTTTAATATGACAGAGATATGATCAGAAACAATCTATAGAACATATAGGGAGCAATGTGGAGGAGAAATCAGAAGGACAGAGATTAGTAGTGGGTACACCACTTAGGTTGGTGTTTTAAACACAGGGACACACACTTACACACAATAGAATCTAAGCGCATGTACACACACACACACACACACACACACACACACACACTGATTTACACAAGCACTGGAGTGATCCAACCACTGGAGTTGGAAAACAATGTCTTGAGTTACTCCATTGTTCAATGCCTTAACTCTCTCATCTGTAGAACAGAAATAACCACAGTGGTCCCTCAGTGCCTCCTGGAGTTTCTGGGAGGATGGTAGTGTCATAAGGCCCAGGTTTTTATAGTTCAGGGCAGACGTGTACAGAAGGCTGCTTCTGCCTGGCCTTCAATCGCCAGTATTTGAGACACTGCCAGAGATTGTCCATAGAAAAAGCATTTGTGACAGGCATGCAGATTTAAGAAAGACAAGTTTTAATTGGATTCTTGCTGAATTTCACAGTTGAAACTAGGGTAGGGGAATTGGGACTTTATCTTTAGGCACTAAACTTTAGAAATTACTAAATTGGCTGAAGGCTCCCAGGCAAGGGAGGAATTCCTTTGGCCTGGGTGTCTTTTAGATGGATACTCCCACTGATGGGTGGGGGTGATGAATTTGTACTTCTTTTTGTTGGGTGCCTGTATGTGCCTGCTGTGGCTTCCGACAAATGATCCTAGACTGAGTGGCTTCAACAACAGAATTTAATATACTCACTCTGGAGACTAGAGGGCTGATATCAAAGTGTTGATATCAAAGCTTGATTGCTGTTATGATTTAGATGTAGAATGTGCACCCCCCCACCCCCCCCCGGAAACCTCATGGGCACAGAGTTAGGGCTCTTTGGATCACGGAGATATCCTACTTATCAGTGGATTAACCCACTAAAGAGATTGTAGCTGAATCTGCTCGTAGGTTGGCCTGGTCAGAAGAGGTGGGTCACTGGATACATGACCTGGAAAGGTGAGTTCTTGTCCCTGGATTTTCCTTTCCCTCTCTGATTCCTGGCTGCCATGTGACCAGTTTTTCTCTGCCAAGCCTTCCACCCTGCCAGTTTGCACTGGAGCTGGCTGACCATAGAATGAACTCACTAAAGCTGTTAGCCAAAACAAAACAAAACAAAACAAAACAAAACAAAACAAAACAAAACAAAACAAAACAAAACAACATAAAAATAAAAGAAAACAAAATAAACCTCTCCTCATTTACTGTGGGTGTTGGGTGTTTTGCCCCACGACTAAGATAATTCCTTCTGTCACCCGTGCCCTTGGCTTATCTACACCATCTTCTCCTTATTGTTAGAAGTCTTGAGTATTTTTGTGGTCTTTCCCTCTCCATGAGTCTGTGTTCTAATTCACTCATTTTATTTAAAACTCTGTTCAATAAAAACAAGCACCATTTTGTGATGTTTAGAAAGTAATATATAATATTTAAATTGTTGGACTAAAAACAAAAATGTAAACCTAATTCATATAAATTAGCATGCTACATCCTACACTCAAATACTCATTGAATTTTTAGATACCAAATACCAGAATTACAGGTTACATGACCTTTAACCAAAATAGTTGAGGCCAGAATTATTTCATATATTTTTGAGACTGAGAAATTTGCCATATATAAATGAGACTCCTTTCATAAAGGAGATACAATTTTATTTTACATTACACCTTACATATACAATTCGAGGTAATTTTACCCAATACTTTTAAAAATATTTTTGGGTACGAAACAAAGCTTAATTGTGTGGAATTTTTTATTTTTGGCTTCAATACACTTTCAGATTCTGAGGGAATTTTGGATTTTGAATTAAGGATACTGAACGTGGTGCCCTTTACTATGTTTCTGTGCTTTATATTTTGAGTGAAAAAGGAAAGCTATCAATTGTTGAAATATTTAAAAGCTCATCTACCTGTATGGTGAATGTAAACCCCGTGAATACATTCACATCTCCATCCTGTATTCCAGGAATTGTGGACAGCATCCTTTCTGTGATATCTTTCCACATCAACTTCTGCAGCATCGTGAGTACCTCTTCTGCTCCAATTGTCGTTTGTTTTTGGCTTTTGTGTATTCACCTTCAGTACTGGGTATTGGACGCAGAGAGTCAAACTGAGCTACATCCCCAGTCTTTCTTATGTCATATTTTATATTTTGAACTGAACTTTCACAGCCTCCTGAGTAGCTGGTATTACAGGCACGAGTCACCATGCCCAGCCCTACCTTGGCTTTTTCTTTGCAACTGATTCTTAATGTTCCAATATTCTTTAACCACCTCTCTGTGTCTCAGTTAAGAATGCCTGTCTCAGCTGTGCCTGGAAATCCACCACAGGACCTCCGTGCTGCTGAGAATGCCTCGGGCACAACTGACACTCTGGGTTGCTCTCCTTAAGGAAGCTGTTCTGTGTTTCCACTTGACTTCCACCGCTGGCATGTGCTGCTCTGTAGTTCTTCTCAGGTACAAGTGATCCCAACTCCCCTCATGACTCCTGATGACCTGCAATCCTGCAACAGACAATAACCACAGAACAAAAAAACTAGGCATAGGGCCCCGGCATGCTGAGCGGGTAGAGGTGGACTCACGCTGGCTTCCCAACGTGGCTGCCTTCTCTTTCCTCCTCAAAATGTTAGGGAAGAGAATGGCAGTAGCTGCTATCCAGCGAGGTTCAGGGGAAGCCTGCCATTCCCTCCAAGTCTCAGGCCTGTGACACTGCAGGCTGCAGGGCAGGTGCCACTGTGCCACAGGCAGAGACAGCTGACAGGCCCACCGCACCTGCACGCGCAAGGAGCCCTCTCCTAATTCACTCTTAAGGATACTCATCATGTTGGATTAGGGCCACCCTCATGACCTCCGTTGTTTTCTCTAAACACCTCTTCAAAGACTCTATTTCAAATACAATCATATTCTGAGATATTGGCCTTAAGATCTTCCCCCTGTGTAATTTGGTGGGGGACACAATTTAACCTTTAACAGTGCCTACATGTTCTATTTGAATTGTGCAAATGAGCGGTGGGAAACTCAAAGAGTGAAAATTGATACTGAAGTTTGTTCCCGGGCTAAGAGTCCTTGACTAAAATAGAAATCTCGTGCCATTTCTCGTGGCCACTGCCACCCTGTCCAGTTCTTTGTCTCAGTGCTGATGTGCTGTTGCAAAAGAGAGCCAGGCTGTATCCAGTTCTGTTTCTTCACCACTTTGCTGACGTGTTTTGCTATGGCAACCACTGGCTAGGAAGAGATAACCCAGGAGTGCTGGGGTCAGCCTGTACTCTTTTTTCCTTCATTGCTTGTATGGCCCTGCTGTGCTGCAGCTGTTGCCTAAGTCCCTAGAGTGGAGTTTATTGCTAACAGCCTCAAGTGTGAGTGTGAGTGTGTGTGCCTGTGTGTCAGGATGAAGTGACACCTTCAAAGGAAAAGTTAAATGGAAAATAGGATCCTTCCTAAGAGGGAAGCCACATGCAGGTTATCCAGCCGCTCTCAGCTTCAGTGACACCCTCTGGGAGTTTTCAAGAGGGCTGCTCTGTCCTCCTGGTGCTGGGAATAATGGTCTTCAGCCTTTGAACCCTCCCAACTAGTCCTCTGAATGTGGGTGTTGTCTGCTGTGTCCTTTGGGGTTCACAGTTGCTATGCTGGAGACCTCTGGCACATCAGGAACTGCATTTATTTGTAGGTGGAGGAGCATCAGTATGAAAGCATCCAGCATTTGAAGGAGGAGGTGACTACTGAGTCAGGCATCTGAGAATCATCTTCAGTGTCTGCTGAGGCCCTGAGACTTGGTGAGCCAGTATCCATAAGAGAGAGAGAGAACCTGAAGAGTCTCGCAGCAAGAGCCAGAACCTCTCTCTGTCTTGAGAGTCAAATTGGGTGGCTCTTGCAGTCTCTAGATCCTGCCTGAGCTCCAGGGTCTCCCCCAAATCTTTTCTCACTGCCTTTTGACATGCTGGTGGCAGCTTTGAGTAAATCACTTCAGCTCTGTAATGGAGAAAACTTACTGATTGACAGAGATAGCCCATGACTTCTGAGGATGTGTGACAAGGGTGAACTACGGCACAAAGCCAAGATGTCTGCCTCATCCTCCTCCTCAACCTCAGAAAGCCACATGTGGCAGTCACCGCTGAGACTAGCTCTCTGCTTCCTTGGAGACACCCCTGGGGTCTTTCTTTCTTTATTTGTTCATTCCACAAACATGTACTGAGTGCCAGTGATGTGGTAAGCACGGCTCAGTATGGAAACACAAAAGCGAAATAAACAAAGCTGTTAGACTTACATTTTAGTGCCGGTGGATAGACTGGGAAGTTGATTTTTGTGCCTGGCTTTTCATTTGTGTCGTGCTTTCAGTTTCACCATAATACCTACTTGGATGGGAGATGTGAGATGTGGAGACACATCTTTATATACTTTCTCTTCCATTTAAAGAAGTGGCTCTTAGTCCATTTTGTATCTTGTACCTCTTTGGCACTCCTGTAGACCCCTTCTCAGAGCAATGTGCTTAAACACATAATATAAATAGTACTATGTCATAATGTGGAATGCAATTATCCACATTTAAAAAATTATGATAAGATAACATGTGTTACTTTACTAACACTTTAAATCACATCTTAGCAGCAGATTTATAACAACTGTGATTTCAAAGTGCTGATGAACATACACAGTATTTTGAAATATCTGTAACACTTAGTATAAGATATGAAAATGTCCCTGATTTCCAGTGCTGACAAAGTCCTAGGCACTGCAGCTGGCATTTGGCTTTAGCACATGTCATTGGTTGATGATGCTGGATTGCCCTGCTGTGTTCACCATAATAAAGCTGCCACCACAAATTGATTGGCTTAAATCACAAAAATGTTCTGTCGCATAGTGCTGGTGGTACAAAGTTTGAGTCGAGGGTTTGGGCAGGACCTTGTTCTCTTTGTAGGCAGTAGAAAGTGGCATATATGACAGAATAAATGAAGTACATACAAAGAGAAGAGGTCAGAGTTGTATGTATGAGAAAGAAGACTGACTAGCCCTAGTGTGTCATGAGGGTCTTTTCTTTCCCTCAGTAACTAACTCACTGAGTACCTTCCTTATCCGGTGCTCAGAAAGCGACAAAAGCATCACTGCATGACCTTATCTTCTAATGCTGATGTAACCATTCTAGCAATACATGGTGGAGAAACAGCTCTGGTTTTAACCTGCAAGTCAAATGTTATCATGTCTCCTCGGCACTACAAGCTTCCATGACTTTTTTCTCTGTTTTAATACCTCTTCATTAATTTTTATCTTTCTTGGTACATGTTTGCAATAATGACTATATTTATTGGAAGGAGTTAGCTCATACATAACACATCTTAATTGCTTTTGTACCCCTACCTCTCCTCTTTAAATCTCTTAGTCCTAGTCCTTTTTGCAAAAGATCTGTCTCCTTTTTTTTTTTTTACTTTTTTCATCCTTTTTTCTTCTGCTCTTCCCCCCCATCTCTTACTAACCTTTCCCTTTTTCAAAATATCTCCCTACTTTCTATTATCTATATTTTATTTTGCTCTTTATCTATATTTTGTTTTTTTCATTCAAGAAAACCAGATGACACTTAAGCTTGCATGTTTGATTTATTTCACTTAATATTATAGTATAGCAAGGTATATCCTTTTATCTGTGAATAAGTTTATCCTTCTTTGTTGCAGTACTCCCTTGTGTATAAAATTGCACATTTTCTTCTTACAGTATATTCATCTATTGATGGGCATACATATTGTTTCCAAGATTTAGCTATTAAGAATGGTGCTGCTGTGAACATTGGTATCACTGTCATATGAGGTCTTTAACTGTTTCAAAAAGATACTTAGAATAGCTGGGTCAAATGACATTCTAGTTTTAGTTTCCTGAGGAATCTCTACAGTTTTCCATAGTGGTTGTATTTCCATCCCTACAGCAATGTAGGAGGAAGGGTTTCTTTTTTCCTCACAGCCTTGCAGCAATGGTTATCCTGATGATAACCATTCTTTCTGATGTAAGATGGAATTTCAGTGTTTTAATCTGCATTTCTTTCATGGCTGGTGACGTTGAATATTTTTTCATATCTCTATTGGTCATTTGTACTTCTTCTGGGAAATTTCTGTTCATTTCAGTTGCCCATTTTAAAATTGCATCTTTTATTTTGAGTTCCTTACATATTCTAGATATTAGTCCTCTGTCCAAGGAATAGTTGAGGAATATTTTTTCCCATTCTGTAGGTTGTCTCTTCTCTCTGTCAGTTGCTTCTTTTGCTGCACAGGAGTGTTTTATTTGACATGCTCCCATTTGTTGATTCTAGAAGCTACTCTCCTTCCCTAAAAATAAGACCCAGGTGGAAAATAGTTTTGAAAACGAATATCAAAATTGCCAGCCCAGCCTATGCTCACCTTCCTTGCCATCACTGTCTTCTTGCTCAGTGCATACTCAGTAAGGCAGGAAGTCAAGGGTAAGCTGACTGGGGCTGGGGTTTTGAAATCTGGTTTTCAAGGTTCATTATCTTCCAGCTAGAGCTTATTTTCAGAGAATACGGTATTTCTGAGTCATGGTATTTCTGTTCAGAAAGTCTTTGCATGTGTTTATGATGTAAAATATTTTACTTTACAGCAGATGTGCTTATATTTTAAAATTTAGATCTTTGATCCATCTTGCATCGTGAGCTATATGGGTTTAGACTCAATCTTCTGCATGTGAATAGCCAATATTTCCAGCACCATTTGTTAAGAGACTATCTTTCTTCCAGTGTGTGTTTTGGGCTCCTTTGTCAAAGGTCAGATGAATTGAATGATGCTGGGGTTGTTTATACATTCTCTCTTCTGTTCTCCTGATCCACATGTCTGTTTTTGAGTCAATACAATGCTGCTTTTATCTGTATCTTTGTTATATGACTTGATATCCAGGATTGTGAGGCCTCATACTTTGCTCTTGTCCAGGAATGCTTTGACTATTCTAGATCTTTTTTTGGTTATATGTGAAATTAGGATTTGTGAGAGATGCTGTTGGTATTTTGATTAGTTATAGAAGTATGGCCATTTTGACTATTTTCTTTCTGCTTATCTAAGAACTGGAGACATTTTTCCATTTTCTGTTATCCTCTTTAATCTGCTTTTTCAGAGTGCTGTGATTTTTTTTTTTTTTTTTGGTGTTGGGGATCAAACTCACAACCTTGCGCTTGTGAGGCAGGTGCTTAGGCTACTGAGCTAAATCCTCTGCCCTTGCTGTGATTTTCTTAACTTCTTTGGTTAGGTAAGTTCCTTAGTACTTAATCTTTACTGATGTTATTGTGAATGCTATTGTTTTCCTAATTTCTTTTTCAATGAGTTCATTATTGGTGTACAGGAACAGTATTGATTTTTGAGTTTTATTTTATGTCTTGTTACATTGCTGAATTTAGCTATTAATTCTAGGAGTCTTTTGGTGGAACTTTTTGTTCTATGTAGAGGAATTATATCATCTGCAAATTATGATACTTTGAATTATTAATTTCCTATATGTACCCCTTTCATTTCTTTCTCTTGTCTGATTTCTCTGGTTAAAGTTTTGAGGACTACGCTAAACATAAGAGGTAATAGTGAGCAACTTTGTCTTGTTCATGAGTTTGGAGGGAAAGCTTTCAGTTTTTTGTCATTTATTATTAATGTTGGGAAGAGGTCATAACTGGAGATAAGATTCTTCTGTACATGTTTTCTTTAGGTATTTTTAAGGGAATAAAACAAAACAATGAAACAGGACAACACAAAACAGTGAGAACAAATTGGACTTCAAATACGAGACAGAAGGAAATTCTCCATAGTTGCTATATTGCTTATTGTTATCTTCTAAATAGATGCTCAGACTACCAGTTTTAGGCTGTAAAGTCAATCTGTCATTGCAAGTGTGATGTTGACTTTGTACCTTAGTTGCTGTTATTCCAGTCTGTGTTCCTCTGAATCAGCTGTTTGCCTCTGGGGGATAAAGTGGAGTGGGCTCTTTTTGTTTCCCAGCCCATGCACTAGCTGGTTCATGGAAAGAGTAGGCTGACTTCTCTTTCTCTTCCCAGCTCATGAACATGGCTGCTGCTGACTCATGGGAAGGGTAGACTCACTTCTTGGTTCTCTTTCTGGCCTATGAGCATGGCTGCCACTGGCTCTGAGGTTTTTTTTTTTAAATCTTAAATGAATGTTGAATTTTGTCAAAGATTCTTTTTCTGCATCTGATCATGTGATTTTTGTCTTTGGTTCCATTTATGTGATAGATTACACTTACTGATTTGCATATGTTGAACCATCTTTGCACCCCTGGAATGAGGCTTATTTTTTGAGAATGTACGAATATTTTAAAATTATTTGTGCATTCTGCTTACCAATATCTTATTGAGGGTTTTTGCATATATGTTTGTTAAAGAGATCTGCCTATTTTTTTTGTTGTTGTATCTTTGTTTTTTGTATCAGAGTAATGTTAACTTCCAGGAATGACTTTGGGAATACTTATTCCTTTTCAATTTAATTAAAGTATTTGAGGAGTATTGGCATTAGATTTTACCTGACATTCTTGCAGATTTTGGCAGTGAATCTGATATAGGAGGCAGCGTATAGTAAAATGCCTGGAGAAATGAGCAGGACTTGTCAGTTGCAAGATCCCAGGGCAATGTCAAATGATTCTCAGGACCTGGTATGTGGAACTTACGTCAGGTTCCAGGAGATACGGTCAGCATACACACCAGAGACCACAGGGAGCGTGCTGTCGTGGCAGTCCATGGTACTCAGTGAATGGTTCCCCGGTGCAGCATGTACTTTTATTTTCACTTCTACCTTCTCTTTCTCTTATTTTGCCCAATTCACTCACAGAGCTGGTTTCTTTCATACGTATTCATTCCTCATTTTTGGTACAGGTTTTGGCTTATCTAATTCTTTGTGGTAAGAATGACCTGGAATACTTTCCATTGGTGGCTTAAAGTTCACTTTGTCTGGAAATAGGATAGTTGCTTCTTGCATTCAAGTTTCTGTTGCTTTGTTTTCCAGCCTTTGAATTTGAGTCTGCAAATTTCCTTTTATCTTAAATGTGTTTCTGGTATACAGGATACTGTTGAATTTTGCTTGTTGATCCATTCTGTCAACTGTGTCTTTGAACTGGAAAACTGATACCATTCACATTGAGAGTTCTTACCGGTAGTTACTGACTGTTCTTAACATTCTATTTGGGTTGCTGATTTTCTCTCTTTCTCTCCTAACTCACTGTTCATCCTACCTGATGCATTTTTAACTTCACTGTTTCTTTATAGAATACCACTTAGAAGTTTTTTTGGTAGTACTCATTTGGTGATCATTAATTCTTTAACTGATTTTTATCATGGATATATCTTATTTCTCCATCAATTTTGAAACACAGTTTAGCATGATTTATCAGTTTAGAAGGTCTTTGGCTTGGTTTGGAAGTTGTTTTCTTTTTTGAGCTTCACATTGTCCTGGCCTTTAAGGTTTGTGTTGAGATGTCTGATGTACTTCTAATGAGTTTACCTTTATAAGCGATTCATTGCTTTTCTCTAACAACCTTTAAAATTTTGTTCTTGTTTGGACTTCTGAAATTTTAACTGTGATGTGTTTGAGAGTGGCTGTTTTTGGGTCATGGCTATTTGAGGTTTTATATACTTCAGTGGTCTGTATGTTAAGCTCTTTCTCCATATTGGGAAAGTTTTCTGCTATTATTTCTATGAACAGGTTTGTATGCCATCTTTTCTGTCTTCTGATTTTTCACTACTTCCAATTAATCTTAAATTAGTCTTCTTTGTATCATTTAGTAGTTATTTTATTTATTCTCCACATTTGTTTAAAAGTACCTCTCAATATTTGGTCACTGAAAATAGTCTTGTTCTATAGTTCTGACATTTTCTTGTCACACTGGTCTCTTCTGCTGCCTGTGTTTTCTTTAGAGTGTTTAATAACCTGAATTTGTGCTTGATACCTTTTCATATACTCTAATTATTTTCAATGTTGGGCACTTGTTTAGATCAGCTAACTTTTATTAGTGTCTTCTGTAGACTTGATCATTTTGTTTATTAGGATCATTATCTATTTAGTTACATCTTCCTTGAAGTTGTGATTCACCTTTTTCATCTGTTTCATTATCATCTCTGTTATCCTTTCAAATAATTCAGCTATGTAATCTTTAATCTCTTACCCTTTCATGCCACCTGGATCATCTGTGAAGAGAGTTTGGAGTTTTTGGAGTTTTTGTTGCCTTGTCTTCTCATATTTCAGTTTCTGTTTGTTTCCTGTGTTATGGCTTCATTATGGTAAAAGATTTTGTTGCTAATATGGAGATTTTTGTTTGTTTTTACTTTTCACTGATGCACTCAGATATAGGCATTTGCATCTGTCCCAGGATCCAACCACTTCTTTATTTAGTAAGGGAAGTGGTCATGTATTTGGCTCAGGACCCAGTTCTCTAAGCATGGGATGCAATATTGTTAATGACACAAAAGCAATCCTGATATTGACATACAGAGAAAATTAATTGATAGCAACAACTATGTCACCTGGTTCTAGTAACAAACTCAGCAAAAGTAATAATATCAAAGACAGATTGCCTTTTGATATACCCTAACAACTAATAATATACTGTCCTTAATTGTAGAAAAGTGATCTATGGTTACAGTATAAATACTAAGTCACACCAAACATTAGTATACAGTAAATATCTACTAAGTGGAACAACTTGACCTCCACTAATAATAGAATAGTATTCCACAGTATCAGCTGTTTTTTGGTACTGGGGATCGAACTCGTGACTTTTCACTTGTTGGGCAGGTGCTTTTGCCACTGACTAATTCCCAGCTCTAATAGGAGCATATTTTTTAAATATCCTCAGATAATAGTAAAGATAGAGGATGTGGGGAATAGGAAAAAGTAAAACTTGAAAATTAAGCAATGGAACATGAGAAGGAAGTGAAAAGGTGAAATAAATGACCCTATTTAGGAATAAAAAGAAATTAATAGCATTAGATAAAAGTAGCATAAAAGAATTTTTAAAAAGAAAAAGCAGAGCAAACTAAAGAAAATAATAAGGGGAAAATTAGAGGGGAAAAAACAAAAAATAAAAAGAAAGGAGTTTGGAGGCCAACACCTAAATAATTAATGAAGGAGAAAAATGTCCACTTCCCCAAATTCCTTTCCAAATCAGCGGTTTCCTTCCAGCACCTGCAGTCCTGGAATCCAGTAAGCAAGTAACAGACCTCTCTGCCCAGCTTTATAGTCTGTGGGTTTCTGAGATCCTGTTTCCTGCCTGTTTCCTCCCTCCTGTCAATAAACGTCAGACGGGGTAGTAATAGGCCAAAGCAAGGTGCGTCCTCATCACATCAGTAAACAGAAAAGCAAACATAATCGTGGTCTTTGCTGGAAGTAGGCAATTAGATAGGAGGGGGCGGAAGCAGACCACTGAATTCAATGCCTTCACCTTCAGATCCGGCCCCCTCTGAAAGCCACAGTGACTGACCATGAAGTGTGGGGCTCCCTGTCCTTCCTGGACTGAGTTTGAACTTCTGATGATCCATGTGTAGCCTTCACCCTCTGTGTGTGTGTCTGCTGTGGCCGTGTCTCACCCAGTCACTGTGATCAGTAACACTGAAAGAGTGAAGCTGCAGTGTCGTTCTGTCAAATGGTGCCTAATTAAACTCTTGCCCGCAAAATCACTGGCAATGCGCTGATTTTTTTCTCTAATTCTATTCTGCCACAAAAATGTCATTTTTGGGGTAAACCCACACTTCTTCGGCAGTTTACAGAAGCTGTAGGCTTTTCTTGGGGCTACTATTACCGTTCACTCTCAATTATTTCTCCCTCAAGTTGCTGACTCTTTGGGCTTTCTTTTTCTCACAGGGCACTGGTGTCATCCACCAGCATGTCAGTTGCTTGGGTGTTGCCTCTGTGGACTTGTGCTAAGGGAACCAAAATATAGAACTGGCTAGGATTTTAAAGTAGCCAGGGCTCAGAATTCACAGAGCAGAGCTGGTGGGGGGCAGACACACCACCATGCAGATGCTCTTCCGGTTTTAATAACCTTAAGGTGGCAGTCAAGAACCTCTGTGACTGGGCCTCCCCGACTCCTGGCCTCTTCCTACTCTCTGCTGATCCCTGAGACAGTCCTCCTTCTTACCTTATCTTGGGTCATTAGATACACCACCTCCTCTCAGCCTCTAACTTCAGCATAGGCCATTTGTCCTGCTCTGATTCAGCAGCTTTAAGGGTTTTTGAAAAATGCCAGAAGAAAGTGACTTTCTCATTTCTGTGAATTAGCAAAGGAGAAGATGCTGTGAAAACTCAGGAATTTAAAATCTCAAGAATGTGGGAGTGAAAGGTCCCTTAATCCAAATCCCTGTAATTTTGAATGAATCTAATGAGTAAAGAGTTTTGTTTTTTTTCTGCTTTCAACCATGTCTAAAGACTTAGGTACTGGGATACACACATATATGTTTTATGTGTTCCTTGGTGAAAACTGTTTCTTACACACATGCAATGATGAGCTCCTCAGATGTATATGCTGCTGGAATAATAACTCACCTGTGCTGTGTAAACTGGAGTCTGAGGTGTTACCTGTGAAGTGTGTATGTGCTTGTGCAAGAAGAAGACAGAGACACAGACAAAAGGAGCATTTTCTGTGATTTATTTACTTACTTATTCCCACTGAGCTTTCTGCCATATTTAGCTATTCTCTGTATCTTCCTTCTAATAGGGATATATTTATGGCACATTTTTTTTTTTTGCCTTTTTCCTTTTTATCAGTACCAGGGATCGAACTCATGGCTGCCTGCTTGCAAGGCAGGTGCTTATGCCACTGAGCTAACTCCCCAGCCCCTGGCACATTTTCTTTAAACTCATCTTTTTTTGTAAATTAGCTTCAGCATTGAAAGGATATTCAACAAACTGCAGGCTAGAAGAAACTAATCATAAAATGCATATCCAATAAAGGTGTGGCATCCAAATTTTACATCAAGAAATCCTAAAACTTAACAATAAAGAGACGGACAAACAGGGCTGGGTGTGTGGCTTGGTGGTACAGCAATTGCCTAACAGGCATAAGGCCCTGGGTTTCATCCTGAGTGCCATTAAAAGAAGGAAAACAAGGAACCTGATTTAAAAATGGGCAAAAGACTTGAACAGAGCAGGATTCTGCACATGACTGGGCTGCGGCCTCAGTCAGCTTATTTTTTAAAAAAGTAGTGAATACATCAAAACTTGCATGACATCCTCCTTGTCATGCATACAGGATAAGTCAGAGATGCGTGGTCTGAGTTAAGGACAGGAGGGCCAGAGTTCTCAGGCCATCTTTCCGTTTCACCTTTTTTTTCTATGGCAGTACCATAGAAAGCTCTATAGAGCTTTGGTGCTCTGAGGAACACATCTGAAAAAGGTTGGCATACCTGAAAAGAATACAGGAACTCTGATTCCCACCGAAGACCCCTCGCACCTGTGAGCAAGGCGTAGCTCCCTTGTGCCTCACTTCTTTCCTCTAAACAGAAACCACTAATACAGCGAAAAGGTAACTCACAGAGTGAGAAGCTTTAGTCAACTATCTCTCAGACAAAGGACTTCCATCTAGGGTGTGTAAAGAACTGAATAAAATAAGGCCTCCCAAATTCAAATACCCAATCCAGAAATGGGCATCTGAGATGAATATTCACTGCTCAGATGAAGGAAAACAAATGGCAAAAAAATATCAAAAAATGTTCAACATCATTGGTCATTGGAGAAATTTAAATTAAAACAACACGGAGATTCTATTTCACCCCAGAAAGAATGGCTATCATCAAGAAACCAACCAAAAAGAAATGCTGATTGTGCTGTAGAGAAAAAGGAACCATTTTCCACTGTTGGTGGGAGTGTAAACTGTGGAAATCAGTGTGGAGATTCCTCAAAAAACTAGGTTTGAAGGGCTCATTCAATCCAGATATTCCCCTCCTGGGTATTTTCCCAGAAAAATTGAAAACAGCGTATTGTTCAGCTGTATATGTGCACTTGTGCTTACTGCAGCACAATTTGTAATAGCTGAATCTTGGAAACAATTGCCCACCAACTGAGGAATGGATAAAATTTTATAGTATTTTTGTAAAATGGAATACAACTCAGCTATAAAAAGGATAAATTTATGGTTCTTATGGTAAATGAATGCAACTAGAGACCACACTGAAAAATGAAATAAATCAGGTACACATATTGTCTTCCTAGTGTAAGAAACTCAAAGAGTTAATAATATTTAAAATGTGCAATAGGTAATCTGAAAGTGGAAGAAATTACTCAAAAAGAAAGAATAATTGGGATGGGAGAAAGAAAAACAAAGGAAATGTATATGTATATATATACACACATATAAGCTAATTATAATACTAATTTCTTTTATTTCATTGAAAAGAATGGTTTGTACTTACACGGTGTGATCAATTTTGCATGTATATGTCTTGCATTCTGAGCAGCTACTCTAAAATAATAATATGCAATATATTAACCATTATTAATTTTCTATTAACTTGTTTTGAAATTCTATATCATTGTTTTTTCTCTTTAATTAAAAAATTAATGACATTTCTGAGGCGGCCTCTCAGGATGCGCTTTTTCTCTGCTGCTCTTTTTGTTTCACGTTACTGTGAAAGTAAATTAAAAAGAAGATTAACCTTGTAGAATATCTAAGGAGATAAAACCAGTTACTCCTTAAAAGTAAGCTTATTTGCAAACATAAGTGAAATTTAACCTGAGTTATTCCTTGTAAATACCTAAGAAAAGACAGAAATTAGACTCAACTTACCAGAAATATGTAACACTCTTGTATCTATATAACTAGGGATTTTCTAGCTAGATAGACCAAATAAGACATTTGCATAATTGCAGCCAATCAAATAGTTTCTTTGCAGTACTTTTGTGTTGGTCCTACAAAATTTTCACCTTCTGTTCTCCCCAAAAAGCTTCTGAACCACTTTTTTTGGAGCTGCTGATTCTTTAGTCAGTGTTTACTGAAACGACCTCTCTAAATTTTTCTTGTATCTCAGTTTACCGTTTTAAAATGATTCTTTTTTATTAGTAAACACCACCATCTATATAAATTTTTTATTTGTGAATTCATTCTTTGTAATGTCTGCTACCCCAGGAGATAAAAGTCCCTCAAAGTCAGGGATCCTGCCTGTTGTGTTCACACTTCAGTGCCAGTTCTTAGCACAGTTCCTGCTACATGGTAATCATTTATCTTTGTTGCATGAATTTTGTTGGAGAATACTGTAGCTTAGCTGAATGACATTTTAGCATGGTTTCTTTCTTTTTCCCCCCCTCTTCATTAAACAACAGAATTCCTTTCATTAAATAAAATTGTTCAGCCTCTCTTATTCAAACCAACATACTTTCCTGGTTAAATTCAAGTTGGGATAGGACTGGGAAGATCTACTTATCCTCCTTCCTCTGTGCTGTTCTCTACAAAATCCACTGGCATCACACAGACTGCCTTTTGGAGATCTTTTCTCAACCCTCACCTTGAGTATACCAGAAGGGTCTGTTCACCAACGGAGTCCCTTCTGTAGGCTGAGAGACAAATGATGTGTCCTCTCCTCCCAGCTCCCTGAGTCTGCCCCCTGGGCCACTTTGCTAATAGAGCCATAAATTCCCTCTCCAAATGAGCATCCTGATTTGGTTTGCTCTTCAGCTGACCTCTTCCTAGAGAAAATGCTATGCCTTCCCTGAGTTATGGCAGAGACTCCAGTGGGTGGCTATGTTGTGTCCTGCCTCTGCCATCTGATTGTATAATTCCATTCCAATTTACAGGCTCGTTGGTTCCCCAGCCAGTTCCCACTTCAGTGCAGCTGACACTGTAGCAATATTTGCCTGTGTCATATTGCTCAGACAAACACAGGCATCCCCGCTGGGGAGGCAGCCATCCCAGCCCTGGCATCTCATTGACTGACCCTGGATGACTCTGTTGAAATCAGGGCAGGGAAGACAAAGCATTGGAACGTAGAACAGGCTCCATTCGCATAGTCATTACAGCCCTCACTGTCAGCCTGAGCATGGTTGAGAAGCTTTGCTTGCCTATATTCACTAAATATTCCCCTGACAAAAGGGCTGGGGCTGATGTGCACCTCTCAAGGTGCTAAGGCTGCTGTCTGCCCTGGGGCCTTTCTCTGCTTTTTGGATGGATCTAAATTCTCTTTCTGAGACACTTGCTGATTCATTCTGTGCTGGGTCATACAATGCCTTGCTTTGAGTCTGTCTCCAAGAGTGGCAAGAAATGGAATTGAGCACGCTTTCTGTGTGCCTCAGCTTCTAACCTTCTACAATGGGCACAATCACATATCTCACTGGATTCTGGAAGTGTTAAATGAGATGTGTGCAACCAAAGACTGAGGAGTGAAAGTCATGAGCACTATAACTACTTTTCAATAGTTTAATCTATAGCTATTTTTGTATATCAATAGCCATATCAATATCTAATTCTACATTTAAATCTGTGTTGGTGTCTTAGGGCTGCCACAGCAAATTATCACAAACCAGGTGACTTGAAGCAACAGAAACTATTTTTCCACAGTGCTGGAAGCTGGAAGTCAATTACTAGTTTTAGAGGAGAGCCCTCTTTTACTTCTCCCGCTTCTGACAGCTATCTGTGTTGTTGGCCTTCCCTTTTGCTTTTTGGCTATATGACTCTGAATTCGGCCTTGATCTTTGTATCTGTCTGTATATCTCTTCTGGGTCTCCTATTAAGACTTATTATTGGGTTTAGGTCCCTCTGTGATACTCCAGGAGGATGTCCCCTCAAGATTCTCAACTTACATTTTCAAAGATCCCTTTTCCAAATGAGATCATAGCTATAGGCTTCAGGTGTTCAATATGACCTTGTCTTTTTTGCTTTTTTTCAAAATGCTAGCAAGTTCTGCATCTAAGTTGTAGATCTGTAGTTCTTTATGCTAATATGTAATTCCTTATCTAAAAATCCTGGGGATAAAATGTGTTTTTGAATTCAGATGTAAGTTTTAGAAAACAATTGCATGTACTATTATATTACAATCTCCCTTATTGGGGAGATACAAATGGCAACCTATAATTAAGGATATGGATGTATTTCAATGACATGTTTATATATTCACACTAAGTAGATTAAAGAAACAAATAATGTCGTGGTTATTTGAATTAGGTTTTGCTGCCAACTGAATTTTATCACCATATATTTTCCAGAACTTTTTGGATGTTCGAATTATAGAGAAAAGAGTAGCAACCTATACTGTTGAAAATTCTCATAGTTATTATGGCTCACATGTTGTTGGTTTTCCAAAAATTTCATCCTCAGGAAGCTTGGTTACCAAGGTGGCAATGTGGGAGCTGGTGGGATCCTTCCTCTAAGAGGCAGAATCCAATACAGTCTTTAGGTCACTGAGGGAACAGCCCTAGGAAGGGGTTAGTGAGGAAATATCAAACCTTGGACCTTATTTCTGAATCTCTCTCTGGCTTGGCTTCCTGCTTCAAGATATACTTTCTTTTCTACACATACTCCCCCATTGCCATCTACCAAAATATGACACAATCACAGAGGCTTTCACCAGGGCTTACAAAATGATATTTGGGCTTTCAATAGCTAAAACTGTGAGCTTAATAAACTTTTCTTTATAAAGCCTGTCTCAGGCAGGTTGTTATAGCAACAAAACCTGACTTATCTATAATAAAACATTTGAAAAATGAGATTATACATGTAACATGCTTAGCATAGTATCTGGCACATGGAAAGAACTCAAAAAATATATAATCATTGTATTACTCAGCTTTTCATCAGATAAAGAAATACCTTAGACATGTTTATTTTATAAAAAAAGAGATTGAGAGCCAGGCTTATTGGCACAGCTCTGAAATCTCCACATGCTTGGAGGCTAAGGTAGAAGGATCAAAAGTCTGAGTCTGCGCAACTGAGTAACTTAGTGGGACTGTGTCTCCAAAAGGGTGAGGATGGGAGCTGAAGATGTAGCTCACTGTAAAGGCACTAGGTTCAATCTTCAGTACCACAAAAATCTTTTTAATTAAATAAATTAAATAGAGCAGAACCTCTGTACAAAGGACTCTGCCATCATTGTTAAGAAGTTCCTTCAGGTGATTCTAAAATGTAGCAAGGATGAAGAACTCTAGGATTTTGGGCTCAGAATGAGGAGGGGGGAGATCAGCCCAGAAAATGCTGCTGTGTTTAGCTCTTCTGATCAGTATGATATCTCAGTCACTTTCTCATTGATTGGAAATAACACCTATCACCTGCAACTTAAAGAAGGAAAGGATACTTTTGACTCACTGTTTCTGAAGTTTCAGTACATGTTTGGCAGGCTTAAACAATTCAGTACATGTTTGGCAGGCTTAAACATGGCAGGAGGGCCTGGGTGGATGGAAGTTGCTCATCATAGGAGCCAGGAAGCAAAGAAAGGAGGATTCCAGAAGGGAGATGTGCTCTTGTAGGTCAAGTCTCCAGTGACCTGCCTCCACCCAGGGCCACCTCCTAAGAAAAATCCCACTACAGTATCTCCACAATCCAATCATCATTCAAATACCTTGCCTATGAATGCATGAGGTCTTTGGGGGACACCCTGATCCAAATTGTAATACATGCAAAGGGTGAGGGGCTGGGACATGATTCAGAAAGTGAGAAGGGAATAATAACACAAGTTGGGTGAAAAATGTACAAAACTAACAGATTCAACAGCAACAGTGGCCAGAAAAGAGTGTCCTAAGGGAGCTACACGAAAAGCATGACGGACTGTTCTAAAGACAGTAGCACTACCCCAGAGGCAATGGCAGGGAGAGGAGCAGAAAAAGGACAAATCAAAAGCAAGAAAATCCATGGGGGGAATTGCAATGTTTCCTTTATAAACATCAAGTTATTCTAGATGTGGAATTAAGACGTTAGGAATATGACTAGGGATGGGAAATGTGCAGCTGTAATAAGAGGGATTATTCCTCAGGAATCATTCTCGAGCCTTTTATGAAGTCTCTAGAGCATCCTCAAGGACTTCCTGTGTGGCTCTGAGGTAGGAAGTTGTGAAAAACAGGGTCTGTTTTGACACTTCACACAAAGCCTTCGCAGTATAATATAATTTTCTTTCAGATAGTTTGGTTATTTCAGAAAGCCATATTTATTGTAGAAGAAGCTGGGAAATACAGGTAATTGAAAGTAGAACAGGAGAGCCAAATTTAAGTCACCCATAAAACCATCCACTGAAGTCTGTTTGATACGTTTCTTTCACACTGACTTTATTCTACCCCAGCAGAGCATTTTTCTTTTTAAAGAAAAAAGATCATATTATATCTGAATTATATTTTTTATTCAACAATAGATTGGGAATGTTTTGTATTACTGTGTTAAAAAAGAGAAAACAAGTTGGAAAAGAAAAGGTTATATGGCCTTGTTTGCAGTTACATATGCAATATATATATATATATATATATATATATATATATATATATAGGCATTTCTATAAACTGGCAACAAATTATCTGAAAAGAAGTCAAGGAAAGGTGAGGAGGAGCAAAGATGGTGGGTAGATAAAAACTGGCTACAGAGGCTCCCTGAGATAGTCAACTTAGAATTCAACATAAGACAGAGTGGGGAAGCCCCAAACAGAGGGAGATGAATTCTCTCGTCCCAAGGAGAAATTAAGGTGATAAGAACCAACCAAACACACAGTCTGGTGCTATTATTGGAACAGCTAAATGTTCAGTGTTCCCACCTCAGCAGGCAACTTGCTGAACATCCAAGGTCCTGCTGTGACTTGCCAAGGTCCCACCACAACTTGCCAAGCTGTCCAAGGTCCTACTGCTTTGACTCACTGGAGGTGCAGTTACATTGAGTTTGGGGGTCAGTGAGCTGAACAGAGAGCTGAGTTGGCAGGGTGCCCACATGACCTGTGGTGAGTGATGGGAGTGGAGCATTTCCACAGAAAGGGAGGCTCCAGTGGATGACATTCTGGGACGGGGCAGGACTGGCAAGTACAAGGGGCAGCAGTGACTTCAGTCAGTTGTTTGCTTCCCAAACGGGATTGGTGGAGTGAGCTAGGCCTGGGTCATGTGACCTGGATGAGACCCAATAGGTTATCCGAAATCAAGTCTTTACAGCAGTGGTGCACACTAACCACACTAACCCAGTGAAGCCTCCAAGTTTGACTGACCAGGAGGGGAGGCTGCACAAAGTAATGTAGTGCAGGCCACAGCAGCTTGACTGACCCAGAGGGGAGGTGGCACATAGTAATACAGTGCAGGGCACAGCAGCTTGATTGATCTGGAGGGGAGGGGCCAGTATACACTGTCCCTGTCTGCAACTCACTAGCACACGACAGTGTGAAGGGCCATCTAGCCAGCATGCTTCAGAAGAATTGTAACCAACAAAGAAAGAAACTGGGGCCTCCTGGAAGAAGCAAAAAAGATGGGAAGAGGAAGCAACAACAAAAAGTCCCCAGGTCCCAACCCTGAGAACATTGACCCACAACAGGTAAATACAAAGGAGAATGAGGACAGCAAACATGCAATATCAGACACAGTGCCAGTGGACATAATGAGATATATTCAGGACCTCATAGACGAGTTCAAAAGTGGAATATTTATCCAAGTAAAGCCAGATATAAAAAGATTAATAAAAGAGATACTAAGCACCCCTCAAGCAGACACAGATGGAAGAAGGGAGGAACTCAAAGGAGAGAACCATTTGATGAAGAATATAAAAAATAGAATGCATGAAGCAGATTCAAAGAGATCACCAGGAAATTAAAAATTCTATGGAAATATGGCAAATCAGCTTGAAAGAAACTAAGGATAGATTATCCGAACTGGAGGACAGTTTTGCAATGTGGGATTATGAAAAGGAAAACTTTTTAAAAATAACAAGGAAACAAGCAGTAACAATACAAAGGCTAGAAGACAAAAAGAGGACCTATAACTTGAGAATAAAGAATGTGAATGAAGAAGCTGGGGTACAAACAAAGGAACTACAAAGGTTTTTCACAGAAATAATTAAGGAAAACTTCCCACACATAGGAAAAGGAAATGATATTCTGATATATGAGGCATACAGAACTCCAGCCACCTACAACAAAAACAGAGCTAAACCCAGGCTTATAAAAATCAAGATCCCAGAAATTCAATGTAAGAACAGAATATTAAAAGCTGTTAGAGACAAGAAACAGATCACCTATAAAGGCAGACCCATCCAAATAACGGCAGACTTCTTGACACAAACCATCAAGTCAAGAAGAGTGTGGAGTGAAATATTCCAAGCCCTGAAAGAAAATAACCTCCATCCCAGATTGATATACCATGCTAAAGTGTCTCTAGAAATTAATAGAGAAACAAGATGCTTGCAAGACAAAGAGGAACTTGGGAAATTCACAACCACCAATCCAACTCTACAGAGAATACTGCAGAGCATTCTAGAGAGAGAAACGTACTAGGATTCCAGGAACAGTGGCAGGGAGGCCTCGATGAATGGAGCAGAAAACAGAATGAAGAAGATAAGCAGACAACTGATGGCAAAAAAGAGCATAACAGAAATGAGGCAGAGAAGATTTTATTCAAAACTGATATGATTGATAATATCAAGTCTGAGAGTATAGGCAACTACACTGAAGATGACAAGACTCTATGATACACATTCTGGTTTGATAACTGCCAGTTTTTGAAGTTCTATACTATATACAAAGTTGTGTTTTAATTAATACTGTTATGTACTGATACGTTCAATTATACTGTGTCTGATGATATAGCCAATTCTATTGGACATAACAGGAGACAACACAGGAACCACGGTAGAACTCTTTGTATAATGGTCTTTTATGTTTATTTCACTTGATGTGTTTATAGGAATATGTTTTATTTTGCCTTGCTTTGTTATGTTTCTCCCTCTAATATAGAAAGGATAGAAATACATGTTAAGACTCATGCATGTGTAGAATCCATAAACAGTTTAGGAGAACTGATCTTATAACACATGATGAAATGAACAGACACTTTGAAGAAAAAGAGACAGTAAAATACCCTGTGCTGACCCTGGAGTATCATAATGTGAAACCCAGCAATAATATTATTCTTTTTTCAGAGTGCTATTAGCCTGCTTGGGTTTATTCAATCTCAACATAATTGAATATATGGATAACTGCATGTATATTTAATAGGATTGATAGCCATATTTCTAAGTTTTTGTTGGGTAGTTGAACAGAATTGGTTGCAATCTCACGGTTTGCATTCCCACTTTATATGCTCCACTTTAGTATCTTGAATAACTATTTGTAAGAAGACAATCTGTAATCATCAACTAGTGATTTCTTACTGTTTATTTTTTCTTTGAAATTACATATTATTTCTACCCATTTTCTATTTTGTTTAGTCTTTCTTTAAAGTAAATTTAAAAAAAAAGACACTACAGTACCCAGTGCTGATCACGGAGTGTTATGATGTGAAATTTAGCAATACTATTATTCTTTGTTCAGAATGATTTTAACCTGCTTTAGTTTGTTTAATTTAAACATAAATGAAGATATGGATAACTGCATGTATGTTTAAGTGTATAGGATTGACAATCATGTTACTAAGTTTTTATTGGACACTTGAACATAACTCTTTGTGGTATTGCTGTTTGAATTCCCACTTTACATGTTCCATTTTTGTAACTTGAACAACTATTTGTAAAACAACAATATGTAAACATCAACTAGTGATTTCTTACTGTTTATTTTTTTCTCTGAATGTATGTATTATTTCTACCTATTTTCTGTTTTTAGTCTTTCTTTAAGTAAAATTTAAAAAAAGAAATCAAGGAAAAATTGTTTGCATGATAGCAACAAAAAATACTTAGGGAGTCCTCTCCTTGCCACAGAGGCATTGATGTACTTTAGGGATCTGAAGCTCTGGGCCAAACTTTCCCAGGAATCAGTCTGCAAGAGCTAAAAACTGACTTCTATGGTCTTCATCTAGTCTTGGTAGTGGAAACTGCCTTCAGTAAAACAGAACTGTGAAAAAAATAGTGAACAAGAATTAAAAGTTGAAGAAATGAATTTTTTACCAAATACTACTCAGAATGGAAAGGAGGTAAAAAGAATGAATTTTATAAGACAACTGCCCAGTTTTATTATGGACTGCCAGCAGAAGATGAAGCTTTATTACAGAAATTGAGATTAATCCAGAGCAATGTTTCTACAAAAGAAAAATAGGGAACTCTTAGATAATGAAAGTTACAGAACTTGTGGTTTTTGCAACAAAACCACACTCCACCTGTGATTGGAGAAGAAGCGATGATCAATTATGAAAATTTTGTGAAGGTTGGTGAAAAGGCTGGACTAAATGGCAAGCAATTTTTCACTTCAAAAGTCCTTGATAAACTCCTTCATACAGATTCATATGGAAGAATTTCCATCATGCAGTTCTTTAAGTATGTCATGTGAAAAGATTTGCTTCATCAGACAAGAATAGGACTCAGTTTATATGATGTTGTTGGACAAGGATACCTTTGGGAATCTGATTTAGAAAACTACATATTGGAACTCATCCCTACTTTGCCACAGTTAAATGTGCTTGAAAAATCATTTTATTTCTTCCATGTTTGTACAGCAGTTAGAAGTTCTTTTTGGACTCTCTAAGAAGAGGGAAGATGAAAATTCAAGATATTTTAGCATGCATGTTCCTGGATGATTTACTGGAGCTAAGGGCTGAGGAATTGCCCAAGGAGACAAATTGGTTTTCTGTTCCTTCTGTCCTAAGAGTTTATGGCCAGTATTTGAATCTTAATAATCTTAGTAAAGAAGAGCCTCCTGCTATAGGACAGCAACCATAACCAATGTCTTCTTAGACCATGTTTGCCAAGAGTGTCTCATTTACGATGGAAAAATGGACTAAAAGACCTACTTGGACTTTGTTCTTGTGCTAGAAAATAGGAAGGAACTTCAACTTTGCAGTACGTCTTCAAACTTCTTGATATTGAGAACAGGATATCTGAATGTCTTTTCCCTTAATTATTTCTTTAGGGCAATACAAGAACTAATGAAAATCCATGGACAAGATCCTGTTTCATTTCAAGATGTTAGGGATGAAATCTTTGACATGGTAAAGCCAAAGGATCATTTGAAAATTCCTCTCCAGGATTTACTCAACAGTAATCAAGAAGACACAGTTACTACCATTCTAATTGACCTGTATTGTTTCTGGACTTATGAGAACAGAGAAACCCTTATAACAATAACACTGAGAACTCTGCTGATCTTGATGATACATGATCTCTGAAAGCCTGGAGTCTCATTAAGATATTTGGATACTATAATGACACTGCTGAAGCATAATTCTTCGAAATGGTCTAAATTAAACACTTCATATGGCTATAGGAAAAAAATATTTAGGAATCAGTTCAGCCAAGGCGGTAACTGTCTACACAGTCACAATTACAAAACATTGATGAAAATAATTAAGAATGCAAAAATAAATATAAATATATTCCATACTCATGGATTACAAAACTTAATAGGGTCAAAATGTCCATATTACCCAAAGCAATCTACAATGTCATGTAAGCTCTAACAAATTTTTCACTCTGCATAGAAGTAGAAAAAGCTCTCTTATATTCAAGTGGAATTGCAAAAGGCTCATTATGGTCAAAATTATCTTGAGAAAAATGAACAAACTTGGAGATACAAAACTACCTGATTTCAAAATATACTACAAAGTTATAGAAGAAAAACAGTATGGTACTGGCATAACTGCAGACACATAGATTCACGGAATGGGATTTCTTACCCAGAAATAATTCATTCATTTGCAGTAAACTGATTTTTAACAAAAGTGCCAAGAACATATAATGGGGATAGATAGCCTATTAAATAACATTGGAAAACAGGATATCTTATAATATTGGAAGACAGGATATCTTATTGTAAACCCAAATATCAAGTTCAGTCATCCAAGTATTGTAATCCTCTTTCTAGTTTTCCTCTCAATCCAAAAAGTTGTATTTGTAATCCCATTGAGACGTTATTGGAATTCCAGCCAGTTAGTTCTAATCTATCACAACCAACCCATGGCGAGAGTAAAAACACCAAGACATATTCCAAGTTAAGGGCAGCCAAAGGGACCCAAGTCCATTTCCCATGAGGACATGTGGACAATGGCCTCAATCCTAGGCCTCCAGCATTTATTATCTTGTGAAGAAAAGGGGGGCAGGTCGCTCAGGGATGAGTGATAGTCAGGATGTCAGGGATTGCTGAGTAACTTGAGCTGGCAGGCCAGGTGCAAGGCAGGCATCTCTGTAATTTGCAGAGATAAAGACATGCAGAAGGATCAATTTACATTACCTGATTAAGGTAGCAGGGGAATTTTTTTGGGGGGGATGTTGCTTGATGTTTGATATGCAAACACTTGTGTCTTGGGGAGTCATAGCCTCTTATCTTGAGGCTCCTTCCCAGTTGACAGTCTAGGAGCTATTTGCTCTGCATCTTGCCAGCTCAATCTTATAATACGGAGAGCACCATGCAAGGAGATGGGACTGTCTGATGGCCAGACTTTGCACATTAACACTTCGGCTAGCCTTATTTACAATGCTTAGAGCCATTTGAAGAGAGAAGGAAATATCCTAACCAGCCTTTCACATATCAGTTGTCTTAGTTACTTTTTACTCATCACTGAGACAAAATACCTGAAGCCCAAAGTTGGGAAAGGAAAGGTTTATTTCTTACAGTTTTTGGAGGTTTCAATCCATACTCAATTGGCTCCAAGGCAGGCTGGCATGGCTGGGCCCCAGTTCATGGAGGCTGCAAACAACAAGCAAGAAACAGGCAAAAGAGCAAGACACCTCCTACTTCCTGCCATTACATCACATCCTGGCTCCACCCCTTTGTGGGTGTAGCACTGGCCAGCACCATCAATCCAAGCACTAGACAATGAATTATCACAAATGCACAATGCAAACTCATGAGGCCTGGGGGACACAGACATAAACCATGACATTCCACCCCCGGCCCCCAGGACTCATGTACATCCTTTATACAAAAGGCATTTAATCCACCTCCAAGAGTTGCCAAAGTCCTAAGTTTCAGCATTGCTGAAAAGTCCAAGTCCCAAGTCTCCTCCAACATCTATGGCAAACTCTTAACTATAACCCCCTGTACAAATGAAACAAGGTTAAACATTTCTGAAATGCAAAGGCACAAGATAAACATTACCATTCCAAAAGTTACAAACAGGGGAATAGAAAGCATTGGAAACAAAGCAAGCCCAACATCCAGCAGGACAAACATTAAGTCCTAGAGTTTCATGCTCAGCATCTGAAGCAATCTGGTTACAAGCTCCAAAAGGCTTGGGTGATTCCACACCCACAGCACTTCTGGTGATTTCAACTCCCACAGAGTTTTCTCTTAAATCCTCTCTGTTCGCTTCTTGCAGCTTTCCTTGGATTACCCACATTCCTGGCTTTTCCAAACTTCTGGGGTCTCCATTGCACCTTTGGCTTCACTTTTACATCGTCACAAGTTGCCCTCTCAGGGGCACACTGCTTGGCCTCCCAGGCCCTTTGCAATTGAGGTGGAAGCCATCGTATCTTCAGAATTCATGCATTTTCCTTGCACCTAAAATCAGCACCTTGTGGATGCTGCCAAGGTCTGCTGCCAGCTGAAGCAGTATCCAAGCTTTTCTCTCTCTTGGCTGTAGGGGTCAGTTTCCTGGATCACAGGGCTCTGTTTACCTGATTGTGAGGAAAAGCTTCTCTATGTTGCTGCCATTCTGGAACCTCATGTGGCCTCTGTTGCCATTCTGGAACCTCATGTGGCTTCAGTCACCATTCTGGAGCATGGTGCTCCATAGCTTTTCCCTCTGAGCAAATTCTTTTACCTTTGCAGTGAGGCTGCAAAGGGTGGGGACCCACTTCCTGGGATGCCCTGTGGCCATCTTTCTTGTCTCTCTGTTTCTTCTCAGCAATCAGAATCTCAACTCTGTCTTTACAATCCACAGCCTTTCTGGCATTTTCCTACTGGCCAAACTCACAGTATTGTAAACTATCCTGCTGGGCTCTTTGCTTTTGATTTGCAACATAAAGCTGGATAAAAGCCCCTAATAATAGCCATGCCACAGCCTCAATGTTCGATTGCTGTTTAATTTCTTTTTCAAGATTAATCAGTCCATTGCCCTTTGACTCAGTCTCAGGCAAAGTCTCTGGGCAGGAGCAAAATGCAGACAAACTTTCTGCCAAGCCATAACACACATCATGTGGAGTCCAACAACCAATGCAGTCCTTCTTCCCAGCAGAAACCTCCCAAGCCTGGTCTTTACCATGAGGCTTTCTAGCAGCCTTCTCATCACCTGAGCACTGACCAGAATCTCCTCTACAGAACAGCCTAAGCTGCTCCAGCTCTATGCATCCAGGTGACATGTCCAAACGTTTCCAAACTCTGCCCACAAGCCATTTGCAAACTTGAGAAACATGGTCAGGTATAGTCACAGCAAATGATCCCACTCTCAGTACCAAATTTTGTCTTAGTTACTTTTTACTCATTGCTGAGACAAAATACCTGAAGCCCAAGTTGGGAAAGGAAAGGTTCATTTCTTACAGTTTTTGAGGTTTCAGTCCACACTCAGTTGGCTCCAAGGCAGGCAGGCACGGCTGGGCTGCAGTTCATGGCGGGTGCAAAAACAGCAAGCAGGAACCAGCAAAGAGCAAGACACACCTTCTTCCTGCCATTACATTACATCCTGGCTTCACCCTTATGTGGGTGTAGCACTGACACCATCAATCCAAGCACGAGACAATGAAGCATCACAAATGCACAAAGCAAACTCATGAGGCCTGGGGGACAAGACATAAACCATGACATTAGTATAAGGAAATGAGTCTCCAAGTAATCAAAGTCACAGCAATTGTTTTGGATCTAAAGGGAGTCACTGGAGTTGTCTCCCACATATCTAAATACAGAAAGGTAAAATTAGACCTTTATATCATACCACACCCATAAGGAAACTCTATGTAGATTGAAGACACACACACACACACACACACACACACACACACACACACATATATATATATGTCCTGGGAGATGCTTTTTCATATGACAACTCAAACCACAGACAACAAAACTAAAAATAGAAAAAAAAGGAATTGCACAAAACTAAAAAAACTTCTTCACAGCCAAGGAAATAATCCTGAGTGAAAGGACCACCTGCAGAATAGAAGAAAATATGTGTAAACTATAATCTGATTGTGCTTTAATATCCAAAATATATAAGGAACTCAAGAACAAATAACCTAATTTTAAAATGGGCAAAGAACTTGAATAGGGATTACTCAAAATAAGACAAATAAGATACCAAAAGGCATATGAAAATATTTTGATATCTCTAATCATCAGGAAAATGCAAATCAAAACCAAAATAAGGTATCATCTCACTCCTATTAGGACGACTATTGTCAAAAAGACGAAAGTATTGGCAAGGATGTAGAGAAAAGAGAACATTTGTTTACTGTTAGTGAGAGTGTTATTGAAAGAGAATGAGTATTCTAAAAAAAACCAGATATCTCATGGCTGAGTAAACGTCCAAAGGAAATGAAACCAGTACACTGAAGATATATATCTGTACTTCTACACTTATTGAAACACTGGTCACAATAGCCAAAGTATAGAATCAACCTAAATGTCCATCAGTTGGTGAATGAATAAAGAAAATGTGGTACATATCCAATATAGCATACGAATCAGCCTTTAAAATGAAATTCTGTCATTTATAACAATATAATGAATCTAGAGGACATTGGGTTAAGTAAAAAAATAGAAAGCCAAGCACTGTATGATCTCACTCACTTGTGAAATCTACAAAAGTTAATCTCATAGAAAAGTAGAGTAGTAGTTCCTAGAGACTGGTGCAGATGTGGGAAGAGTTGAGCAAATGCTCATCAAACGATCCACATTTGAAGTACAACAGGAGAAATAATTTCAGAGTTCCACTGTATAGCATTGTGACTGTAATATAATTAATGGTGTTATGCTGAGTTCTTGATGAATGCTAGCAGAATGAATGTTAGGTTTCTTATCACAAAAATGATTCTGTGCAATGATTCATATATCAATTAGCTAGAGTTAACTATCCCACAATGTATATGTGCATCAAGGCAGCATGTTGTGCAAAATATCCACCTTTCCACCTCTAATTGTATTGCTTCAGGTCTTCTCTCTTTGTGTTTTGGACAGTTTGGATATGGCTTTATTGATTTTGTTTATCTTTTCAAAGAACAAAATCTTAGTCTCACTGATTCTATATATATTTTAGTCTCTATATCATTAATTTCATCTCCAATTTTTATTATTTCTTTCCTTATGTGGGGTTTGCTTTCATTTAGGTTTTTCTAAAACTTTGAGAAGCATTATTAGGTTATTTGAAATCTCTGATTTTTAAAATGTAGGCTCTCACGACTAATTTCTTCATAAAACTCCTTTTCAGTATCTGAGACTCTGGTATATTTTATTTCCATTTTCATTTAATTCTAGGAGTTTTAAATTTCCTCCTTGGTTTATTCAAGGATCCAATGATCATTCAAAACTGAATTGTTCAATCTCCATGTGTTTGCATAGTTTTTTTTTTCTTGTGCCTTGCTTCTCTTGCCATTGGTTCCACTGTGATCTGATATCCACCAGCCATCCAGCTTCTGGCAACACTGAGTTCCATGTACCTGAACCTCAGGAGTCTTTGCTGTCTCAGTGACTGCTTAGATGATTTTAGCATCTAGAGATCTTCAGAAGTCCTCACGATGGTAGTTCCCCATCCTAAGTCTACATTAAAACATGTGATTAAAAATACAGTATGTGTTTAAGTTTTTATAAAGGTACTACAGTAGTGGTTAGAAGACATTGCTTTCAGTATTCTTAAAATGCTCTTTCAAACACATTTACCCCATCAGTCTAGCCACTTTCTGAAGCAGTTCTGGAAGCCTTGTTCATGAAGATTTTAAGGTACACTGTCTTCACTACTTTGACATCCTGAAATAATTCAGAACACAAACTTTTCATGGTTGTTTTGAATTTGGGGAAGATCTAGAAGTCACATGGTGAATAAGGTGAATGATGACATGCTTTTATGTTTTTAGATCACACTTAGGACAAAGTTTAATGTATTTTTGATTGTAACTTGTAAAGACAGTCATGAAAGAGGACTTCCAGAATTGCTTTGAAAAATGACAAGTGTGTCTGAAGATACGGTAGATATTTTGAAGGAGATTAATGACAGTGTGCCTTTTACTGTAATAAATTTTTGAAAATGTAAACATTCACTCTATTTGTTGATTGCCTCTGTGTAGAATTGCTTGGATGAAATACTGCAACCTCAGCCCATAAGTCAGCATTTCTGTGGTCAGTGAGGGGACTCAGACTGCTAAAATGCCCCAGGTCTAAATGATCTTAATTGAGTATTGTGCTCCCAATGTGATGTGATCCATTTTAGAAAGAGAGGATGCTACCTGGAATCTTCCAGATGCCAAACACTTTCACCATTTCAAAGAGCTCTTTAACTATCAGTTCAAACTACTTTAATTATTTAACATTTTTCTCACCCTTAGGCATGCACTTTAAGCTGCAAATTCACACAGATAAATTAAGAATTTAGTAGACTGCCCATATTTCTCATTTAGGTACTCTGTGATCAACTAGCCAAGAATGAACTCTGTGATTCAAGCCATCCTGATTACTGTTTCACATGTGCTGCCCATTTCAATAATCACACCCACCTGGCTTTGGTGATTAAATGTTTCCACTTGGCTCTACCATCTCAAGGTCCAATTACGACACTGAATTTAGGGATTCTGGCTGTGTAGCAAAAGTTCTCACTGTAATTTCTAACATATAGAGAAGATAATAGAATTCTTCAAGGATGATGGGACTCCTATCAATTTATTTCTCACAATTGTGGTGACTTTACTGGAGTGAATGAGTGCGTCTGACACCACAAATTCCCCCCAGCACTGAAATCACTCTATGCTTGTGTGTGTCTTCCCTGCCTTCCTCTACAGCATACCAATGTACTGGCATTTTGACTTTATGTACCGTAAGGTATCTTTTGTTCTACATTTTAGCCAACCATCAGCCAAACTGTCATAGCTCCTTCTAACCTCTTGTACTGCAAAAGTGGATTTAGTCTCTGCTTGGTGAACTGATATTTGGCTCAATCCAGCTTTATGTTCCTTCCACCATTATCCCATATACATTCCTATATATAGTTCCTGAATTTATGCCTGTATAAGCTGTGAAAGTCATGCAGTTCTTTGAGGATGTAGCACTCTTCCTCATGGGTTATACTTTGTACTCCAACCATTGGTGCATGCATGCAGGGATTTGAGTCTAATTACAGGTCCAGGAAAAAAGAGAATGGTGGGAGTGGGTTCTGAGGAGACTGTGCATTGTCTTGTAAGGTAGCTACTTCAGGGGAGATCATTACACATTCTTCAAGCCAAATAGGGCTACGTTCCCCAGATCAGTGATGGGGTGAAAGGAAGGGAGAATTTGGGAGTCAAGTGTACCCAGCTTCATTGGAATCTGCCCATATATTTCCACGCAACTGTAAGTATATTAATTTTTCTTAATCAATGCTTTTATTTTAATAGTAGACATCCTTGTAGTTTTGAATTAAATTTGTAATTGTAATTCAGTTATGCCAAAAATGAAGCTCTGGGTTTGCTTTGTAACAATCTCAGTCCTGCCAAAGATATTAAAGATAAGGGTTTTTTCTAGGACAGACACAGACGTTTTCAGGTCATGTTTATGGGGCTTAAATTGTGTATTTAAAGCTCTAAGATTATCTGTTTCTTTCTTCACTTCCTTCAGTTCCATTAGAAACCAACCAGACAGTTTTATTTCACATAATATATTGACAAAAACGTCTTAAGTTATCAAATACATGGTCACCCAGAACCTTATATTTTATAAATATTTGTCTAAGAGCATCCAGTATTTAGGATATATTTGTACTAAAAATCGTTTATCTGAAATTCAAATTGAATAAGGTGACCTACATTTGGTCTGGGAACTCTACGTTAAGGAAATTCTCTCCATTCCCCAAAATCTAACCAAAGGACTAATTTCCCACTGACTCAGAGATTATTATTTTATCTTGCTTTTTTATGTAATCTATGTGATGTTCCACATACCAAGTATTTTGTAATACTAAGTATTTTGCACGGTTAATTCATGTAAAACTGGCTATATATACAGAGATACTATATATTATAACTGCTTCCATATTATGTATGGAAAAATTGAGGCTCAGACAGGAATAATAGTTTTCCAGTGGCCTTGGGATTTCAGCTCAGATAGAGAAGGACCTAGGCTTACCTGTATGCCAGGGGTAACATGATGTCACTGTTATCTCTCCTACTAGAATTTTCCATAGACCTGTGTTTGTGCGTTTCTGAAGTTCTTAAGACATTTCTCTCTATTACCAGGCTGTAAGGTCACTGGGTGACAACAGAAATCATGTTTTATTTATTACTACATCCCTAATGTCAGAAACATTTTATTTTAAAAATTGTATTATTCAACCTTAAAAGGAATAAAACTCTGACATATGCTGTAACATGAATGAACTTTAATGATATTAGACTACCTGAAACAAGGCAGAGACAAAGGGATAAACATTGTTTGATTCTATTTACCTGAAGTAGTTGGAGCAGCCAAATTTATAGAGGCAGAAAGTAGAATGGCAGTTTCCAGGGGTTCAGGAGACAGGAAATGAGGAGTAATTCCTTGTGGAGACATGGTTTAAGTTTTGGATAATTAAAAACTTCTGGGGGGCTGTGGGTGTAGTATAGTGGTTCAGTATTGCTGAGTGTGTACTTGGCCTTAGGTTTAATTCCCAACACTGTGCACACAGATACACAACATAATAATAATAGCAATAATAATAAAATCCTAGAGGTGGATGGTGGTGATAATTACACAATAATGTGGGCGTGCTTAACACCACACAATAATGTGGGCGTGCTGTATGCTTAAACTGGCTAAAATGATAAATTTTATGGCCTGTATACTCTGAGAGATCCAATGAAAAACAGGTTCAGAGCACAGGCCTATCCGAGTTGAACTGAGGCTCAGCTATTTATCTGCGAGGACCTAGGCTGGCCATTGTAGTTCAGTTTCACCAGTCCATGGCGATGGGTGATCATTTAAATGTCTTTCTCTAGATGTGAAGGTGACTAAGAGGAGACTGGGTAAGTGTTTGCACAGGTTTGCTCCTTAAAAACGAGGGAAGCTTTTAAGACTACTGATGACAGATTCTCTCTGACCAGCAAAATCTGGCATCATATCTAAGATTTTCTATTATTAACAATTTCAGATATACACAAAAGTAGCATAATATGGTTTCTATATCCTCATGATATAAATGTATTATTTATCAAGATTTTCAGCGTTGGAGTATGTCGTTGTTAAAGGTGAAATGATTAACGGGATAGCACAATGGTTAACACTTTTCTAACATATCTAACTGTTACTATTACTCTCATGCTCCTGAATGTGAATGTGGTTGCTAAAGTAATGTGATTCTGAAAAGCTTCGCTCTAAATGGCAGCAGTGCCTTTGGAAATATACAGCCCCTATTTAAATGTCACTGAGAGTTTTCATCTTCTGTGATCACACTCCAAGAATTCTTCCCCTCAAATGAAAAGAAATAAAGATAAAGTAATAATACATTTATTTTTGAACTATAATACCGCAGTGGAATCAGACAGGAATGGGGAGTATGGAGAGGAAATAATCTGCTAGTCCTCTGGAAAGAGTTATTTTAATGTAGGGATGTTTCATTCTAGTGCATCAGGTGCCCAAGGCAGACATTACTAATCAGTCAAGGTATTCTTTACCCAAAAGTTGCAACAGAATTCTTCTCAAAGGGATGCTCTTGGCACCTACCATCAATCAATAAAAGGTGGGAAGTAGCTGAGATCTTTGTATTATTTTCTTTTTCTACCCTTTTTGTGCCTGATAAGAAGAAAGAACTTTCCAAGTGAGCAGAACAATTGTTTTTAACTTCCTGAAAATCCACCTCAAAAGACAAAATCATTCCCACTGGACTATCACAAGGCCATGATCCAAAGGGCATCCTAAGACATATGAGAGTCTTAGAATTCACCCAATTTAGCAAAAGGAAAACTGAAAAATGTTTGATGTGGCCTGGATTGCTGCTCAGTGTTGGTGATTGGCTTGACATAGAAGTGTTTAATTGATCTTGTGGTTACAGAAAATAAGCTTTGTCTCATGCTTCTAGGTAGTTCTGAGTCTTTAATGTGTATTTTCATATCTTTAAGGTGAAGTAGTAAGTAAGAAGAAAGTAAGCTTTATAAAAGAGATCAGGAAAAACAATAAGGTATGTGGAGCCAGTCCAACAGGGGATGAAAAGGCAATAATAATAACAATAAAATTCTCTTCATATTTTCTCTGTGTCAGACGTTGTGCTGTGACTTGAGGTGGATTTTCTCATTTTCCTGCATAAGCAGCCCTTGGAGGTAGGTACTAGTCTTATCTACCTTTTATAAATGAAAAGATTTGAAAAACTTAGGGAAGTCAGTAACACATTTAAGGAGATACAGACTGAAAATTGAAATGCTGTAGGATTTGAGGCCAAGTATGTCTAACTCAAGAAACTGTGTTCTTGAAACTATGCATTGGAGATCAGCAGTTTATTATCCCAGCAGGAAACAATGGTGACTTGGAGTTTTGAGCATCTTTCTTACCATGTCATTGACGGCAAGAGCTTGAACTCACTCATCTTTGTCACTCCCATGACAGCATAGTGGCTTTCAAAATCACCCGTGAACTCTATTTGCAGAGCACTTGTAAGGCTTTCTAAATGTTGTATTTTGTTGCTTGTAACACAGTGAGAATTGGTATTGCTTCTGTGGTTGTGCCACTTGCATTACTAACACAGTGAACATATATTTATCAAGTATACACTCTATGGTAGATAGCAAAGTATCAGGTTAGCAGTCAACAGATAGACTCATGCCATGATGTAGGCCTGCAGGCCAGAGGCAGAGATAGACTGAAGAAAATGTTAATAGCTGTCTTAGTTGCTTTCTTGTTAGTGAGACGCAATACCTAATACCCAAAATTTAAGGGAGGATGGTTCATTTTGGCTCATGTTTCCGTCCTCAGTTGGTTGATTTCAAGGTGGGACAGTTTGGCAGAGGTCATAGCTGAGGAGAAGCTGCTCATGTCATGGTAGCAGGAAAGCAGAGGGAGAAGAAAGAGCTGGGGAGGGAGATAAATTCTTCCAGACTGTGCCCCTACTGACCCGTCTCCTCAAACCAGAACTTGCCACCCAACAGCAAGCCAGCTATACTGCCCCAATAAGGGGCCATTTTAAATTCAAATTTTTACATTCTCTTCCTGGCTTATAAAAGACCCATGTCTATCTCTTTATGCAACATCTTCTTGGCGTCTCCTACTTCTTGTGGTCTCCACTGCATTTTCACAGTTTCATGCAATGCCTTTTCACAAGCACACTGCCTGGCCTCCTAGGCCTCCTTCTGAAATCTGGGTGAAAGGCTCTGTGACTCCACAATTCTTGAGTTCTGAAATCCTATAAAACCAGGATAGTGTGGATAGTGACAAGGTCTCCTTCCAGCTCAAGCACTAACTACATCCTTTTGCATGATGGCTGTGGTGGTGTCTGAGTGCCTGGAGGACTGCGTACAGTGAACATAATAACAGAAAACCAATTCCATAGGTGATTCTCCTGGCCTTTGTCAAAGAACGTGACCTGAGTCTGTCTTCTTAAAGCAAAGTCTTTTGATTTTTACTCCTTTTGGTCTGCAAAGGGTGCTGTCTTGCTGATTTATTAAGAGCGTTCTAGCCATTTTTCCTGTTGTTCTGTTCTGAAGTACTTGTTTTATTTTTAATACTAATCTTTTCAGCAGCCAGGTTTCCCTATGCTCCAACTTTATAGGTCCTAACTTTTCATTTCTGGTGAAACTCAAGACTTTCAAAATCACTCAGCTGGGCTGGGGATTTAGCCCAGCGGCATAAGCACCTGCCTTGCAAGCAGGTGGTCGTGAGTTTGATCCTTGGTACCAGGAAAAAAAAAAAAAAAAAGAAAAAAAATCACTCAGCTGTGTCATTTGCTCTTTTCAGTGTAGAACTGGCTAATGCCCCAAAAAGTATTCATGCCACATGCTGAATGTTGGGCTGTCTTGAAATTTCCTTTTCCATATTAGTCTGTTGCCTTTAATCTCAGTCACCTGGAAAGTCTCACGGGCAAAATGTAGACAAATTTTCTGCTAGAGCACAGCACAAGCGACTTCACTACCAGTGGAATCCTTCTTCCAACTGAAACCCTCTGAACCTGGTTTTTACCGTCTACATTTCTATGTGTATTCGTGTCTTCGGAGCTCAGGCAAAAATCTCCCATCAAGATCAATTTACAGCATTCTAGATCTATTTTTTCAGTGATATCTTTAAAGTTTCTAAACTTCTTTTGTTAACCACTTCCAAAGGTTTCTGAACCACAAGGAAAGGGAACATCAGAGCAACAGCCCCACTCGTGGTATCAGTTTGTCTTAGTTATTTTCCTTATTTCTGGGACAAAATACTTGATAGATACAACTTAAAGGAAGCGAGGTTTATTTTGATTCACATTTCAGGCCATAGCTGGTTGGCTTCAAGGCAGAACAGCATGGCAGTACAAAATAACTGAGAAGAGGCTGCTCAAGCCATAGTGGCAAGGGGGCAGACAGAGAAAGGGGTAGCAGGGGACAGATAAACTCTTCCAGGCCATGTGTCCAATTACTGTCTCCTCTGATCAGACTCTGCCTCTCAACAGCAAAGCAGCTCTACTGCTTCATAGTTTAGCTACTTTTCAAACTCATGAGACTTTGGGGGTCACTTTAGATCTAAACTTGTAACAATAACAACATGGGAAAGAATTAAGCACAGATGCAAGCCCAGATGCAAGTGGATAAGAAGCCCATGTAGGGCTTCTCATCCACACCAGCAGGCTCATGGAAAGCACACCGGTGAAGGTGACAAAATAATATGCAACATGTATAGTACTTTGCAGGTGCCAACAATGGATATATGAGGAATCTGGAGTCCAAAAGTCTTACATACTATTTTCAGGGTCAGTGCAGTAAGCTAGAGTGTGGAATTCAAATGCAATCTGATTATAGCTCACCCCTCTCATAATCTGCCACACTGGCACCTTTCCTCATGAGATCTGCAAACTGAGTTGAAATTAGCTTGGAAGAGTAAAGAGGTGAGATTATTCAAAAATATGGGTAACAGCTATACAATTCAGATTGGACAGTATATCACACTCTGTGAGCTTCTAGGGCCTCAGAACCTTCTGCGGAGTGATGATACAGGAGGGGGCAAGTTGGATAGGAATCAGATCTGAAGCCCTACACAGGGTGAGGGTACAGAGGAATAGTGAGTCATCAGGATTGTCTGGGAAATGCTAGGATCACATTTTCCTAAATGCTCATTCTGCCTATTGCTGTGGTTAAGGAAGCAAGAGAGGAGAAAGTGTTAAGGATGAAGATGGGGAGCTGTTTGTAGGCCAGAGTTTAATGAGAACAGTGAACTTTCTATGACATTCTTCCTACACCAAGAATAAACATTGTCTTAAATTTTTTACCCTAAAAACCTAATAGCTTCATATCAATTTTAGCTCTACTGTTTAAGTGGCAGTTGCAAGAATAAAGACCAAGTTAGCAAAATCCGTGTCCACAAAAAACATCAGAGAACCATAACTCCATAACGATGGAAAATCTTTTTCATGTCTTAGGTATTTAAGTTAACCTTTGATTATTAGCACTTACTATTCATTTAGTTTTTACTTTGGTATCAAAAAAGGTAGAAATTTTTGCAGGATAGAAATTTCTTTGATGTTCACTAGTCTTTTTTTCTGTTTTTTTTTTTTTTTTTAAGTTCATGATGAAGTTGTGGGGAGAGAGAGAGAAGACACCAGAGAGGGAAAGAGATCATGACATAAGATTAGATATGAAAGTTCTTTGTTAAGAGTGAAGCCAAAGGATAAGGAAAGCAAATTTCAGCCAAGTGGAAAGAAAAGCAAAGAAAGCAAAATGCTACCTTGGAAGGAAAGATCCATTCTAAACAAGTGAATGGTGCTTTCTTGGTGTTAGAGTGTTTTCAATGCCCTTTTGTGAAAGGCACTGTTCACAAACTGTACTTTAATACTCTGTTTAGCCATGTTTTATGTGAAGGCCTTAGGAACCTACAGAGTTTTCTAAGACTCAACCACCTTAGCTGGATTTCTGTGAAATGACATTGGACATCAGTCCTTCCCAAAACTCATAAAGATTGAAGTGTAAGGAGCCAAGTAAAACAAATTGGCTTTTTTTTTTTTTTTTGGAGTCACTGAGACTGTGTGTGCAGCCATAATTTGGATTTTCTTACAAGAAAAGCTTTCAGATAGAGTTCCCTAGAAAAAGAGGATCTAATTTTACCTATTCTCACATATTTTTGTTCATTTGAGGGCTTGGTCCTGTAGATGACCACATGCCTGCTTTGGTTGAATTCTGTTTGTTTCTGTTGTGGCTGCAGAATATTTTCAAAATCAGGCTTTTGCAGACTTCAGTGTCATAACAAGCTGGACTTTAATCCAGCTCCATTGCATGATTTCCCTGTGAACTGAATAAATCTCTTAATATCTCTAAGTGTGAAATGGGGGAAAATTGGTACCAGGTTCTTGGGCTGCTATAAATCTAATCATGAGATAGTTCATGCCAAGGGTGGCCCATGTTAAGGGCCATTAAATGTTAGCTTGCATTGTCATAAACTATTGGATAATGAAACTTTAAAAAAAATCCTCAGAGTTCATTTTTGTAAATTAAATGGTTAAACACTCTGAGGGACAAGGCATTAACTTTTATAAATACATAATAAAGGTTAAATATTACTAATAAATTAATATTAATTAATATATATTAGATGACTGGATTAATTGCATTATATATATATCTAAGGATTAATCATTATATAAAAATCATTAAATGGGTTAAAGTTTAATTAAGTGAGTTGGCACACATAAATCAGAACAATATTCAAAACAAGTAAGTACTCAGTTAACCATTATTTTGTAAACTTGAAAGTGTCTGAACTATCTGAGTAACTCTTTCAAAACCACATCATTTTAACTGAAGGGCAATCAGACCAAAGAAAAAAGTTCAACTGCTTCAGTCTGTATTCCCCCAACCCTAAATCTGTTTTTGTCTTTTCTTCTTGGTTGATTGGTAATTCAAGACAGGGAAAAAAGCAAAGACAAGCTGAGATTCCACCCAACAAAGGAGGTGCTTATTGTGATGCATTTTGGTGGCAACTTTTAATTCTGCTATAATTTCAAACTTACAGAGCAGTTGCATGAAAAACATGAAGATTTGATACTAGTCTTTATCCAGATTCATACGTTTGTACGTTGCTCCACTTGCTTTATCATTTTCTTCCCCTTTCCATAGTGTGAATGTGGTTTGTCTCCCAAAAGATTTTGTGCTACAAGCTTGGTCCCCAGTACGGTGGTGTTGAAGTGATGGGCCCTTAAAAAGTAGATCCAATGAAAAGTGTCCAGTGAAAAGGAGCTCCCTCAGAATGCTAATTTTGCAGTGATTTAGTGCTTGAGAGAGCAGGTTGCTACAAAGCAAGACCACCTATGTGTTTGGCTCCCTCTACGTCGAGCTGGCTCCCTCTTTATTCCTTTGACCTATTGGTGATGCAGCCAGGCGATGCTTGCCAGGATGCAGATACCATGCTATGCTGACTTTAACAGAATTGAGACTCAAATAAACATCCTTGCCTTGTAAAGTACCCAGATTCAGGTATTTTGTTATAGCAGCAAAAAATGAACTAATACATATGCTATATATATATGTCTGTGTGCTTCTAAAACATTCACAACTATCTTTGTGTTTGTATCCTTAAATATTTCAGTGCAGATTTCCTAAGAACAATGTCATTCTTTAGCAGAACCACAGCTCATTCATCAAACTCACAAAAATTTATCATTGGCAGACAGCTACTATCTAGTCTGTTATTTTATTCAAATTTCATCAACTATCAGACTATTTTATTTCCATGGCCCAGGATCCAATCTAAGATTCTAAATTGCACTCATATTTTCTCTCTTTAATAATTTAGAGCAATTCTTGTGCTTCTTACATTAACACTTTGAGGAGCACATACCAATTATTTTGTTGAATAATTGTCAAACTAGATTTGACTAATACAGGTTATGCAGTTTTTGAGAAATCTGACTAAGGCATTATTTAGACTATCATAAAGTCACATTTGTAAAGCATCTTGGTGCCTGTGTCAGTAGGTTTATAGTTGCCTTCAAGAAAAGGCAAAACTAAATCATACTTGCTGAAAAACAAGAAGTCTGGAGTAAGTGGTCCAAATTGCACCTGGATTGTTTCTCTTTTCTATACTGCCAGCCTTTACACATTTTTGTATAGGCAATAAGTTAACCAAAAGTGACAACAGGCTTGAAGAAGAATAGAGTGAAGGATTAAAGCAATTTTCTATGTTCATTTTAACAAGGACAACTTGTTCATTAGAAGGAGAACAAAACTGTAATTAATACCGCAGTATATCACGCTGCTGCACATGACTGATAGCTGGTGGCTTAGAGAGTGTATGCCCAGAAGCAGAACCTGAGACAAGGATTTCAGTGCAAGGAATTTTTATGGGAAATGATCTCAAAAGCACTAGTGAGGGAGTGAAGTAAGAAAGCTTAGGTATCAGGAAAGTGCTGTGGCTGGATTGGTGACTGTTATGCATAACTAGGGCATGGTCTTACTGGAGACCTCTGGGCACCACTTAGAATCGTGGGAAGGGGGAAGGGGGAAGAAACTAGGGTATTCATGTTCCAGTCCCTACCACCTTTGGTTGAAGGCTGCATGCTCAGCTATCTATGCACATGCAGGCAGAGCACAAAGGGTAAGCCGCTAGTGGAGAGTCTAGGTGCTGCAGTCAGATGCTAGTTCCTTGGAGAGAGCAGAAGAGATGAGGGGCTGTGAGCAGAGCCTGGATGGCATCTGCTGTTACTCTAGCTAAAATAGAAATTCCTTTCCATGAACACAGCTCCGTACTTGCTTTCTAATTTGTGCCTTCTCACCATGGTGTAAGATTTGTTGCTCTACATACCAAACCCTTTTTTTTTCCTTGTTACTTTCTTTTCAATTCTATTTCAACCCCCTGGAGCATAAGCTCACAGTCTTAAATTTAGAAAGTATCATTAGCTCTCATACACTCACCTTTTCTGTATTTCCTTTATGGAGGAAGCAGTGCACAAGTATAGGCTTTGGGGCAGCCAGACTGGGCACTGGCTGTCTGGTTTGTGTGACTATGAGCAGGTCACTGTCCGTTTTTGACCTTCAGTTTTCTCATGGGAACTGCTATGGTTTGAAGTGCTCCTAAAACTCATGTGTGAATGGATTGTTGGCTGGCTGCTGGACTTGATTGGGTCAGAGGGGTTGTAACTTCAACCAGTTGTGATACACACGTGTAACCCCAGAACTCTGGGAAGATGAGGCAGAACTGCAGATTTGAGCCCAAACTGGAGAATTTAGTGAGACCTTGTCTTAAAACAAATCAAATCAAATCAAACCAAAGCAAAGCAAAACAGAGGACTAGGAGTTGCTCGTTGCTAAGTCTCTAGGGTCAATCCTTAACGCGAGGGTAGAAAAGGGCTCTAACTTAATGGATTAATCTGTTCATAAGACCATAATATACTGGTATTATTAGGGCATGATGAAAACAGGAGGTGAAGCCTATCTAAAGAGCATAGATCTTAGAGATGTGACTTTGAGAATTATATCTGGTCCCTGCTTTTGCTCTCTGGCTGTTTCCTTTTCTCTCTGGTTCCTGAATTCCACAAGGTAAGCAGCTTTCCTCCACCATATACACCCTAACACTGCCTCATCTCAGGCTCACAGCAATGGAACCAAATGACCATGGACCGAAGCATCTAAAACCATGAGCCTTTCTCAGGTTGTTTTAGGTGTTTGGTATCAGCGACAAAAAGTTAACTAATATAGAAACAGAATAGCCACATTTCAGTGTTGCAGAAGTGAAGATTAAATAAGACTTTTATATATGCACCTAATGCATACTTAACAGTAGTTACTCTGCAGAGTAGTAGTATATATGATTTGGTCTACATAATCCCTGCCACTGTAAAGTGCTTGATAAATGGTGCGTATTTATAATTTAGGAGTGTCAAACTTTTTCTTAAAAAAGGGAAGATAGAAGTATTTCAGTTATTGATACCTGTATAGTCTCATTTGCAGCTTCTTAAATGCTATTTTGGGGTGAAACAGTCATGGGTAGAATACAAATATACATGACTAAGTTTCAATAAAACTTTACTGACAAAGACAGGCAGTGGCCCAGGCTGAAGTGTCCTAATCCCTGCTTTATACCACTATAAGGATTAATACAGCTGTCACCATGATTGGGGGCTATTTCATGGCCCACAATTTTGCAAAGCACAGTTGGTTTTTGTGATTCATGGTAGTTTTGGTCTATAAAGCTACCATGAATTCTGAATGAGTGAATATTGGAATATTGTTCCTAGGGGAAATATAGGCTTGGAGCCTGCAAGCATCTGGTCACATTTTTGTCAACAAATCCATTCATAACCTTGTTCTCTGTGTTTCTATTTAGAAACATCTTATGTTACTCATTTGATTCATGGACATATCATTTGATTCACTGACATTAAACTCAAGGCTAGCAGCACTTTAATTGATGCCTTAGCACATCTTATGTAAGGCAAATATTTTCTCTATAGGCATGTGATTGTCTTCTTGTATTTAGGAACACTAGATAGTGCTATGGAATGGGGGTGAACAATAAAGCTACCAAAAGAATTGAAAACATAAAATGTGGCACTAGTAGGCCCCAAGATTGGCACTCATTTACTATATGAGAGCTGACACAAGAAGGTAGAGTGTCACATTATTCAGCTTCAGGTGGGACTGTGTGCACTGAGTGACTTTTTTTTTGTTTGTTTGTTTTTATTTATACTAGGAATTGAACCAAGGCCCTTAGCACTGAGTAACATTCCTGATCTTTTTATTTTGAGATAAGGGACTCACTAAGTTGTCCAAACAGAGCTGTGCTGTAGTCCTCCTGCATCAGCCTCCCATAGAGCTGGGATTATAAGTGTGTGCCACCATGTCCCTCAAGTGACAAATTTTTTGTGTTCTGTTCAATTATGTGTCTGTGGATGACTGCAAAAGTGCTGCAGATATCAATTTAAAGATTAAAAGTCAATCTTGGCATGTAGGAAAATTCTCAAATTCAGTATCAGGGAATAATGAGGATCAATTTTATGTGCTGAATTCATATTAGCAAATCAAATATTTATTGAGCATTTGTTGTAAAATATGAAAGTATAAGGCTTACCCTTGTGGTATTTACATGGACTATCCTTCATTTTTATTTATCTTAACTTTTTCTAGTTAACTCTTTATTCAAATAACTTCATGAGTACATATTAAATGTAAAACTTTTAAAATCACACATACAAACACACACACACACACACACAGAGAGAGAGAGAGAGAGAGAGAGAGAGAGAGAGAGAGAGAGAGAGAGAGAGAGAAAGGATAAAAAGCAAACTTGGCCCACTGCTGTGTACCTGTGATCCAGCTACTTGGAAAGCAGAGGGAAAACTTTTCGAGTCCCACAGCCACAGATTAGCCTGAGAAATGTAGTGAAACCTTCATCTGAAAAAGATAAAAGAATGAGCAGTGAAGGTTATTGTATTACTCATTTTCCTAGTGCTGGAACAAAATACTTAACCCTTGTAACGCAGGGTAGTAGAGGTTTATTTAGGCTCATGGTTTTAGTCCATGGGTTGGACTAAATCATCACCAAGGTAGAAGCAGGTTGGGAGGGACATGTAAAGTCTACAACCCATGGCAGCCAGGAAGCAAAGAGAAAAAGGAGGAAGCCAGGGACAAGAGAAAACCATTCCCAGTAAGCGGTCATGGCGCGAGCAAGTGGTGGCAGGCAAGCCAGCAAGAAAACCAGTCAGCATCTCCCGTGAGCCTACTGGCATGCAGGCTGAAAAATCAAACATCCCATCCTCCCTCCCCGGCAGAGGTCTGAGCATCTCTTGGGAGGATGATTGTATGCAAAAATAGCAAATATGGGAGATTTCCTTCTATCTTCTACTTGAAGGCAAATGTTGTTTTCACTGTTTTCCTTTGTTCTGATTAATTGTTTTGCTCTATTCAATATTCTGTTTTGATAGGTTTTATAAAGTTCTGTTTTTGATTTGATTTTGCTATACCTGATTGAACGGACAACTATTGTGAAGACAGTGAGATATACTATGATATCCTACTGTGAAGTTCCGTACCAATTTCACTGCATTGTCTCAGTTGGCTTTGTTCTGTCTTGTTCTGTTGTATTTTACTACCTTCAAAATAAAAGATAAAGAAAGAAAATCATTCCTAGTGAGTGCCCTCATGGATCAGGTGGAGCTGCATATTGGTACCTGGCCAGCTCTGTGCCCATGAATTCCATGTGCTGCCCAAGGCTACCTGTCAACTCCAATCTGGTGCTTTTGTGCTCTTGCCCTCTCTCTGGTGCTATATACATACATATTATATATATATATATATATATGTATGTATTTGTCAGTTAAACTGATGGTGTGATCATGGATGAGGCCAATGCTCAGGGAGAGAAGGGTTGGCAGACCCAGGGAGAAATTATGAAGTTGACAGCAGTGATATCTCAAAAGAAGCTCACTTCTATTGTAAATGACACAAACAATATGGAATTTTACTTTAAATGTGCCTCCTTCACTACAGAATAGAGTTGGAGAAGACTGCAGTGTTCACCATGTTGCCAGATAATGATTAATAAAGTGACATTCTGAAAAGGGCTTAATTATTTAAGAGTGAGCCACAGAACAGTGAGAGAACAACTCTACTTCAGGGTTTCCAGTGTTACCCTTCCACAGTTACTGGGTGAGAGACAGCCACAGGAAATAGCTGCAGAGGGAGTATGGGCTAGACATAAACCTCTCAAGAAGTTCACGCTCAAGCTATGCAGGATATGGACCACAGTCTCTGTGGGGAGAAACAAGGTCTGGCCAGTGTGGCTTTCAGAGGTATCTGAATCTTAAAGTACTGGTATTAATTTCAACAGTCTGCCTTTTCCACTACCCCACTGCTTATATACAGCAAACACCATTGATATGATTGCTTTTCCTATCTGCCAATGTGAGCAAGGACATGCCTCAGGTTAGACAGTAATCAAAACCTTGACTGCATGGACAGAGTACTCTGGACAGTGTGTATATCTCACAAGCCCATAGGCCTTAAAGCTAGGGGGAGAAAATTATCATTGACTGAATTGCAAGACTATAAATCCTGGAAAGAAATCATCTATTCAAAAAGGTAGAGAAACAGAGGCAAAGGCCTGCAATTATCCATTCTCAGAGTGCACCACTGAAAACCAGACACAAACTAAAGAAGTCTCCATTCTAGCAACAGTCTTCCACTACAGTAAACTTGAAAACCTCAGCACAAAACAAACAAACATAATATAGATACATGAGAAGCACTCCTCACCCTAAACTCCCCAAAAGCTAATCCAAAGGATAGTAAGGGGTAGGAAATCAAACATCACACAATCAAATTATTTGAGATGGTAACAGAAGAAATTAAAAAATTATCAACAAGGCTCAGCTCAAAAAAGATATAAACAAATAAATAATGAACCTATTGAACAAAATACTGAGTTTATAGAAGACATAGTAAAAAGATAGCTAAGCTAAAAAATGATACAAAATATGGATGACCAGTTTAGCAAAGAATGACAGTCCATGAAAATCTAAAACATCTAAAAACAGCAAGAGAACATGAAAGAAATAGATCCAACAGCTACTAGATGATGCAAAGATTAATCTAAGATTAATTAGAATTAGTGAAAAATCACAAGATAGCACAAATGGCATTAAAAACCTGTTTAGCAATAGTAGCAGAAAACTTGCCAAATATGGGGAAAGAACTTAATGTACAGATAAGTGAAGTATATAGAAACCCAAATAGTCATGATGAGAAAAGCTCCTGTCCAAAACACATCATAGTCAAAATCCCAAAAGTCCAACACAAGGACTGAATCTTAAAAGCTGTTAGAGAAAATCAGTGAATCACTTATAAAAGTAAACCCATTAGAATTACAACTGACAACACAAACCTTAAAGGCCAAGAGATCTTGGAGAGAAGTATTTCAAACTCTAAAAGTAAACAACTTCAAACCCTAAGAGCAGAAAGACTGCATATGTCCTGCAAAACTTTCAAAGTTGGAATAAGATATTTCTATGATAATGAGCACCTAAAGAAATTAATAACACCCAAACAGCCTACCAAAAATTCTCAAGGATATCCTAGAAAGAGACAATGCCACTGCTGTTGTAAATGACAAAAACAATGTGGAATTTTACTTTGAATGTGTCACCCAGGCATGTTCTTGATTTTTGTTTCCACTGATTTATAATTGTGTCAATTTGAAACGGTAACAGAAGACTCCACTGATTTATTTAAGTGTCACCAGGCAGAGTGAGCAGTTATGTAGTGGGAAATAAAGGGAACTGTCATTAAGAAAACAATGCAATGACATAACTTAGTCATATCTTTCAGTCATAACTCTCAATCAAGAGAGTCAGATTGGCAGAATGGATCAAGAAACAGAATCCAATGAGAGCTTATATACAAGAAACATATTTAACACAAAAAATAAATTCATAGACTAAAAATCAAAATGATGAAAACAATATTCCATACAATGGGAATCTGAAAACAAATAGTAGTTATCTTATTTTCAGGCAAGGTGGACTTTAAAGCAAAACTTATCAGAAGAGACAAAGGTAGTTGTTACACGCTGGTTAGGGAAACAATTTACCAGGAGGAGGTAACAGCTATAAATATAAGTATGTACACCAAACACTGATACACACATCATAAAACAAACACTACTGGATGCAAAAGATAAACCTCTACATAATTATAGCGGGGGACCTCTACATAATTATAGTGAGGGACCTTGATATTCTACTATTTTAGACAGATCAACTAGACAAAATAACCAATAAAGAAATGCCAATGTTGAACAAAAGACTTAACAGGTATCTAAAAAGTGTTTCACCCAGTAATACAAGCAAAATACATATCCTTCTAGGCAGCACATAGAACTTTCTCTAAAATAGACAATGGACCAACCAATAAAATATGCTTAAGCAAATGCAAAAGAATCAAGATTCATGGGTATTATTAGATCATAGTGCAATGAAATTATAAATCAGTGGAAACAAAAATCAAGAACATGCATGGAAGTTAAACAATACATGAATAATAAATGGGTCACAAAAGAAATTAGTTTCTAGAATAAAACAATGATGCCAGTACAACATACCAGAATTTATGGAACAAATAAAAGAAGTCCTAAGAGAGAAGTTTATAGTTATTAATGCCCACATCAGAAAATCTGAATGAGTCCAAATAACCTAACAATGAACCTCAAGGTCCTAGAAAAAAACAAGAAGAATCCAAATCCAAAGTTAGTATAAGAAAGAAAATTAAAAGGATGAGAGGAGAAATTAGTGAAATAGTGACAAAAAATTCAAAGAATCAGTGAATAAAGAGGTGGTTCTTTGAAAGAACAAGATAGACAAAACCTAAACTAATATTACCAAAAAAAGGGAAGAGACAATACAATTAGAAATCAAAAAGGTGAAATCACAGTAGACACCACTAAAATCTAGAAGATTATTAGGAACTACTTCATAAACATGTATCAAAATAAATTGGAGAATTAAACCAAGTGATTCCTAGATACATATGAATTACCAAGGCAAAACCTAGAAGATATAAAAATCCTGAGTAATCCTATAGCAAGCAATGAGATTGAAGCAATAATAAAAAACTACCAACTAAGGAAAGCACAGGTGTGGCGGATTCACTGCTGAATTCTACATCCTCAGGGAGGACCTAATGCCAATATTCAGTGAACTCTTTAATGAAACTGATAGGAAAGGAATACTCATAAAGTCATGGAAGATAGCAGTATTCTGATACTAAAAGAATGTAAGGGTTGAACCAAAAAAGATCTACAGGCCAATTTCCTTAATGAATATAGGTGCAAATATACTCAACAAGATGCTGGCAAACAGACTGCAACAAATAATCAAGAAAATCATACATTATGAGCAAATATGCTTCATTCCAAAGATGACAAATGCCAATCAATAAATGTAATTCATCATACAAAGGAAGCAAGGACAAAATCACATGATCATCTGAGTATATGTAGAAAAAGCCTTTGACAAAATCCAGATTTCATTCATAATAAATACTCAGAGGGAAATAGGCTTAGATACACCTTTTAAAAATCCTACAAAAGCCATTTATGACAAACTTACTGCCAAAATCATATTAAATGGAGTAAAACTGAACTCTCCTTCTAAACTCAGGAAGAAAACAAAGATATCTTTATCAGCACTCCAGTTCAATATAGTACTGAAAAATTAGCCAAAGCAATCAGGCAAGAGAAAGAAATGAGAGGAATATGTATAAAAAAGGATGAAGTCAAGTGATCATTACTTGCAGGTGATATGATCCTCTATAAGAAGACCAAATAATTCGACCAAATAAATCCTAAAAATGATGACCAAATTCAGCAATGTAGCAGGATACAAAATCAACAGACAAAAATAATAGTGTTACTGTACACCAACAATAAACTCACTGAAAAAGAAATTAGGAAAACAATAGCATCATGAAACATTAAATACTTTGGAGTTAAGCTGTGAAAGACCAACAAAATTACAGTACTTTGAAAAAAAAATCAAAGAGAACATCACAAAATGGAACTCATGGTTCGTGGGTAAGCAGAAGCAATAGAACCAAAATGGCCATACTTCCAATACTGATATATAGACAAAATGCAATCCCAGTCAAAATATCAACAGCATTTCCCAGTGAACTAGAGAAAGTTATCCTAAAATTCATGTGGAAGTAGAAGAAAACTGAAATAGCTGAGCAATCCTGGGAAATGAGCAAAGCAGGGGACATCATACTTCTGAATGTCAAGTGATATTATAAAACTACAGTGATAAAAGCAGCATGCTACTCACATACAGGCAGACATGTGGGTCAATGAAACAGAATAAAGGATATAGAAATAGTCTCAGTATCATTCAGCTGTTTGATCTTTGTAAAAGGATCCCAAAACATATGCTGTATGAAAGATAGCCTTTTCAACAGTGCTGGAAATAGCGACTATCCACATGCAGAAAATTGAATCTGGACCCATATACTCTCTCACCATCTACTAAACTGGATTTAAAATTAAAATGGATTAAATATCTAAATGTTAAAATATAATCAACCTACTGGAAGATAAAATAGACAAAACTTTTGACAACATAGGCATATGCAGGACTTTCTGAACAAAATCTCAATAGCACATGACGTACTACAAGAATCAAGCAATGGTATCATATGAAATTAGACAGTTCAGCAAATCAAAGGAGACAACAACAGTGAAGAAACTACCTACAAAATGGCAAAAAGTGTCAACTATTTTTGAAGAGGACTAATATGTACACTATATAAAGAATGCAAGTTAGAATCCCCCAAATAAAAAACTCAATCAAAAATTAGGCAACTGAAATGAACAGACACTCCTCAGAAGTAAAATGGGCAATAAAAACATAAAAAGATGTTCAATGTCTCTGGCAATTAAAGAAATGAAATTAAAACAACTCTGAAATTTAATCTTACCCTAGAAAGAATGGTCATTTTCAAGAAATCACAAAACAATAAAGGTGGCTGAGGCTGTGGGGAAAAAGTACCCACTTACATTGTTGGTGGGAATGTGAACTAATACAATTATGGGAATCGTATGGAAATTTCTCAAAAGACTAAAACTAGAAATTACGTTCAACCCCTGTCATTCTTCTTCTGGGTATTATCCAGAAAGAGTTAAAGATATTGTATTTCAGTGATGCATGCATGTCCATGTTTATAGAAGTGCAATTCTTGGAAGCAGTTTACATGTCCATCAGAGAATGAGTGAACTGAGAAAAATATATTTAGGCACAATGGCATCAATACCATGAAGAAGGCTACACTTGAGTCATTTGTAGGAAAATGGATGCACTATTGAGATCATAATTTTAAGTGAAATAAATGAGACACACAAACTTAAATATTGCATGGCTTCTCTTATATCAGAAATGCAAAATAGAAATAAGGAGCAAAATAAAAGGAAGATAATAAGAAATAGGAAGCTTGATCTTTTGTGAAAGGGGAGACCTAGAGATGTAGGTAGGGACCAGGGTGGGGAGGGGAAGGAGACAAAAAGAATTAAGATCTTTCCTCCGTTACATCACAGATGGTGGGGTGGCTAAAAGAAAATGAGTCTGCACTCCGTGCCCCTCCATTACATTACAGAGGGTGCACCAGCTGGGAGACAGTGAGTGCATGATCAGGCCTCCTCAATTGCATCCTGGAGGGTGGGCCATCTGGAAGAGTTCATGTCTGCACCCCTGTGTTACATCCAGGATGAGAGGGCTGACTGAAAGATGGTGAATTCATGCTCTGGTCTTCCTCCATTACCTCCCCTGATAGCACGGCTGGCTGGAAGAGTGTAAGACTGATGGGACCCCTAAGACCCAGGAAAACAGCCTCATACATAGATGCACACACACTTTCAGAGGGTAAAGTAATTGGCAAGGCCAGTAATGTGGAAGAATCTGAAGCAGCAGTGAGGAGACAACAGTTAGATTATGGAGAACTCCATTAACAGAAGACTAGTCCCAGCCTGTGCATCCAGAGGCCAATATTGGCTCTATACCCATCACGTATTTGGGATGTAACATGGAAAATATCACAAAACTGTAAACACCAGAAGAAGGTAAGTTCTTGGGATGTCTATAAAGAACCAACTACATTTGGAAGACATCCCTGAGGAACAGACATCATCTTTACTCCTTTAGAGAGGCCTCAATGCAGTGGTAGATTTTATAACATGGGAGATTGGTGGGCATAAACACAGAAGACAAAATAAAAGAAAATAGAGAAGATGGAGAATAGCAAGACACAGAGGCCAGGTGTGGCCTCAAATCCCCAACCCACCCACGACACGCCTGAACTCAAAGAGATAGATGAAGCTGGAAGTCACACACTGGAACTTTCTGAGTTGATAACAACAGAAGTGAAAAAAAAAATAGGTGGAAAAGGCCATAGAGAAAATGATCTCTCAAGTACGAAAGGAAATGATACTAAAAATCAAAGATATTAGAGAAGACACAAGAGAATAAATTTAGAAAAAGATGGAAATTAAAAAATGTCCAACATAAGAGAGAAATGAAATCCATGAAACAGAGCCAAACAGAGATCTGGGAGATTTAAACCTCCATTGAAAATATATTTCAGATTTTTAAGTCAGAATTGCAAATAGTGATCATGAAAAGAAAGATAACTCAAAAATAGCAAGAGACAATGAAAAATCAATCCAAAAGCTACAAGGCAAGGAAAAATAACACAGGATCCAGTGGAGTCAATGAGAAAGTTGGAGACAGGACAAATGCCATAACAGGGTCAGGCATATAGCTCAGGGGCATAAATGCCTGCTTGGCAAATGCAAAGTCCTGAGTTTAATTCCTTGTACAAAAAAAAAAAAAGATTTAGTCATGAAAAAAATGATCAAGCAATCAAAAAATAACACAAACTTCTTTCTGATGAACTTACAGAAATTCTATCCATGATATAAATTTTCTACTTTTAATTGAAATCCTGTATCATTTCTATCTTTTATTTTTGATTTTAAAAGAAAAAAGAGAAAAAAAGAAAAAAATCTCTAAAACAAATAACTAAATAATAACATGAAAACGCATGCCACAGCAATCATAGATATATATGCGCTTAATATAGGAGCACTCACCTAAATAAGACAGTTATTAGTAGACCTGGAAAATCAAGTGGGCGATAAGGCAGTTGTATAAGGAGACCTCACTACCCCCATTGTCACAGAGAAACAGTTCAACTAGACAGAAAATAAGCAAAGAAATATCAGAGCTGAACCAAATCTGTGGACAAATGGAGTGAATAGGCAGAAGCCACACCCTGAAGTCCTGCTGCCACTGAGGGAGCATCAGCAAATCACTGCACAGTGCCTCTCCACCACTCCTGGAACCCTGGATCAGAGGAACCCAGGTGCCTAGCCCAATCCATCAGGGGATTGCATCAGGGGATTGGCAGCCAATGCAGGAAGCACCTGGGGTGCAGCAATGGACTGATTCAAGGAACACAGGAAAACATCAAGATGAAGGAAAAAAAAAAAAAAAAAACAATTCAGACCTCAACCTACACAGAACAAGTTTAGTAGACACAGACATAGGAGAAATTAGAAATCACATACCTGAAATTCCTGAGAAGATAACAACTGAAGTAAAGAAGCAGTTAGTACTTGTACTGATTGATTAATTTTACATGCCTATGTATGATGGTAAGGACAGCTATCTTAAAGATAACAAGAAGCATTAAGGTAGCCATTGTTAATTTCTTAGTGTCTTATTTTGAAGTTTTATATCATTTTCATTGTTTTGCTTGGTCCTTTTCTGTTTTGTTTTGTTTGATTTTATTATGTGTGATGGTATGGGCAGTTTTTAAAATTTTTTTATTTTAAAGAGGTTAAGACAAAAGAGGACAGAATAAAGCAGATCAGAACAGAACAATTTAAGTAACACAGCATTTCACCACAAGACAACCTGATATTAACAGTAGCTACCATAATGTCTCTTTCTTTGAAATAGTTGAGTGTACTTCCCATACAATAGTATCAAACATAACAAAGTGTATAAAACCACTCAAGAGAATGAAAGTATTACAGGGCGTTCAGAACCAAATACCTGAAAATGAACAATGGCTACTATATTATCTCATTTTCCATAAAAATTGTTTATACTATCTCACATATTAAAATCCAATAAGATACAAGATGATAGAACCAATGGAAACAGAAGAACAAAAGCATTGGAAGACTTCAAAGCAAGATGCTATTAAATCAGCAATGGCTATCATAATGTCTTGTTTTCTTCAAAATAGCTATTCATACCATCACAGATAATAAAATCAAACAAAGCAAAATAAAACAATTCCAACTAATGAATGCAAATATTATAAGGCTTCAAAGCAATGTAATGGGGAATCATGATTACCATAAAATCTTATGTATTCTTACCATATTTTATACTAGAGAGACTATACAGTATTTATACATGTGAGTTTGATTTATTTGGCTTATGAGTATGGTCTCAAGTGGCATCCATTTATTTATAAATATCTCAATGTGATCATTCTTTATAGCTGAGTAGTATTCCACTATATAAAAATACCACAACTTTTTTATCCATTTCTCAGTTGATGGACACTTAGGTTGTTTCCAAGATCTGGATATTGCAAATTGTGCTGCTATAAATGTGGATGCACATATATCGCTGTGGTATGATGTTTTCAGTATGATTCCTGGAAGTGGAATACCTGGGTCAAATGGGATCTTCAATTCCAGCTTTTTGAGGACTCTTCAGACTGACCTCCAAAGTGGTTGCACCATTTTACACTCCCACCAAAAGTGCAGGAGAGTTCCTCTTTCCCCACAGGCTCTCCAGCATCTGTTGTTGGTAGTTTTCTTGATCTTGGCCATTCATTCTGGAGTGAGATAGAATCTCAGTGTGGTTTTAATTTGCATTTATCTAGTGAGTAATGATGATGAACATTTTTTCATGTATTTATTTGCCATTTTTATTTCTTCATCCGAGAAGTGTGTATTCATCTCAGATGCCCATTTATGGATTAGGTCTTTGAATTTCAGGAGTCTGATTTTTAAAAAATTCTTTATATGTTTTAGACAGTAGTCCTTTGTCTGAGGGACAGTTCACTAAGATTTTTTTTCCCAGTTTGTAGGTTTTCTTTTCACTATGCTGGAGATTTCTTTTGACATGCAGAAACTTTTTAATAAGAGGTGATCCCAGTTGTTGATTCTGGGAAATATTTCCTGTGCAGTTTGATTCCTGTTTATGAATTCTCTGCCTACCCCTATGTCTTCAAAGATTTTACCTAATTTGTCTTCCAACAGATTTAGTGTTTCTGTTTTAATATCCAGATCCTTGATGCATTTAGATTAGTACTAAAGTACATGGTGATAGGCATGGGTCTAGTTTTAGTTTTCCACATATGGAGAGCCAGTTTTTCCAGCACCATTTATTAAAGAGACTGTCATTCTTCCAGTGAATATGTTTGGCCCCTTTATCAAAGATAAGGTGGTTGAGTGTGTTTGTACTTGTGGTTGTATCTTCTAATCTATTCCATTGATCTTCACCTCTGTTTTGATTCCAGTACCATGTTGATTTTACTACTGTTGCTTTGTAGTATAACTTCAAGTCAGGAATTGTGATGCCTCCTGCCTTGCCTTTGCTGCTTAGAATTGCCTTTGATATTCTAGGTCTCTTCTGATTCCAGATGAATTTTAGGAGTGATTTCTATAGATCTATGAGGTATATTGATGGTATTTTTCTTGAAATTGCATTGAATATGTATAACAGTTTTGGGAGAATGACCATTTTCACAATATTTATTCTTCCTATCCATGAACAAGAGATGTCTTTCCATTTTCTGAGATTCTCTTCGATATCATTTTCAGGGTATTGTAATTTTCCATGTATAGATCTTTTACTTTTTTCATGAGATTAATTCCTAAGTAGTTCATTTTTTGGATGCTAGTGTGAAGAGTGTGGCTTCTCTTATTTTTCTGTCAGTGATTTTGTTGTTAGGGTATATGTTTGCTATTGATTTTTGAGTATTGACTTTGTATCCAGCTACACTGCTGAATTTATTTATTGTATCTAGGAATCTTTCAATGGAATTTTGGGGGTCTTCTATGTATCATGTCATCTGCAAATAATGATAATTTAACTTCCTCTTTTCCTATCTTTAGCCCTTTTATTTATCTCTCTTGTCTAATTGATCTGGCTAGTTTTTCCGGTGATATATTAAATAGGAGTGCTGATAAGGGACATACTTGTCTGGTGCCTGATTTTAAGGTAAAGGCCTCCAGTTTTTGGCCATTTAATATGATGTTTGCTATTGGTTTGTTGTAGAATGCCTTTATCATATTGAGGCAAAGACCATCTCTTCCAATTTTCTGTAAAGTTCTTATCATGAATGAGTGTTGGACCTTATCAAAAGCTTTTTCTGCATCTATAGAAATGATCATGTGATTCTTACTTTTGACTCTATGGAATGGTGGATGACATTTATCGATTTATGTATGTTGAACCATCCCTGCATGCCTGGGATGAATCCCACTTGGTCATGGTGTATAATCTTCTTGATGATTTGCTGCATCCCATTTGCCAATATTTTATTGAGAAATTTTGCATCTGTGTTCATTAGGGAGCTTAGCAGGTAGTTCTCTTTTTTAGTTGGGTGTTTCTCGGATTTTGGTACTAGACTAATATTTGCTTCCCGGAATGACTTAGGAAGAATTGCTTCCCTTTTGATTTCATCAAAGATTTGAAGAGTATCGGCATTAAGTCTTCTTTGTATTTCTTGTAGAATGCCAGTGAATCCATCTGGGCCTGGGCTCTTCTTTGTAGGTAAGGACTTAATTACATTTTTAATTTCATTAATAGAAATTGGGTTATTCAGGAGTTTTACATCTTCTTGACTCAGCTTTGATATTTCATATGTTTCTATGAATCTGTCTATTTCTTATATGTTATCGAATGTATGAGAGTAGAGTTTTTTGAAATTGGTGTTGATGATCTTCTGTATTTCCACAGAGTCTGTAGTGATTTTGCCTTTCTCATTCCTTATTGCATGAATCTGAGCTTTTTCCTTCCTTTTTAAAAATAAGGTTGGCTAGGGGTTTATCAATTTTATTTATTCTTTCAAAGAACCAACTCTTTGATTCATCAATTCTTTGGATTGTGTCCTTAGTCTCTACTGCATTAATTTCTGCTCTGATTTTTATAATTTTTTCCCTTCTTTTGGCTTTGGGCTTGACTTGCTCTTCTTTTTCTAGATGCTTGAGGTGTAGCACCAGGTTGTTTATTTCTGTTCATTCTGTTTTCCTGATGTGGGAACTCGGTGCAATACATTTTCCTCTGAGGACTGCTTTCGTTTCTTCCTACAGATTCTGGTAAGCTTTATTTGTATTTTCATTTGCTTGTAGGTGTTAAATTTTTTCTTTTTCCCCCGTGACCTACTGGTTGCTCAAGAGTATATTTTTCTATTTCCATTTGTTTGTGGGGGTTTTGCAGTTTCTTTTATCCTTAATTTCTAGTTTTATCATGCTATGATCTGATAACATGCATGGGATAATTTCAACTGTTTTGCATTTATTTAAGTATGTTCTGTGGGATAATATATGGTCTGTTTTAGAGAATGTCCCATGTACTGCTGAGAAGAATGTATGTTCTGTTGTTGTTGGATGGAACACTCTGTATACATCTATCAAGTCCATTTGTTCACAGGTGTGATTCAGTTCTCTTATTTCTTTGCTGATTTTCTGTCTGGTCTGTTCCTTGGTGTCAATGATGTGTTAAGGTCTCCTGTTATAGTTGTGTTATTGCTTATTTGATTTTTAATTTCTATTAATACTTGCTTTGTATAACTGGGTGCTCTGGAATATTGAATATATTTAAGATTGTTTTCTTTTCCTCTTGACATTTTTCCCTAACCAGTATGTAATGACCTTCTTTATGTCTTCTGATCATTCTTGGTTTGAAGTTCACATTGTCTGCAAACAGAATAGGTACCCTCACTGTTTTTTGGGTTCCTGTTGCATGAAGTATTGTTTTCCATCCTTTGACTTTCAGTCTGTGAGTATCCTTTTGGGTTAGATGGGTATCTTGTAGACAGTGTATGGTTGGATGTTGTTTCTTGATCCATTCTGCCACTCTGTTTCTTTTAATTGGTGAATTGAGACCATTTACATTAATGGTTATAACTGTTATATATTGGTTTGTTGTTGACATGTTATCTTTCTGCTGTTGCATCTTCATCTTTCTATTCTGTTTGATTGTCTGCTTTGCATAGTGGTTTTTTCCTAAGTGTATCTAAACTGTCTTTTAGTATTCTTTGCAGGGTCGGCTTGGTCATCATGAAGTTCTTCATCTGTTCTTTGTCATGGAAATATCTTATTTCTCCATCCATTTTGATGGGCAGTTTTGAAGGGTGCAGCAGTCTAGGTTGGAAATCATTTTCCTGTAGGATCTGAAAAACTTCACTCCATGTTCGTCTTGACTTTATTGTTTGTGCTGAGAAGTCTGCTGTGATTCTGACAGGTTTTCCTTTATAGGTCACCTGTCTTTTGTCTCTAACAGCTTTTTAGTATCCTATTCTTATGTTGGATTTCTGGGATGGTGATTATAATATGTCTGGGTGTAGTTTTATTTTGGTTATGGCTATTTGGAGTTCTATATGCTTCACTGATCCTGATGTCAGTTTCCATCATGTTTGGGAAATTTTCAGCTATTACTTCTCTAAATATCCTCTTGACGTCCTTTATGTCATCCCCCTCTTTTTCATTCATCCCTATCAATCTTATGTTGTTTTTCTTTGCATCATCTTGCAGCTGTTGAATTGTTATTTCCTGATTCCTTATTATTTTTTTAAGAGAACTTTCCTTTCCTGTTCACTAGCTACAATCTTGTCTTTTTGGTCTGAAATTCTATCTTTACTTTTGTTGACGTGGTTTTTACAACTTTCAATGGAATTTTTTATTTCCTGTTTATGTCTTTGCATCTGCTTTATGTATTCTGTTTGTTTGTTATATTATTCATCCAAGGATTCTTTTTGTTTTGTTCCTCTAATTTTTTTGACTGTGTTTTCTTTAGATGTGTTCAGCATCTCTTTCATTACTTTTTTCATTTCTTCTTTTACCTGGGAGATTATTTCTAGTTTGAATTCTTTTAAAGCTTTCTGGAATTGCTTCTTTATTTGAGTTGCTGTTATTTCTGGTATTTTAGTGTGTGGCATATATTTTCTTCTATGTACATAGGTTCTAGGCTTTCTTGGTATGGGCTGGAGGTTTAAGATTGCATTTTAGTCTTTCGTTTTGTCATTTTCCTGTATTTCCCTGTTTCAAGTGTTGTTTCAAGGCTTCACCTGGGCCTGCTGGAAATCATCTATGCCCTCAGCTCCTGGGACTTCAGCCACCCTGTTCCCTAGATTGAGAGTTCATTGCATGGCTTAGGCAGGCTGGAAAATTGCGGAGCTGGTTGAGTGTGGCAGGAAGCTGGCAGGTTCCTTGACTACTGGGAGTGGTGATCTTAAACTCCCAGGGCTCAGGATGGTGTGCAGACACTCACCTCTGGCTGCCCAGTTTCCCAGACTGAGAGAGGGTCACTGGGGTGGCACAGGCATGCCCAAGACCTGCAGAGCCAGTTAAGTGTGGCAGGATGCTGGAAAGTTCCTTGGCTAGTCCATAATGCATTCTTTCTTGATACTATATTTTGAAGATCATTCCCTATCAGAACATAAAGCCCTCTCCAGTCCTTATGATAGCCATAAAGCATTTCAGAGTATGATTCTATGTAGTTCCCCAGTGGTGGCTTCTTAGGTGGCTCTTAGTATGATAGCACAGTAAGTTACATATTAATGAATAACTGTGAACATATTTATGGTGCTTTGGTAAAAGGTTGAACTGGGCAAGTTGGGACTGAGTCTCTGCCATTTTATGATCTGGATTTGAGTCCTATTTCATTACTTGCTGGCTTAGTTTGTGCCACTTAATTATCCTCTTCATGCCTCCCTTTCTTTATCTGTAAAATACATATATGGCTAATTCTTACAAAGTTGTAAGCATTTGTGGGAAAATCTACTCTTTTGCACTATTTCTAACACATAAATATTCATGCTGGATCAGATGTGTATTTTTTCAGGCTAGAGTTCTAAAGGCAGAATAGTGTAGTGATGACAGCATTAACTCTCAAGAGTGAGCCAATATATAAAAAGGACATAGAACTGGGTTTGGGGATGTGGCTCAGTGGTAGAGTGTTTGCCTAGTATGCAAGCTTAAATTTAATCCTCAGCTCTTTCTCTATGCAATGTATGTGCTTGGAATCATGCCCTATCATGTCCTAAAAACCAAGCTAGATTAAGTCATTATACTCATTATGGGTCATAGGGAAATACAGGCTTTTTTTTCCAAACCAGTTGTACCAATTTACACTTTTAAGAGCCATATAAGAGTTACAGATGCTTCATTTTCTTATCAAGATGTCTTTTTAATTTTAGCTATTGTGTTAGGCAGATAATGATATAGAATACTCATGGGGGAAAAATAGAATTCCTGCAGAAGCTATTCAAAAGAGTCAAGCACAGCAATAACTCAAATGCCCATCAAAATTAAAATTGATATATTAATTATGGGATATTAAAAATAATTTGATTTATTATTAATATCCTAGGGTTAGAATTGCTGCATCAAGAGGTATATGTATTTTATATTTAGTACTTTGTCACTAACTCCTCCTTGTACAGTCTAACTCCTCAGAAGAAAGGCTCTACCGATTTCCGTTCCCATAACAGCTATAAAAATTACCAGTTTCCCTCTATCCTTGCCAGTACTGGGTGCTATCAATCAGCTTACTTTTTGCTGATCTAATGGGCTCATCTTTATTTACAACCAAAATTCTTACAACCGAGTCTTGTAATAAAATCAATACCTTTGGAGCTCTGAAAGGGCAGTGTGTGGATGCAAACAAATGCAAATAGTTGCTCTGTGCCTCTAATTCGCCACATTCATATTAGGCTTTTTGGAAGACTAACAAATGGTTATCATATTAATTCTGAAAAGAAGTAAGGACAAAGATCCACAAACAGAACCTAATAGTTTTAGGGAGAGCTTTGATTTGATCCGCTACAAGACCCCTCTGCCAGATGTCAGCAAATCATAGACATTCATCTAGCTGAAAGCCAACTCATTCAGGCTTTTTGGGCACCACATACAGACAGAACCCAGTATGTGTAGCTCAGGATAGTGAAATAAACAGGGCTTAATTTATATTTTAAAGTCTTTTATCTCTCTTTAAGCCCATGTGCTTCATTGAAATAAAATTTGATAGAGATGGAAAGAGGAGAGAATGCAGTTTTAATAACACATGATCTGTAATCTTGGCCCTTTTTTCGTTTTTTTTTTTTTTTTTTTTTTTTTTTTTGTTTGTTTGTTTGTTTTTTACTTAACATGTATTTGGAGGTTTACCATTTTCCTCTTCTTTCTCTACATGATTCTTTAATGGCAGACTTGTCTCTCTCCTAACACATTGCCTCCAGTAGTTTCAGGTGGGATCAGAAAATTTGATTTCACTTTGACCAGTGAGAGGGTTTGGGGCAAGCTGGGACCTTACCCTTTCGTGGGCCAATCTTCCAGTCAGCCGCCATATTGATAAGATTAGCTGGTAATTAACAGCCCAGCCCCGCCAAGCAGAAAAGACCCATTCAATTAACAGTATGTCACTGCATCTAATTTACTTTGCTTATCAGAGATTTAGTCTCTAATGACTACAGGAAGAAGAGCAGGGCACCTTTAATGGAAGGATCTAAAGAGGTTTTAAAAGCTTAAAAAGCTTTTGACCTCCCTGTCAGTTGGTTTGACTAGCAGTAAGGCAGCTGATAATACCGATTTGGGGAACTATCTGGGGGTGATGTATATACCTGAAGCCTGAAGATTGAATGTCTCTGTTACTTAAATCTTTCACCTATCCTGTTTGAGTGAAACCTGTTTATCATATTTATTTTATGATAAAACTCCTCCCAGGGCTAGTTAGCTTTCGTTGTGGTATTAGCAACAATAAAAACATGTACGATAACAATAAAAAAGAAAGTTGTGAAGCCTCAGGCATTAGGGTAAAGAGTTTACACTGGATGGACTGCATTTCATTCTCTAAACTAAGGGTTAGCAAACTTTCCTAATTAGAGGGCTAGACAGTAAATATTTTAGCTTTGGTGATGAGATAGTCTCTGTCACAACTGTCCAATTTTGCTATTGCATCAAAAAGGCACATAAAGTATATGCAGCATTTATAATTAGCTTAACAGAGATTTAATCTCTGTGACTACAGGAAGAAAATCAGGATGCTTTCCTGATTTGGTAGGATCTGAAGCCATGTAGGTATTGCTATGTTCTCATAAAAGTCGATTTATGCAGACTGTTGACTGTAGTTACCAACACCTGTTCTAAATAACAACTTCCCAAACTTAATGCTGTGGTCTGTTTGTCATGGTGTTATAGTGGGTTGCTAAAATCACTTTTTAAAAACATTAAATATATTAAAGTATACCTCCTACTTTGTAAAATTTTATCTTTAGATATGTGCATATATATAGGCCCAAGTACACACACACACACACACACACACACACACACACATATATATGTATACATATGTGTATATATATATATATACATATATACACACATATATATACATATATATACACACATATATATATATGTGTGTGTGTGTGTGTGTGTGTGTGTGTGTGTGTGTGTGTATTTGTGTGCATGTATGTTCTGGGTTTGGATGTGAAATGTATATCTTGTTGCAGATGATGATCACAAAAGTTTGAAAAAGATTGCTCTCATTACTATATGTATTTGATAAGGAGAGAGAGAGAGAGAGAGAGACAGACAGACAGACAGACAGAGACAGAGACAGAGAGAGATATTAAGTAACTTGCCCGAAGTTACACAGCCAAACACCAGAATACATTATGAGTCAAGACAGGGTTTTGGTGATGCAGGGCAGAACTGGGGAAAAGGAGCTGAACACAAAGGCTCTTCTAGACAGGCAGGTGTTTCATCCTGATAAAAACCACAAAGCTATGTTTGTGTGCTGATTAAAAAATAAATAAACAGCAAATTTTTCAGATAGAACTTTTTCCCTTGCCCACTTTGGCAATGTTAATAAGCAGTGAAATAGTTAAAATTTTTTAATGGAATAAAGGAAAACAAGCATCAGGTATACAGTACTCATAAATTGACGGTTTCCTGCTGAAACAACTGAATGTCTTTTTCCTTCTTGGTATTTCCATCACAATTGCTATTTATCACAATGTATCCCCCCAACACATTTTAGAAAGTCAGTTGGAATTGATTTGAGACTCTAAACAGTCTCATGAATGATAAAGCCAAGTGCAACCTATTCAAAAAGCCCCTCTTCTTTAATCTAGTAAAATGTGAGATGCAATTTAAATGATAATGTTAACCAAAATGGGAAAATGCAATGTTACACTGAGAGTGTTTGGCTTCGAGTTTTTTTTTTTTTTTAATCCTCATGAAAGACAAATGGCTGAGACATTTATACCTGCAGCACTTAATAAGGAGAAAATGCTCAACCATTAGTTTTATTACTTTGATGCTGAACATGGAGCCTGGACTCAGCAGTTTATAAAAGATGGTGCGTGAAAGCTACGGGGAAGGTTGAAGGCAGAAAGTTCTCACATTTTGCTTCCTAACTTTAATCCACAGGATGCAGAGCGAGTGTCTCTAAGTGAGACTCCTTGGAGAAGGTTTTCTTAAAATGAGGCGCTTAAGTCACTTTGTAAGTTTGTGTTTTTAAGATGAACCCTTAATAAATTGTTGCTGCTCAATCTAAATACAGATCTTCCTAGCAAAGATGATTTACGCAGAGTAGTTGCACACAGAAAATAGAAAGTGGATTCATCAGAAATAATGGGAGCAAATGTCAGTTTCAGCCAGGAAAAAATTAGTCAAGAATAAAAGAAACACAATATATGTGGATTTTTAAAGAAGAATGCCCCAATACACATATGGGGTATGTAGCTCTGCTGGGGAACACCTTAGTATGTATATATGAGGCCCTGGTTCTGTCCTTAGTTTTATGAAACAAAACCAAAGCCCAAACCAAAAACTAAACAAAAACTTATTGTTTATATCATTTATTTTCTTCATTTCCTGCATATGGTGGTTTTTTCTTTGTCTTTTTTTTTTTTTAAAGTTTTTTGTTTGGTTCTGTGTCACATGATCAAACTAAATCATTTCCGTAATTGAATCATATAACCTGTATTCCAAGATTATTTTCCTACCTGACTCATGAAGTTAAGGTTGACCTTTTAAAATTATGCTCAGGTTTATATGTGCTTGTTACCAGATGAGCCTCCAACTTGTGTAAGTTTTGTAAAGCTCAGCTGATGGCATCTATCTGCAGGAGGAAACTATGAAATTTACTTATCTCCCAAGAGTTGGAAGGTTCTGCTGCTTTGCTTCCTAAGCCAGGGCACCAACTCTCATTCTGGGTGCTGTCCTTTGCTTTTTCCTCTTGTCCTCTTCAGTGGGCGCTCTGTTTCTCACAGTTCCTGTGCTCTACATTCTTGTTTTATTCCCTCGGTTCAGTTGAGCAAAATCCTATACTAAGTTACTGATAAGAGTTATTGATATTGCTATTATTTCTGGAGGTCTTGTACAGAGGTGTTAGATACAGAATCCTGTGTTGAAAATCACTTTTCTTCATAGTTTTGAAGAAATCGCTGTCTTCCAGCTCTTGGAATTGCTATTGAAAAGTCAGAAGCCATTCCAGCTCTGCCTGGCTATGCTTTTCTACTGGGAAACTTGTGAAGTTTCTTTGACCTCGGTTCTGTGAAATTCCATGGTGCTATGTCTCCACAATGCGCCTTGGTCATTGTGTTGGCCTTTTGGAGTTAGATACATACTTCTCAGTTCTGGGAGAGATCCTTAAATTATTTACTAAATAATATTCTCCCCACTTGCCCTTTTTTTCTTCCTAAAACTTAAAATTATATTGCTTCACTGTGAGCACACATCCTATTATTCCTGCCACTTTGTGAAAGCAGTTCTGGAAGACTTCTTTTGTGAATATCTTTACAAGGTACGATAAAAGATATGGTGATCTTATTACTCTGTTTTTTTTTTTTTACACTAGGAGACAATACGCTATTTGCAAATGTGAGTTTGATTTATTTCACGTATGAGTATGGTGACAATGAAAGGGAAAGGAAGTGCTCAAAAGGAAAGGACAACATTGGGATGGGGGGAAGGAGGACAGGAAGAAGGGAAAAGATTATATGTATATAGGTATACATATATATATACATATATATATATATATATAAATGTGTGTGTGTGTATATATATGTATATAAAACTATACCACTAATCTTTGTAAGTTCATCTGAAAGAACCATTTGTGCTTTTATGGTTTGATTGTTTGATCATTTTTTAATGCCTAAATCTTATAACCTGAATAACTACTTGTAAGATAATTATATACAATATATTAACTAGTGTTAATTTCCTACAATGTTTTAAAAATTCTGTACCTTTTCTATCTATCTTTCTGTTTTGTTTTAAATAAATAAAAATGAATAAAAGAAATTTCTCACACTGCCAGGATTCCACATGACTCTACTGAAGCATTTATTATTTATTTATCTTACTTATTTTAATTTTCTGTTTTATGTACAGAGGGATAAAACTAATGTTTTTTATTGAAATAAATATGGTGAATGCTGCTGCTGAATGTGACACTACTGAGAAGCCAGTTTGTAAAAACATCATAGTAACATCACTGAGGGATTTAGCTCAGTGACACAATGCCTGCCTGGCAAGTATGAGGTCCTGAGGTCAATTTCCGGTACAAAAAAAATAAAACAAAATAAACAAACAAAAAAACCTTTATATTATGTCCTCATTCACCTTATTTACCAGAGCTGGTATCATGAGACTTCCGGCTCTTTCTCAAAGTCAAAAACCATGAAATGTAAACATTTTGATTGGCTTTAAAACATCAAGGCAGACATCATGGTACAACTAAAGACATTCACCAAAGGACTTCTAAAAGTGCATCAGAAAATGGCAAGAATGATAAGTGCTGGCACAAGTGCCCTTCAGTGGGTGGGGAGTATTTTGAAGGAGGTCTTGAGAAATGTGGCTTTTACTGTCATAAATTTTTTAAAACGTTAAATACACACTATAGTTTTCCATCACGTACCATACTCTTTTGCCTGAGAGGAAAACCACAGCACTTAAATTTGTAAGTATGTATTTTCTCCTTTTTTTTAATTTAGAGAAAAAAAAGCAAAACAGAAAAAAGGTAGAAATAATACAGAATTTCAAAAAAGCAGTAAGAAATCACTAGTTGATAAATTAAATATTGTTATCTTAGAAGTAGTTGCTCAAGTCACAAAATTGAAGCATAAAAAGTGGACAATCAATGACAGTCCAAACCATTCTGTTTGATTAACAAAAACTTAGTAGTATGGTTATCTGTCTTGCACACTTAAATATACATACAGTTATATCCTTTGGATCACTTTCTTTCCCTTTGATTATTTTTTTATTTATTAAAAAATAAAAATAAAAAAGAAGAAGATTAAGATAAAAGAGGACAGAACAACATAACAACACAGGTCAGAACAGAACAATTTAAGCAACATAGTGTTTCAACCACAAGATAATCTGACATAACAGTAGCTACCATAGTGTCTCTTTCCTTGAAATATTTGAGTATAACTTCATATATTATAGCATCAAACACCAACATGACAGTGTAAAACCATTCAAGAGAATGAAAGTATTACAGGGTAATTTCCCTTTGATTATTATAATATCTATTATGCATTTTGGATCTTATCATTCTTTTAATTTTTTATTATTTTTATACTAGAGAGACAATATGATGTTTACAAATGTGAGTCTAATGTATTTCACTTATGAGAATCATCTCAAGTTGCCTCCATTTACCTATAAAAGCCTGAAGATCATCCTTTTTATAGCTTAGTAATATTCCATTGTATAAAAATGCCACATGTTTTTCATCCACTCTGTGGCTGATGGGCATTTTGGTTGTTTCTAAGATTCAGCCATTAAAAATTGTGCTGCTATAAACATGGGTGTACATATGTCACTGTGACATGACTTTTTCAATTTTTCTGGGAAAATATCCACGAGGGGAATAGCTGGATTGAATGGAACTTTTAATTCTAGTTTTTTGATAATCTCCATTCTGATTTCCACAGTGGCTGCACCAGTCTACACTCCCAACAACAGTGGAGAAGTGTTCTTTTTTCCCCATGGCCTTGCCAAAATTTGTTACTGGTTGATTTCTCAATGGCAGCCATTCTTTCCAGAGTGAGATGAAATCTCAATGCTGTTTTAATTTGCATTTCTCAAATGACCAGGGATGATCATTTCTTCATGTATTTATTTGCCATTTGTCTATCTTCATCTGAGAAACATGTGCTTATCTCAGATACCCATTTTTGGAGAGAGTCTTGGAATTTGGGGGGCTTGATGTTTTTCAATACTTTGTACGTTCTGGATATATGTAAGTCCTTTTCTGAGGGACTGTTGGCTAAAATTCTTTTCTATTCTGGGGGTTTTCTTTTCACCTTGCTGGTGATTTATTTTGTAATGAAAAAACTTTTCAGTAATATGAGATCCCAGTTGTTGATTCTCTGTATTGTTTACCATGCACTTTGCGTTTTGTTCATGAATTCTCTTCCTAACCTCATGTATTCGAGATTTCTGCCTACCTTGTCCTCCAGTAGATTTAGTGTTTTTGTTTTAATATTTAGATCTTTGATCCATTTTGACTTCCATTTGGTGCATGGTGATAGACATGGGTCTATTTTTAGTCTTCCACATGTGGAAAGCCAATTTTTGCAACACCATTTATTAAAAAGTCTATCCTTCCAGTGAACATGTTTAGCCCCTTTGCCAAATATAAGGTGTTTGTAGTTGTGTTTGCATCTTCTAATCTGTTCCATTGATCCTCAGGTCTATTTCTTTGCCAGTACCATGCTGATTTTATCACCATAGCTTTGTAGTATATTTTCAAGTCAGGAATTGAGATGCCTCCTATGTTGCCTTTGTTGCTCAGAATTGCCTTTGCTATTCTAGGTTTCTTCTATTTCCAAATGAACTATAGGAATATTTTCTCCAGATCCATAAGGTATATTAATGGTATTTTGGTTGAGATTGTATCAAATCTGTATAACAGTTTTGGAAGTATGGCCATTTTCACAATATTGACTCTTCCTAACCAAGAGCATTTTCTAATATCCTTCCATTTTCTAATATCCTCTTCAATGTCCTTTTAGAGTGGTACAATTTTCAGCATACAGGTGTATAACATTTTTGGTTAGGTTGATTCCTAAGTGTTTCATTTTCTTTAGATGCTACTGTGAAAAGCAATATTTCCATAATTTCTCTCTCAGTGGATTTTTTGTTTGTGTACAGGAATGCTACTGATTTTTGATTACTGACTTTGTGTCCAGCTACACTGCTGAATTTATTATCTCTAGTAAGCTTTTAATATAGTTTTTGGGGTTTTCTAGTAGAGTATCATGTAATGTGCAAATAGTGATAATTTAAGTTTTTCCTTTCCTATATTTATTTCTTTTATTTCTCTCTCTTGTCTGATTGCTCTGGCTAATATTTCCAGAACTATAATAAATAGGAATAGTGATAGTGGACATCCTTGTCTTGTTCCTGATTTTAGAGTGAAGGCTTTCAGGTTTGTCGTTTAGTATAATGTTGGCTGTTGGTTTGACATACATGATCTTTATCAGATTGAGATAGTTACCATCTATTTTGAGTTTCTGTAGGGTATTTTTTTTATCATGAACAAGGGTTGGACTTTATCAAAAGCTTTTTCTGCATCTACTGAGATGTTCATGTTATTTTTGTTTTTGGCTCTGTTGATGTGGTGTATTATATTTATTGATTTGTGTATGTTAAAGCATTCCTGCATTCCTGGGATAAATCCCACTTGTTTGTGCTGTATAATCTTCTTGATGATTTGCTGCATTCTATTTGCCAGTATTTTATTGAAAATCATTGTATCAATGTTCATTAATGTTCTCCTTTTTGGTTGGGTCTTTCTCTGGTTTTGGTATCATAGTAATACTTGGCTCTAGGAATGAGTTAGGGAGGCAGCTTTTTAAAAAATTTCACTGGAGTATTGACCTCAAATATTCTCTAAATTTCTTGTAGAATTCAGCTGTGGATCTACTAGGACCTGGAAGTATTTTTGTTGGTAGTTTTTAATCACGTTTTCAATTTCAATAGCTGATACTGGGTTATTCAAAAGTGTTTGATCTTTTGAATTTCCATAGTATCTGTAGTAATTTTTCTCTTTTCAGTGCTTATTGCATGAATTTGAGTTTTTCCTTTCTTTTTCTTGGTGAGGTTAGCTTCAGGTTTATCAGTTTTGTTTATTCTCTCAAAAACCAGCTCTTTGATTCATTAATTCTTTATTTTTTGTATCAATTGCATTAATTTCTGCTCTGATTTTTATAATCTCCACTCTATTTTTTTATTTAAGGAGAAAAAAAGCAGAAAAAGGGTACAATTTATACAGAATTTCAGAAAAAAATAAGCAGTAGGAAATCACTAGTTAATAGATTACATATTGTCATCTTAGAAATATTTCTTCAAGTTACAAGATTAAAGCATATAAAGTGGACATTCAAACAGCGAGACAGCAAACAGTTGTGTTCAATGATCCAACAAAACTCGGTAATATCATTGTCTATCTTACACACTTAAATTTACATGCAGTTATACCGTTTAGAGCACTTTCTTTTCCTTTCTTTTATACAATGACTATTACACATTTTGGGTTTTATTGCTCCCACAGTTCTTATTACTTTTTTTGGAAGAGATTAAAACCAAATGTGACTTAACAGAACAGAATCGGTTAAATCAAAAGGGTGGACATAATAGATAATGTAAAAACCTAATACAAGGTGGTCAACAATGGTTACCATAATGCCTCCCACTGTCTCAAATAGAAAAGTAAAGAATGAAACCAACAAAACCAAAACATTGGAGACATTACAGGTCTTCAAAAGTAGATAATAGTCAACCAGAATGGGCATCATCGAACCTAGTATTATCAAGCAAAGCAGAATAGAGGAACATCAGTCAAAACAAGATGGTGAGAGCAATACAGGGCTTCAAACCAAGTTAATAGAATATCAAAGTGGGTTACTATAATATATCCTGCTTTTTTAAAATTTATTTTTCCTTTAATTAAAAGATAAAAATAAAAAAGTAATAAAATGGAGATTGAGATAAAAGAGGGCATAACAGCTAAACAGTGCAGATCAATACATAACCATTTAAGCAAATTAGTGTTTCACCACAAGATAATCCCGACATAAAAGTAGTTACCATATTGTCTCTTTCCTTGAGATCTTTGAGTATAACTTCGTACACTGTAGCATCAAATATATCAACACAATATATAACCATTCAAGAGAATGACAGTATTACAGGGTATTTAGAATCAACTAACAGATAATGAACTATGGTTTCTGTATAATCTCCTTGTCTATAAAAGTTTTTGTTTATACTATCACATATAATAAAATCCAATAAGATACAACATGTTAAGACCTATGGAGACAGAAGAACAAAAGCTTGATGGGGCTTCAAAATAAGATGATATTATGAGCTTTGGGTTTGACTTGATTTTCTTTTTCTAGAAGCTTGAGATGTAACATTATGTTATTTATTTGTGCTCGTTCTGTTTTCTTGATATGACAATATAGTGCTATACATAACCCTCTTAGGACTGCTTTCATTGCATCCCACAGGTTTTGGTATGTTGTATCTGCATTTTCGTTGAATTGTAGGTATTGCCTAATTTCTTCTTTAATTTCACTTGTAACCCATTTATTGTTCAGAAGGTGGTTATTTAATTTCTGTATATATATGCAGGTTTTGCAATTTCTTTTGCCATTAATTTCTAATTTCAGTGCACTCTGGCCTGATAATATGCATAGGATAATTTCAACCCCTTTAAATTTACTTAAGAACGTTTCATGGGCTAATATATGGTCTATTTTAGAGAATGTCCCTTGTGTAGCTGGAAAGGATGTGTGTTCTGAGGTGGTTGGGTGAAACTCTCTGTAAACACCTACTAAGTCCTTTTTCTCATAGGTTTGATTCACTTCTGTTATTTCTTTGCTGGCTTTTTGTCTATTTGATCTATCTCTTTGTGACAGTGGGGTATTATGATCCCCTGTTACAATTGTGTTCTTCTGTATTTGATTTTTCATATCTGTTAGTATTTGTCCTATATAGTTGGGTGCTCCTGTATTTGGTGCATATATATTTATAATTATTAGTTCTTCCTCTTGAGTTTTTCAACTAACAAGTATTCAATGACTTTCTTTATCTCTTTTGATCATTTTTTATTTGAAATTCATATTATCTGCAAATAAAATAGCTACTCCTGCTCTTTTGGGGTTCCTGTTGCATGGAATACTGTTTTCCATACTTCTGGTCTTGACTTTTAGTCTATGAGTTGCCTTTTGAGTCAGATGTGTCTCTCATATACAGCACATTGTGGAATCCTGTTTCTCAATTCATTCTGTCAATCTATTTCTCTTAATACATGAATTAAGGCCATTTACATAGATGGATATAACTGATATACAGTGACTCATCTTTGTCCTGTTATTTTCCTGCTGTTGGTTTTCTTCTTTTCCCCTTTATTTAATTGCCTGCCCTTCTGGTGTTTTCTTTCTGTTGTTCTGGAAATTGTATTCATTTTTTATCTCTATCTACTATATCTTTCAGTACTCATTCTAGGGTTAGTTTGGTGGACATAAATTTCTTCAGTTGTTCTTTGTCATGGAAGTATCTTGTTTCTCCATTAAATTTCAAAGAAAGTTTTTCAGGGTACATCAGTCTGAGTTGAAAGTTGTTTTCTTTCAGAGGTTGAAATACTCCACTCCAAGCTCATCTTAACTTGAGTGTTTATGCTAAGAAGTCTGACATGATTCTAATGGGCTTTCTTTGATAGGTGAGTTGTGTCTTTTCTCTAAAGGCTTTTAATATTCTGTTTTTATGCTGTATGTCTGGGATCTTAATTATTATATATCTGGGTTTAGATTTACAATTGTTGTGACTGGCATTCTATATGCCTCACTTATCTGCATATCAGATTCCTTCCTCATGTTTGAAAAATTTTGTGCTATTACTTCTGTGAGTAGTTTACTGATGTCATTCACATTGACTTCTGCAACTTCACTGATGCCTATTAGTTTTAAATTGTTTCTCTTGGCATCATCTTGAAGCTGCTAAATTGTCATTTCATGCTGCTTTGTTATTTTTAAAAGTTCTATATTTTCATGATCACTAGCTCCAGTCCTGTCCTCAAGATTTGAAATTTTATCCTCAGCTCCTTTAAACATTTTTTCTAGCTTTCAGTAGAATTTTTTGTTTCTTGGATATCTCTTTGAATTTGTTTCATGCATTCTGCTTGTTTTCTATATTTTTCATTCAAGATTTCAATCTGTTTCTCATGCTCCTGTCCCTTTTTTAAAATCTATTTCTTCTCTAGCTATGCTCAGGAACTCCTTTACTAAGGTTGTCATTTCTGTCTTTATGTGAGAAACTATTTGTAATTTGATTTCCTCTATAGCCTCATGGATTTGCTTCTTTATTTCACTTCCTATCTTCTCAGAGATTTCTGATGTATGACTTTCAAAGTCCTCTATTTCAATGTCTCCTGTACTTGATCCTGATGGACTAGATGTTTGAGATTGAATTTTGCTTTTTTGTTTTGTCATTTTCACCTTTTGGGCTAACAGTTGGGCCTTCAATCCCACTAGTCTCAATTGTTGGTAGTGTGTATCTTAGAAAGTCCTACTGCATGGTTGATATTTGTCCAGTTGCTGGTATCACAATGAACAGGAAAGCTAGTCACCTGGATTCCTCTTGCAGGGCCTATTGGGTGAGTACTAGTTGCTTCCTGGGCTGACTAGCCCAGCAGTATTCATGTAAGTCAACCCTTGGTATCTGCCATTACTGACTTCATGTTGTTCCAGGTCACCACATCTCCCTGTCTATTGTGTTTGTCTTGGCTGGGAGCCTACTGTGTCACTGGGTGTTTCACAAGCCCTTAATTAAAGGGATTTTCCTTATGTTGGGGGACGAGTTATTGGCACACCCTTCAACCCACCTGATGTTCTCTGTATGGAGGAAGGACTTTCCCATAATCTTGCCAGGTTTTACAAGGTCCTACAACTGGAGAGAGTCTTGCTACTGCTCCTGTTTACCCACTGAAGGTCTCTATTTTAGGGGCAAACCCACCACACTGACAGAAGCCTACTGAGGGCCTGTGTTTGGATGAGGGGTGACTGAGTCTTCCATCAACCTAGCAAGGTTAATCCACTGCCGTCCAAAGTCTGGGAGGAGGAGCAGCAGCCAAAGACCAACAGCAACACTAGGTTCAGGAGTTTGGGGGTCCCCCAGGGTGGGAGGGCAGGTATGAGAGCAGCCTGCCCTCAGAGGTGGAGTCCAGGGTGTGAGGTGAAGGTCCATGTTCTGAGGGTGGGAGTGCAAGCTGCATTTTCTGTTTTTGCACATGTGCCTGTGTATCTGATATCCATCCTGTGGAAGGAAACTTTGACTCCAGCGGAAACCACAGATTGTCAGTTAAGTGACTTGCCAAGGTCAGGAGGGCCTTTCGTCTCCAAGGCCTTTCCTGGACACTCTGGCAGCAGCCCTGAGACAGTCAACTTTCTGAGCTGTGATCAGGAATTCATTATCAGAGGAAATCTCTGAGCTGCTTGTAAAGTCCTGCTGCACATGTAGCTGAAGGTAAAGTCTGTGCTGGAATGCTGCATATCAGAAGCACAGCATTTCTCAGCCAGGGGCTGACATTTGCAGAGTGGATGCCAGCGATAGTGAGATAGTGAGCCCACTTATCCAGCATGAACTATGAACCTGGAGGACAGGTTCCAGCCAGAACATTTCAGTTTCCTCATTGTTACAGAGTCTTTGTCACACCTGGGGCAATCCTCTGCTGAGATTTTCTCCTTTTAAGCACTGTTCTCTCTAAATTGGTTAAATTGATAATGATACTAAAAAGGGACAAATTGATGGTGCATAGGTGCTTTTGAGAGTGATCAGAAAGTGCCAGATCACCATAAATTCTGTAATTAGAAAGCATTGTTTTAAGGGAATAAGGGTGAGAGTTGGAAAGGCCCCATGATTAATTTTCTCCAGCCTGTTCCTTATCAGTAGTGAAAGCAATCAAGATAAGTAATCAAAAAAAATCAAATTGTCCTAAGCACCTGAGGGTAATAATGACACGAACAGCAATGACCAGTTATATTTAATTTACATAGCAACCTCATGCCAGAACTGTCAAACACTTTATCTCATTTAATGCCCAGAAAATATAAGTAGGAGCTATGATTCTTACTGGTGTACAAATGGTTTCAGGTGAGTTCTTTACAGGTCTTTGTTGCATGCCCAGATGCACAAAGCAAATGAGGATGAGCTGGAATTTGAACCCAGGCTATCACAATGCAAATTCTAATCCTCTTAATATATATAGATATATAATATATAGATACACATCTATATACACACAATAACATATGTACATATAATCGCATATATATAATATGTGTATTGCTTCTTATTAAGAAGCTGCCCTTACTATTACCAATTGTCACACTGGATACTGGACACAAAGTTTATCTCTTATTTCCTAATCATGAGGAAAAATCACTTATTTTGCATGTCTTAAAATGTGGTAAAATGAAATTTATAGTTTTAATCATCTTAAGTGTACAATTTAGTGGTATTAGATACATTCGCAATGTATAATTATCACCACTATCCAGTTACAGATTCTTTTCATCTTTCCCAATAGAAACTATGTGCCCCTTAAAGAATAACTTTACATTCCTTTCTATCTCACCCCCTGGTATTCTGCTTTCTGTTTGTATAAATTTGCCCCTTTTAGGTATCTCTTATGTGGACTCATATAGTATTTGTCCTTTTGTGTCTAGCTTCTTTAACTTAGCACAATAATTTCAAGGTTTCTATGTCTTATTGTATGTATCAGAATTTCATTTTTATGCAGAATGATATTCCTTTTCACATATGTATCACATTTTGTGTATTCATTTATCTAATGATGGATGTTTGAATTGTTGTTATCTTTCAGCAATTACAATAATGGTGCTGTGAACATTGGTGTACAAGCCTGCGTCTGGGCCACAGTTATTTTGAGAATTCAGCATACCTACAAGCAGAAATGCCGGATCATCTCACAGTCCTATGATGTTTAATTTTTTGAGGAAATGCTAAACTGTTTTCCATAGTGGCTGTACTATTTTGTGTTACCACCAGCAATGCATAAGGGCTCCTATATTTTCCAGTCTCCAACATTTTTTAAAATAGTCATTCTAATTCATTTTGTATTTTCCTAAGGACTAATGATATTCAGCATCCTTTTAATATCCTTATTGGTCACTTGTATGTCTTAAAAATGACTCATTAACTCCTTTGCCTATTTTTAATTGGGTTGTTTGGGTTTTGTTGCAGTGAAGGAGTTTTTCATATATTCTGGATATTAATCCCTTGTCAGATATATGATGTGTAAATATTCTTTTCACATTCTATGGTTTGTATTTTCACTTTTTTGGTGATATCCTTTTCTTATTTTAAGGAACATAAAGCAAAACGAAAGAAAACAAAACAGATCAAAGAATATCAGAACAAAACATACAATCAACACAGGATTTCAAAACAAGACAACAGGAATTCAACAATGGCTATCTTGTTTTCTTTGAAATAGTTGTCCATATCTTCACACACATGAATTCAAAAAAGACAAAAATAGTATAAAACCATTCAAAACAAATGAATGAAAGCATTACAGGCCTTCAAAACCAGACAATAGGAAAATCAAAAATGACTACTCTTGTTCTCTTCAAAATACATTGTTCTCTTCACATGTATTTAAATTAAATAACACAAAACAGTCTAAAACAAATCAAAATAAAGAATAAAATCATTAATGGACTTCACACCAAGATGACAGGAAATCAGCAATGGCTACCATAATGTCTCATTTTCTTCAAATTAGCTGTTCATACCATCACATGTAATAAAATTAGTTCTTGTAAGCTCTTTAGGACAAGTTCCAGGCATGTATAAACTGATATGTGTACAACTATCCTTTCTGTGTTAGAGGAAAAAGCAAAACAAAACAAGTTATGAGAAAAACAAAAAGCAAAAGAGAAAAATAAGTAACAATAACAAAGAGCCCAAAATAATGACAATATAGACTTTCAAAACAAGGTGGTAAGAACATAACTAAGGTTGTTATTTTGTGTCGTTATCTTCAAAAGAGTTACTCAGATTACCAGATATAAATATGCAAAATTGATCTAATCCTATGAATATTAACTGTTTTGTCCAAGAAATAATAGAATTAGTAAGCACAATCATCTTAGCTAACTTGAGTGTGTATATACAAGTTGATATCATTTTTCTTTTCCTTTATTTCTTTTGTCCTTTTCCCTGAGTTATTTTTTCTCCTTTGAGCAGCTTTTTGCCCTTTCATAATATTTATTGAAGGTTTTGTATCTTTTTCACTCTTTCAATTTCTTGCATTAGGGAGACAATAAGGTATTTACACATGTGAGTTTGATTTATTTCACTTATGAGTATAGTCTGAAGTGGTGATATCTTTGATATACAAAAGTTTATCATTTGTTAAAGTGTAATTGATATTTTTTACTTTTGTTGTCTGTTGTATCTAGGACATCAAGACCCAAAATGATTTTCCCTAATATTTTCTTTAAAAAGGTTGATAGTTTTATCTCATATTTTGATTGACTTTGTGTTACTTTTTATATATGGTATAGAGTTCCAGTTTTATTTTTTTGTATGTAGATATCCAATATTCCCATCATCATTTGTGGACAAGACGGCCCTTTCCCCCACTGAGTGAACTCATCCCCTTATTGAAAATCACATGACCATTTATGGGCAGGTCTGTTTCTAAACTGACTGTCCCATTTGCACAGGTGAACATGTTTGTCTTTATGACAGTATCACATTATTTTGATTTCTGTACCTTCATAGCAAAATTCTACATCAGAAAACACAAGTCTTCCATAAAAAGTAATTTTAATTCCCATGATGAAAATTTAAATATATAATAGAATCAGATTATTTAATTCAAAAGAGATATCAGTCAAGCCATTTCAAAGCTCAAAAATTTTAGGGGGTAATTTAAACTTCAGAATTCCTTAGAGCTTTTGTCCACTACTTTTTAGTCTTATAAATGGTGGAAGTTTAGGGATGAATGAGGATAAAGGATGGTGCTTGGCAGTGTGAGATTTAATGCAATCTCTTTGGAGGCCATTTGGGAGTAAGAATCATAACCCCAAGAAACAGGCTACTGTTAAACCCAGGAAGAATGTTTTCAGATAGAGTGGTAACAAATGGATTAATACAAACATTTTCCTGCAAAGATGTTCAATCTAACATTGTTACCATAGCAATAAACAACAATAAAATTTGAATGGCATTGGTTAAATTATAGTGCAACCAAACAATGGGATTCCAGGTAACTGTTTGAAGGGTGTTATTGAAGAATATTTGTAGCCATGAAAAAAGATAATTATAACTATTTAAATTTTAAAAAGCCCTATGCTATGTACTTTGCAATTTCATAATTGTTAGATTTGGACATCATAAAGCATCCAACACACATACATGCAAGAAGGGTAGAAATTATTTATAGTAGTTATATTTGACTTGATTCTCCAGGGGCTCCTGGTATACAACAGATTTATTAGGATATGACTCCAGAAGAAACTGATAAGGGAATAAGGGAAACAAGACAGAAAAGGAAATGAAGGGAGGTGAGGCTTCAATTTCAGTTCCTGTAGAGAATTATTATTTCAGGCTCATCCTGCAGAGAAATTCTGGGATGTAAATGGCATCTTAGGTTTGCTCTAACCCAGCAGGGAAGCTGGTCCTTCACAGTTAGGGCCATTCTGAGGGAGCATAAACTTCAGGCACTGAATAAAACAGCCTGAGTTGCCTGAGGGTGGGCTTTGGGGCCAAATATAGGCCAAAAGGGCCAAAGTTTACTGATATGGAGAAACAGGTAGAAGACTTAGTAAGAGGGTGCCAAGGGGATCTGTGTGGAGCATGCTATTTATTATTCTGTGTCCTTTTGTCAGCAAGGATAATGCACTATTCTTGTAACAACATGTTATTTATAATTATGTATGGAAGCAAATATATTTCCAAGTCTTGTACTCTTACCTCCATTGCACAGAATTATGCTTAATATTCCTTAATGAGAAAGCTCTTTCTGCGGACATCTGTACTGAGGTGGAAATATTCTAATAAAGAAGCTATGGGGTTTTAAGTTCTCATCCCAGGAAGCAATTTACATCATGTAATGAAAATAATGACATGCAACTATCTTGTGAAAATCATGTTAGTAACATGTATGTGCTAGATCCTGGGGAAAGCACATTGTATTCATAGTCTCATAAAATCCTTATATTAATCCTGTGGGTTGGGAATAAAGATTATGCCCATTTCCCAGATGGGAAACAGAGGAAAAAATGCTAAGTAATTTCTTCCAAAAAAACCAGCAAAAGACAGCTTAGCTTCAGCTCATGTTTGCCTGATATCCCAGCTCATCTGGGAATCACCAGCCTGAGATATATCCTACTCAATGTGCAATCAGGAGTGGCTGAGCTGGTAATAGTTAACAGATGCAGAGCTGAGAGCATGACGCACCCAAGAATTCCTTGTGGGTGCCCCACGTGAACAGGCAAGAATGCATGAGAGGTGAGTTAGTTAAGCAAAGGAGTGTTACATGACAAATATATAAATAAACTTATTGCAGTGGTTGAGCAGTTCCTTTCCTTCCACTAGGAGAGAGGGCTGCATCTGACCTCATCTTTCTGTATATTGTCTTTTAATTTCTCCATCTTCTCATCATCCTTCCCCACCCCAGGAATTTTGTGAGCTGCATTGAATGCAGCATAGTGGTGCCCAACAGGGATCAGGATAAGAAGAAATAGTAGGCTAGAAGACATTTCTCATTGTTCACACAAAAGGGGAGAATTGAATTAATAGCATCAGTATTTATCACAAAGGTGCACTGATATTGACATCATCAGGTGTAAAACATGGGCTAAACAGTTTCTCAAGAACCACTGATATTTACAAAATGTTTGTAAGGGTCTTGATTTCTGTATTTACTTTCTTTTGTGAATTTGCATGAGGGAGTGTTTTAATGGCCTTAAGCTTGCTGAGACAACCACAAAGGATTTGGCATAGAGCATTACTTTAAAAAAGTTCTAAGCAGAAAAATGATGGCATAACAATAGGTCCCCCCTCCATAGAGCTTACACCCTCTGATTTTGTCCAATTAGATAGGGAAGGAGCAGTGGGGGGCAAAAAAGATCATTTTTCATTGAGGAGTGTCTTGTTGTGAATTCTGTATTTTACAGTGCTCAATGAATTTAGCTGAGCCACAAGTAGAGATTTTTCTCTTTTCTGCTCAAAGAAGTTTTGTTATGCTACAGGTTGAAACTTCCTCCTTTCAAGATGTGGAGCCATTTTTTCTCTCTCACTTGCAGTTGGTAGAAAAGGAAGCCCATAGAGGATTTTCCACATTTCTACCTGTTACTGAATTTCAAGTCTCCAATAACTCAGAATGAGTTATGTGTCTTCATGAGGCTATATCCTTTAAGACCCTAAAGGAATTAAAACAAGATGCTCTTACCTATGGCCCCACAGCCCCTTTTACCTTAGGTTTAATAGAGCTCCTAACGCAACAAATTAAGGCCTCAAATGATTGGAAAGAAATAGCTAAAGCATATTTAAGTCTGGGGGATTATTTCTTGTGGAAAGAAAAATTTTCTGAATTGTGTGTGGAACAGGCTGAGCACAATGCTGTTCACAACACAGCCATTATGAAAGACACGTTAATTGGAAAGGGTTCTTTTGCTGACACAAATAATCCATTTACTTTTAAATCTCAGGTAGATGAGCAGATTAAAATAGCTGCCACAAGGGCTTAGAGGGAGCTTCCTTTAAAGGCTAAGACATCCCTTGATTTAATTTCTATCCGTCAGGTTCCTGACAAAACTTTTCAAGATTTTGTGGCACACCTATTGCATAGTGAGAGGATTGTAAGTGAGACACAGAGCCTAGCAAGTTACTCTTTCAATATTTGGCCTATGAAAATGCAAATAAATGATGTAAAGAGATTCTAAAAGCCCACCAAAAAAGGGGGGCTAGGGTGGCTGACATGATTCGAATTTGTGTAGACCTCAGCTCTTCATATGTGCAGGGGGATGCTGGGCAGCAGCTATTACTCAGATTGTTCATCCACAGCCAGGAATAGGGAAGGGAACAGCGTTATTTGGTTCAGCTGTGGATTCAGGAGACATTTTGGCCAAAATTGCTCTGTTGCATCTGCAAGAGCAGCACAGCAATTATCTATTCCTCTAACAAAACCTTCTGGTGTCTGTACAAGTTATAGATGAGAATATCATTGGGAAAATGAGTGGAGATCCAAAATTGATATGGAAGGCTGACCCATTCCAGGAACTTCCAGTGGAGCCTGCCCTGGTCCTACCAAACAGAGGGGATGTTTTCTCTAATTCCTCCCTTGATCTACTTTCCAGTGCTAAGCATGTTTCTGACCTCTGGTGAGAAACAAAAGATAACAGAGGCTTAGACTTCAGTACCTCCCTCAGATTTACACTAACTCTTGAAATGGGACCCCAAGTTATTCCTACTGGAGTCTATGGCCTTTTGTCTCATAGTCAGTTGGTATCCTGCTAGGTTGCAGCAGTCTCACTTTTTTTTTTGTACTGCGGATCAAACTCATGACCTTGTGCTGGCCAGGCAGGCACTTATGCTACTGAGCTACGTCCCTGGGCCAGCAGTCTGACTGTAAAAGGTTTCCAGGTGTTGCCTGTTGTCATCGATGCTGACTATACTGGGCAAATGAAGGTTATGGATCAATCTATTTGAAACTCTGTTCAAGTCATGCAAGACTCTTATATCACCCAATTGATCATTCTTCATTTGACAAAAATTGGAAAATCTATAAATAAGCAAAGGGGATCCAAGTGTTTTGGGGCCTTCTGATATGTATTGGGTTCAACAGATTACAAGATCATCCTGAGATGGAATTGATTATTGAAAGGAAAACAGTTAAAGGGCTTTTAGACACAGGGGTGGACATTTCTGTTACTGCCCTACATCATTGGCTTACAGCATGGCCTCTGGATGTAGCAACTGTAGATCTATAGGGAGTATGTAGTTTTTCTTACTCTAATAGAAGTGCTAAGTAGCTAACTTGGAGGGATGTAGAGAGACATTCTGGATATTTCTCACCTTATGTCCTCTCCCATATACCAGTCAATCTGTGGGTTGTGACATATTACAGGGTTTGGGGGACTTTATTGGTTAGCCCAAGTTACTTGATGACTCACCAGATAATATAACAAGGCTTTTTTCCCACTCCAGGACTTGTTAAATACAATTAGGGAAGGAGAAAACACCTTCCAATAAATCCTAAAAAGACAATTTTACCATAAAATACCTATTTTCACATTTTCAGAAGAACCCTTTATCTCTTCTCTGACCCCACAAATGGTCCCTCACTCAGAATAAGCTTGCAGCAACTCATACACTAATGAACAGTTGGTGGCAGGGTACCTAGAATCCTCCCATACCCCTTGGAATATCCCAATTTTTGTGATTAATAGAAGTCAGGAAGGTGGAGATTCCTACAGGATTTGTGGGCAGTTAATTGTACCACAGAACCTATGGGAGAACTTCAACCAGGGTTGTCAAGTCCTGTAGATATCTGTTTAAATTTTTCTCTCATGGTGACTGATTTAGAAGACTGCTTTTTTACTGCCCCTCTCCATCCTCAAGATAAAAAACATTTTGCTTTTAGTTTACCCTCTGTTAATCATCAAGCCACTATATGCCACTTTTAATGGTGTTGTCTGCCACAAAAAATGCAAATAGTCCAACCTATCCAAGGGGTTGTGGTTTCAGTCATTTTGTCAGTCTGTCAGATTCATCCATCTGCTTATCTTATTCATTACATGGATGATATTCTACTAGTACATGCATCCCATCCACTTTGTAACAAGTATTTATTCAATTGAATAATGCCCTTCATAATGTAGGTCTAGAGGTGGCCCCCCAAAAGGTAAGAACTATAGCACCTTTTTCATATTTGGGTCACTTTATCCAACAGACATACTGTGCCCCAAACTGTTCAGATTCAGGTTAATCATCTTGAAACCCTAACTGATTTTCAGACTTTACTGGGTAATATTAATTGGCTCTACCCCACTCTCAGTCTAAAACTCATGATTTAACTCCTCTCTTTGACATTCTTAAGGAGGACCTGGTCCCCCTCTTTCCAAGAGCACTTATGTCAGAGAAGAAAATTACCTTGGACAAAGTTAATCTGGCTCCCTCTAATGCTCAGTTCTCTAGAGTTAACCTGTTTTCACCAAGGTTTTTAATTATTTTTCCAACTCAAAATATGCCCACTGGGGTCCTTTGGCAGTCATGGGGCCCTCTACAGTGGCTGCTTATGACACATACTCCCATATAAAACCATTATACCCTTTTACGATGTTGTGGAAGGACTGATTGCTCATTGGCAGATCTGTGTCATTCACCTTTTGGACATAAGGTGAAAAATATTGTTACCTTTTCTTCTGTTCAACAATAGTGGTTGTAGCAATTTTTATCCTCTGGGCGAACTGCATTAGCTAACTTCCCTGGTGTTGAATGTCATTGTCCTCCAGACTATTTAATTCAGTGTGCTTCCCTCACACTATTTCTCTTCCTTGCAAAAATAAGGTTGGTTCTCATAGCCAAAGATGTCTCTGTTTTCACAGATGGCTTCTCTTTGGGCAGGGGAGGTTATGTTATGTCTTCATCTTCCCAAATACAGGATACAGGTTTTTCTCCTGCATAAAAGATGGAATTTCAGGATGTTATGTTGGCCTTACAAGATCATTCATCCACTCCAATTCTTTCCTCAGATAGCACTTATGTTTATGGTGTGATGCACCACACTGAAACTGCCACAATTCACACTAACCAGGAAGATCCTTTTCATTTGTTTCACACTCTCCAAATTGCCATTAGGTTATGTCATGTCCATTCCATACTTAATCCCACGATTCATGATTTAACTTCTCTCTTTGACATTCTCAAGGAGAACTTGGTCCCCCTCTCTCCAAGAGCACTTATGTCAGAGTTTTATTGGTCATTTACATTCTCATTTCTAATTGCCAGGATGTCTTACTAAAGGAAATGCTGCAATAGACAGATTGCTAGCTACTGTTACTGCTGCTCTCTCTGATGCCATTCAACAGATTTCTTTCTCCCATGCCACCTTTCATCAAAAGATATTGCTTCTACCTTAGGCAAATTGTTCCACTTAACCTGGGAATAGACTCAATAAATTATTAAACAATGTTCCTCATGTATAATACATTTTCTATTATTCTCTATGGGGGTTAATCCCCAAGGGTTATACTCCAATCATCTCTGGCAAATGGATGTCATCTACACTCCCAACTTTGGCTCTCAAGGGTGGGTCCATGTTTGGTGAACACTTCCTCTAGATTTATTTTTGCTTTTGTATGCACTGGTGAAGTGGCTAAACATGTCTTTGCTTATTGTTTGGATGCCCTTAGTGCCTTTGGCTGCCTGTGGGTACCTAACACTGACATTGGCCCAGCCTATATGAATGATGTTTTTCAAATGGTTTCTAAAACTTTTCATACTTCCCTTATCATGAAAACTCCTATAACCCTCAAGGTCAAAGAATTCTTGAACATGCTTACTCTATGCTCAAAATTCAATTACAAAACCAAAAGGGGGAATTCTTCCCTACAAAAATTTATACCTCATAATAGACTTCACTTGGCAGTATTTAATTTTTAAAATCCTATAAAGAATGGAAATACAGCAGCAGGAGAAAACAATTCAATCAAGTAAAGGAAAAAATTAGGAAGGGTCTTTTGGAAAGATCATATTGGACAATGGCAGGGACCTAGCCCACTACTCACTTGGTGTAGAGGGTATGCTCATGTTTTTTCAGAGAATTCTGAACAGCCTATCTTGGTGCCAGAGCATACTCTCTGACTGTATTATGTTCCCAGATCCTGAGGAGTTGATTCCATCTTTCAAGAAACTGATTCTCAGTCCTGTGACACTGATGCCTTGGAGACTGATAGATAAATGGAGCTAAGCCTGGCCTGGAACCAATTAAAGGAATTGATCCAGGATGCCCAGGAGATGTTAAGCAAAAATAGGAATCAAAGGCCTAAGTAGTGACAGAGTATGCAGAGATAAATGAGCTGAAAGCTCAGTGAAGGAAATGGACACAAAAGTTATTAAAATAAAATATAACACAATATATATTAATTACAGATAAAACAATGCATAAATTCTTCTTGTAAGAGATCTTTGCTGACCTACAAAAACTGACGTCTATCTATAGTGATACATTCCTAAAATTATAAAAGAGCTACTATAATTCAATTTGATCAAAATATATTTGAGTGCACTCTGATTTTGCAAGATGTTTGTCTGTCTCATCTGTTACGCTGTGTATTTGTTTCTTTGTCTGTTTGTTATATCCATGAAAAGCTATTTTTACTAGAGCTCAACAATTTTTTCTCTCTTCTTTTTCTTTAGCTGTTTGGATCATTTGTTTAAAAATTGAATTTGGGTTATAGATTTAAAAGCATGCTCACACATGGGTAGTCAGTTAGGCAATTTGATATCAAAATGGGTTTTGAGGTCATCAGAAATTTATTTAGGTAGCTAAAGGGACATTTTTGGTTTGGAGAATTATTGGTTATTCCCTTTGATGAATAAAGGAGTAGCTTCCTGGGAAAAATTATCCCAGTACCCAAGGAATGTCCTGAGGGCATGGAGCACCCCAGGTGAACAGGTGCTCCGGCCCAGAGAACACAGGGCATGAGGTAAGCTAGTTAAACAAAGGGGTGTCACGTGACAAATGTATAAATAAATGCATTGCTGTGGTTGAGTAGTTCCTTTCCTCCCACCTGGAGAGAGGGCCCTACCTGACCTCAGCTATCTATATATTGTCTCTCCATCTTTATTTCTCCATTCTATCACCATCCTTCCCCCAGGAAACTTTGAGAGATGTGCTGGACATGGCAATGTGATTCTGTTCTTGTATTTTAAGAAGCATAAATCTTGAATTCTGATAGAGTTCCACTCTATTATGTTCCATCTTTATAATGTGATCATGAGATTATTGCGCTGTTGATATTCTGAGCCTTGTTGGACAAACAATTTTAGCTTCTTTCTATTTTTAATCTCTTAAGAAAAAGGCTGATGTATTTGTAAAATTATGAGCAAAACCCATCTTTGTCCATGGCGAATACCTGTCCCAGTACATGCTGAGATGAACATGAATGATATTCAAACTTCAGTCAATGCATTCCCCAAATAATAGCTTTCTCTAAGGGGAAACCTTACCGTTTTTGTCTGCTGCAAATATACACGGTAAAAATGGACAGAGGCCAAGAAGCATATCATAACAGGAAAAAAGGCCTTTCCTAGGATAGTACAATAAGGGTGATAATTTTAGAAATTGCTAAATAGAATAAATGGACAGCTTCTCTTTTTTTCAACCATTTTCCTTCCATCAAGAGCTTAAGTTAAATTCCTGATGTAGAACATTCCATGATACAGGTTGAAATAAATTAAACAAACATATACTTTAAAACAAATTTAGAGGATTTTTTTGCTTCCACAGGTTAAATTTCTATCCAAAGATTAATTTGCTTGCAGCACTCCCATAACTTTCTAGATTGCTGTTTGCTTATGTATGAAAAAAATGTAACAACCTCAGCTAGGCTGAATCTGGTGCTTAGTTAAATTACTCAGACATCCATTATTGAAAAAAACCTCAATTCCACTTGGAGCTAGGATTTGTTTATTGCTCTTTGATAATAACTTTCTGTTTGACTGATAGTTACTAATTTTGATAGCAGTACGTGAATGTCAATCACAAATAGACACAGACTCCAGGAGCCACTAAGCAGTATGTTGACTCAAAATATAGGCTAAAATATTTAATTACGTCCTCGATGGGAAACATTTATGGTTTGAGTTTGCTCCGTTTGGCGGATGAGAAAGAGAAAAGGAGTAAATGAAGCAGAAGGACCCCAGGAAATCAAGACAGCTTCATGCCCCATGACAGGTGCGCAGAACAGACCTCACATCTGTGAAGGCAAAGTAGAGTACTTATGAACAAGGGGTGGGGAATTAAAGCACTATGAGGCTGTTAAACTACTCTAGGAAATAGGCTTGGAGACTAATTGTGTTTGTCTCATTCAAGAGCTGGCAGCACCTAAAAATAAAGATGGAACCCATCAGATTTTTTTCTTGCCCTCTGCTTTCAGCCCACTGGCAATGATTTGGTCTTAAAGCGCGGGAGGAAGCTGAAGCTGTGCGGAGCCAGCACCACTGTAGTGCTGTGAAAATGAGCACTTCAAATGTAAACAAGTCTCCCAACTGCGCATGCTCCAAGCAAATAGCTTTGGGAAGATTTTGCCCACTGTTCTCAGGAATGGTTGCTTTGTGGCGTATCTCTGTGACCAAGGAGGTGGGGTTCTCAATCTGTTTGCTAGGTTTGTTGCTTTATTTTTCAGACAAGCAAACCGAGGTTTAGAATGGATTAAAGGCATGGGCAGTGGTCTAATGTCATACTTAAGCAAACCGGCTTAAATTCTGAATCTACCACTTGCCAAATCCCTGTGATTTGGGCACATTTCAATTTCCTCATGCTTCTGCTGTTTCTCTTGTAAAGTGGGATGAAGATAAGAATATTGAAAATGTAGGATTAACTATAAAACGCACTGTATTTATTTAATGTAGATTTACTGAGCACTCACTTCATCTCAGAAGTTCTCAGTGCTACATAACCTTGTTTTTGGTCCTTGGGTGGGAGTTATGTCTAATATTTATCAAACATCAACTGTCCTTGGGTGGCAGTAGCTAATGTTTATCAAATATCAACTGTATGCAAGTTGCTGCATTTATCTTTCAAAGACACCTCATTCTGTGAAACAATGACCCTAAGAGACAAGTATCTTTTCTTTTTCTGAAATGTACATTTTCGCATTTTCTCAATAATATATTAGTTATATATCATTATCCTTTTTATTTCTATTTTATTCTGTGCAACACTTATAATTTCCATTTTTTGCTACACATTAATTGCATTTAGCATCCCTTTTTTTATTTTTAATACTGGGGATTGAACTCACCTCCTCTTCATGCTTGCCAGGCAGGCGCTTATGCCACTGAGCCAAATACCCAGCACTATTAATTACATTTAGCATGTTTTTATTAAATAATTCCCAAAGACTAACATCTGGCACATACACGGTTATGCATCTTCTACTGAAGCAGAGGCTATTAATTTTAACCCCATCATGTAGGTAAGAAAAATCAAGTTTTAAGGAGATAGAGTAACTTGCCCAAAGTCACACACCTAGCTTGTGGCCCAATGCATTTAGTCAATTGTTTCATTCCACAAGAATTTATTGAGCATATCCTGTGTCACACAGTATGCGAGAGTCTAGGGATGATCCAGTGAGTAAAAAAGGCAGTGTCTCTACCATTATTGCATTTACATTCTTTTGTGCAGGCAGGCAACAACTCATTGTAGAACCAAGATTTAATTCTGACTGTAACAACTTTTAGGGAGGAGACCTGTGAGAGCTAAGAATGACCCGGTTATCCAAGCAACGTGTAGATGAGACCTGCAGAATAGGATGTGAGGAATGTCCCTGGCTGGAAGTCCTTCTCCTGGTGCACTTGCTGCTCACATGCTTCCCTCAGTCTAGTAATGTAGAGTGCTGGCTCCCATCCTGGCTGTTTGCAACTTCCACCCGGGGCTTTGCCAGCTTGTCTGACAGCCTTGGTACATGATAGATGTGTTTTTTTTATAGAAGGAATTTTGATATTATTTTCTAGAATGAATATTTTTTTTGACCCAAAGTCTTGCAATTGGCCCTTGGCAAACTGCAAAACTAAAGGCACTCTGCATGCATGCACACATGTGATGCATACATGTGTAGTGGCTGTAAAAATGCCATCTTCAGTTACATCTTCCTACTTTCTGTCCTTATTCAGTGGGCAGGAAGTGACTTGGTGGTTTTGAGAGACAAAGAAGCAAAGCTGGTAATAGTGACACTTGAGTCCCCTTCTACTATTTTATCACCCAATCAGCATCAGTGCTGAGGGACAATTGAGTTGTCAAACATTCCCAGGAGAATTAACAAGGCCACTTTGCATGCTGCTCCTTAAGAGGAAAGACAGGCAGCTTTCTTGGACCCAGGAGACTCTGAATAAAAAATGGGAAAGGTATGAGAATTCTTTTCACATTTATTTTTCCCATTCAATGCTATTAAATTTTTTGTGATCCTGGGCTAGGAATGAGAGACTCAGACATTAAAAAGTACCGTCTTTCCTTGCCCCAGGGACTGTAACCTACTGCAGGGAACAAGTATGTTAAACAATGACTTTAATGCAAAAAAACTATGCTCAGCACTTAGCACATGCCTGCCCTGTTGAGGGCAGTATATTAGTTAGCATTCTCCTGAGAAACTTAGCAAATAGCAATAAATAGAGGTTTATGATGAGGGCTTGACTCACTTGACTATGGAACTGAGAAGTTCCATGATCTGATATATTTACAAGCAGAAGAATCAGGAAAGTAGGGGGCAAGTGAGGGCTCCAGTCCAAGCCATGACAGACCTTAGAAATGAGTGAGGTGAAAGCTCATCTAAAACAAAAGGCCAAGAGCCAGGAACCTGATATCAGAGGGCAGGAGAAGAGGAATGTCCTAGCTCAAGCAGAGGGAACATATTTGCTTTCCTTCATCTTTTTGCTCTATTTGGGCTATCATTAATGGATTGGGTGATGCTCACCCACATTGGTGAGGGTAGGTCTGCTCTACTCAGATTCAAATACAGTCTCTTTTAGAAACATGCTCACAGACACATCTGGAAATAATGTTTGATTAGCTGTCTGGGTACCCCTGAGCTCAGTCATGTTGACATATAAAATTAAACATCATGGCATTTAATAAAATTTTATGCAATAAATGAGTGTATACATGCCTGAATAAATAAAGATCCACAAGACAACACCAGACAATTTAGTTTTGAGACAGATGAAAAGCAGCTGACTTCTTTTTCTCTGTGTTGTCTGGAGAGGGGACATGATTGGGCCTATGGCCAGTGTGCCCCTTCCCCTGGCTTCCCTTTATGCCCTTTGCACCATAATGCAGAGACAGTTTGTTTCAGTGCTATTGTACTCAGGACTTGCAAGGGAAACAATTGAAGCATGTATGAGGCTTTGGGTTCCATCTCCAGTAAAGAAAGGGGGGGGGGCGCTGAGGACACACAATTTATAGAATTATTTTATAATAGTCACCCAAAGAGTCAAACACAAAAAAAGCGCAGGAAGTCTGTCTGCACACTAAAGACCCAAAGTATCCAACTGAGAGTCTGGATCCCATGACAACATCCTGCGTGAGTCCAGCTGAAGACCAAGAACCCATGGCCGTGTCTCATGCAAGTCTGTTTCATGGACCTGCACTGGGAAGACCCAAAGGTTAGTGGTGGAAGCTAGAAAGTCTGCAACAGTGGGATGAAGGGCCTATGCCAGTAGCCTGAGGGATCTGCAGTAGAGTCATGAAGCAATGCTCAAAGGAAGGATCAGAAGAGTACCACAGCCATCCTCAGCAACAGCTAGGTTCCAAGATTCTCTGGCGATGAGAACAGCCAAGTTCACATCAGGAAAGAAGCTTGACAAACTCTTCTAGGATAAACAATGGTATCAGGAGAATCAACAACACTTCTTTCTCTTCAGTTCTCCTTTTTATGTGGTTGGCAACAATCCTTAGGTGGGCCCTCCACATCCAGCTCCACGCTGATTCAGTTCAGCTGGGGTTACAAGTTGACCACCGGTTGTCAGTCCACCACAAGTGCATTCCCTGGCTATCTAGTGGTCTCTTCCCTGGCTTTCAAACTGCCATTTTTCATTCCCACGTAAGTACAGCCAGGTAGTGTGATTCTCTTTCCCCACCCCAAACACTTCAGACAATAGTGGTGCATTTTTGAAAAAGGGAGAGGGTACCCAAGAGTGGCTAAGATCAGGAAGAGATCTGGCCCATTATTTCTATACCCAGCATTGACTGCGAGATTTTAGGCCTCACCCTCACTTAAACAGATCTATCAGCTGCTACATAAGCAGTACTTCCCAGTTAATTTTTGGGCCCTTCATGGAGGAAGGCTCCTTATGTAGTGATCCCTCTGCTATGGCAAGGCCCTGTTAAAGACTAATTTGGGTGTTTCTATAAATTTTCTTGTGGTTTGTTTCTCAGGTAGCATGGACTCTAAAAGTTTTATAAACCTACTTGGGATTTTTATCTTGAGCAGCATAGCCATATTTGTTGTTTCCAAAGAAAGATGGATAAACATTCAGAGCTGTCAACATTGAAGAACTCCAGAGAATGGTAACCAATGAAGACCACAGCAGAGATCAACAACTAGATGAGTTGAATTACAGTATGTCATACAAGCTGGCACTGAATAGTGACCAGCAATTGATGTTCAGCATTACCTGTTGGCATCATGACTCTGCCAAAATTGTGAATTGAGCTTTGAGTGAAGTACCTTCTTAGAGGTAGCACTAAGAACTGTAAGTTGATTATGGAAGCCTTCATTGGGAAAGACAAAGAGAAAAGATGTGGTTGCCTTTGAGCCCAGCTATTCAGGAAGCTGGAGCAAGAGGATGGAGAGTTTGAGACAGCCTGGGAAATTCAGTGAAAACCTGTCTCAATAAAAAAGAGTCTGAGGATGCAGCTTAAGTGATACAGCTCTTTCCTAGCATGTCCTAGCATGTGTGAGGCCTTGGTTTCCATCCCCAGAACACAGAGTGAGAGACAGAGACAGAGACAGAGACAGAAACAGAGACAGAGACAGACAAAGAGACAGAGTGAGTTCAGAATTTGATTTTTTATTTTAAAAACAAGACAAAACAAAAAGATAGAAATGATGTAAAATTTCAAAAAAATAGTAGGAAATTAACACTAGTTGATATATTGCATGTAGTCATCTTAGAAGTAGTTGTTACGGTTACAAGGTTTAGACATGAAAGAATGATCCAACAATCAAACACTGAAAGCACAAATGTTTTTGTTGAACTTACAGAGATTTGTAGTATAGTTACTTATCTTGTACATATATATACACATATACATATATATGTATATCCATATAATTTTTCCCTTCTTCCTTTTCTCTATTCCTGTATCCCAGTTGTTCTTTCCTTTTGAGCACTGTCTTTCCCTTTCATTTTCACAATATCTATTGTATATTTTGGGCCCTAATACTCTTCCAGTTTTTTTTAGATTAGGGAGACAATATGATATTTACACATGTGAGTTTGATTTATTTCACTTATGAAGATGGTTTCAAATTGAATCTATTTACCTATAAAAGCCTCAAGTTTATCCTTTATAGCTGAGTATACTTGATTGTATAAAAAATCACATCCTTTTTATGCATTCCACAGTTGATGGGCATTGGGTTTGTTTCCAAGATTCAGAACCTGATTTTAAGTTTAATTGTCATAATTGACCTTAGAATATCATGATGGTGGGGTGACATTCTGTCCCGATATCAAACCTGAGTGTGCCTGGGAGTTTTGCTGATACTCAGAATGTGAAATCCCACCTGTAGATCTTCTGACTCAGGAAGCCCAGGTAGGAGTCTGAGAATTTTCTTTTCTCACAATTCTTATGCAATAGCAATACTTCTGGTTGCAGGTACCCCACTTTACAAACCATTGGCAGAATGACTTAAAATGAGGACACTTGATGCAAGTTGCTTGAATTTTTAGAGTTGTCAAATAAAATAGGCTTTGCTACAGTTGAACTTCATATAAACAACAAATAGTATTTCAGGACAAGCTGTCTCATGTGAAGCATCCTGGATTTTCCTATGCCTCATCTAATGATCCCACTGTGTTAAACTCTCCACATTGCCACTCTGGAATCTGGTTATTTAAGGCAGGTCATTTAAGCTCTTTGGGATTACACATCCCCATCTACAAGTGGGGCCAGTAATAATACCACCTGTCCCCAAAAGTCATTATGGCGATGAAATAATCAGATAAAAGACCCAGCACAGAGTGCTTGTAGCCAGCAATCACGAAATGTCAGTGGTATTAGCCACCATTAACCTTAGGTGAGCAAGGTTTGGGAGAAAAAACATTATGCAGAGTGTTTTGTGAAAGGATTTTATAATTCAGCCTTTTACATTTTAAGCTAGGAAATATTTTTCTTCTTTGAAAAGGTCCTTTTAGTGATCCCTTCTTCCCATTTCTGTAATAGTAGATAAAAAATGGATTGGCCAATTGCCTTGAAAATCTCCTCCTCCAACAACTCCCACTTGTACCCATGGCAGGATTGGGCTGTCCTCTTTGTAGTGTGTCATGTGCTCAACATTTCTGAGGAGCTTGCAAAGGCAGGCACCAGGACAGGGCTGGCATTTGTCCCTAGGAAGTAGGGGCCCTTCTCAACGTATCACATGCTATAAATAAATACCAAGTAAGACATCCAGAGCAAAAGCCAGAAAAAGACCTGCAGTGCAAGAGAGAGGCAGGGGTGAGGTGGGGTGGGGGGTAGTGAGGAAAAAAAAGGGAGACAGAATGAGGGACAGAGAATGCATGTTTTAAATGTAGAATCAATTTGAGGCTGGTTACTTCACTTAGAATTAAAGATTTCTCCTTATTACAAACTGATCTACACCTTGAGGCTGGAATCTTGATTTCCTTTGCCCTGCTTAGAGTCTTGGCTGATTTGGAAAGCTGGTGAGCCAATAAGAATCAGTATGAAGGGATCATAGGAAGGGTTCTGGTGAGCAGAGAGTGCACTGGACTGAAATGTCTGGAAAGCAAAGCTGACTAGACCAATATTTTAAAACCTGTAAGTTGTGACCTGCAAGTGGGTCATGAAAACAATTTAAATGGTCATGACCAGTATTTGTGATTTTTTGGGTTGTTTAAAGAACAGAAATGGAGAACAATATAATAGGATAGAAAATGTGAGAGAACACTGTACTTCACACAGTAAAAATAAGTACTCCTTAGCAAATCTTTTGATGGATACAATTATGCATGATAAAATTGAATATTTGCATATACCTAAATGTATAATGATCATGGGACATAGTCAAAAAGAAATTGGAAGTCATGAGAGCAGTGTCTCATTGCTGAGGCACAATACCTGACACCTAAAGTGAAGGAGGAACAGTTTATTTTAGCTCACAATTTGTAGAGGTTTCAGTCCCTATTTTGATTGCTCCAAGGCAGGATGACATGGCAGAAGAGCATCACAGAGGAGAAACAGAGCAGGTAGGAAGCAAGAAAGCAGGAAGCCTCTCTTTTGTTTCTCACCCCAGCCAAGGAACAAGCCTTTTGGGTGGTGACACTCACACCCAGCATGGCCCTTTGCATTATCCACACCCAGACCTATGATAACCAATCAATAGACTCATCTTAATTAACTCTTAATCCCAGCCCACTAGGAAAATCTCATTTATGAGTGCATGAGGCTTTGTGGGAACATGTAGATACAAGCCACAAAAAGTAGGAAATAGCTAAGGTTCCTTCCAACTTTGCAATATAGTAATTCTTAACCAAGGAAATTTTGTTTCCTAAGTTAAATGAGACAAAATCTGAGGACATTTTTATGGTCACAACTTTTAGGAAGAGAATATGTGTTATCAGACTCTGTAAGGTAGAGACCAAACTGCCACTAAGCATCCTATGATGCACAGAATGGTCCCAGAATAAGGAACTAGCTGTTCCAAAATGTTGATAGTGCAGAAGTTGAGAAACTCCATCGTAAGAGTATGGGTAGGTAGAACCACTGATCGATGGCAGCCTTATTCCTGCTAACTAGCATTTATTGAGTACCAACTAATACAAGCACTGTCCTAAGAGCTCACTTAATGGTTCCTTTTCATACATACAAAAGTTGACAGATTATATATTTTTGCCTCCTTTTCAGATGAGGAAATTGATGCACAGGATAATGAAGGGCTACCCAAGGTGATAAACTTGCAGACCAAGGGTTAAAATTCAGGAATTCTGGTTCCAGATTCCTTCAATTAGTATCTTCTTTTTCCATGGGACTTTACAATTTGCAAAAAAAAAAAGTCTTAAATACATGAAATTCATTGGCATTAAGTATATTCACAATGTCGTATAGACAATTGCCATTATCAATTCCAATATATTTTACCACCTAAAACAGAAGCTCTGTACCTATTAAGCAACCATTCCATGTTCTCTCCTCTTCTAAGCCCTAGTAACCTCTAATCTTGTCTTGTCTCTATGAATTTGCCTATTCTAGATATTTCATATCAATGCTATCATACATTATACAGGCTTTTGTGTCTGGTTTCTTTCATTTAGAGAAATGTTTTCAAGGTTCATCCCTGTTCTAGCCTGCATCATAATTTCATTTTCTTGTGGCTGATTCATAATCTGTTGTATGGCTGTATCACATTGTATTTATTTGTGTTTCTATTGATGAATGCTTGAGTTATTTTCATCTTTTAGCTGCTGTGAATGATGTTGATGTGAACCTGAGACTCTTGTATCCAGAGAATGGAGAAGGACTTTGTCATCAGAGCAGAGGGAAAATTAAGCTGTTTTGGATGCCAGACACTGCACTCAGCCATCTCACATACATCATCTCATTTGATTCATAACAACTCTATGATGCTCTTCTGCTTTTGTGTAAGTGAAGGACAGTGAGGTTGAGTCACCTCCACAGAGTCACAGAGCTCGTCAGGGCACGTCATTCATCACGAGAAAGGTGTGTGCATATGATGCAGCAGAACATTGAACATCACTGCCTTCTGACGCAGGAGCTTGTGATATGTATGTAAATAGCAGCGGTCAAAGTCCCCTTAGTAGTCATAGGACTATTTCCAGGTGCTATATTTAGAGACATGTGAGGAAGCATCAAATGGGAATATAGATAAATTGATTGTGGAGAAGAATATTGTTTTCTATCCCTAAGATTAAATACCAGACTCTCTTTCATTCTTGGTTTGGCAAGACTTCTTTCACAGTGAATTTAATCTTTTCCTCCACCTGTACCGGTGAGAATCTATGGGTACCATCCACTGCTTCCAGCATTTGATATGGCAGTCAACAGCACAGGCTGAGTCCCTATGCCATGGAGCCTGCAGTTGGGGAGAGGAAATAAACAAATAAACAAACACATGGTCAAAACAGATGAAGAGTGAGGGCTTGAGTCACACCCTGATTTTGACTCTACCTTTGACCCTAAGGATGTTGCTGAGAAGATGATGCTCCATCCTGAATCTGAAAGAAAGCCCGATTGGCTGCCCCAGAAACAATGGTGCACTAAACATGATGAACTGAGTGTCACATCTTGCTCTGATCCTGGAGGTCATGTTTGGTGGGCAAGAGCCTATAGCTGGTCACATTCTTGTATGGCTTTTTTCACTTGCATATCTTTTTGGAGTATCATTTATTAGGAAAACATCTTCAGAGTTACAGGATCTCTTCTTTATCAGAAATCAGCAGAAGTTGTCCAGGGTGGATTAGATATAAATAATATAGTCTTTTGTGGGTCTTACAGTCTCTCGCAGTTCCTCAATCCTATTATCATAAATGAAAGCAGCCAGACAATACAGAAATGAATTAATGTGGTGATGTTTCAGTGAAACTTTACTTATGGACTCTGAAATTAAATTTATGTAGTTTGTATGTGTTAGAAAATATCTGTATTTCTTCAACCAGAATAAAATATTTCTTTAACCATTAAAAAATCACAGGAGGAGGACCAGACATGACCCATGGGCCACAGCTCATCAGCCTGTGCTTTGTATTGGCTTTGTCAAGGTTCTGCTGGCATCTGAGTTCCTCCTTTTTTACTCTGGTCACCTCATGAAATCTCAAGTTAGATTACTCAATTTTTAGGGAAGTATTGTTTTCAGAAAGCATCAGTCATGTATTTGGTCAACATATGTCTTTTTATATCATCCATTCAATAAATGATTTTAGAGATTAAAACATTTTAACTGTGGTTGGATAGAAGTTACTATCCCATCCTATAGTGATTCCCCAATATAACCATCACCCAGTTCTTGCAATTAGCAATATGTAAACATATTTTCTTTCATTTATACCCTCCCACTAGCATTGACTCTTTCACAGTAAATCTTAGATATTATACCATTTTATCAGATGATACTTCGGTACATGGCTTTGAGGGGTAAGGTCAGAAAAATTTTACCAAAGTAATATGATTAAATTAACAATAGTTTATTAATGCCATGGTCATACAATCTGTGTCCAAATTTCCCTCACTAATTTTCTTTAACAGCTGATTTCTCTAAGTCCAGATCAAACAAGATGCATGCATTGCTTTTAGTTAGTAAATCTTTTAAGTCTTTTTCTTAAATAATGGGTTTATTGACATATAATTACCACCCAATTAGCCACACATTTAAATTGTACAATTTTATAATCTTTGACACATGTGTATAACCTTGAAACCATCACCACAATCAAGATAAATATATCTATAACCCACAAAGTCTCTCTGTTGCTCTTTGTAATTTCACCTTCCTGCCTCTCCACCTTACCTCATCCCACTTCTGGCTTCAGCAACCACTAATTGTTTTCTGTCATCATAGATTAGTTTGTATATTCTAGAGTTTCACGTAAGCGGGATCATACAAGAGTACTGATTTTTGTCTGGCTTTCTTTCACATTCATAATTAGTGACAGATTAATACATGTTGGTGGTTATATAAATACCTTTTTATTATTTAGTGACAGTCCATTGGACAGGTACAATATGATTTATCTATTCACCTATTGATGAAAGTTTTAATTGCACTCAGTTTGGGGTTTTTACAGGCCAGGTTGTTAAAACAATGCAAAAGTAAGCAGACATTGTGAGAAAATATTTGCAAAGAATGGATCCAGCAAAAGACAAATCCTGAGTGTATAGAGAATCCTGAAATTTAAATGGTAAGAAAACTAAATAAAAATGGGACAGAGAGTTAAACACCCACTTCATCAGTGAAGATCTATAGATGGCAAATCGGCAGATGAAAATATCTTCAGCATTTTTATGTAGGTAAAGTGCAAATTAAAACCAGAGATAAGATATCACTATATATCTATTAGAATGTGGTTGCAATTTAAAAATCCATATCAAATGTTGGTGAGGATCAGGGCAACTGGAACTCTCATTCACTGCTGATGGGGGTGTAAAATAAAATGGCTACTTGGAAATAGTTTGGCATCTTCTTAATGAGATAAATAAACACAGTACGGTATTACACAGAATAATGCCTCTCTCAAAGATGCTTGTGTACTAACCCCTAGAACCTATGAATATATTACCTTACATAGGAAAAAGAACTTTGAAAGTAAAGATTTTTGATCTCTCCTTTCATCCAGAGGGCCTGGCTGGAAAAGATCCCTGCCTTCATCCAGAGGACCCCAGGTAAACCTGCAAGATTGCCAAAGACTTCACCCTTCATCCAGAGAACACCAGAAGGCCAGCGAGATCATGGGTGACTCCTCCCTCTATCCAGAGGGACTCAGGCAGCTGGCAAGATTGCCAGTGACACAGTAGGGCCCTGGCTGGGACAAACATGATGGGAAGGTGGGGCTAGCAGCCTGGAAATTTTGAAGCAGCAGAAACAATATGGGTCAACAGTTGATAAGTTAGAGGGACAAGCATAGTACTTGGGCACAAAGACATTAGAATAGAAGAGGGTGATAGGGATTTCTCCCTTTCATTTTTTTCCCTAAAGGGCTGGGGAGAACTCCAGCCACAGGTCACTAATCCCATCCCCCAAATTCAGAGACAAAAGCAGACTCATACCCAGCACAAATCCACCTATATAAATCATGGCTGGAGTACACATGTCTGGGATCAGGCTTGGACCTAGCACAGAACTTTTACCTTTCTCTCTCTGATTGGTTTTCCTCTTTGTATCTGACTGTGTTGATGGTTTAGTTTGGTTTATTTGTTTGTTTTTGTCTTTGTTTTTCCTATATTATTTCATCCTGTTTTGATTTACTTTCTGTATGTTAGTTAGTTTTTTCTGAATGTGTATTTATTTTTGTTTTTTTCTCTCTTATTTTTACAACTTAGATCTCCAACCTATCTTTTGGATTACTTTTACTTGTCGTCTTCCTCCTTTTTGTCTACTACCTTGCTTGATTTTATGATACTTTCATGCAAGTAAACATTGTCTCTTCTCCTTAAGTTTCACATCAGTATTCCCAGGCTTTCTCTTCCAACCCTTCCCTATTGTGTCCTACAATTACTTGGATCATCACCCATGACCATCCAGCTTTGCTCCTAGTATATTTAACTTCATTCATCTCTCCATCCTACTTCCATTCCTCTTAACATCTCCCCTACATACTATATGGTAAAATCACACCACTAAGAGGAAAATCATTGCATACAAGTTCTTGGTGTATGTTGAATTCTCTTCATAATTGTAGAATTTTCCCCTATGGTTAAAGGTATCAGGTTAATAGTTACCACAGTTTAGTCAGTAGCTAGAATGTGCTTGAGTCTAATGTTATTGCTAACTGTACTACTTTAACATGGATGTCATACCTATTATAATCAGTTTTTCCCCTTTGTATGACAGTACTCTGATTGTAAGAAGTCACAACCATCACCATGGTACAAAACCCAAGGAATGGGCAGTAAGTCAGATAGATAGAAACTTTATACGCTTTATGTATTGGAAAGGTAGGTTCTTAGGTTAGACATAAAAGACAAGAATGACTTCTATCTAGAAGACATGATGAGGAACAGACATTTCCTATGGAAGCCATGATACCAGGGATAAATCTTATATAACATAAGAAATCTACAAGCATCAACACAGAAAAAAAAAGACAAAAATGACCAGACAAAGATTTAACCTCAGTTGCCCAGCCCACACAGGAGAAGTTCATAGTCCAGAGAGATAGAAGAAATAGAAGAAATCAGAAGCCAACTACTAGAACTTTCTGAAATGATAGTAGTGGAAGTGAAAAATACAAATGGAAGAAGCTATAGGACAAATAATCTCTAGGGTGCAAAAAGAAATGGTCAAAATAAATGATATTGAAGTAGACACAGATTAAACATACAAGAGCTCAGGAAAATGAAGGAAACTATGAACGCCCAATATAAAAAACAAATAGGATAAATGAAACAGATCCAAACAGAAATCTAGGAGATTTGAAAACTCTATTTAAAGTTCACACAATGGATTGAATGAAAGCAAGATCTAGAAGATAGGACTGTGACTAGTGACCAGGAAAAGAAATGTATTAAAAACAGTAAGACATCACAAAAGTCCAACAGCTACAAGGTGGAGTATAGAAGAACAACATAAAGATTGACTAGAGTCAGAAAGCTGGATACAGCACAAAAGCCATTAAAAACCTCTTCACAGAAATAATGGCAGAATACTTCCCAAACACGGATAAAGCATTTAACATATGCATTATTGAAGCGTAGAAAACACCAAGTACCCATGACTAAAATAAATCTACATGAAGGCATATAATAAGATTCTAGAAGATCAGCAAAGAACAAAATATTAAAAACAGCTAGAGAAAAGATACAAATCACCTATAAAAGAAAGCCCATCAGAACTACAGCAGACTTCTCAGCACAAAACCTCTAATCAAGGAGAGCTTGGAGTGAGGTTTTTCAAGCCCTGAAAGTAAAGAGTCTTCAACCCAGATTGATGTATCCCACAAAACTATCCTCCAAAATTAATGGAGTAATAAGATACTTCCATAACAAAGAGCAACTGAAGAAATTCATGACCATTAATTCAGTTCTTCAGAATGCTCTGAAGCATACATTTTAAAGAGAAAATAAAGACCACAACCACAAGAACAACAATATAAAGAAGCTACCAGCCAGGACAAGCAATTAAAGAGAGGAGGAAGGGAGCCAACAACAGGAAAATGATATGAAAAGACAAGCCGATATATGCCATTATAGCCATCAATGTATACAGTCTCAAGTCACCCATTGAAAGAGACTGGCAGAATGGATCAAGAACAAGATCCAACAATATGCTACATTTAAGAAACACATTTAACCTTAAAAGAAATTAATAGATTAAAATTAAAAGGATGGAAAACAACACTCTATGTCACAGAAACTGAGACAAAAAGCAGGGATAGCTATTCTATTTGCAGATAAAGTAAATTTTAAGCCAAAACTGATCAAAAGAGACAAAGAAGGTCATGACATATTTGTTAAGGCAAACTACAAGAGAAAGAGATAACAATCATAAATATATATACAACAAATACTGGTGCACTCAACTACATAAAACAAGTATTAACAGACATGAAAAATCAAATAAGCACTAACACAGTTATATGGGACATCTTAACACCTCACATTCACAAATAGATAGATCAAATAGACACAAAGGCAACAAAAAATACCACAACTAAATCAAGCCCGTGAACAAATAGCCTGTAGACAAATAGATGTCTACAGAGTGTTTCAAGCCAAAACATCAGAAAACACATTTTTCTCAGCTGCACATGGGAGGTTCTACAAAATAACAACCTGTTAGCTCTTTAAACATGCTTTAGTAAAATTAGAGGAATTGAAATCATGCCACACACACTATCTGACCACAGTATAATGAAACTGGAAATTAATGGCAGAAGAAATCATGAAAATTATATAAATACATGAAAATTAAACAACACCTTTTTGAACAACCAATGGGACACAGAGAAAATTAAAGACAAAATTAAATAGTAGCTACAATTAAATGATAATTCCAGTTACCAGATAGTACCACATACCAGAAGTTATGGGATGCAATGAAAATAGTTCTATGAGGGAAATTTGTAACAATGAACTCTCACATCAGGAAAACAGTACAAGCTCAAATAAAAACCCTAATGTTGGACTGCACACTTCTAGAAAAAGAACAAAACCCACAAATCTCGTACAAGGGAGGAAATTATAAAGAGTAGTGCAGGAATTAATACAATTGAGACCAAGAAAACAATGCAAATAATGAGTTGAAAGATAAGTAAAATTGATAGACACTAGCCAACTTCATCCAAAAGAAGGAACAAAAAGCACAAATTCAAGCAATTAGGAATAAAATGAGGGAAATCACAACAGATCCTAAAGAAATCCAGAAGATTATCAATACCTACTTTGAAAACCATTACTCTAATAAGATGGGAACCACAGAATAAATGGAGAGATTCCTAGACACAAATTGCCAAAACTAAATCAGAAAGATATAAAAATTCTATTAACCCAATATTAGCCAATGAAATTGAATATGTAATTTTAAAACTTACCAACAAAAAATCCCAGGTATTGATGAGTTCACCGTTGAATTTTACAAAAATTTAGAGAATAACTAAGGCCACTAATGTTGAAACTATAACATATTGAAAGAGAGGCAACATTTCCAGAATCATTCCTGGAAGCAAGTATTGCCCTGACTTCAAAGCCAGAGAACCCCCCCTCCCCACACACACACACAATAGAAACTATAGGTCAGTCTCCCTAATAAACACAGATGCAAAAAATCCTGAATAAAATACTAACAAACAGAATGCAGCAAATCACCAAGATGATTATATAAAATGACCAAGTGGGACTCATCGCAGGGATGCAGAGATGGTTTAACATACTAAAACCAATAATTGTAACATATTATATTAACAGAACAGAAGATAAAAGGCACGTAATCCTCTAAATAGATGCAAAAGAAGCATTTGATAAAGTCCAACACCCATTCATGATAAAAATCCTACAGAAAATTGGAATAGATGGTATTTACCTGAACCTGATAAAAGCCATCTATGAAAAACCAACAGCTAGCATCATACTAAATGGTAAAAACTTGAAAGCTTTCACTCTAAAATCAAGAACAAGGAAAGGATATCCATTATCATCACTCCTATTCAATATAGTTCTGGAAATATTGGCCAGAAACAATTAGATAAGAGAAAGGAATAAAAGGAATTAGGATAGGAAAGGAAATACTTAAATTACTGTCATTAGCAGGTGAGATGATACTTTACAAAGAAGATCCCCCAAACTATCAAAAATCTAGATTTAATGACCAAATTCAGCAGTGTGGCTGGACACAAAGTTAACACTGAAAAAAACAATAGCATTCCTGTACACAAGCAACAAACTCACAAATAGACAGAAATTAGAGTAGCGACCCCCGTTATACTAACATCCAAAAAAGTGAAGCACTTTGGAATCAACCTACAAAAGGAAATTAAAGACTTATGCATTGATATTTATAGTACTCTGAAAAAGAGATTGAAGAAGGTATTAGAAAGTGGAAGAATATCCATTGCTCATGGATAGAAAAAACCAACACAGTGAAAATGGCTCAGATGTAATGCAATACCAACCAAAATACCATGGAAATACTTCACATAACTAGAGAAAACACTCCTAAAATTCACTGGAAACCAGAGAAGACCTAGAATAGCAAAAACAGTTCTGAACAACAAAGGCAAGTCAGGGAGCATTACAATTCCTGGCTTTAAATTAAACCATAAAGCTACTCTGATAAAATCAGCATGGTATTAGCAAAAAACCCAGAAAAACAAAACAAACAAACAAAACCAGACCTGAGGATCAGTGGGACAGAATTTAAGATGTAGATTCAACTCCAAATACACTCAGCCACCTAATCTTTTATAAAGGGCTAAACATGTTCACTGGAACAAAGATAGCCTCTTCAATAAGGGGTGCTGGAAAAATTGACTTCACACATGCTGAAGACTAAAGTCATGTCTATCACCATGTGCTAAAATAAAGTCAAAATGAAATCAAGGACCTAAATATTAAAACAGAAACAATGTACTGCAGGAAAAAATAGGTGGAAATCTTGAAGATATAGGTGTAGGCAGAGACTTCATGATGAAAACCCAGACTGCATGGGAAATACTTCAGAGAATCACTAAATAGGATCTCAACTTACTTAAAAGCTTTTGTACAATGAAAGAAATCATCAACAGAGTGAAAAGACAACCCACAGAATGGAAAAAATTACACCCAGTTGTCTCTTAGACAAAAGACTTATATCTAGAACATACAAACAATAGAAAAAAAACAGACCCCTAAAATTGAAAGACTTAATCTGAAAATGGATATCTGAGATGAATGTACACATTTAGATGAAGAAATATGAATAGCAAATAAATATATGGAAAAATTTTCAGTACCAATCGTCATGTAAGAGATGCAAACTAAGATAACACAGATTTCATCGCACTTCAAAAAATGACAATTCTCAGGAAACCAGCCAATAACAGCTGGCAGAGCTGTGTGTGGGGGGGAGTAACCTCCACTGTTGGTGGGAATGTAGACTGGAGCAAGCATTGTGGAAATATATGGAGATCTGTAATAAACTAGGATTAAAGTTCTCATTTGACCCAGTTATTTACCTTTCTGGATATCTTTCTAGGATAATTAAAAACATCATACTATCATGTTTATAGCAGCAGAGTTTGTAATAGCTAAATCTTGAAAACAACTCAAATGGCCATCAACCTCAAAATGGATAAAGATGTATTTTTTGTATAATGGATTACTATTAAACCATCAAGAAAGGTGAACTTGAAGCTTTTATAGATAAATGGATGTTAACTTGAGATCATACTCTTAAGTGAAATAAACAAGACCCACATGGGCAAACCTCATACAGTCTCATTAGTATATGAAGCTAAATGAGTAAAAGGATTCAAAATGTACAATAGATATTATGAATTGGGAAGAATATATTCAAAAGAAAAGAGAAACTGTGTTAGGCAAAAGGAGAAAGGAAAGGAAAAGGAAAAAAATATTTATATATATAAGCAAAATAAATAAGATCATTATACTGATAGTTTCTCTTAGTCTATTTAAAAGAATTTTGTGCTAATATTGTTTGGACAATGTCTCATTCCTATATTTTGTTCCCTGAGTAGCTACTTTGACAATAACAATATACAAAGTATTAATTATTATTACTCTCCTATCTTTTGAAAGTCTGGTTTTTTCTTTCTCTTTAAAATAAGATTTTTGAGATGGGGAAAGATCTTGCATGATTTGTGTGGGGCAATGTAATTATAAGAGGCTTTATAACAGAGAGAGAAGGGTCAGGGAGAGAACTTTGAAAATTTTATATTATTGCTTTAAAGAGGAGAAAAGGTCAAGTTTCAAGGAATATTGGAAAAAGCAAGAAAATAGATTACTCCCTGCAGCCTTCAAAAAAATATGAAATTCTGCCAAAATCTTGATTTTGGCTCAGTGAAATGCATTACAAACATCTGACCTCTATGACTATAAAATAACTAATTTGTGTTAAACCATTAAGTTTGTAGTAATTTATTACAGTAGCAATAGCAAAATGATGCATATACCTAAGTACAATTTGCTCATCCCATTTCTAGTTATCTACCCTAGAGAAAGAGTATACATGAACATTTATGTACAACTATTCTTAAGTCTCTCTAATTTGTAAGAGTTCTTTTCTCTTTTAGATTTCAGCCATTTAGGGCTGGAGATTTAGCTCAGTGGCATAAGTACCTGCCTTGCAAGCAGGTGGTTGTGAGTTTGATCCCCGGTACCGATAAGAAAAAAAAAAAAAGATTTCAGCCATTTAGACAAATATCTATTGAATGCTTACTACATCGTGGTCCTATTCTTAGAGATGTATTGTAAATACTATTTATCTTTTTTATGAGCTATGTACTTACATGTCCTGGAGTTCTCTTGCTAGCTCTATTCCTCCACATAGTCTTCATTTGTGTGTTGTTATGGTTTGTGTTTGGATGGCCCGCCACATCTTATACAGTCATACAGGCAGCTGAATCTAACATTTGTAATTGATTCGCTGTCTAGTGTGGAGATTGGTGGTGTGAGCAATGCACTCCTCCAGGGGCAAGGAGCCAGTATACAATATAAGAGAGGGAAGGAGCCATGCTTTTTCCTTTGTATCCTGTTTGCTCTTGCCTCTTTCATGAATGGCTGTCCTTCAGCCACACCACCCTGCCTTGGAGTCAGCTAAGTATGGATGGAAATCTCAAAAAAACCTGTAAGCTAAATAAACCTTTTATTCTCTAATTTTGGGCATCACATATTTTGTCTCAGCAATGAGAGGAAGGTAACCAAGACATATGTGAAGTCTCCTAAGAGACTGGGACACCAAGAACTGTTTTCAGAGCCCAGTATGTAGCAGGTCATCCATGTTTTGTCTTTCTAGGACCCTTCAACTTCTTTGGGCAAACACTCCAGTTTTAATGCGGAATATCATTTTCTTTAACTTTTAGATCTTGTGGTTTCCTTGTGGCTGTGTCTGACATCACTCCATGGCAACAGGAAGCCACATATTCTGGCCAGAGGGGGCAGTTCAGAAATGGGCACTTGTTCTGAGTTGAATAATAGTAGCAATCCTGGAGCAGTCCAATCACTTATCAACAAGTTTCTGGATAGACACAAAATCAAAATAAAGGGAAGTAGGTTACTGTGATCGTTAACTGACTAAAGTATGAATGAACTAGAAGATTCATAAAGTTCTAGGTACATGGGTGAATGATTAAGGTGTAGGTAAGTAAATAGAAGAGGGAAGACCAACCCAGGGAAGTGGGTGGTCTCAACTAATAGACTTGTAGCCTGGATAGAATAAAAAAGAGAAAGAAGAAGGAAGTAATTCCATTTTTGGAAGAGCACCAGTCTTTATTCACTTTATGCCTTTGTGTCTTCAACATTCCAACCTAGGCTCTTCAGTCTTCTAATGCAGACTCACATTGATGACTCTGCAGTGAGGTTCCAGGCCTTTCACCTTTGTAAGCTGTGGATCCTCTACAGCATGCAGATGGCCATTTTGGATTCTACTTCTGAACTTACAGGTGACCATCTCCCACCTCCAATGCTGTGGCCGACTTAATAAATCCCTTTGTATGATTGTACACATACTTTTTTAATTGATTCTATTCCTCTTAGATGACCCTAATCAGTTACATTCAAGGATATTCACTCATCCTGGGGGAACAAATTGGTGCATATCTAATTTTGTTACAGATGCAATGTTTCTCATTTGAGAAGAGTGTTAGAGACACTTGGGGAAAAACTGACAATGCTGACAGCTTTGATTCAATTGTTTGGCTGGCACATAGAGTTACACCAACCTCAACATATTGGCTGATTAGGCAACTGGCAATGGATTGAGACTGGCTTTAAGTTCTCTAAAGATCCCTTCTTCAGTCATTCAAAATCTCTGAATCTGATCCTAATTTGTCTATCTAAATTCTACTCCCACTGTGTACTTCCGTACTTCCTTACATGAAATACTTCTCTTAGCCTTACCAAATCTGGAACAAACTTCAGACTTCTGTTTAGATTTTCCTTCTTCATGAAGAGTTTCCTGGTTTCTTTTATGTTTTAGGAAAGTTGCTGTTAAAATGAAAATCACAGCAAATCCTTATTTCTTACTTTTCCTCATATGCTACATTGGTGTTTTTAACATTTCAGGAACTAAGAGGTCAGATACCTCTGTTTTATGTAGAGAGAGCTTGACAGTCATTTGGTAAATATTTATCATGTACTGGAGACTTAGGGATGATAATATTCTTGACTTCATGAAGGTTGCAATATAGTGGGTTAGAAAATATGGTAAGCAAGCAGATAAATAAGATTAATTCATGTAATGTTGAAAATAAAAGATGATAATATAAAATGTGCATTTGGATGAAGAGACACACTAACGTAACAGCCAAGGATGTTTCTGTAAGAAGATATTTGAATGGAAAATTAACTAATGGATGATTGACTTCTCTTCCTCTTAGTGATTAGTGGTAAGTGGATTGAATAGCAGAATGCCTACCTTCTTTCTTTCCTATGCTTTTTGCCACATTCATTTCTGAAGTTTCAAAACCTAAGGTGATTCAAAGATGATCTAAAGGTGCTGGTCACAGTGAAAAGAGGGCTCCCAGTCATCCCTGTACCCTGGTATTTGTGTTGTGTATGGTTTCTACCCACTTAATGTGACTGGAATTATAAGCTTACTTCTAAGAAACATATGGTAGAATGAATGTCCTTTCAAAGTTGAGGTTATAAAGTGACTATTGCTTCTAGCTTCGGGGTCTTTTTTCACTTCTCATTTTCATTACTCCATTACTTCCATCTCATAACACCAACTTTTGCATAAAGACTCAATTACACAGGTCTGCTGAGGTCTACCTGAGTGACTGAATGTAGATCTCTTCAAGATGAGTCTTCAGGTGAAATAGCACCTCTGACTGACAATCGCAACTGTGACCCACAGGCTCACAGCCAAGCTGCTCCTAGGTTCCTGATCAAGAGAGACCATAACATAATAAATGTTTCAAACCATCACATTTTGGGACAATATGTTACACAGCAGTGACTACTACCCAGTATCAAACTGGTATGCTGATTTGCAGGTCAGTATGAGCTTGCTTCTTCCCGTTGAAGGATGGGTGGGGCAGATACTGTATTCTGCACATGTTCTTCATTAGACTCCAAAGTCATCCCAAGGAACTCTTATCATAACCTTTCAAGTATTTTCACATTGGATCACAATTCTCTATTTAGTGAATCATCTCGATTACCAGAATGTTAAGATTCACAAGGAAACCTGGAATTTTCTTACTTGAAGCACTTAGTGCATTATTGTAACTAACAGGCATGCTGAATGTGCTTGCCTGGCACATAATAAGTACTGTGCATTCACTAACTTCCTCTATTTTTTTAACCACCTTATGAGCAAAGAATTCTTCGATCACTATCTTGCAGGTGAAAACTAAGATGGAAAAGAATAAAATATGTTGTCCAAAGGCATGTCACATGTAAGTGAAGGAAGCATGTCTTGAATCCATACAGCCTGGCTCCAGGGTCCTTAATAAATATTTGTGTTTAAGTAAATGAGGAATTATACTGATGTGTCATTCTTCAGTATTGACCTGGGAGCCGGATATCTCTCTGTGTTACTTATCAGTGGTGTTTTGTAACTCCTTGAGTGATATTTGTTCCCAATATTTTTCAGTCTATATTTGTTGGGTCATTTGTATATTTTCTAGGACATTGCTGTGGGATTTAGGCTCTTGACTAAATACTCTTATGTTTTTGGTGTTGTGGATAGATTTCCTGCATTTTGTTGTGCTAACTCCTGGTCACCATTATAAAAATAATATTATAAATTCCATGTTCTGATTCTAATTGTTCTCTGTACAACCCCTAACTATAACAGCCCTATTCCCTTTTCCATTTCTTTATTCTCCTTTAGGCCTTTACAGAAGCTGTTCTTTCCTTTATGCTTTGAGGTCTTTTATATTTTAAGATATTCTCTTCTCCATATGTGAGTTGCAAGCAATCATCCCAGAGGTAAAAGTTTTGAACAATTTTGAGTCAGTAGATCATGTAACAATAAAGTTCTTCTGAAACAAGCCAAAGGTCCCATAACAAAATATTCGAGCTCATCACTTAATTTGAGAATCTCAGAGGGACTCTTAGATTTCGCTTGCCACAAACAGACATTTCAAACACAGACCCTCATCATTTTGTCTAGATGATGAGGCCCAGACTTGTTTGGAATAGAAAATGCTGCTTCATTGCATTTCTGTGTGAAAGTACCTGGAAAGGATGACTACATTTCTCTTAAAAAGTGTCACCATTTTTTTCCAGTGGCTTAAGTTGTAATGTAAAATACAGGCATGGAACAAAACTCCCAATAAAAAAAATTAGACTTACTCTCCATAATGTCATCCAGGCCTGATGTAGCCTTGATGAATTCAGCACTTTTAAAGGGTATGTCAACACAATAAATTTTATGACCTCCATAAAACTTGTGAGTGAGTTCAGTGAGAAATTCCAAGGTCTGGGAAAGCAATTAACGCTTGAAATATATATTGAGTTGTTTACTGCGACATTTTATGTGACCACAGAGATATACCCTGGATGTCACAGGGGAAGAATTTCTCTAGGAAATGCGACATTTGCTTTTCAAATCACATTGACAAGTTAGATTTCTCCTTGAATACACATGAATGTAGAAGCGGCTACCAATAATAATGAATTAAATTCTCTAACCATGTTGTTGATGCAATTCCCTTTGTTTTCCATTCCAACTGGCAATAACCTCCTGTGGGTATTTGTTGTCAATATCTTAGCTTAATTTCACTGAACCATTTGTATCACTGTACTTTATAGTTTTAGACAGGTGGAAGATGTTTCATTAATTGATTTGACTTGAATTCAAGCCCCCACACCCACCTCTTAGTCAATGTATGACCCTATACTACTATTTCTGAACTTTATTTTCTATTGTGAGAATTAAATTTAATAGCAGGCTATAAAATACTTTATTAACTATAGCACAATTTACAATTTAAGAAGTCACTGTTACTTCTTTAAATGGCATTAAGAAGCTCTTTCTGCATATGGTGCCAAGGAACCAAAAGAACAGATTTGAAAAGGTCAACTACTGTGTATTTTCTTAGTCACTTGTTATGTATTAGTCAGTGATTGTCATATCAAGACTACATGAAAATTTTAGCATTTCCTTGGTTTATCACATTTATTATTTATTTTTTGGTCATGTAGCTGAGGGTTGGCTAGGTCAGCTCTGCTCCAGGCTATACTTTTGTGTCTACTCTGTCTGTCGTATCTGGCACATGTCTCTTCATAGAGATGACATTGGTGCAGAATGAGTGTCAGAAGCACAGGAAGCATCTTATCTTATATATATATTATCTTATATATCTTATATATTATATATATCTTATCTTATCGCATATGGTCACATTTGCTCTCATTCCATTGGCTAAATCCAGTCACATGGCCAAAACTGACATGCGTGGGCCTGGGAAGTGTATTGTATTGACAATCACCAAAGGAGGAAGATAAAAACAAGGAAGATTTTGGGGAAAATAGTACTGTTTACCATACAATATTTATATGAGTACGAAGAGGCAAGGGATCTAAGACTATTATAGAAACAAAAGTACCAAAGACACATTTGACTTTATCTCTCTTATAATCAAATCTTGAGTAATTTTACTTGACTTTCTATTTTACTTGCAAATAAGAATCTAGTCCTTTCAGTCCCTTGTATTTGACAAAAATCATAGATTATAATTTTTCTGGTAACTCATTTTTCCTTTTAGAGAGTCATGTACTTATTATTCAAGGTGTCCAGAAATCCTTTGGCTGACCATGAAATGTCTTTTTTATTGACTTGTCTTTAAAATGTCAATGACCATTCAAGGTAATAAAACAGTTCAATATTACTTATCTTCAAACTGAGTGATACTATGGTGTGAAGTTGACCAGGCGTTAGGAAGAAACCTGAGGTTCCTCTCCTAGCTCTGCCAGCAGATGTTATTGGGTCAGGGATAATCAGGTCAGGGTTGTCTCAGGATCATGAGAGATTTCTGGGGTTAATTTATGATGACAAAACCAGTGAAGCTTGGGGGCAAAACATTTAATGATGCTAACTATTCTCTCTAATCTCTATGTGCTGAAGTCATTGTCTAAGTACCCATTCCTTTCCACCTGCAGTCTAGTCATTCGGCTTAAAAGTTGGCAGATGTGACTTGCCCTAGGGTGAAGAACAATTCAAGGAAGATGTGTTAAATGTTGTGCCTTAAAAAATCTAAAACAATTATGCATGGATTTTTAAAGTTCATATAACAATTACATTGCTTTTTTACTCATTAAATATTTGTCTTTCTCATTATTGATCTAGTAATTGTACTTGTAAGGAAATAATCAGAGATGAAGAAAGACATTTACATACAAAAATGTTCTTATGGCATTTTTAAAAAAATTAAAATGAAAAATTGGACAGACCTTAAATGTCCAATAATAAGGGCTTGATTGGGTAAATTATTGTAAATCTCTTTAGTGAATTATAATGCAGATGTTAAGATATTGTTTAAAACAATTTTAATGATTTGAAAAAGTCCTCATGGTAGGGGTTATATGAAGCATGTAAAATAAGAAGACTGAACTATTTTGTAATTACTGGTTCCTTGAAAATGCAGCAAGGTCGTAATGGAATTCAGAAAAATGTGGTTATCTCAGGATTGTGAGAATGTAATTGTTTTGTATCTCCTTTTTCACATTTTTCTATGTGTTCTGTTCTTAACAATAAATACTATTATATTTTATTTATTTCCCACTTTGGCAAAGTAATACATAATTAGCAATTTTTAAATCTTAAAATGCCTACAGTGAAATAGAGCAGCCCCTGTTCTTACCATTTCCATCTACCAGGTCTAGCTCCCTAGAAATAACTTCATATTTATTTTAGCTATTTTAGGGGGGAAGAATTTCCTTCCATATGTCTATATCATATGCTTATATTCTTGTTATCAAAATTAGGAGTTTTAGAAATTGCCTATGGGCTTTTAGTTATATAATAGCTAAAGGTTTAATTCTTTTTAATAAACTTTCCCCAACTTCTCTTTCTACATTTTACTGTCTCAATGTAGAATGCCTCAATTTAATTATGTTAAAATTTTCAGTTGTATTAATAATAATGCTCACATTTTATGCCTATAAATATTGTTCATAGCAGAATTGTGTTTAGTTCTCATCTCTCTATATATATTTCTGAGTTTCCCAACTTCTTTGTCAAATTCCAGTCAACAGCTTTCCAAATATGCAAATATAGTTGCAAGTATTTTATAGGTTTCATCTTTTTGTTTAAATGATGTCTCTTTTACCACTCTTAGTGGGTGGCACACTCTCCAAGAATGTAGCTCAATATTGTCCTGGGACTTAACTTCTTTGATCTACCATATTGGATTTCTCAGATCCTGTTCATTCCCCTTTCTTTATTTATTTCTTCTTTTTTCTTTTGTGATATCCATCTATCCATCCAGTAGTTTTCCAAGAAAAGGTGAATGAAAATGAAATATCTCAGGTCTTTGTATGTATAAAATATCTTTATTGTAGGTTTCCATTTGATGGATGGTTTGAGTGAGTATAGAGTTGTCCTCAAGAAATTTCAAGAATGTCACATCTCCTAATACATCTGTTTCTGTTCAGCAGTATGAGCTGTGGGTTCTGACTCACCCCCATCCAGATGGAATGGGATAGAAATGGACAGAAGGAACTTGGACATATCATTAAGATAGAAGGAAGAAAAGGAAGAGATATGGAGGAAACATAAAGAAGGGAATCACACAGGTCAAATTTCAAATGATAGTTAAAGCTAAAAAAATTCCCTAGCTAAGAATACTGTGAACTTGACAAGAACTGGGGCTCAGAGAAAACAGTTCGGGCATGCTCAGTTTCTGAACACTAGGTTCAGTGCTTAGGATATTAGAGAAGCATAGATTACAGAGAGCAAGACAACTGAGACGATATCTGATCTGCAGAGGGGCTCTGGGTTCAGGTGTGTGTTTCTTCCTGGATGCAGGCATATATCATGTAGTCTGCTCCCTGAGGAAGTCCAAAGCCTTTGATAGGAATACTGCCCTTGTGATCCAGACAGACAAGCTGAACATGTGGAACCCAAACATAGGCTTGGAACTTGGTCTTGATATTACAGAATCCATCTTTATTCCTCACTTTTCAGCAACCTCTCCTTAAATTCTAGTTGGAGAAAACAAAGAAAAACACTAGGTTAAGTCTAAGCCTCATTGCAGGTTCCACTGCCATCTGTGCCTGTGGGGAGCAGTCAGCTCTTGATGATCACCAAGTGTGCAGATGGGTGCCTTCAGAGCCTGTCCACTGACCTGATTATGTGATGTATAGAAGAGATTAAGAAACAGATGTGGGTCTGTGGTCACAGGTGTTTTTCATACTAAACGTGAGTTTGGTGAGCAAACAAGTTTTAAACCATCCAGCTGCTCCTTACTGTCTTCAAAACAACCTACACAGAATGAAGGGGATCCAGGCTCCCCGCTTTAAACACTGACACTTCTTCCAAGTTAGTTTCCTCACGAACTTGAACAAAGAATCAATGGGAAAAGAAAATGATTCAAGAGCACTGTTGAGTGGCAGGCAATTTTCCAAAGTGTTTTACCATCTTGCAAGAGTGGCTACACCTGCCTTGACTTGGTAGTTGTCTGCAGTGAGGATCTCCAGCTCAGGAGCTCAGCGCTTCTGTCTTTTGGGGGTTTGATTTGCTGTCATACCCACAGTGTTGCTAAGGTCATTGTCATCCTTGAGAAGTGGTGAGATGGGCATGATACTTAAGGCACATTTACAAATAAACTAACATCCCAAGAAGACTATTATTCTAATTATTATCATTTTGGTACTCAACTTCAAACTTTGTAAATTAAAAGTGTTTTAGTGCTAGGTTTGAACCCAGGGCTTCCCACCCAAATACATCCCCAGCCCTTCTTACTTTGAGATGGCATTTTGCTAAGGCAATAAGTTTGCTCAGACTGGGTTCCAATTTATCATCCTTCTGCCTCAGTCTCCTACAGTGTTAAATTACAGATGTGTACTACCAAACCCTGTCATTACCCTGGTTTTAAGACAGTTCCAGCTACCAGCACACAGTGAAGAAACTGAACATTTTTTTTCAGTGAAGAAACTGAAGTTCAGTTGGGACAAAGTATTGTAAGGTCACATATTTCAATTATGAGTACCTTTAAGTTAAAACCTAGAGATCACCAGGAGTTCCTGAGATGGTTTCCATTCTTGGCAAGGGCTCATTGCTCAATGCACATAGAAGCCAAATAACTGGACTTTGCAAAAAGAGAGTTTTACTGTGTGGTCAACCCACAGCAGGGAGTTGTAAGCTCACGTCTGCCTCCCCAGTCAGTTGGTAGACAGGGAATTTATAGGATAGGAGAAGGAAGAAGTTGCCTTGATTGGATTAGTTTTAGAGGCTGTGTGTGCATGGATGTGTAGTTATCATGTTCTGTGTGGGAGTTTGTAATGTCAGAATTGACTGGGCAAGCTGACTCTTCTTTACATGTACATTCTTCATTTTTAAAGATTATCTTTGAGAAAAACTGGCTACAGAGGCTCCCTGAGATAGTCAACTTAGAATTCAACATAATACAGAGTGGGGAAGCCCCGAACAGAGGGAGATGAATTCTCTTGTCCGAAGGAGAAGTTAAGGTGAGAAGAACCCACCAAACATACAGTCCTGGTGCTATTATTAGAACAGCTAAACGTTCAGTATTCCTGCTGCAGCAGGCAACTTGCCTACCATCCAAGGTCCTGCTGTGACTTGCTGAGGTCCCACCACAACTTGCCCAGCTGTCCGAGGTCCGGCCACTTTGACTCACCGGAGGTGCAGTTACACTGAGTTTGGGGGTCAGTGAGCTGAACAGAGAGCTCAGTTGGCAGGGTGCCTGCACAACCTGAGATGAGTGATGGGAGTGGAGCATTTCCACAGAAAGGGAGGCTCCAGCAGATGACATTCTGGGACTAGGCAGGACTGGCAAGTACAAGAGGCAGCAGTGACTTCAGTCAGTTGTTTGATTCCCAAACGGGATTGGTGGAGTGAGCTAGGCTTGGGTAATGCAACCTGGCTGAGACCCAATAGGTTATCCGAAATTAAGTCCCTACAGTGGTGGTGCACACTAACCACACTAACCTAGTGAAGCCTCAGAAGTTTGACTGACCGGGAGGGGAGGCGGTGCAAAGTAATATAGTGGAGGCCACAGCAGCTTGACTGATCTGGAGGGTAGGGGCCTATATACACTGTCCCTGTCTGCAACTCACTAGCACACAACAGTGTGAAGGGCCATCTAGCCAGCATGCTTCAGAAGAATTGTAACCAACAAAGAAAGAAACTGGGGCCTCCTGGAAGAAGCAAAAAAGATGGGAAGAGGAAGCAACAACAAAAAGTCCCCAAGTCCCAACCCTGAGAACATTGAGCCACCACAGGTAAATAAAAGGAGAATGAGAACATCAAACATGCAGTATCAGACACAGCACCAGTGTACATCAAGAGATATATTTGGGACTTGATAGATGAGTTTAAAAGTGAAATATTTATCCAAGTAAAGCAAGATATAAGAAGATTAATAAAAGAGATACTAAGCACCCCTCAAGCAGAAACAGATGGAAGAAGGGAGGAACTCAAACAAAGGGAGGAGAGACCTATTTGATGAAGAATATAAAAAAATAGAATACATGAAGCAGATTCAAAGAGATCACCAGGAAATTAAAAACTCTATGTGAAGATGGCAAAACAGCTTGAAAGAAACTAAGGATAGATTATCCAAACTGGAGGACATCTTTGCAATGTGGAATTATGAAGGGAAAACTTTTAAAAAATAACAAGGAAATAAGCAGTAACAATGCAAAGGCTAGAAGACAAAAAGAGGATCTATAACTTGAGAATAAAGAATGTGAATGAAGAAGCAGGGGTACTAACAAAGGAACTACAAAGGTTATTCACAGAAATAATTAAGGAATATTTCCCAAACATAGGAAGAGGAAATGATATTCTGATATATGAAGCATACAGAACTCCAGCCATCTACAACCAAAACAACTACACTCAGGCATATAATAATCAAGATCCCAGAAATTCAATATAAGAACAGATTATTAAAAGCTGTTAGAGATAAGAAATAGATCACCTATAAAGGAAGGCCCATCAGAATAATGGCAGACTTCTCGACACAAAGCATCAAGTCAAGAAGAGTGTGGAGTGAAATATTACAAGCCCTGAAAGAAAATAGCCTCCATCCCAGATTGATATACCCTGATAAACTATCTCTAGAAATTAATGGAGAAACAAGATGCTTCCAAGACAAAGAGGAACTTGGGAAATTGGCAACCACCAATCCAACTCTACAGAGAATACTGCAGGGCATTCTAGAGAGAGAGAAAAGTACTATCATTCCAGGATCAGTGGCAGAGAGGCCTCGATGAATGGAGCAGAAAATAGAATGAAGAAAATAAGCAGACAACTGATGGCAAAAAGAAAGCATAACATAAATGAGGAGAGAAGATTTTATTAAAAACTGATATGATTGATAGTATCAAGTCTGAAAGTATACACAACTACACTGAAGATGACAAGACTCTACGATACACATGCTCGTTTGATAACTGCCAGTTTTTGAAGTTCTATACTATATACAAAGTTGTGTTTTTATTAATACTGTTATGTACTGTTATATTCAATTATACTATGTCTGATGATATAGCCAGGTCTGTTGGAGATAACAAGAGACAACACAGGAACCATGGTAGAACTCTTTGTACAATGGTCTTATATGTTTATTTCATTTTATGTGTTTATAGGAATATGTTTTGTTTTGCCTTGCTTTGTTTTGTTTCTCCCTCTAATATAGAAATGATAGTAATACATGTTAAGACTCATGCATGTGTATAAATCTATAAAAAGTTTATGAGAACTGATCCTATGACACATGATGAAATGAACGGATACTTTAAAGAAAAAGAGACACTAAAATACCCAATGCTGATCCTGGAGTGTCATAATGTGAAACCCAGCAATAATATTATTTTTTTATCAGGGTGATATTAGCCTGCTTGAGTTTATTCAATCTAAACATAATTGAAGATATGGATAACTGCATGTATGTTTAAGTGTATAGGACCGATAACCATATTTCTAAGTTTTGTTGGATAGTTGAACAGAACTGGTTGCAATCTCACTGTTTGAATTCTGAATTTATATGCTCCACTTTAGTATCTTGAATAATTATTTGTAAGAAGACAATCTGTAATCCTCAACTAGTGATTTCTCACTTTTTATTTTTTCTTTGAAATTATGTATTATTTCTACCCATTTTCTGTTTTGTTTAGTCTTTCTTTAAATTAAATTTTTAAAAAAGACACTACAGTACCCAGTGCTGATCACAGAGTGTCATGATGTGGAATTCAGTAATACTGTTATTCTTTGTTCAGAATGATTTTAACCTGCTTTAGTTTGCTTAATCTAAACATAAATGAAGATATGGATAACTACATGTATGTTTAAGTGTATAGGATTGACAACCATGTTACTAAGTTTTTGTTGGACAGTTGAACAGAACTTTTTGCAGTCTTGCTGTTTGAATTCCCACTTTACATGTTCCTTTTTTGTAACTTGAACAACTATTTGTAAAATGACAATATGTAAACATCAACTAGTGTTTTCTTACTGTTTATTTTTTTCTTTGAAACTATGTATTATTTCTACCTATTTTCTGTTTTGCTTAGTCTTTCTTTAAGTAAAATTTTAAAAAAAGTTTATCTTTGAACAGATTCTTACAGCTTTTCCTGAACAATAACTTAAGCACTTTTCTATGCAGACAGAATTTTTGTTCAAGTATATCCTGGCCTCAGCCAGTGTCAGTACCAGAGGATGGAAATTGTTGTGTGAAAGTATCAAGGTAGAAAAAGCTTTGTTGTTAGTACCATCACCATTGCTAAAGCTGCTACTGTTTTACGACTGTTACTGTGCTGCTGGTGGTATTATTACTTTGATCACTACCATTGATACTACCAGTAGTGCTACAATGACCAATAACTGCCTTTAGATTTTTGGTTCCTTCTAGATGCATATAGCTTTGTGTGTATGAAGTCACTGAACATCAAAAAGCACCAATGTGGGAATTATTAGGTCTGATTTTTCAAATGAAGCTTTTTGAGGATTAAAGAGATCCAGATAACATATCCCAAATCACCCAGCATGAGTGGCCTAAAGGGGGTATGTAGTCACATATGTTTGACTCTTTCTTCACCAGGAGGCTCTACAAAAAGTAAAGAAAACTCATTTTACCCCAGAAAGAAGGGCTATCATTAAGAAATCAATAACAAATGCTGACAGGGCTGTGAGAAAAAGGAACATTTCTTCACTGTTGGTGGGATTGCAGACTGGTGCAACCACTGTGCAAATCAGAATGACTATTCTTCAAAAAGCAAAGATTAGAGGTTCTAGTCAACCCAACTATTCCCTTTCTAGGTATTTTCTCAGAAGGAATAAAAGCATCATATCACCGTGATATGTATGCACTCATATTTATAGCAGGATAATTTGTAATATCTAGATCTTGGAAACAATCCAATGGTCATCCACTGAGGAATGGATAAAAAAGATATTTTTATACAATGGGATACTACTCAGTCATAAAGAAGGATAAACTTGAAGCTTTTATAGGTAAGTGGATACAACTTGAGACCATAGCCAGAAATGAAATAAATCAAACCCACAAATGTAAACATCTTAGTGTCTCCCTAATGTGAACAATTGAAATGATACATAAGGCTTAAAACATACAATAGGTATTGTGAAATAGGAAGAAATGTTCAAAAGGAAAACTTATCTACAATGAGGGGAAGGGGACAGGGCTGAAGGGAAAAGGGAAAAAATGCAAGTCAGTTATACTATTAGTGTCTCCTTAGCCCATTGAAAAAGAAAGTTTTTGCTAATATGTATTAGAGAAATTTCAATGCCCATATCTTATACCCTGAATAACTACTTTAAGAATAACAGTATGCAATATATTAACTATCATTATTCTCCTATTATTCTGTTATAAAATTTTGTTTTACCTTTTTTCCATAAAATAAAAAATAATGAAAAAAAGAAAACTCAAAACCATAACTAAAGATTGATTTGCCTGGCGGTGGTAGTTCCCACATGAGGAGACAAAGGGGTGTAAAATGAAACAAGAAGAGCTTAGTGATAAGAACACAGGTACCAGTAACTGAGCCTTCCAAGCTCCATAGCCAGATTTCTGTCTGTCTGTCTGTCTGTCTGTCTCTCTCCCTATCTCTATTCTTCCCTCCATCTTTTCTCTCCTTTCTCTGATATACATACAGGATATTTTTGAGCACACAATTTAATTTATCTGACCTATTTTATTTTAAAAAGGAAATAAGTTAATGCCCTTGATTTTGAAGAAGATCAACACATCTCTGTTTATCTTTGTGTTCAGCATTCTGCTTCTGAATTGCAACCTTAAATTGACAGTGTTTCCTGGTCACAGACTTGGGTAATAGAAACCTCTGGGCTTCCATGTGCTTTTCATCTTTCCCTTCCTATCCTGGTCTCAGAATTCATAAACAACTTATTTACTGCCAAGTAGAGCCTATAAGAGGGCTGCTTGTTAATGATTCAGTTTGATAAATGAAATGACTGAGTGCCTGATAATAACAGCTAATATGTTGTGCACTCATACAATAAACTAGGCTTTTTCCATTCATAATTCTGTTCTATCCTCACAAGAGCTCTAGGAGATGGTACCATCTTCTTGCTTTTGGAGAGATTAGACACTGGGATCTCAGATTAAGGAGCATATACAAAGTTACTATTTAAATAGCAGAATTAAGTCTTCACTACATTGTGTAAGAGAATAATGATAATTCATGAAAAAAAGTTTTGTGTGGCATAAGAGAGAATATAGATAAATGAGATTCAAGTCCTTGCTTCAAAGATGGTCAAAACCTGGCCAAAGACTGGGGATCAAATAAATAAAAGCTTGAGGAAACAAGGGAATGCTAGGGGCTGGGGAGGAGTAGGAAAAGGGGCTGACACTGGGTTGACCAGGAGACTGATGTGCTCTAAGTCCCAGTTCATGCAGTGAACATGGTACTGGATTTTATACTGGGGGCTCACACTGCAGGGTAGTGGGGCCACTGACTATGCAAGTCTGCTGCTATAAACAAGAATTTTGAACAGGCCAGGTCCAAAGTTTTCCCTGGAAGCATATTTCCTCAATATGAATGAAGTATACCCTGAACATGAAGAAGAAAGAAATCCAGGAAAGCTCAAAGGGATCTGGTCTCAGCCCAGGGAAGAGATAACTTTTGGGAAGGAGAAAGTGTTAGTCTTTCTGTCACTATACCAAAATATGCAAGGCAATTAATTTGTAAAGGTAAAAAGCTTATTTTGGATCATAGTTCTGGAGCTTTTAGTGCAAGATGAAGTGACCCCATTTGCTTTCAGTCTCTGATGAAGGCAGCATATCATGGCAGAAGCAGGTGGTAGAGCAAATGGTTACACCATGCGCCAGGAGGAAGAAAGGAAGAGAAAAAGACTAGAATCCTCCCGTTCCCTTTGAGGGTCCTTCCTAATGACCTAACTTCCTTCCAGCAGGCCTCATTTTCTAAAGATTCCACCATCTCCCAATATAGTGTGCCAGGCTGAGACCAAACCTTCACTATGTGGGCTTTTGCAGGATATTCAAAATTCAAACAATAGGTGAAACACTGAGAAAAGTCACTGAATCATTTGAACTTACACCTGCACTGTGTTTACTTTTGAGGTTTTAATTAGAGCTAAGTAAGTCAAGACAGCACATTGTGCGGCAGAAGAAGCAGAAAGAATAGCTGTATCTGTTGCTGCCCCTGGGTAGGGGAGATAGGAGTGAACAGTAGTCTTATTGCTTGCTCTCTCCATATACCTGCCCGGCCTCTATTATCTTCTCTGTGGTCCCTTCTTTATTGATCTTTGAGAGAATGTGCTGCCAGTCAGATTCATTGTCACAGGAGATGTTTACTAGTGGTAGGAATATTGAAAGCTCAGATTTAACACCTGTAGTCTTTCTTCCAGTCTCTCTGGTTTCTTTTCTACATCATGTGATCAGGTTCAAAACTAAGTGTTTTTTTGCAGTCTGGCCACAAAAGGCCTGATTGTGAATACTGTTGGGTTTGAGGGCTGGAATCAGGCATGAGTGAAGGTGGGACCTTCAGCTGTATGTCTTGAGGTCTGCCCTGGTCTTGTCAGAACCCTGCATGATCACCTTCAGACTAAGCCACAGGCAACATGGTGCTTTCATACTTGTGTGCAGACCCTGTGTATCCAGCCTCTCTACAGACATCCTGAGGTCAACCAAGATTACTGTTTACAGCCCATTAAAATCTCACCTTGAGTGTTCGCCTTAAGCATTCTCTTACCTCACTAACCTTCTTATTGTTCCCTGTTCTCTTTCCTCTGTGCCCAAACCCCATATATCCTTCAAGATTCAGCTCATCTGTTCTTTTTCTGATTCATTCTAAGGGGAAAGCTAAAAAGTTTCTTCTTCTTGCTTATAAGTTTTAAAGGTATTTTTTGGTAGCTTTTTGAATTATTATCATCTTCTAGTCTGTGAGCTACTTGAAAATATACTTTGTGTTTCTGATTCATCTACATGTTTCCAGAGCTTGGTGAACTGCCTGATATTAATTGCTCAGTTAAACATAAGAGATATCCATCGGTCCTGAAATAAGGGTATCTGTTCACAGGATCCTTCCTTTGGTACCCATCTTCTCTGTCTCTGTCTCTCTCATTGACTCACACACATGCGTACCATCATCCTCCCTTGAAGAGACTTTTTTATGTATAAATTAAGTGTAACATGATGATGCACACAAAAAACTGGCATGTCTGAGTAACAGTGGAGTGGAAACAGATGCAGGACACTCAAGCGGCCTATTCTGGGAATCTTGTGCCTCTCTTGTCTTGTTGTAGGTATTGTAATTATACCTTGTTCTGATTAAGCCTGACTAAAACCTTTGTTCTTTCTTTAAATTTTATTTAAGGAGAAAAAGAAAAAAACAGAAAAAGAGTATAAGTTATACAGAATTTCAAAAAAATAAACAGCAGGAAATCACTAGTTAATAGATTACATGTTGTCATCTTAGAAATAGTTGTTCAAGTTAAAATATTAAAGCACATAAAGTGGACATTCAGAGACACAGCAAACAGTTCTGTTCAATGATGCAGTATATGGTCAGTAATATGGTTATCTATCTTAAATGCTTAAATATACATGCAGTTACATCCTTTAGAGATCTTTCTTTTCCTCTCTTTTTTACAATGACAATTACACATTTTGGGTTTTATTACTCCCATAGTTATTACTTTTTTTGAAGAGAATAACATCAAATGTGATATAACAAAACAGAGTCACTCAAATCAAAAGGATGGGCATAGTACATAACGTAAAAACAGAATACAAGGTGATCAACAATGGTTACCATAATGCCTCTTGCTATCTTAAAAAGAATTGCCTATATCATCAGTTATAATAAAATTGAACAAAATAGTAAAAAACAAAACCAATAAAACATTGGAGACATTACAGGACTTCAGAAGAAGGTAATAGTCAAACCAGAATGGGCATCATAGTGAATCTTATTGTCTTCATAGTTGTTGCCTATACTTTAAAATGTGGTACTATCAAGCAAAAGAGAATAGAGTAAAATCAGTCAAAACAAGATGGTGACAGCAATACAGGGTTAATCAAGTTAATAGGAAATCAAAGTGGATTACTATAATAAATCCTGCTATTTTAAATTTATTTTTCCCTTAATTAAAAAGATAAAAATAAAAAAGTAAATAATAAAAAAAGGAGATTGAGATAAAAGAGGACATAATAACAAAATAGCACAGGTCAGAACATACCCATTTAAGCAAAATAGTGTTTCACCACAAGATAATCCCGACATAAAAGTAGTTACCATAGTGTCTCTTTCCTTGAAATTTTTGGTATAACTTTGTATACTGTAGCATCAAACATATCAAGACAATGTAAAACCATTCAAGAGAATGACAGTATTATTGGGTATTTAGAACCAACTAACAGAAAATGAACAATGGTTTTGTATTATCTCCTTGTCTATAAAAGATTTTGTTTATATTATCACATATAATAAAATCCAATAAGATACAACATGTTAAGACTGATGAAGACAGAATAACAAAAGCTTGATGGGACTTCAAAACAAGATGATACTAAATCAGCACTAGCTATTATAATGTTTTGTTTTCTCCAAAATAGCAGTTCCTACCATCCAACCTTCTCTGCCTCATTTCTGTTGAGTTCTTTTTCTGTCATTAGTTGTCAGTTTGTCTTCTTTATTTCACTTTCTGTTCCATTCATTGTGCCCTCTCTGCCACTGTTTCTGGAATTATGGTATTTTTCTCTTTTAGAATGTCTTGCAGTATTCTCTGTAGAGTTGAATTGGTGGTTGCAAATTCCCCTAGTTCCTCTTTATCTTGGAAGCACCTTGTTTCTCCATTAATTTCTAGGGACAATTGTGCAGGATATATCAATCTTGGCTGGAGTTTATTGTCTTTCAAAGCTTGAATTATTTTACCCCATACTCTTCATGATTTGATGGTTTGTGCTGAGAAGTCTGCTGTAATTCTGATGGGTGTTCCCTTGTAAGTGATCTGTTTCTTGTCTCTGATAGCTTTTAATATTTTGTTCTTATATTGGATTTCTGGAATTTTGATTATTATATGCCTGGGTGTAGTTCTGTTTGGGTTGTAGGTGGCTGGGGTCCTGTATGCCTCATAGATCTGAGTATCTTTACCTTTTCCCATATTAGGGAAGTTCTCCTTGATTATTTCTGTGAATTATTTTTGCAGTTCATTTGTTTGTATCCCTGCTTCTTCCTTTACATTCTTAATTCATAAGTTATAGATCCTCTTATCATCTTCTAGCCTTTGTATTGTTACTGCTTGTTTCCTTGTTATTTTTAAGAAGTTTTTCCTTTCATGTTCCCACATTACAAATCTGTCCTCCAGTTCAGATTATCTGTCCTTAGTTTCTTTCAAGCTGTTATTCCAGCTTTCAATAGAGTTTTTAGTTTCCTGGTAATCTCTTTGAACCTGATTCATGTATTCTATGTTTTCTCTATTTTCTCCATCAAACAATTTTCCCCTTTTTTTCCTGTTCTTCCATTCCACCATCTGTTTTTCCTTGGGAGGTGCTTAGCATTTCTTTAACTATTTTACTTATATCTTGCTTTCCTTGGTTAAATACTTCACTTTTGAACTTGTCTATGAGGTCCTGGAGATTTTGCTTTATGTCTGTTGGTGCTGTGCCTGCTATTGCATGTTTCCTGTCCTCATTCTCCTTTGCATTTACCTTTCCTGGATCAGTGTTCTCAGGATTGGGGACTGAGGACCCTTTCTTGTTGCTTCCTCTTCCCATACCTTTTGTTCCTTCCATACAAACGTATATAGGAGGCCCAGTTTCTTTCTTTTTCAGTTACAGTTTGTTTGAATCACACTGGCTAGGTGTTCCTGCCCACTGCAGTGTACTAGGAAGACATAGACCTGGGCAGCCTCTGCTGGGCCCGCCCCTCCAGGTCAGTCAACCTGCTGAAGGCTTCACTGCATTAGGGTGCACTGCCAGGCACAGGGATCTGATTTGGGCTAGCCTACTGGGTCTTAGTCCGTGGCATCACCCAGGTCAAGCACTCCCCACCAATCCCGCTTGAGAGGGGAATATGTGACTGAAATCACTGCCATGTCCTGTTCCAGCTAGTCTACCCTGTCCCAGAATGTCCTCTGTAGGAACTTCCTAGTCTATGGAAGGCTTCCTGTTCCTCTCACTCACTGCAGGTCAATGCAGGGCTCCCCATCAGCTCTGCTCTCAATTTGGTTCACCAATTCCCGCTCTCAGAGCTTTCTCGTCTCTACCCCTGCTGTGCTGATTCAGATGTTGCAGCAGCGGCAGGAAATTCAAGCCACAGTTTCCAGAGCCATGGGTTCCAGCTTCAGCACTGAGACTTTAGCTGTTCCAGTTGTAGCACCAGAATTGCATTTCCAGCTGGTTTCTCTCAGCTTAGTTCCTGGAGAACGTGGTGGATAGATAACAGCAGCTACAGAGGGTCTCTGAGATAGCCAGCTTAGATTCAGGAATGGTGCAGTGTGAAGAGTCCTAAGCAGGGGGAGATATACCATGCTGAGCCTGATTGAAACCTTTTTAAGGGCTCTTGTTGACAAGATGTGCTATAGAATGTTCTAATGATTAAACAATATATAGTTTAATTTTACTTGATTAAAGAGAGAATTAAAACATGTGTAATTTCCAGTGTATGTGTTCAGATGACAACTTAAAAACATTTTTGAAGCATTCAGAACCTGGATCCCATGGAAGAGAAGCTTGACAGTGGGTATGGGGCATTGTTTATTGTTACTCAGCATCCTTTCACTGTGCTAAAATTCCTGAGATTAATACCTTAAAAAGAAGAAAATTTATTTTAGCTCCTGATTTCAGAGGTCACATTCTATGGTCACATGACCCCACTGGTTTTGTGCCTGTGGTGAGGCAGCATATCATGTCAGTCAGAAGGAGACCTCTCACCTCATAGAATCCAAGAAGCAAAGAAAGAAAAAGGGATGGAGTTCCCATATCCCCTTCAAGGCCATGTCTTCAGTGCACTACTTCCTCCCACTAGCTTCTACCAGTTCCAATAGCACATTTAGCTGAGGTGCTAACTTCAGCTAAACTTTCAACACACAAGCTTTTGGAGCACATTAGGATTCAAATCATATTTAATGGTTTGCTTCTTCTGTGTGAGTTTTGTTTTCTTCATCCTCATTTGGGTTAGTATGTTTTTCTCAAATGTTTCCAGAACTTGAAGGGGAGTACCGCTTGCCACAGGTGACATTTGAGAGTAGTTATATATTTCTTTCTAGATGTTCTTTGGACTTCATGCTGTGCCAGACTTGTCACATGCATTTGTCACTTCCTTATTCCAATTCCTCTCATGACTCTAGTCCTAAGTATCACCTAGTATCCCAGCATAATTAGATAAGACAAAGTAAGCTGACTGCTTACATTGGAAAGGAGAGCCCCACCATGGTCAGTGTTAGCTGTGACTCAGAGAAGGGAAGCTAAGACCAAGATGTGGTGAGAAGTAAGAGTTTGATTTAATACAAGATCTTTCAAAGTGAGGGCTTGTTTAGGATTGAGTAAGAGTCACAGCATAACAATCCAGGATTGGTGACACCAACAAGTGTTTTGAGTAAAGAGATGAAAGGTGTTCAGAATGCAAACTGCTGATGTTTTCTATTGAGCAGTTGATGGGATTTTTGAAAATTTTTGTGTATTGCAACATTTGCCTCGGTGGCTGACTCCTTGAAAAAGAAATTCATGCTAATGAAGAGAAAAGAGTGGTATAAAATTATGATGATGCAGATAGTAAGGTATAGTTCTGGTTCTCAGAGTCCAAACCAAGGGTAGAGATAGAGTTTCCTTTTTTACTCTTCATGGGTAAATTTAGGTGCTTAAGATTTACAAGATGACATTTTCTTTGCTTGCTTTTCCATATTTATTACTTCTCAGTCCCAGCTTGCATTCTATAAGCCAGCTCCACTGACCCTCTTTTAATTCATTGCTCCTTCCTACCTCAGTGCCTTTGTACATGGTGCATTCTCTGCCTGGAGTGCCATCTCTCTTTTCTATTATTTACCCAGTTGATTTTTTTATAGGGCTAACATGTCACTTCATCTGGGGAATCCCCACGATTGTTTTCAAACATAAATTAAGTCCCCCTCCTCCAATGCCAACTCTTTCAGTATCCCTTGTATCTGCTTCAGGGTATTTTTTCCAATAATAATGAAACCTTGAATTCAGAATTATTTTTATGCTCAACTCTGTTCTGCTAATTGCTGTATTCCTAAGACTTAGAAGAATAATTTGCAGGTAACAGATACGCAGTACATATTTGTGGAATATAGAATATGGAATGTGTCTCCTTTATCTCTGTTAATTCCATTAAAATTGAGCATGTACATTTCCTAGGGAAGGCTTCTGTGATATCTATTCTCACTGTTGGATCTTAATGATGTCTATCCAAGATTTATATGTTAATGTTAAAAGTGACTAAGCGACAAAAAGACCAGTCAGTGGACCCAAGTCCAACATAATTGAGCTTCAGGAGAAGTGGACCTCAGTTCTTTTTTCCTGGCACGTGGCACAGTGCCTATGTGTGTTTGTCAAATGAATGCATGAAAGAATTTAGGGATGCAATGACTCAGTTCTTGTCAAACATTGCTGCACAGGAATGTATTATTTATCAATCACTGATTCCATGCATTCTATATACTAGGCTATTGCCTATGTATGAGGGAGGATACTGCAAAAGAAGAAGATGAAACATCTTTTTCCTCCTAGGACTCATATTGTGCTTGAGGAAGAGAGACAACAAGTAGAATGTGGACAGTATATAATGAGACACAGACTAGGGTGAGACAAGGGAGGCACTACCTTTGGGAGCAAAATTTAAGAGGATACCAAAATATACAAAAAAAAAAGACAGATAATTTTTTATGTTTCTGGAATTGAATCCAGGGTCTCACAAGGCTAGTCCAGTGTTCCACCATTGAGTTGTACATCCAGTCCAAGATCAATAACATTTTAACACAATGTTTTTAAAAACAAAACTAATGCCAAAATATCCTTAACAAACAAGATTTCAAATCATAAAGAAAACTGGAAGTTATACAGCCAATGAAATAAACACAGAACAGAAAATAATGAAAATAGGAATGAAGACAGGAAATTTGAGGTGAGAGTTGCAATATTTGGTAGAATGGCCAGAGAAGACCTCACCAAAAAGGTGAAACTTGAGTAAAGATCTGAAAGAAGGAGAAGCAATCATTGCAGCTTTCTCATGAAGAACTTTCCAGGCAGACAGCATAACAAACGCAAAGATGCAGAGCCAGGAAGTCATTGGGAGAACTAATATGAAGGCAGGAGAAATTTGGTAAGGAAAGGGCTAAAGGAGATAGGGTAATAGTGGAAATAGTTCGAGGGTAATAGTGGCCAATTCGCAGAGGAATGGACTGAACCTGATATTGCCAACTCTTCTGAATTTTTCTTTGAGAGGCTGGAAATCAGGATCTTTAAATAGTATTTCTTAATTATGAAAGGCAGCCTACTATTTTGAAAACACCAAGAAGAAAACATTGTACAGGCTTTAACTAGTTCACTACCAGAGGCGATTTGCTTTTCAGGAGGGACATATACAGTCATCACAACTGGAAAAGTGATAGCACTGGAACCTAGTAGATAGAAGTCAAAGAAGCTGCTAGAACTATACAATCCCCAGGACAGGCCTACTCCCTTAGCCCATGGCAAGACCTGATCTGGCTCAGAACATCAATAGTGCTATTGCTGGGAAATCTCGCTAAACAGAATGTAGCTGCGGATGGAATTTGCTGATGATGTCATCAATTTCAAGAAGGGAGCAGATGGACGTGAAGCTCTGGGATGCCTTCTTTCCTCCATGCCTCCCAAAATGCCCATCTATTTCCTTTCTGTATGAGCAGACATGATTTTCTACCACATGCCTTACAGTGCACTTCATTAAATAATTCCACTAGTCCTCATTTTCATGTCCGTAACCACCTAGGTATAAAAGACACCCTCTTCACAGAGACAGATGTAGACCAGCCTGCCAATTGCAAGGGTATTGGAGAAAAATGCATGCCTTCTTCAACTTGTCTCTGTGGGCTGCACACTGGTTTGGTGTTTTTTGCCTGATCAGTCATCATGAATGACCAGCCTGGTTCTCTAATCTTGCCAGCTGAACACAATTTTGCTTTTTATATGGACACATGTCATTGCTGAGTTCTAAGTAGTAATATCCACCCTGTTGCACACATTTCTACATCATTGTAGGAAACACATTTCAAAAGTCTTTTCTTCATTAAAATGATTTGAAACACAGGTAATTTTGGATTGATCTTGGTTAGTGTGCTGTTGTGTGTCTAGAATAAGTGTTTTGGTCTAATGAACTACAGTAAAATAAAAAATGTCTACAAGCCAGGCAGGCAGTGGATGGTGCAAAGTAAATCACTGATACAGAGGGCCAGCAAAATTGTGAGAGTGATCTTGGGACTAATTGCCTGGGTAAACTGGGTTAGGAGGGGGCATGTTCCTCAAATTCAATCACTGCTGAAGAAGGGAAGGTGGCTCAGGGTGCCAACATCTTCTGACATTTCACTAGAACTAGAAATTTGAGTTTTAAAACAAATATATGAGTTTTAAAACACTGAGCAAGGCTTCTTTAAGACCATTCAAATCTCCTAGATATAGTTTGTGGGTTGTCAAATGGTGGTGTCTATATAGAGTCTTAGAAGGCATCTGCTTACTGAGCATGAGTTATTTAGCCCTAAATGTCAAAAATAGACCTGTGTATTGCTCCATTTTGCGTTACTGCAATGAAACTCCTGAGGTAAGCTAACTTTATAAAGAAAAAAAGTTGATTCAATTCACAGTTCTGGTGATTCAAGGGTGCAGCACCTGAATTGACTCTGGCCTATTAAGGAAGTCATGGTGCACAGTGTGAGTGCGTGCAAGAGGAAGAGACTACACCACCCAACAGGGAGTCAGAGAGAGACTGGGGCCCCACACAATTAGTGCCAATGTCACCCTCAAAACTTGGCTAAGGATGCCCACTGTGCTCCATCTTTAAAAGGTCCCAATCCTCCCTACACTGCTACTCTGAGGACCAAGTTTCTAATACATGAACATTTAGGGGACAAAAATATCAAAACCATGGCATCTAGGACAAGAAGGAAGAGGAAGATGGTTCAAGGACTGTGTAATTCAAGAAAAATTGATTTAATTACTCCCCAAAGAATGTTCTTTATCTGCCACATCAATATCATCATGACCTTTTGTATGTGCAGGATCCTATGGTAAGAGCCTGATGATGTTACTTCATATGCTTCTCACAAAACCTTGGGAAGCACTGCCTTCTATGTGTAGGTGAGAACCCCAAGTCTCAGTGATTGTGTGACTAACAAAGCCATCACTGGAGCCTAGGTTGCTGTGATCCCATATTCTGAGTTTTCATCTATTGTCCCATGCAGACCATAGATATAGTTTGGAGACATTTTTTCTTTATAATATGATAACCCTCAAAAGATCTAAGGATATTTCTGTGCTTTAGAAAAAAAATTTTCAGTTTTGAGAAAGATCAACAATACAGTGATTATTTAATATTTAAAAATTTAGGAGGGAAACCAAGATGATGAAGTGGTATGTAGCAGAGATGGAGCCTCTCTGAGAATCATCATCCAGATACTAAAATATAGCAACATAAGGAAGACAAGAAAGAGGGAAGTGGGTCACCTGGACCTAGGAAGAATCTGAAATATGAATGGAAACTCATGGAGAGAGTGAAGAGAGAAACTTCAGTGAAGAAGAGGGAGGCACCTGGTGGCATCTTCTCCCTGAGATGAGACTCACTGCATGAGAGAAGCAGTTCAAAGCTATGCATACATGGTGATGGCTGGTGACCCCAGAGGCCTCCATGGAAAGATGTGGCAGTGGAGGGGAACAGTGGACATGAAGAACTGCACTAGCTGAAGGTGAGAGCTGAGGGCTCAGTTTTCTTGAGTGAAAGAGTGATTGACCCAGAATCATCCTACAGAGGAGCCAATTGAACTCAGAACTCAGAGCTGGTACCATTGCCATCTAAGGGCTCCCGGTTGGGCTCAGGCCCACAGAAGCTACAAGGATGGCTGCAGGCTGAATGAGTCTGGTCTCGGTGAGAAAGTACAGGCTTGCTGAGATTATCCACTACCCCAACAAAAGACTACTGCTGGCTTTCTGGGATAGATCAGCATGGATTGGAACTCGGTCTCCACACTGTGTCTACCTTCACAGCACAGACCAATCTGAAATGGACTTTTTTTCTTTCTCTTCTCTTCTCTTCTCTTCTCTTCTCTTCTCTTCTCTTCTCTTCTCTTCTCTTCTCTTCTCTTCTCTTCCCTTCTCTTCCCTTCCCTTCCCTTCCCTTCCCTTCCCTTCCCTTCCCTTCCCTTCCCTTCCCTTCCGTTCTCTCTCTCTCTCTCTCTCTCTCTCTCTCTCTCTCTCTCTCCCCATGGTTTTGGTTTTTGATATTTGTTTTGTCTCCATCATCTTGCTTCTTGCTTTTATTTGAGTGTGAATGTCATTTCTAGTCTTTTTGTGGTTGCAATTCTTTTCTTTTTATCCCTTCTTTTTCTCTTTCCCTGCAGTCTTCTACACCAGTTTCCCATTAACATTATCCCCCTTTGTCCTCCAACCTTATTTCTAATCTCTTCCTCTTCTTTCAATTTCTATTTTCTCCTTAACCCATTTTAAAAGTTAATTCCTGAGGGCAAAATTCACATATTATGGACTTGTGTGCTGTGTATAATTTTCTGGCTTGTTATAGATTATGTCAAAACATTTATAACTACAAAACTAGTTCATGCAGTTAAAAGTAACAGATTAATGGTTATCTCATTTTGTCATTTTCTAGGCTGTGTACCACTATAGCCAAAAGTGACAAAATTGTTGTAAATAGGGGTTCTTTCTGGTATTCCATGACTGAGATTGACTAAAAGGTCACAGAAAATACAGTGGTACAGTGCCAAAGATCCAGGAAATGGATCAAATAAGCAGCATCTTGTCATTTTCAACAAATTGGAGATGTAGGATCTTCCAACAGGCTGAAAATCCCAAAACTAGCTACACCTGGAAGATACCTGAGAGAGGCAGCTGTTACCTAAGTGTTATAAATACCAACAAGAAAACAACCCACCATAGACAACTTACAAGCACTGCCCCAAAAATTAAACCAAAAAAAGAAAAGAAAATGAGAAAACACTTAAACAAGTGGACATCTAGTTCAGCAAAGCAAAGCAAAGGGAAAATGAGCCAAGATAGTCCAATGCCTCCCTCATAGCCTCGCTGAAGTCATAGCAACCAATCAGTTAAATGGGGCTCTGGAAAAAACCAAATCAGAAATAATTTATCAAATAACTGCAGAAATAGTGTATACAAAGATGACCATGCTTAGTGACTCTAGAACAGATATAGACCAAAAAAAAAACTAGTTTAAGAAAATTATGGAAGCCACAAATGCTAATTATAGTAAAGAAATGACATCCATGAGGCAGATGCAAGCAGATATCCAGTAGAATAGAAATTTCATTGAGGGTATTCACCGGAGATTAAGCCAATGTGAGGACAGGATCTCAGATTTAGAAGACAGGCTTTTAGTTAGCAATTATGAAAAGAACAATTTCTTAAAAATAAAAAAGGATCATGCAAAATCAATCTAACAGCTGCTAGATGATGCAAAGAATAACTTAAGACTGATTAAAGTCAGGGAAAAAACAGGACATAGCACAAATGATATTTTAAAAAAACACTGTCCACAGTTGCCATGGCAGAAAAATTCCCTGGTAGAGAGGAAGAGTTTGAGATTCAGATGAGCGAAGCATATAGAACTCCAGTAGCCACAACAACAACAAAAAAATCAACAGACAGGCATATCATAGTCAAGACTGAAGAAATTCAACACAAGGCTAGAATCTTAAAAGCTGTTAGTAAAAAGAAACAAAATATCAATAAGAAAAACCCATCAGAATCATAGCAGACTTCTCAGAACAAACCCTCAAGTCAAGGAGAGCTTTCAAGTTCTAAAGCAAAACAACTTTCAACCCTGATTGATGTATACCACAAAGCTATCTTTCAAAATTGATGGAGAAATGAGATACTTCTTGAAAGAACATCTGAGGAAATTTATGATCACTAAACCAGCACTCCAAAATGTTTTGAAGTACATTCTAGAAAAATAACAAGGACTACAACTCCATGAACCTCAACAGAAGGAATCCACTAGGCAAGACAAACAATTAAACAGAGGGAGGGGAAAAAGAGAAGCCCATAACAGGAAAATAACATGACAAGGATATGTCAATATATACCAGTTATAATCATCAACATTAATAGTATCAATTCACCAATCAAAAGACACAGACACAGAATGGATCAAGAAGCAAGATGCAGAAATATGCTGTACACAAGAAACACATCTAATTCAAAAAGAAATTCATAGACTGAGAGTCAAAGAATGGAAAACAATACTGACTGGGAACTCAGAAAAAAGCAGAGGTAGCTATTCTATTTGTAGATAAAATAAATTTCAAGCCAAGTTTGATTAAGAGAGATCACCACATCCTTGTAAAGGGAACAATCCAAGAAGAAGAGACAACAATAAGTATATGTGCAATAAACTCCAGTGTATGCAACAATATAGAACAAGTATTGAAAAATCATGAAAAATAAAATAAGCACTAATACAAACACATTGGGGAATCTTAGCACTCTATTGTCACAAAGAGATAGATCAACTAGACAAAAAAAAATCAACAGTGAAATATTAGAACTGAACCAATCTTTTAAACAAATGAATTTAGTAGACTTCTACAAAATATTCTATCTCACAACATCAGAATACACACTCTTCTCAGTTGCAAAGGGGATATTCTCCAAAATAGAACACATACTACTCACAGAACACACTCAAGTAAATGGAAAGGAATTGACATTAACCCATGCATATTATCAGACCATAGTGCAATGAAATTGGAAATCCATAGGAAAATAAGCCACAAGAATTTCATAAATACTTGGAAGCTAAATAAAACCCTCTGAGACAACCACTGGGTCACTGATGAAATTAATGAAAAAATTAGACCATTTTTATAATTCAATGATAATGATATCATACCAGAACTTGTGGGACACAATGAAAGCAATCTTAAAAGGAAAACTTACAGCAGTAAATACCCGTATCAGGAAAACAGAGCAAGCACAAATAAGCAACTTAATGGTGAACCTCAAACTTCTAGAAAAAGAAAAGCAATCTAAGCCAAAAAACCATGTAAGGGAAGAAATTATAAAGATCAGAGCAGAAATTAACATATTGGGGACTAAAAAAGATACAATGAATTAAAGAGTTGGTTGTTTGAAATATTAATCAATAAATTAAAGAGTTGGTTGTTTGAAATATTAAATAAAAATCAACAAATCCTTATCTGACCTTATCAAAAACAGGAAAGAAAAGACTCAAACCACACACTTAAGAATAGAAATCACAATGGACCCTGCAGAAATTGAGAAGATTATGTATACCTATTTTGAAAATTTGCATTCTAATAAGATGGAAAATGTAGAAGAAATTGACAGAATCCTAGATACATATGAATTACCAAAGCTAAATCAAGAATATATAAAAATGTAAATAAGCCAAAATTAATCAATGAAATTGAAACTGTAATTAAAAGCTTATCAACAAAGATCATCGCTCCCAGTGGTCAAGGAATCTCTCAGCTTCTTGCCACACTACACCGGCTCTGCAGGTCTTGGGCCAGCCTGTGCCACCTCAGTGACCCTCTCTCAATCCAGGGAACTGAGCAGCTGGAGGTGAGTGCGTGCACACCATCCTGAGCCCCAGGAATTTAAGATTATCACTCCTGGGGGCTGGGGATATAGCTCAGTGGCATAAGCACCTGCCTTGCAAGCAGGTAGTCATGAGTTCGATCCCCGGTACCAGAAAAAAAAAAAAAAAAAAAAAGATTATCGCTCCCAGTGGTCAAGGAACTTCCCAGGTTACCACCACATTCGACTGGTTCCAGCTCTGTAGGTTTTCAGCCTGCCTGCACCACCCCCAGTGACCTTCTCTCAATCTGGGGAACTGGGTAGACAGAGGCACAGGGAAAGCCTTGGAACAACACTTGAAAAACGGAAATATAGGAAAATGATAAAATGAAAGATCAGAATACAAAGTCAAACCTCAGCCCATCCCAAGAAACTTTAGGAGCTATGTACATAGAAGAAATGCCATACACTTGAAATACCGGGAAAAAAAAATAGCAACTCAAATAAGCAACTCAGAGAAGCTTTAAAGGAATTCAAACTAGAAATAATATCCCAGGTAAAAGAAGAAATGATAAAAGTAATGAAAGAGATGCTGAACACATCTAAAGAGGACACAGTTAAAAAATTAGAGGAACAAAACAAAAAGATTGAATTCCTGGATGAACAATAAAAGAAACAAACAGAATACATGAAGCAGATTCAAAGACGCATACAGGAAATCAAAAATTCCATTGAAAGTTGTCAAAACTGCCTCAGCAAAAGTTAAGCAAGAATTTCAGACCTCAAGGACAAGATTGTAGCTAGTGAATGGAAAGGAAAGATCTTTTAAAAATAACAAGGAATCAGGAACAACTGCAAGAAGATGCAAAGAAAAACAACACAAGCTTGATAGGGATAAATGAAAAAGAAGAGGACAACACAAATGATATCAAGATGACATTTAGAGAAGTAATAGCTGAAAATTTCCCAAACATGAGAATGGAAACTGACATTAGGATCAGTGAAGCATATAGAACTCCAAATAGCCATAACCAAAACAAAACTACACCCACACATATAATAATCACCATCCCAAAAATCCAACATAAGAATACAATATTAAAAAGCTGTTAGAGACAAAAGACAGGTGACCTATAAAGGAAAACCTATTAGAATGACAGCAGACTTCTCAGCACAAACAATAAAGTCAAGAAGAACATGGAGTGAAGTATTCCAGATACTAAAGGAAAGTGATTTCCAATCTAGACTGATGTACCCTTCAAAATTGCCCTTCAAAATGGATGGAGAAATGAGATACTTCCATGACAAAGAACAGCTGAAGAACTTCGTGATCACCAAGCCAACCCTGCAAATAATACTAAAAGACAGTTTAGAAACACTTAGACAAAAAACACTGGGCAAACTAGCTACTACTGAATAACCAATTTTTATTAATGAGATTGAAAACGTAATTAAGTCCTTACCTACAAAGAAGAGCTCAGGCCCAGATGGATTCACTGCGAACTTCTACAAGAAATACAAAGAAAAGTTAATGCCCACACTGCTCAAAATTTCCAATGAAATGAAAAGGGAAGCAATCTTTCCTAAGTCATTCCTGGAAGCAAATATTGCTCTAATACCAAAACCTGAGAACCCAACTAAAAAAGAGGACTCCCTAGACCAATCTCCCTAATGAACACAGATGCAAAAATCCTCAATAAAATATTGGCAAATAGGATGCAGCAAATCAAGAAGATTATACACCATGACCAAGTGGGTTCATCCCAGGCATACAGGGATGGCTCAACATATGTAAATCAATAAATGTAATCACAATATCAATAAAGCCAAAAGTTAGAATCACATGATCATCTCTGTAGATGCAGCAAAAGTAGATGCAGCAAAAGCTTTTGATAAGTTCCAACACTCATTTATGATAAGAACCTTACAGAAAATTGGAATAGATGGTCTTTACCTCAATATAATAAAGGCCATCTATGACAAACCAACAGCCAGTATCATACTAAATTGCCAAAAACTGAAGGCCTTTAACTTTAAAAACAGGCACAAGACAAAGATGTCCCTTATCACCACTCCTATTTAATATAGCACTGGAAATACTAGCCAGAGCAATCAGACAAGAGAGAGAACTAGAAGGGGTAAAGATAGGAAAAGAGGAAGTTAAATCATCATTATTTGCAAATGACATAATACTCTACATAGAAGACCTCCAAATTCCATTGAAAGTCTCCTAAATATAATAAATAAATTAAGCAATATAGCTGGATACAAAATCAATACTCAAAAATCAGTATCATTCCTATACTCTAACAACAAAATCACTGAGAGAGAAATAAGAAAGGCTATACCCTTCACACTAGCATCCAAAAACATGCAATACTTAGCAATTATCTCACAAAAGACATAAAAGATCTACATAGGGAAAATTATAATACCCTGAAAAAAGAAATTGAAGAGGATCTCAGAAAATGGACAGACATCCCTTGCTCATAGATAGGAAGAATGAATATTGTGAAAATGGCCATTCTCCCAAAACTGTTATACAGATTCAATGCAATCCCAATAAAAATACCATCAACATACCTCATAGATCTAGAGAAATCATTCCTAAAATTCATCTGGAATTACAAGAGACCTAGAATAGCAAAGACAGTTCTAAGCAGCAAAGGCAAGCAGGAGGTATGACAATCCCTGACTTGAAGTTATATTACAAAGCAACTGTAGTAAAATCAACATGGTACTGGAATAAAAACAGAGCCAAAGATCAATGGAATAGATTAGAAGATACAACCACAAGTACAAACACACTCAACCACCTTATCTTTGATAAAGGGGCCAAACATGTTCACTGGAAGAATGACAGTTTCTTTAATAAATGGTGCTGGAAAAATTGGCTCTCCATGTGCCAAAAACTAAGACTAGACCCATGCCTATCACCATGTACAAAATTAAAATCTAAATGGTTCAAAGATTTAAATATTAAAAGAAAAACACTAAATCTATTGGAAGACAAATTGGGTGAAAACCTTGAAGACAAGGGGTAGGTAGAAAATTCATGAACAGGACTCAAACCACACCTCAAATATTCCCCAAAATCAATGACTGGGATCATGTCTTATTAAAACGTTTCTGCATGTCAAAAGAAATCTCCAGCATAGTGAAAAGAAAACCCACAAACTGGGAAAAAATCTTAGTGCACTGTCCCTCAGACAAAGGACTTCTGTCTAAAACACACGAAGAATTTTTAAAAAGCAGACCCCCAAAATTCAAGGATCAAATCCAAAAATAGGCATCTGAGATGAATACACAGTTCTCAGATGAAGAAATACAAATGGCAAATAAGTACATGAACAAATGTTCATCATCATTAGTCATTAGTGAAATGCAAATTAAAACAATGTTGAGATTCCATTTCACTCCAGAAAGATTGGCCAGGATCAAGAAAACTACCACCAAGAAATATGCTGGAGAGCCTGTGGGGAAAAAGGAACTCTCCTGCACTGTTGGTGGGATTGTGGACTGGTGCATTGTGGAGGTCAGTCTGGAGATTTCTCAAAAAGCTGGATTTGGAGATCCCATTTGATCCAGCTATTCCCCTTCTAGGCATATTCCCAGAAAAACCGAAAACATCATATCACAGTGAAATGTGTGCACCCACATTTATACCAGCACGATTTGTAATAGCCAGATCTTGGAAATAACCTAAGTGTCCATCAACTGAGAAATGGATAAAAAAGTTGTAGTATTTTTATACAATGGAACTCAGCTATAAAGAATGATCACATTGAGATAATTATAAATAAATGGGTGCAGCTTGAGACCATACTCATAAGTTAAATAAATCAAACTCACATGTATAAATACCGTATAGTCTCCCTAGTGTAAGAAATGGTAAGAGTACATAAGATTTTATGGTAATCATGATTCCCCATTACATTGCTTTGAGACCTTATAGTGACTGTATTCATTAGTTGGAATAGTTTCATTCTGGTTTGTTTGATTTTATTGTCTGTGATGGTATCAACAGCTATTTTGAAGAAAACAAGACATTATAATAGCTAGTGATGATTTAATATCATCTTGTTTGAATTCCTACCATGTTTTTGTTCTTCTGTCTCCATTGGTTTTATCGTGTTGTATCTTTTTGGATTTTATTATGTGTGATAGTATAAATAAAAATTTTGGACAAGGAGATAGTATAGTAACCATTGTTCATTTTTTGTTAGTTGGTTCTGAATACCCTGTAATGCTTTCATTCTCTTGAATGGTTTTATACTATTTTGTTATGTTTGGTACTATAGTGTATGAAGGTATACTCAAATATTTCAAGGAAAGAGACACTATGGTAGCTACTGTTATGTTGAGTTGTCTTGTGGTAAAACGTTATGTTGCTTAAATTGTACTGTTCTGATCTCTTTTGTTATGTCCTCTTTTATCTTTATCTTTTTAAAATTAAAAAAAAAACTTACCAACATGAAAATCTCATGCCCTCCCTGATCGATTCAGTACTGAATTCTACAAGACATTTAGAGAAGATCTAACACCACTACTTCTGAAACTCTAATGAAACTGAAAGGGAAATAATACTCCCAAATTCATTCCTGGGAGGTAAGCATTATCCTGATACTAAAATTGGGGAAGGGCCCAGCTAAGAAGGAATTACAGGCTAACCTCCCTAATGAACACATATGCAAAAATCCTCAATAAGATACTGGCAAATAGAATGCAGCAAATCATCAAGGGTATTATACACTATGACTGTGGGACACATCTCAGAGATGCAAGGATGGTTCAGTATACATAAATGAATAAATGTAATTCACCATAATAACAAGGACAAGGCCAAAAATCATATGATTATCTCAATAGATGAAGAAAAAGCCTTAGACAAAGCCCAACATCCATTCATGGTAAAAACCTTACACAAAACTGGAATAGATAGTCTTCATCTAAATCTGATAAAAGCAATCTATGACAAACCAACGGCCAACATCATACTAAAAGTCCAAAAACTTGAAATTTTTCTCTAAATTCAGGAACAAGAAGAGGATGTTCACTGTCTCCACTCTTATTTAACAAAGCCCTGGAAACATAAGCCAGAGTAACCATACAAGAGAAAGAAATAAAAGGAATAAATATAGAAAAGGAGGAAATTAAATTATCTTTATTTGTAGATGACATGATGATTTACATAGCCGACCATAAAAACTTCACTAGAAAGCCACCAGATTTAGCAAGCTAATTTGGTATTGTTATGGTTTATGTCTGTGTCCCCCAGGCCTCATGAGTTTGCATTGTGTATTTGTGATTGGTTCATTGTCTAGTGCTTGAATTGATGGTGTCAGTGCTCCACTCACAAAGGGGTGGAGCCAGGATGTGATGTAATGGCAGGAAGAAGGTGTGCTTTCTCTTTGCTGGTTGGGGCTTGCTGTTTGCAGCCGCCATGAAAGGTGGGCCAGCCATGCCCGCCTGCCTGGGAGCCAACAGAGTGTGGACTGAAACCTCCAAAAACTGTAAGAAATAAACATTTCTTTTCCCAACTTGGGCATCAGGTATTTTGTCTCAGCAACGAGCAAAAATAACTAAGACAGGTATTGTAGCTGGATACAAAGTCAACACTCAAAAGATCAGCCTTCCTGTACATGAATAACAAACTCAATGAAAGAAATTAGGGAAACAATAACTTTTACAATAGCATCTAAAAAAGAGAAATTCCTAGAAATAAATCTAATAAAAGTCATAAAAGACCTCTATATTGAAAACTACAGTACTCTGAGAAAGGGGATTGAAGAGGATATCAGAAAATGGAAAGATAGCCATTGCTCTTGGTTATAAGGAAACAGTAAAATGAAAATGATCATATTTCCAAAACTGTTATCCAGATTTAGATCAATTTTGATTAAAATTCTAATAGCATGTTTCATAGAATAAGAGAAAACAATAATAGGATTTATCTGGAACCCAGAAGAGATCTGGAATAGCAATGGCAAATCTAGACAACAAGGGCAAGGCTGGGACATCACAATCCGTGACTAGAAATTAGACTACAAAGCTACTGTGGTAAAATCAGCATGGCACTAGCAATAAACAAGCAAACAAACAAACAAAACAGATTTGGTACCAGTGGAACAGATTAGAAGATGCAGACACAACTACAAACACACTCAGCCACCTTATCTTTGACGAAGATGCCAAACATATTCACCAAAAGAAATATAGCCTCTTTAATAAATGCTGCTGCAAGCGCTGGCTCTGCACATATCAAAGACTAAAGTTGGACCTGTATCTTTCATCGTGCACTAAAATAAATTCAAAACATATCAATGATCTAATTATTAAAATAAGAACATTAAATTTTCTGGAAAACAGAATAGGTAACACTCTTGAAGACATGGTGTAGGCAAAGGCTGATTGCACAGGAACTTTGGAAAAGAATCAACAACTGGGTTCTCATGTTGTTAAAAACTATTCACAATGAGAAAAATTACCAACAGATTGAAAAGACAACCCACAATGTGGGGAAAAATGTTTGCCAGCTGTTCCTCAGACCAAGTATTACTATAGAGAATATACAGAGAATTCAAAAAAATCAGACATCTCAGAGTTAAAGACCTACTCCAAAGATGGGCATATGAGATGAATATACACCTATCAGATGAAGAAATACAAACAGTAAATAAATCTATGAAAAAATGTTCAATATCATTCAAGAGATGTAAATTAAAATAATACTGATATTCCATCTCACTCCGGAAAGAATGGCTCTCATCAAGAAATCAACCAATAACAAATACTTTCGGGGCTGTTGGGGAAAAGGAACCTTCTTTACTGTTGGTAGGAGTATTTACTGACCGATTCAATCACTGTGGAAATCTGTGGGGATATTCCTCAAAAATCTAGGATTAGAGGTTCCATTAGACCCAGCTGTTCCCCTTCTGGGTATCCTCTCAAAACAATTAAAACTATCATACCACAGCAATATAGGTACACTCATGTTTATAGCAGCACAATTTGTAATAATAGCTAGATTTTGGAAACAACCCAAACACCCATTAACCAAAGAATGGATAAAAATGATGTGGTCTTTTTATACAATGGAGTATCATTCAGCCATAAAGAAACTGGACACTTGTATAGGTAAATGGATGCAACTTGAGACCATACTCATATGTGAAATAAACCAGATGCACATATGTAAACACTGTATTGTCTCCCGAGTATGAGAATCTGAAAGAGTAAATAAGATCCAAAATGTACAATAGATATTGTACAATGAGAAGAAGCTTCAAAAGGAGAGAGAAACTAGGATGAGGGAATGGTGAAAAGAAGGAAGGGAAAAGCAAAATTATATATATATATATATATATATATGTTATATGTGTAATTATATGTATATAATTATATATGTGTAGTAGTTAAGATAGTTATACTACTAATTTCTCTGAGTTCATTTAAAAGAAAAATTTGTACTAATATTGTTTGGATAATTAATTGCTCATATTTTGTGCTGTGAGCAACTAACTTAAAAATAATAATACACAATACATTAATGATTATTACTTTTTTATTACCTTGTTTAGAAATTTTGCTTCATTTTTTCCCTTTAAAATAAAATAAAAAAATTATTCCAGTAAAAGATGCATTGCCATTAATACCCCTTCAAAATGCTTCTCCTTGCTTTAAATACAGTTATCACATCATTTTTGCCATTTTCAGAAGCAGTTCTGGAAGTCTATTCATGAGTGATGTTAGTTACACTGTTGTGGCTGTCTCAATGTTCTGAACCAGATCTGGTGAACAGAGTGTGTGAGACACACTACAATGATTTTAGAAGACTGCCTTTCTGTTAGATGGCACTCAGCACAACTTTCACTGCTTTCTGATGACTCCTCAGAAAGATACCCACAAAAGAGAACTTCCAGAACTGCTTCAGAAAGTGACAAGAATGATGTTTGAATAGAGGGAGACTATCTTGATGGGGATTAATAACAATATCTCTTTTACTGGAATAAATTTTTAAAAATTAAAACATTCACTATTCATCAGATATTTTGACCACCTCATAAATAAAATAGGACAAAGCTGATTGGATGGTCATATGATACACAGGGAGGGCAAAGGGACTGCAAGTACAAGGCAGTACATCATTTTCCCAAGTGTCTATCAGGCACGACTGAGTGAACTTGTAGATAAACACCCCAGCTCCCTCAATTCCTTAAGGTGCCCACCCTGGATTATTCCTGAGGGATGTCAGTGGGACTGATCCCCAGCTGAACAAAAAGTATGCCAAGAAGTCTCTTGTTTGATAGTATCCTACACTGTCTTCTTCCTTTCTCCATTTCCTCCTGTTCACCTCTCACATCAACTCTGCATACACGAATCCCTGTCTCAGGCTCTGCTTCTGGTAGAACACACATTAAACCCCAAAGAAACCTTAGATTCTTTGGATTTTGCTCAACTTTGATTATATTTGCTTCTATTTGAACAAATCTTGCCATACCACCAACCTGTGGCCATTTGCAGTTGTTATACAATCTTATGCAATTATTGTGTGGACGGTAACAGAATTTAGCACTAATTTAAATTCAAATTCACTGGAAGAAGCAACACAAAAACAGGAGATAATGGCAGATGAAAATCAAAGAAATTTGGGCAAAGCAAGGACACTTGTGTCACTGTGATCTCTGGCACTTTTCCATTGGTTGAAATATGATTGATTGTCTACAGAAAAGCATCGGCCATGATAAGGGATTCTTCTCTTTCATCTTCCTGTTTAATTTTCTTTCAATGACTTTAAAGCAAGAACTCTTTGGCACTGAAAATTACTTTGGGTTGTAACAAAAAACGTTCCAGGACCTTTCTTCTATTTCTTTTAATAGTCATTCAGGGACATGGTGTAATTGAATTAAGACACTTCCACAGAGTGAATTATAGGATAATAACTCAGTCTTTTCCATTTAATAGGATCTGGCCTATAGCCTTGGGTCCAGTAGATCTGAAGGGTGAATTACTGCTCCATAAGTCACCAGCTCCCATTTATGGGGACCCTGGTTAAAGAGAATTAGCATCACCATCCAAGACAGGCCCAGGCAAGAGGAGACCTAAGAGTAAGAGATGAGGAGAACACAGAATGGATTTGAAAGCTTGGCTTCTTTTTCAAAGAGGTCAGACATCAGAGAGTAATGTCTGACCTTCTCAGTAAAGACCAGTGGCCTCTCAACCCAGCAGCTCTCTGGGTGTTTTTCACCAAAGCCTGGCATGTATGAGCGGTAGTCTCAAGCATTCCATCCGTTCAGAACAGATCAAACAGCTAATTGAGATTTAAACCGAGCCAGAATGTGAAAAGTTTGCAGCAGATTCCTGCATCCTGAAGGGAGAATGGACAGTGGCATGCCAGGGCAGCCCCTGGGTCCCTCTTTCTCACGCATGTCTGAAAGGTCATTTGTGGTTTGTTTACAAATGTTAAGTGTTGTCATCTTTCTATTTCCCCTTTAAAAAGTTGACCCTGGACATAAATGAAGTGTTCTGGTCTTTAACTCAGAAATAGCTTTGAGTACAGATCTAAACTTCACAAATGAGAAATTTTTTTAAAATGTGAAATCTTGAGAGCAATTGCTTTCTCCTTCTTAGCTGCAGGTTCCTCATCTGTAAAACAGTAATTAAAATAATGCCAAGTTCTTGGGGCTGTCACAAAGATTAAAAGAACAGACAAGACACCTAGCAAAGCACCTGGCACTATATAGATGTCAATAAAGAATAAGCATTAATTATTGAAAAATATCCTTCAGAAGTTGATGTATATGCCGAGAATTGCATAACCGTTCTTTCTTTAGACTCTACAATGTGAATGAGTTCCAAGAAAAAAAAAAAGTGATTAATTCAATATGGACCCATAAGTATGCTTTTCTAACATGACACTAAAAGAGGGCTTGATGCCTTTGGGGTAAATCCAACCTGTGTGAATTTCTAGATCCCCAGAGGCAAGGACCTCAGATTCTGAGACCCCATCCAATTTAGGAGGTAATTACCACCTGACAGGGTAAGTTTCCATTTGCACTTTCTCTCAGACCTCTTGCTTATCATTTGCCAACCTTCTGCTATCTGTCGCAAACTTTTACCAAAAGATACAAAGAAAATGCTTATAATTCATTACAGTTCATTAAAATTAAAATAAAATTTATTTTGCATCAAAATGAAAAAATATGACTCATTTATTATTAGCATATAAATGGCATTTTTAAATGTCACTTTGCCTCAAAATCACTTACATTTTCAGTGATCACAGCACACAAAATTAATTTTTGATAGCCTTTGTGATTTGGCTGAAAATTCTTATTTCTTTTTGTACTTTAAAACAGCAAACTGTATCCACTGCTATTCATAGAAAATTTTAGATAATGAAGCAATTAAAAATACATGGATTTAAGATCTTATCTCATTTTTCCTTTAGCCTATTTCTGCTTCATTATTCATGAAGGAATATGTTTAATTCAGAGTTAGTAATTGCAGATATATCTAGTATAAATTGTGCCTCATATTCTTTACCCATTTCAATTTATTCTAGCAAATAGATCTCTATTTGACATAAAGTCACAAGAAGAGGGGAGAGTATGACAAAAATGCAGAAATCTCTGTGTGTGTATTGATTAGCATATCCAAACAAGATCTTAAAAAAGTTAATAACTACATTTCCCAGGGATTTACTATGAGTCTGGCAATGTGTTCTCATTATATATAATTTTTCATTCAATCCAGACAGCAATCTTACTTCTAAGTAGGTAGTTAATGCTCCCATTTCTTAGCTATGGAGACTGAGGCTCAGAAAGTTTGTGAAACAGGCCTGAAGTCACTGGTAGAAATAAAAAAGACCCAGGATTAGAACCCAATTTACCTGCCTGCAGAGCTTTTGTATGAAGCTGTTCTTCGTAATTAGACTGTAAAGCTGAATGATCAGAACCTCAGAGAGGCTTGTCAAAGGCTGTTGAAATCATCCCTCTGTTGCAGCCCATAGCTTCCCTGGTACATAAAATTGCTGTTCTGTAGGATCTGACTTACTTGGTTTCTATGAACCTTACATATATATTAGTAGTATAACCCAGAAAAATAACAGAATAAATACTCACTGTTTCTAATAGTAAACCCATCATGAAGTTTTATATACCAGTAAAAAAAAAGAAAAAAGGGGAAAAAAAGGGTAGAAGAAAAAATAGTCTTAAAAATTTCAATCATAGATAACTATATTCTGATGCATTTATTCAGTATTATGCTATGAAATCAAAAGTAATTATGGAAATTTTGATTTACTGATAATTTCAAAAAAGGTTCATGGCCCATTGTTTGGCAAAAATAGCAGGTTTATAAAACAAAAGATCTGCTGCATTCCTATTTTAATAATAATAACAATGATATATATGTTCACGTATGTGTACATTTGGGAAAAAGCAAGAGTTTAGACCCATAGAAATGTAATGTAAGTTACATGTTATTTAAATTTCTTCGATAGTCACATTAAACAAGTGAAATTAACTTTAGTAATACATTTTATTTATCTCTACATTATATTACTATTTCAATCTGTAACCCATGTAAAAATGATTGAGAGGTGTTATTTCTTTGTGCTAAGTTTTTGGAATCTGGCATAGATTTTACCCTTAGGTCTCAGTCAGGACTGGCACATTTCCAGGGATCAGAATACATTTGTGTCAGTGACTCTTGCATAGTGCAGGCCAGGTCTAGAAGGATGTATATAAATTCACGTGTACATATGAGTGCCTGTTCTTTGCTTGTGTGATGATGATGAATTTTATCCTTCCGTTAGCATGTTTGTCTGAATTTTCAGATATTTGTTGTTGTTAAGCAAAGCAGATCATTGGAAAAGCTATATGGCCATTTCCAAGAGGAGGAGAAGTATTTTCTGTAACAGGTAACCCTCTACCTACTGTCACACACCTAGTACTTATGGAACATGTATTTAAATACTACACTCTAGTTGTGCAAGCTGAGCTCTCTGTCACTTTGTCATGACTGTTCTTGGTGCCAGAAGGTTAGTAGTGACTCAGACAATGTCAGTGCCTAGCTCTTTTTACAGGGCTTGGACCCTCACCCTCTCTCCTCATGTCATCTTCTAACTGCTAGGTCTCCAAGTCCACTCTGCAAAGGGCTGACTGCAGTGTCCTTTCTGGTCCTGTCTAGGTTTCAGCCCATAGCTGCCCCCGTCAGTGTAATGCTGCCGTGCTCTGCTTCTCTGTGGTGTCAATATCATGCTTTGACCTAATTGTTCTCTGATGTGGCCATGAGGACACTGCTCCTCTGGACAGTGAACTTGAATCAGGAGGACAGTATTTTTACTGATTGTCTGATTCCATCATCAGGCTACACTGCTGCTCATCAGGAGCTCCTCCATGCTAGATGCTGAGATGCAGGATAGGAAAAAATGGACAGGGCATCCTCCCTCATGGCATAAGAGTTCCAGGTGTGGAGGTAGAAAAATGCACACAAATATGAATATATGTCAAGTGGTGATGAGAGCTATAGAGAAAAAGGAGGGGAAGAGAGACCCAGATGTTTTTAGGTAGGATGACAGGAAAGATATACATAAGATGATATCATGTACAGATGTGTTGAAAGTGAGTGGACTGTGAGGCTGTTTGAGAGACAGTTATTTAAGCAGTGCCAAGGCTCAGAAAAGGGAATGAGGTTGGCATGCCTGAGGAGCCAGGGGGGGCCGTGAAGCAGAGCTTACTCCATTGTTCCTGTGGTATGAAATAAGAGATGACCTCTGAAGAGGAGGTAGAGCAGAGGTATTTTTACTATGCAACTTTAGGGTTTTGGCCTTGCCGATACAACCCGTGTTGATCCTCCTCAAAGCACTGACAGTGACAAATACATTGAACTAGCAGTTAGGAGAGTGTCAGAAAGAGGCTGACTTACTTTCTTGACTTGACTCACGACAGTGAGAAGAGAACTAAGAGATAAAATGTGAACGGGAAGGAGAGCCTTGAAGAAGCTAGAGATTGGAGGCAGAAAGCACAAAGTCTTGGACGGGCATGGGGTGGGGTTCAGGATGAATTTGTTTAAAACTCAAAATAAGGAGAATCAACATGGGCGAGCCAGAAAAACAACCAGTTAGCGTCTCCCGAGATCCAGCCATGTTGGAACTTAGGGTGCTGAACAAGGAAGCAGCCCGCCTGCCTTCCTGGTAAGCAGCTGTGGCGTGCATGAGTGAGCTGCTGGTAGAGAACCAGTCAGTGTCTCCCATATGGCTACTGGTTTGTGGGCTGAGAATCAAATATTCCGCCTTCTCCTCCCACATTAACTGGCCGCCAGAGGTCTGAGCATCTCTTGGGAGGATGACAGTATGCAATATAGCAAATATGGGAGATTTCCTTCTATCATCTCTTTGAAGGCAAATATTGTTTTTACTATTTTGCTTTGTTCTGATTTATTGTTTTGCTCTATTCAGTATTCTGTTTTGATAGGTTTTATAGTGCTCTGTTTTTGGTTTGATTTTGCTATACCTGATTGAATGGACAACTATTGTGAAGATAACAAAATATACTATGGTACCTATTACTGTTATCCTAGTATCCTGCTATGAAGTTCTGTGCTATTTTCAGTGCATTGTCTCAGTTGGCCTTGTTCTGTCTTTTTATGTTGTATTTTACTACCTTCGAAATAAAAAATATATTAAAAAAAACTCTAAATAAGGATGACCTCAGCTCACCTCTGGGTCAGACATATTTAGCACCAACTATTTACAGTATCACATTGTAATTTGTTTATTCTTAGTAGATGTTCCAAGTGGTTTAGAGCTAATTTTCAAGTTTTTTTCAAAAAAAATTATACTTACTAATAAATATGTTGGTGCATATAAGCAAAAGAATACTTTCATGGATGGGATTTTTCAAATAGTGAATACGTTGGCATACACAGAATGTTCCCTGAATGGAGGAAAGCTTGACTTAGGCAAATTTCCTCATGCCACGTTGGTGCAGAAGCAAGGATGGCTGATATCTTGCCCTCACCATACAAATGACCATTTCCAGTAGTTCTTTTAAGGGAATATTTTTTGGCTATAGGAAGGATGGTTTCCAAGAAGTAGGTATAGTTTGCTTTACATCCCAAATGTCCACGCTGCTAGAAAACTGCCATCTGGATGTCATCTGATATTCTCCCTCGTTCATCCAGAGTAAATCTCTGTCACCATGCATTAGGAGCATAACATAAATGGCTGCTCACTGACTCATGTGGGAAATTCACCATCAATCCTTAAAGTCTCAGTTTCCCCTACTGTAAGAGCAGTGTACTTATTAAAATGAAAATAAATATGATTATACTTTAAATAAAGAATACTTAGCAGAAAATCTGGCCCATGGTAAATTCCAAATAAAGATTAGTATTCAGTGCATGAAAACATCTAGGCCACTGGCAGAAAGATACTTGAATTTTGTTTTATTTCTTTCCTTTTTTTCCCTAGAGAAAAATGACAGGGATTCATTCTCTAAGAAATTACACTGTGTTCAATGACTTCCCATCAGGAGTAAGCAATGTTCTGTATCTTGCCATTGGTAAGGATAAAATGGGCCCGTGTCAGACAAGTCATGGCTTTTAATCTCCCTTTATTTGCCATGTCACCTGTCAGTGACCTTGACTGTTCCTGGCTGCCTCATGATCTGCAGTTTCCTGATAAGTATGTTTACAGCTTTTTGAAGTCATGTCTGCTGAAAAACCACATCTGGTAGGCTACTGCCTCCACAGACACAAAAAAATATAAAGGCTAATTCATCAGCATACACAAGCCATGTCTCTTGCCTCAAAGAATTCGAGATAGAGGAAAGTCAGTGTATGATATTGGAGGGTAGGAGGAACTCTCTGTAGGACTGTAAATCCTCATAAAATTGGAAAATGTACCATGAACTCAGATGTCGAGCAAGAGAGTGGCTGGGGGCCAAGGGAAGGCTGAGACACTTTGAGCAGCTCTGATTTTCTGTTGATTACATCAAACCCTTCTGTGCTAAGCCAGTTGCAATTTCTTAAATAACTTTTCCAAACTTTATTGTCTCCACTGGAAAATATATTGTACACATCGATGTTACAGACAGTTTATTTCCATGAGAAAAATGGGAGAGATGTTTTATACTTGTGAGTGGCAACATCTTTATTTAAGTATCAAATGAAAGTACTAGCCTGACCGGCGCAGCCCCGCAGTGAGACAGAGGACGCCCTTGTAGGTAACAGGTAACTGCCGCTTTATTGACGCGGGCTCTGGCTTATATACTCGGCCGTGACCAATCACAGGCTGCCACAAGGAGGCAGGGTTGGGATGGAAGGCGGGCTCTGGCCAATATACCCAGCTGTGGTCAATCAAGGGTTGCCACAGAGTCAGCACGGGACGAATACGGAGTGAGCACGAGGTGCGCACGGGGTGGCTAATTTGGAGAGGGACGTAGCGCATTGCGGAAGCTGACGTGGTCCTTCGTCCCGAGCGGGGTGTGTTGAGCGCCTGCGCCCGACACTAGCCTCCACTCATTGAATATCTGCTATATTCTGAGTATCAGTTATAATTGTTTTGCTCGCCTGGCTACCATAACTTGATGTGGCAATTTGGCTATATGTCCATTTTATAGATGTGGAAATTAAAGATCTCTTCAAAGTAACATGTCCAAAGATGGACAGTCCTTAGAAGTTGAATTGTTCAAAATTTTTGACTATTGCATATGTGAGGGGGGATACACCTTGCTGCTTAGTTTCTGGGCCATGGGCGGCTTATGTGTGTGGCTACTGGATATTGTCCATCCATTTATGAAGTCATTGTACTGACATATGTCAGTTCATTCCACAGCCAAGCAGTAGAGCCAAATCTGAAGTTAGTGGTGATTGACTTCAGTTCAAATGTTTTTAATCACTATAACATCTTTTATTACAGTTCCTGGTATAATAGGGTCTTCCAATGGAATTTTTGATGTAGCAATCAGAGCATTTTGTTATAGAAATGCTTTGTTTAATAAACATTTTATTAAGATATAGCATACATCTAAAATGCATAAATCTCAAGGAAACAGCTCAATGAACTTTTCCAAAGTGATTACTCCCAGGCAAACACCACATGAGACACAGAATATTGCCAGCTTTTCAGGGACCTGTGCTCCAGTTTTGTTCTTTTTTGTTTTTTTATGAGGGGGGACAAGGAATTGAACTCAGGATCTCATGCTTGCCAGGCAGGCACTGTGCTACTGAGCAGTATCCCTGGCCCTTTTGCTCTGTTGACCCTTTGCATTTTCACACAAATTTTTAGAATCATGTAGTCATGCTCCCCAACAAAAAAACCTTATTGAGATTTTCATGGAGTTGCATTAAATTGATAGATTAATTTGAGGAATTTTTTGGTAGGTTTTCATTTCCTTAAGCATTCTGAAAAACTCATTGGTAAAGTCTTTTGGGCCTGGACTATGTTTGTGTTTGTGTTATGTTTGTGTGTGTGTGTGTGTGTGTGTGTGTGTGTGTGTGTGTGTGTGTGGTGAAGGGGGATATGTGTGTGGGACAGAGAGTGAGGAGGAATGGATTCTAATCATAGATCCAATTTCTTGATTACCTAGAGAAGTACTTAGATTTTATGATGTATCTTGCATCAGTTTTGCTAAGTAGTTTTTGAAGAAAAGTTTATATATCTCCTCTATGTTTTTCCAATTCATTGGTGGAATACTGTTCTACAATACATGAAGGAATGATTTTTCGTGTTTGAAATGTTCTGTGTCCTTATTGTAGTAGTATTTACACAGGCATTTAAGTCATTAAGTTGCTCAGGCTGGACTTCAACCTGCAATCTTCCTGCCTTTTGGGGTGCTGGGATTACAGGTGTGCACCATTATGTCCAGTTTACAGGGTTATACAGTTTTCAAGACTTGGTGAACTTGAATGGGAACATTTTCTTATATAAATTATACTTCAGTGAAGTTGAATAAAAATATACAGAACTACCTTTTTTTCAACTATAAATTTAGAAAAAATTGAAAGTCTGATCATGTCTAGTTCTGGCAGTATCTTATTATGTCCTATTTTGCTATATCTTAATTAAGATATGGTACAAGAGAGGGTTTGACACAAACAGCTGGAGGAAGAATCTGGAAATATCTTTCACAAATGAAAAGATACTTTTGCAGTCACTTAGAATGCCACCCTCAGGTACACACTAGAGGGAGACTGTCCCCCACACACTCAAGGAGACAATCTAACATTTATTGCAGTTCTCTTTGTAGGAGAAAGAATGTTATCATGGCTCTTGATTACTTTTCTCTCATTGTTGGGACAAAGCACCTGATTCCCAAAATTAAGGAAAGAAAGGTTTTTTTAGCTCACCATTGTGGAGGTCTAAGTCCATAATTAACTGGCCTCAAGGCAGGGTGTATGTCACAAGGGCAACTGTTTATGGTGGCAGCCGGTACCAAAGATGACAAGAGCAAAAGGTGAAGACTTTCCTTCCCTTATATTGTATGCCAGCTAACCACCCTGGGTGGATATAGCACTCACACTGCCAACCCTAGTGCTAGACAATGAACCAATCAGAAATGCTAGACTCAGTGGTCATCATCTTTTATAGTCTCCTGTTTCTCCTCAATAAAGATCTCAGCTCTATCTTTTTTTTTTTTTTAGACCGGGTATTGAACTCACAACCTTACATTTGCCAGGCTGGTGCTGTGCCATAGCTCTGGCTCAGGTCTATCTTTACAGTCTAAAAATTTACTGGAGCATTTTTACTGGCCAAACTCACAATGTTTTAAATCATACTGGTGGAATTTTTACTCTTGATTCACAATATATATCTGGCTAAAAGCCCCCAAAGTAGTCATGCAATCACCTCAATATTTGTCTGCCTTCAAATTTCTTCTGCAAGATTAATTAATACACTGTCCTTAATCTCCGCCTCAGGTAATGCCCCTGGAAGGAGCAAAATGCAGACAAACTTTCTGTGCAGTCATAACACACATCATCACAGTCCTTCTTTCCAGCAGAAACCTCCCAAGCCTGGTCTTTACTGGTTTTCGAGTCTTCTGAGCTCTGACCAGAATCTCACATACAAAACAGCCTATGGTATTTCAGCTCTACTCCTTCCAGTGACATCTCTGAACCTTTCCAAACTCTTACTACAAGCCATTGCCAAAGGCTTTTGAGCTACATGGTCAGGTATACTCACAGCAATGACCCCACTTCTCTTGTACCAAATTCTGTCTTGGTTACATTTCTCTCACTGCTGGGACAAATAACTGACACCCAAAATTAAGGAAGGAAATGTTTATTTAGCTCACATTCATGGAGGTTTCAGCCAATAATTAGCTAGTTCCAAGACAGGGTGGCGTGGAACAGGGACAGCTAGCTGTTCATGGCAGTGTCAGATACCAAAGGCAACAGGAGCAAAAAGGGCAAAAGGTAGGAGCAAGCTTCTTTCCCTCCCTTATATTGTATGCCAGCTACCCACCTCTGGGTGTGTGCAGCACTCACACTGCCAATGCCAGTGCTAGACAGTGAAGCAGTCACAAATGTGAGACACAGCTGCCTTTAAAACTCCATCCTACCGTAACTGCCTGAGGCTTTGGGAGGACATCCAAACACAAACGATAACACCACCATTCATGTGGAAAGTGGTGATAAACATACATGGCAGAATAGCTTTTATACATACAAATTAGAGCTATGCATTTGAACTTGGACAAATCCCTTGAACAAATCAGTTGTGAAAGAAAATTGCAAAAGAAGAACCAAAAATGATGGTATTCATGTGTGATTTTTGGAAAGTGCTATACTTTTTCCCCATTGTAATAAAAAAGTTTCACTGGGAGTGTGGGAATCCAGAGTAAAGTTTCCCTTGAAGCTAGGTGCAATCAGGTCTGTGAAATGTCAACAAAATGGAAAAAGTGTTGGCTGGAGTTCCCAGGAACCTTCTTTTTTATTTTCAAGATAGTAAAATCCAACAAAACAAAACAGAACAAAGCCAATCAACACAGAGCAGGAGATTTGGTACAGAATTTCAAAGCAGGATACTAGGAAAACAACAATAACTACCATAATATATCTTGTTATCTTCACAATACTTGTCCATTCCATCAGGTGTAGCAAAATCAAACCAAAGACAAAACAGAATAAAACCAATCTTGAATAAAGCAAAACAATCAGAACAAAGCAAAATGGTGAGAACAACATTGGATTTCAAAGACAAGATAGAAAGAAATCCCCCATATTTGCTATATTGCATACTGTCATCCTACCAAGAGATGCTCAGACTGTTGGTCCCAGGCCTTCAAAATCAACTAGACAATATAAGCATACAGTTGCTTTATGTATCTTAGTTGCTATCAACTCAGCCTGTCCTCTGAATTAGTGGGTTGCTTACGGGGCACGTTGGGGAGGGGGTTTGATTCTCAGCCCACATAAATGCTGACTTTTCCAATCCTGGAAGCTGTGTGGCTTGCATGGTTTACCAGAAAAGCTGGCTAGTTGGTTTCCTGTTGGATCTTCCCAGTGCCAGCATGGCTGATTCTCGGGAGGTGCTGACTTTTCTCCCCAGAAGCCTTCTTAAAGCATAACTGATAACACTTTTCCAACTCCTCCAGCTTTCTCCTTGGCTTTTTATTTTATATTGGCTTCCTGTGGCTTCGGTTACAAATTAACATAATCTGGGTGGCTTTAAACAACAGAAATGTGTTTCCTCACAGCTGCAGAAGATGTAGAAGTCTGAAAGCAAGGTACTAATGGGGCCACACTCCCTGGTGGCACTAGGAGAAAATCCAGTCCATGTCTTTCTCCAGCTTCTAGTGTCATCAACCATTCTGGGCATTTCTTGGTTTGCAGATACATTGCTATGATATCTAACTCCGATGTCATATGTACTTTTCTGTGTGTCTTTTCTCTCTTTTAAAAACACTAATCACCTTGGATTAGGACCCATCCTGATTGAGAATTGCCTCATCTTAACTTGACTATATTCAAGACTCTATATCCAAATAAATTCACATTCACCACATTCTCAGTTACTTGGGGTTAAAACTTGAATAGACCTTTTAGAGGAATACAGTTCCACCTATAACTCCTTTCCTTTCCTCATCCTTCTCCTTTCCTCTTTCCTTCCCTCCTTCTATCCCTCCCATACTCTCTTACACTCTTCCTCTTTCCCTCTTGTCATTCCTTCCTCCCTTCTTTTTCCTTCATCTCCTCTTCCTCCTCTTACTTCTTTACTTGTATCCTTTCTGTTGTTTACAATGTAGTTGAAAGGACAGGCAACATCCTGGACCACAAAGAAAATTTGGCAATGGCATTCGTGCAGGATGGAGCTATAAGATCAAAGAAAGCTGGCTTTCTAAGATCATAAAGAAGCTAGAGCAGTTCTAGACTACCTACCAAGACTTTTATACCTGCAACAAAACATCCTAAAACTCGCACAACACACATTTGTACATATTTTGGACTCTAGGTGTGAGCGCACCACACTGAAAAAGGGAGAGTTCAATGGAAAAGCGTACTCATAAGAAATGACAATTTTCTTGTCATATTGTGTTTCTTTAATTAAAGGAGATAAAGCAAATATAATGGAAGTTTAATAGCTGTAAATTCTAGAAGGTGAGACTCATTGTTACAAATAGTGACAAAATTAGTCTCTGAATTCTGACTCTTTAAAATGTACCCCCCAGAACTCCAGAGATGATTTTTATGGCACTTTTTATTCTAAGTCACGTGAATCAAGGACTTCCTAAAGCAATGGCTGATGCCGAACATCTATCTCTGAATTTACTGCTTTCTCCAACAGGCCTGTCCTCCTCTTTCTCACCTGGTTACTTCCCATGTGTCCCCAGCCTCATCTCAAAGGTAACAGTGGTGCTGAGACTTATAAGCAAACATTCAGAAAATTAGGAAGAGTTAGACTCTTACCTATCAGATTTCAAAGAAGAGCCCAATAGAGGATTCATTGTTCATACTTATTTAAATTACAAAAGTAATACTTTCTATTGTGAGCCAATAATAACAAAAACAAAGAACAATACTATAAAAGTATAATCTCTGTTCTTTATCAACTCTATTTTATCCAAGAGACAAATAGTTTAAGTAAAGACTTAAATGTGTTGAGATCATACTAGATCGTACTAAGATAAACAATACAAATCTACTAGTGGGGAAGGAGTTTCTTATGTGGAGCTAAAGGCAGAGATCATAAATAATGAAACTGACTCCTGTCTTAGAAAAGACATCAGTTTTTAAAATCTACATAAAGGAAAAACTGGATAAATATTCACAACATACAAGACCAACTAGAATGACAATATCCTTAATAAAGAGAAAAACTTCCAAGGAAAAGACACAACAGGAAATTTTAAAAAACAAAAAGTAAGCATGACTAATAAAATTAATAATAATGTTAAATAATAATTAATAAGAATGGTAGAAGAAATTTGTACATTTAAATATTGTCAGTGAACTGAAAATTGCCAAGAATTCTTGGGCTCTAAACATCTTAACATCTTAAAAAGATGTTAAGACTGTGACTTGGACTCATCGATTGAACTTCTGGGAATCTGTTCTCAGAGTGATGTGATATTGTGTGCATAAAATTAGCTGCAAACATTTTCATTGTAATATTGTGTATAGTACTCATTGTAATATTGTGTATAGTACTCAATATTGTGTATAGCAAAGAAAATGTTAACTAACAAGTGTTCAAATTAGGATCATTAAGCAAATTATTATATATTCATGTGGCAGAATGTATGAAGATCATTAAAAATATTTATTTCTTGGAAGATACTAACAGTATATTAAGTATAAAATATGCATATTTAAACATTGTATATGTTGTGTGATATGACTTTTCAAAAGGGCATTCATATATGTATATCATATAGTCAGAACATGGGAAGATATACAACAATGTGTGTTGTTTTTGTGTGGTTGTGTGAATGTGCATACATGTGTGTGAGTGTGTGTGTGCCACCCTTTGTATGGTTGTATCTGTTTGGGATTGTATGTGCATGTACAATGATGTGTATATACGAGTTGCTTCAGAGTGCGGTTTTTCTCCCTTATATGTAATTTCACTTTCCATAGTTTCAGTTACCTGTGATTAACCATGGTCTGAACATATTAAGTGGAAAATTACAGAGGTAAACAATTCATAAGTTTTAAATTGTGCAACATTTTAAGTCGTGCGATTAAATCTCATGCTGTCCTGGCCTCTTTCACCTGGGGCATGAATCATCCTTTTGTCCTGAATATCCACACTGTATATACCAGCTGCCCATTACTTGTTTGCTGACCATCTCAGTTATCAAATCTATTGTCAAAGTATCAGTATAATATTGTAATTGTTATATTTTAATATTAGTAATTATTATTAATGTCTTACTGTCCCTAGTTCATAAAATAAGTTTACCACATGTCTGTATTTCTGGAAAAAGTCACAATATTTACAGGGCTTGGTAGTATCATAGTTTGAAGCATCCAATGATGGTCTTGTAATGTATTCCTTAAGAATAAAGGGTGGGTACTGGAGTGGAATCAGGAATGATTCATTTTCTCTTTATTTGTCAGCATGTTTTCAATGAAGAAAACAATAGAATGGGTCCCAGAGCAAATTGTTCTTAGAGAAGCCTTCCTGTGCCCAGTTCCTATAAATGCTTTCAATATATTTTAGTCATGCACGTCTCAGGAGACCAGTAAGCTGAACCCTGGGTATTCAGGTATTTCCTGTCTCGGTTTCTTTGCTGGACTGAAAATTCCAGAAGGAACAGCAATGTCTTGCTTCATCCTTGTAATCTCAATTAGTAGTTTAAACATGTTAGTTGAGTGGTGAATTAAGAATATCCTGTAATTTGGTCAGTTAAATAATTACTTATCAACTTCCCACTGCTGAGTTAATACTTTCTGAAATTGAAAATCACAAGTGATCTCTGAGCTAGCTTAAATAATTTCCTCAAACTATGAGCTTGCAGATAGAGACCGAGGTTGGGAGAACATGAAGTGAGAACCAATGTCACACAGCTGATTAGGGACAGGCCAGAACTGTAACAGCCTCTTTCTTTTCCTTTTAGAGTTTTCTATCACACTGGCTTGCTTTACGGGCCTCCTGGCTGCTTTTGCTATGTATAGACATCTGATACTCCAAGTCTAGAAAGCGGATGAGTAGGGCAGCAATGAGCAGTAAAGAGAGAAATCTTGGTGTCAACAAGAAGGCTCAGAGTTACATTTTATGATGCTGTGTGTGTGTGTGTGTGTGTGTGTGTGTGTGTGCGCGCGCGCGCTTTGTGTCGAAGAAGATGCAAGAAAACTTCACTTCAGGCTGCATAGTGAATTGAACTTCTCTCAGAAACTGGCCTCAACCTGCTGCTTCCCTCTCCCTAATGTGCCTTGATGGTCTCCTCCCCACCTCCTGAATTTGCTGGGTCGCTGCTTCTGTATTTCCGCTTCGCTTCATCTGAATAGCCACTGTGTCAGTGAGTGAACTCAGGCTCCCAGATGGGGGTCCCAGCCAGTTGATTTCTCAAAATGGACCCATCTTCATACTTACTCTAGTCTCTGTGTACACAACCTTTGTGCAAACAGCTGGAAAATGTATTGGGTCAACCAAGAAGCTGATCTGTACAGAGGGTTACTATTCGACACGTATTTTCTTGTTTAATCCTCACAACCGCTCTGTGAAGAAGTAAGAGTTACTATCTCCACTTTATAGGGGAAAACACTGAGTCTCAGAGAAGAAGGGTGACTTGTCCAGGGTGGCTGAAGCTGGCTGGGAAGCTGAGTGTCCTTATTACCAGGAACTTAAATTTGCTTTCTCCTTTCTGGCAGATAGGACTCAATAAGCTTCAGATGACTGAGTTGAAAAAGTGAGTTTGGTGTTTTCAGAACACTTAAGAACGAGTAATTAAAACTGAACCTGATCTCAGCCTTCTCTCCAAAGCTTTGATGAGAAATGCACCACCAGTCACCTCTGGGCCCTCTTTGGACATACGAATATCTTGAGACCTGTGGGGAATTTAGAAAAATAAAGAAAACCCTCATTCTGAGTTTCCTGAAGGTGTCATTTCTGTTCATGCTTTCTCAGCTAGTCACTACGCTGTGGTGAGGTCACTGTGTGGTACACAGATGCCCTGATGACAGAGAGATGCTCTCAGAAATGGTCTCTGGACTACAGACGCATTCACAGATTTTTACCTTGATGCTCATGGAGTGTTTTCATTGGCTCAGAAAAATCCTTTGTGTGCTACCCCATCATACTTCCAACCACAGGCAAGCTATCTGATCTCACTCCCTAGACACAGGCTTTGCTTCCTTCTGGTAGTCACAATTCAATTGTGAAGCACCTATCTTTTGTTTCTACCTCATCTGTATTGTGATAGTTACCACATTTTATTCTTTTTTATTGACAATCAGTATTATATTTTATGAGGGTACACAATTATTTTTTTCTATTCATAAAGCTTGGCATTAGTTTCAGTAGAGGACTACTATAAAGATGTACTTAAGACTAAATCTATGAATGTTCTTACAGAAATCTCTTTTGTGGCCATGTATACTCACTGTTGTTGGATATAATCTTAGGATTGAAACTGTGAGATCATAGTCTTATTTAATTTTATTGGAAAATGCCAGTTTTCTTTTAGGATATTGAAGTATTTGACACTTGTTCTAGCAGTGACTGGGAGTTCCTTTTGCTCCACATCCTTGCCAATATTTTTATCTTTATTTTTAATTCTAGCCAAGCCAACAGAAAAACAAAATACTTAATTTTCCATTAGAGATTTTGCTCATTTGCATTAACAACTTCTATTGGTGACATATACAGTATTCACAATTTTATTTATGATTTTTCTATTTCTGTTCTATATGTCTCCTTTCTATCCTATTTCAAAGTTTGCTTATTTTAGAACTGTTTGGAAAAACAGAAAGGAATATAAATCAGGTAGCTATCTTTCATGATATTCAAATTAATACGCATGGGTAAGAAATAATTATCAGAACCATTTGATGCTACATCGTACAATGAAAATTCTGTGGTGCTGGACTTAGATTCAACTGACTCTTATTGTGTGACTTTATTTTTTTTTCATAATGGGTTTAAATTCTTTTTTTATTAAAAAAAAAGACTAAGATAAAAGAGGACATAACAACACGGGTCAGAACAGAACAATTTAAGTAACATAGTGTTTCACCACAAGACAACGCGACCTAACAGTAGTTACCATAGTGTCTCTTCCTTGAAATACTTGAGTATACCTTCATGTTGTGTGACTTTAGATAAACATTTAATATCACTAAGTCTTAGACTTATTGACTATGAAGCACAGATACTGAAAATTAAATGACATTAAAGTATGTGAAAAGTTATGCCACACACTAAGCATTTCCTCTTAAGTACATTTAAAATTTTAGTGTGTATCAGTCAGGATGGGCTGTGTTGTGCAGCAAAAACAAGAAGCCTTCAAATCTCAGTGGCTTGGCACACTGGAATTTCGTGTTTTGCTCATACTGTGTGTTGGAGGTTGGTTGTTGGAGCTATCTCACCAGTCATTTAGGAATCTATGTTAAAGGAAACTTTGCCTTGACTGATTTCAGGTTACACGAATGATAGCACTGAGTGTTAGCTGGGGTAGGTTCTGGTTTTAAGTAACTTATTCAATAAATGTGTGCAGTGGAAGCTAACTGGAGGTACAGAAACAAAAGTACTGTCTCTGTTTCCTGGAGTTTACAGCTTAATAGTGATGATAACAGTAGCAACTGCAGCAACCAAGAACTGTCAAGCATGAAGCCAGTCATCAAATTAAGAGATTATTTTATGCTCCAAGTATTTTATAAATCAAAAAACTCAAATGGGTGAAAATGGAACTTTATTTTCCTGTAAATGAACTTATTTTCACTCTCAAGCACTCACATGACTGCAGCAGAACTTTGAATGAGAAGAATACAGTCATTCGTGGTTGAAAATGCAGTCTCTCCTTGACACTGTTCTGTTGGCCCAGCTTCCTTTTTATCCTTCTCTCTAGGCTTGTCTGAAGTTCACGGTAGGCAGTAGAAGCTGTCATACTGGAACATGCCAGACTGTGGGGAGCAGTATCGTCTCTGTTGTCACTGTGTCCACCTGATGGAGCTTTGTATCCCTTTTTTTCTTCTGCTGCTGGCCATGATTCTATAGGAGCAGTTAGTTTTTCTTTTTTTTTTTTTAATTTTTTGTTTTTTAAAATTTTATTTAAAGAAAGACTACACAAAACAGAAAATGGGTAGAAATAATACGTTCAGAGGAAAAATAAACAGTACGAAATCACTAGTTAATGTTTACATACTGTCCTTTTACAGATAATTGTTTAAGATACAAAAGTGGAACATACAAAATGAGAATTCAAACAGTGAGACTGCAAATAGTTCTGTTCAGCTATCCAACAAAAACTTAGTAATATGGGTGTCAATCCTATACACTTAAACATTCATTCAGCTATCCATATCTTCATTTATGTTGGGATTAAACTAAAACAAGGTAAAGTCATTCTGAACAAAGAATAATAGTATGAGCAGTTAGTTTTTTGTACAAGAAACATCAACATTCTCAACTCCAAACCATAAATTATTTGGTTTCCTGATTCTTATAACTATTTTTGTTCTTTTTCAGAAGAGTGAGAACTGCCGTCCTGGTATCATGCAAATATGAACAGGATACACAAGGCTGCCCTCCATTCTATCCATTCAACAATTCCTTTAGCCACCCCTTCCCTGTAGGTGGGCTTCTTTATTCATCCATAGGCTATATACAGCCTCTCATGGACTATAGGGTACACACAAGGGTCTCTTCTGCTCCAGGACTATCTCATTTATCAATGATTTCTTTCACTATCCTAGACCACATTTATTCTGTTTACCTAAGGTCAATATATAGAATCCTAATGGTTTCAAAAGTTCTTCAAAAAATCTGTCTTCAAAAGATCAGCCAATCAGTCAGTGTTCTAGCTACAGATGGAAAACAATCAATACTGTTTTGTAATATGGATAATAGCTTGAAATATCAGCAAAGGCCTGAAGCTAGAATCAATATGAATTAGGATTCTGTGTCCATTCATCACAAAGGCTAATCAGTTGTTGGCTTCAAACAGAAGACTCATACCTTGATTAGAGCTGCCAGTGCTAAGGAGTAAATTAAAATCTGTTTGTGCTCCACCAGTGTTTTGAATTCCAAATGATCTAAAATCCTGGTACGGATGAACCTGGAAGTTTTCTCATATTCAAAAGGGAGGCTTGGAATAGTTTTCTTTTTCCAGAGATGCAGTGTTCTTTTTTGATAATAGGGAGGTAAACCAAATCTTAATTCATTTCTTTATGGCTTAGTTTTTCTGCATCAGGAAGGAATAAGAGCCAGTGCTCAGTATTTAAGGAAAACATACATTTATAATTCACCTATATTCAGTATTTATAAAGGTAAATCTGAAAGATACCTCCCATAATAAGCAAGGGGAATTTATGATCTTGTTCTTACCCACCTCGCCACCATTATTTATTTCATATAATGGCCTCTCTACCTAGCATACTATTCTGAGACTATTAACTTTTCTTTTAATAACATCTTTCACATTTGGGCCAAGGCTTCGGGGCTCTCAGACCATTTTTAATTTCTCTATTGATTGTGAATCTTCTGATTTATGTCATGGAGATGTGAAGGATCATTTTGAGTCTGATTTTAGCTGCCAGTTGGATCCAAGGCATCTGAATACATCTCATGGACATCTATCTAAGTAGATGAGCTGAATTTCATGATGGAGTACAGTTGTAAGGAGGAAGATGGTTTAAAAGGCTGCTAACTTTGGGGATAGACATCCCTAGTCCTACCTTCTGCTACTGGTATTGAGGCAGTTCCTTAAACTTTGGGGGAACATTTGTTTGCCCAAGTGAGAAACAGATACTATCAACTTTTTGAGAGTTTTGATGGTTTGATGTAATAATGGATATAAAGGGGCTTAACATGCTTCCCTGTACAGAGTAAGTGGAATTTAACTTCTATGGTAACATCTTCTCCATACTTAATGTCATGACTTTGTACCAAACATTCCATCAATCAGTGCTGCAAGAAAAAGCCAAAAGAGCTGTTTGCACAATGGATCATATGTCAAAGTGAGTTCTAGAGGTCCTCGGTTTTGCATTTGAAACCACAAGCCTGGAAAAACTGAATTATTATTCTACATGACCTCATTTGTTTCTCAGACTGATGAGACTTAGGAGAGCTCAAGGGACACTAATATTTGCTTTTCAATATTCAAACTCTCCCTTTTCCCAGTGTTTTCCATATTGATAGAGTGACAAATGGCCAGAAGGCACCCACATACTCTTCAGTAAGACTAATAGCTCATATTTGTGATCATGTACTCTGTGCCACATATAATCCTAGGTGCTTTCATATGAAGAGATCATTGAATACTCATGATAATTCTTTGAGGGGTCATTTTGTAGATGAAGTTATGAAGGTCCAGAAAGCTTGAATGGTCCAATATTACCTCTGGCCACATAGACATGAGGAAGCTAAGCCTGATGTTTTGGCTGCAATACAGCATTCTAGCTCAGTCACCCATTACTGACCTAGTTCCACATCCCCCAAAGCCTCCAACCTTCCACCAGCTAGTTCTACCAATGAATGGAATCCATTCATGTTCAATGTTGTAATTTCAATATTCCAAATGTTCCGATTTATAGAGGTTCAAGGTTCTGATGCAGTTACTACATCTACATCTAAACAAAAATGCCAGAGAAACCACACCTTGCTGTTCCAAATTCCTTCATTTGTCATATCAACACTAGGGCTTGCCATGAGCAAGGATTTACAGACGATGTATGCACCCATTAGCTAACACTCCTCACTTTTAACTGCGGCATCTTATGCTACCCAACTTTGACATTCTGCTTTTGCAACCCTGCCTATTTACAAGTAATGGCTATTATCCTCTGTTGACCCTCTGCTGAAGGTTCTGGTTTCCTCATCCTCAAAGAAAAAGCTGCTGGGAAAGAATGTCCTTTTCACATAGTTTTGATGATGATGGATTTCTACAATGATGCTTTCTGTTCACCTACATTGGGTGGATTTTCCTCTCCCACTGGAAGAAGTGATCTCATTCTGCAAATGCACTAATGACACATAATTATCATCACTGCAAGACTTTTTCACATCTGGGCAAATGGTTGCACCTCCATGATGATTCTCATATTTTACCCAATTCTGTACTTGAATGATTCCATACCACCCCTGGTAGCAGTAACAGTTGGCTTCTAGGTAAATTTAATATCCTGGCTTGATACACCTGGCTGATAACATGTGAAGATATTAACAATCACCATGTAAGTTTTAATCATAACTTTGCTCACAGGAGGGAGATATTCTTGGTTGAATATTTAATCCAATTCTGTTAAAACTTGAAGTCATCTTAAAACAGCCCTGCCTGAGAAAAATACTAACATCAGGAATTCATGAACAATGGGACCCCAAGGTCAAGAACAAGGAATGTGTATTCAAATCCAGCTTCACAGCACAGCGGGGCTCTGGGAATCATTAAGCAGGCTCTGGGAATAGCAAAGGAGACAATATTCTTTCCATTAAAGTGGTTTTTCTTAATGCAAAATGTTTTTGGGAGTCCATATTCAGTAATTCACACCTATTTTGCATGTAAAATGTAGCATCCAAGTCTTCAGACTTAAGTATGAAAGAAACACCCTTCTTTATTTATTTTTTAAGTTGCAGTTCAGTTTCACTACAAGCCCCCAAATAGCTAGGTTGGTTTTTTGAAAAATCTCCATCAACAAGACTTCCTTACCCCTAGAAGTTATTTAGGATTTATTGAGATGGATACTTAAAGAGTCTTTCTGTTGTGACACACATGTTCTGAGATCAAATGGCTCCTCTTTTAATCGAAATTGGGTGTTTAAGAACATTTGGTAGGGCTGCTGGCCCCTGACCTGTACTTCTGGAACCTAATTTTCCTGAGAATTTCTCCTTCATAATATTAAAGCCCCCACTTTTCTGGGATCACTCACTGCCTATCCTCAATGCTGTTCCTTTCAAGAGGGTTGAGGGGGAGAAATCCTCACCTCTTTCTGGTAGCTCCCCATCCTGAGCCTGGTAAATAGTCTGGTAAGCATAGTTTATCTTTTATGCTCTGTATCCTACTCCAGGTAAAAATTCACAAATCTCTTTGGAGTGGGAGACAAAATATATAGAAAAAACACCACAAATTAATAATTCAAACAGTTATCTGACACAGGTAGAAAAACATAAAATAAAATCATTAATTGCCCTCTATATTTTCTCCTGCAGCAGCAAATATACAGCCTCTATGGTAATTGGAATAAGACTCACAGAGCTGCCTTCCATTTTTTAATTGGATCATTAGTGCTTTTTCAACCATCTTATCTCTTGGGTACCCATCCTGTCTTTTATGGTTAGGGTGGGTTTTTTTCCTCCCCCTCTTAGATCTTAATTTTGCAAATAAGGACTGAGAAGTGGCATTAAGATCAGCCTCATTATCATGTTTCAGTTTGGCTCTGTATTCCTCTCTCCATCTTTATTAGCAGCCTCTCTGATTTTTAAGAACATTTGCATAATTCCTAACATCCTGGGTTTATTTGGGAGGCCCTTTGATGAAAGCATCAAGAAGGTCTTCTCTACATCGAAGGGCTCTTCATTAAGACACAGTGAAACACAGCACAATGAACACAGACCCTGCAGGCAGGCAAATTGCCTGAGCTGTGCTCTGCTTAACCACTTCCTGGTGAGTTGTGCAACTTCTTTGGGCCTTAGTTCCTCCATTTGCACAAATGGGATGCTGACAGCAGCTATCAGATGCCACTTGCCTTTTGGCCAAATTGAATCAACCCATGAACAACACTTATAATTGTGTCCTAGGCATCATCTTCCTTTTCTCTTCTTACTGAGGAATGACAAATGTACATGACAGTGCCTGCATCATAAGATAAATCTCAAGGAGGCGGAAAGACACACCTGAGAAACCGGAACCCATGTCAACAAGCTGAGCATTACTAGAACTTCAAGAGTACTTAGACATCCCTTTTCTAGCACTGCCCCCTGCCCCAAGAGCAGCACTCTTCTGACTTTTAGCACCTATTTTTTGATCTTTATATAAATGGAGCCAGACAGTGTGCTGTATTTTTATCTGATTTCTTTTGTTTAATTTTTTATGTGTGAGATTCATTCTCTGTTTTGGTCAGCAGTACAAATTCCACATTGGTCACATGATACAATTTGTTATTTATTCTACATTTGCTAGAGTTTTGAATCATTTCCATTTTCTGGCTGTGAAGTAGAACAATACATCTATAATACATCTAAAGGCATATTTTTGGGTAATTTGCATATGCATACATTTTTATAGGCACACAGCATAAAACTGCTGAGTCATAGGATACAGATCTACTCAACTTGGGTAGACACTGCCGAAGTGTTTGCCTAAATGATTGTAATAATTTACCCTCCCAACAAGGGCAAAAGTGGCATGCAGTTATTCTTCATGCTCACCTATTCTTGGTCTTATTAATCATTTTTTATTTTAAAAAACATGTGATATGTTGTCATACCACATTGTGTTTTACCCACAAATTATCTGGTATTTTACTTTCAAATTTTCACTTTGAAGTAATTTCAAAGTTATAGACAAGTTATAAGGTTAGTGCAAATTTGTATGCCTTGCACCTATATTCACTATTAAATTTCCACATTAGCTTTCTTTTTTCTCTGCATATACAGCTATTTTTTAAAATATAAACTGTTTCTGACATCATGCCCCATTACCACTAAATATTTCAGAATGTGCTTGGCAAGGAACCAATTCTTTAAAAAACACAATATAATAATCACAATCAGAAAATTCAACATTCATGAGAATTAATTATGCAGCCTTATTAAAAATTTCTCAAATGTTTTTGTAGTGTCTTTTATAATATTTTCAGGCTCAGGGCTCAATCCAAAGTATGCATTGCATTTTGTTTTCAGCTCTCTGGAGTATCTTTCTTTAATCTGGAGTGTTTCTTCAGTCTTCAGTTTGTATGTCAGGATAACAACAAGTTTTGAAGAGTGTGAGAATGTCTATAATTTTTGTTTATCAGACATTTCCTGATGAGATTTGGATTATGTTTTTGCTGGATCATTACACAAGTCATGTGAGTTCTTCTTAGGGTGTCCTTTTGTAAATACATGATGTTGGTTTGTTAGATCACTGTTGGTATTGACTTTGATCATTTGATTAAAGAGTGATGCACACCAGGACTCTTCATTGCAAAATTGCTCTTATCCTCTTGTAATTAGTGAATAACTTTAGGGGACATATACCCAGGCTGTGTAAATATACTGTAGCTCATCAAATTTTTTTTAGTATTTATTGATGATTCTTGCCTGAGTCCATTATTTCTCTGATGATTACAAATGGTGGTTTTCTAATTCCATAATTTATTCTTCATTAATTAGTTTTCATTCTACAGTAAGAAAGGGCTTTCCCCTCCCTCCATTAGTTAATTGATCATTACAGTGAAGAACTAAGGACATCAGATTAACAAAAGCAGTATTGTGATATGTACTCAGGTGATGGATATGGCAAAAGAAGGCATCCCAAAGAGGCAACACTAGAGCCCTGAAAAACCAGCTAGGCTAAAGTACCAAAGCAGGACCAGAAGGAGCAAGGCAGTGGGACAAGCAGGTGTAGAGTCTGAGAGGCAAAAGAGGGAAGTTCAGCACAGGTGGGCACAGCAGGTGAGGGTGAGAGTGGGCTGAGAAAAGCCAGGCAATTGGGGTTCCCTATTTGCAGGCTGTTCTACAAGGCCTACCCTGTCCTGCTTACACCTACTCAAATTTCTGTCTCCTTCTTTCAGCTATTTATCTTTAAAAAATTATTCCCAAATGCAGTGGTTTAAAATAACGTTTAACCATTTTTAAGCTTCCATGGATTACAAATAAAGACAAGATTTAGCAAGGTGGTTCACCCATTCCATGTGGCTGACATTTCTCACTTAGTTGCTTTCTTAATGGTTGGGATTGGGATTAGAAGTTCAGGAAGTTTCCTTCTTACTTGGGAGAATTTGTAGCTTCTTCACTGTCTCTATGGGTGATTTCTCATGGATTCAAGCCAAGTATTTTACAGCGCGGTGGCTGATCCTTAAAGTGAAAATAGAAGCTGCCGAAACTTACAAGAGTTTTTTTCTAGAATAGGCACAATGTCACCTCCATTGCTTTCCACTGACAAGTTACTAGGCCAGTCCATGGTTCACTGGAAGGATAAGTGGATTTCATCTGTTTACGTAGAGTGAAGACATTATTGACAGTCATCTCTTCCAGGAACTCTTCAATTCCTGTGCCCCTTTTTTGCCAATTTTTAGAAATCATTGTAACCCTTAAGGCTTATTTTATATAATACTTTATGGTACCGGTGTTTCTAAGTTTTTCCAAGGGTAAATATTTGAGCTTCCTCCAAGTGGTTCCTCATTTATTTGATTGAATAATTAACAATTGAACAATAATAATAAGGTGGCATCTGTTAAATGATAACCATGTGAGACACTTTGAAAATTTGGGAGTTATATCGCTTGAAGAAATAATTAGCTGTCTTTTTGAGAGAAAATCAAGGCCCAGAAAGGAAATATAAATTGTTTAAGGTTATCCAAAAATTTTGGAGCTGTCACCCAGGTTTGCGTGATTCTAAGTGTGTTACAATCTCTCAAGAACTAAAATAATACTTTATTGAGCACAGACTATATGCTGACCCCTTTGCCCAGTGTTAGGGATCAAGAAGTGGGTAAATTCTTACTCCTGGTCAAATGAAGAAACACATGAAAACAAGCAACGACAACACAGTGTTTAAAGGCACAAATGTTAAATCCTAACAGATATCTGAGACCCCAATGAGACTCCGGTCATTAGTTCTGCCAAAGAGAGCAAGGAGAGGCTTAACTGTTACAGAGATGCTGTAACAGTTGAATGGCCACTTGAAAGATTAATACATATTTTCTAGGTAGAGTCAGGGGGAGTGATGGGAGATGAAGCTGGAGACCTGGGTTAGGGGGAATTGTGAAGAAAGGGACTGAAAGGAAACCAGTGCAATTGAACCTTTGCTGTAAATTTTCACCTCTCTTGTGCTATTATATCTTACAAGTATCTCTGTAAAGGGTGCTATAGATTCTTAGAAATATAGTTCACAGAGATTAAATTACATACTCAAGGTCATACTATATATATGTATGGATTTTATCTTGTAAGTATAAGGAAACCAACAGAGGTTTTTCAAACCAAGGAGGCTTGACCTGACCCAGTGAAGAAGTAAGTATTGGTGCCATTTAAGGGTGGTCACAAGGGGACAGAGGCTAGCAGTATAGAGACCAGGGTTAGGAAGCTGTTGCTAAGATCATTTAATGATTGCAGAGGACCTTGATGAGTTCAATAGCAACAGGGTGGAGCAGGAAGATTCCAGGTATAATTTATGAGGTGTAAATAATGAGTAGGATACAGAAAGGAAGAGAAAAGAGTCAAGAACATCTCCAAGTCAAACTTCCAGTTTGAAACTTTCTGCCTGAAATTTTTCTTCCATGGAGAGAGGGAAGCAACAGTTAGTAGATTGAGGGTTTGTCCCCTGGCTCCAGCTCTACTCCTTACTTGCGTCACCCTTAATCTCTCTGACTCTCCCTTCTCCTTTGATAGAATGGGGAGATCATCTTCCCTACTTCATTGGCTACATTAAACGTGCTACCCCAGGAATGGTGCTGAGCACAGAGCTTGGCTCACAGTAGTCAACGTTGCCCTGTTTTTATTCATTCAGTGAGTAACTCCTGCACACCTTCCACAGGTGAGGAACTCTCCTGGAGTTTTGGTATACAGAACATAAATCAGATAATCAAAGTCCTTCTGCTCATGTAGGTTATATTCTTATGCACAAGTTGTGATCAAAAGGTACAATGAATATTTAAATTATTTTTAGCACAACAAAAGACACATTGCCATTAATCCCCCTCAAAATGCTCCCTTATCCCATAAACTTATCCCATCATTCTTCCACTTTCTTAAGTAGTAGGAAGTCCTTTTTCATGAGTGTCTTTAAGAAGTGTGATCAAAAGTATGGAGGATGCTGTTGCCAAGTGCCTTCCAATGGAATGGCAGATTCATGAAATATTATGTTATGTCCTCAGCTACCTTCAACACTGGTTTGGTCATCATGCAACTTCTGGCTTTTCCCTGAAGTCAAAACAACCACAAAAGCTGAGTGTGTTTAATTGACTCAGGATATCAAGGCAGCCATGACAGCCATGATTGCACAACTAAAGGCACTCATGAAAGAGAACTCCTAGCCTTCTTCAGGAAGAGGGAAGGATGATGGGATAAATATGTTTGAAACAAGGAATATTTTAAGAGAGATGAATAGCAATGGGTTTTTTACTGTTACAAATTTTTAAAATGTAAACATTCCTATCATTGGATCACCTTTTGTATTATTATATAACATTATAATTCAGAAGTCAACTGCAGAGAATACTATGTATATGAAGGAAATTAAAAGGTGATGAGACAAAGGGCAGGTGTGGAGGGATACTTCAGATGGGAATAGTTCCTAGCTGCAAGACATTTGCCTCACCCCAAGCCTAGGGACAATGCTGAGGCATTTTTGGTGGTGACAACTTGGAAAGGCATATTATGGACATTTAGTGGATAGAAACCAGAAGGACTGTTAACTACCTTACCGTGTACAAGGCAACACCTCTCCCAGAACAGAATATGCAGTTCCAAAGGTCAGTGGTGTTGAGTTTGAGAACCCGCAAGATAGGCCCATGAAAGAAAACCTTCTGAGAATGGTATTTTGAGCTGGGAGATCAAAGATGGGAAGGAATCAATAGCAAGAGAAGATGATGAAACAGGAACTGGGAAGGAAAGGACACCTTGTATTTAAGGATCAGAAAAGAGGACAAGTGCCTATGAAGCTGTGAGGAAGAGACATGGTATGAGAAGAGACTAGAGCAGTTAGCAACCAGCTTGTATGTGTTCCTGTGAGCCACAAATGAGCTTGATTTTATTCTAAGAATGCTGGGAAGCTACAGAATGCATTGAAACACAGACAACATCTGTTCAGGTGTTTTAAAAATTGACATTTTGTAAAATTCCACTTTGGCTGCCAAAGCAATTGAGAAGGAGCAAGAAAATCATTAGAAGGCCGAGGCAGTAACTCATGCAAGATATGGGGACATTGACATTGCAGGTCTTTGCAGTGGAGGTGGAGAGAAGCAAACAGATTAGAGATAAGTCTAGAGGTAAAGCAGACAGCACTTAAAGACACGAGATCCTTGGAGTGAGGGAGAATGAAAAATCAGAGAAGATTCTGAAGCTTTTAGCTGGAGGCACAAGAGTGGGTGGCGGTAGTGTTTACTGAGTTGGAAAAACATCAGAAGCAGCAGTTTGGGAGGTTGTTTTGGACTTATGTGCTGATTCTAGACAAGTGAACATGTAGCAGATGCACAAGGTTGAAACCATTGAGGAGGTCAGGGCTGAGGAAGGGGGTTTCATTCCCATTCTACCTTAGAGCATATTTATTGTATATTTTCTTCTTGCTGAAGCCTCCCTGCATATTTTCCTGCTTGCAGATGTCTGAAGTTCCAGGGAAACATTTTCTCACAATCATTGCCAAGCCCAATGCTGTGATATTTTTAAAGTGTCACATCTCCCATGCCCCTCTGTGAATCCAGACACAGATCTGATTAAGTTGCCATATGCAGCCTCAGTAAAGGGGAAAAATATCCTAAGGAATAGATTCCTGCCAACAGAACACTGGAATTTTCATACTTTTCTCTCTTTCCTTTTTTGTTACCTCCCACTCTTCCTCTCTTTTCTTCTTTCTACCTTTCCTTCTTTCTTTTTCCTTCTCCCATCCTTCCTCCTTTCCTTTTGCTTCTTCTTCCTGCTTTTTTCCTATTTGTGTCTTATATTTGCCAAGAGCATGTCCATTCCTGTGTTCTGATGAGCTTTAAGGATCTTGGGACGGAACACACAAAGAAGTGCTGTCCTCCAGAAGCCATAGATATCAACTGGCTGAAATGCAGGACAGAGATTCAGGAGACTCAGGTCCTCAGCTTAGTCTAAGCACATGCCGGCTGTGTGACTTCAGAAGGCACGCAGCTTCCTGTTCTTCTTTTTAAAAATGAGAGATGAAAGTCCCCATTGCAAGTGATTTCTTGGTGAAAACTGCATTGATAATATGTTGGAAAGTGCAATGCACATTTTACAAAAGCTGCTCCCCACCCCTTTCATTCACCCTGTCCTACTGCTAGCCCCTCTTATGTATCTTCATGTTACCCTCCTGGCTGCTTTCTGTGGTTTTGTTCTTGCCCACAATATTCTCAACACAAATATAATGATGGCATAAAAATATGACTTTGGTCCAAACCCCACTGCGGTTCCACCTCTTATCACAGTGGCGTTCGGAGCCCCCCATATGATATTCCAACCTTTCTTGTCTGAGATTATCCTCTTTTCCCACCTTGATCAATCCACATCAGCCACCAGTCTTCCTCATATTCCCAAAACACACTAGACAGAATTCTGTCCCAGGGCCTTTGCACTTGTTGTTTCTTCCATCTCAATACCTTTCTCTGATACTCACACACTTCCTCCCTTGTCCCTGCCCAATCTTTGTTCCAGTGCCTCTTCCTAAGAAAGCTTCCCATAATCACACTAACATAGATTATCAACTCCCTTTTTGCCACTCCATCTCTCTCCCATCCTTTAACTAACATGTCTTACATGCCAACAATTTTCCTTGTTTCTCTTATGTATCATCCATCTTTATTGAGTGGACTCTGCACTCAGGGAAAGTGGGGTAATTTTTTCCATTATGTTCTTCACCATGTCCCCAGCACCAGGAATGATGCGTGGCACATATCAGAGTTAAAGGTAATCTGTCTTTCCTCAATCCCCCCCCAGGCAGCCCAGAAAAGCAAAAGGAGTACGAGAAATACCCCTGGGAGAGCACCAACTCCTAGGCAGAGATACCCAGGAGTGCAAGGAAGCCACGGGAAGGGGCTGCTGGCGGACAGCTGTGAGCTCGCTCTGGTTCCCTCCATACACCACATTCCAGATGGCTTCAGAATCTCATCTGTGACCTCAGGCTTTTTCATGTCACTTGCAGAGTATCCTGGCCACAACAGGAGGAGTGGTACTGCCCTAGCTAATGGAAATGAGTGATAATCCTGTAAGCCCCACCATTGCCAAGATGAGTCCAGGCGTGGGCTGCTGGGTCTGCAGGTGGTCTATGAAGCACTCTACTCAATGTGGGCTCTGGTGTTGCCACAAGTTTCCCTCTTGGTCTCTTCTTTTCTTCCTCCTGGCTGCTAAGCTAACTTCCTGACATTACCTGCATGTCTGCCCATGCCCCAGAATACTTTCCAGGGCAACCCAAACTAGAAAAGTGTCTGAAAGGAGTCTTTGTTTGTTGGAAGTGGACCCAACCTGGTTCAAAGGTTTGAATTTTGCCAATTTGCCCTTGTGAACATGAGCCCATGAGCCTTAGCTAACTCAAACTTCCCCGGAGAGTGGAGATATCAAGATGCACATGCTGTTCTTTTCTGGGAGGTGGGATACTTTTCTGGGAGGTGGGGATCAAACTCATAACCTTGCAGTTGCCAGGCAAGCACTTGTGCCTCTAAGCTATATCTCCAGCCCTCCCCTTCTTGTCAGGAGAAGAAAGGATGCTTGCAATGGCTGATTCTAGGGCAGGCTATTAAAAAGTGAAAGCTGATATATGATGTGGCTAAATATATTCCTATTATTCATATTTGTCATTCAAGGCAGAACTTGAGGACAAGTGGAGGACAGGAAGGAGGAAGGTTTTCAACAAGACTGACAGATCACTAGGTTCTTCAGGTCTCTAACCTGCCATGGTAGAAGGTCCCTGCTTCATGACATTCCCATTAATGTTTCAGTATCCACACCTTAGACACTTCCCCTCTACCCAGTGCATTCATAACACATTGCTTACACAGAGCTTTTGATGAGGCATAAACATGTAACTTCCATATGTGGTTAAAGTTCTTTCTCTCTGTCTCAGATGAGGAAAGTGAAGTTCAGAGAGGTTGGCTAATTTTTCCAAGTTCACAGAGCTAGGAAAGAACAAACCTGGATTTGGATTTGGGTGTTTGCCAAGCCCATGCTCATGACTTCTCTGCTCTGTTGCCTCTTTGAACAAGATCAGCAGAGCCTAAGAAGGAACTTGGCTGTCATTTCAGCAGACTCGTGGAAAAAAGGCATTAAAGATTCATTAGTCAGTAACTTAACAAATATTGCACTTAACATAAAGCAGTGAGGTAGTCTTGAAACCCCAGTGTCCTCTTTTCTCTGTAAATTCCAGAGGCCACTTTCTAATGCAGCCAGGATGGCCATAATCTCTACCTTGTCTCTGATATCCCGACTTCCGGTATCCTCCTGTGGACAGCTGAAGCCCCCTCCCCCCTGAAAGAACAGAATGATGATCTTCCTGTGAGGGAGAATGGTGTATTCTATAGAAGTGGAATGACATGGAAACACGGAATTTAAATTATCAGGCTGCTATACTTCTACCACCAGGCAGGTGGAGGGAGAGAGAACTCCAGATAGAGCAGACAGACTTACAGCAGCTACAGAGGTATCTTCCTGCCAATGTAGACTTACACATTATAAATGTGAAGTAGAAAATGGGTATTTTCAAATTATAGGCAAAGGATGGCAACTAGTTTAAATAAGCATAAGAAAAAAAAAAAGATGGGTTTGAAAACCCAATATTTTGCTTAGTTTGTGCTGGGGAAAATTTTTATCAGGAATTAAAAGTAAACTCTAGTTTGTATGCATTATGGACTGTGCTGTCTTTTCCCTAGCATGATCCTCCACAGAGTAATTAAGAACATTGGTCTTGACTCCAGACAAACAAGACTATAAATTTTCACTTTGTTCCCTGATCCCGGACAGTTACTTAATCTCTCTGATCCTCAGTTTTCTCAACTGTAAGATGAAGATAATAATAGCTTTAGACCCAAGGGGTCAAATAAGGATTAACTAAGATAATGTATGAAAAGCATTTTATGCAAGAATTGATAAATATTATGAGTAATTATCACAACCATGCATATGTTCATAATTTCCCAACTTCATTAAAATTTAATTGACAAAAGTTGTTTATATTTATGGTGCATCTTGTGCTTGGATATATGTATACCGTGAAGTCAAGCTCATTAACTTATCCTTCACCTCTCGCGTTTATTTTTTTGTGACAAGAATATTTAAGGGCTCCTCTCTTAGCTGAAAATTGCTAATGGTATATAATGCCTGCAAATTGTTAACTGTAGTCATGCTGCTGTATGCTACATCCCTAGGACTTGTCCAGTCTAACCAAAACGTTTTTTATATTCTATAAAAGTTTCATAATTAAATTTAACTGACATATAAAGTACATTAAAGGGGTAATTTAATATTTCAGTATGAGTATATATTGTGTCATGTTTAAGTCAAATTTAATGTATTGATCTCCTTGTTAGTTGTTTCTTTATGGCAAAAAAACCAAATCCTCTTAAAATCCTTTTTTCGAGCTTTCTGAAATGTATAGCACAGTATTGCTATCTGTAGTCACCCACCGGACTTTTTGCTCTTATCTAGTGTATGTTAGTACTCACTGATCAGCCTCCCCCTAATTCTCGCTTCCTCCTGTTCTCCCAGCCTCTGGAACTACACTTCCACTCTCATTTTCGGTAAGATCAGCTTTTTTAGATTTCACATGAGTGAGATCATGTGGTACACATCTTACTGTGCCTGACTTATTTTGCTTACTACAATGTCCAATAGGTTCATCTGTAACAGGATTTTTCTTTTTAGTGGATAAATAATGTTTCATTGTCTGTGTCTGTGATACTTTCATTGTCCACGTCCCCATGTTTTTGCACCATGAACACTTATGCTGATTCAGTATCTTGGTTATTGTTCATAATTCTTCTATGAACACATAAGTGTTGAGATCCTCTTCAATTTCATTTCCGCTGGACATAAACTACTCAGAGGTGAGATTGTAGGATCATATGGTCATTCTACTTTTAATTTTTTGAGGAATTTCTATATCATTTTCCAGCACGACTATACTGATCTACATTTCCACCAACATTGTACAAATGTTTCTTTTTCTCAACATCTTTGCCAGCACTTCATATCTTTTGTTCTTTTGATAATAGATATTCTAAAAGGTATGAAGCAATACATCTCATTGTGGTTTGATTTGTCTTTTCTAGATGATTGGTGATGTTGAACTTGTTTTTCATTTACCTGCTGAGTGCCTGAATGTCTTCTTTAGATGAGTATCTCTTCAGGTCTTTCACTTATGTTTAAAAGGGTTGGTTTTTTATGTTATTTGAATTGCTTATATATTTTGTATTTAACTCAAAGTTGTACAATTTGCAAACATTTTATCTCATTCTGAAGTTCACGTCATCATTTTGTTGATTATTTTCTTTGGCTGTGCATAAACTTTTTAGTTTAATGCAATTCCATTTGTTTTCTTTTGCTTGTGGTACCTATTTCTTGGAGTTATAGCCAAGAAATTATTAACTAGGAAAATGTCTAAATTTTCCTGTTTTTTCTAGTGTCTCAGGTGTTATGTTTTATCTATAATTCACATTGATTTTTGTATACAGTATGAGATGAAGACCTAATTTCTCTCTTCTCTAAGTGAATACCCAGTTTTGTAACATAATTGAAGAGACTATCTTTTCCCTATTGTGTGTTCTTGTCACCTTTGTTGAAGAGCTGTTGACCATAAGTACAAATGCATAGTTTTACTTTTGTGCTCTCTATTCCCCTCCACTGGTCTAGCAATTTGTTTATATACAAGTGTTGCAGTGATTTGGTTACTATAATTTTGTGATGTATTTTGAACCCATGTAATATGATGGTGTAGTTGCGTTCTTTCTGCTCAAGATTGGGTTGACTACTTGGGATCTTATATGATCCCAGTAAGTTTAGGATTGTCTTCAGTTTCTAGAGAAAATGCCTTTGGAATTCAGATACAGACTGAATTAAATCTATAGATTGGTTTAACATGGACATTTTAACAGTATCAGTTCTTCTTGATCTATGAATACAAGAAGTCCTTCTTTTTATTTGGGCTTTATTAAATTTTTTACTTCAAGGTTTCATATTTTCCAATGTACATTTCTTTCAGCTCATTTGTTAAATTTTATTACTGCATATTTTAAATTTCAGTTGTTATTATAGGTGATGTTGTTTTGTTGATTTATTTTTCAGATAGGTCATTGTGAGGTTTTCTACTGCTAATATTTTGTATTCTGGAACTGTATTGAACTCATTTATTAGTTCCTAAAAGTTTTTTTGTACATTTTTTAGAGTTTTCTATATAAGAGATCATGTCATCTGAAATAGGGGCAATTTTGTTTCTTCCTTTTCAATTCAGATACTGCTATCACTTGTATATAGATATCCCCACACCCAAGCCTCATGTGGTCATAGGTGCTTTTTGCAGGTGGCTGGATATAGGATGTGTGATGGTGGGATTAAGGATGTGATTCTGGGATTGACTCATGGTGTGATGCTAGACCTAAGGGTGCTCCAGCTGGGTGTGAGTGCTACTGACCTTAAAAGTTGGTAGATTGGGTAGACTATAAAACATAGAAAGAGAATTTTCAGTTGTCACTTGCTGCCCTCCTGGTTTCTGCCTGCCATGAACTGTTCACCCTCTGTGTTGCCTCTCTGACATGCCAGCCTGCCTTGGAGCCAAACAGTGAACTGTGAACCAAAATAAACCTTTCCTCCTTTGAGTCTCAGGTATTTTTTTTCAGCAGCAAGAAAAGTAACTAAGACAGATGACTTTCATTTGTTTTTCTTGCCCATCGCTCTGGTTGTACTACATTGAATTAAAGTGACAGGAGGAGGCAGCCTTGTCTTATTCCTGATCTTAGAGGAAAAGCTTTAGTTTTCTAGTATGATGTTGGCTGCATCTTGTGATATATATCTTTTCTGCTGAGATATATTTTTTCTGTCGCTACTTTGTTGAGAGTTTTTAAAATTATGAAATGATGTTGATGTTAACTTTTTCAACACTGTTTTGCATATACTGGGAACATTGTATGAATTTTATCATTTATTCTATGAATGTGGTCTATCCTGTATAAAATATAGTTGAGGCAGGAAAAGGCAGGAAAAAAAAAACAAGAACAGGAGAGGGAGAAAGGTTAGCATGAGAACAGAAGCATAGAATTCCTAATATTTCTAAGCGTATTCAAACACTTTGTAAGGTTTGATTTAGAGGAAAATCTGATTTCCATAGTTTGTGCGTTGGTATCTCAAGGGACTTGTAGTTTGATTATGTTCTGGAAAGTTGGTGGCACAGCTCTGCCTCTGGGATCCCTGAGACACATGGCCCTATGGGCTTTAGCTTCTTGTTTCTGGGTTGTGAGGGGTGGTAGGGGCTCAAATGTTTCCAGGCTCTTTGCCTCATTGTAGGGAATCAATCTGGTTATTTGTCTATGAACTTTAACATCCATATCAATCACTCGGTGATTTGACTGAACTATGAGTCCTGACTCATCAAGTCTGAAGTGAGGTCTGATATTTTGCATTTTAATCAGTTTCTATGTGATGTCAATATAGTAGATCCACTATATAGTAAATCCACTATATTGGGTTTAGTATATGCTCCTCAATGGTTCATGTGTCAAAATCTTTTTCTTAGTGTGGGGATATTATGAGTGATGAACCTTTAAGAGGTAGAGACTAGTGGACATTGGGGGCACTGCCTTGCAAAGAATTAATGTGATTCTCTTGCGATCCTGGTTAGTTCCTGAGAGATTAGATTGTATAGAAAGAGCAAGTGTGTACTCCAAATCTCTCTGGTTTCCTGTCTCTTCTTGAAATTTCTCTAACATGTGTTCTCACCATTGTGACACCTTCTGCTGTGGGGTAACAAGAGTTGAACAAATGCCAGCACTTGCTTCTGAGCCTCCTGAACCTGAACCTCAATATACTTCCTTTCTTTGCAAAGTACCAAGCTTTGGGAATTTTATCGCAGCAAAGAAAATTGACTAATACAAGATCCATAGACCACACTTTAAATATCTGAGATATAGTGCATGTTGTCATTTAGAATATGACTTCTGTTTTTAAGTTAACTTCTACTTCACAAATGACACACTTTTTTTCTGTACTACCATCAAACCCACAAAAACATTCTGTAGTATTCCTAACAAGGTTCTTCCCATTTTAGAGTTCAACAGCCTCTATGCATACCTGTCTTCCATTAAACTGAGTGCTACCCTAGAGTTTACTTTGGAAGAATTAAAAACAAAATAGAATATTCCAGGTCAATAAATATGAAGTGTTTTCTTAAAATAAAATGGCTATTTAATTTTAAAACTTTATAGTAAAAGATACACTGTCATTAATTTTCCCCCAAATATTCTCCCTAACATTGCTTTTTAAAAATTTTATTTAAAGAAAGACAAAACAAAACAGAAAACAGATAGAAATAACACATACTTTCAAAGAAAAAAAAATAAACAGTAATAAATCACTAGTTTATATTTACATATTGTCCTCTCACAAATAATTGTTCAAGATACAAAAGCGGAACATATAAATGGGAATTCAAACAGTGAGACTGCAAATAGTTCTGTTAAACTATCTAATAAAAAGTAATATGGTTATCAATCCTATACACTAAAACATACACGCATTTATCTATCATCTTCATTTATGTTGAGATTAAACAAACCAAAGCAGACTAAAATCACTCTGAACAAATAATAATATTATTGCTGGATTTCACATGATGACACTCCGGAGTCAGCAGTGGGTACTGTAGTGCCTTTTTCTCCTTCAAAGTATTTGTTCATTTCATCATGTATCATAAGATCATTTTTTGTAAACTGTTTATAGGTTTTACCTAAGCATGAGTCTTAACATGTATTTCTATCCTTTCTATGTTAGAGAGAGAAACAATAAAGTAGGACAGAACAAAACATATTCCTATAGATAAATAAAACTAAAAAGACATATGAAACTGCTGTACAAGTTCTACCGTGATTACTGTGTTGTCTCTTGTCATCTTCAATAGAATTGACTATATCATCAGGTATAGTATAATTGAATATATCAGTACATAACAGTATTTATAGAAATACAACTTTGTAGGTAGTGTAGAACTACAAAAACAGGTAGTAATCAAACCATAATGGGTATTGTAGTGAATCATTGTCATTTTCAGTATAGTTTTCTATACTCTCAGACTTGATACTATCAACCTAACAGTTTTGAATAAAATCTGTCAATAACAAACAGCAATCAAACAAATCAGATTTAACTAAGATCAGTCATGATATAACAGTATAAGTTATATAGTGATCCAGATTAAGTTAATAGGAAATTAAAGATGATTACTGTGCTATATCCTGATATTTCTGGGATAGCTGTCTGTGCCCTCAGATCTAGTGCTTATATACAAACTGGAATGGAATAAGTTCTAAGCAGAGTGATATGGGTTTTAATTCCTGATACACTATTAGCAATATCTTCCACTGTCTTTTTTAAGACTATTCCTCCTCTTTCACTCCCGCAGGGTGTACTGTTCATTTTTGGGTCTCCCCAACACCCTTGGTTTTATATTGGGAGTGGGGGGACAACCTGTTATTTACCTAAGTGATTCCGAACCTTCTCACTCCTGGACTTGATCTCTAGTTGTATTTCTTTACCTATTAAGCCTGTCTTTCCAACCTATCCATAAATACTGGTCCAGTTGCCCCTATTACTCTCTGGTTTCCTATCACATAGAGCACTGTTTTCTTATATTTGATTTTCAGTCCATATACTCTTCTTCAGGTTAATTATATTTCCTATAAAGAGCATCTTGGTGGACACTGCCTCTTGATCCACTCTGCCTGTGATTCTTTTTCCCACTTAATTTAGTGTATCTAAGCCATCTATATTAGAAATTATATCCCACCTTCTCTGCCTCATTTCTGTTGTGCTTTTTCCATCATTAGTTGTCTGTTTGTCTTCTTCTTTTCACTTTCTGCTCCATTCATTGAGGCCTCTCTGTCACTGTTCCTGAAATCCTGGTATTTTTCTCTCTCTTTAGAATGCCCTGCAGTATGCTCTGTAGAGTTGGACTGGTGGTTGCGAATTTCCCCAGTTCTTCTTTATCTTGGAAGCATCTTGTTTCTCCATTAATTTCTAGAGACAATGTTGCAGTGTACAGCAATCTGGGCTGGAGGTTCTTTTCTTTCAGGGCTTGAAATACTTCGCTCCATGCTCTTCTCGATTTGATGTTTTGTGCAGAGAAGTCTGCCATAATTCTGATGGGCTTTCCCTTGTAAGTAACCTGTTCTTTTTGTCTCTGACAGCTTTTAATATTCTGTTCTTATATTGAATTTCTGGGATCTTGATTATTATATGCGTGGGTGTAGTTCTGCTTTATTTGTAGGTGGCTGGAGTTCTGTATGTCTCATACATCTGAATATCATTTCCTTTTCCTATGTTTGGGAAGTTTTCCTTAATTATTTCTGTAAATAGCCTTTGTAGTTCCTTTGTTTGTACTCCTATTTCCTCATTCACATTCTTTATTCTCAAGTTATAGATCCTCTTTTTGTCTTCTAGCCTTTGTATTGTTACTGCTTGTTTCCTTGTTATTTTTAAGAAATTTTTCCTTTCATGACCCCCCATTGCAAACCTGTCCTTCAGTTTGAATAATTTATCCTTAGTTTCCTTCAAGCAGATTTGCCAGCTTTCAATGGAGTTTTTAATTTCCTGGTAATCTCTTTGAACCTGCTTCATGTATTCTATGTTTTCTTTATATTCTTTATCCCTTTTTCTGTTTTCTTCCATTCTTCCATCTGTGTCTTCTTGAGAGGTGCTTAGAATTTCTTTTATTAATCTATTTATATCTTGCTTTACTTGTTTAAATATTTCACTTTTGAACTCATCTATGAGGTCTCAAAGGTATCACTTTATGTCCACTGGGGCCATGTCTGATATTGTATGTTTGCCGTCTTCTATCTCCTTTGCATTTGTAATTCCTGGATCAATGTTCTCAGAGTTGGGGGCTGGGGACTCTTTCTTGTCGCTTCCTCTTCTCATATTTTTTGTTCCTTCCATACAGGTGTATATAGGAGGCCCCAGTTTCTTTCTTTGTTGGTTACAGTTCATCTGAAGTGCACTGACTAGGTGCTCCTTCCCACTGGAGTGTACTATGGAGGTACAAACAGGGGCAGCATATGCTGTGCCTTCCCTTTGGGTCAGTCAATCTGCTGAGGGCTTCAGTGCATTAGGGTGTGCTGCCAGGAATAGGGACTTGGTTTGGGCTACCCTATTGGGTCTCAGCCTGGAGAGTGACCCAGGCCAAGCACACCACACCAATCCTGCTTGAGAAAGGAGCAGCTGACTAAGTCACCGCTGCTCCTTATTCTTGCCAGTCTGCCTGGCCCCAGAATGTTGTCTGTTCGAGCTCCTTTTTCTGTGGATTGGTTTTATATTCATCACTCACTGCAGTGCAGTTTCCCCACCAGTTAAGCTCTCCATTCGGCTCGCCAAGCCCCAACCTCAGTGTGAGTGTGTCTCCTCCAGTGAGTTGAAGTGGCGGGCTTTCAGGTAGCTCAGTAAATCTCGGCTGTGGGAGTTCAAGCACTGTGGCAGGAACACCAAGCCTTTATCTGTTTCAATAGTAGCATTGGGACTGTATGTTTAATTGGTTTCTCTCAGTTTAGTTTGTTCCTGGGTTGGGAAGATCCATCTCCCTCTATTTGGGACTCCCCATGCTGTATTATTTTTGAATCTATGTTGACTATCTCAGGGAGCCTCTGTAGCCTGCTGTTATCTATCTGCCATCTTTATTAGAACCTCTCCTTAACTTTGGACACACTTACTCCACCATTCTTCTCACTTTCTGAAGAAGTTTTGGAAATCTTCATTCACAAATGTGTTTAGTTGCACTGTCATGGTTGCCTCAGTGTCCTCCTTCAATTAAAAATATTTATCTTCACAGTCATTTTTTTCTTTGGGGAAGATTTAGAAGGTACAGATACCAGATCTGGTAAATAAAGTGGATGAGGACATGCGGTGATTTCTTTGTGACCCCACCTTTCCATCAGATGGCACTTGGTAGAAGCATTTACCATATTTGGACCACACCTCATAAAGGCACTCACAAAAGAGGAAATTCACAAAAGAACTTCCTCAGAAAGTGGCAAGAATAATGGGACAAGTGTGTTGAAGTGAGGGGGAGAATTTTGAAGAAGATGAATAGCAATGTGTTTTTACTGCAACAGTCTTTTAAAATTGAAGTATTCACTGTGCTAAGCCTGTTATGATGCACAATGTGATAATTGTGTCCTTCAGCAGTTCAGCATCACATGGTGCTGTAAGAAAACAGCAGTCTTAAGTCACAGTACCTAAAATTTGGAAGCAAGTGGAGGACCCACTGACAGATGACTGGGTAAGCAAAATGGGGGTTGCTGCAATTTGGATCTTAAATGTCTCCAAAATGCCCATGTGTTGAAGGCCTGGTTCCTAGAGAGAGTGCCCTTAATTAGAGGGAAGTTATAGAAATTTTAGGAGATTAGGCCTACTTGGAGGAAGTAGATCAGTGGGGCCTATCCTTGTAGTGTACATTGCAGTCTGGCCTCTTCCTCTCTCTCTTTTTGTTTACTGGACATCAGGAGGCAAGTAGCTTGCTCCACTACAAGATTCACACTGTAATATTCTGGTTTACCATAGGCCCAAATTGATGGAACCAAGCAGTAATGGACCAAAACTTCTAAAAGCATGAGTGGAAAACAAACATTTACTCTTTTAAATTCCTTGATGCAGGTACTTTGTAGCTGTGATGCAAAGGTAATGCACTCTATTCACACAATGGAATATTATTCCATCCTAAAAAGGAAAGAAATTCCAACACCTGTCTCAACATAAATGAATTGTGGTTTTTTGCTGTGGCCTCCACTTCTAGTTTAGCATTAAAACTATTTATCTTCAACTTAAATTGTATGAAGTCTCCCTATATCTTCTCTATCTTCCATCTTGCAGTGTGTTTCTATGCTCAGCCTTTCAAGGGTTGTTTTAGAATTGTTTTAGAACCCAGAATCATGCCTTTTTTTCTCAGTAAGGCCTAGATTAAGACATGTCTTGCACTGGGGCGTATGAGCACCCCCTTCTTTTTGTACCCCCCCCTTTTAAACACCAAATACATTCATTAGAAAAGAAGGAAGTTATGAAATATCCTCATTTCTTTCCTTGAGAAATTAAATAATGGACAGAATAAAACCAAAAACAAATAGAAGAAAATAATAGAGATCAAAAATATAAAATTTTATCCAAGTGCCAGTGTCATTTTTCATAAAGATTAACATTTTGATTCTTACATTTCTGTAAAAATAGAAAAGACTTAGAAAAGCTAAACAACTTTGATAAAGGAATGAAATTAAAGCTTCAACCCTCCCAATCCTGTGACTTATCACAAAGTTACACCAATAGTTACAAAACACCATTGATATTAAGACAGACAAACCATCAAAGTACCAATATAAAGTCCCAAAATACAGACCCACATAACAGACATTGATTTTTGGCAAAGACACAAAAACAATTAAGTGCAGAAAGGACTGCACCTTCAATAAATACACTGGAACAACTGGATATCCACATGCACATCAAAATTTATAGCACATCAAAAATTTCTTAAAACATCTAAAAGTCATCTCAACATGGCTCACAGTGGGTTAAAGTAAGGGCAAGTGTGGTCTGAGTCATTGCTTGGCTGAAATCATTTTCTCTGGGACAAAATACACGTTTTTTTCCTTATGATACTAATGAACAAATATGATATTTACACATGCATGACATATTTATTTCATTAATAAGTATCAAGACACATCCATTTACATATAAAATGTCCAGTTTATCATTTTTATGGCTGAATAGTATTCCATTATATAGAAATACATATCTTTTTTTATGCATTCCTCAGTCAATGGGCATTTAGGTTGTTTTCAAGATCTGGCTATTTTAAACTGTGCTGCTATAAACATGGGTACACGTATATCACTGCGATGATGTTTTTAATTTTGGGGGGAAGATACCCAGAAGGGGAAAAGCTGGATTGAATGGGACCTCCAATCTTCATTATTTAAGGAATTTCTGTACTGATTTCCACAGTGGTTGCAACAGTCTGTATTTCCCTCAACAATGAAAAAGAGTTCCTTCTTCCCCATAGCCGCCTCAGCATTTGTTGTTGGTTGACTTCTTAATACTTTCTGAGCCATTCTTTCTGAGTTGAGGTGAAATCTCAGTGTTGTGTTAATTTGCATCTCTTGAATGATCATCTCTTGAATGCTGTTGAACATTTTTTGACGTATTTATTTTCTGTTTGTACATTTTATTTTTGTACCTGAGATTGAACCCACGACCTTGTGCTTGCCAGGCAGGTGCTTATGCCACTGAGCTAAATCCTTGGCAGATGTTTGTACTTCTTCATCTGAAAAGTGTGTGTTTGTTTCAGATGTCTATTTTTGGATTGGATATTTAAATCTGGGAAGACTGATTTTTTTGAGTTTTTATGTGTTCTCAATAGTAATCCTGTATCTGAGGAACAGCTGGAAAACATATTCTCCCACATAAGGGCTGTGTCTTCACTCTGTTGGTGGTTTGTTTTGCTGTACAAAATCTTTTCAGTAGGGTGAGATCTCAGTTATTGATTCTTTGTGATAGTTCCTGTGCAATCTAGGTTTTATTCATAAAGTCTTTGCTTATAGTAATGTCTTCAAGAGTTTTACCTACTCTAGCTAAAGCAGGTTTAATGTTTGTGTTTTAATATTAAGATCTTTAATCCATTCTGATTTTAGCTTAGTATATAGTGAAAGATAATGGGTTTAGTTTTAATTTTTGGCATGTAGAAAGCCAGTTTTTCCAGCACCATTTATTAAAGAGATTATCTGTCTTCTAGTGAATGTGTTTGGCACCTTTATCAAAGATAAGGTAGCTTAGTGTGTCTGTAGTTACTTCTGCATTTTCTAATCTATCCCATTGATCTTCATGTCTTTTTTTGCCAGTATCACACTTTTTTTTTTATCATAGTAGCTTTATAATGTAATTTCAAGTCAGGGATTGTAATGTTCCCTGTCTTGTCTTTGTTGCCAAGAATCTCCTTTGCTATTATAGATCTCTTCAGATTCCAGATGAATGTTAGAATTGTTTTCTCTAATTCTGTAAGATGTATTATTGGAATTTTGATTGGAATTGCATTGAATCTGTATAACAGTTTTGGAAGTATGGTCATTTTCACTATGCCGGTTTTTTCTACTCAAAAACGTGAGATGTTGCTCCATTTTCTAATATTGTTATCAATCTTCATTTACAAAGTACTACGTTTTTCAATCTTGAAGTCTTTTATATTTTTCATTAAATTGATTTCTAAGTTTTCATTTTTTTGGATGCTGTTGTAAAAGGTATTGTTTCCTTGACTTTTTTCTCTTGTGAGTTTGTTATCATGTCCAAGAAAGCTATCAATTTTTGAGTGTTGACTTTGTAACCAACTATGTTACTGAACTTGCCTGTTAAATCTAGAAGTCTTTTGGTAGTGTCTTTGGGGTCTTCTAAGTAGAGAACCATGTCATCTGCAAATAATGAAAATTTAGCTTCTTCCTTTCCTATCTTTATTCTTTTTATTTCTTTCTCTTGTCTAATTGCTCTGGCTAAAGTTTCCATGACTATGTTGAATAAGAGTGGAGATGGCAGATATCTTTGTCATGTTCCTGATTTTAGAGTGAAAGTTTTCAGTTTTTGTCCATTTAATATGATGTTGGCTGTTGGTTTATTGTAGATGACTTTTATCAGATTGAGATAAAGACCATCTGTTCTAATTTTTTGTAGGGTTATCATGAATGGGTGCTATACTTTGTCAAAAGGTTTTTCTGCATCTATTGAGATAATCATAAGATTTTTGGTTTTGGTTCAGTTAACATGGTATGTTACATTTATGGATTTACATATGTTAACCCATTCCTGCATCCCTGAGGTGAATCACACTTGATTATGACATATAGTATTCTTGACACTTTACTGCAGTCTGTTTGCCCATATCTTATTGAGGATTTTTGTTCTCATTAGAGATATTGGCCTACAATTTTCTTTCTTAGTTGGGTCCTCCTCTGGTTTTGGAATCAGAGTAATTTTTGTTTTCAGGAATGAATTTAGGAGTATTGCTTCTCTTTCAATTTCATTAAAGGGTTTGAAAAGTAGTGGTGTTAGGTCTTTCCTAAATTTCTTGTAGAATTCAGCAATAAATCCATCAGGGCCTGGATTTTCTTTGTTGGTAGGTTTTTAATTATATCTTTAATTTCATTTATTAACATTGGGTTGTTTAGGATTTTTATATCTTCTTGATTCAGCACTGATAATTCATTTGTATCTAGGAATCTGTCTACTTCTATATTTTCCATCTTATTAGAATACAAGTTTTCAAAATAGGTATAGAAGATTTTCTGGATTTCTACAGGTTCTGTTGTCATTTTACCATTTTCATTCCTAATTGCGTGGATCTGAGTCTTTTCTTTCCTTGTTTTTAAAAATAAAGTTGGCCAAGGGCTTGTCAATTTTATTTAATCTTTCGAAGAAGTCATTGATTCTTTGTATTTTTTTTAGATGCCAGTGTATTAGTTTCTACTCTGATTCTTATAATTTCCTCCCTTGTATGAACATTTGGTTTAGCCTGCTCTTCTTTTTTCCAGAAGTTTAAGATTTGACACTAAGTTGTTTATATGTGCTTACTCTGATTTCCTGATATGGGTATTTACTGCTACAAATTTCTCTCTTAAAACTGCTTTCATGGGCTATACCCAGTGAACTCCAAGCAGCTAGCAAGGGCCGGAATCCAGTTCAGGCCTGAACATGCATATAGGTTGAATCCCAGCACACAGGAAAACCTTGGAACTTCACTCCAAGGTGGTAAGATCAGGTTCTGCATCTGAAATCATTGTAAGATTCTCTGGAGATACCAGGCCTAACTGGGCCACTCCAAATGAACTCCAAGCAGTTGGTAGGGGCCAGAACTCAGTCTCGGGCCTTGAACACATGCAAGCTGAATTCCAGCACACAGGAAAACCTTGGAACTTCGCTCCCAGGTGGCAAGACCATGCCCTGCCTCTGAAGTCAGCACAGGACACACAGCAGTCCCTGTGGGCCTAACTGGCCCATACCCAGAAAACTCCAAATGGCTAGCAGTTACCTACACTCTGCCCCAGGAGTCAAAAGTGGGCCAGGTGATTCCAAGTGCATGGGGGAAGCTTTGAAACATTGCTCAAAACCCAGAAATATAGGATAATGACAAAATGAAAGAGCAAAATGCAATCCCAAACTTGCAGCCCAACCCAAGCAAGTGGAGGAATGATAACAACTGAAGCAAAGAAACAACTCCAGGAACTATAAAAGAATATAAATCAGAAATAGTCTCCCAGGTAAAGGGAGAAATGGTAAATGTAATGAAAGAAATGCTGAACACATCTAAAGAAGACATAGTTAAAAATTAGAGGAACAATGCAAAAAGATGGAAACTGAATGAGCAGTATAAGAAACAAACCGAATGCCTGAAGCAGATTCAAAGAGATATATAGGAAATCAAAAATTCCATCAAAAGTTTGCAAAACCACCTCAACAAAAGTGAAGATAGAATTTCAGACCTCAAAGACAAGATTGTAGCTAGTGAACAGGAAAGGAAAGATCTTTTTAAAATAACAATGAATCAGGAAATAACAATTCAACAACAGCAAGATGATGCAAAGAAAAACAACACAAGATTGATAGGGATAAATGAAAAAGAAGGGGACAACACAAATGGTATAAAGAGGCTATTTACAGAAGTAATAGCTGAAAATTTCCCACACATGACAATGGAAACTGACATACAGATGAGTGAAGTTCTATAGAACTCCAAAGCCATAACCAAAAGAATATACCCAGACATATAATAATCACCATCCCAGAAATCCAACATATGAACAGAATATTAAAAGCTGCTAGAGAGAAGAGACAGATCATCTATAAAGGAAAGCCTATCAGAATCACAGCAGACTTCTCAACATAAACAATGAAGTCAAGAAGAGCATGGAGCGAAGTGTTTCAGATCCTAAAGAAAAATGACTTCCAACCCAGACTGATGTACCCTGAAAAACTGTCCTTCAAATGGATGGAGAAATAAGATACTTCCATGAGAAAGAACAGCTGAAGAACTTCATGACCACCAAACCAACCCTGCAAAGAATACTGAAAGACATTCTAGACAGATATAGGATAAAATCACTAAGCAAGGCAAACAGTTAAACAGAGTGGAAAGATAAAGAATCAACAGCTGAAAGATAACATGTCAAAACTAAACCAATATATATATCAATTATAACGATTAATGTAAATGGCCTCAATTCACCATTAAAAAGAAACAGACTGGCAGAATGCATCAAAAAACAACATCCAACCATAGCTGTATATAAGAAACCCATTTAACCCAAAAAGAAATTCATAGACTGAAAGTCAAAGGATGGAAAACAATGCTTCATGCAACAAGATTCTCAAAAAAGCAGGAGTTGCTATTATGTTTGCAGATAATGTGAACTTCAAACCAAGAATGATCCAGAGAGATAAAGAAGGCCACTGTATACTATTTAGGGGAAAACTTTAAAGGAAGGGATAGCAATCTTAAGTATCTATGCAACAAATTTGGAAACACTGGCACACAAAACAAATACTAACATAAATGAAAAATCAAATAAACAATAACACAATTATAACAGGAGACCTTAATGACACAATGGGACAAATGAACTACACAGAAAAATGCAAAGATAAACAGAACTGAATCACCCTTGTGAACAAATGGACCTAGCAGATGTATACAGAGTGTTCCACCCAGCAACATCAGAATATACATTCTTCTCAGCAGTACATGGGCCATTCTCTAAAATAGACCATATACTAGCCCACAGAACATCTTAAGTAAATGCAAAAGAATTGAAATTATCCCATGCATGTTGTTATATCATAGCACCGTGAAACTAGAAGTTAATGAAAAAGAAACTGCAAAAATCCCACAAACACATGGAAATTGAGTAATATACTCCTGAGCAATCAGTGAATCACAGAGAAAATTAAAGAATAAGTTAAAAAATATTACAGGCAAATGAAAAGACAAATACATCTTACTGGAACCTGTGGGACACAATGAAAACAGTCCTCAGAGTAACATTTATTGCAGTGAACTCCCACATTCAGAAAATAGAAGGAACACAAATCAACAACTTGATGCTATACCTCAAACATCTAGAGCAAACATCTTGATCAAGTCAACCCAAAGCCAAAAGAAAGGAGGAAATTATAAAGGTCGGAGAATAAATCAATGCAATGGAGACTAAGAAAACAATGTGAAGAATCAATGAATCAAAGAATTAGTTCTTTGAAAGAACAAATAAAATTGACAGGCCTCTAGCCATTCTTATTTTAAAGAGGAAAGAAAAAACTGAAATTCATGCAATAAGGAATGAAAAGGGCAAAATCACTACCAACTCTGTGGAAATAAAGAAGATCATCAATACTTTTTTTTATCAATACTTATTTTTAAAACTTGTACTCTTATAGGTTTGATAACACAGAAGAAATGGACAGATTCCTTGAAACATATGAATTACCAAGCTGAATCAAGATGTAAAGCTGCTGAATAACCCAATTTCAATTAATGAAATTAAAAATGTAATTAAATCCTTATCAATAAAGAAAAGTCCAGGTCCAGATGGATTTACTGCAGAATTCTACAGGAAATTCAAAGATTTAAAGCTGATACTCCTCAAACTCTTCAATGATATTGAAAGGGAAACAATTCTCCCTAACTCATTCTTGGAAGCAAATATTACTCTAGTACCAAAACCTGAGAAAGACCCAACTAAAAAAGAGAACTCCCTAGACCAATCTCTCTAATGAACATAGATGCAAAAATTCCCAATAAAATTTTGGTAAACAGAATGCAGCAAATCATCAAGAAGATTATACACCATGATCAAGTGGGATTCATCCCAGGAATACAGGGATGGTTCAACATACACAAATCAATATATGTAATCCATTATATCAATAGAGCCAAAAAATAAGAACCACATGATCATTTCCATAGACACAGAAAAAGCTTTTGATAAGGTCCAATACTTATTCATGATAAAAGCCTTACAGAAAATTAGAATAGATGGTCTTTACCTCAATATGCTAAAATCCATATATGACAAACCAACAGTCAGCATCATATTAAATAGCCAAAAACTAAAAGCCTTTAGCCTAAAATCAGGTACAAGGCAAGGATGTCCATTATCACCACTCCCATTCAATACAGTGCTGGAAATCTAGCCAGACCAATTAGACAAGAGAGAGAAGTAAAAGGAGTAAGGATAGGAAAGGAAGAAGTTAAATTATCATTATTTGCAGATGACATGATACTGTACATAGGAGACCCCAAAACTCCATTGAAAAACTCCTATGCATAATAAATAAATTCAGCTATGTAGCTGGATACAAGGTCAACACTGAAAAATCAATAGCAGCCCTATACACTAACAGCAAAACCACTGAGAGAGAAATAAGAGAAGCCACACTCTTTACAATAGCATCCAAGAAAATGAAATATTTAGGAATTAATCTAACAAAAGAAGCAAAAGATCTATTCAGGGAAAATTATAATACTCTGAAAAAAAGAAATCGAAGAGAATCTCAGATAACGGAAAGACATCCCTTGTCATGGATAGGAAAAACAAACATTGTGGAAATGGCCATTCTCCAAAAAATGTTATATTTATTAAATGCAATGCCAAGCAAAATGCCACTAGCATACCTCATAGTTCTAGAGAAATCATTCCTAAAATTTATCTTGAACCAGAAGAGACCTAAAATAGCACAGGCAATTCTGAGCAACAAGGCAAGGCAGGAGGTATCACAATTTCTGACTTGAAGTTATACTACAAAGCTACTGTAATAAAATCAGCATGGTACTGGAATAAAAACAAATCTGAAGATTAATGGAATAGATTAGATGATACAACTACAAACACACTCAGCCACCTTATGTTTGATAAAGGGCCCAAACATGTCCACTGGAAGAAAGATAGTCTCTTCAGTAAATCTGTAAATCTTTCAGTAAAGCTGGAAAATTTAGCTCCCTATATGCTGAAAATTAAAACTAAACCCATGCCTATCACAGTGTAATAAAATTTAAATGGATCAAAGATCTAAATATTAAACAGAAACACTAAGTCTGTTGGACGACAAAGTAGGTATAAATCTTGAAGACATAGGAGTAGGTAGAGAATTCATGAGCAAGAATCAAACTGCACAGGAATTACTTCACAGAATCAACAACTGGGATCATGCCCTATTAGAGAGTTTTTGCACGTTGAAAGAAATCTCCTAGCTGCAGCCACCCTAGGGCAAGAACCACTAGCTTCTCCTGAGATCTGCACCATGTTGGAATTTAGGGCACTGGGAAACCAAGCAATCAGCTCACCACCCTGGTAAGTGGCTGTGGCATGGCAAGCTGTGGCTGCCTCAGGGTGAGAACCACCAGTGACTCCTGAAATCCATGCCATGTTGGAACTTAGGGTGCTGGGAAACCAAGCATCCAGCTCTCCTCCCTGGTACATGGGTGTGAGCCTACCAGTGTGAGGGCTGAGAATCAAACATCCCACCACCTCCTCCCCCATTAGCAAATGGGAGCCAGAGATCTGAGTGTCTCTTGTGAGGTTGACCATATACAATACAGCAAATAGGGAGGATTTCCTTCTACCATCTCTTTGAAGGCAAATATTTTTATTACTGTTTTGCTTTAGTCTGATTAGTGGTACTGCTCTATTCAATATCCTGTTTTGATAAGTTTTATAATGTTCTGTATTTCGTTTGTTTTTGCTATACCTGATTGAAAGGTCAACTATTGTGAAGATAACGAGATATACTATAGTACCTATTACTGTTATCCTGGTAACCTGCTGTGAAGTTCTGTACCAATTTCACTACACTGTCTAAACTGGCTTTGCTCCGTCTTGTTCTGTTGTATTTTACTACCTTCAAAATAATAAAAAAAAAAATTTAAAAAAGAAAGAAATCTCCTGTGTAGTGAAAAGAAAACCCACAAATGGGAAAAAAAAATCTTAGTGAATGGTGCATCAGACAAAGAACTTCTGTCCATAACGTATAAAGAATTAAAAAAAAATCAGATCTTAAAATTTCAAAGGCCCATTCCAAAAATGGGCATGAGATGAATACACAGTTTTCAGACGAAGAAATACAAATGACAAATAAATGCATGAAGAAATGTTTAGCATCACTGGTTATTAGACAAATGCAAATTAAAACAGCACTGAGATTCCATCTCACTCCAGAAAGAATGGCCAGGATCAATAAAACTACCAACAACAAGTGCTGGAGAGGCTGTGGGGGAAAAAAGGAACCCTTCTGCACTGTTGGTGGGAGTATAGACTGGTACAACCACTGTGGAGGTCAGTCTGGAGGTTCCTCAAAAAGCTGGATTTGGAGATCCCATTTGATCCAGCTATTCCATTTCCAGGCATATTCCCAGAAAAACTGAAAACACTATACCACTGTGATATATGTGCACCCATGTTTACAGCAGCATAATTTGTAATAGCCAGATCTTGGAAACAACCTAAATGCCCATCAAATGAAGAATGGATAAAAAGATGTGGTATTTTTATACAATGCAGTAGTACTCTGCTATAAAGAGTCATAACATTGAGATATTTATAAATAAATGGATGCAATTTGAGACCATACTCAAAGTGAAATAAATCAAACTCACATGTGTAATACCATATAGTCTCCCTAGTATAAAAAATGGTAAGAGTATGTAAGATACAAAAAACTCAATAAACATAGTGAAAGTACAAGAATTTGATTAAAGAGGAAAATAATATCTCAGGAAAAATGAGGAAAAAGAAAAAATACCTAAAATTATATAAATACACTTAGGATAACTAAGATGATTGTGCTGCAGATTCTATAAGTTCTTGGAACAAAATAGTTAACATTCATAGGATTGGAACAGCTGTGCATATATTATTGTATGGTGATCTGAGGAACTCTCAAAGATCATTATGTAAAATAACAACCCTAGTTATGCTCATATCACCTTGTTTTGAAAGCCTGTATTTTCAGTGTTCTGGGCTCTTTGCTGTTATTGTTTATATGTCTTTTTCATTTCTTGTTTTTCTAGGAATTTGTTTTGTCTTATTTTGTTTTGTTTTTCCCTCTAGTACCGAAAGATTAGGTATACATATAGAGACTCATGCATGCATAGAATTTCTAAACAGTTTATACGAATCGCTTATATAGTACAGGATGAAATAAATAGCTACTTTGATGAAAAAGAGACACTATGGTACGCAGTGCTGATTCTGTAGCATCATGATGTGAAATCCAGCAATATTGCTATTCTAGTTCAGAGTGACTTTAGTCTGTTTTGTTTTGTTTAATTTCAACATACATGAAAGTATGGACAGCTATTTTGAAGAGAATGAGAGACACTATGGCAGCCATTGTTGACTTCCCTATTGTCTTGAAGACCTAAAATGCCTTCATCATCCTGTTATGATCAGTTTTATACTATTTTGTTTTGTATGAATCCATTGTATGTGTAGATATGGACAACTATCTGGAAGAAAACAAGAGACAATGTGATAGACAGTGAAGATCTCTAGTTGTCTTGCTTTGAAATCTGTGTCTCTTACATTGTTTTCTTATGTCTGTTATGCTCAGTTTAACTTTACCCTCTTTAAAATAAAATTTTTAAAAAAGACTGCTTTCATTGTGTCCAACAAGTACTGGTATGCTGTATTATCATTATCATTCAACTGTAAAAACTGTCTAATTTCTTTTTTAATTTCATCTGTGACCTATTGATTATTCAGTAGGGTGTTATTTAATTGATTATTCAGTAGGGTGTTATTTAATTGCCATGTGTTGATGAAGTTTTTGTGGTTTCCTTTGGCATGGATTTCCAATTTCACTGCACTCTGGTCTGATAGGATGCATGGGATAATTTTAATTCCTTTACATTTACTTAAGCATGTTCTATGAGCCAATATATGGTCTATATTGGAGAATGTCCAGTGTGCAATTGAGAAGAATGTGTATTCTGATGTTGTGGGCTGGAACACTTTATAGACATCTACTAAATTTATTTGCTCAAAAGTTTGATTTAGTGATAATATTTCATTACTGTTTTTTTTGTCTAGATGATCTTTTTGTGACAGAAGGGTACTGAGTCTCCCAATACAATTGTATTAAGGCTTATTTGATTTTCCATGTCCATTAGTAATTGTTTTATATAGCTGGGTGCACTAGTATTTGTGGCATATATATTTATGATTGCTATCTCTTCTTCTTGGATTGTTCCCTTTATGAGGATGTAGTGCCCTTTTTTTATCTCTCTTAATCAGTCTTGCTTGAAATGTGCTTTATCTGCAAATGGAATAGCAACCCTTGTTTTTTTCTGGATTCCTGTTGCATGGAGTATTGTTTTCCATTTTTAACTTTCAGTCTACAAATTTCTTTTTGGATTAAATGTGTTTCTTGTATACAACATATTGTTGGATCTTGTTTCTTGATCCATTCTGCCAGTCTGTCTTTTGATTAGTGAATTGAGTCCATTAACATTAATAGTTAAAACCAATATGCATTGATTCATCCTTGCTATGTTATTTTCCTATTACTGGCCCCTTATACATTATTTTTTTCTTTTTCCCTTCCCTCTAATTGTTTTCTTTTCCTGGTGAATTCCTTCTGTTGGGGTTATGGAGTTTCAATCTTTATTATCTTTTTCTAGAATGTCCAGAACATTTTGGAGTGCTCATTTGGTGGTTATAAATTTCTTCAGATGTTCTTTGTCATGTATTTTATTTCTCCCTCAGTTTTGAAAGATAGCATTGTGGGATACATCAACATGGGTTGAAAGTTGTTTTCCTTTAGAACTTGGAGTACTTCACTCCAAACTTTCCTTAACGTGAGAGTTTGTATTGAGAAGTCAGCTGTTATTCTGATGGCTTTCTTTTATAAAATATTTGTTTGTTTTCTAACAGCTTTTAAAATTCTTTTAAAAGTCTCTATGAGCTCATTTCTGGAGTCAAAAGTTGTCCCTTCTCTTTGAATTTCTCTCATAATTCAAAATGAATTAAAGAGAAAATAGGAAAATGGGAAAAGAGAAAGAGATTACAAGTAGGTTGGAGGACAAAGATGGATCCCACCAGTTGGAAAATTGATCCAGAGGACTGAAGGAAAAGAAAACTGGAAGAGACAAAAGGTAGAACAGAACAAACACACCCACAAGGAGGTTAAGAATCATACTCACACTCCAAACAAACAAACAACAACCAAAATAAGACAGAGAAATGAAAAACAAACTGAATAAAATAAACAAACAAGAAAGAAGAAAAGAAAAACAACAACAACAACACACACACACACATACACACACACACACACACACACACAATAGTCCACTTCCAGGATTGTGTCTGGATTCACCAGTAGACAGACTACAGAAAGTGTCCCAGATCATGCCACTGTATCTCTGCAGGCCACGAGTTGCTTTGTGACAGAGTAGCAGACAACCTTAGCAGGCTTGCCCCGAGACCAAGAAATTTCCATAGGTCTGTGCCCTGCTAGGATCTGCTAGAGGAAGCCAGCAGCAGTTCTGTTTCCAGGCTTATCCAGCCGACTCCAAAATGGCTTCTGGCCAACCCCTCCCAGCTGTGAGAGGACTGAGCCAGCAGCACAGTCCTCCGCATCCCCTGCTCCCCTCCACCGTGGAGTCTTTCTGCAGAGGCCTCTAGGCTTGCCAGGCACCACCATCTTCGTGACTGTGCATCCCCCAGTTCCCAATCTCCCCTCACACAGTGAGTCTGGCTCTGGGTGAGGGTACCACTAGCTACCACCTTCTTCTTCATTAAATTTTGCTTTTTCGTCTCTATGTGGGCTTTGATTCAGACTTCAGACTCTTCTTGGGTTCAAGGACCCGCTTTCTTCTTCCTTGTCTTCCTCACAATGGTGTATTCCCGCATCTAGATGGTGTCTCTCAGAGAGGCTGTTTTCTCTGCTGCTTACTATTCCGCCATCTTCCTGGAAGTCTCTATGAGCTCATTTCTGGAATCAAAAGTTGTCCCTTCTCTTTGAATTTCTCTCATAACCATCCCACTGTTTCCCAAGGCAATGGATACAGCAACAAGAAAGGGAGCATTCATATATTTAAAGACTGATTCTCGACTGCCATCAAGAAATCAACTGATGACAAATGTTGGCGAGGCTATGGAGAAAAAGGAACCCTTCTCCACTGTTGGTGGGAGTAGACTTGTACAGCCACTGTGGAAATCAGTATGGAAATTCCTCAACAAACTAGGATTGGAAGATCAATCCAGCTATTCCCCTCCTGGGTATTTTCCCAGAAAAATTGAAAAGGTCATATCTCAGTGATATATGTGTACCCATGTTTATAGCAGTGCAATTTGTAATAGCTAAATCTTGAAAGCAACCAAAATGCCCATCAGCCACAGAGTGGATGAAAAAGACATGTTATTTTTATACAATGGAATATTACTCAGCTATAAAAAGGATGGTCTTGAGGCTTTTATAGGTAAATGGAGGCAACTTGAGACTATCTTCATAAGTGAAATAAATCAGACTCATATTTGTAAATATTACCTTGTCTCTCTAGTGTAAAAAATAGTAGTAAAAAATTGAAAGAGTAATAAGATCCAAAATGTATAGTAGATATTGTGATAATGAAAGGGAAAGAAAGAGCTCTAAAAGATATAACTGTATGTATGTTTAAGTGTGCAAGATAGATAACCATACTACTAAGTTTTTGTTCATCAAACAAAATGGCTTATACTGTAATTGTTTGATTGTCCATTTTTTATGCTTTGATTTTACCATGAGCAACTATTTCTAAGATAACAATAATATATAATTTACCAACTAGTGATTTCTTACTGTTTTTTTGAAATTTGGTATTATTTCTACCCTTTTTCTGTTTTCTTTTTGCTTTTTTTCTCTAAATAAAAAAGAATAATTCCCTTTGAACAATTGTAATGATATCTAGAGCTGTGCCGGAATAGAGTAACTGATCAATAAATATGATCTCCTTTATTCTCTGTGGAGGGTACTGGAGAGCTTCAGTATTTACAAGCTTTGGTCCAATATACAACCCACCCAACCTGGCTGAGATGCCCTGAAGGATCATTCTGTGTAGCTGAAAAACAATCCCACCTTTCAGATTGAAGTCTGAATCCGAAAGGAGCCTACGACTGTGATATCGCCCAGGTGTGATCAAGCTGCTGTGGAACTCCAGGGCAGCCCAAGCTACAGCCATACGTTCTCCCTTTTCCTTTATTTGACTTTCAGCTACTCATTTGGAAGTAGCCTCTTTCACTTACCATCACTCTGGCCAGTCTATAGCATTTGTCTCCCTTTGACATTAATGGCTCTTTAGATTCCTGATTATCATTCCTGCTTCCAGGAGGCAAAGCCAGCAGGCATGCTACATGGTTTATTGATTCTCCAGCTGGGACTTTGGAAGGATACTGAGAGGCCGCTTCCATGTCTGCTGCCTCCTACCCTGTGCTGTGTTCTGGAATTCACCTTACATCTTATGAATGGACAGCAGCAGCATTTCTTCAGCCACACAGGCTCCCACTGTGCCGGGCCCTTGCTGTCAGCAGATGTGTTCAGAGAGGGCTGGTCAAGCTGTGAGTGTGAAGCCTTCCCCAGGCTTTGCTCTGCAAGCTCAAACTCAGAACTCTGAGCTGAAACATCTGAGGCTCCTCCAGGAAACACACTGTACAAATCTTTCTTCTCTATCTCTCAGCTCATGCATATTCATAAATAGAACTCCAGGCTGAAGATAATGATTCATGCAGGAAGCACCATTCTGAACATTATTATCTGGGAGTGACAAATGAATTTCTAATTTAACATGTGTATTGCACAAATACATCACAAGAACTTTAAAGTCAGAAGCATCCTTTGGAGTCATGCAAACTTCTGCTGTAACGTAGCATAAAATGATAGAGAAAGGAAGATGTCTCCCACTGGTGGGCCGTGCATAGCAGTTCCCTTCAAAGCAGAGGAGGAATGAAAGGCGGTGAGATTTCAAACACTGCTTGAGTTTACAACAGAGGCAACTAATAATGACCAGGAATAAAAGAACAATGCCAAAAATAAAGAGTCAGCCAGTAGCATAAGGGACACCATGGTTCCTAGTTATTACTTGTGGATGAACAGAATACCTCCTCTCAACTCTGCTGTCAACAAAAATAGAATGGAGGCCAGTTGGGTTCCTTTGTTGTTCAATAAGAATCAGAGGGCACTAACTGCAAGCCAAGACTGAGGAGGGAGGGGTCGAATTGATTTGAGCTGCATTTCAAGATCAGTTTCATGCTGGAATGCTAATTTATAGCATAGTAATGTGATAGCTACACTACCGGTCTGTCTGCACGGAGTGGCCTCTTCCAGCTTGTCAAAGTCGATAGTCAAGCCTAAAATGGCTACTGTCAAGGAGTGGCAGCTCTTTTAAGAGTAGGTTTTCAGTCATTTCTTGAAGTTCTGTATTCCTGTCATCACTGTCTTTCACTGCCCCAATCCTTTGCTTTCTGAATGGTAGAATAATCTGACTTTCAGTTTCCCTAGCTTCTGCAGCTTTCTTTCAAAGCACACAAAAATCACCCTCTTGTAGAATCCGGATACCTATGTACTTTGGATGTTTCTTTTTATTGACACATACTCCTCTATTTATGAGAATGTGGCCTAATAAACCCATTGGAAACTGAAAACATGTAAGTTGAAAATATAATGCACTTGAGCTGCTGAACACCATAGCATAGCAATACAGTGCTTTGTAGAGCATCATTTGTTGGTCCTCAAGATCGTGTGGTAGACTGGGGACTGCCGCACACTGGCTTTGCATGGCATGGACAGAGAATATCCAAGTTCAACATGTATATTAAGATGTCTTCTATTGACTTTGGACTATTGCAAAGTAGAAAATTGCAAATGGAACTGTCATAAATCCAAGGTGTTTTAGAATGTTCACTAGGTACCAGATAAAACATATTACCTTCAAGATCTTATTAAATTCTCAGGACCAGTGGCAAACGTGTTTAATGTGGTCACTTTACTGGTGTGAAACTGATGCTCTGAGAGGTTAGGACGCTCAGCCTAAGATGGGTGGAGGCAGGAGGGGTAGGAACCAGGTTTGCTTGATCTCATTGTCTCACTACTGAGCTATATAGACTTAATGTTGGGAGGGCGTCTTTTTAAAGATGCTAAACAAATGTTTACCAAACAGAATTCCAGTGAATGACCTTGGTTAGACCAGGAAATCAGGCCCTATAACTTACTTCAGCCCCTTTCTACTTGTGGGATGAAGTGTTGACAAGTCCAGGATCTGGGACATTTACCTTCTCTGTGTCATCTTCTGGGAGAACCTGGCTTGCTCCCACCCAACGGAAAACTTTTTCCTTTCTCCCTGTAGTCTTGCTTTGGTTGTGTCGTTTGCTTATAACAAAAAATCACTGAGACCAGAGGAAAATGTAGGCACTTTGATTGGCCAGACTGAGTTACCTGGTGCCTCTTGAAGTTTTAAATGAAGTTATCACCACCTGAATGCAGTGGTGTGAATGTTGGAGGGAGGTCATGGTACCTTTCAGGACAAGTAGGGTGCTGGAAGCAGAAGAATGGGGAAGAGGTACCAAGTAAGCAAAACCAACATAAGTTCCCTGTACTGGTTTAAGTTCCCTGCATCTCTTAGCTCTTCTGGTTTTTAGAGGGTTATAGAGGAAAGAATAGCTGCAGAGGAGCAAGAATGTGACAAATGATAAGGAGAAATTTCTCTTCAGTTCCTTAAGAGAGAGGCAGACCACTTAGCAAGAAATGCTTTAAAAGCTCAGGTCCTTCTGATTCTCATGTTCTGGAACATATAGCACAGTGGTCCTCCCATTTGTTCTATAGGCATCTAAGGTTCTCTGAGGATTCCTCAGCACCCTTTACAGGGAATTCGGGTAGGGTCCAGGGGAAATATCGGTGAGTAGAGCTCAGACCTCACAGAGCTTCCACTAGGCATCTTCAGCTCTCATTTCTGAGTTTCTGTATTCTACCAAGATCTTACTTGGAAAAATGTCCCACTTGCTAAGCACTGCCCTACATGAAGATAGTATCAAGAACATCTTGTTTGTCTCTGTCATCCAGGAGCCTAGTGCAGTACCTGACACACAGTAGGAATATAATAACTATTGAACTGTTAGGTGCAACTCAAAGTGCTGAACAATAACCAAGGAAGGGCAGTGGAATAAATTATGGTTTGAAGATTTTAAATCATAGAGAAGACGCCTAAGGCTTATAGCAGACACAGAGAAATGATGTCCTTCATGATGGTGTGACCATAGACAAAGACCAATGTACAAAGGCAGCCTTTCTTGCTCTCTTTTTGGCTCTGGCACAACTCTAGCTAAACAGGTTAATGTTTGTGATGGGCCACTGGTTAACAATAACTATGCCGTGAACATTTATCAAGAGCAGATATTTGTGCATTACCTCATTTAACTTTTATAATGGCCCTGTGTGTTGGATGCTATTATTATTATGCTCATTTCACAGTCTGGAAGAGAGTAAGTAATTTGGCCAAGGTCACATGCCTCTAATAGAGCAAGGCCAGGGGATAAATCCACGTGTCTGATTCTAAGGTTCCACCATTTAAGCACTCTACTGTTTGCTTACTAGAGTGTAATAGTGTTGATCCTACAAAAACATCTTCCAGTTTAGAGAACAGACAACACAGTGAGAGCACTGATAAAGGATTTCAGATAGCTGCAGTGGAAGTAATGGAGGGGTAAGTGGAGGACATTTGCAGGAAATGAGTCTATCCAGGAGAATAAGCAACACACCCGACATATTTCCATGCACTGCGAAGAACAAGCTTTCTAGAACAGAGCTTCTCAAATGTGCATGAATACCATCTGGAGAGTTTACTAAAACTCATGTTCTTGTTACTCTTGCAAAGTGAATCTGATTTGTACCCTCGGTTGGGGTTGACAGTTTGGATTTCTAATTATGCCGCTATTCCTGAGCCTGTCTTTGAGCAGCAATGCCCCAGACCAAGGTCAACAAACATTTTCTGTAAAGATCTCAATACTAAATATTCTAGGCTACTGGCAACTCTTCCATTGCAAAACAAAGGCAGCTCTAGAACCAATATAAATGAATGAGTGAGTGTTGATAAAACTTTCCTTATAGTAACAGGGACCTGAGCACTTATACATCAGTTCATGTAGCTGCCAGCAGTAGAACCACTGGGGGTTAAATGTGGAAAAGAATGTTTTAGTGTTTTGTTATGACAGGAATCTATTTCTACACAGATCATTGCCTTGATCAGTGTTATGGTGCTTTGAGAACACCTTTGTCTCTTTTCTGCCAAGATATCCCTGATGTCTGACTTGCATCTGTGATCAAAGTCAGAAGAAAGGTAAAAGGGATGGGTTCTTTCCCTGTGCCCATCCACATGGTGAAGGAAACGTATGAGCAGCTCTCCTCTGAGGCTGGAAGATACCTGTACACATGTACCTCAAGAGAATCGAACAGTGCTAAAGGGCATTTGCATCTGCCTGAGCTCAGTCACTTCTACTCCACCCACACCAATGAGACCAGTTCTGGTGATAAGTATGGGTCCAGACAGATATGCAGTTTTGGAAAAGGCTGGGACCTACCAACCAACACATCTAGTCTGGTTGAGGAGCATAGGCTTGAGTCCAACTCAGGGCTAAACTCAATTTCCCAAGATGTCAGAAGAACTTTAGCTATAGGAAGTGAGACTCTACCAAATTTAATAATTAGTTTTAAATCACAAAGTCTTAGTAACACTCCATTGATTATGGAGAAAAATGGATAAGAGGTGAGACTCATTTTATGAGGTAGCTAATAAACATTCTCTCTCCAATGAAGTTCTTGGGTCAGTCTCATTCCATTGATACCTCTCTCTCTCTCTCTCTCTCTCTCTCTCTCTCTCTCTCTCTTCCTCCCTCTCTCCCTCTTTCTCTCTTTTTGTCTCTATCTCTTTCCACCCACCATGTACACATATGCATATGCACATATACATGTATGTGCACACACACATGTGCACACACACCTACACACAATTTTTATTGAAGACTGTTGCATACACTTGCAAAATCTTCAGAGAACCTGAATCCAAGATCATGGGTTCAAGCAATACTGTGGAGGTTACATGGCACCCCTGTGCTGAAGAACTGCCATCCCTGACCATTCTGCTGCTGGTCCAGCTGCTGGCTCTGGGTATAGGATGCTGTCACCAGGATCCTTGCTTTTGTGGTCTCAAGAAGCTGAGCATTCCTGCTGCCACTCTTTTCAAGGTGGACTATTCTGTGTCAACCAGCTTCTGTTTCAATGTTTCAATGCTGGTGGAGGCCGAGTCACTTGCCTCTGCCAACATGCAAGACTGCTGGAGGTGAGAGTGCTGAGTTTCTGCTTCAATGTAGAGAAATCTACAAACTAATAAAGGAACTGCAAAGAAGCAGAGGAGCCAGAAGGAATTTTTAAATGCTCACGTACCACCACTGGCAGCCTTCTAGAATGAAGTTCAGTGCATCTAGGGCCTGGATCCAGTACTTCTATCCTTGCTCCATTTTCAAACTAACTTCCACACCCATCTTCTATGTTAGTCTTTGATATATTGAATCATCAGCCACTCCCCACAACCGGCCCCTCAGGAAAAGCTTAATTCCTCGTAAAAACGAACCCTAATTACTAGCTGTGCAAAATGTGTTTTCCGCTTTCTTAAAGAGAAAAGGTTCTTTAGTTTTTGAAAAACACAAGACTGGAAGCAAATTTTAAAAACTTGAGAGTGCATACGAGCAGAAAAACTCCTATGAGAACGTGATGTTAACCTCAGTTTGCTCAAGAATCAAAATTGCAAACAAATTGGTTTGAATTGTAGCAAGACCAGCCTTCTGGTTGTTAGGCTTGTGGTGACATGGAATTCCTTTCTGGAGGTCTGTAGGGAATTAGCTGGATCCACCAAGCTGGCTGGCGTAATTATGCCATTGTTGGGTGCAGAGATGGAGAATTAGATCAGACAGCTTTCACATGTCCCTGCTAGTCTTGCTTGAATTCTATTAGTGCACGATCCTTGGGTGTAGGGGAAGAAGGGCAATACTGAACATTGCAGTCAGTAGAGGCACTCAAGTTATTTTGTCTGATGGGGGACGCAGATTCAACTGCAACCAGGAACAAAGGATTCATTCTCAGTTTGGGTTAACTGCTGTCTATTCTCCCCAGTCCAACCCAAATAAGTTTTGCAATTGCTAGAGACATGCCAATTGTCAAAGAGAAGTTGAGGAGCACTCTAATATTTTCTCTGACTCTTACTTAAACATTGGCAACTTTTCTGAGACTATGATTATGATTGGGGCTCAGCCATCTCTCTCTTTGTAGTCTATGAAAATTAACTCAGTCCACAGGGGCTGCAATCACAGCCAAAAAATCCCAAGTGTGGGCTCTTCCTCCACACTGACAAAAATAACAGTTAATTAGGCTGCAACACCCAGAGGAAAGTGAACCTCCACTACCAATCGCAGGATGGCATGCAAAGCATCGCCATGACAACCAGCATTTACAACTCTTCAGTTTTAATATATCAAAGGCAAAGGATAATTTCCCAGCAAGAACACAGGATGGTGAGTTTCTTCCCCTTTCTCATTCTTTTCTCCAGTCTTTTGCCACTACTGCCAGTACAGAAACTCTTCCTGTGGCAACATGTTTAAAGGATGAGAAGTCTTATGAAAGCAAGAAACACCTGCTCAGTACTCTCCAGGACAGGGTGCACCTTGGAAGACTCAGGGAGAACAGTACAGCATCCTCCTTAGAGACAGGAGGCAGGTGGAGTATGCGCTATGAGTCATCACCCTCAATAGCTTTTGAACTTTCTCTTGTCATGCAAATCCTTCCTTCTTTCCTGTCTGGTTAAGTGTTCATTATTCCAGATACTTAAAATGCACCATCTTGTTTATTCATCTTGATGAAAACTGTAAAATAAATATGATTCTTTTGTTACAGCTGAGAACAAGGTTAAGAGACATAGATTACCTTTATCACAAGGTCCACAGAAGAGCTCAGATTGAACCTTGTCAGATGTTACAACCCAGGACTCTTACACTTTCTCTATATGATTAATCCTTACTCTGTATAAAAGGAAGTAGGTGTATTTATTATTGTCAGCACTGCTATCACCATCGTGTGTTAGTCAGCTGTTGGTGTATAACAAATGCCCATGAAATTTCAATGGCATACAGTTGTAATGGTCTCTTTTGTTACAGGAAAAGTTGGCTCCGGTCCTCAAGTGTTTTCCCCAGACTGATGGAGAAGCAGCTGCTCAGAAGAACCTGCCCTCATGGTAATAACAGCCCCTGTACCTCATTGGCCAAAACAAGACATATGGTTGAGACCAAGGAAATGACCAGGAAAGCATACCCTGCATTTTGTAGTAATAATTACAAAGTTTTAAAATAAGGGTATGGAGCTGGGCATGGTGGCACACCCTTATAATCCCAGCCCTCTGGAGGCTGAGGCAAGAAGATGATGAGTGTTAAAGGCCAGCCTGGGCTACAAAGTGAGTTCAAGGCCAGCCTGAACAGCATAGTGAAACCCTGTCTCAAAAAGACAGAAACAAAAACAAAAAACCTAACAAATAAAATAATGGTGGGGACACAAGGAGGGATGAAGTATTGGGACCCAATAGACTTATTGTCACCAATATCATCATCATCATCATCATCAATGACATCATCTCTATTAATCAAGTTTCCTTGTGTTGATTTGAGGGTTTCCTTTCCTGATTGTTGACTTTGGCCTCAACTCTTTGTCTTCAGCCAATAAGGTACAGGGGCTCTGCCATTACCATTAGGACAGCTTTCTCAAGGCAGCTTCTTCTCCATCAGCCTGGAATGGAGACTATAATATCTTTATAAAATGTGTCAGAAGAGGAGGGCAACTAGTATTCAATTAAGGAAAAATAGTAATAATATTATGACTACTACTACTACTATTATTATTATTATTATTATCATTATCATTATTATTACTGAGCACATAATATGCCCTAGGCCTTACATTGGGGCTATTATTAGTGAATCACAATTTGTACTCAAAGGGAATCATAAGGTCTTGTGCCAGCTACTGAGGAGGAAGGGAAAATGTCTCACACATGTCCAAACCATTTTAAATAGTTTCCAGAGGAGAATATCTCATTATGAGTCTACATAAAAATCCCATGGGGGAATGTGTCCAAGACGCAAATGTTCAGACTTCACTACCACAGATTTTAGCTCACGGGTCTGGGACAGGGCTCAGGAGCCCGCACTTGAGACCAGCTCCTGTGTGGACCTACTTCTTAAGATTTCTGACCCACATTTCTTCCCTTTGATCATTTGCCCACTACTATATTGAATGATAGGAAAACAAAGTCCTGGCAAGGCAGCCTCAGCTTTCCTTATATTCTCTTTTGTGGTCACTCCTTCCGCATTGGGCCTTGGCTCCGATTCCCCATCAGCTTCTCCCAGTGGCCTAGCTCCCATCTCTGGCTATCTCAGTGACACCAGCGACTTGGAGCCACAGGCGATGAGGAAAGATGTGGACTGCCTATTCGTGTCCCCCTAGAGAAGTTTAGGGAGTTTGAGGCTCCAGTTTCATTTGGGGGGTTGAGGTCCATATTTGCTGAACCCTAAATTATTACTGCTAGTGAACATTAGGATCATCATGACTGGCCTGGAAAGGAAGTGCTATGAATCCTAGCTGTCAGAAGGCAGGGAGGAGACACAATGGGACTTCTGGGATGATGGAAAGACTTGGAATCATTGTAGGGTTGTTATGGAACCGTACTCATTGCCAATTGCCCACGTTGTTCAGTTCAGAATAGCCAATTCCAACGTCCACACATTTTAGCTCAAAAATAATGAAGCAGTCAGCTGAGGGTGTAGCCTAGTGGTGCTTCACTTGCCTAGGTCCTGGGTTTGATTCCAGTAGACGGGGGACAGTATGTGGAGGTCTTGATGAAATAACAGTGACGGAATCTCCACGGATCTGTAGTAAGTATGTGAAACTCATTACACTGTACTGTTTATCTTCTGTACGTCTGAGCGTTTTCATAATAAAACACTCTTAAAAGAACTTCATATATTGATTTATCAGGATTAACATATTGTGGTAATTGTAGTTCAATATACTGTCTTTAGAATTGCTGTTCTTTTTCTTTAGGCTTTGAGAGACCTGTATTTTTAAAAAATGAGATGAGGTTTATAGGATTCACCAGATAGCTAAAGCTTTCTTCGACAATAATTGTTTAAGATTCTGTCCTTCTAATCATACTTTCCTGGCGTGAGGTTCCAGCTTACTCCCAAATTATAGCCTTGTGTGAATGCAGAAAGCTTTTCAGTTTCCAAAGTCCCTTTTCCTGTCTTCGTATTTCATCCGTGGAGCCCTTGCAGATGACATCCTCAGGACTAAAGATTGGGTTTCTAATATGTAGCTGTTCCTTTGTTAACGAGACATTCATCAGAAATTGTGATTATTTCCACATGTGAATCTACTGAATAACCTGAATGTAATAAGTGAAGGGTGATCAATTTTGCTGTGAGAAATGCAAGAAAAATAGAATCATTTTTTTTAAAAGCTATTTTTCTCTTTTTAATGCCCCTCTAAGTTCCTACCTTTGTAAACTTCACTGTGTTGAAAGCACTCATTTAGAAACAAATCAGGGCTCAGGAAAATCTTGAATTATGAAATATTGAAAATGCAGGCCTATTTCTTTTGGGCCCTGCCAAGAATACTAAGCTCACAAAATGTTGTTCATTAGAGACCTTTAGAGGTTCTGAGCAGATCAAGATGAAAAGCATCAAAACTAGCATATCAATCTGTTGACAACGAGCAACCATAAAATGTTCTTTAAAAGTTTGTTTAAATGTTCCTTTGCAATTTGTTTATACATACCTGAAACTCAAGGAAGACGTTCATTTGCTTTTTTTTCATAGTCTGTTTAACATTGTATCTCTAGCATTTAGCACGATGCCTGGCAGAGGTACTATGTAGTCTCAAGAAATAGTAACACAAAAAATGAAAGAGAGAAAGGATGAAAGGAAGGACAGAAAGAAGGGAGGACAAAAAGGAAAGAAGGAGTGAGGGAAGGAGGGAGCGAGGAAGAAAGGAGAAAAGGAAGAAAAACAAAGAATGAATGAAAATTTAGCAAGGGCAAACCCCAGTTCTAGAATAACTAGAATGGCTAAAAAGATGGACCCTGTGCGATCTTCCCTATTTGTAGGCAGCTCTCACAGAGAGGTGGAGCAAATCTGGAAAAAATCAGATGGAAATATTATCCTTGAAGCAGGGAGGCTCTGGTGCTGTACAATTATTTGTGTCTTCTAATCCAATGTGAAAGTGCTAATGGGATTAGCCTTTTGTGATGAATGCTAATACAATACGAAAACAAATGCTAATATACAATGTGAAATTGCTAACAAAGGAGAAAATTGCTAATAAAATTCAATGGACCTCAATGACAAATGCTTCCTACGTCTACCGTTCAGCCAGGGCTGTCTCACGGCACAGGAATGAGAATAAAGACGGAGAGTCCCAGCACATGGGCTGCTTGACGATGGGTGAATCTCAGTCCCGTGTTCTGAGATGACCTCCACGTGGGGTGGGGTGTGAGAGAGGGCCCTGCGACACTCACACACACACACACACACACACACACACACACACTCATGCACACACACACTCACACACGCACACTCACACACACGCGCACACACACACTCACACACACACACCACACAGGCGTGGGCTCCAAGCAGCTGGAGGCTCCAGCTGTATGATTTCCATGAACAAGCTACAAAAGAACCCTTTCTGTTTTGTGACACACTTTTGAACTGCCCTGAAATTCTTTACTTTTTTTCTCTGGTCGGCTTTGCTGCAACGCTGACACCTAAATCGAGGCAAATAGAGAGAAGTGGTCACAGAAATGGCAGCTGGAAGTAGAGCCATAGTCTGTGTCATCCTCTCTCCTCCTCCCCTCTCCTGTCTTCTCTCCCTTCATCTCCTCCCCTTTCTCCTTTCCTACTCACTTCCTAAAACTCAGTCTCTGCCCGTTCACTCTTCTGTCCTCTCCCGCTACCCTCTCCACTCCCCTCTTCCTCTGCTCCCTTTCCTGCTCCTCCATTGCCTCTTCTTTTCCACAACCTTCCGCATCACCTTCTCCCCCCAAACCCTTGGTCTTCATTATTCTTGCCCAAGTGTCATTTTTCTTCAGCAAAAGTTAAGAATTACAGTGAATATGGATTTCGGTTTGGAATGGAAGTTAGGGGGAAAACTTGGCTAAGCTATATACAAATTCTACAAAGATACTTACCTTCCTGAGCCTCAGTTTCTCCATCCATAAAATGGGGGAAACACTATAATGGGAACTATAATTGCAACTATACAAAAGTAAGCAAGTAAGTAACTTGTTAGGGTGATAATCTTTTTTGAAATTTTCTTAATAACGTTTCCTGGTGCCATATTTTTATGATTCATGACCTTTCCAGGTCCAGTGCCCTCTTGCTATAACTAATATCTTGTAACCTCTTCTCTTCTTTTATGAAATAAAATGTATAAATTACATGTCACACACAATTTGACCTAACAGCATTATAAAGGAGAATGAAAAGTAATTTATATAAAATAATGTGTGTTTCCATGTGTGCACACTTGTCTGTGAATGTAGAAGATAAGATGAAGTGGGCAAAAGCTTGCAGCTGTATCTAGAATCCCCGTGAATGGGATGCCGTGGAGCTGGTTTATACAGTGTTCTAGTGCTCCCTGTGGCACTGTGTGTGGCATTTCCACCAGAGATGGGCATTTTTGAACTGAACAGCTACTGGTTGAGTTCACCATAAAAGAAAGCAAGCAAAAATGGACATTATAACACATTTAAATAGGAGGGTTACATCCTAATGTTCTATAGAACAGTAGGGCAACTATAGTTAAAGGCAATTAATTATATATTATAAAGAACTAGGAGAGAGGGGTTCTCCAAATACCTGGAACTAACAACTGTTTAAGAGGATAGAAACATTAATTGTCCTAATTGGTCATTATATATTATATACATGTATTGGATGATCCCACCATGTCTCATAAATATGTACTGTTATCATATATTATATTAGTCAGTTTTTGGTTGCTGTGATAAAATATCTGAGGAAAACCACTTAAAGGAGGAAAGATTGATTTTGCTTCATGGTTTCAAGGAGCATGAGTCTTGTTTCTGGGGCTGTGGCGCAGAACATAATGGTGGCGGTGGGGGAAGTGGCATAAAGCAAATGTACTGACTTTATATAACTGGATAAAGGGGAGAGGTAGACAGAGAGAGAGAGAGAGAGACAGAGACAGACAGAGACAGAGACAGAGAGAGACAGAGACAGACAGAGACAGAGACAGAGACAGAGAGAGACAGAGACAGACAGAGACAGAGAGAGACAGTGAGAGAGAAAGAGAGAGAGAGAGAGAGAGAGAGAGAGAGAGAGAGAGACAGAGACAGAGACAGAGAGTTGAGGTCCCAGAATATCCTTCAAGAGCATGTCCCCGTGCCATCTTCTTTCAGCTAGGCACTACCTCCCAAGGTTCACTAACTGGGGACCAAATCTTCCAGATGTAAACTAACATCAAGACATATCAAAATGAGATTTACTATTTAGTTTCAGACAATGACCTTCCAGTGTAGATTAAGGCTATGAGACCTGGCTGTAATCCCAGCACTGAGCCAGGGACACTAAAAGTTCAGGCTGAGCTTAGGCAATTTAGCATCTCTCTGTCTAAAATACTGAAATAAAACATAAAGGAATGGTGTTGTGGTTCAGCGGGAAGACTTCAGGTTCTGTTCCAATTACAAAAAGAATAAGGCACTTAGTAACACTTCTGGGCTGGCATCAGTTTTTTTCTCTTTGAGGCTGAAAGAAAGAAAGATAGTGATGCTGATCCCACATCTAGAAAATTGAAAGTGAGCCCATTTTTTTCTCATCTAACCTGACAGGTTTGACACATCTCTCCTGTCACATGGCATCCATCCTGAGAATCACTGAACAGAAGAATCTTTGCATGGATTCATGCTATCATTAGTAGGATTTGTCTCAGACTAAACATCCAGCTTCTTTTCCTTAGTCCACAATGGACACTCTCACTTTCCTCGCTGAATGCAGCCTTCCTTGTATTTCTGCTAATGAAATAATTCCTTGCCAGATGGTAGGGGAAAGCATACATAGCTCCTGGGAGAAATGATGGTGCCTTCACCATAGGCTGGGTACATGGGGCTCGTTTGGGCTAAAGCCAGCTGCTCTTAAGGAGATCCTTGGCTGGGTTTGCAACAGGTGGTCCCATCTGGGCAAGCCAGACATTCCAGGACATTGGATCTTTATGCTGTACCACGTGCCTGTGGAACACTGTGGAACAGCAATGTGCTATCTGATTCAGAGCCTGGAGAATTTTAATAGGGCTTGAGATTTCAACAGGAAAACAGTTGGCTTAAGTTGAGAATCTAATGTTCTTGGAAAAAAGCTCTCTCTCCAGTCACTTGACTCTAGAATCCTCTAACAGGTAGCTAGATTCCTCAGTCCCAACCCTTTTCTTGAGCCATCTTATCTTCTGAAGTTCTAATTCATCATGTAAGACTTTGGCCTAAATTTTCTTCTTTACAGCCAGAAAGGAAGGTAAAATTCTGCAAATGTATCTTCCCCTTCCTTCCTTGAATAGTATGTGGTCTTGCAATAGTTCTCTATGATATATTCTATCTCCGTAAGCATTTATTAAAGCAATCTATCATTTCAAAGTAAAAATTCTGAATTTGAGGGAAATGGGAATGGCTTTTAGTTTGCATGAAATTCTGCTGTTTCCTTTAGGATTTGATGGTAAAGTATATCTTCATATGTATTCTTGAATCACAGCTTCATCATGAGTGTAAAAAACACAAACTGAGCCAACTGTGATATTTTCTTTTACCTGGAAATTAGAGACAACAACAATATCTTGCCTTTTTGGTTTTATGTCAGAAATAAATGAGATTCAGGTATACAGTGTTCTTAGCAAGTCCTCAACAAACCATTTCTGCTAGCTTCATATTAATCATGAACAAGAAATTTTATCTTCACTCAACTCTCGGACTCTAAGCATCCCAGAAAAACTTGCTTAAGTCAAAAATTAGAACTCTTCCTTTCATGATTCATGCACCTAACTCATTGGTAAATTCAATAAGTGCCACCTCAAACTGAGGAAAAATGAGTGTGTTCTCATTTCTTCATCTCTACTGCCACCACCTAATTTCATCTCCCACTTCCCATGACCTTGACTGTGGCAATGACATCCTAATTGATCTTTTTTAAAACTCAAGAGTCTTTAACATTCATTCTCTTTACACCAGCCAGAGTCTTTTTAAAAATTTGATTCGTGTCACCCTCTTGCTTAAAATTTCTAATGTGTTCTCATGCCTCAGAATTTAAGCTTTGTATCCACATTACATGGTTCCACATAGCCAGACTCCTGCCTACATCTGTGTCTTAACATAAACCCCATCTCCTGTTTACCATGCCCTTTCTACACTGTTCTTCCAATAAGCCAAACTCATTCTTCCCTCCATACTTTGTACCTGTAGTCTTTCAACTTCAGAGACCCTTCTAGACTTACTCGATGAAGATATTGTCTCTGGCTCATTGTTACATACTTATCTTTTTGCAAACCCTTCAGCGTGCAGCATGCACCCTGTAAACATGCGTGGGATAAAACATGTTGACTCCAAGGCACTTTGAGTTATGTGGCTTATGTAGCTATGCATTTGTTATATGTCTTTTGTCCTTTAGAATGGAATCAGACAACCTTCTTTTCTGAGCTGATCAGAAAGCTATGCTTTTTTCTAGATTGGAAAATGTCAGTGAAAGGTGATTTGGAATACATAAAGCTTCCCAGGAGTTCTTAGCTCCCCTTAGTGGCCCCCTTCTTTGAGTTAGGTCTTGTAAGCACAGAGCAGGAATTAATTCCAAGAGTAAGAAGTACTTAGTCAATTTGCTCAAAGGATGTCATGCTTGCATAACATTTGGGACATAAAGTAAATGCTCTCCCTTCTTAGTGATTGGAATTGCCAGAAAAGCAACATTTAAAATAACACAACAGGCTCATTGAATTAATTAGTCTGGGTAGTGATTGTGTAAAATCTGGTTATTGTGGAGTGGGGCTTGGGTTGCATGTTAATGAATATTTAAGTCCTTTGGAAGTGGCATTGAACTAAGAATCCTCCAAACCATTTGGCTTTTCCACAGCCCATCCCCCACCAGACAGGTTTTCTTGGGGGTCCAAAAAAGAAATCCCCTTATCACATTCAGCACAGATTGCAGGCAGGGCTTGCACTTGCACTATTTGCATTTCTATAAAGGAAGGCCCTGTTATTATATAACTGCGTGTGGGTTCTGAGGGCTTCTAATGGGCCTCCCTTTGTACAGTTTCTTAGCAACCAATTGAAGTTTGTAAGCTGAAACAAAGAGAGTCAAGTCCATCACTCCTTGAGCACATTCCTCTGAGCCTAGTCTGCCTGGAAGAGAACTAGCCTGGGAGATTGATTCCTTTTCAATCCCTGTTCAATCATTGTTTCACCTGGGAAGGAAAGGGAACTGGGAAGTAGGGAAATTGGTTAAGGACCAGCTCTGATATGTCTTTATAACTTTAACTGGAACCAGATTAAAGCTTTCAAAAGAATTGACCTGCTTTCATTTACTCTAACAAAAGAGGCAATACTGTTTGACAGGCAAGAGTGTCCTTTAGGATCCGTAGGAATCCTGCCTCTGCTACATACTAGTTCTGTGTTCTTGAACAAATTAGGTTTCTGGTCTTCAGTTTCTTCATTTTATTACACAAGAACAAATGTGGGACCTTCCTCATTGATTTGCTGAGACCATAAAGGTACATCACTAATTTAACATATGTTTATCCAAGGATTAAGGTTCCTTGTGGGTTAGGCATTGTCCCCAGTGCTGAAGCCACCAAAGTAAACAGAACACATAAAATTTCTTGTCAATCAATATAATAGTCTTATGGAGAAAGATAGAAAAAAAATGGTGATATTGAGAGGATCATGGAAGATCTCCTTGGAAACATGACCACTGAGCAAGATCTAAGCCACAATCCCAAGTAAAAACTTAAACATTGTACATAAAACAGAAGTTGAGATGCTAAGTACATGAAATGCTAAATACATTTTTATGCATAACTTGGTATGGTATTAGTCCCTCATCCATTTATTTACTCATTTTCTTAATAATTCAGCAATAATAATTCTCAGTCACTTATCTATTCATCCATCCATCCTTCCATACATCCATCCCTCCATCTATTTGACATTTTCTGAAGATGGATAAGAAAACAATGATCCCTAATTCAGTGTTGCAAGTGTCATAGCAGAGGCAAGCATACATGAGTTTCACAGCAGAATTTCTTAACCTCAGCTCTCCAGTCATGTTTTCCCGTATACTGCTTTATGTGTGAGTGTGTGTATGTGTGTGTGCATGAGCACGTGCACATGTGTTTGGGGGAAAAGCTGACCTATGAACAGTATCTTTGGCTTCTACCCATTAGTTTCTTGAAACACCTCCAACTTGTGACAACCAAACATATCACTAGATGTTTCTACATGTCCTCCTCAGGGTAAAGCTGTCTCCAGATGAGGATCCCTAGTTTATAGGAACACCTCCCTCTGAAAGGGAAATTCATCCACCACATTTCTCAAGGAGGAAATCAACCTAGAAGTTTAATTTTAGCAGTCCTAGCATCATTTTGAGACATTTTGTTCCCTAGAAATATGTTGTGTTGGAAAGCAGGAGGAACATAAGGACTTTTTCAAGTTGGAAGTAGAATCTTGCCCTATGGGAACCTCTTTCATCACGTTGGAGAAATGTGATTCATTCAACAAACATTTACAAGGCTTCCTGACATAGTAGTTACTACAGAGAACTTTTCACTAATCCAGTGTGAAAGCCCAGGCTTGATACCTTGGTAATCCTGTCCTGATTTTAAAGGCAGTTACAAAGTTCAAATCACAGTGATGAGACTTTCTTTCTAAGGAATTCAATTGATATGAGCCATATGACTTGATTCCCAGGAAAAGCAGCATGCCTCATCTAGTATCATGTTGAAGCCAGAGAAGAAGTCTTGATCTCAGGGTCCATCTCTAAGTCAACATTTTTCAGGGTCAATTTCTGAATATCAGCTAGGCAACTCAGCTTGCCTGGTTCCTTCCTGCCTGCATGCACTCATTATTACATGCAATTGTCTGGGAACCCTTTTACTATCCCAGTTAAGCTAGCATCATGACTTTTCTGGATCAAAAACATTGTGAGAGTGCTCACATCATGCCATCTCATGTTCTCTTCCAACCATTCTATCCATAGTGAGATCAAAGTCTTCTTATCAAAATTAGATCTACATTTCAAACTCCTGGCCTGTGTCATGAGGGTGAACATGAGCTCCTCTTCTCCCCAACTTCAACATCAGCCGGTACTCCTTTTTGTTAACACTGTTCACTCGTTTACACCTCAAAATACAGTTATGACTGTGTCACTCCAGTCGGGTCTTCTGGTAAGATGAGTCTTTTTTGAAGATAAGAATAATAACGTGGTCTCAATGTCTGCCACAGTCTGGTTCCCATCTACTGCTGGGGTTATTCCTAACAGTCTTCCGTGGCTGTGGTCCAGTAGCTTGTGCTTTATGTACTTCCTGTGTTCAGGGCTTTTGCAAACACTACTGTTCTTCCTGGCCTCCATGCCAGTTAAACTTGCATTGTATAACAAGTCTCAGATTCAGCATCCTTTCCTCTTGGGAACTTCTCTGACTAGTTCCCATCCTCTCATTTTGCATCCTTAAAGCATAATATCCTCTCTTTTGTTGTTTCCTAGTTTCAACTTTACATTTATTTATGTATTTATTTTATTAACATCTGTCTTCTGTGCCTTACTCTAAGTTCCACCAAGAAGGAGACTAAGTCTGTTTTGTTACCATTTTGAATCCAGTACTTAGTGCCTAGCATATAGCAGATGCTCAATAAATATTAATTATAGAACTAAATTAAGAGTCTACCAGTCAGCCCTTAGTTATAAAGCCCATGTGATTCATGGATGAGGCAAAGATGAACTTTTCTGTAAGCACAAGAAACAGAGTGAGGATAAGGCAGACAAGGAAATCTATTCTTCAAGAGACATTAAGGAAGTTCAAAACACGGGAAAACTGTATTACTTAACTTCTGTTATCCCTTCTGGTTTGTACAGTGCCCTCATTGTGTATTATCTGTATCACATATCTCTTGAAAATAGAGACAGGATATTTACATGTTGAATTACATCTATTCAATGTCTTGCTCAAATTTTGGTGTATAGTAGCTACTCAGTAAAGCTCTACTGAATGAATGATGCAAGCATTATGGATTTAACACAGATTGTATCATCTAAGGATCCTCCCTCCATTCAGGAGGGACTAGGACAGGAAAGTGAAGGACCAGAATGGTTTCTTATCAGTAGAACATGATGCAGTTAAAAAAATCACAACTTATAGATTGAGCTTACATTGTTTCAATCTCTCTCTCTCTCTCTCTCATCTCCTTCCTTCTGTTGATTGAACACAGAATCTCATACTGAACTATATCTCCAGTCCTCTTAATTTTTTTGAGACAAGACTTTGTTAAGTTTCCCAGACTGGCCTTGGACCTTTAATCATCCTCCTTAGTCTCTCCAGTATCTGGGGCTACTGGCTAAATTGTTTCTTTTAAAGGTAGCATTTATTGAGAACACACCTTTTACTTGGTCTCACCCTGTGAGAAATGCTTTGTGTGCATTACCATAGCATCAAAAATTAATATGTAAGTGCTTAGCTTGTTGATGAGGAAACTCAAGCTTGGGAGAAATTAACTAATAAACATAAGGTCAGAAAATTCTGGAAAAATATTGTTCAGACTTGGGACTGACTTTACAATTCTCAGAAATACTCTTCCACTAATTTAGACTCATAAGTGAGGCAACCAATACCTTCCCTTCACATTCCCACCTACTAGTGGAAGATTCTATTTCTAGACAGAGCTCAGGGCTGGATAAGAGGCACTGGTTCCTGGCAAGACATCAGGAGGCATACAGCCAGGAGAAGCCTAATTCACTCCCTGGGTTCTGGTCCTCACAGGTCTGAGAGGGCCTGTGATTTCATGACCTCCCATATCTCAGCCTCTGGTACTAACATGATAGCCTGTATCAAAGGCGACCTTGGACAGCTACCTGTTTTCCAATTTCCACTGGAAGGGCCCTTCACTTCTCAGCAGGTTAAGATGCAGGGGAAGTATTTCATTCTGGTTTCTGGCAATTTGTTCTGCTCTGTGAACTTCTGTGTCTGCTTGTCCAATTTCATGAAAATTTCATTAATGGGTGTTAATTGGAACTGACTCAGTTCATGTAAAAAGGATAGTATTGAATGATGAGGAGCCCATGTGTGTGATGGTTGGATCCTGGAACTGCTGGAAATTAGGATTCTGCATGGAAATTGATGCCAGAGGAGACTTGTAACCACTTCCTTCAGCTCCTCCCATAGAAGCCAACGTCATTCCAATGAACCTTTGAATGAAAGAGGGGTATTTTCATTTCTAGAATGAGGAGACAATTTGCTTCAGATGACTTGGTCAAGATAATATTCATTCATTCATTCATTCATTCATTCATTCATGGAATCCTATCTGAGCACCAGGCTCATTATGGGTCTCAGACAATCAGTCATGGATTAAGTAGGACAGTGCTGTCTTCAGAAAACTTATATTTTACTTGAAGTAAGTAAACAATAATCAAAGATGTTACGTCATGTCAAGTAGCATCTTTGTGTGACATTCCTAAATGCTCCATTACATATGAAACAGTTGGACCTTTTCATTTTAATTTAAATACTGATTGATATATTAAAATATAAAAGTTGTCCATGTTAAGGAAGTGCATGTAATATTTGGTAGATGCGTATATCAGGTTACACATATATATCTCTTTATATATTTGTCATTTTTATGGCAAACATTTTCAAATTCTTTTCTTCTAGTTTTTTGAAACATGTAGTAGGTTATTGTTATCTGTAGTCACCACACAGTGCAGTAGCTCATCAGAGCTTCTTGTTCCTATCTTAACCCATTGATCTTCCTTTCCTTACCATGCCTACTTTTCACCAGGTCTGGTAACTACAGTTCTTTTCTCAACTTTTATGATGTTAACTCTTTTGGACCTCACATATGAGTGGTCCTTGCCCTTCTGTGCCTCACTTATTTCACTTTGCATAATCATCTCTAGTTTCATCAGTGCCCTTGTGAATGGCAGAATTTCATGCTTTTTAATGACTGAGTAGTATTTCATTGGTACCATATTTTCTTTCTTCATTCACCAGTTGATGAAGCTTTAGGTTGTTTTCATTTCTTAGCTATTGCAGATAGGCTTCAATGTACACAGGAGTGCAGCTGTCTCTCTGATGTATATATTTCATTTCCTGTGGATATACACCAAGTAGTGGGATTGCTGGATCATATGGTAGCTGTATGGTTAGCTTTTTGGGAAATTTCTATTCTGTTTTCCATAGCAGCTAATTTATATTCAAAATTGGGCTCTTAAGTAGCTTTGAGATATAATCAAATGCCATAGAATTCATGCATTAATAGTGTATAATTCAATGGTTTGGTGTATTTATGGAATTGTACAATCATCATCACTACAGTCAATGTAGATTTTCATCACCCCCAAAAGAAACTTCTTAATCTTTAGATGCCATCTTCTTACTACTCAGCCTCTACCCCTAGTCTAGACAACTGTTAATCGACTTTTTTCTTTATATTTGCATATTGTGGACATAAAGGAAGATCATCTTTTGAAAGTGAGGGAGCACAAGAAGAGCCGTTATCATCCTTGCCTTCCCAATGCAGCCTCGTGGGCTGAGTTTCTCTTGCAGCCTCCTCCAGGATCCCAGGTTTCCATTGCTTTACAGGCTTGGTTTTTTTTGGGAACCATGGGAGCTGTTCAGTGTTCTGATACCAAACCACTCTTCTATGCTTTTATATTCTACCTATAAATCCCAGCTAGTACCATATGCTCAGAGCCAGCCAGCAAATCATGAGAGTAAATGTGCACATGTGGACACAATGGAGGTGCCACCAGTTGTTCAGTTGCTAAGCACATCACTCTTCTACAAGATTCATCGTTGTCCAAGTTACCATAATCGTCCCACTAACAGCCCTGGTCTCTGGTTTCCATGCCTCTTTTCTCCTCTCTAGCCTGCCTTTTTTCCAAGATTCCAGAATAAGTATTATAAAACGTAGATATGACCTTTTGTGTTGATGAAAGTCCCACATAATCTTCAAGACAGTCAAGGGTTCACCTCATAGCTCCCGAGGCTGTGTTCCACTGAGATCCAGCTAACCCTCTCAGCATCACCTGTTACAAACCTGCCCTTTAGTGTTTGAATGTCTTGCAGTTTCTACAAATCATCCAACGTTCCTAGGCAGGCACTTGCCTCTACCTAACTCCCATTCATCCTTCAGATCTTAGCTACTTCCTTTGTGAGGATTTCCCTCTGCCTTTAGGATGTATGAGATATGTTTATCACTCTCTATTACTGCTTAATAAATGATACCAAATGTGGTAACTGAAAACAGCATAAGTGATCTCCCAGTTTCTGTGGGTCAACAAGGAAGGAGAGGCTTAAGTGAGTGTTCCCAGACCAGCATATCCTGTGATTCATAGTCATACTCTTGGCTGTAACTACCATCATCTGAAAGTCCGACTACCATCTTCTGAAAGCCGGAGGTTCTATTTTCAAGATGGTTCATTCATGTGGCTATTGGCAGAAGGCCTCACTTCTTTTCCTCATGTAAGCCTCCACAGGGCTGCCTGATCATCCTTACAACATTGCAGCTGGAGCCCTCAGAGTAAGTAATCCAGGAGGAAGCAAGTGGAAAACTGTAATACCTTTTATGCCCCAGTACACTGTCACTTGTAGTATGTTCTATATATTAGCACTCTAGCTCTCACTAAAGGGAAGTACCCACACTAATGTCCCAAAATTCTAGTAAAGTTTCTTATATGGTGCTTGCTGTTCACTTGGTTAATCAATGACCTATTTATACACCCAAAGTTATAGATAAGTCCTTCTCAAACTGTGACATGCATACATGCAAATCAAATCACTCTGTTATCTTGTTAAAATGAGAGCTCTAATTTAACAGGTCTAGAAAGGAGTACAAGTTTCTATTTTATCAAAAGTTTTCATGCTGACGTTGTGCCCTTGAGTAGGGAAGGTCTAGAAGACACATTCTCCTTCCCAGACAAGCTTTCTAACCTAGATGATAATCTAACAGCATCCCGCAAGATAGCTCTAGTTGCCAGGAGGCAGTACCAACCCAGCCATGGGTACATCTGTGCACACTGAGTCAATGTTCCTTGGCCAGTCGAGATTGAGTGAGATGTCAGTTAATGACAGTCAGTGAAAGGTCTATGAATACAGAAGTGCTTCTAAGTAGACAGGACATTCTTAGTAGTCTCTGGAATGTAAAGGCAAGCAGGGTCTCTTATGGGAATGTAAAGAGGTTACATGGGATAAGCAAGGCAGGGGACTGAATAAACTGCCTACAAGAATATGATAAAAAGGAAAGGGTCATGGTAGGTGATGGAGTCCACATGCCCATCCACAGAAGCATGATGGCCAGGCTGTCTGGGATGGTGGGGTACCACTTTTGCTGGTGACAGGGGAAAGAAGCAAAAGACATATTTGTCCTAATCCTCCTAGTTCTTGGGATATATAATAGATTCTAAGCCTCATATTTTAAAGAATCTTGAGTTAATACAGAACACTAAGGTGTTGTCTGTGAATACTGTGAATGTCCCTTGATCCTAATGGCTCTGATTTGAACAATATGGGACACTGATGTGTGTGTTTGTAAAAACTGTAATCTTAAGATGGGCCTATTCTTCTTACCATATAAAGAAGGACCAATGTAATCATGGAGCAATGGTGATAATCCCCAGCATTTGTGGCTTTATATCCATTTAATCCAGTGTTTCTCACCCTTACCTGTACATTAAAATCATATGGAAGCTTTAGGAATTACTGATTCCCAAGTTCCATTTCCAGCGGTTGTGATTTGGTTGTTTTAGGGTGTGATTTGGGCATCAGGATTTTTTAGATCTTTCCTAGATGATCCTATTGCATGGCCATGGTTGAGAGTGGCTGGCTTAATCTTACTTGAATCCTTCACTGATAGATACTTATAGGTCTAATAAGATCACCCCCTTTAAAAAGTGGAAAAACTATACCACAGAAAATAGAGGGACTAAAGTCGCATAAATAATAGATTGGAAAGTCAAATAATCCATGTTAGTTGGTTAGTACTCTTTCAATTTATTTCACCAATATCATGGTTAGTATTAATGCTCCCTACAGAGGGAAAGATTTTAAGTGATGGAGCAACAACGCTTCTGGACAAAGACCCAACTTTAACATAGAGAGTGGTTAAGCTTCTATGTCTCTAATGTCCCTGGATGTTTCTATGCCCATTTCCAGTTTTTATTAGATGCATAAATCCTAGGCTCTTTGATGACAAGTCAGTGTCACTCTCTGCTGAACAGTCAAAGTTGGAAAATAAAAGTTTGAAGGAAGGGCTGTACTTCATTGAACTCAACCAATGAAAATACTATGAGTTCTAAACTATTTTTACTACTGGAACTTACTTAAGTTCATTTCTGAGCACTTGCAACCTACTGGCCCATCGAACAGCTTGGTTGAATGAGCAGGTGCTCATGATAAAATGAGAATGAGCCTGGAGACTCTGAAATCATTCTCACTGTGGTGAAAAAGAGCACAAATATTTCATCAAAAAATAAAAGGCATTATCTAAGGAAGAGAGCCAAAGTGCTCAGATATCACCTGATACACTATGATTGTGTTAAATCAAATTACTGAGGGGGGAGATAGCTTAGTAATTGCTATCTTAGCTGGCACCTGAGCTCCTCCTAAGAGCCCTCTATGTACCTTCAGAATTCAGGAGAGATCTTAGTTCCTTGGATTTCCTTAGGTGAGGAAGGTGAAGCTCTGAGGGGTTGGTCTGCAAAGAGGCAGAGAGATGAAAAGAGATAATGGTATTTTTTTCAGGGTAGCAGAAAGTAGCTAGCAGGAGAGAAATGATCAGAGAATGAAGAGGAGGAGATGAAAGCACGTCTGGAAACTGTGTCTAATACTAAATTCTAAGTCATTTAAAATGCTGTTCTAAAATCCCCAAAGCTTGGGTGAAATCTTCCATTTATATGGCTCTGCAATAGTATTTTCAAGGAATAATAAGATTGGGGTAATTATTAGGGAGGGATAAGATAGTGCAGAAAAGACGGGTAAAGACGACAGTGAAAAGAAGGGTGGCCTGTAGAATGAATCAATTCAGTGGACGTGGAGCCCAGGGTTGTAGCTGAACTTGAATCTCTCTAAGGACCTCCAAAAATATGGAGATAATATGTGTTTCCCTCTTTTAGGGCATTTCAAGGGAATCTTCCCGTTCAGAAGGCAAGATGATGCCTCTTTGTTATAAATAGGAGCATAAGAAAGACCCCAATTTGAAAATAGAAAGGACGTGGAGAAAAATAGGCTGGCATAAAAAAATTACAGATGCAGTGGCAGTCCATTTGTCTGTCCATTCACTCATTTATTTATTAATCAAACAGTGAAACACTATTTTATATGCTAAACTTCAAATATAGACATTGTTCCTGTCCTCAGGGAAAATTCATCTCTGATATAGAAAGGGGAAACAACATTTATTGAACTCCTCTGGTATACAGATGCTGAGACATGTATGTCATATCCTTTAAAAAATTCTCCCAATAGTTTTGTAATTATTATTACCCTATTTACTGATAAGGAAGCTGAGGCCAAGAAAAGCTGACCTAAATATGATTCAGTTAATTCATGATGAAACTGGTGTTTGGACATAGGATTGTCTGATTCAAAAACTGGTGGACTCTCTTTTAGTTAAGAGGTGCTGGAATTGGTGGTAAAAAGTGAACTGGGTCTGATGGTGTGACTTGAAAAGTATTCCCCATATTTCTCCTGACTTGCAACCAATCTGCTCTGAGCCTTAGTAGCCACCCTCTATCAATGAATAGAGTGACCTGTGGCTTCCTCATCAGCTCTTCTTTTAGAAGCCTAACAACCAACTCAGGAAGTCATGGATACCATTTAGTGGATGAATTTGCTAGCTTAGTGTTCTGGATGCGCTCTGAGGGACAGGGATGTGGCAGACTCCCATAGCGACACCGTTAAGAAACAATGAAAGAACTGCTGCCCTTTATGACAGGCACAGGCCCTGCTTTGTGCTGTAACTTAAAACCATTCACTCTAATTAGTAAAGGGCAATTTCACCAACCTTTTAAATGAATCCTGAATGTAGGCTATAAAAAATCCCTATGCTGTCCATATAGCTCTGCAATTGTATAGGACACCAAAAATCCATCAGTTACTCCATAAACACTCCGTGAATAAGTGAAGGTGAAATCATCTGTACCATTCATGTGATATTTATTTAAAATGAGTAAGACACAACCAGAGCCCTTCTCCTTTGGGAAGTATATAGGAGCTGAGTGTAGACAATTTGGGCCTTTGAGGAGTGGAAATAAATTGGACTGGTGAGCTGAAAAGCCACCTGGGCCTGAAGTTAGCTGTGGTAGTGGATGACATCTGATGGTTAGTTTTTGGATACCAACTTCTCCCTTTGGAGATATATGGAGTGGACCTGCCAATCATGGCTTTCTACTCAATCTCTTGGCTACAGAGCTAGCTTTGGCCCCAGGGGCCACCAATCATAAAGTCTTGTTTGCTGACCCTAATAATATGCCCAGAGTTAGATTCATCTGTTTTGGTGGTGAAGACAAAGGCAATTGACATTTTTGTGTTTTGGACTTTGAAGGAGAAGAAACAGAGATTTCTAGGATCTCCTTTCTTTACTATGTGGAGTCATCTATCTGTGGAAGAGACTAGACTCAGAGTGCGGCCAGCAGAAATGGTGGAAACAGGGCCCGTGAATACTGAGCCTGCAGTTGCAGTCTACCCTAGGGCTGACATGACTCTTACGCTCCTAGTACTTTGAATTTAATCCTGTTATTTTCCATAGTTCATGATTTAATACCCTCACCTTCTGATTAAACATCTGTGAGTTGAGCTGTTGTGACAGTAGAGAGGATTGGGGTAAAATAGTATCATGAGGCCCTTGTGACATTGCTTTATGGCTCCTTATACATCCTGCATCAGTGCTAGGTGGGAACTGTACAGTGCACCTCTGTGTCAGGACTTGAGGGAACTCAGTGGTCACTGAGATCTCTTGTTTTTATCAGTATATGTTTGTGATATACACTAATTTATTTTGAGTATTCGGTAGATAAACATACTGCTCCCTGATCATGTGTATTCCCCCTTTCTCAACTACCCTCTATCCATTTTTTATTTGTTGATTGGACTGAGACTCATTGCAAGAAAGAATATTGTTGTGATCATACAAAAAGTTGATGCAAAGCCAGAGCTAGAGAGTCAAGGGGCTTTGTTCTCAGGTTAGCACTTCACAGGATTGTGGTACATGAGGTTCCAGAGAAAGCATTGCAGCAGATAAACTAAATCTGAATGCGCAAGATCAAGAGGTCCCTAAATTTGACATTGGGGCAAACTTACCTCCTTTTAGACCCAGTGCAAGGGTTCTAAACTGCTAATCTTCCAAGACAAGAAAAAGATTTAATTATTTTTGGGTTAGTCTGACTTTTGGAGATAGAACAAGAACTTAACTCTCAGTACCCAGGAGGCAAGTGACCAAGGTAACTTCATAAATAAAACCTACCTGCTTCTACCAGTGTTATGGGTTTCAAAACATATCCAACTAAATGTCCACTGGGGACACCAAAGAGGCTGGCCAGTGGGAAGGACATTTCTGCTAAGATAACTATAGGCTATCATTGCAATAGGGGCATCCCTTCCAATTCCCAGTTTTTAAGGGTCTCTTTTGTATACTGGGGCCTGAAAGTACAATTTTGTTTTAAAAAGGGTTTCACTTGAAATGAAAAAAGACATACAACTATTAGTCTGATGAAATTAAACCAACTTACGCTATTTCCTACAGAGTGGTAATCAGACTCTGTACTACATGTCTGAATTGGAGGGAACGTCAAAAGTCAAGAGGATAAGTAGGAAATATCCTAACCAACACTTCAATGAAATAAGAAATTCCAACTAATGCTTCAGTGAAATAACTACATTTTACCTCATTATTGGAGATAACAAATCAAAGTTTACTTTCTGATAAACTGTTTTGATAAATATTAATCAAATGATTTATATCAAGACAGCATCTTAGACAAAAGGCCCCATGCCTGTATTGAGTAATTAAGAAATACAGCCTCATGTACTGGTTCGTTCACTAGATAGAGTGCCCATGCCCTGGGTTCATTGTACTAAATACAAGTGATACTACTAACGTGTAGTCACGAACATAGCTAGGACTGTGACACCTAGAGAGATTTTAGAAGTTCATTTTTGCCTTTCACCCAAACTTATTTATTTTTTAATTTTTAAATTTTATTTAAAGAAAAAAACAAAATGGAAAAAGGGTAGAAATAATACATAATTTCAAAAACATATTAAGAAATCACTAGCTGATAATTATATATTGTTCTCTTACAAATAAGTTATTCAAGTTACAAAAGTGAAGCATACAAAGTGGACATTCAAACAGCGAAATGCAAACAATTCTGTTCAACTATCTAACAAAAACTTGGTAATACGATTATCAATTCTATATACTTAAACATATGTGCAGTTATATCTATTAGAATACTTTCTTTTCCTCTCTTTCTTACAATAGCAATTGCACATTTTGAGTTTTATTACTCCTATATTTCTTATTACTTTTTACACTAGAGACACAATGTGATATTTATAAATATGCTTATTTATTTCACTAATGAGGATAGCCTCAAATTGTCTGCATTTGCCTATGAAGGCCTCAAGACCCAAGCTTATTTTTAAGACTTACCTTTAGGCAGAGGAAAATGAAGTTCACCAGGAGGTCAAGATGGAAAAGGGGTTTGGCAAACTAATTTTGAGTTCACATCTTCTCAACTTTGGAGTCTTTCTCTTCCATGCCAAGCTCAAGGAGCCTGTAGCCAGTATGGCTCTCCACTCAGTTGTTCCCTGCCTGTCTGAAGACAAGGTTGCCAGGCTATTTGCTAAAATCTTTTTTGGATCTCAGTGCCATTCTTTTTCTATTAGGGTAAGTTAAAGACATCTTCATAACTCAGCCAGGTGGCTGCTCTCAATCTTTGACTATGACCTTTCAAAGCCACAAACATCATAGCAGACCAAGGATGGAGGAACCCACTGATTCATTAAGATCCCGTTGGAGAAGATAAAACTTTGGTTCTAGCCTTGAGCATGATGAACATAAATGGTTTCAAGTCACTTCAACCACCTGGCTCCTTGTACCTTTACTAATGGAATGAAGGGGAAAAATTTATATTTTCCCAGAGGAAAACTAGCATTCATTTTTCTAGATGGATTTGTTTAGTTAAAATGAGCTACTAGAAGAGATTAATTCTTAGTGGTATAACAAAATAAGTCTTTAATTCTTTTTACATCATTATCAACAGAAAGATTCTTGTGGCCTTTCTTGTGGCTATTCAGTGACCCAGGCTCCTTCTGCTTTGTGGATCTCCCCTCTTTTATGTTGGTTGTTGCTTTTGTTTCCAAAGTGAGTGGTAGAATAAGCACTCATGTAAATGATGCACAAAATCAAGATAATTTAAAACATATGAAGTGCAATGTTGGGAAAGATTGAAAGACAAGAGGCACTGGTCATAGGCCAGGGTTATAGATGCCTTACATCCATTCCAACTCTATGTTTTTGACATATGTCCATATGTAAGAGCAAGGCATAGGAACTATAGTCTAGCTAGATGAAGAAGAGGAAACAGGTTTGCTAGATGAGCAGCCAAATGATTATTAATAAGTTGTGCTACTTGAGCCTACCTTGGTGTCTTACTTTTTACTCATCGCTGAGACAAAATACCTGATGCCCAAAACTGGGAAAGGAAAGGTTTATATCTTACATTTCTTGGTTTTAGTCCATACTCAGTTGGCTCCCCAAGGCAAGGTGGCATGGCAGGGCTGCAGTTCATGGTGGCTGCAAACAGCAAGGCAGAAACCAGCAAGAGAGAGTGAGACACACCTTCTTCCTGCCATTATATCATATCCTGGCTCCATCCCCAGGTGGGTGTAGTACTCACGCCACCAATCCGAATGCTAGACAATGCACCGGTCACAAATGTATAATTGCATGAGGCTTGGGGGCCACTGACGTAAACTGTGACACTTGGGCACCACTTAGTGAGGTCCTGTCTCAAAATAAAAGATGGTGGGGGATATAGTTCAGTGGGAAGACCCTGAGTTCAATCCCCAATATCATTATAAAACAAAACAATTGTTCTACTTTAGAAGGCAGTCCCTCTTTGCTATCCATCCTATAGAAATTTAAAATCATATATATTTTGATACAATCATAGGAATATCCTCCAGGAAGGTGCTGCAATAATCCAGTGGGAAGATGATAGTAGTTTTTATGAGGGACTACAATCATGTGACCAGACTTCCCCAGGAAAGGCAGAACTGATGCCCCTGATGTGATTTCACACTCATCCAGTTGGTATCCACTCTTGAGTATCTCAGCTGAGATACAAATCGTATAATCATTGAGCCCGTTATGGGGTAGATGATGTAAGAGAACATGAGATTGTGTGAAGATACACACTATTGCTTCAAAAGAAGCCATACAACAATGTTCCATAATCAATTTTGTTTAATTATGTCACATCTCCCATTCCTGGCCCACTTTGCCCTACAGGATTTACCTTTCCACTCTATGAAGTTGGTGCTATAAATTTTCCACTCAGCCTGTTTTCAGTTATTTAGTATGAGCAGATAATGTTGGCATAGAGTAATTTTGCCTGTCTTCTTTGTATATCCCATAAATCTTGGACTTTTGCACAATTGATTTGAGATTCTGTAGCCAACAGTATCCATCTAATGTTTATTTTACCTCCATCTTTCTTTACTGCCAAACCATTTTTTTTTTCAGATGGCATTACTGAGACCTTGATCTTAGGGTTTCCCCAAGGAATATTTGTGATTTGCTTAAAACCAACAATCAAAACAGGTATTGTGGCTCATACTTGAGAAGCTGAGAAGGAAATAACACAAGTTCGAGGCCCGCCTAGATACCCTAATGACATCCTTTCTCAAAAATAAAAAAAGGAAATACAGGGTTATACTTCAGTGTGTAGGCTGTGAGTCTGATCCCCAGTATCAAGGGGAGAAGATCTCTGCCAACAGAGCTCAGTGGTAGAGCACTTAGCGTAAGACCCTCGATTCAATTCCTAGTTGCCCCACCACCACAAAACAAACACAGAAACAGAAACAAAACACAAAATACGCTGTTCCATAAAGACAATTTTTATTTTAAAATTCTGCATCTGAAAACACAGTATGACAGAAAGCATCTATATACACCTGCAGTGTTTTTGGTATGATACAGTTTTAATACATCCACTTTTCTGCAAAAAATTTTGCTTTGTCAGACAGAAACAAACTCCCCTAGACAAAAAATACAGCTAAGGCACAATTTTGTTGTTGTTGTTGTTGTAGTTGTTGTTTTTCTGCTAAATGAAGACAGAAAGGGTGCAAAAATGGGCAGGTAATGCAGTCGTTTCTGAGAATCACATTCTACCTCGAGGAAAAGCGCTCAGGTGATTAGAACTTTGATTATTGGTCAACTTCAGATAGTTCAATCTCTCTTAAAGTACTCCTTTAAATAAATAGCAAAATATCTACATCTTTCAGTGTGTGCCATGTGAACTTTCTCTTTTTTTTAAAACTTTATTTACAGATTCTCTTTTTTTAAAATCAATACATTACAAAATATTTCTGTACAGTTTTATGCATATTATGATCTATAACAAAATAGTTATTTTTAAAAACTATATCACCGCATGTCTTTGAAAACAATGAGGGAGACAGTAATAATTTATCATGAGGCCTCTAAAACAAATGCTATTGACAACATAATAATATTTTAAAAAGAAGACAGAAAGACTACAAAGATGATTGCGCTCCATTCCAGTGAATTTCCTATGAAAACCCTGGGGTTGTCTTTGGCCTCCATCAGTGCTAGAATGATGGAAGATCAAGGATGGAGTCTGAAGGCAGGGAGGGGATGATCCCTTTGAGAATTCGACCCATCCGCTGGGAATATTTAATGCTATTACTTTTCAGCCAGGAAGGACGAAGAGATAAATTGAGAAACTCTCCTGACTTACCCTTGATGAAGTACATGAAATCACCCAGTCTTGGGGGGAAGGGGGGTTTGGAAAGCCAAGATGGTGAGCACCCTGCTGGTAATGAAGCCAGCCCCTCACAGCAATGCTCTTTAAGAGAGTGCTTCAGGAGTCTGCTAAGGTTCATGTGAGCTCTCGCGCCTCCATTTTGCCCATAGGAAAAACAGAAGAGCATTTTTCTTAAAGATGACATTTGTGAGCAATTTCTATTGTATCTGTGAACTACAAATCAGCAGCCCCTGACTCAGGAGTCTGCCGCAAAAGGCTTCAAGATGCTCTTTTTCTTCTGAACGGTGGTGAAGATCAGAGGGAGAGGACATCAGCTTTCCCAAATAATTTTAAGGCCACATGTCAAAAAGGAGAAACCTAAGGCTTTTTTGGAAAGTATGGGTAGGAGAAGCAAGTTGGAGGAAAATGCAGAAAGAAGACAGTATCAGGACAGTATAACAAGGTGTGGTGCCTGCTTCCCAGTGCCTGCAGGCAGAGGCAGTTGGAGAATTTTCAGCCAAGCAGGGAGAGAAGAGAGGCCATTGTCTCCCTGCACAGGGCTTGGCAAGAGCTGAACCAAAGACAACGAGAGGGGTAGACATGGGTGGTGCATCAAAGCCCTCCTCTGTCTCCAGAGGGTCCTATACAGTATCTTGTTTGCAGGGTATAAAGATAATACTTCGAAGTTAGAGAAAGAGATGGAGGAATAGAGAAGAGAGAGAGAGGAGAGACAGAGAGAGAGAGAAAGAGAGAGAGAGAGAATGAGAGGAAGGAAAGGAGGAAGGGAAGAAAGGAGAGAAAGAGACAGAGAGAGGAAGGAGAAGAGGGAGGAGGGAGAGGGAGAGATTGCATAGATTGTACATTTAGCTCCAGCAGACATGGACACCTTCACTCCCCTCCGGTAAATTTCTCAGCAGACACAGTGAGGTAGCGCCTGAGGTTGACCCATGGGCAAAGTCAGGTAACTGAGGCAGAAGCAAAGAGAACAACCTGTGAACAAGTACAGTTCTACTTGGTTTTGGGAGAGGTTTTCAGAGGTGGCAGATTGATCACCAAGACTCAAGATTAGGAGAGTCCAGCTGTTTCACTCAGCACTCCCTTGTCCTGCACCCTGTCCTTGCCACTTCTGCCTGGCATGCTGGAGTCCTGGATGATGAGGGTCCAGGCAGATAAGGCCCTCTGGATATCAAAGGCCTCCTGTTTCCCTTTAGCACACACTGTCTTGGGGCTAAGAGAGCTAACAGGACAGCCTCCTGTGTGGAATAGCTCTTGGGTATAGGACGACTAGTTAGAAATTCCTCTTTTAAAAATCCAACAAGAATTATTCTTTTGCTAATCCTTGTGTTGGATCTTTTCCTCCCTTCCACTGGGCAAGACCTCACCTCATTTGCAGCCATCTCTCTAGAGAGCAGAGTTTGCTGGGCATGTATAAGTGGAACTATGGGATTTTTTTCCTCACCCTGTTAAATAGCTAACATTGGAAGGTCATATTTTCTGTAAACATATGTTTTTCTGGCTTTTCATATCAAATTGAAAGATGCCATTGCAATAGGCTTGTATCCTCGAATGCAATGACAGGCTGGAGCTGAGTAGCAGCTGTTCTTTCTTGGTGGGCCCCACATGTGCCAGTAAGACCAGTCCCCACCACTCCCTTTGTCTTGCACCAATGGCTTCTTCAGTCATTTGTGTCCTGGTCCTTAGTAAGCACTCATGACTCCTGCACTGAGTGGCCCTGTGATCTGGCAAGCCTTCTTGGCATGCTCAAAGCTGAGCATGCCGATAGCAGTTCCCAGTGTACTTCCCAGCCTTGAAATGCTGCTGGGGAGTTAGTGTCCCAAATCTTCAATGAACTTGGTTGTAAAAGGCATTCTTCCTCATATCTCCCACCTGAAAGTTACTGCTCTTGTCTATTCTGTACCTTCTTGGCAGAGATAAGTTCCAGCCAATGTCCTCCTTATGTATCTGCAAACTAAGAATCAGGAGAAGGGTCTTTGTATATCTAGAGTAGTGATAAACCAGCCCTCTAGGCTAGGGGTTGTTTTGCCTTATTCTCTTCAAACTCTACATGAAGTTTAAAGGTTAAACCAACAATGAGAAATAAAACCAGGAGAACTCTCAATCCCACCAGAAAGGCTTTTGCCAGTGCAAGGAAGGAGCTCACTTCTTAAAGCAGAGGACCTTGAGAAATCACTCTTTCTCTTTGAGACATACTGCTTTGCACACGACTTGGGAAGTGGGATTTGGAAACTCTGGCTAATTTCTGAGATTCTTTTCTTCCTAAATGTTATTGAATCAGTGGGAAACAGAGGCAAACAACATCTAGGGACATTTCTTTCTCCCCATAAGCTGACACTCAAGTGTCCCCTCTGAGCTTTCCAGAGACTCTAGGGATTTGGTTAATGTCCACCCCATCCAGCCTCTACAGACAAGACTAGGGTTCCCAAAGAGTGTTGCTCTGGGGAGAGGGATCTCCTTGAGCCAGAGCTCAAGGATGCCTGACCAATTGCCTACAACAAATACATTATTTCAGGCAGGTATTAAAAATAAAATTGCTAACAATGGTTTTCCTGAGAAGCATCTATTTTTCTCAAATCATGCTGGGTGTTGTTTGGAATTCTCTTTTCTTATCAAATGCAACATCTGCAAAATTATTCTCTGGTCCAAAAACAGAGGAGACAAAGAAATACTGATGTGACTTTCCAGCTCCCAGAATTGGTAGACAAGTGAGGAGGGCAGCCTGGGGGAGGAGGGTTGTGCCTACAGTAAGACACCTCTTCCATTTCTTCACTTGTTCTAAAATGGAAAAAATAAGTCAGAAAGGAGGGGCCTTGCCTTGGAGCCTGAAATGCCCATTGTATTCAGGGACCTGCCAAGGCTGAGCTCCTGCAGCCACTGAAAATAACACTGTAGAAAGTAGAGAGCCCTAAAATCTGAGCAAAGAGGGTAAAGAGGAAACCCCATCTCCACACGGGGCCCAGATCTCAGCAGCCTCAGAGAAGCCCTGGCCAGAAGCAGAGGCTGGGGCAGAAAGAAGATGTGGTACTGGACTAATGGTTCTTGTAGTTTGTAAAACCACTTAAAGATCCTGTGAGAAAGTCACTCAGGGCCTAAATTCACTGTGGATAACTACCATCTCCTAGTCTCTCCTAGCTGGGTCCCATGACCCATGACCTACTTGGAAGAAGCCTGTTCCCGTCTGTCAGTGTCATATCAAGACTCATGGTTAGGTTGACTATGGGGAGTCCCCAAAGGCAAACAGTTCCATGCAGCTCTCTGCAGTCAGCACACTGCCTTCTCCCCAAGTTTTCTATGCTTGGGCAGGACAAGGGCCTTCAGGAATTCCAATACTCTTACATTTGAGTGGACGGATGAGGCTAACGCTCTGTATAAGGAAAAATGAGGCTCCAGAGGTCCCAAAGGCACCTACTTCATGCTGATAGATGAGGCCAGCTGAAGCTTTCTCATGGTGTCCCAAACCCCTGCTTTACTCTGGAAACAAGGAGAATGTAGGGCTGACGTACAGAGACAGAGACAGAATTAGAGATAGAGACAGAGGGAGACAAACAGGAGGAGGGGAGCCTTTCGTGAATAAAGGCAGTTTTAGTTAGTAAGATAACATAAATGACAAGCTGCAAAAACAGCACCTACTAATTAGTCATTGACTAAAACATATTAAATAATAAATATCTAGTGTCCCTTCTCTACGTCCTCTATTGCCAGTGGGACATCTTACCTTGCTGGGCAGGAGAGGGCAGCTCAGCAGGCAGCCCACTGAGGTGGGCCATAGTAAATTCACACCCATGCTGGGAAATGCCAAGGACAGGCTCACCTCAGATGGACAGGAGTGACTTTTCCCAGGGAACCTTGTCATTCAGGGGATGTGGAGGTCAAGGAGGAGGGGGTACTATGGGAAAGGTGCTCCAGACAAGTAGGGGGTAGCCCGTCAGATGCACATGGGAAGGAAACCCTTCAATTTCAGCAATTTGAATATTTTTTTTAAATTTAAATAACCTTTAGAAACATTTTTGAAACTTGATTGTTCTTATGATGCATATTCATATGGGCCTTTTGGCGTCTTGGAAAAGGAAGGGCATGTAATTGAGAACCAAGTCTGAAATGGATGTGAGAAGTCTGGTCCATGGGTTTGGTCACTGCCAACAGCACCAAATGTGCGATTCACAAAGGCTTTGGGGCCTGACCTCAGCACAGAAGGGCTCTGGCAGATGATGGTTATTACTGTGCTATCCAGCTCAGGAGCTTTGTTCCAAGCACTCTCATGAGTTTCGTGGCCATGATTCCCATGATTCCCACTTTCAAGGACCAAGGAGGTCGTGGCCTCAGTTTTGCAGCTCATGAGCCTTTTGGAGACATGAGGCTCACGCTCACGAAAACAACCCCATTTCTGCTGCCACATGTAACAGACTGGATGGAAGGTGGCCTAGACCCATGGACAGCTGCCAGTCGCACACTCAAGTAGATCTTTGCCAAACAGCTTTCCTGCTCTTCTACTTATCCCAAAGAATAGCTCAATGGGAGAGAGGCTGGTGGGAGGCTTGGAACTCTTCCCAAACCTGCCACTTCCTTGGGAGAGACCTAAGCCTGTGACCTTCTGTGGCCTGCTGTGTCAGGGCAGGCCAAGGGTTCCCAGCCAAAGGAGCAGAGAGAGAAGCAGAAGGGCAGCTGAAGCTCATATCCTCAGTCTGGGCAGTGTTTCTCACACTAGGTTGTGCAGAGCCCTTGGGTTCAGGAGAGGGACCTGAGGAGATGCCCTTGGCAGAAGGACCTCCAGCGGGATGAGCCTTAGAGGAAACCTTGCACTTTTCAGCTTCAACCACAGCAGCCTAGATTTTACCTGTACCTTGAATTTCTACCTACCACTGAGCTGAGTAAACAAAGTTCTGCTGCTGAAAATAAACGTTTAAGGATCAGTCGTGTTGAGGTGGGGGTGGGGAGACAGGTACAGATCATTGGAAGGGAAGACAGGAATCTGCAGGAGTTGAGGGTCAACCAGAAGGGGTGAGACCACCATGGTGCTGGCACGGAGCCATCCCCACCCCAGAAGGCAGCTTGCCAAATGCAGACTGATCCACTCTGGCCTTGGAACTCACCTCTCCCATTGTTTTATGGCCAGGAGGTACACCCAGAGTGGGAGGCCAGGCTTCGGGTCTTTCTGGCCGCTTTCCTGTTGAGATTATGTTGTGGTCCACATATGGCCAGTGCTACCTGAGCCGGCCATCGGGTTTGACTGCCCCCAGCTCTGACTTGGGGTCGGGGCTGAAGGAGCTCCAGGCTGTCTGACTGCAGGTCTGCATCACTGGGCAGGAGGTAGGGCCTGTGGCACAGATGTCCATAGCGGTCCACATCTTGCCCACTAGTGAGTCCAGCCAGTTCTCCAGCGCTGCACCTGTAGCAGCTGCGTTCCTCCGAGCCTGCTCCACCTGGGCAGGGATTATGGGCAGGCTGAGGACGGGATTCAGGCTCTGGAAACTCTGCTCCATGTAGGCACTGCGGAGGGGACCATTGTGCAGCCTCAATGCCTCCTCTAAAAGCCAAAGAGAATGACAATATGTTTAGAAGAGCTATTAACTGGGTACCTATGTACTGTGTACCTGGTGCTGCACTGGGCACTGTGTATCACCTCTTTTAATTCACATAACAGTCTCATGGGTTTTAGCAGTCTGATTTTATAGGTGAAGAAATGGCCTACTGGGACAGAACTCACCTTGTGCAGGGCTGGGTGCTTCCTCTATTTACTTAGGACCTATTTATGAAGCCTCTGCTATGGTCTAGAAACTCACTCATATCACTCTTAAACATCTACTTTGTGCAAGGTATTAATTCAACATATACTTATTAAACATTTATTATTTTCAAGACATTTGCTGATTTAGTTAGAAGATATAGATATATGGAATGCCTATTACTGCACTTAACAGGCTCCATTCTAGGTAGAGGAATGGACCAAGAAGACAGTTTATGTTACAGTGGTGGCAAAGAGGTCACATTCTCAGTGGACAGCATCTTTGCTTCCACTCTGCAGAAGATGGGAGGCTAGCAGATTTGCTCAAACTGACAAAAGGCAAAATGTTCAACAGGAGCAGCTAATGCACATTCAAAGCTTGGGAACCAAATACTGTGGTTACTGCAAAAAAAAAAAAGAAAAAAGAAACTCATGAAAAATAAGGTTAATGTGGGAAATGGTGTTACGGTATCAGCTAGTGATGCTTGCCTCTATAATTAAATTTTCCTCAATTCCACCTCATCAGATTTCTTGAGATTACCAGGGACGCATGAATAGCAAATTACTGGTGATGAATCATTTTACAAATTGCATTGCTCCCACCTTCATGTTCCTTGTCATTGGAACATCGTTAATAAATACAATTACTGACATTTGGAGGGGCTGCTCCCAAAGGGGAAGAAGGACTCCTGGGTCTTCCTGGACATGAGTGGAAACAGCTTTGCCTTCTTTTCAAACTGGGCAAAACTGCTGGAAAAATCAGGACCCAAGGCATGGGCCCAGGCTACCTGCCTGGGATGGGGATGGATTCAGGACTACTCTGTCTATAGTCCTAAGCATGCATCGGAAACAGTGAGGATGCTATCCGTCATTTCCATCCCTGTCCACATCTGACTTTAGGACACTGAGGGAAGGTTGGAGGTGCCTCTGACAGAGACACCTCAGGATCTTAAGAGGATGGGCTCTGGCCTGGCTAGTACAAGAAAAATTGTCTTTTGCCTGCTTCATAGAGGAGTAAAGAAACAGGCTTCCACCTCAAACAAACATGAATTTTGTGTCTTTAGATTTGCTCAGGACAAAGGCTTGGTAAAAGCTGGGAGGTTTCATGTCAAGATTCCCTTATGTAGGATGTCTATATCCTTGTCTCCTTGCACTATTGACAAAATGAATGGCTCAGAGTTCTTTCCACCTAACAAGGACAATAACATGCTTCACACTTCTGAGTTTATGATTTGTTCTATGAACAACTCTAAATACACCCAACCCTCCATACCTAAGGGCTGTGCAGTCACAAACTCAACCAACTGTGGATCGAAAATATTTGGGAGAAAAATTGGATCTGTACTTCACATATACAAAATTTTTTTTTCTTGTCATTATCCCCTAAACAATACAGCATAGTAACTGTTTACACAGCACTTATGTTGTGTTAGATAGAGATGGCTTAGAGTAATGCATAATGTGGGTAGGTTACACGCAAATACTATGCCATTTTCTATGGGACTTGATGACAAACGTGGATTTTGGTATCCATGGAGGTCCTGGAATCCATTTCCTGCAGATAACAAGGGATAATTGTACTGATACCCAAAAATCCCGTTACTAGGTGCCTGTTTTATGGATTTGCCTGTACAAGCACATACAATTTCATGTCCAGGAATCGTCTTGCAGCATAATCTGCAATAACATCATCAGTAACAACAGAAGCAGTATGTCCACCAACTAGGGCACAGACAGATTGTGACTCCTTAACCCAGTGGAATTCCATGCAGCTGGTAGGGTCTAGACACTAATTTAAAGAGTAATCTTGGGAAGTTTCAGTACAAAATGTATTGCTGTGTTCCATTTTAAAAAGCAACAATATTCCTAGGACTTGCAATGTGCTACGTGTTTGTTTTAAAAACACTGAAAAAAATCTAGAAGGATGTATGGCTAAATTGTCAGCAGTGGTTGCTCCTGGAGGTGGGATTTTAGCAGGGAAAAGGTTGTTCCATTGATAAAATAAGGTGGAGAAGGAGACACAAACATGTAAGAGTAAATGCTTAGGGATTAGGTAGGTAAGAAATGTTAGGAGTCTTGTTTGCCTCTCTGTTCTTCATGAAGACCACTGGCCTGCAATCTGTGTTTATCATAGCCTTCCTTTGCTTACAGTTTTCTATCCACACATGGATGGTGAAGTAATATACTGGTGGTTTTTTCCTGGCTTTGAACTTCAAATAAATGCACCCTAGTTACGATTTAGTCTGTGATTTTCTTTCCCTCAGCATCACGCTTTCGAGAATCTTCACAGATGACACCTATGGCTGTGCTTTGATGATGTTAGTGCAGCACAGGACTCAACTGTACAAAGAGACTACCAACGGTTCTTTACATACGGGACATTTTCATGGCATCTGATTTGGGGCTAACGTGAGCAATTGTGCAAGGGCCATTCCTGTGCAGGTCTTTAGGGACTAGGCCCAGGAGTGGAACTTCTGTGTGCTAAGAAGGGGTGTGTATGTTTGGCTTTAGAAGGCAGTGCTAACTAACTTGTCCTCTAAGCTCGTTTTATATGTTTATCCTCCCATTAGAACCGGCTGGATGTCCCTTATTTTTCATCCCCACTAACATACTGTACTGCCCAAGTTTTGTAGTTATTTGCCAACGTGGCAGGTGTGAAGCAGGGACTCTTTTTGCTTTTAATTTGTACTTCTCTCATTATTAACAAGAGTAGTCAATTCTTACATGTGTTTGGACCATTCATCTTATCTCTTTTCTCTGGTTTTGTTTTTTTTTTTTTTTTTTTAATAGCAGGGATTGGTGATCCTTTATTTTTGTGAAAGGCCTGATAAATATTTTTTCTCTGGAAGCCACACAGGCCATTTTACAACTATTCAGCCTTGCCACTGTGACCCCAAAGTAGAAACAGACACCAGGTAAATGAATGGGCATGGTTGTAAAGGTTTATGTACAAAACCTAGCAGTGCTTGTGGTTTGTTGTTTGTCTACACCTGATTTATGGGATTTCTTTATATATTCGGAATACGAGTATTTTTCAAAAGCAACTATCTTCCACTACTTTCTCTTTCTCCTTGGGATTTCATACTTTTGGTGAACAGAATTCCTATGTTAATCCTTATTTCATAAACAGTAAGCAAGACTTGCTGAGATTCAATATCTGCCTTGTATTGTTTCTCATATTGCCTTAAACATGATCAGGGCCTTTTGAAAGTCTAGTGGGAGAATACCTAATAAATAGATATCTGCTACATAGGCAGACAATATCACAGCATGTGGGTGGGAAAACAGATTGTTTTCCAGGGCAGACAAGTAGCGGAAAGCACAGAAATCAGAGACTGCTCTTCTGCAAAACAGCCACATGCCCGACAAGAGGGCACATTGTCTCCGAGTCTGTGTGGAGGGACTCTTTCCCCGCAGAGACATTGGGAATACTCACCTGGTTTGATTGGCTGCCTATTTGAGAAGGTCAAAGGTGCAACGAGGAATTTGGTCTCTGCGACGGGCACCCAGTGGTGAAGGATTTTCACTGTCCAGACCCCAGGCCTCAAGGGCAAGTTCAAAGGGGGTTTGTAGTGGGTGAATTCAGCAGTGGATTCAATCAGGATGTCGTAAGTGGCTGCGATGACATTTACGGGATCCACCCAAATGACAGTCACGGTCACATTGGGCCCTTTCCCCCATTTCTGCATTCCTACTGGCTCATCCATGGGCCCCAGGAGACCACCAAAGTTTCTGAAGAGCCGCTCCTTGGCATCCCAGTCTGTGCCGACCTGAAACAGGAGTCAGTCATAAAACCACTGGGTGATAGGGTGCTGGTCCCCAAAAGGCTGAGAATCCTGCTAGCAAGGCTTCATACAACCATTTCACAGATGAGGAGACTGATGCTTCTATTGTTCCTTACTCATGACTGCACAGCTGGCAAACAAAAATCTGGGATTTGGACCTAGTCTGGGGGAACACAGGCTTGAGGTCCCTTTACTAAACCATGGGTTTCCTGTGCCCATACTTGGTATGTATTTGGACACAAACCAACAAACTCAAAACTATGCATGAAATACCCCAATGAGTGAATACCAGCTTGCAGGCCATTCCCAGAAACACATCTCTTGCCATGGAAGAGGTATGGCTGGTTTCTGTTTAGGTCCTCAGTTTTCCTAATCAAATGCCTTCATCAAGTGTACTGGATCTGAACAAGAATGGAGCTCCACCACTGAGCAACCTCATTAAAAGCTGGGAGCTCCAGTGGTTCTCTGGGGAGGAGCCAGCTTTGGCTTCCTTGGCTCATCTGAGACAGGCCCTAGGGATAGGAGATGCCCTGTGATGCATCCTTCTCATCAGCCAACTGGGAGATTGTGTGGCTTTGACTCCCAGGATTCTGCTCTTGACTTCCATCCTTCCACTTTGCTGCCTACAATGTGCTCTCTACTGAGAAGTCAGAAAGCGCTTGCCTGAGGGGTCCTGGCACACTCGGGTCAGCACTAGTCCTACCATACATAGATGGCACAGAGCCCTTGCCTGTCCCTAGATGTCTTTCCCACCCTTCACCCCATGTAGGACTCCCCAACCCGGGTTCCTGGTCTGTCTCTCTTGCTGCAATATCTTCTGTTATACCCCTGTTTGTGGCACCACTTTGGAGATCTCTGATCCCTGAATCAAGAGTAGCCCTTGCCTTGCTCTCTGTCATTTCCACTGTCTTATTTGCTTTCTACCAGTGGGACCACGCACCACCTTCCACCTGCTACCTCCTCCCATTAAGACACTGATTCTGTGTGAATGGAACCTTCTCTCCTTGGCTTTCTACTCTTTCCTGGTGCCCACTAATGGGTCCAGCATACAGTAGGTGCTCAAGCAACATATATCCAAGGAATGAGTGAATGATTTGATGAAACCATGAACTATATCGATCCTCAACACTGAACTCTGTGGTTATTTCAAATCAAATCCAATGAGAGGACTTCTAATTTGAGAAAAAATGGCACTGTCACAGGAGGGTTAATCTGAAACACAAAGATGAAGCACGCAGACACATTGGTATATATGGTGTGTGGTGCTGGGTAGGCATTGCCTCTCCAGTGTGTGTGCAGGTGGGTATACATGTCCACTTGGGGAAGTTGGCAGAGTGCACTGGAGATAGGAGCTACTTCAGTCTCTTCTTGTCCTCCCCTTGAGTGACTATGTCGCGCGCTCCACATTAATACCCACAAGGAGCTGACTGGGTGCCAGGCACAACACGAGGCACGTGGTTGCATCAGTATATTTCCTATTCCCAGCTCCGAGAAGAAGAGATCTGATTACTATACACAAATGGAGAAACCAAGGGAAGGAATTTGTGACCACTTGTGAGGGTAGAGAATCTCTAGAATTTTGTCATCGGATTTGCCAAAGAAACAGAGATGAGCACTTCTTTAAATCTGAACTCTTAACCAAGAACACAAGGGGAAGGACAGCTATGGAGGAATGGACAGAAAAACACCAGTGTCTGGTTTCTAAAGTGAGGAGTACAAGGAGAAAATCAGCTGCCACCAGTGTGTGAAGATGGGGGTCAGGCCGAGACAGAGCTCTGGCTACCATCACATCCCCACGAAGAGCTCGTGACCTCTGAGCTCTTCCCCTGGGCTTCTCTGTGGAGGTCCACAGACTTATTGCAAAACTATCAATTAGCTGAATTTAAATATGAGTTCAAGTTCAAGCCTGATATAGTGCTTCCCAGCTCCCAACCCACTCAAAGCTCCCACCACACTGAATATTTGCATAGGGCCTGCAAGATCCTGTCCCCTCTGGAAACCTAATGCCCATCTGATGTCCTCTCATCCTCTATGCTCTGGCCACCCTGACTTGTTGCTCCTTGAGTACTCCAGGCTCCTTCGTGGAGCCTCAGGGCCTTTGTACATGCTTTCTGTTTGGTTGGAATGTCTCAGGTTTCTCCTAGATAGCTCCTTTACTTGTTTCAACTCTTTATACTGATATCTTCAGGAAAGCCTTTCAGAATGTATCATCTTCTCTGAGGTAGTTTCCACTGACCTCCCAGGTCTTCAACAACCAAATGAATGGAGTTTCATTTTCCTTAAAACCCATATCATCAGCTGATCTGTTTTTATTCACTTATCTGCTGTTCTTGGCTGGCTTCCCTGTGGAAGCTTCCCTATGGAACACTGCAGTTCCATGACAGAGAGGCCTCAACTGTCTGGGTCACTGCTGTCCCTCCAAAGCCTTATATACACCATATGCACTCTGTGATAGCATACAGAAGAATGAGCTTCTTTTCTCCAAGTCAGTGGCATGGGATTGCCACAGACTGGAAAGAGCTATCTGAGTTGTTGAACAACATTGGCCACCTTCTGGACACCGTGTAAAGGCTCAGGAAGAGTGCAGTAACCAGAGAGACTCTTGATAGCCAGCAAAGCAGCCTGGAGTATCTTCCCTTCATTCTTGTTCAATTCTTTACCTTTTCTGGTAAAAATTAGCAAGAACTAGAAAAAAATCCAAAATATGAGATTAGGGATTTCTGCAACTCTTACTGTGATTTCTGCCAGTGATCTTGCTGGTTTTCTCACCAAGGCTACTAGAGTCATAGTAGAAACCCTCACAAATCACTAGCCATGGAGTGGCCACCAGTGCCTGTCACTGAAATAGGTACCAAGTCACCCAACAGCAAGCTAATAAACAGGCAGAGCCCAGACACCCGACATCCATCTCTTTAATGGGACATTAATGTCTTCAGTGGTTGCTCAGGCCCCCAGCACAGCATCCAACTGGGGCAGTGTCTAATTACCTCCTGACACCAGTAATTTATGGAGTAGGATTCCATGGCAGCTCAAACCCAGCCAATCCATTTGGAGCCTTTATTGAAAAGGTTGGTTTAATCAGAAATGCTTACTCATGGCTGTTTGACATGAGGACCCAGATAGTAGAGAACAAAACAGCAAGGCAGGACCATCGGTGTCTAAAGAAGGACTGGCCAGTAGAATATAAGCAGGCAAGATTGTCTCCCTCACCATACTCCTAGCTTCTCAAGTTTCTGTACATTCAAATATCAGACTCTTCATTCCTAACCCCCAGTTCATCAAGCTTAATCATTTCTCTAGCTATGTACTGATTCAGGGAAGGCAGAAATCAGCTGCTGGAGTTTCGTGGGGGCAGTACTCCCCACAATCAAACTTCCCTCTAGGATGGCCACCCAATTACACTTGATCATTCATTCAAAAATTATATTCAGAATCTACAAATAACATGTGCTTTTCTACAAATAGCATATGCTTTTCTGCAAATAATATGTGCTGGGAATACACCGGTGAATAAGAGAGGTACAGCCTTCACTGCTTTACGAGCAATTAATAAATGATCAGGTAAATCAATAGGATAATTTTAGGCAGTAAATACAAAGAAAAAAACTCATAGGGAAGTGGCAGTTAGGCGATGTAACTATTTAGCATAAGTGGGATTCAGGTAAGGTTTCTCTGAAGGTGCAGTATTTGAATTTAGATCAGAATGATTGAGAACGAAAGAAATAATAGATATCTGACAACCTGGGAGAAAGCATTCTAGATAGAGGGTCAGCACATGCCAAGCCTGAGGTTCGAACAAATATGGAATTTTGACAAAGATAGAAGAAATGTGTGTAACTAGGGAAGAGAATATTTCTGGATGAAGCTGGAGAGACAGAGAACAGAATATGTGGTATATTCTGGGCTTGGGAGCAGGGCTGAAGTTAAAGTGGGGTGACAGGTAAATCCATCTCTCCAGTCAGAAGAATAAGTAAAGGCTGGGGATGGGGAAACTCCATTCTATGAATTTTTGCATTCACACATGTATCTGTTCATTCCATGCACCCATGAGTCCATCTATCCATCCATGTATCTAGTCATCAGTCCTTGCATTCATACATTTATCCACTCATTCATCTATCTATCCATTTATCATTCACAGTCCATCCACCCATCTAAACATCCATCCATCCGTCTATACATCCATGCATGCACCCATCCATCATCCATCCATGCATCTATATATCCATGCATCTATTGATCCAGGCATTCACCTATCAATCCACTCCTGTAGTCGCTGATAGATGTGGAGTTTATTTTGAGCCAGACCCTGTGTAAGGCAGTGGGATGATAAAATAAAACTAAGCATAGGGTTTGTGTTCATAGAGGCTTAGGATCACTTTTGAATTCTTCGATTTCTTTGTTATGATCCAGAAAACCATATGTGCTCTATGGCCTCAATCCTCCAATCTGTAAAGTTGTTCTAATGACACTACTTCATTAGGAAACTGGCTTGTTATTGGCCTATTACTAACACAAGTTTAGGCAGTCACTAGCTAGGATGAAGAAGTTGAAGAAATTCTACTCCACAAAACAGATCAAAGTTCCAGGTTGGTTTCAGCCACTGACATCTTATCTCCTTACTCCCCTACTGTTCAAGATGCTGGTTCCAGTGTTTAGACCTAAAAGTCTTTGCCATGCCCAGAGTGAGCTCATCTTTAGAGCTCTATAAATCCCTTCCTCTATCTCCAACTAGAAGTGTCACACTGGCATAGAATCTGGTAAGGTGGCTGCAAAAGATGATGTGCACAGGATCTAGCCTCTTACCTCAGAAAACTGAAGCCTCCCAAAGTCACTGGGGGGACTTGCAATTTTGAAGACTTTCTTTGGCATCACCCATGTCTCCAGGGTCTCGAGTTTGCTCACGGCCAGATTGGTAGCATGATGCTTAATCAGAAAGCCCTGGAAGCGGTCAGCAAGGAAGTAGAGGTGGACAGATGCTGGGTGGCCCATTGGGTAGTATCTGAAAACACAAGAGCCTATGTGTCAGACCTGCCAAAACTGTGCTAGGCCTGCTCCTAAAATAGTCCTTGGTTGATGCAATGCTTACCACGTTCTTTTTCATCAGTCTGGAAGCTGCTTCTTATGTATCTTTGATCTCAATGACTATGAGTAACTTTTTTGCTGAGTTATAAATGTAAAGCATGCTGACTATAGGAAAGCACAATAAAAAAATAAAATTGCTACTTTTGATGCCTTGTCCCATAAATAACCTCAGTTCACAGATATTTATTGAGTTCTCTGGTGCTAGGTATGGGGGAGTGACAATAGTGTGCAAATGCTGTCTACCACTGCATTTCCCTGCCACTTTATTTTCTATGCATATATTTGCATAAATATTGCATAGCTGGGATCATAATGTATACACTGACTATATTTTCCTTTTGCTCCATAGGATTTCCTGAGCATTTTTCACATTTCTTTGAAACAACTCTAAAAACAAAATTGTGCATGTATGTGTGTGAGTTCACACATGGCTTCATTATGACATCTGATACATATTTTATAAAGTTCCATATCACTGGACCGTAAAGGATTTATACATTCTCGCTACTCTAAACAATGCTGCATTACGCATCCTTGAGCAAAGACATTGTTTTGGGATGTCTCTTTGTTTCTTCCTTAATCTCCAATGGACTCTTTAAGTCTGCTGCCTGTCAGATACATGATTTAGCTGTCACTGTTCTTACCACCAACACTGTGTCTCTTCTTTAAAAATTATCCTTAATCTGAAATACATACACATACAAACACAAACAGCCATAGGTAGGTCTCTTGTTGTTTTAAAGATCATGTCTTTGGTCCACAAAGGCTTGCTGGATAGAAGGTCAAGGGAACTAAGGAGAGAGAGGGGGAGGGAGCAGGGAGCAGAGAGGAAGAAGACCCCCAGAGAAGCTCAGCTCTTCTTTCCTCCAACTTGCAGAATAAAAAGCTGCTGCTTCTGCAATGTGTAAATGGCACAGCACTGAGAGGTTGCTCCTGGTCCTTAATAACAGCATTTGCAAATCACTGTCCCCATTCAGCTAAGTGCAGGCTTTTCTTTGCTTCTGATCTGGAATTTTAAGTCTTTATGTCCAATTATGACAGCTAGGGAAGCTGCCTTCCTGGGTTGACGTAGCTTCTGAAATCACTGCCTTGTTACTGGGATGCCTCTTGGACTCTATGAATAAAAGCCTGTCTGTGCTGGCTTTAGATTGCTGGACATTTGCAGCTCCTCCCAGCATGCTTAGGATGTAGACACTGGGAGCAGAAAGCCTGTACTATGCTGTCTCTATACGATAGCACCTAAGTTTAGACAGGGGTGTCCCACAGCCTTCTAAGATGATGGAAATGATCTGTATCTATGATATCCAATACCACTGAGCACTTGAAATCTGGCTAGTGTAACTGAAGGCATCACATTTTTAATTGTAGTTAATTTATGTTTAAATAGCCACCTGTGGCTCATTGTACCTGTAATGGACAACATAGACAGAGTTATGGGAGACTCTGTGGTCAGCTGGGTTGATATTCCTAAAGCTTCATATCTTCAATATTTAAGGAACTTTGCAGATTTCCTTGCATTGATAAGACAGAATCTATTTTCCTACTTTTGAATCTTCCAAGGGCACATTTCTTCCCAAGAAGCCCACATATTTCCAATTGCTTTCCTGCTCTCTGTTCACCATGTGTGCATAGTGAGCTAGCCTGCTGGAGGATGACACAGTATGGAAAGCCAAGCCACTGCAGTTGTCCCAGACAATGCTGCCCTGGGTCAGCCAACAATTCCGAGCCAAGAGCAACAAAGGCTGCCCTCCTGACCTCACCTTAGCTGGTCAGATGCAGCAGTGAGTTCATCTTAGACCAAGAACACTTCCCAGCTTATCCACAAACTTGAGTAAATGTTTCAAAACACAGATCAGGAGATGTTTGTTATGTGGCATTGTGGCAGCTGGTAAGAAGAGCTCTGTCAAGGTCTGTGTCATAGGGTGGTGGCTCTGTAGAAGGTGGAAGACAAGCAAGAGTGCTTGATGCCACGCAGTCAAAATAAGAAAGTGTTTCTAGAAGGGGGAGGTTAACTATACTGAGTGCTACCTGAGGTCAAGAATATGAGCAGGGGGCTGGGGATTTAGCTCAGCGGCATAAGCGCCTGCCTTGCAAGCAGGCAGTCGTGAGTTCGATCCCTGGTACCGATAAAAATGAAAAAGACAAAAAAAAAATATAAGCAATAATCAAGTGTACCAGGGGTCTCACAGTTCACTTGGGTGCTGGCCTTTTCTCATCTGCTACTGTGAAAGTCTATCTTCACTTGAATCCATCTTTCTGCCCTCCTTTTGTACTGTCAGAACCCTGGTGCAGGTCAGCGTCACTCCTCACTGGAGCTTCCTCATTCTTAGTCGTGACTCCTACCACGTATTTTCATAGCAGTCATGTCCATTGTGCCCTGCTTACATCCCGTGAGAAATGTGCTTAGTGGTGCAATAAAGCCCAAACTTCTTCCCTGCGCCTCATTTCTTCTTGTGCATTTCTTTTTTGAAGCAGGGTTTCACTGTGTAGCCTAGGCTGGCCTTGAACTCACAGTAATCCTCCTCGCTTAGCATCCCTAGTACTGGGATTACAGATGTGTGCCACTATGCCCACTGTGACTCTTTTCTATCCCTTATTTATTTCCCTCTTCCCCAAGCCATCATCTTCTAACACCTTAGGGACCTTATTTTGGATTCTGAAGTATACTAAGCTCCTTTCTGCCTCAGGGCCTTTGAACATGATATTCTTCCTGCTCAGGATGTTTCTTCCTTCTTATAAGCTGATGGCTGGTTCTGCCTTAACTTTTATGTTCAATCTTACCACCTCAATCATCTTGACTGCTGATTCTGAAGTCACTCTCTTGTCACTGCTTGTGGATTTACTTTCATTGTCAGTAAAACAGTTATTTATACTGATCTTTGGTTCTAGCTTACTTTGCTTGGGGACTGCTTCAAGGTCTTGGGCTCAGGGGCCCAGTCTCTACGGTCATAGCTGAAAGAGTGCCCAGTGCTTAGCACAGAGCCTGACACATGGTGAATGCTCCATTAGTCCTTTCTGAATGAGTGAAATATTTAGGATTTCTCTTGGCTCCTGTGCTTTTAAGGAACACATAGAGACTTTGTAACCCAGTACCAAACACAAAGCCCTCTGGTGCCTCATTGAGACTATGTTTGGTATTGAAGTAATTAAGCCTCATCTTTACCACATTTAGTACTTAAGTAATTAAAACAGTGCATTTACTAAAAAGAGAATTAATCAGGACACAAAACAATAATCTATAGGATGCTACAGATACATTCATCTGACCCAAACTAGACATTTTTGTTACTTAAATACAATGGGTACTGAAAAAAATTAAACAGACTCACATAAAAACTGGAATTTATGAGTTTTTCTAAAAAAAACATCAGAAGGTTCAGCTGGTAACTCAAGTCTGCATTCCAACAGCTGTTGTAGCACCAAGGACTCCAGGTGCTCTGGGCCCCACGCTGGGGCCACTCTGACTGGTACCTGCTGCTACCTGGTCCTGGAAAGGCATCTGATATGAAGGCCTGGAGTAAAATATCAACATCCTTATCCCTGCGTGGTGCATCGTAAGTGAGCTTTATTTTCTTGTTCTCTTAGGTTTGATTCTTCCATTTCAGGCATTTTTGCAATGCACATATGTTACTTTATAATGAGAACAAAATCAATAAGCATTATTTTTATGAAAGGTTATATTATAGACTGGAAATGTACAATGTGTAGGAATGCCCAGATAAAATGAGACTCGGTTTTCACTTGCTGTTTCCCCAGATACCCGAAGGGTAGCAATTCATCTTCTTTTGCCTTTTGGGATAAGGGTCTTTTGTCCTGATTTATTTTCAGGCTCCTACTCATAAATATATGGCTTTGCCCAAAGCATGGCACAATGGTTCCATCACAATAAAAAATGAGATAGAAACCCAAGGAATCCAGGCCTGAGGCAACTTGATGGCTTACTTCATCCAAAACAAGTACCAGGAGAAAATTTCAACAACCTTAAATAAATCGAGGGTGTCTTTTGAAATTTCGTATAAGATAACTCATGTTACACACTCTAGAGACCTGCGATTAAAACTACTCTAGGAGGTCATTCCCAAGTATGGGGCCCAGAGCTATGTACTGGGATGTATTCAGTATTTAGGTTCTGCCCTAGCCCATCTAGGGTAAGATACTCAGGGCACCCTTGACCTAAGGCACTGTAGCCTAGGCTGTGCTACACTGCAGCACAGGCCTTTAAAATCTTGAGAAAGTAACACTTGGATGGTGCTGTGCATAGCAAGAGGTTAGCTATAGGATGACAGAAGGGACTGTGAATAGAGAAATCATCATGAGTTCAGTAGGAGGTTCATATAACTGGATACCACCTCATATGACAGGTTCACTACTGACCAAGTTTGACACCTTAATTATAATGACTAGGACACCAGCAACAACATAAACACTACTGAATATTTAGTGTGACAAATAGTGTGACACATTACAATGATGATAACAACACTACATAGCCCTTAAGTGGATCTGGACAATTTTCTCCCTCAAACCTCACACTCCCTTGCGATGAGATTTATCATAGTTTGTGTCAGTGGCCCCCAGGCCTCATGATTTGCATTGTGCATTTGTGATTGGTTCATTGTCTAATACTTGGATTGATGGTGTGAGTGCTACACCCACATAGAGGTGGAGCCAGGATGTAATGTAATGGTAGGAGGAAGGTGTGTCTTTCTCTCTCTTGTGGGTTTCTGCCTTGCTGTTTGCAGGGCCCATGAACTGCGGCCCTGCCTTGGAGCCAACTGACTATGGACTGAAACCTCCAAAAACTTTAAGAAATAAACCTTTCCTTTCCCAACTTTGGGCATCAGGTATTTTGTCTCAGCGACCAGTAAAAAGTAACTAAGACAAGATTCTTCTCATCAGACAGATGCAGGTTCTACGGAAGCTCATAACTTGCCTATGGTCAACAGTAAATAGGTAGAGTTCACAGTAAAGGTCCTGGATCCCTAACACTCTTGTCTGGCTTTGAGCTATCTAGACCTGCAGAGAAGGCTGGGAACTAAGGAGGTACTGAAGATGACTGAAGCTTCCGACAAACCCTGCAGGCTCTACAGGGAAGCCTGCCTGGGTTTTCAGAAATAGTCCTGTTCTTTTTGTTTCTTCCCCCTTGGAGGAGAAGGAAGCATGGACAAAGAGGCATACCTGAGGAGTCACAGTAACAAGAGACTGAGCCTCAAAGACTAGGAAAAAATTTGCTATGTCGTTAAGAGAAATAAGTGGGATGAGAAGGAGAAAGAAGGAGAAAGAGTCATTAGAGGCATTTCTGGGATGCTAGCCTAAAAGAATCATCAGAAAAGAATTTTTTTTAAAAAAAGGCTTTCTGTAAAAAGGATATTCATCAGAACATTATTTACAGTGGCACATTACTGACAATAGCAACAGTAAAGGGCTGGATTAAGCAGACAGGCATTTCTACCCCATGGCACATGAGCAGCATTAAGGAGGATCATTTGGAGGGACACTGAGAGACACCCGGGGTAAGAGGAGCAAAGAGCCTACCACGGAGGGAGGAGGGGTGCAGAGTTCTCGTGATTATGCAGATAATCCCATGCCCAGCTCTGGAGAAGGCAAGAAAAAGAACATAATATGAAAAGGGTTGACGGGTGAGAGGAAGAAGAGAGGAGAGGATTGTGCTGAATTATTTTCCTCCTCTCTCTGTTTTCTGTACATTCTACTTCTGGAAGTATCAAGTGGCACTCACTAGCAGAAGGGGATAGGATTCTGAAGGATGGCTGGACATTTTATCACAACTTTGCCTTTTAATAATTTACTGATTATTTTTTTAGGTACAATAATGACATGCTAGTTCTGTTTTAAACGGGAGTCCTTATTCAGAGACATGTATTAAAATATTCATGGCTGAAAGGATGGGATGTCTGGCATGTGCTTTGCACTGCTCTGGGAGAAGGTGGGGAATAGGTGAAAGTGAGGGTACCATAAAATGGGTGAAATTAATAACTGCCGCGTGGAGTGATGGGAACGCCACATCCCACTACTCTCTCCATTTTGTACACATTTGACGATTTCCATAATAAGAAGTGCAGGTGTTTTTCTTTTTTGTTTCCTTATGGTTAGCTTCCATAAGACTTACGCTAGGGCATAATATAGTGACATAAAGCTTCCTTTCAAAACACACATGTGCAGCATAGAGAATGAGTCTGAAAAGTAGTCATTGGGGTAAAATATCTGAGCTGGCTTTCTTTTTTTCCTCTCTTTCATTTTTTGTTTTTGCCTCCTTTCTCAATACTGAGCTAAACCCAGAGCCTTTGCACTCCAGAGCTGTTGCATTCTGAGATAAGGTCCTAAGTGTTCTAGGCTCAAACTTGTGATCCTCCGGCCTCTGCCTACCAGAGTGCTGGGTAGAGCTGGCTTTCAGAGATGGTATCCCATAAGCAGAAACGATGGCATGGCTTACACAGGAAGGCACTCACACAGGGAAGGACGCAGTGATGATGTGGGGGCATGGGAAGGAAGCAGAAAGCCTGACACTGCAGCCCCTGGGGTGGGGAGACCCTCTTTAGTGTCCTGAGCTCCCAACGGGGCTTCCCATCCCTGCAGCCCTGGCCCATAGGTTCAACTCACCTGCAGCTGTTCTCACCCTCTGTGTGTAAGGAGGATTCAGCCCTTCGCAGGCCCAGGCGTGCAAAGGAGTGGTACAGAGTGAGTGCCACATCGCTCAGGCTGTGGACTCCATCAGGCTCATCGTACAGGTTCTCCCAGTAGGAGCGCAGGCCTGGGGTGCCTGTCGGGTAGTTCCCATACAGGTAGTAGTCCAGCTGCCCAATGATCTCCTGATTCACCACGGCTTCAAACTTGCGGGCAAAGAAAGTGGGCCGGGCTGTCTGCTGCACTCAGGAGATGGAAAAAAAACAAAAAACAAAACAAAACAAAACAAAACAGAACAAAACTCAATAGCAAGTGACAGTGGGGACTCTCATCTCAGAGTTCACCCCGTTGTGAAGCTCTAAATTCCAGCCTGACTCCTCCTGCCTCTCTGTGGTCAGTTTCCCTATCAGAATGGAGGCGGGCAGATGGAAGGATCCTGCCTATCCTTGACATCTATGAAGCACTGAAAGCAATGCAGGCACTTAGTATGCATCATGGAAATGTCTGTTAAATAAATTAAATCCTAGAGGTTTATAGCTGGGATGCCTCTCAGAGACCATTCAGCAGAGGTCACAGATAGTCGTCGAGGGCAAACACAGCCTGCAGGTGTATTTTAGTTGGCCGGCAGAATGTTTTAAAATTGAATTAGCTGGCAACATTTAAAAAGGGGACATGCCACAGAAATAATTTCCCTTTAAGCAGCAATTGATCTGATGACCCCAGGCCCAGGTTCCTGAGTGGTAACAGCTGGTTAGAGCTGAATGGTGGCAGGGGGATCCCTTTAGACAGGACATGGACTCTGCTGCTCCCTGCGATCCCCATCATCACCTCCCTTGTGCCTCTGGTGTTGCAGTGGACTTGCATATTCACCAGGGACACTAAAGATACTGATCAGAATCTCCAGGGATGAGCTGGAAAATCTGTATTTTTCACAGGGCTTCCAGGTGATTCATTTCCTAAGATCTGAGGATGACTCAAGTGATATCAGGTGCTGGTTGCACTTCAAAGCTACCTCAGTATTTTACAAATTCAGATTCTAGGGTCTTTCTTGAGATTTACCGAGTCCAGTTCTCTTGGGTGAAGCTCAGAAACATGTATCCAAAAGGAAAAAATGTCCCCAGCTGACTGAAGCAGTGTTTAAGAAGCATGAGTAGAAACTGAACCCTGAAGGAAATAGCACCAGAGAGAGGAAGGGACCTATCCAAGGACATACAGCAAGTCAGTGACAAGCCAGGATTCAGATTCATGCTTCAAGGCTAAAGAAATAAAACAGCTGAGCGCTTGTCACCTACCAGACTTTGCACTGTTTTCTAGGGTAGAGATTGGAAATATACTCAGTAAAGTGTCAGAGATTAAATAAGGTGCAGCTTTTAAGATACTCAACTCTGCTTTTGTAGCAGGAAAACAGCTACGGGCAAAATAGTAAATAAAGGGATAGGCTATGTTCTTATGAAACTTAGCTTACAGAAGCAGGCAGGCTTTTTGCCTGGGGCCTATAGTTTGCTGACCCTTGGTCTAGAAATAAATAAAACACAGTTCAGTCCCTTGAGAAACTTTGTTATTATGGACCTAAATTTGGTCTAGCACCGTCTGTGCTTAGTGAATTAACAGCAACAATAATGATAATAATAACTACTAAGCACATCCTGCATGCAGAGCATTGCATTTATGTCATTACTTCTAGCTCGACCAAGTTAGGGACTGATATTCCCATTTTATGGATGAGAACACCAAGCACAGAGAAGGAAGTGCTATGTACAAAACTGAGTTTTATTACTCCAAACCTTAGCTTTTTCTCTGGTGCTGCTGTATGATCAAACTAACTGAGCAAACTGGAAAAAAATAAAGTCCTTCATATTGTTTTAAACATCCCATGCCCCTCTGCTTCATGAGACCTGAGTTCCTCTTTTGTAGGGCAGAAGTCAGTTTGGTTCCTTAAGAGTAGTGCTGAATGGCTGAATGCAATTGGACTACCTGAGTTCAAATCCTTTGTCACTTTGCTAATCCTCTGTTTAGCAGTGTGTTTTTGGGCAAGTTACTATCCACTCTGATTTGCACATCTTTAAAATAGATATATAAACTAAGTATGGTGATATACGCCTATGATCTCAGTACTCTGGGAGGATGAGGAAGGAGGATCTCAAGGATCTCAGCCTGGGCAACTTAGCAGCTTAGTAAGACTCTGTCACACAACAATGAATAATGAAGGAGTGGGGATGTAGTTCATTGTGAAAGCCCTGGGTTTAAGTCTCAATACCACAAAACTGATAGTATATAATATCAGTTAACTACTATTATTATATGAGCTTAATCCTCAGTACCACAAAAAAGACAGTATATAATATCAGTTAGCTACTATTATTATATGATTATTATCTTTACTACTTCAATTTGCTTCCAGGCACCTGTCTATCCAGGTGACTGTAAGACTTCACTTCCCAGGGGAAGAAAACCAGCCTCAGTGGCAGCACAACCTCATTCCTCCGCTTAGAATCCTCTGACCACAGCCCAATCTTCTGAAAGGGCATGTTTCTATATTTATCATTCTCCTCCTTAGAGTACTTTGAACAAGAACACCAAGTTCCTTACAGGCAGGGTTTGCTTGATTCTAGATGTCCGGGATATTCTTGATCTTTGTTTACTGTGAAGGAAAGAGCTGAGAGCACATGACAAGATTTCCAAGCGAGCCATGCTTTATTATAAGCCACAATTTTCCCAGGATGCTGGGACTGGAATACAGATGCTGGTGCCCAGGAGGCACCAGGCGGAGGCTCTGGGTTCTTTCTCTAACTCATGAAGGTCCTCGGCAGCAGGGGCGAGTTTGGTCTCTGCAAACATAGAAGTCCTCTTCCTTTTCTTCTTTTGAATAGTTTAGATGTTTCCCTTGCAACCCTTTGTGTTCTACCGATCCTTTCCTGATGGACACTGGAGTCAAAACGCTACCCAAGCTCATCATCAGATAACACGGGTTTGAGGAGAGTTCTAGATAGCACTCTATCTGCCACCAAAAACAGCCCAAAAAAGAAGACACTAGGTCCTGGAGAAATTTAAGGGAGTGCAGATTACAGAATTAAAATCTGCTGTGTGCCTTACGCATGAGGAAACTCAAAACCAGGATGGCTTTGGGTATGATGGCATGGTAAGAAATATCAGAGTGAGGCACCTCACCCCCAGCCCTACCAAATTCACTAGCTGTTCGGGAAGGTGGAGAGGAGGAGGAAGCATAGAGAACCCCTCTTCTCCCAGCCCCTAGTCTGGCCTAGAGGGCTCAGAGCAGGGCAGGGGAATGGGAGGAGCTTGCCTTCAGGGTAGGATCTGAAAGCTGAGGCATCTCCTGCCCTCTTGCCTCTGTGATACTCAGAACTGTAAATTGCCAGGCTATGCTGAGACAGCTGTGAAGGTAATAACAGCTCTGTAGCTTGCTACTCCTTCAAGTTCACAGAGCACGGCAGTTTCTGAACCTGGTGGCTCATCAGATTTCTCCTAAAATGTAATACAACAAAAGTGTATGTTTTGGGGTCTTGTTGTTGGTCATTGGTTCTCAGCCAGGGACAGATTTATCTCCAAGGAACAACATCTAGCAATGTCTGGAGACATTTTTGGTTATGACAGCTGGAGAGGATGGGGATGCTGCTAAATATTCCACAGTGCACAAGACAGCTCACAGCACAGAAGGATCTGATCACAATGTCAAGAGTGCTGGAGTTGAAAAATTCTGCCCTTGATATATTCAAGCTGATAATAAGCAATGTTTTAACAAATATTTTGAGAAAATCTTTTTTAGCAGTATTGGGGAATGAACTTGAGGCATTCACATTGAGATGTTTTTATTTTTAATTTTTTATTTTGAGAGTGTTCTGCTAAGTGGCACAGTTGCACTAGCAGAACTTGAACTTATGCTCTTCCTGTGTCATCTCCCCAGAGCACTGGGACTATAGGCACTTGTCACTATGCCTAGTTTCCAGGGAATTGTGATTGAAAGGAAGTATACAGAAGTAGACAAGAAAGGCCCTTAGAAACCGACACATTGGGGACATTACAATATGACCTGCCATAAGGTTCCTGACCTTTCTATGCTTCAGTTTCTCTGTCTTTGAGATGGAATAATAGGACATATTATGAGATTGTTGTGGAGTTAATGAGTCCACACAGACAAAACGGGTTGAAGCATGGTCTAGAATCCAACTTCAACACCCACAGAATCTGCTATCTGTTCAGCAGATGGAAAATGTCTCCTAGTCTTGTCATGGAGCACACAGGTACAGTTAATGTTGGTCATTGTGGATGTTGTTATTATTATTACCAAAAGCCGGGTGGGGCAGTGAGGAATGACAAGATCCATGGATGCGGCCCTAGCTACCTGCAGATGTGTGCAGGACAGGCAGGGTGAGGGGTGCACGTGTGCTCACCTGGAAGCGGTGGAAGTCTTGGGGCTTGAAGTCATTGGGGGAACAGCCGCACCAGTCCACGATGTGCTTGTATTGGCACTTGCACCCCAGCTTGCGGTTCCAGTTGGTGATACGCAAGTTGTTGTCAACCATGGTGTCACAATGGGGGCTGTTCTCCAGGACTGTGTGGAAGAAGGACTGCAGGGAGAAAAAGTAGCCAGCTTGAGACCTCTTCCAGCTTTCCCCAAGTATACTGGGTGTGTGGTCCTCCTTGGTGCCTCCCCCTGTGAAAAAGTTCCCCGAACTCCATCTGTTCTCCACGGGCAGGGAGGTCAGCTGCCACACAGTCATCTAGTGCAGTCTCATGCTTTGTCCAGGGTGGCTAAATTCTTTCTACTCTGAGATCTGTCTTCCCCAGTACCTAGATTCTGATTTCAAGACATCTGTTACCACACAGGGCATCTACTGTCTTTTCAGCAGATGTAAAAAGTCAGGTTAGGTCAACGTATACGAGCCAGATATACAGAAAAATGTTTTCAGGAAACCAAGAGCTAAAAGGACCCTCTGCTTTGCAGAGAGCCAAATTTGAAATTAAAGGACTTCAGGTCTAATTTAGCTTGGTGAAAATGGCTGGTGTGCTGGAATTTTACTCCTGGGCATGGGAGGCCAGATCCATGGGTCCACCAATCCCAGATCTGAAAAGTATCCCAGGCCCTCACTTGCCTTGGTCACTCACACAGTGTGACCACCATCCAGGGAAGTCAGGCCCGTGTGCTGTCCAGTACGCGGGGTAACTATAAGCAAGGGAAATGGAGAATGGTTTGCTGTCCATGGTGCTGAACAGGACACCAGACCTCACAGTATGACTGCAAAATGGAACGTGTGGGCCGCTTGCTGTCCGTCAAACTGAACCAAATCGCTTCTCCTTAATCCTAGGATCCTCCATCACCCTCTCCAAAGCATCTGAGGAGTCAATGGTGAGTGAAAAGAGCAGCCAGAGAGAAAACACAATGGTCGGAGCTGCTGATATTGAAAGAAGGATGAGGGGAGGAAGAGAAATTTTCATCTCACCCCTTCGTTACAGCAATCTCGGCTACCAGAAGAACATGTTTTCCACTGCTCTCTGGTCTCTAAGTAAAGATATTAGGGCATTGGTGTCTGTTACAAATCTGTGGGCAGCTTTCAGATTTCTTCTAATCTAGTCTGCTGGGGAAAGGAAAAACAGCAGCAATGCAGTGATGGAAGGAGAGAGTCTAAAAGAAAACCTGGACACATTTGCATGTGTGTGTGGAGGGGGAACACGGGAAGTGCACAAAGTACACACAAACCTGTGACCAGCTTCAGTATTGTGGGCTTCCTGATGAAAACAACCAAACTCCCAAAGACCCCTTCTAAGTCAGTGGATGGACAAGATGAAACTCCACCCACCACACGCTGCTGGCCTTCCTGTAATGCTAAATGACATGTCGGTGGGCCTGAATTCAAGCTTGAATCATCCACAAGCCCGCAGAGGCACCTATTCTCTATCAAGCAGTGGCAGTGAGGACCCAATTACTGATTGCCCTGTGTCTTTTCATAATGATGCAGAAATTCCCTGTGAGATAATGGATGAGGAGGTTATCAGAATTGAGAGAAAGGTGATTTTCACTGAAATAGGATTAAAAGCAGATTACTTAACATGTGTGTAGAATAGTAAAACCTGGCCTGCTGAGGACAGAGCATCATCATCCCTTTGGAGTGATGTGGGCAGTCGGCCCTCCCTGAAGCTGGACACTGCCCTACATGCTAATGAGAGAAGTGGATATCATCAGATAAGATGCACTGTGAGGTCCGGTCTGCAGAAGCACACAACCCACAAGGTCTAGAGGTGGGAGCCTGCCAGGGGAAAAAGAATGGACCATTTAAGAGAAATGTCACAGGCTCTCTAGGAATGGAAAAGGCTTTGGAGTTTTATGACTTTGGAAATTAGATTCAAAGTGACCTGGGGATCAAGGAGATGACTGGAGGCAAGATTTGACAAGAAAACTGCTGGCATGTTGGTGACAACCCTTCAGAACTGGACTCATGCTGTTTCCAGAAGGCCTGGGAATGATCTGCTACCTGACACAGTGGGACTTCCTACTCTGAGCTGTGAAAAGTAGTTTCAAGTCCCCGCATTTTTTCCAAATATGGTCAGTGGGGCCAAGTATCTTGAGTTGCTTTTTCTACACTGTACAAAGATACAATGCAAGTTGTTGTTAGTGTCTATCACGTGGCCTCTCTCTAGACTGGAGAGGGACAGGAGCGTTGCTAGGACAGCAAGGTCTCTGGAAGCTCATGCAGCTCTCCACCTTTATCTGAATGCTTGGGGACAACACTGGTAGACTGGCATCACTTTGTCAAACATTCAGTCACCCTTGCCCCGAGGCAGTGCCAGCTCCAACCTATCTCAGGAAGCTTTCCTGGAACTTACCTCAGCAGGAAGCAGAGTGTAAGAGTAGAACTGCTTCATCTTGGTCACCAGATCGTCTGTGGAAAATGTCACATACTCCACAAACTTCCGGTTTAGCAGGAACCAGTCAGAGCCACCATCTACAGCAATACCCTCGGGAATACGCCGGTCCCCCAGGCGCCACATGTGGGCATCACACTCCAAGAAGAGCCGATCCAGGCCTTGCTTCCTGATGAACCTGGAAGGAAAAAGTAGCCCTGAGCCCAAGCTGGCCTGAAACAGACTCTGCTGAGAGTGTCAATGATGTCATCACAGTGATAACAGCATTGATTGAGACCTTGCTATTTGCCAGGTACTGAGACAAGATGACGGAACAGGGGACTTGACCATCACCATCAGATGGCGATGATTATCTGCTAGATCTACTTCCTTTTCAGTGCATTTTTCAAAGCACTTTTGTATCATCACTTTTGAGCAATCTGATGTTTGAAGACTGGGGGTGTCATCTCAGAATAGTGCTCCAAAATGCATATGGCAAAAGCTGCAGAAAACCTACACCAAAGTTATGATACAGTGATATGTGTGTCTCTTCACACATTACATAGAGAATTACAAAATATTTTGGAAAATGCCAAATTCATGTTTCTTTGTACATTTCTTTATTAATACTTCTAGTAACAAAGTGCCACAGCAAGTCTAATAACTTACACATTTTTGAGTAGGCGTGAGCATAAATGCTATCTAGACATGTCCGCATCAAATGCAATGTGATAGGAAAGTGATGTGTTTGTGTGTGTGTGTGTGTGTGTGTGTGTGTGTGTGTGTGCATGTGTGAGGTGTTAAAGATTAAACCCAGAGGTGCACTACAACTGAGCTACAACACTATCCTGATTGATTCACTGATTTACAGAGTTTTACTAATGTGCCCAAGCTGGCTTTAAACTTGCAATCCTGCCTCAGCCTCCCATGTAACTGTAATTACAGTCCTATGCCACAGTGCCTGGCTGGAAGTATATGATTTTTATTGGTGACCGATTGGTTACTGCTGGAACTATCACAGTTCGGTACCTACCTTCAGTTATATTTCAGTCAGAAGTTGCTGGAAATAAGTATATTACCTGCTTCCCATATGAAGTCATGTAACCTCCTCTCCTGAGTTCTCCCTATAAACCCTCAGACTAGTAATTCCTGTGCTCCTATGTACATTTATATCTAATAATCACATTCAGCTATTTATTTATAATTATCCCCTACTCTCTGATATAGAAAGGACACGGGGATGATGAGTGGAGGGTGGACACAGCTAAAACTAATCCTGCTCACACTTTCAAGTGCATTGAAGGAAAGAATCATAGCACACTCACTGTGTGCCAGGCACCATGCTGGACTCTGACAGGGGTCCAGGAATTAAAAAAAAAAAAAAAAAAAAAAGAGCCACAGAGTCAGTTATCTCGTGAGGACAGTGCAGCCCAGGGACATTTTTGTCCCTCCCACCTGCTGAGAAACACACATTTCCAGGATCCTGGAGTCTTCAGTTCCTTCCACATGATGTTCTTTATGAATAGTTCTTTATATTACTACTGCCACAATCTCCCTATCCTATGTATGACTGCCACGCCGACTTCTGCTCAGGGGTTTTGTATCTGCTTGAAAGGCTCACCCCAAGACGGGTGACTTCAGAAAATGAGAAATCCTGAGTCTGTTTCCCCTTGGTATAAATGAAAAGTTGGGCTAGGTCTGGATTATAAAGTTCAGTGCCTATTGTGGTCAGACAGACCACGGACACTGTGAATCAGGTTGAATGTAAGAAGGGAAAGTGGTGGTTCTGCCTGCAGAGAAGTAGAAAATTCACATTTTTGAGAAACACGTTCAAAACAGTGTTCCCAGCCAAAAAATCCAAAACAAATGAACAAACAAACAAACAAACAACAAATCTCAGGCTGACTCCTGCCCCTAGACCTTCAGTCATGATTCCAGCTGTGACCTTCTGCAAGCCACTCCATTACACCTAAGAAGAAGGCATGGGGAGCATTACATTACACTACACACAGAGAAGCTCAGAGAAGGTCGATGACTCTCCCAAGGACACACAGAAGACTCACACAAACAGAAAATCCAACTGTCCAATGTTCCTGGTCTTCTTTCTTTAACATATTTTGTCACATACAAAATCCAAGCTTCTTAGCAAGTCATGTTCTAGTTTAGTGAGGGGACTTAGTAAACGTGTTTTCATTATAGTCACATTATCACATGAAGACATGACTGGGCCATGACAGAAAGCTGCATTGAGTTTAGGAAGATGAAATGCTACTTCAGTTCTTGCTAGTGCTAATGATATAAGAATATCTAGTCAATGCATATGACCATAATTAAAACTTTAAATTTTTGATAACTTAAATGAAAAGTTACATGGGAGCAAGACTGGGTGGAGGGGAGAAAATACAGGTGAGGAGACTAGCAAATTTTTCCTTTTATAGCTCATCTTTTTAATTTCATGTTCCATTATATGGGTAACAGTATGGTCTTGCAATATTAATGTGATGTCCCAAGCCATAATATTCAAATGCAATATTTATGCAGTCATCTCCAAGATAAAATATTCATGACATTGGGAGATTGGCCTCTATAATTACTGCATTCAAAAACTGATAAGCTTCAACTTTATGCTTTCATTTATTATGAGTAAGTAGAGACATCCAGTTCTCTACAACTCAGAACAGATTTTGGGGTTACAGAGGCTAACAAAAACTTAGCATTGGCCTGAGAGAAGACAGAAGAGGTCCAGAGTTTGGGTATCAACTACCAGAGAAGAATGAGGTGGCTCGAATCTGTAGCTCAAAAGTATGGCTCAAAAAGGAGAAACTGGAAGGTAAGGTGAGTTGGTAAAGACACACCTGGGCGTCTCTCTTCATAAATGCTGCCTTTGACTCCTGAGAGATGAAGCACATATTTGCAGTAGTGGGCTCAGTACACAGAAGGGGAACAGAAATGCTCTCTCTCCTCAAGGGCGTCTCCTGTCGGCATGATTATACCCAGGACAAGTGGGGCAACAGATGCTGATATAGCAGCAGAGCATCATGATACTGGAGAGACATGGGTACCAATCTTGCATTTTCATAAAAGATGAGAGTCATGACACCTGCTCTGTTAACCTCCCCAAACAAAGTATGATGAGGATGGGGATACTTTGCAAATGGCCTTGTGACATGTTTAAGTAGTGTTTATCCAGGCAATGAACTCACTAAATTATCACCCTCTTCTTACATAATAATAATAATAATAATAATAATAATAATAATAATAATAACATTCTTCTCCCATCCCTAGCATCCCTGATTCCCATTTCATAACTTCTTTTTTCTGCAGATGCTTTAACTAATAGAATATGCACAGTCATTATTTAGTTTATTGGCCGTTTTTACTTATGAGATCTAAACTCCAAAAGGACAGATTTTTATTTATTCTTGTTCACTGCTGTATTCTTACTGTCTAGCATGTAGCAGGTGCTCTATATGTATTAAATGAATGAATGAAATGAATGAATGAATGAAGGGGTGAATGAATATATTAGTTAACCAGGGGTCAGATTCTTCTAACACATGTTTGACAATCAAACAAAGCAAACTTCAGAAAGCTTCAGTAATTTTCTCAATCACACAGGATTTGAACCCATGTCTGGATAAATCCAGTGCTAGTTCTTGATTACTCTGCCACTATTTACTGTCTTCATTCACTTTAAAAGGGGCAGAAGTGAAGGATCTGAGAACAATTACTGCCTCAAAGAGACAATGCTCCAACATGAGAGAGAAGCAAGAGAAAAGTGTCTTTGTTGGTGTTGGAGGAGGTTTTCTGGGGACCCCATAAGGACTTATGTCCTCATGGAAGGTTACCTGAAGCCATTTACCTTCAGTTTGACTTTCTAGGATTTGAGAAATTGGTGGATTATCTTCCTGACAATTTTTTTCTATTATCACAGTATGGGGCGAAGTCACAGCTCACTATGGCTGACTGGGAGCCACACTGACAAAATCTATCCATCAAAGCAAATCGTCTAAATCAGATGAGGGCCCTAATTAAATCAGAGGGGAGGATCTTGACAGCCTGCTAGGAGGGAAGAGGTCAGTGAAGAGAGCCTTGTGGCCTTTGGAAATGATGTCAGAAGAGAAAGGCAGTGAAGGATTTTCTCATTTATGTTAGTTCCTTGAGTTATAGTCTTGATACATGTTCAAGTGTGAAATTACCCCAGAACTGTCTTGTCCGATTATGCATTCTAAAAAGAAACCTGCCACTTAGATTTTACAGAAAGTTTGAGCAAGAAGGGACCTTAGAAATCAACTATTATAACACTACAATGGAAGAACAGGACAAAAGAACTGAGACAAAGAGAGGATGAATGATACATGCAAAGTCATGCAGCTTAAAAACAAACAATCCCCAAACACTTTTGTTCTTCTGTTTTCCTGTCCAGTGAAATGCTGTTGAACCCAGATTGCTCCTTTAGTATAAGTATGACCTAAGCATTTTAGTTAAAAGATAAAGTCAAAGATTACAGCACAAAAACCCTACTATATGAAGCCAACCAATGAAGTGAGCAAGTGCACATGTTCTGGCCACATGAGGCAGCGTCCATGTTTGGGCCTTGAAGCCAGAATACTTGATCCATATCCCACATTCTAACCTTAGACATCCTTATCCTGTGGTGCTCAGAATCGCATGTGGAAATGGTGATCATAATGCTTACCACCTTAAGGAATTGGTGGGAAGACTTATGAAGTCTGATTGAATATGCCACTTTCTGAAGGAGCCCTGGAAGTTCTCTTTAGTGAGTGTCTTTAGTGACACTGTCATGGCTGCCTTGATGACCAGAATTGATTCAAAATGTTTGCCTTTCGTGGTCATTTTGAGCTTGAAGAAGAGTTACAAGTCACAGGGCTTCAGACCCAGTAGATGAGGACACACTCATGTTTTCATTATCCTGCCTGTCCACTGAATAGCACCTGGCAGTAGAATTCTTTGTATTTTTGTTGCACCTTGTAAAAACACAATAATAAATATGGGATAAGTGTGTTTGAGGGGAGGTGGAATCTTTTGAGGAAAATTAGTAGCAGTATTTCTTTTACTCTAAGTGTTTTTAAAAGTTTAAACACTGACTGAAGTTTATTTTTTGAGACAGGATCTTGCTATGTAGGCCAGGGTGGCCTAGAGCTCACGGCGATCCTCCTGCTTCAGCTTCCTGAGTGCTGAGATTATAGATGTGTGCCACTCTGCCTGGCCCTCCTGCAATTTTTGATCACATGCTATAAATGAAATTGTACAGGGAGAGGGCTTAGCACTAGTACACAATAGGCACTCCAAAAATATTCAGGATGCTTTCCTTCACCAACAAGGGGATTTTAAATTTCTATCTTTCTTCTGGGATTTGGTAGACAGGTATGCAGGGTGCCTCTAGGACTAAAGAGAAACTCTTTGTATCCTGAAATGACAGGGCACACACAAAAGGGCCCACACCATGCAATTATGTAAATGGCATCCATGTTTGTGTTGATGGACATGACAAGCATCACGATCATCCCTCTATGCAAGTACCAGCTGTAAGCTTGTGAAGATTCAGCCTCCTGGTTTCTGAGTTTACCAGCTCCAAAAGGTTTCTGCTGCCCATTTTTCTCATGCCCAAGGTGGTTTGTGCCCCTCCTGATCAAGGTTGGAATCAGTTGCCCTCTCTCCACTGCAATAGCTGGAAAAGCTACCTGGGGTATCACACTTTTAGCCTCTCTAGAGGCTACCTGGGTATTCCAGGTGCTGGTCTTCATACTGAGAATAAAATGGCCATGATCCCCATTCTTCTTTCACTTCTAAGGGGAGGTGAAAGAGTTAATAGTTTAACAGTACCATTTATTGAGCACATATTGCATTCTAGGACTAGTTCCATATATTTAATCTGTATTTTCTGATTTACCCTTTTTACAGCTCTTTGAGGGTTCATTTTTTAAATGAAAGTACCAATACAAAGATAGGTTAAGCAATTTGTTCCCCAAGATCAAGTAGCTATTTAGTGGCAAGGATGGAATTCAAACTTAACAGTTAGGCTTTAGATTCCACACTCTTAGGCACAAGGCCATTGTACACTCTAATAAACAAGTAGACAGACACAAGCTACAACTATCTGTTTACATACTGTGATATTTACTATATAGGAAAAATTAGAGTGTAATGACAGAAGACAAAGAGACAGGGATTTAGTTAGTGGAGACAGGCAAGAGGTGGTATTTAAGTGGGAGAAGAAGGATGAGAAGGAGTCGGTTCTCTGCAGAGCTGTGGGAAAAAAGCTTTATGTAGGGGCAGAAATAGCATGTTCCGGGGCAGAAATGATTGAAAAAGATGGAGTTAACTGAATTGAGAGAACTTCCAGGAGACATTTTGTTCCTGGCCCCTGTAGATTACCACGGGGAAGCAGAATGTGATCTGATTGGTAGAAGGGACAGCCCATCCATAAATGCTCATGGGCAAAGGCAATGGCTTGGATAAGGCTTAAAGTGTGTGCCTGTAAGCCTCTTGTGCTAGAGGCTGGGTCTCTAGAGTGACAGTGTTGGGAGACAATAAGAACCTAAATGAGGCAGCGCCTAGGGGGAGATCTTTGGACTATGTGGAGGTCTTAGCTGGACCCTGATCAGCTGTCATGAGAGATCTGTCATAAAGCCTCAGCCTGGCCATACTCAGCCTCTTTGGCTTCCTGTTTAGTAGTCTGCCACATGTCATAGAGCTGGCACTACGGTATTTGGACCTTCAGCATACAACACTAAGATAAATAAACTTCTTTTTTGTTCATAAATAGCCTGCCTTGGATATTTCATTACAGCAACAGAAAAAGGGCTCCTACTGCCTATGGGGGAAATTTCATAGTGAGAATCCATAGAATCAGCACATCCCTGGTTACAAGAATGCAGACTCCAAATCCAGATTGCCTGGGGCCAAAACCATATTTTCACTTAACAGATGTGAAATATTTGATTTATTTGGCCTCTGTGTCTCCATCTGAAAAACAGGCCTGATAATGATTATACTTACATGACAGGGTAATGAGAATTGAAAGGGTTTTCATCTGTAACGCATTTAGGATTGTCCCCTGCCACACAGCAAACCTTCCATATGTAACAAGTATTGCCCTATGCAGAGACTTGGGTTTGCTATCCAAACAAGAAAGGAAAAAATACATAAGAGGAATTTGTAGAGCCAGTGGCCTGAGTCCTGTGGCCCTGGGCTGAGATCTACATTCTTCACTGAACTTAAGGTACTGTTTTTGCTTACACCTCCAAGAGTCTAGAGGTCTGCGAAAGGCTAATTGGTTTTCCACATTTCATGTAGTTTTCAAAAACCATGTTTACTGCTTTTTGTTCTGATTACAAATATAATGCGTGTTCTTCACCAAAGGCTTGGAACACAAAAACTGCAAAGGAGAACACAAAAATTATACTCTACTTCTCAGTGACAATGCTGGAAACAGTTTCGTTCTAGTCTACCGTCTGACTTCCATACACATCGACTGAGAAAACAAACATTCCAAAATGGACCCCATGACTTAAGCTGAGGCTGAGGGACAGTGTATGCCTGTACCACCCTAAGCCCTATTGCGATGCAGTTCCCATAAAGTGAACACACACCCAGTGATAAATGTGCCAGTCAGGCTGAAGGAACTTAGAAGGGAAACACAGTCTGCTGTCCCTGTTGGAGATGAGATATTATGACCCCTTCACATCAAGTGAGTAGGGGTCAGAGACCATCCTGAGAAGAACGTTAGAACCAAAGGGCCTCCTGATGGCACATGTGCCTGGGAGGTCAGGATATCTATGGATTTGCCAAGTTTTGGATAACTAGCTGGTTGTTTACACAGCGAGGCAGGGCAGGTCAGGATTAGTTGAGTATCAGAGAAAGGAAGCAGCTACACCTGCTTGGTGTCATTCAGATACCCAGTTAGGGGCTTTGTAGTCTCTAGCAAGTGGGGTCCTGACTAGAGAAGAGGGACAAACTTCTATATGCTACTCTGAGCTGGAGCTGGAACCTTTCCTGTCTCTGACCTGCCCAGGCTTCTCACACTAGGAAGCCTCATTGCTCCTCTAAGAACTGTAGTCAATTGTCCATTACCTTCAAGATTCTTCTCTATCATCATACATATAGTCACCCATCCCAAAGACTGCTACTGAGTCAGCTGCTTCTTAGAATAATTCTACAGAGTTGGCAGGATTACCTTCATTCCCACGTTACAGGGGAGGGAACTGATACAAAGATCATTGGTGTAATGTACCCAACTCACACACATGAGGGTTCAGAGCTGCTATGTGAATCCTGACAAGCTGGATTTAGAATCTGGACTCTTTAACTTTGCTTGTATGTGCTTTATGTGGCATCTGTATCATCATCCCCTTGCAATTTTTCTTTAATCCAACTTTATTTGTTTTTAAAAACTTAGCCATAATATAAGCATAACAGACACAAAATCATGGATTCAATAGGCTAATTATATGAAATTTTGTGGATGCCTAAACATTCAATACTAATCCCCACGTTATGCCTACTCCTAAATGACCCCTAAAAATTTCACTGCCAGATCATAAACTGACTTTAGGAAATGCTGATTCTAGGAAATGGAGAAAGACTCATCCTCACCCACATAAAATGATTTTTTTTCAAGCTAGCAAGATTTTTCCAAGAATTGAAAATAGCAAACCTCTCAAATGCAGTCACTAATCTTAGGGTGATAAAAGAACAGGGACCTTAAATTCAAAGAGAATCAGATTCAGTAGTGGTTCTGCTGTTCACTACCTATGGGATCTTAAGAAAATTGAAGCAAAGCTGGAAACTCAGTTGTACTCCTCTCTACAACAGAAAAATGCCTGCCAGATGATGTTGGAATAAGATAATATGCTCAAAAGAACCCAGTTCAGTGGCCATCCCATGGTCAGCAAAAACGATCAGTCCACCCCATCCCATTACTGCTATTTGGGTTTTGTAAATATGAGGAGATAGAAGTCCAGTCTTTCAAAATCGACACTGAGAATGCTGTGGATGATTGGTGCAGCTGGCACTTCGCTACTCATGGCTGGACTCTTGCATCTGTGGTCTGACCGCTATGGCACCCTGTCCCAGTGCTGAACACAGGGGTCTGTCAACTCTGATGGAGGTGGAATAATCAGGTGGAGCAAGGCAGGAAATGTCCCAGAGAAGACTCTTCTGCCAGAGAGAACAGGTTTCTCCTGTCCATCTCCATGTAGGGTACTGGTCCCCACCCACATTGAGACCTGAGCAGGCTAAAGAAACTTGAAAGTTTCTTCTGAGCCTCTTAAGCACAAGCCAGGTACTCCAGGGATGTTTCCATAGACTCCACTACTCAGGCTGAGATTAACTTTAACTTTTAAAGCATATGCTTTCTCCATCCCTACTGAGACCACCTGGGAAATGATGACTGTGTTAAATGTCATTTAATATGATTTGCTGGGTGGGGGAATGCAACACTGTCCTTCGTTTAAATACAGGAACAGCCAGGACCAATCTGGCAGCTACTAAGATACTAGTTTGCCTTTATGCCATCTTTGCTCAGCAGAAGCTAGAGTCCAGATTGGCTGCTAGCAGCTGACGATGCGGATAGAAGGTCAACAATGCTATTAGGCACTACGTGGTCCTGTCTGTGTTCCACTGCTTGCTTTTGTCCCTCCTCATCTTTGTGTCTTTCAAGGTTTCTGCCTTCACTCTTCTTACAAGGCCTGTTCCAGAGGCATCTGCATGGGAAGGGACTTTGGGAGCCATCTTATTCAACAGAATTGTTCTTCAAAGGGAGAAGATGAAGCTCAGAAAAGCAGAGCGGCTACCTCAAAACCATCCAGCACAGTGGAGGAAAGCAGGGCTCCCACAGAGACCATGTCCAGCAGGAATTATAAGCTTAAACTGTGTGGCTCCCTCACATGGGCCTTTCCCAGTCTTACTTAGTTGTATGAGCTTAACCAGGTTACTTCATCTTTCTGATTTCAGTTAATTTGTAAAATAGTGTGACTAAGTTGCCAACAGTCACCTGCAGAACCCACAGAATTAACATCATCAACAACATCATCATCATCATCATCAGGAGTCTGCACCTGATTTGAGCTGCTTGATTCAGCCATATCTGAAGTCAGAACTCATGTTTTAGCTACCTGATTCAATAACTTCTTTACCCATAACCTAGTGTGAACTGGGTTTTGTTTCATATGCCAGAAAAACATTTTTTTTTCCTAATGCACCAATAGTCAGGGAACCGTAGCTAAGTCAGGCCCAGCTCTGCACTTGGGAGAGACAGTGAAGGGTAGGTAGTGGGTAGCCTTGCTCATGCAACAGGTTAGGCTTCAATTGACAAACAGGAGAGCAGCACATGATAGTATGTTGGCTCATTTTACTGTTAAATCAATACTAAACATTATTGCCTCAATTCATGCAAAGGAGACCATCCCAGCTGATGCACTGGAACTTGTGAGCAGTTCTGGTCAGAGATCTTTGGGTTTTAGGATTTCATGGGGACAGGCACAAGTAATATCTCTTCAGATGGCACTTTTCCTCTGCCCCATGCCATTTAGGTACCACCTCCTTCAATAGATGTGCCTTAATTTTAAAGAACCTACTCACATATCCAGGGGCACAGTTGTGGCCCATACACCACCTATTTCCATTCCTACCAGTAACATTATAGTTCTATAATTATCATGCTGATGATATCAACATTGAAATCATCATTATCATGGGAATTTTCTGTGCCAAGTATTTTACAGGTAGCATCTCATTTAATTCTCCAAACAACATTATGATTGTAGGTTTATTGATATTTCCACTCGTACCAAGGGAACAGTCTCAGAAAAGTTAAGACCACTGTCTAAAGCAAGACATCTAGGACATAGTAAATAAGGATTCTGACCCAGGAGGAGGAATTTCTAAGCCCATTATTTGAACCTGTGCTGTATGTAGCTCCTAGCAGAGTTCCTGGCAGACAGTGTACAAAGAATAAATACTGAATAGGTGTAAACAGTAGCATGAGGGCAGGTGGAGGTCAGCCGTGGGTTGTTTAGTTTAGAATGGGGCTCTTTCCCAGGGTGCAGCTTTGTTTCCACAGTCACTTGCTAGAGCCTTTGTGGAGGGAGGAAGGGTTTTCATTCTCTGTCTAAAGGAGTGGAAAACTAATATCAAGGCTACTTCTGATAACCAACCATCTCCACAGAATTGTGCCCTATCCTACCTTGATCCTATGGCTTTTAGATCAGAGAGATCTGCTATATAACCAGCTGTATGACCTTAGGGGAAAATTATTTTGTTCTCTCCAAATCTCCTCATTTTTTGGTGCTAGGTTTAGAACCAAGAGCCTCATGCATGCTAAGCAAGTGCTCTATCATTGAGCTACACCCGCAGCCCTGGGATAATAAATCTTACTGTTCCATTGAATGAAATTGGATCTTGTATAAAATGGGTCAAGGGGCTAGCAAAGTGGTGGACGGTTAATTGGAAAACAGTGTAATTTTTCCAATTCATCCAGTCAGATTTGTGTTTGACCTTTATGGCCCGAACATGCTACACTTATCTGTGCTAATTTGCAAAGCTTCTTCAATCTCAGAAACTCCTTTTAAATGTGATGAGGCCAGGCCAGGAGCTGGGCAAGGCCAATCTACACACAGTCAGCTGGATGAAATCAAAGGTACAGTTTAGAAAAATGATACAAGGTAAGGGTTAGGGCTTTTGAAAAGTTTGGGAAATCTGTTGTTTCCCCCTTAGGACTACTAGGTAAACTGAGTGACAGATCCAGTCAAACCGATACATTCTCCAGCAACGGAAGAGAAAATCTAAACCACATATTTCAAACTGACATTTCGAAGGGCATCAAGTTGGGAAAAGGACAGGTGAGGGCCATGATGACTTGGTGAATGAGGGTTTTGTCTAAGACCTGACAAAGACCTGTCATGAATGTTCCAGGAGAAAACTCAGATACAGCACTATGGATCTTTAGACTTCTCAAGTCTTCTAGCAGGAAGTCTGGATATTCAGGAAGAATATTCCTCTCTGTAAACAGGGCTATTAATTTTCAGAAGAAACACCTGAACTAAAACAAAATGCTAAAAAGGCCAAACACAGGCCATTAACAAGTTAAAAGGATCCTAGGAGCTTCAAGGTATGCTGAGTTCAACGTGGGGAAAACCCAGATCCTTCCTACAGGAAGCACTCAAGACTGTATCACTTCTAGCTGATCTCTGCAACGAGGAGCTGCTATTTTTGATACTGCTCATTTCAAGTGAGAGAGGTATTATGGATCTAGTTTGAGGTTTCAGATGCCTCTCATTCCTTGCTGACATCTTGGACAAAAATGAGAAGCCATGGGGGTGAGGGTCGGAGACTGAGTTCAATGTTGGTTTCTTCCACTGGAAAGTAAATTTCTGAGAGCCTGGAGCAGGTTTGGTTCATCACTAAAACAGGGCCAGACATGCAGTTAGTACTTAACAAATATATTATTTGTTGTATGGCTGATTCATGGAATGCTCCAGGTCTGTCACTTAGATGGTGGGCCTTTGTTTCTCCACAACAGAATGGGCTTTGGACCATGGCTGCTTTATACCAGGGCTCCCCTACGAGATAGTGGACTCAAGAAAAGGCTTGGGGAGTATCCAGGGTTACAGAGAAACATTTACTTATTTCTCTGTCTGGATGCCAGGAGAGGCCATTCAGAGGCCAGGCAGGCAGTCATTCAGACCTGATGTCTTGTGCCTTCCTCCCACCTGAACTGGCCTGGAAGGAAGCCGCCAAAATTACTGTTCTGATTTTCCATTTCTGTTTTACACAAGGGAGGGAAATGAGATGTTACCTTGCATTGTCCCGGCCATGTGACTTCAAGAAATTCATATCTCGATATCGAGAGAGAAAGGCTACCAGCTGGTCATTCGTCCTGTGGAAACAAATGGAGAGAAGAGTCAGAGACCATGGAGACTTTGGGTCTTCACTCCCAGCTCTGCCACAGAGCCAGAATTTGCTCTTTGGGTGCTTCTGCTTGACTTGCCTCTCCTGATCAGCACCACACAGATAAGGCACTTTCTTCATGGGTTTCCCCACCTCTTCCCCACTACAAAAAAATGGACTGTTGGTATATTTCCCTCCCATATACCTCACTGTATCAGGAAATCTTAGAGGACAAATATAGCGTTTTATGTGTTTGGACTCTAATACTCCACAAGGCTTGGTGAACCGAAATCATCAGGTAGCCCCATACAGAACAATCTCAGGTTTCTTGCACTAACTCTGCCTGGGAATTTTGCCCTGTATCTTCTCATTGCTTGCCTATTCTTGTATTCAAGTCTCCTTTCAAATGTCACCTCTTCATAGAAGCCTTTGCTAAAGTGGTGCCCCACATCCTATCACATCACATCACCTGTTTACTGTTTTATCACCACCAGAATGCACTTGGTTATGTCCCAGAGTCGGTTGCATTTGTTCACTGGCACATCATAGGAGCTATGTTAATGTGTGCTGAACAAATGAATGAACCCAGAGTGAGTAGAGCTTGAACTGAAGCCTTCAAGTGCAGTCTGAGCGATGAATGAATCTGTGAATGAGTGACTACCAAGTCTCCTTTCAACAACGCCTGGGCTACTGATTGAGAGAGCTTTAAAAAATATGAAGTGCAAAGCAAATGGCGACATCGTTCCTGGCATTGTTATCCCAAATTTATCGCCATCAATCTCGGCACTAGCAGTGCAGTCACAGCTAATCAGCTTGTGCATACAGCTGTGACAGTACTTTAAAAGGCAGTCACACGGGCCTCCATCTGCCAGAAACACAGTCGCCTCTTCCGCTGAATAAACCCAAACAGGTAAATGGTGCTGATGTGACAGCTCCTTTATCACCAGGCTGCTCTGTTGGGGGAGGTTTCCTCAGAAGGAAGGGGTTAACCATCATTAAAATAGGGAGAAGCTGGGAAGCGGGTAGGGTGGAGAAGAACATTCCGGAATATAAAAGGGACTGGACTTTTTGAGAAGCAAAGCAAGACGGTGCCTTACAAAGTGAGGCCTGAGCTCCAGAAACAGAAGGATCTGGAAACAGATCCCAGCTGCACTGCTAAAGTCACTGTGTGCCTAAGGACATCATTCACCCTTTCTGAATGGTGGCCTCCTCTGAACTTCCCTGGTTGTTAGTTAAACAAGCCATGCATGTACACAGTAGGTCTTCCATGTGTCTGTTCTGAAGGGATAACTGTATGGACTTAAAGGGCACACAGTAGGTGCACAATAAATGCACAAAGCCCTGCTCTGTCTGCCTCCTATCTAGCTCCCATTTCATTTTCCTGCGACTCTGTGGTCTTGCCTCTCCGAGCCCGTTTCTCATTGTACAGTTAGATTATGTTGACCAACTCATAATTCTGCTCTGTGTGTGTGTGTGTGTGTGTGTGTGTGTGTGTGTGTGTGTGAAGGGTGACACAAAGCGGTTAAGAGATGCTGCAGTGAAAATGAGGGCAGCTGATGTCCTGTTCTATTACTGAAATAAACACCAATCCAAAGTGGCTGTGCTCCTGATAGCAGCAGACACTGAACACCAGAAGATCCCATGCATCTGCAGTGAGGTAAACTCATCGCACGTGCAAAAAGCTGGGTGGTGTTTTCGCAGACCTGCACAGAGGTGAATCCCAGGGACACAAGCAAAGGCTAATCAGTGTGTCTGCACAAGAATATACCTCCTGTGGGGACCAAGCCCACCGTGCCTGCCGGGTAGAGTTCACCTCTAGGTACCCATGGCTTACAGAAAGAGGGTCTTTAAGGAACCACTGGAAGAAGGAGAAATGAAATCAGTCCATTACAGAAATAATTCAAGCCATGTCTCTTTGCTAGCCGTAAAGCAGGCCCTCCACCTCTCACCTCAGCAGCTCTTACTCACCAACCCCCATGCCACTCACTGCGGCAGTTCATTATTGTCGTCCTGGTGAATACAGAACAAGTTAACCTCTGAATGGGTCCCAGCAGCAGGAATAATAAGCAGGGGCCTCTCAGGCAGCCTCGGTGGGAGGATTGAGGGGGCCGGGCCAGGCTCCTGGGTCCCCTCTGTGAAGCTCAAGCCTCACAGGGTCAGCCCTGTGGCTCCATTTGGCAACTCCAGAAAGCATCATTCAGGGCCTTGAGCTGGGGCTCTTTTCACATTTGACGCTTCACTGAGTCCCCATCTGACGAGGATGAATAGGCATTTAGCGAATTTACTTAGCGATGCTTCCACATGAAATCATCTCAAAAGATGACATCTTAGGGGAGGAGGGGGAAGGGAGGGGCTGTGGCTTATGGGCCTGGAGCTGAGGATAAAGCCCCTTTCAAAGCAAAGCACTGTGCGCTTGGTTAGGTGGCTGGATGGGTGGGACGAGAGGACCCCTGCCCACCCTGTCTCCCTGGGGGCCCTGGGCCCCTCGCTCTCCTCCGGTGTAAAAATGCCTGCTCTGAATGTTAAAGTCTGGTTTCCCCAGCCCTTCTTGGAAAGGAAGGAGAATTCGGTTGAGGACCAATTCTCCTATTGTTGCTTTCAGACGCCTGTCAATAATTGCCTACATAATATTTAGTTCTCTCCAGATAATTAACAGCTTGTGATCTGTTGACACTTTACCCTGTTCCAGTTTTGCTCACTAGCTCTCTCTTTCTCTCACATGTATTTCTCACTCTTTTCTGCCAGAATCCTTTGCCAGCTCGTCCCTGGGACTTGTCTCTGCATCAGTTTCCCTGTACCTTCTGCTGATACGATTAGAAGTCACATCTCAGTGGATGCCATTTCTTCACCCTCCCAATGTTAACTGGGAACAAGCAACCAGCACTGTAACCATCGGAGGTCATGAGGCAACTGTTTCTGAAATAATAAATAAGTATATCACATGGAAATCTTGGTTGAAATGTTCAAATAAGAGTAATAAAATAAACTGCCAAATCATAGCATTTATCAAGCAAGCACTGTGTTTTAGGCCTTGTGGCAGACTTTTGCCATATTTTACTGCAACTGATGCAAAGATGCTACATAATGCAACTTTTATTCCCATTTTACAGACTGAGTCGCTGAGGCTCTGAGAAGTCAGTAATGGAGAAAAAGGCAGAAGCAGAACTGGAACCTGGTTCACAATGACCCAATAATGATGCATATCAATACTAGATGGCTTCTAAAGATGATGGAGACTGAATGAGCAGGTAAATGAATGAATTCTACTCCTGTAACAGGAGAAAATATACAGGTGCATTGTATCTCCACACTTGCAGCCTGGTCTGCATCTCAGCAGCCCCAGCACACTGTTATAAGGAACACCACATCACTGAGTTAACCTCTGCTTCCTAACAAGATTCCAAGGTGATAGTGTACCCTCTAATGCTTAAAAAGCACTCTCTTATGTCAAGCAGGAAGACCAGTAGTTAATGCTCTTCTTTGTGCCTTCATCTGCTCTTCTGGAAAGCCCAGACTTTGAGCGAAGTCCCTTCACCTTCATAAGCCTCAGGTGTTGCAGCATTAAATAAAATCACACCCGTAAGACCTCTACAGTAACACCTGGCACAGAGTAAGCTCTTGACAAATGTTAGCTGCTTAATAGTGTTTTTGCCATCTTCCATGACAGATGCTTAAGACTCTGTGAACTTGGAAGGATTTCTGTTTATAACATCTATAGAAAGTTTTTCAGAGCACAGAGTGAAAAGTGTTTCATGGGAGGAACTTGTATAGAACTCCTTCCCCAAAGCAGAAGCACTCATAGCCTAATGCTGAGACTGACAGGCTAAAGACAGATATATGCACAGGATGCTTGTGAACCTCAGGATTTAAGATCTTGAAGCCCTGATACTGCTAGATGTGCACAAACTTCACAGGGCACTGTCCTTAGCCTTCTTGGGCTGCTGGGGACCCCACCATTGTCGTGTGAGAATGCATGTGATGGGTGAGGCTGGGGGACTGTTGTGTGGGTAGCTGAGGATGGCAGGTTCAAGACGTCTTCTATCTGGGTTCAGAATAGACTACTTATTTCCTAAAGTTCTCATGTATCCATCATTCCCATGTTATTTCATGTATTTATGTAATGTAATGATAGCTTCATTCCGAGAAACAATATTCATGGTATCTGATATACTATTCTCATTTCAATTTTTCACTATGGCAAAATAATATTAACATAGCCATCTTAACCTTTTTTTAAATGTGTGGTACGGGAGCCTGAACCCAGGACCTTCTCACTGAGCTATGTCCATAGCCCATTTTATTTTGAGAGTTCCTCCCTTAGTTTCCCAGTTACCCAAGCTGGGCTCCAACTTGAGACACTCCTGCCTCAGCCTCACAGAGGTCTGGGATTACCAGTATGTGCTTGCCTGGCTACCATCTTAACCATTTTTCAGTGTTTACTTCAGTGATATGAAATACATCCCCAATACTGTGTAATCATCTCCACCACCCATTTCTAGAATTTTTGTCTTTCAAATGGAAACTCTGGACTCACTAAACAACAACTCTCTGTGCTTCCTTTCCTTGTTCCTGGCAACCACAATTTACTTTCTATTCTTAGGATTTTTATTGCTCTGAGTACTCCAAGAAAATGTAATTATACAGAATTTGTCTTTTTGCATATATCTTATCTCACTAGTATCCTAATCTGATATAGTACAAGTATTTGTTTTATATGTGAGAAACAACAATGATCACTGTATTTATTGTATATTTCCTAAGTCAACAAGCCCATTAAGGATTGCCTAAAGACTGATGATTGATTAGTTGAGGCCTAAGGAGTTCCCAGAATACAGAGTTCTAGATTTAAAATCCAATGGTCCTTGGTAAATTGAGATGAGTTGTGACATTAGGCATATGGACCCATCAAGGGATGTGTAATCACAGGAATTATGTCGCACTCCACAGGATTAGAAAGCCCATCTTTATATGAAACACACATGCACAGAAAACCATGAATATAGGAGAGCCAACTGTAACTCTTCTCTTTGCTTTTAAAATTATTATTACAAAAGTTTAGATTACAGTGAGATAAATAATTATGGGGCAACAACTCTGACCAGGACATCCGATGCCTGAGCATCTGTTACATGGTGCCAAACACTATCCTAAGAATCCTGCATCTGTTAACCCATGTAATCCTCATGCCAGCCCTAGGAAGTAGATGCTATTATGTCTATGACCAATTTTACAAGGAATGTGTATATACAATTGGAGATGTAATAGACGTATCCTGCTGTTGTGTCTAATCAGAACATACAGTTAGAGATCAGAGCCTCTTAGTGGCCACATAGAATCCCATAAATGGCCTCAGCCAATCCCCTAGTGATGAACACTTAGGTTGTCTCTATTTCCTTCCTCTTACAAATGCTGCTCAGCTATACATCCTTATGTATCCATCCTCCCACATGTGAGTATGATATACTTCTGCGTGATTAAATATTAGATGTGGACTTGTCTATTCAAAGAGCATTGTAGGGTCTCCGTACTTTCAGAAAAATATGGCACTTGGAGAGGCTTCCCCAAGAGTGGGGCTCTCATCATTGCACAAAAGCCATTTTCTCTGGCAGAGCTGGGAGAAGGAGGAAGCTGCAAAGGCAAATTGGGGAGATGTCCTAGAGGGGTTGGAGGGCTCCTGGCAGTCAGGGTGTGGTTCTCAGGCAGGCTGACCAGTCCTTGACAGGCTTCTGCTGTTCTCCTAATACCAACAACCAGTAAAATCCTGGTGGACAGAACAACCCCACAGGAAAGTATAACTTGCTTCCTGTCAAGCCTCAGGGTAAGATGGAGGCAGACCTGTTCTGTCCCAACTGCAGACAATATCCCTTTGTTGTTTACTGAATGTCAATGCTCATCTTAGACCCTACTACAACCTTGTCCAGAAGGTGTTCATTGTGCATGAATGTGGTGTGGACTGGACAGGTTCCAGGGCTTGCCCAAAGTGTTGGAATTGAGCCCAAGATCTTAGCCAGGAGTGAGCTATAGCAGCTTTCCATCATGCTTTCCTTGTGGTGGGTAAACAACAGAAATGTGGTCCATTTCTTTAAAAATGGAGCCAGGAAGCAAACAGGAAACAGCATCCATCTGTGGAAGCTTCCTATTTCCTTTCCACAACCAAAATTTGCACACTAGGAGCTGACAAAGATAAAAATCTCTGTCCAGGGTGCATGTCTCTCTCCTGTGCTCATCAAAAATCAGAGGCTGCCATCTTTCTTCTGTCCACCATATTCTATCTCATAAGTAGATTTGGATCTATCTGTCCCCATAGATTATTTGGTAGGATGTGCTGGGGATGAAAACATTGTCAGTGTTTCCTCCATATAATTCATGTACCTTAATGACATCTTCTGGGCTAATAGAAAAATCAGAAAGTCCAAGACGGTAATACAACAGTAAAGCAAAGTCAAGTTCATGGCTTTCTGAAGAAGTGCAAGAGAAAAAGAACTGGGAATAAAGCAAATCCCTGATTCTAATGTAGTCAAGACTTATAGAGAGAGTCATTTTTGCTAAGATTCAGGGGAAAAGGTAGAGAAAATATTAGATACCACATTTCTTCCTGGACACCACAGGCTTAATTTAACTACAGCCACTGTCAGGTATCTGAGCCAAAGTGAACTGGAGAAAATGCTACTTCGGTCTCCAATTTCTTCTCTGATCTCCTCCTACAGGAAGCAGCTGTAGAATCTTTCTAAAGAATGATCCTGATCATATTACTTCTTGCACTTAATGTCCTTCTGTAGCTATCGTTCACCAGCAGGACAATTTCCTAACTCCTTAGCAAAGTACATGAGGCTGTTTATGATCCAGCCATAGCTACTCAGTTTTCAGAGATAGTCAAAGTCTTCAGAATGTTCTGTGCTCTTTTGTAACCCTAACACTTTCAAGCTCTGTTTGCTCCCTGGGTAATGTGATTTTTCACTTGACCGGTCAAGCTCTGTGCCAAACATCTGGAACATCAGCAGACATGGCACCGTGGTTCCTGTCCTCAAGTAGCACACAGCAGACACCTCCATAGATCTTTGTGAACTGGGCTGAAATACCATGTAAACTAAAGTACAGGCTGTCATGGGAGACATTCACAAAGTGTGCTGGGGACATCAGGGGAGAGTCCTTCCCTCCACAAAGACAGAAAGCACATGGGGAAACCGCCTGGATGATAACATCCAGACACTTTTGATTGGATTTATCTTTTTGTTATTGACAAAGATGATGAACTAAAACAGGTTCATTGCATTTGGAGGGACGGGAGAGTCATTTTTCAAAGCCTCAACACTTATAGAACATTTGTAAGAAACAACTTTTTTAATAAAAAGAAACCATTATAAGAGACAGTTGATCTGACATTCCACCAGTGATAACTCTACATGTTAGGTTTCCTCAAGACTGGTGTACTGGAAAGGGAACTGCCAAGAGTCAGCACCCAGTGGCCAAGGCTGGGTGTTTGGATGCCATTGGAACCATGAGAACTGAATTGCCATTCAGCTTGCAGTGTGTGTGCGTGTGCGTACATGTGTGTGTGAAGTTTATCTGACTGTATTTTAATTCTCTGAAATTTGATTGTCCTCACGTGTCATGGGACATCTCAAATGAGCAGCCCATTTGTTGAGGCAAATTCTACATTCCCAAATGACAACTGATTATGGCCAGTTATTTGATTTGGTCTTTGTGAGACAGGAGGAAGTACATTTTGGAGAACATCAAAAAACTGAATCTTAGAAGTAAATGTGATTTCTGTGGGAAAGCTGACACTTGACTGCAAGGAAAGCTGTTTTCAGAGAGGTGTTTGTGGAAATTTCCTTTTGATCTTTGTCACCTTCTGGCTGACTGATTTTGAGTGAGATCTTCAAGCTTGCTAGAGCTCAATTTTATTTTTTCTTTCTTTCTTTCCTTTTTTTTTTTTTTTTTTTTTTTGTTCCAGAGATCAAACTCGTGACCTCAAGCTTACCAGGCAAGCACTTATGCTGCTCAGCTAAATCTCCAGCCCCTAGGCCAGAGTTTTCTAATCTGCTAAATGGCAGTAATGAGTTATTTGTGGTTATAGGAGTGGCACAAGGTGGTCATCTCATAGCAGGTGTTATGGAAATAAAACCACTGGAAAAGAGTCCCTTATTCTTTGCTAGAGATGCAGGGGAAGGGATATGCCTACTCTTGGTAGTCCTCCACTAAGACATGTCATTTTAAATCTTATACCCCTGTATCCCTAGCATTAAGTGCAAGTTATGCTTCTGCAAATTCTGTGACTGGAAGTTCTCTGAGATTAAGAAGCTTGCCTGGTACACGCAGGTATCCGTAGTCCAGCATGGACATGACAGCTTCCATCTCAATTGTACATATGTCACAGTTTGGCTTCCCATGCCCATCCCATGTCAGAGAGGCCTACAGAAATCTCACAGCAGATGTGTGTTGCATTTCAGAGTGAAGGCTTTTGTTCCTAACATTCTCTCTGCTGGGGACACCCTTCCTACATCTTTGCCTGATCAACTCTGGCTTAGTGTCAGTTCCCCAGAAAGGACAGGAGTGTAAATGAACATTCAATGACACTGAACTGTACTGATAAACTTAATGTTCTCTCTGTGCTTATGGCTAAAATAAGATTTTTTCCACCATTTACACTCCCCTGATTTTGCCCAAACAATGGCCATGATCTACAATAATAATTTCATTTGAAATTTACCGCAAAGATGTCCCAAACACAACTCCGTGAAGGTACTGGAATCTGGAGTGGTTAACATTAAGATAATGCTCCTGGGTCTGCTACAGACTGGCTGTGTGGCCTTGGGCAGGTCCTTTCAGCTATTTGATGCTCAGTGTCCTCATTTTTACAACCGGAAGTGATAACTCTAATTTCTTCATGGGGTTTCTGGAGAGTTTAGTGACACAGCGGAAATCATTTCTTGAAATTAAAAAATTCTACGGCACAGATGTTTGGTCGTTGATGTCAGGGAGGGAAAAAGAACAAATGATCTTATTACAGGTGGGTTAACCTGGCCATAGAATGCTAGAAGAACAGCTATTATTGTTGTTGCTGCTGTTATTATGATTACTACTTCTCTAGAAGTAGAATCTGCACTGAGCTAGGGTATTATATGACGAGGATCTCTAAAGCCCAATGCTGCAGGGTCAGATCTGTTCGGATTTTAGTATTAGAATGGGACAGAGCTTAAAGGACAGATGACTCTGTTCTGATCACCTTGTCCTCTTTGGGCAGACTGCCAGGTTTGCAAGCCTGTCTATCCTGGGCCAAGGTCAAAACACATTGTCATGCAGACAGGAAGACAAGCTCACACCTCTCTGGAAAGCAAACACTGTATCCACCTCTGCAAACCTCAGGCAGACACGGACTCTTGACTTGAGAGGCAGATTGTGGAATACTAGCATGTGCTGCGTCCTATGCACTCTTTGCTCCCAGGTTTCCAAGGCTGCTTGTTTATCTCGGGAGCTGACAAGAAATTGAGAAAGCTCAGACTGTTTGAACAGAGGACACAGGCTTTGAGAATGATGTAACAATTCCTGGGCTCAGAAAACCTGGGAAACATTTGAAGAGTGAATTTATCATAGACGTCAGTGGTTTTCAGAGCTCCTAGCAGGAGCTCAAGTTCTGTGGGACATCTTGGGCCTTGGGACAGCTCAGCTGAGCTTCTTCTAAGGGACCCATACTTCCACCCATTTCTACACTGGGGTTTCGGGTGACATTTCAGTTAAGTGAAAAAAAGATTCAGTATTTTAAATAAGCAATTGAGCATTATTCGAGAAAATGACTAATTTAGTGTCCAGTTCTTTTTGGCAGGGAGCAAATGACAGTGTTTCCAACCAGCACTGTTGCCTTCTCTGCAGTGGGAGTTACACTGTGACAGGCCTCATGGTGTTGTTTGGAGGATGAAAGGAACAATGTCTAGTTAAGCTGTCAACATCGATGCTTGGAATGTTGTAAACCATAAGTCTCAGCTGTGTTACAGTTTGTCTGTGAATAAAATGTCCTTTGCTATTGTCTCCATTCCTCTCCTTCTGTCCTGTGTGCCTGCTTGACCTTTAGAATTACTTGGAAGCTTTCTAAATGCTCAATGCTCCTTCATAACTGACTGTGCAAGCTCTCTTGCACTCTTGGGTAACATAATTTCCTACTTCTCAGCAGGTTAGGCTCTGTCTCAAGCACTTGATGAGCATTTCTTATATGTTCAAACCGTGCTGGTTTGTAACATCAAAGGTGAGTTTTACTTTTTCAACAACTGGTATCACTGTGATGTGGATGGGTCCATTTCAAAGAGGGAATCTAAATCCTGGTTTTATTTGACTATTTTTTGGCTTCCCAAAGGGGCTTCAACTCAGAGACAATACTTTAGTTTTGTTTCTCTTGTGCCTCTGTGGTGCTCAAATACAATACTTATAGCAAGACAATTAATTAATAACAAATGTCATCCAGGACCACACCAAAGAGACTTGTCACATAAACTAGGCTAGGAAGGTGTTGGTACAAGTTCATTGGTCATTGTTGAGTTATATTCAGTGCCAGGTCCATGAATATGTAAATGGTTGTATTGTAAAACAAGAGATGTATCAGATTAGAGCAGGATTCATGCTTAGTTTGTTCATACCACTGTATCCCCATTCAATGCTTCTGAAAATATTTAGGTTATACCTAGCATGAAGTACACACTTCAAGTTGCTGAGAAAACAGTGATTATCAAGACTAAGTCACCGGTCTGTGACCCTAGGAATTCATTGTAAGTCCTGTATTATCTTCTCTCCTAAGTATCAAGAATAGTACTGTCCATGTATTATCCCTTGCAAGAATCAAGAACATAGTTACTCTCTCATGTCCTGTTGTGAAGTTCAGATAAAGAATACCAGTTAAGAAAAATCTGTCGAGCACATGGCTGGTACATAATAGTTGCTTAATGCACAGGTTGAAGGAAATTCCCTGTGCCAAACTGCACTGGGTTCTATGAATAGAATTTCCAAACACTATTGAATCCTTTCATGCTAATGCAAAAATATGAGCAGGTTTAGTTGAGGTCTAGTTGAGTGACATTGAGATGTGCCACTTTTGCAAGGACATCATCTTGCACCAAGTGACCTGGGTTCAGAATCTGCCTTTACTGCTTCACTGCAGGCTACTTTTTCTTTCTAAGTCTCAATTTCCTTGCTGGAGTTGGGCAAAAGTTTGATGCGATCATGTACATGAAACGTTTAACATAGTGCTTGGCTCACAGTTATCACTCAAATTGTCTGGCAGCCTTTATTGGTCACTTGTCTCTAGGAAAGGAAGAATGGCTGACTTCCCCAGGCGCACCTTGATATAACATTCAGTCATCAGGGAACCTGTCATCCTAGGATACCAACAGGCCCAAAAGCTGACCAACATGTGCATCTCAAAAGGCTTATATTGGCTACAAAAGGAAATTTACCTACAGAAGTTAGAATCTTTTCTTTCCTTACTTTATCTTTTTACTATTTCTTTCTTTTCTCTCTTAAGTAGTTGAGCCACATGCATTAAAATGTCATCATACCACCCAAAAGAATTGGAAACACATGTTCAAATAAAACCAGTGTATTTATATTGGTAGCAGCACTATTCAAAAGGCAGAAACAACCCAAATATCCATCAATGGGTGACTGGATAAATTGTGACACACTCATACAATAGTGTATTATTCATCCATAAAAGTGGAATGAAATACAAAAACATTCTATACCATGCATCAATTTGAATATGCATGGTACATAATGCTATGCTAAGTGGAAGAAGCCAGACACAAAGTACCACATATTGTATAACTCTATTGATGTGAAATATTCACAGGCATCGAGATTAGTGGCTACTAGTGGTTGGGAATGGGACAGAATGAGTACCTGTTTGATGAGTGTTTTCCTGTTGGGGTGATGAAATGCATGCCTACAAGTAGTGATGATGACTACACAACACTGTGAACGTGGTAAAGGTAAATCTTTTGTGTATTTCATAACAGTAAAAATATATTAATTGAATCTAAAGATTTCAAACTGGAAAAACTACTGTAACTACAATAATACTGTGTTGGCTACAGCAACATGTTTTACACACATGATTGGCTGAGTCCTGACAATCATGACAGAAGGTGAGTGGCATTAGCCCCATTTACACTGGAGCAAACAGTTTTTCAAAGCTTGAGCAACCTGATGGTGATGATGACAATGATGACCATGATTATGACGATACTTGTGATTACTAAGCACACAATTCATATATAATAGATTGCTATCCTCCCAACAACCTCGTGAAATAGGAACTGTTTAACATCATCTGTTTTACAGAGGATGTTCAGTAGAGAGGTTAGATAACTTGTCTCTGGTAAGGCAGCCCCTGAGTAACAGAAGCAGAGATTAACACCTGGCCATCTGACCTCAGGTCTGTGCGCATCACCACGGGGACTGACGACTACTAAGCTTGGTCATGGATACTGAAGGACATGAGGATGCCTGCAGCCTTTGCCTGTCTGCACAGACGACAGGAACAGGAAAGACACAGAGAGGCTCTGTGGCAATCAGACCCTCAAAATCCAGAGAGATCTAATGTGGGAGGTTTTTGGGGCCTGCCAGGTACCCAGTCAGGGTTCCTCTGTATCTGAGCAGGCACCCCAATAAGAGGGAGGAGCAAAGGAGACAACTGTGGATACATAGGAACCAGCACTATTCACTGTTCCTTTGAAATAGACATTATGGCTCTTGGGAACATCTTCCATTTCCCTGATTGTTAGTCTGAAAGTGTCTCTGGCAGAAATAACTAAAGACAAATCCCTTTCACTGCTCCTCAATCCAGGAATCAGCCCAGAGATACTTTTAGTGGCTGTAGATTTAAGGCAATGCAACATAGTGTCAATGACTCTTTTGCTGCTGAGGAATAAACAACAGAGCCACTGTCATCACCACGGCGCTAAAAGGGACAGCCACTGTGGCTACATTTCTTCCTTTCTTAATACTGCAGTAAACAGGTGCCAAGTTCTACAGCGGGCACTAAAGATACAATGGTAAGAAGAACTCACGTCTCTCAGCTTTTGTGGAACTGCTGTCTTAGATTTGTCTCTTTGGGTCACCATCACTGTCACAGTTTGTTGACATGCTAGGCAAGGCACTTTCCCATTTCACACCCTAATCCTCACAGCAAAGGTGGTGACAGGTGACTGAGTTTCCATTTTACAGAAAAGAAAACTCAGGCACAGACTGGCCAAGAAATTTGCCCAAGGTTTCACGGCACATGAATGGGACCAGCAGCAGGAACTTCTAATTGGACTCCGCTGACTTCCCAGATGCACACTTAGAACGTTTTGCCACATTTCTCTGATGGCCTGACTCTCAAGAATTTCTGCCAGTGACACGAAACTTCAGAAAGCCAAAGGCTACTGAAAGGCACAAGATAGAAAATAACAGTGATGAAACAACAGGGAGGGTTAGGCCAGTGGAAGGTAATTACCTGAGCTATAATGAATGTATCTACTAGCAAAGAATATTAGCTGTTGTCTACCCACTTCCCCAGGAGTCAGATATAGTTCCCTTTTCCCTTCTTTTTCCCCATTGCCAAGCAATTAAGAATTAACACAAACTCATCATGATATTTTCCAATTAAAAAAATTTCAAAGATTTCCTATTGCTTTTAGGATACACTTGGGATCCATAACATGGATAGTTCTAGGGGTTCCCATATAATTGTCCCTACCTATTTTTCCAGCTTCACTCTATTGGTTTATCCCCTTACCACACCTTATCCATGTGAGCTTTTCTTAATGTCCTGCACGTGTGGTATTTCCTCCTTTCTCAGGGCCTTTGTACAGAAATCCAGTGCTGCCTCAAAAATGCCCTTCATTCATCTTTTTACTCAGTTAATTATTTTTCTTTTTCAACTCTCAACTCAGAGGTACTTCTTGAAGGAAGTTTCTCTGACCTTCTAGAAGAGAAGAAGTTATAGGCATGCCATTTCCCTGTATTATAATGTGAATTTCCTTCCTAACAATGTCACAAAGACATAATTAATTAATGGTCTAATCAGTGTATTTCTCAAGGGTAGATATGATAAATATCAGATCTATCAAATGTCTGGTACACTGTAGACTTCCAAAAAGCTGGTGTTGACTGACTTGACTACATGAATGAATGAATGAATGAATGAATGAGTGAATCAGTAATAAGGTCCTAAAGTTGACATTTCATTAACATGTATTTCATGATCAGTATCATGGTTAAATCTCTCTCTCTCCAAAATGACATTTTGGAGAGAAGGGAGCCTATATGTAACTATGTAGAAAGATGAAAGGAAACCAGATCCAAAGGACCAAGTAGATATGCAGAAAGAACAGGGACATGTGTTTGGTCTCTCTGATAAATCTTTGATAAGTAGCTGGCATTAGGCATTAGTCAGCATCTTGTCTAGCCAGACAAGGAAAGATGCTTTGGAGGGAGCAGAAATCTGGAGTAAGAGCTGAAATCAAGGAGTCCTGGAATTCAGTGTAATTAACCTTTTTGATTCAACTGGAGGAAGGTGATAAAGAGTAAATTACAGTGTTAATGAGCCCCACGTATACCTGACAAGTTTATGCAGAGAAGACTGGAGAGTCACAAGAGATCATAGTATGTGCTGGCTGACATATATACTATGGGCTAGACAGGACTGAAATTATGGACACTGTTGAGAGCAGACTGCTTCTTGGCTAGCCCTGGTGGAAGAACTATATTTTATGACTGTTTTTTAGTTCAAGCTCAGGACTTAAACATCAGGCAGCATGGGGGAAAATATAGTTTAGTGTTTTATGTTGGGTTCAGCTACCAAGGTAGGTTGCACTGCAGGTCAAGGTCACTGCAGGGAGATCAGAAGGTCTTAGGACTCTCCACCACTGCGTCTCTGTCCAGAGTTCTGAAATTTGAGGCCATGAAGATTACAAACCGTTATTCATCCTTTGGGTAACATTCTCATAAGATACAGAAGCACAGTTCATGCATAGGAGGATGAAAGGAAGGGTGGGTAGGTCAAAGACTGAATTTGCAAGGGGTGAGATATTTCTCTTCAGGACAAGGCCTTTACCTGAAATGTGCAAGAGCTGATGGAATAGCATAAAGCAAGGGTCTGCAAACACTGAGTTGCTTTTATAAATGAAGTTTCATTGGAGCTCAGCCCTGCCCACACACTATTTATAGACTCTCCATGACTGCCCTGGTGCTGCACTGATAGTGTCAACATCAATATAGAAACCAGATGGTTCACAAAACCTAAACTATTTCCTAGTTGTTTGTTTGTTTACATAGTGGTACTGGGGACTGAACCAGGGACTTTGCAGATTCAGACTATTTTTCATTTATTTATTTATTTACTATCGGTACTGGTGATCGAACTCATGACCATGCACTTGCCAGGCATTATTTTTGGACAGGGTGTCATTAAGTAGCTAAGTTGCCCAGGATGAGCTTGAACCTGCCTCAGCCTCCCAGAGTGCTGAGATTACAGGTGTGTGCGACCATGTACAGCTTAGTTGTCTCAATGTTAAAAAGCTTGCTAAGTCTTCATCCAATATGTTTCTCTCTTTTTTGGTTATTACCTATGGCCCTCACAACTTCTGGCATATTCACCTTATCAAAACATCTTCAAGGCCCACCTCTTCCTCTTTCCATGTTGTAGATTTCTTCAGAAAATTTCTTCCTAATATATTATCTGCCTACTTGTCTACTGTGTCTTTCCCTCACAAGCATGAGGATGACAGAAGAATGAAGCTTTCTTTATCACAGCACCCAGAAAAGCAGCTCACCTATAGAAGACACTCCATAAATATATGAAGAATCAAGGAGACATTTATGTTGTTACTTCACTAAAATTTTCCTATTTAATCAACCACTAATTTTAAAAGAAAACTTCAATTTCAGAAACCTGGATTTGAATGCATTAATATATGTATTAGTAATTAGCACAGGTAAATACTGACATTTTCAAAAACTGACCTGCATATAATTTTAAACTATCTTGCACACACGTGGTCCACGGATCATACCTGAGAATGCTTGGCTTATTGTTAAGAGCATGGGTGAGTTCAAATCTACATTCTAGCTATTGGAAGGTGAATACTTTTCTGTCCTTCTCTACAAATAGTAATGATGAAGATCCCATTTTTCCAGAGTACAAGAGATTAAATAAGACCCTGGAAAGTGCTTAGGACCCTGAACAAGCTCAGGGCAGGAAGAACCGTGGTGTAAACACTCAAGGAGGGCCCTGACTCCCAGGAGCCCAATCTATAAGAAAGCCACATTCCTTGGAATTGCAGAGGTCACTCTCAGTGAAGGCTGTCCAGACACTGCCCTGATTGTTGGATGGTTCCACTGCATCCCAGAAAAACAATTTGGATTGATGGCACTATTTAGCTGTAGGTGTCCAGATAATGCATTGTTTAAAGTTACTTGCTAGAAACTTCCCCAGGGTGGCAAACTTTTAAACAAAGATTGACTCTTTAATCAAAGACTCCTTGGCCTTAAACCAGATTCTAGAATTCCCAAAGAGCACAATTACATCAAGAAAGGGGTGGCAATGTTTGTGCCCCTGGCTTGGTTTGCCAAGTAATGTTGACTGATGAGCACAATTAAATTATGCCAAAGAGACTCCTTCTCTAGAGGAGGAAGGACACAGGAGGCAGGCAGGAGTTCTTGGGGGCACAATTTCCATTCTTTTAAAGCAAGGGAACAAAACAGCGGTGTGGCATCGAACTTCACCCATAGCCCTGGGAAAGGTAGCTAGCACTGCCCCTGTCTTCCTTTTTTCCCACCCTACACTTCTCAGTGAGCAAAGGGCCATGGTCAGAATCCAGGTTCCAGCACTGAATTTGGACAAGGTGGGGCTGTTTCTGCTAACATGGGCAGGAGTAAAAGGAGGCAGGGAACAGGTGCGATGAGTGAAGGTGCTTTGCTTGCTGCCTTGGCTTCTATTCTATGGTTCCCAGGCTTATGACCCAGCTAGAGTTTGGAATCACTTTCTGACCCCTCCTAGGGCCACCAGGATGGTCAGGGGCAGATCTTTTGGGTCCAGAAATAGCGAGAGGGTTGATGAGGAAGTCAGAGGGAGGAATGTGGAAGGAGCTTTTGCTCAAAGTCTTTAGGCCCCATTTTCCCATCTGTCATCTCTAACAAGTGTCTGGGGATAGCAGCGGGGGAGGTAACTCCAGCGGCTTCCCACAGCAGGCATTCCCTTTCTTCTCCTTCCTGGGATTGCTGAGGGGGAGTCAACAACATGATTACTCAGGGCCTGGGGTGCTTGGAGAACTGAAAAAGTGCACAGTAAAGGCCCCTGCCTAGAGTCCACACCTTCTCCCTATGTCCCTTGCATCTGGCCTGGATTATATCTAACCCCTGTGAGGCCATGACTGGCACATTTTCTTTATTGCTGCTTCCCTTCACGCAAGTGGGTCAGACTATGGTCAGAAAATGAGCTCAGCCATCTCTTCTTGGACATTCCAGAATGGCTAAGCTTCTCGGTTCCAATGTTTAGTTGGTGAATAGGTGATGGACACATTGCCCATAGGTATACGAGCATAGGGCCACCTTGCTGACCCAGCGACATGCCTGAGAGCTAGGAATAAGGAAGGGCTGGGGTGCTCACTCCGTTACTGTTCTCGATTTGGTTCCTTGGTAGGTAACATTTCCGCCTTTCTTCTACAAGTCAGAAAACTGAGATGCAGAAAGGTTGGCTTCACTGTCTTGAGTGCATAGAGCGGAGAAAGGGGGTAGCCAGATGCATCGATCAGTCCAGACTGCCATAACAAGATCCTGCAGACTGGCTGCCTTAAACAATAGACATTTCGGGCTGGAGATTAGCTCAGCGGCATAAGTGCCTGCCTTGCAAGCCCACAGTTGTGAGTTGGATCCCTGGTACCAAAAACAAAAACCCAACAAACAAACAACCCAACAAACAAACAAAAATAGACATTTCTTTGTGCATGGTTCTGGAAACTCAAAACCCAGGATGAAGAATCCAGAAAATCTTATTCCTTCTCGATCCCTCTACCTGGCTAGCAGACGGCCACTTTCTTGCTGTATCTTCACATAGCAGAGAGCTCTTTGGTGTTTTTTACTATAATTCTTCAGGAGCAAGGCTCTACTTGCATTGCTTCACTGCTCTTAATGACCTCCTTCTGGGCCCTCTCTCCAAATACAGAGGTAGGGCTCCAACATGAACTTTGGGGAGATGCAGTGCAGTCTATAGTAACATTTCTAATCCAGGTCAGCCTACACTGTGTGGTCCCTTCTCCGGCCTGGAATGAGTTGATGGTGCAGAAAATGGCTACATTGTATCGGTTTTGCTTGGAACAAATACTCATATTTGGAGACCAGCAGCCATTCCTTCCTAATTGTGTTTGTGTTTGGCTAATATTTAAATGAATGGAAATTCTATCAGGCACTACCAGTTAGAAGAGAGGATGCGAGAGTCAGAGACCTTGAGGGAGTAGAATTACAGAGGAATGCGAAGGCAGCACTGTTTTAGAAAATGTGGGACAGCTGGTTCCTAGGTCTATGTGTGCAACAAACACAGTTGTCAAAATGACCATCTTCCATCAGCCAGAGAGGGAATGAGCCCATCTGGACATGGGCCCACACTGTTGGGGTGGCCACATGGTGGGCTCTGCAGTCTGTGTGACTGGCTTTTCCCCCTGGGGTCAGCTGCTTATACAACATGTTGCTTAGCCTGGCCAGAAAGAGCAAAATACTTTGAACCTGGCAGTCAACTGAGCCTGTGGTCAAATTGCAGCTTAGCCACAGATCACCTGTGTGACCTTGAGAAAGTCTCCTGGACCTGCTGTGAATCACTTCACAGGGATGCTATGAGGACTAAGCAGAAGAGATGGCAGCCTGGAAGCAGGCCGTACAAGGGGGCCTGGGACCTTAGACTCCCATGTATCTGCTCATCATTTGGTTGCTGGACAGATCCTACATCCTGACCTTGTATGCAGATGAAAAAATGATGGACTTTTAGGAGGAGCAAGGGGCAATGGTTTGACCCAGATCTATCAGGTGAGTGAAATAGGACCTGCTAGAAACAACTTGGGTCTTTTTTCCCCTCAGTTGAAGGAAGCAAGGGTTTGAATTCCAGCCCTGATTCCCATCAATTATCATGCTCTGGGCAAACTCCTTAGCTTCCTTCAGCCTCAGTTTACCCATCTATAAAAGGGAATAATGCAATGATAGCATTTACCTTCTGAGTTGCAAAGATGACACTGCATAATGCATGGAAATCAATGGGACCAGGATTCCATGCCCAGTAAGTGCTAAAGGAATGGTAGCTCCTCAAATTCACTATTGGAGAATTGCAAATCTTACAGGGTTTCTCCAGGCATCTACTTTGGAAGGCCACTACAACCACTTGACACTCTGGACAATGACTCAGAACAGCAACAAGGGAGAGAAAGTACAAAAATAACAGCAATAATTTAAAAATCCAGGCTTTCCATTTTTACAACAAATGATTATTAGACTCTAACCCAATGGTGGTGAACCTATGGTCACATGTACCACAGCAGACATGCACAGCTCTCTGTGGGCACACAAGCCAAGTGTATGAATTTTTTTTCCTAAACTAAAACCTCAGCACTCACGTTTAACTGCAGTGTTGGGGCTTTGTGATATATAAGTGTGTTTTGGGTGCACTTTGGACACTTGGATCCTAAAAGGTTTGCTGTCACTGCTTTAGTCTTTTCCCTTGGGCCCTGAACTCACTCAAACATCTGCCACCATCAATAAAAGAAAGAGGACTTCCTTACTGCACTTGGCCTTTTAAGACATGTCTCTCTAGATTGCCCTTGAGAATAATATTCACACGTAGTTGGGACATGAGAGACGGACAGAGGAAAGACAACAGGCTCTGAAATGTGGATCACCCACATGGTGGATTGCCCCGTGCTCATATCCAGGGTGCACCTGGAGCACCGCAGAACGCGTGTCACCCCTACCCTCGGCCGCTGGTGGAAAAGCCACTAAAAGAAGGCTTGCTTTACCAAGAGGCAAACATGCACCACGAGCACCAGGGTTGGTAATTTCTCATCTGTGGACACAGAGAGCGCTGCTGCTGAGAAGCAAAACTACGAGATCGGGAGAGGAAGAAATTAGGAGGAAAACTGCTTTAGAAATCCAGCTAAACCTGGGATGCGGTGGGTGAGACCACTGGCAGAGGATTTGTTTCTGAACCCTTTGGCATCAGCTCTCCTTTCTTTTGCTAAAAGAAGAGGAATTCTCTCTTGTGGAAGCATTTCTACTCTGTGACAGAAACGTAAGGTTAGAGAGGGCAAGGAATCTTTTTTAAAGTTAATTTTTACTGGTACATGTTTGCCACACTTAATGATCACACACAGCATAAGGAATTAGTATGCAATATGTCTTAGTTCTTTTCCCCCAATCCTCTCACCTCCCCTTCTTTCAAACTGTCTCTACCTCCCCGCTTACGAAACCTTATTTCCATTGTTTTCTTTCCATTCTGTTTAAAATCCCTATTCCCTTCCTTTCCTTTACCTTTCCTCCCCCTTTCCTTGTTCTCCTGCCCATTTGAGCATTTTCTTCCTACTTCTCCAAATCTACCTCCCATTTTGCTTCTTATTTACCCTCCAGGTTTCGCACACAAGAGAAAGACACTTTTAGGTGACTAGATGCACTTTGAGAACATGCTTTGGAGTGAATTAAATGGGAAAGAAACTTTTAAAAATTTAAATTTAAAATAAAATAAAACTTAAAGTCTAGTTCCTCAGTCCCACGAGACACATGTCAAGCTCTGTGGCTGGTGGCTGCTGCACTGGATACCACAATTATACAGTCTTTCCACCACTCCAGAAAGTTCTATTGAGAAGCACTGGGCTGGACCAGCAATCCTCAGCCATTTTGGCACCAGAGACTGGTTTCCTGGAAGGTAATTTTTCCAAGGATAGGAGAGGTGGGGGATGGTTTTAGGATTAGTCTCATAGGGAGCCCGGCACCTATGTGTAGCGGTTCACAGGACAGTTCACACTCCTGTGAGAACATAATCCTGCTGCTAATCTGACAGGAGAGAGACTCAGCTGGTGATGCCAGTGATGCGGCACAGCTGTGAATACAGATGCGACTTTTGTGCTCACTGGTTGCTCACCTCCTGCTGTGTGCTCCAGGTCCTAATAGGTCATGGATCTCGACTGGTGCATGGCCTGATGGTTGGGGACCCCTGATCTAAATTGTGGCCTGGCTACACATGGGACTTCACTAAGACTTTATTTAGGAAATGAATGAGTTAATGAACAAAGTGCTGAACTCTCTGCTGGCCCAAAAATGGATATATGATTCCAGATGGAATCATCAGACTTTTCTTTTTCTCTAGGACTCTGAATATTTTTTTCAGTAGTGAAAGAATGTTAACAGAAAGAAAACAGCAAAACAAACAAACAACATGGGGGTAATGTAATGAAGCCCGATGGTAATGTTCTTTGGGTGAAACAGCCAAATCAATTCTTGTCTTTTGTCCTGCAAGCTTTCCGATTTTGAACTCTCCATGTTCTTCCAGAAATCTCCATCCTAAAATAATGTGATCACTTTCCACTTTCTGCGGAGCTGGGTGACTTCCACCAGAGTGTCATGAGAACCCCCAAATCTCTATCCTCTCTCTGTTTTTCCAGTACATGTTTGGGGTCAGCCTGGCTTCAAGAAACTCTAAAAAGCTCTCTGACCAAGAAATATAGCTCAGAAGACCCAGAGCAGCTGGCCAGATGAAAGCAAACTGAATTTCTGCAAAAGCAGGAGTGTGCTCTGTCAGCCTGAAAAATAACAGGCTGAGGATATGTTTATTTTGTTACCAGATGCAAACAGAACTATTAGCAGCATAATTACTGGCGCGTTTCTCTGGTCACCTTGTGAGCAACTGGCAGAGTAGGTTCAGCCTTTTGGCTTCAAATTATTTGGGTGGAACTTTCATTGGACAGTTTCACCTGAAGGTCTCAGGAAAAAGAATGAGTACCTCAGAACATTCAAAGACCAAAGAGGTTCAAACGCTGAAAAAGCACAGATAGTCACACTCAGTGATCTTGTTGTTGGCTCTCCAAATAGAACTCCCATGAAATACTGGAGCTAACATATTTGCCATCGCAGCATTTACTCTCTTTTTTTCTGGTCTTTTTGAGACAGGGTTTCATTATGCAGTTCAGGCTGACCTTGAACTCACTTTGTAGCCAAGGCTGGCCTCAAACTCGTGGTGATCTTCTTGTTTCAGCCTCCCAAGTGCTAGGATTACAGTCTCACTTTATTTCTGTAATTATGTAATAAATGTTTCCCTTTCCCTAGACCAGTGGTTTTTAGCCCTCCACTATCTATTGCAATCACAAGGGGAACTTTAGACATATACAGATTCCAACCCACAGGGAATTCAACTGGTCTGTGATATAATATTGAATTTCTGAGAATCACTAAGAACCTGCTTTGCCTTTGTTGATAACCAAGTTATGAAGTGTCAGGTTGCCTAACAGAGACGATGTCTCCCTCTTGTACTCCAGTGATTGGTAAGTGTTCTGGAATGTCTTTGAAGAAGTTCACTCGTTTTCGGAATCTGGGACTAGGAAGGCCCAAGTAAAAACTGTCCTAAAGGCCTAAAGGTGAGGTGACAAGACTTTGACCCGGATGGGGACAGAAGGGATCAGAGGTGGCCGTGCATGTATGAGATGTCAGAGTTACTATTAGAACATGCAGGGTCCAGAGGGAGTGGTGAAGTGGAAACTACATAGGTTTCCAGCTTCTGATGAGCAGAGTAAAGGTTTAGAGAAACGGATCAACAAGGAAGAGGACAGGTGTGCCAAGAAAAAGACTTAGAGAGATCCTGTGTGAGTTTTTGCAGAGAGACAACTTTCTGTAGCCAACCTCACAGGCTACCAAAGGCACACAGGTAAATGAAACCTTCAAGCCTTCTCAGATCCCTTGTTTCAGAACTGAATGTTCTTGGGAAAGAACAAGAGGCAACCCACCCACATTATGAAGGCTATTGCAAGCAAGCAAACAAACAAACTAATAACCAGTGTTGGCAAAGATGTGGAGAAATTAGAATTCGGTGGGCTGCAGGAGGGAGTGGAAATGGTGCAGGCTCTGTGGACAACAGTCTGGCGGTTCTTGAAAAAACAGAAATAAAATTACCAAATGACTCAGGAATTCCACTTCTGAGTATATGTCTCGATGAATTAGAAGCAGGAGTTGAAGAGATACATGTACACCCATTTCATGACAACATTGCTTATCATAACCCAAAGGAAGAAGCCACCCAAATACTGAGTGATGGATGAACAGATCAACATAACATGGTATCTCGACACGAGGAAATATTCAGCTTTAAAAAGGAAGGAGATTCTGAGACATGTTACAGCACGGATGAACCTGGAAGAAAAGCTAAGTAAACCAGTCACAAGTACAAGTGTCACGTGACTCAACTTAAACAAAGCCTCTAAGTAACCTCATCAAACTCACAGAAAGAGAGAGAGACTACCGGGCCTGAGGGCCCGAGGAGGTGTTCATTAGTAAGGGTAATGTCTTGTTTTGCAGGATGCAGAGGGATCTGTAGATGAATGGTGGTGCTGGTTGTGCAACAATGTGTATATTCTTAAGGCCACTAAACTATACCCTTAAGAATGATGAAAATGGTAAATTGTGTGTTATGCATGCTTTACTAAAATTATAAAATGAAAACAGGAAACAAAGAGGGGGCCTCACCCCATGTTCCTTGGCATATTCACTTCAACCTCGATCTCTCCCTCCCTCCTGGCTTATGGCCAGCTCTCCCAGGACTCTTGTTCTCTGCTCTGTGAGCCTCTGAAGCCGTCTGGGCAGGTGTGGGGGGTTGATCCCCAAACAGAAGGCAGCTGCCTGGTTTTGTGTGAGTCTGAGGTTAAATGGCTACTTGGGTTTCCCCAGCTCATTAGGGCTTCTCAGATGCCTGGCTTCTGCCAGGAGACTTGGGAGACATGCAGACTCTGTGGGCCTGGTTCTGGGGTCAGCAGAAGCTACTGCCTCCTAATTGATCTCCTTTTTTTTTTTTTTTTTTTTTTTTTTTTAAATTTAAATCCTTCCATGGCCACTGAAACTATCTCTTAGTACTGTAATATAAGGCCAGGCATATTCCAGCACTCTGGGAGGCTGAGGCAAGGAACATTATAAGTTTTTTGAGTTTAGCCTGGGCAATTCAACAACATAGTAAGGTTTCTTGAAATAAAAAAATAGCAAAAGAACTGGGGCTATAGCTAAGTATGAAGCCCCAGGTTTCAATCCCTACTACAAAAAATTTCCTTCCAGTGGGCTATTTAAAGTCCATATGGGTGGGCTCACCTGCCTCATCTCTAGGATGCAGCCCCTTGCACTGTGATCCAGCTGCAGCAGCTTTCTCTCAGTTCCCTTTTACCCTCAGGCTTTGCCCCCTACCCCTCTTTCCAGAACGCCTTCCTAGGACCCCTCACACATCTTCTGTGAGCCCCAAACCATTGTGTCTCAGGTCACACGTTCTTTGGGAAAGCTACCCGCATATCCTAATCTAGGAAAGACTGACTTGCTAGGTGCTCACAGATATCTCCCCCTTTGCTTCAGAACACCTGTGTCTCTGGGGTCATGTGGATTACGCTCACTATTAGTAACATGGCTATCACATAGACAGCTCTTCCTGTAACCAAAGTGCTTGAGACACATCATTCATGGAGCACTGGGGCCAGTGGTGGTGAACCTATGACACACATGCCACAGCAGGTGGTTTGTTATCAGTGAAAGCTTTAAAAGGTTTGCCATCACTGCTCTGGGCAACCACATGGGGGTACTGCTGTTATTATCATTTCCATTTTAAAGATGAGGAAACTGAGGCACAGAGACATTCAATGATTTGTGCAAGTTCAAGTTCTAACAGCTAGCAGACAAAGAAGTTAGGATGTGAGCCCAGATAGTCTGGCATTGACCACCATGATGAGGACTGAACTGACTATACTTTTCTCCTTAGTTGACTACCTGGTGCCTAGTATAGAGTCTGACACATGATAGTTACTCATTAAATATTTGCTGGGTGATTGAATTAAGGCACAAGGAATTCCATCTCCTAAATTCACCTTTGGGTTTCACGTGTTATCTCCAGCTGGCCAGGACACAGGGACTTTGGGGACTTCCAAATAAACCTGGTTCTATCAACTGATGAATGGATAAACCAGCTGTGGTCTGTAGTCTGCCTACTCAGTGGAATATTACTCAGCTATACACAGGGATGAATTTCTGCTACATGCTGTTGATACGGATGAAACTCAAAAATGCTATGCAAGGCAGGCACAAGTGGCACCCAACTGTAAAGCCAACAACATCCTGGGAGCCTAAGGCAGAAGGACTGCAATTCAAGCCCAGCCTGGGCAACTTAGCAAGACCCTGTCACACAACAAATAGGAAAAGAGCTCACAATGTAGCTCAGCACAAAGGTCCAGGGTTCAGTCCCTAGTATTGAAAAAAAATATGCTAAATGAATGGAGATAGTAACATAAGGTCCTGTGCTATTTCCACTCAGGAAGCATCCACAGTAGGCAAACCCATAGGCACAGAAAACAGATTAGTAGCTCAGGGTCTGAGGAAATGAGAATGAAGAGTGAGTGTTTAATGGGTATATGGCTTCTCTGGGGGAATGATAAAAATATTTTGGGGATTAGATAGAGGTATTAATTGTGCAACATTGCTAGTATACTGAATGCCATCAAGTTGAGCATTCAAAATGGTTAATTTTATGTTATGCAAATTTTATCTTAATTTTAATAAAAAAAAGACCTTGATTCTGCCACTTACAGGTGATATCCTTGAGCACAAGTTTCTTAACATCTCTTTGACTCAGTTTCTTCATCTGAAAAATGTAGACACCAGAAGTCCATCACGGAAAGCCCTTAGAAGGACACCAGGGATCGACCAAGTGCTGCATACACATTTGCTGTGCCTGCGTTTGTTTTGACAACAGGAATATTTTTGCACCATGCAGACTAGAGGTCTGTTTTCAGACCTCTAGTCTGGCTGCGCACAGGTACTGTGTGGCCACACTAACTGCATATCTAGGGTCCCTAGGCTCTGCCCAAGTGTTACCAAGGATTTGATTTCCCTGCAAAGTGAAAATGGATTAATATTAATTTTTAAAACCTTACACAGAACTTGTGTTGTGGGGGATGAGAATGAAGACAAAATAGGTGTTAAGGACCCAGTATAGGGCTGGGCACATAGCAGGTATGCAGTAAATGCTTGTAGGACCTGGGTGTTAGTCTTGCACAATGGGTGTCCTATGCCCAATGGTCTTTGGGAAACTGTAGAGAAGCCCAGCCATCTGTTTCCTGTCTAAGTACTTGATGTTTCTTGCTGGTGCATCAAGAAATGCTGACCTCTTGTACTTTGAGTTCTCAGCCCCAGCTCTGGCAGAATCTCAAAGCAGATGTCTGAGTTCATTGTCAATGTAATTTACATGTGCATGTGGGGCTGCCTTGGGTTAGACTCTGACCATGGATCAGAAGAGCCTGAAGTGCTAGACCCTGGGTTTATCTTGAAAAATGTCAACACTGATTCTCCTGCCCAATAGCTTCTTCACACACACACAACCACACCCTCTCACAAACACAAAACTAGATCATGATCCACAGAATGTGAACCCAAGGAGGGGCCACAGGCTCCTTCTTTCAGTCCCAGCACATGGAGCCTGGAGAAGGACAGGCACTGTGACAGTCCAAACCACGCAACAGGGCAAAATGCCTCAGGCCTCTTCTCTTCCTGCGGCTACTCTAAAGCATGCTGGGCACAGTTCAGTAAAACTATTGTGTATTTTGATGAACTCAGACCTGGAGCTTTAAAAAATGGCAGCTTCCATCCATGTGCTGGGTCCATAACCAGCTCTAAGCAGAAGGGAGGAACCTTTAAACATACTTTGTTCACACCTTCTGAATCCATGGGTGTTCTCATGTCTGTAAGTGATTCTGTTCTGTTTTTCATGAAACATTAAGTCTTCAAAGCTAAGTTTTGCTTTCCCCACTTTGGAAAGAAATGTGAATTCAAGAAACATTTTACTACTCTTCTAACTCTATGAAGGAGAATAGAGAAAGTAATCTATAAAATGGTGAAGTTTCATCTACAATGCCCATGTGCCCTACTGCTAGAGTAACAGCCTGCATTGACCCAGAACTTGCTATGTACCAGGCACTGTGCTGCACCCTTGTGCTCTCCCAAGAGCCTCTCAAAATGAGCATGAATGCTGTGCTCATTTTAAGATGGAAAAATTGAGATGCAGAAAATTGAAGCAACTTTTGCAAATTTACCTAGTCAGTGGGTGGCAGAGTCTGTAACTGGACTGTGTTTCAAAGTTCTTAACATAGCTAAATTTACTATCTAAGAAAGGAAGAGTTTAGAAGGCAGTTAGGGCTGGGCAGGGGACAGAGAGGAGCTGAATCACAAAACAGCCAGGGTTGGTTGAACTTTTGTGAGTGCCGCAAGTTTTTAGAGCCCATTTTTCTGACTTAGGCACTCCTGCCCCATTCAGAAGGCTCCTAAGTTGCTCATCCTTCCTGGGATAGGAGAAGTGATGATTTTGGAAGCTACAGATGGAGCACCAGATGGGAAGTGAAAACCTATCAGAGTTGCCCAGGATAAAATCATTCATCTGCAAAATTCATATGTTTTTGTGTGGGGCGACTTCACGAAAACAACAGCAAGAGGAACCAGCAGTGCTTGATGCAGAAAATGCCTCTGGCCATGAGGCTGGCAGGGCAGAGTGGGCAGAAGCATCGCATGGGGAGCATGTGCACCATGACAATGAGGGCAGGGAGGAGAGGAAGAGCAGGCTAGGCCCGCAGCCACCATGTCACCTGGAGAGAGAAAGCCAAACGAGTTATAGATATTATAACTTTCTTCTGTGACCTCCAGAATAAGGTGGCCACCTGAACTGAAAGGATTTCTGGGACCTTCAAGTAGATACCACATGCAACCTTGGAAGTAGTAAGCAGTTGATATTTCTGGAGCACTTTCCAGGTGCCTACGTGGCACACTGTCCCATTCCAGTGTCACAGGATGGCATGCACTTGCCAATGATCTCACTGTTGATTAGGAAGCAGAACTCACATTTGAACCTTACGCAGTCTGGTAGGAGTTTGAGGGTTCACTTTCTTGGGTTCTCCACAAAGCAGGATCTAGTTGAAGTGTCAATCTTACGATTTCAATTTGCAAACAATGCAACACAAGGCCTCTAGGGGGCAGCAGTACACACTGCAGCGTGGGCTTAAAATTTTGGCCCAAGTACTGCCACCTGCCCAAAGCAGACATAACCTCTGAGGCCTCCATGGCGTCTGGAGAAGGAAGAGTACAAGGCTCATGCACACAGCTCCTCAGACTTAGGCACAATAGGTGACCTCTAGGTACCCTCCCTTGATATTCTCTGCTGTAGGATTGGTCTAACCACTCTGTTGCTCCATCATAAGCTCAAGGATCTGAACTACGTCCTTCTGTGTCTGGAAGGCAGTTGAAACTGCTGGTTTCCCAAGAGGCAAATTTCAAGGAGGAATGCTACCAACTTTGGAATCATGTAGAACTGATCTTATCCCTGTTCTCCCATGCATACGTCACATGGCCTTTGGGCTTCAATTTGTCCATCTGTAAAAACAGGTTTGCTGTGAGGAATGAAGCAAGTTCCAACCACATTAACTGCAGTACACAGCATTTCAGGGGGCATTTATGATCTCAATCCTTTCCTGGAAGATTAAAAGAGAATGTTCTGGCTCCCTTTTGCCATTTACTTGCTTAAATGGCTATTTCCTTGTCACTTAGCCTCAATCTTTTGTTTATTATAATCTATTAAAAAATCAAATCTCAAGTGTAACAAGTTTATATCTCACCCATCTTAAACCTAGAGTGTTCTCTCTACCAGAAAAGATGGCTTTCAACTCGAGGTAATTTGGAACTCAGGGGAGATTTGGCAATGTTTGTAGATGTGTGCAGGTAGGGTATGCAGTTGGCATCCAGCAGGCAGCAGCCAGGGATGCTGCTAAACACCCTGCAATACACATGACAGCTCCATAGTAAGGAATTACCCAGCTCCAAGCACCAACAGTACATGGCTGGGAAATCCTGGTATAGAATGATCTCTTTCATGTTTTCCTGCCAATCAATTCCTTCTCTGCAGGTCTCAACTCAAAGTTGAATATTCCAAGGCCTTCTGAGCTGCTTACATCCCTCTGACTTTTCTCCAGTGATATGTCTTCCATTTTTTCTAGCCCTTGAACATCTTGCCTGATGTCATCCTCGCACCATTATCTAATGTCCTCTTCCTCACTAGGATATGTGCTCTGTGAGACAGGCAGGAAGTACAAGCTGCTTTTGTTCACTAGATGCCCAAGTGTTATGGAGCATGATAGTTATTTAATAAATGTGTGCTGAATAAATAAAAAGCCATGGTTAAGTAAAAACCTACCAGCAATGTTTACAAAAACTCCCTTTTATCCCCCTTAGACAATGAACAGAAGGAAACAGGAGTCTTTCTGTGGCCTGTCATTTTTCTTAGGTTCCAGGGAGCCAGGTGTATCTTGTCCAACGTGACCAGAGATTGTGCCTCCCCTTAAACTCCCAAAAGTACCAGTGTTTCCCAGAAGATTACCAGGATGCAGAAAGGTTCCAAGGACCACTCTATAAAGGAGAAAGCATATATAGAGACCTTCCTTCATGTGTGTATCTTATCTGGATCTTGACTCAAAACTCAAATTCTTAGAAAACTGAGACTTGGATATTTGAGGGCTTTAAAAAAGCCTGCTAACATAGTGGATGTGACCATCATAGTGATGGCATGCTAAGAGAGAGACCTTCTGTGAGACACATCCACTGAAACATTTACAGATCAAATTGGATGATGTCTTGGATTTGTTTAAGAACAATCCAGGGGGAGAGGGTAAGAGGTTAGCGGCAACAACGCTGGTCAGAAATTGATCAGAGCTGAGATTGGGTGATATGCATAAATACGCTTGCTGCTTTTGTGTGTGTGAAAATTCTTCCAAGGAGAGTTTTTTAAAAAGATATTTTTATCTAGTTTTCCTGGGAATGCTATACTAAATGCCCTTATGCTACCATGGGAGAGAATCTCCCTTCCATCTATTTCCTTTGCAGCCAGCCAATAACAGGGAGGAACACATAGTCCAACCAAGAGCTGCCTCTGTGATATGAAGTTTGGCTCATTTTCTTGTGTTTTTCTTTCTTTTCTTGCAAGATCCCTGGATGGTTTCTTTGCTTATGGTTTCCTTTAAGGAGCAAATAGATGTTTCTATCCTTCCTGGTGGTATCAGTACCTACAGATTCTTGTGTCCTCAACAGTACCCACACAGGCTATAGTCCCAGAGTGTGGCTATCTTCCAAAAAATCAGAAATCTACCATTTTATATGAACTCTCCAAGTTTCATAATGTGGGCAGCCTGTTCATTTGTTAAAGTTTTATGAGGGTCAAACTAACCCACCGCAGACCTCAAACAGTCCAAAGACGCCCATTTGTGATCCTTCCTAGACTTATTACTGAGCTCCCTTCTCTCTGTCCTCTTTGAATTTAATTCCAAGGTCAGATCTAGTTCTTTCTCTGATCAAAACACCTGAGTGGCTTATACCTTGTTTCGAGTAATGGTAAATTCCAGAGTCCTCTTATATGATCCCAATTTATCCTCTGATCTTACATAGTATTTTGCTACCTTGCTCTTTATCTTACTCTGCTGTAGACATTCTGAGCCCACACATCCCATTTACTTATTATGTCCATTTTTTGTTGCGATTTCAGTCTCTCTAGTGTACTAGTACATCCTCAAATGCAGCTGGGAGAACACTGTGTTCAGGAAGTATCTGCTGAGCAAGTAGATGGATGGATGGATGGATGGATACATAAGTGATTCCTAGAATCAGTCTGAACACAATGCTGGGAAATCTTCTGGAGAAAGTGTGTAAGTCCTCTCTGGTATCTCACCAAGGCAGAGAGTTTATATGGACAGGAAGCTGACTGTACCTTCTAATGTCCACTTACCATACAGATAGTAAGCGCAAAACAGTATATATGGGACCAGGCAGGCCTGGGGCCATTGTTGCCTTACCTGATAGGATAGTCTGCAGCACTGAGGTTGATGAAAAAGTCCCAGGGCCAGTCAGTCATCTCCAGGAGGTCTTGCATGCTCTGTAGGTAGGTGGACAGGAGGCTTGCTCCCCCCCAGATGGTGGCCATCCTCCAGGGGGTGACGCGGACATTGCTGTACTGCCTGGCGAACTGGAGCACTTGCCGGTGCAGGTAATTAGAGCGCTTTTCCCGGGAGAAAAAGGGTGACATTCAGCAGCCCAGAAACATCAGCCGCCAGACAACTCTCAGCCTTTCCCTTCCCTGTCCCTTCCCTTCCAGCTGACAGCATGGATGAATATGGTGAGTTTGCCAAATTACTGATTCTGGCCTAGGTGTCTTTCCTGCTCACTATTTGAACTTATTCTTTTTGAAGTCTGAGAGGTAGATCCCTTCACCCCATTTCTCTACCAACAGCTTATTACACACTGATGCATATAGTCTAAGGATAAGAAGCTAGGAAATATGCGTCCACCTAAACCTGAGTGTTTGGGAGTAGAATTTCTCTTCCCTGTCCTTCCTACTCAGAGCCCCTCTATTACCATCACAGCCCTCTAGAAGCAGGTCTTTCTCATGAAACATTCCTTTTGCATCCTTTGTAAAGGTGTAATCATGTAATTTCAGGTGAACAAAAGAAAACCATGAAACAGGACAGTACAGGGCTCAGCAAGTTGGCTGCAGTTTTGTTAATAAAGTTTTATTTGGCACATAAGCATATGCACTTGTTGACATGCTTTCTGTTACTGATTTCACACTACAAGGACAGTGCTGCATAACTGTGACAGATTGTGTGGCTGGCAGAGCCTAAAGTACTGACTATCTGAACTTTGATAGAAAAAAGTGGGCCCACTCCCGGGACAGCCAGCTCTACAGAGCCGGTGAGAGCCAGGCAGAGGGCACCAGGAAGTGAGGAGATGACGAAAGAAAACAAAACAGTTTAAAAGCAAAAATAAGGTTTGCAGAGAGGGCGACAAAGGCTAACAATAATGAAATGAATATTTCAAAACACACTCGAAGAGGATTGTGAATGATCACACCACAAAGAAATGGTAGACTTTTAAGGCAATGGTTATGCCAATTACCTTGAACTGATAATTACACCACATATACATGCATCAAAATATAATACTGAGTCCCTAAAAAGGTATATTATTGCTCCATATTAAGCAAGAATAAAAAGGAAAAAAAATAATTTTACAAAAAAAGTTAAATCTGGAATCTTTGAAAGCAACACACACACACACACACAGACACACACACACACACACACACACACACACACACACACACACACAAAACACTTTAAGATCGTATGACCTCAGAGCCTTAGCCTGTTCTTGGTTTGGAGAGACCAGAGAAGGACAGACAGGTGACAGAGGAAGTCCATCCTGGGTGATGGGAGGTGGCTCCTCACCTTGTCCACGTGGATATAGTAGAAGTGGTCTTTGTGGTAGATGGCCTTGAACATGCGCTGCAGCTGCCGAGAGGCACGGCCGTGGACCACCAGGACGAAGGCGATTCGGACCGGGTTGGCTGGCATGTACTCCACAGAGTCCTCATCCCACTGAACATTCTTGTTGGCTTTTCCTGGGGGAACCCGAGACCACAGAGGTGAGGGTGAGGCTTGGTGGTCCTTTAGGGGTTGGTGAGTTTCTCTGACATTTCTTGTATAGTCCCACAGGACTATACAAGGGGCACAGCAATCAGATGGGATCTGAACTTGACTCAACACAACCAAGCGTGTCCCAGACCCTTACCCCATGAAGCACAAAGGGGTAGAGGACCCCGGGGTGCCTGTGACACAGCTTTCATCTCCAAGGAGCTTACACAGGCTGATGGAGACATGTGGCCATATATGAAACTATGGAACATGGCAGGAAGAGAGAACTCTGAGAGATGGGGTTCTGAACCACAGAGGAAGCTGTAGTTAACGCTGAGGTAGGAAATCTAAGATACACATTTTGTCTCTCCAGAATCCATTCTCCCTTCTTCTCCTAATAGCATCCACTATCTTTGCTTGTTGTTTGCTTTAATTTGTGGTGAGAACAGATGACGTGATGTCTACCATCTTAGCACATTTTAAGTGTACAGTACAGCACAGTGTTATTAACTAGAAGCGCACTGTTTCACAGCAGGTACCTGGAGCACGTGCATCTGCAAACTTGATTACCAATACTCTCTGAGACCACCCCCACATAGGGATGCACCTATAGGGACGAGGAAGATTAACTTAGTGATGAATCCAGGGTTGTCCTGTAGCTCAGGACTGCCCATCAGAACTCTGCATGGCCCTGGCTACAGTATTGTTCTGATGTATGTGTACTCAACCATGCACATTAGCCACTGAGAGATTCCGTACTTCTGATGGAACTATTAGATAGGGAGGTTCTCTTGCTGGATTTCAAACCTGAGAATTCCAAGAGCCTTTTTGTTCCCACATGGAGGGAAATTGTAGGGAAAAACCCAACACAGAGGAAACATTGTCATGTGTTGGCAAATGTCCAAGTCCTAACAACTGGCCCTGAGTTCCTCGATCAGCCACTGTCACGGGTTATCGTATGCTGTTTTTCTTTTAAAAACAGATTGTACTCCAGATCCACCAGGATAAAGGTTTTCATACATCCTTTATTCTGAAATCTGTCTTAAGATGACTCCTCACCTCCTTTCCTTTGCAAATCATCCAGGAGCAATGGCTTAGGAAAAAAAAGCTTCCTGCCTTAGTGTGTTACAATTCTAGCTCAAAATCTCCTGAATTTCCTAAGTCAGATTTCCTTTGGATGTAATCAGATTTCTGGGGTCTTGGCTTATGGCACCCAGAATATTTTCAAGGTATTTCTTCCAGGTGCTCCAGGATATCAACTGGGAATTCTGGGAAGGCAGACCTTTTCCCCTGGCAGGGAGGAGTTCAGGAGCCTGTCAGTGCCATCAGAAAGCTGAATGGCTGCCAAATGAACAAGACTCTTTCACTGTTCCAGAGGACAGAGTGAGATCAACGTGGGTAAGAGGAACTCTTTACTTTGCCACATCCCTTTCTTGCTTTTCTTTACACAAAGCTCATCCTGCCTCTGTACCTTTCCATGGGCTATTCTTGCTACTTGGTCTACCCGCTCCCCAGATCTTTACATGGCTACATCTTCTTGTCACCAGTTCACAACCCAGAAAAAGGACAACTGTCCCCATCTTCCACGTCTTTCACCCACCCTATTTCAATTTTCTGCATAGCACTGAACACCATCTGAAATTGTTTATCTGTTTATTGTCTGAATGCTCCAGTAGAGCATAAGCTCTAAGAGATGAGGGACTATTTCAGGCTTGTTTACCACTGCATATGTAACGTTAGAACAGTATCTGGTGCACATCTGGTTCTTGATGAAAAAATGTTACAGACAGTACGCACTGGCTCAGTACAACACAGTATCTTCTCTGTCCTTGATATTCATTATCTCATTAAGCCTCATATAACTCCTTCAAAGTATTACATTATCCCATTTTTCAAATAAGGATACCATAGATTAAAGAAGCCAAGGGATTTGTTCAAGGTCACACTGTTTAATTAAACTAAGATTCAAACTCAGGCCTTAATCCAAAGTTCACACTCTTACCCACTAACATAACCCATGTCATCATACTCATGACTTGGAGGGAGAAGTTTACCACACTGATGAATATTAGTGGAATACTTAGTGAAGGTAAGAAGGCATAGGTTGAAGGGATATTTCTATATTTGATGGGAGGCTAACTCTAGGGAGTCCATAAATTACCTCCATCTATCCATTCATCCATTCATATCAAACCATCCATATCCAACCATCCATTCATCCATTCATCCATGCATCCTTTCACCATGTATCCATTTAGCCAAATGCAACCACCCATCCCTTCAATCACAGCAAACCATTCAACTACCCATCCAACAAAACATCCAATAACCAATCACGACAAGTATCACCTATCCATTCAAAATTTCTGAGATCAACTCTTGCTTTGCTTTCAGGCTATGGATGTCTCTGGCCATAGCTGCTGAATGAGTGAGTGAATGGGTGAACGACTGAATATATCTAGAAGACTGGCTGTTCTGGTCGAGAGGTGTTGACATTTCCTGAGAGCCTGCTGTATATCAGCAGTGGTATGGAGCTCTGCACCTCTCATTATTTGGCTCTGGAAAAAAATGTGTTATCATCTTCAAGGCCCAAAGATGTTGACATGTCAAACACTGAGGACAGAGGTGAAGCAGAAGCCAAGCAGCACCAAGTCCAAAGCCACTCTGCTATTTCCACTTGTCTTGGCTTAAACAGAGAGTTAGAAGGCAGGACTGGAGTAGGGACTCTGCACTGTTCTCCATTGAGATGTGGAGACTGATATGGAAAAAAGCATTTTGTGGATTCTCTTTAGGGTCTTAAAGCAGATTTACAGACAGAGACATGGATGCTTTTCTTTTAGAGAAAGGGAGAGAGAGAAGGTTAAGAAGTCAAAGACAAGCACTCCAGCAAAACAGCTTCTTTGATTTACACAGTCATTCCTGACCAGATGATTGGTATAGGAAGCTGGAAAGAAAGTGGAATGAGAATGCCAGATTTCTTCTGCAGTAGAGCTGCTGTCAGGAAGGCATGGGTGGGAAGGAGCAAACACATCTTCAAAAGGAGACACATGTAGAGGCCATGATGGAGATGGCAAAGAGAACAAGGAAAAAGCAAGCCCAGGAAAATTATCCAGCATTTGTGGAGTGCTTTGTCTATGCATGATTTTATTCACTTTGGATCCAACATCTACGGAACTGTTTTGGGCCCAGGAGATTCCCATTAAGAAGTAAAAGAGCTGAAAATGACACGGTGAGTCTGTGATCCCAGAACCCTGTCACTGTCTCTGTGCTTCCTCAAACAGTCCTCATTCTACAAAGAGGAAAAATCTGTCCTCACAAGCATATTAGCTGACTTTCAGCTGCAGCACAGACAACAATCCCACGTGTTCAGAGCTGTCCCAGGACTTTACAGACATGGGACTCTTTGAAAGGCTGAAACTGCCTACCTAGGAAAGAGCTACAAATTTAACAGTGTAATCAGATTCTTATGGTCCAAAACATAAAATAAGTGGGAAAATCAGAGTGATGAGAGACAGCAAGAGAAGCTGACTTCAAATGAATGCTAAGAAGCCAGGTTTGTGGAGGTAGAATAGCAAGTGCATTCTACTGCGTGGGTGTGAAAGCTGGGATAGGGTCAGAGCGAGAACCTCTCCTAGCTGGCTGGGCCTCATAAGCCTCTTTGTGCAGCTCTATTTTTCAGTAGCGTTGCAGGTCAAATAAAGGCTACATAATCCTGGGGCTCCAAAGAGATGGTGGAGATGAAGGTTCCTTGTAAGGGGTCAATGTGGCAGTCCCTTCTTATCTGTGATTTTGCTTTTTGAGTTTCAGATATGAATAGTTAATACCGAAATGAAAATATTAAATAGAAAAATCACCGAAGGAAAATGAGTTTTCAGATAACCATAATCAACATCAGTGTAAAACATTAAATGGAAAATTTCAGAAATAAAATAATTCATATGTTTTAAATAACTTTTGTTACAGTATTGCTATAATTATTTTATTATTTGTTTTTTAGTATCTTACTATAACTAATTTATAAATTATGTGCTATCAGAGACATCTGTGCACAGGGAAAAATAATTAAGCATTGGCTCTCCCTGTCCACTGGTTCTGAAGCTATGGATTCAAAACAATGGTGGGTTAAAAATATTTTTGAAAATCTGTGTCTATACTAAATATGTGCAGACATGTTTTTTTCTCATTAGTCTCTAAACTAGAAATATAACTACTATTCACCTAGCACTTATGTCATACTAGGTATTAAAAGTTACTTAGAGTTTATTTAAAGTCTGTGGGAAGAGCTGGGGATATAGCTCAGCCTGCTAAAAGCACAAGGTTCTGAGTTCAATTCCAGGTGCCAAAAAAATAAATGAACGAATAAATAATTAAAGTCTCTATTGGAAGATGGTGCATAGTTACATGTAGTTACTACACCGTGTTTTATAATGGACTTCAGTGTCCACAGACAAAAGGATGACTGTAGACACAGGGTTTGGTATTCCGATGGTTTAGGCATTCAAGTGGTTTGTTGGGATATGTGCCTCAGGGACAAGGGGAGATTGATATACAAACGTGATATCAGAGATGATCACAGTTGTGATGACTTGTGGGAATATGACCAGGGAGGAAAGGTTGTCACAAAGGTTTAGAGGGTTGTCTCTGCAGCAGACCATGTAAACTTAGAATGCTCATCAATCACTGTAAGTTTTCAAAGAGACATGTATGGGGGATGATGAGGAAATTTTAAAAACTTAAAAAAAATACAGTAATAGACAAACTGCCACCAAATCCTTCAAAATATTCTCCTTCCCTTCAAACACACTTATCCTAATGTTCTTGCTACTCTCTTAAGAAGTTCTGAAAGTCCTCTCATGAGTGTCTTTACAAGTGTGTTTCATCCTAGTTTGTGAGTGTGTTTATCAGTGAATACAGTGAATAATGGTGCTGAGTGCCATCCAAAAGAAAGACAGGCTTGTAAAAACATCATGATATGTTCTTACTCACTGGATCTGTGGAACATCAGGTTTTTCCTCAAAGTCAAAATGATCTTGAATGGTAAATATTTTAAATGATTCAAAACATTAAGGTGGCCACCACAGGACAGCTAAATATAATCATGAAAGAAGACTTCCAGAACTGTTTCAGAAAGTGCTAAGAATGGTGAGTTGGTATGCTCCAAGCACTGGGAATATTTTTAAGGAGTGGTCGTGTATTTTTCTTGTAATAAAATTTTTAAAAATTTAATCATTCACTGCATATCGCACTCACACCTAGGTTAATCATAAATCTGGCTCATATGGACATTTATGATTATATGATCAGCATCATTTCTATTTTACCCACAGTAATCAGGATCAAGTCTGACCTAACCAGCAGGCACAGCTCTGCTGTTCCACCCTAAGCCTATGCAGGCTTCCAGCACTCTGTAGATGCTGAGCCTGTCACTTGCAAATAAACATTTACAGCCAGAATCTCTCTCCCCGGAATTTTCCCCAAACCACAAACAATAACAAATGGGAAGGACCCACTTGACTGTCAGAGTTATTCTACCAACAAAATCCTCAATTCTACTTACACTCTGAAAATGCCTGTTAGGCTGCAGCAGTGAGGGAAACTTGCTGATTTGCTTCCAGACAAGAAGGTTGTTTGGGTCTTGGGATGGAAAAAAAAGGAGAAATGGACTCGTGTGCAAATGGGGCCCGGAGCACAGCTAGCCTCATGGAACATGGAACTCATAGCTGTCTAGACGCAGCCTTCACAGTGGGGACCTGAGAGACACCACCCTCTGACTGTTGATGCCTCATCGTTAAAGTAGAGTGAGCAATCTGTCCTTGACTGGGTTCCAGGGTGATTTATGATCACAGATTGGGGACGGTTTCACCACAGCAACAGGCACGTTGCAGGATGCATGCTGTATGAGGAGAAGCCATTACTCACGGTGCAAGGTGTTTTGTCAGGCTTGTGTTAGGGAGGGCCTTTTCCCACTGGCAAATTTTACTGCACGGTTTTGGTGATTAAACGTGGAAATTTCTCAATACCTAGGATGAAATCCCTGCTCGCAATTGCCCTTAAAGAGGGCAGTGTGGAATGGTGGTAAGTGTCCATGATCAGAAGCCACGAGAGTTCCAATTCTGCCTGTGCAATGAGCCAGCCGCAGAGCCCTGAAAAGTCATTTCCCTTCCTCAGTGCTGCAGACTCACAGAGCTGTAACAATTCCGATGGCTCCTAGGCATTAGCTATGTTCTAAAGCTCTTACATATGTGATTTCATAACATAATCATCCCAAAGTCTAAGGAGATAGGTGTCTTGGGAGCCCCTGGCTTACCATGAAGGATTTTGGGATCAAGAAATGCTAAGTAATGGAACGTTTCCCTTTGCAGTGAGCGCCTTATTGATTCTGCTGGACACCAGATTTATGCTTTATGCCACCAAATGAGGATGCTGAAATTTCCAGAGATTTTTTTTCAGAAATTTTGGGGTAGTCTGGAATCTAACCTGGTCATGGAGTTACCAGCACTACAGAGATGGAGGAGGTACTCCTTGGAGAGGTTAGTTGGCTTCCTGATAGCTGTCAGCTCCTTTATGAGCCACTGCCATGCTCTTATGTCTTGTAAGACACGTCCTGGCCCCCAGGGCCTGGCACAGAGCCAAGTTCAGGAGAGCAGCTCACTGAATGACTTTGGACTGATGGATTAAGGCAGACAGCTTCATCCGACCCTGGAGGCCTGAGTGCAAGACGCTGGCCTGAGTTGCTGCATGGGGCTGTCTCCACTCATCCAGGAGTGGCTGGGGTTGGGCCTCCTTTTTCTTAAGGCTTTGGAATACTTTGAAGACCCATGTCCTGGAGCCTCCAAGGCACCCAGAGAGGAGCCAACTCAATGCCCAGAGTGCTCCCAACCTGGTGCCTTCTTATGCAATTTAAGAAGAGGTAGGGAGGACAGGGGAACAGGATATGAAAATAGAGGGTCATGCAGTCCCCAGAGGTGAGCTGATACAGCACAGCTGTGAGGACAAAGTTGGGGGTCTTGCACTCCCAGATCTAGGAGAAATGGCCTTCCCCAGGAGAAGCCATCCTGACCCTCTTTCCCCAATGCCTCTTTCCCTGACAAAGCCTCTCTGAGCATGCTGCACTTTTCTAAAATTTAAATTATGTAAATATAAAATGTTTACCATCTTTTAAAAAAGAGTACAGTTGAGTTACAGTGCATTCCCATTGTTGTGAAACCAGCCTCCACAAGTTTTTGCCTTGCAAAACCAAAACTCTGTATTCATTCAACATGTATGGTATGATGGAAAAATATGGTGACTAGTTAGATTTTTAAAATTCTATTTTAGTAAAACACACATTGCTATTAATCCCCCTCAGAATACTCCATTTTGCCCTGTTGTTCTTGCCACTTTCTGAAGCAGTTTTGGAAATACTTTTTCATGAATATCTTTAGTCATGCTTTCCTATCTGCCTCATGATTGTGAATTATTTTGACTTTGGAGAAAAGCCAGAGGACATATGTTGCCAGATCCAGTGGACCGAGTGGATGAGGACACCATGATGTTTGTACAGCCTGCCTTTCTGCTTTCTGGCACTCGGCAGAGCATTCACCATGTTTTTGATCACATCTCCTAAAGACCCTCACAAAAATGGACTTCCAGGACTTCTTCAGAAAGTAGCAAGGTCAGGATAAATGCACTCCAAGGGAAGGGCAGAATTATGAGGAGGAATAATAATGGGTTTCTTATTGTAATAATTTTTAAAAAATTTTTTAAACATTTACTGCATATTTTGATTGCCTATCACAGCTCCTTATTCCTCCCCCCAGCTCCTGGCAATCTCTGTTCTACCTCTTAACTGTATGAATTTTACCTGCTCTAGGAATTTCCTGTACATAGATTTGTACAGTATTTGTCTTTTGTGACTAGCTTTATTCAGTTAGCATAATGCCCTGAAGGCTTATCCATGTTGTAGCATGTCAGAATCTCTATTCTTTTTAAAAGACTGAGTAATATTCCCTTGTGTGGCTAGACCACAGTTTGTTTATCATTCATTTATTTAAGAACGTTTGAGCTGTTTCCATTTTTGGGCTGTTGTGAATAATGATGCTATAAACATGGATGTGTAAATATCTACTCCAATTACTGCTTTCAACTTTTTAGGAGTATACATGCATACAGAATTTGCTGTATCACATGATAATATTTAATTAAAAATTAAAAAGAGATATCTTGTGTTTCCTAGCTCAGCTATTCCCAGTAGAGGGCCTCAGCTTGGGTCTGTATTTTAGATCCACTGTGTATTAGCAGGTCTCTGCTGATTGTGCCTCAGTTTCCCATCTCTCAGAGTACTCATTTTCAAGGGCTTCTGCAAGGACTAATAGCTATAACGGAGGCAAAATAAGGCCAGACAGCTGGCTGGTGGGGGAGCCATGTGTTGAACCTACAGCACTGAGACTTGTGGCTACACAGGTGGGGAGAGGAAACCCAGGACCCAACCTGAGGACTTAGAGCTTGTGGTCTTAATGTGATGTTAGAGTTCCCCAGAAAAGAGCCACAGGGTGCACAGACAGGACATCAAAGCGCACTAATCAGTCCTTTTGCCTTATCCGCTTCTATTATCAACCCACCAATGAAGTCCCAGATTGGTGCAAGCATATTTGCTTCCTGATTATGTCTTTTCCAACAAGAGCATTCTGCCCCCAGTGCCTGGGTAACATCAAACTTCACTGTTTTTTCTTCCTCCATTCACTTGCACGGTTGTTGTTCTTGATGACAAGTGACAGCAAGATTTCCACTTATGGCTGTGATGCAAAGTGACTTTTAAAATAAAATTTACCAAGTAAAAATAAAGGAAAATCTACTGCAGTAAAAATATTATGAGTAGCACAGCGCAGGTAGATTGTGGCTATGGCAAAATCATGCAGAGTATGAAGGAAGCTTGGGGAATATAAATTAGATGTCATGAGCTTGCTCCCAAACTGGGATAAGTTCACTGAGTGAGAGACGGGAAAGGCCATGCTCAGAGTGATGCCTGAGCAGCTCAGACATCACGGGAGGGTCCTAAGGTCCTGATGTTCTTTGGTTCTCTGTCTCAGGGACCCTGATTACTTCAGAGGCCCTGGGGGGTTTCCTTGGACAGTATTTTGGGGAAGCATCTCCCCATTAGACAGAAAGATGGGACTGCAGAAAAAAATTATCCTTCTGCAATGTGCTGAACACTTAACATTCACAAGATTGTCTTGCAGGTGTTTTACCTCTCACATGCATTTGGAAATTATCCTCATTTACAGACAATCATTCCAGACACAGAGAGGATGAGGACTTGCCCATGTTTGCATAGCCAGAAAATGGTGTAGAAGTCAGGGAATAATCTCATGTGACTTCAAATACCATGCTCCTCAACCAGATTCTGGCTAGAAAAAATTAAGAACCCCTCCGTGCACTGAAGGAGGATGCATAGCACCATCCCTGCCTCTGTCTACCAGATGTCAGTACCTGCCCAGTTGTGGCAAAATCAAAACAAGCTCTCCAGGTGATTCTGATGCAGGTTAATGTGTGAAAACCACTGGCCCACAATTTCCCACCCTGTCTACATATCAGGATGATCAGATTATCTTTTCATTTTTCTTTTTACAAAACAACCTTTGTATGGATACCATCTCCATCAAATTCTAACTTAATTAGAGTCACGTGCCACGTAACATTTTGGCTTGCAATGAACTATACATGACAGAGGTCCCATATTTTTAAAATTTTTTCTTTTGTGGCACTGCTCCCCACATTAAGACTAAACTTGCCATCTGCCTGCCTCAGTCTCCCAGAGTGCTGTGACTATAGGCATGTACCATCGTGCCTGGTTACTGGTCTGATAATATTATAACTTCTAGTGATAGTGTAGCTTTCTTTATTTTTAGAAATATTTAGGGCTGGGGTTCTGGCTCAGTAGCACAAGCACCTGCTTGGCAAGCATGAGGTCCTGAGTTCAATCTCCAGTATAAAAAAAAATTCTATGATGTTTTACAAATGTGAAAGTACTCAGTTATCATTAAGCAATGTTTGGCTGTGCTGGTGGGTGCTGGTATTGGTGAATTTTAAGAAACCCCCAAGTAAGTGGTTGCGAAGTGTGGTTGATGTTGAGAACCACATCTTAGATAGCTTCTTTTCAACTACCCTACAAAATCATATCTCCTGGTGCGAAGAGTATAGCTAATACTTCTCTAGATACTGCCTTGAATGTTCACAGCTTCTGTTCTGCCCAGAGAGGGAAGCCGGGCTCACTCATTAAAACCCTCTCCCTCTGAAAAAAAAGTCTCCCTCTACTCCCTGACCAAGCACTCAAGACATGTTCCTGATCACTGATTTTTTTCTCCCCATTCAAGACTAGAGTTATTAAACCACAGCCCATGGCTGAACCGTCTTATTGATTTTATTGTGGAGAGCTCAGGGATATTCTAATGATGTACTGCTCAATAAATGGAAACTGCTGGGGTAGATATTGATAGCGTATGGTACATTGTGCTGCAATTCACTGGGGCCCAGTCACTTTCCTGGTCACATATTATCTGTGAAAATGCTGTGCTGTGGCCCACAAGCTCCTGTCCGTCCTGCTGATGTGAGCTTTTCCATGCACCAACGATGGAAGAGGGATTATGATAAATGCAACATGGCTACTATGCATATTCCCCTGACTGAGCACTATGGACAGACAATATCCTATTTGTTCATCACTGCAGATGTGTGCAGGATGTATTTAGATTATTTCCATTTTACAGATAATGATATTTAGACCAAAAGTGGTTACCTGACATGGCCAACTAATAAATTGTGAAACTGAGTATCAAATCTTTATTTGTCATTCAGTAAAAGGAAATCTTTTAGCCCTGAAACAAACTCTGAAGGGAGATAACAATTTCTATTGTATTTGAGCATCTGTTGATAGATTCAGCACAAATCATTATTTCACACATTTCCTCCTTCTCAAGTGGGGATTCTCAATGAGATACAGTATTGGAATTTGGAAAGAGGCGATTCTTGGAGAGATGGTATTATTCCATAGGCTTTCAAGGCATTTAACATCCCCAGTCCCTAAAACTTCCACTGAAACCTCCTAATATCCCTTTTGGGGACCAACTGGGTTGTCCTTGAGAATACTCATCATCCTGGTAGGCAGTGAGCTTCCTGCCAAGATGGCTGACCTCATTTCTGCCACAAGGGCAGCCATTTTGTAGAAATGAAAAGGCTAAGAGGAGAGGAGATACATCTGCTTCAAATCACAGCATTTTACACAATGACTGTAAGAGCCTGGGCAAGTTGGATAACCTCTGAAGACTCTAGTTCATCATTAGCAAAATACGAGTAAAGATTGTCACTCATCTCCCAGGGGGAATTTATGAAATTTTGTACTCAGAAAAGGCTTTGTACAGAACAGTGTCTGAGCTTGGGGCAAGTTTGTCCTTTTCCTGTCCCCCATGCATTCCTGTCCACAGAATCCATGATCACAAACAAATGGTGGCATTTTGTGCCACAATTTTGCAGCAGTCTGCTACTCAGCAGTAGCCACTCAATAAGTGCCCATAATGCGTCTAGCAGGTAATGTGCCAGGAGTGTATAGAAGAGTCATGTACATCTGAGAGAGCCTTTGTGTGAAACAGACTCTCCAAGAAGGAAAAACAGATACTAAATACCTAAGACAAATATTAAACACCAGGACTAATATATGACATGAAGAAAATAAATAGTAGCTGTTATTACTATCACTTAAGCAATGGCATGTGACTACCTGTTTTCTTCTTTCCTTTCCAACCTCATTTCCCAGTACACCTCTCCAATCACTCTTTTCATGAAGCCATCATGGAATCTCATGGCATCAAACTCCTGTTCCTGTTTCTCAGTGCTTTTTGCTGTTTCCCTTTCCCATTTGAATAGACTACGCTGAAGCCCCAACACCTGCTCCACCATGCAGCTGTGCTGGAGATGTGTCCTTAAGGGAGTAAAGGAAGTCATGAGGGCGAATGCCTGGGTTGATGGGAACAATGGCCCCATGAAAAGAGACACAAGAGAACTTGCTCTCTTTCTATCTTGTGAGGATACAAGAAGGCAGCCAAGAAGCCAGGATGTGGGCACACCCTAGAACCTGGATCACGCTAACACCATGAGCTTGGACTCTGCAGTCTTCAAAATAGTGAGCTAATACATTTCTGCTGTTGAAGCCACCCAAGCTGTGCTAGCTGATTACAGCAGCCCTAGTGCCCTACTCAACTTGACCAGGATGCAAGCTGTAGGCTGGGGTCTGTTGGTTGAGTGAAATATTCACAGGGAAAAAGGGAAGGGAAAGGCAGAGTGAAGAGCATGTTCAAAGATCCTGAGATGAACAACAGCATGGGAAATCACAGGGAACCGCATGCGCTGGATCAGAGGAAAACCACTGTGAGCTGGGGAGGAGCCCTGTTTTAAGGACTGCAATGGCAGAGCAGGGAGGGTTTGTTATGCAACAGTGGGGTGAGGGACTGCAGCCCAGATAAATGCTGGTATTCCAGTGAGGGTAGGGTGGGAGGTGTCACTTTACCTGCACGCAGGGGCAAGCAGGAGACAGTGGTCTCCATATCCTCCTGCAATTTGTACTTGGTGGTGTACCTGAAATGCAGCCTGCTTCATTTCCACTCCTGCCTCCTTGGCCCAGAAACATTCATCTGCAAGTTCTCCTCTGAGCCTTTCTGTCGCTTGACATTTTCATGTCTGTCCTCCCTCCTCCTCTCCTAAAGGCCCTCACAGGCTCAGTAAATACTGCCACCGAAAAAATGCAACGACTCATCTATTTTTATTACAAATGGGGCCTCTCAAGGAGGAAACAACTCTTATTTACTTCCCAGGGTAAGGGTTTTGACAACAGGTTTATTTTCTCCAACTCTCTAAGGACTGAGTAACACTCTAAAGTTAACAGTACATTAATTAATGCCAAATTGGTTGGAATTTTCCTAATAAAAATCCTCATAGTAATCACATTATGGGCCATTAACGCTGCCTCCTGATCATAAACCATAAATACGCTCGGCAGGTGCTGGCTTTTTAAAAAGGGATGTTTCCCCACGTTAGTGCCCATTTGATGGGTTAATGCTGCCACCTCATATAAAGCAGACAGGAGTCATTACAGAGCCTCAAATATGTGCATGATTTACTCTACACTGGTCCCTTGACTTAGGCCCATGCATTCATGTATCAACTCATCTGGTCCCTACAGCAAACGTAGGAGATACACACTACCCACGTGTCCCTTTTACAATGAAGAAAGTGAGGCACAAAAGGAGAGGGTAATTTTGCAGTGGTCAAACATTTAGGGAGCAATGAGCTAGAATTTGAATTCAGGCCACTGATTCCAGAATTTTCTGCCATCCTGCCTCGTGAGATCAAAACACCAGGTCAATCTCTGGACATGGCTGACTTCTCAGCCAACCCCATGGCTAACAGAATTTCACTTTATTTCAAAAGTAACAGCAGCAATAGTCAAATCAATTACAACACTATTTTATTTTTAGTGTTGTTTTTTCTTGACACAGGGTCTTGCTTTGTAGTTTAGGCTGGTTTTAAACTCATTATGTAACCCAAGTTGGGTTACATAATCCTCAGATCCACAGCAGTCCTCCTGCCTCAGCCTCCAGAGTGCTGGGATTACTGGCATGTGCCACTGTGCCCAGCAATATTCAGTTTTGTGTCCAGAGGGAAGAAATGCTACTATTTTTACCTTTGCCTTCCAGAGCTTTGGGGAAACCCCAGTGGTGATGCTTTACTGCAAGGAAGTTCATGGACACTGGTAACAAAAAACTTATCAAGTAGCCTGGAATTGCAACAGAGCCATCTGTTTGTTATGGTGACTGCTGGGCATGCCCTCAGGGTAGGGATTTGGTGCACAGACTGAGTGTCCAGCGCTCAGGGAGCTGTAGGTCCTGAGACAGAGCCAAGGAGGAGCTCAATTTAATTCTTCTAGTTTTATTTCTTGATTGTTTCTATCTTTGTCTACATGAATAATACACACTTGCTGTGGAAAATTCAAGCATATAGAACAATATGAAGAAAGTAAAAAAAAAAAAACCCTAGATATTAGGGTATTCAGATAGCACCACTTCTGATATTTCAGTGAACATTTCCCCAGCAGTGTTATACACGCACACATTATATATGATCCCATGCACTGTGCTTTGTCACATACATTCTGTCATCAGCAATATGCCTCAGAAATCATTTTCACATCACTGAAACTAGGTCTTCTATCTTCCTTTCTTTCACTCTTCCTTCTTTCCTTCTTAAATATCTATAGAGCATCTACCCAAGCAGCCATTCAGTCTGTCCCTAAGGGATGTGAAAATGAATTTAAAAACTGATGTTGGATTTCTATCCAAGGAGCTCAAAGTCTGGCAGGGGTTTGAGGGGGAGAATACGCAGACATATCTCACAAAAGGTGTTGATGCAGTGAAGGGTAAGTTTGGGCTGCTACTGAGCAAATTATTGGGCCAGGAAATGTGATGCAGGCCAAGTCTTTAGATTCCTCTGAAGAACCACAGAGCAGCTGAAACAAACACAGAAAGAAGGGGCCAGGTAAAGAGGGTGTCCCCAGAAAAAGAAAGAAGCCTATGTATCAAGATCTTGGGGAGCTAAAGACATGAGTTTGAAGAAGAAGTATAAATAGATGAGGAAGAGAACACAAGAAGGATCAATGTTTGGATTTTCACTTTTTTAAAATGCTGCTTTTCTGTATTTTTAAAAGCATATACTATAATGACAAAAACAATACTGAGTGAATAACTGAGGTTCTTTTCTTGAATGCCTTTAAAGATGAGAGCCTCAGGGCCTTATACAACAGCTGGCTGCCTTTGTGGACAGGCTGAGTGTGAGATTCTGCTGCCAAAATCTGCCTGCCAAAGGTTTTATCCATGGGTCATCATTCTGCGTTCAATAATAGTACTACTGCATCTGCAGGGCACAATATGTGGAAATTGTTATTATGCAATTACTCGGCTCCTTTTTCCCTCCAAGTCCCAACCACATGTGCACTCTCAACTCATTCAAGTTTGCTCCTGTTACATTTAGAGTATCCTTTGTCATGTTCCTCCTTGGGAGTGGCTAAAAGCCATCCTGGACTGCCCTGTCTCTTACTGGTGGTTCTGCCCAAGTACAGCTTTAGATAGATCACTGAAAAAAAAATTTCAAAACTCCCAAGAATGTGGTGGCACAAATTCATTCATCCATTTGATCCATTTGGTAAATGATTATAAACACCAAGAGTGTGCTGTAGTCTGGAAAGTGACAGGGTATAAAAACACAGATTGGTCACTTACTAGAGAGATGGTTATCAAATGCCTGCTATCATGGAATATACTAGAGGGTTGAGGTCTGGACCAGCCAGACAGTCCCTCTGCTGATGAGTCTAGATGAACGTGGAGTGAATGAATGAATGCTACATCTTGTTTCCACCCTCAAAACTTCATTCCAAGGACAGCTATCTGGCTGGCACGATGTTTGTGTTACTCAGTCTCCCTGACATTGGTTGGGAGTTCTTATCACAGTTCACCTGCTGACATAAACTGGAAGGCCAGAGGTACCCTGATTTTTCAATGACGCTTGGAAGCTACATTTAGGGATGAGAGGGCTGAGATCACACTTTTCTAAGAAAGAACATCTCTGGTAGAGGAATGCCTTCTTAGACATGGACTAGACCAGTGATTCCCAATTTTTTTGGCACCAGGGACCAATTTTGTAAAAGAAACCTTTCCACAGATGCCAGTGAGGATGATGGCTTCAGGATTATTCAAGGAGACCTGCAAGCTAGATCACTAGCAAGAGTAATTCACAGTAGGGTTCACATTCCTATGACAATCTAATGCTACCATTGATCTGACAAAAGCCAAGCTGGGGCAGTAATAGAGGAATAGGACACTTCAGCCACTTGCCTTCTGTTTGCCTCTTGCTGTGAGGCCCAGTTCCTAACAGACCTTGGAATGGTGTCAGTCCATTGACTGGGCTTGGGCTCCTCTGGGCTAGACTTTCAACTAGATCACACCAGGAGAATGGGGAGGTCCTCCTTTTTGAGGCAGGATGAGGCTAAGATCAGACTTTATGAGGCAGGACACACACTGCTTCAGCTTCTGAAGGCCATTGACTGTGAGAACAACTTCAATTCAATTAACATTAGTCAGCTCCAAAAAGAAACACGTGTAATGTTAATTTCATGGGTGTACCAATGTGTAAACCTAACAGATGATACTTAAATGAGAAAGGCAGAGAAATGACATTTGGTTAAACAATGCATCAGTGAATAGAATTTTCTACAACTGCCATTTAAAAAATACAAGCACAATTGAAAGTTGAGCAAGCTGTCACCCTGGCCAGGCCTCTTTGGTGTTTTCGATACAACACCCTTGAGAGGAGTGGTGGGCAGCAAAGGACAGAGGCGCCGTGGTTGAATCTGCAGAGTGCAGGCCAATGTGTGCTGACTTTTGATGCACTTCCAGTGCCCGTCAGCCTGGGCAGATACAGTAATGTGCTAGGCCCTCCAATGATGACAGAAATCTCACTCTGGGAAGAAAATGTGTGTTTGCTTTTATATTTCTTTTTCTGAAAAGCAACAGATTACATAATGTTGATGGCATATGAAAACGTGAAAAGCCTGACTTTGTATTTCAGTCTCTAATTCCTGGCACACGGTCAATCAACATGCAGTGACTGTATATGTACTCCTTGTCTGTCACCAGCAAACCTTTGTGCTGACATAATGATCAGCTTGTCATGGTGCTGGACAGTTCACAGTTTTATCTCCTCCCATCCACACCGCTCTCCTGATTTACTAGGTTAGGGGTCTTTGTTTCTCTCCACCTGCCACCACCCCTCTTCAACACTGACACAACTTGGTCCTTTGGTCAGTGAAGCAATAGGAAGCTGATTGACTGGGAAGAGACAAGACTCTGAAAGCTGTTGATCCAGGAAACCATGTGAACATTAAGTCTACCTGAAATATAATATTAGTAACAGTTGGCACTTTGTTTAGCATTTGCTAAACACCAGATATAGTGCCAAATGTGGTTTTGATTGCACCATTGGTTGCATTGTTTTCACTTAATTCACACACAAACACTATGATGAAGATGCCATAATTATTCCTAGCTTCACAAAGAAAGAAAGAGACAGAGAGAGGTTAAGTAAGTAACATAACCCAGATCACAAAGTGAATGGCAAGGCTAGGATTTGAACTCAGGACAATCTAATTCCAAAGCTTATTGGATCCCATCTTCAGTGGTTCAAATGACTGATAACAAAAGGAAGGCTTTATGTTTGACTGAGAGCGCTATTAGGGCAATGCTAGGCCCTCCTGTAATAACGTACATTTCCTTGATCATAGTGGCTTAACTCAGAAAAGGCTTGTTTCTCACTTTGTGCTACTGGCAGCTCCTCTAAAGGGCTGTCCCTCAGGGGGTAACTCTGAGACCTAAATTGTTCCCACTCACACCCCATCATTTTACACCCAGAGCCCCAGACTTATGGTGCACACAGTGGGACAGGGATTGACAGGATAAAGTCATGCTGCTTAGCCAAGAAGAAACCATCAGTTTTCCAGGCATGCCCCTAGAAGGGTAACTGAGTCACAAGAACCCGCCCAGATACACAGGAATCAGTGACAGGGATAACACAGACCCCTGAGGGTTATGTATAGTGTACGCCTTGGCGACATGGCACATCACACTCATCAGCACTTCTAGATCAGAGACAATTTTGCCTCCCATGTTCAGAGACATTTGCAAGATCTGAAGACACTGTCATCAAGATTGGAGGATAGGGTGCTACTGGCATCTAGATGTGGAAGCTAGGGATGCTGCTAGGGAACAGGACAGTCCCTTCCCCAAAGAAATAATTATCCCATTCAAAATGTCAACTGACATTGAGAAATTCTGGCTTGAAACTAGGGATTCTCTAAAGAATCCACTGGGAAGCTGTGTAAAAAGTGCAGACTTCTGGGCCCCACCCTGGAGTCCATATCCTGGCAGTATTTGTAGAGGCCCCTGCTGCCTGCTGTGCCCACTGTCAGGGAGCACACCCTGGGAAATCTCACTGGGTGAGAGGGATGAGACACTGATGGAATCAAGCAGAGACGCTCCTCAGATGCTTCAGGGTCAGTGCAGGCAGCTGTGCCAGGGAGAAAAAAGGCTGACATTTGTTAAGTGTGTCTCTCTTCCAAGTCTTGAATTGCAGGGAACATATTCTAAGACTAACCTGTCAGCTAGTGACAACTAAATTACTAACCTTGTTTCCCCCTGTGCCCCACATCCCTGTCAGATACGCAGCCACATTAACAGGGGAATGCTTCCTAGAGATGCGTTCCCAGCACCAGGGAAGGTGACCCTTTTGCTGGAGGAGAGCCACGTGGTCACATGTGCTTTAAAGGGACCAGGGGACTTGAGCTAGGCTGGAAATAACTGTAAGGGGAAGGAATCAAGCCTGATCAGAGCAGCAGACTAGCAGAGTGAATAGGGCTCTTCATCAAACCTATTTCTGCCTTCTCCTTAGTGCTTATTAGAATCTACTTCCCAGCATCCTTTGCAAGTGGGTCTGGCCAAAGGATCACACGCTTGTCACATGTTTGTGTCAGTGACAGCAGAGCTTCAAGGCTTGGCCCACGAACACCTGCACATGCTCCTCCACAGTTTTCCTCCTCCACTTTCAGTGCAGAAAAAGCAGCTGCATACGAGAGCAAAACAAATAGGCCTGGCTGTGCGATTAACCTTGACTTAGCTTGTGGGCTGGATTTGGCTCTTGGGTCATGATTTGCCAGTCCTTGGATTAAGATAACTTCAGCCTACCAAATAGGGAACTAGTCTCCCAGAAGAAGACATCTGAGTAGGTATTTTGCCTGCATGGCATCTCCAGCCATGACGCAAATGCACGTGCGCGCGTACACACACACACACACACACACACACACACACACACACACACACAGCTGGCCCTCCAGTTCCATATTCATCCAACCACAAGTCAAAAAATATTTAAAAAATACTTGTGTTTGTACTGAACATTACAGGTTTTTCTCTAGTTGTTACTCCTTAAACAATGTAGTGTAAAAACCTATTTACACAGCATTTACATTGCATTAGGTGTTAGAAGGAATCTGCAAATGATTTAAGGCATATGGAAGTACATATACAAATATAACACCCCTTTATATAAGGAATGTGAGAAGCCTGGAATCAATCCCTGTGGAAACTGAGAGACAATTGCATGCATATACACATTTTTGGTGGCATTGGGATTGAACCTAGAGCTTTTGCACTGAGCCACTTTTAATTTCTGAGATAGGTTCTTGTTGATTTGTCTTGGTTGAGCTCAAAATTTCATTCCTCCTGCCTGCCTTAGCACTGCCTATAGTGCTAGCATTACATTTTTCCTTAATATATAAATAGTCTGTATAATTGAAAATCCCACCATTTCCTTACATATAAGCTATTCTCTACCCTTTAACCACTGTCTCTATGGGCCGTCACTTCTCTGTTCCTTCCTCTTTTGTAGGACCAACTCCATAATTTTCAGGTCCCACCACAAATGAAAAGGTGGAATGCCTTGCTGAAAATTTATGAAGACTCTCAAGAGAGTAAAAACACAACACTAAATCAAACATAAGCCCTTCCGAGCATAAGCCCAGGGTGCAAAAATACAGGGAGCAGAGCTGTTCCTATGCATCAACATCAACGAACCCAGAAAGTTTTCTGATGAACTTGTGACAAGTCAGAAACTTGCCACCTGCATGCTGCCTGGAGGGTTCCACGAATGGTTTTACACATCACAAGATGAAGCAGAAGAAAATAAGAAACCAAATTTTCTTTTAGTATATTACTTGTCAGATGGCGGAATGGAATATAATTATGGTGTGACATTTCCAACAGCAAATATGTTCCAGTGTAAGCAATTAACACCGGTTCTTTTGGCAGGCTTAAAAAGATTACTCAGAGACTATGGTAAGTTACAATGCCCCATGAATAATAAATAATGTAATAATGCAGCTAAGTTGCATACTAGGACCAAAGTTCAAACTTTCTTGATGAAAATGGATTGGGTGCTGTTAACCCTCTGTCAGCTTCACTTGACGAAGCAGATTTGGATCATGAGTTATTTGCATTCATCTAAGTTACTTATTTACCTTGCTCCTAAAAATATGTGCCAAAAAATACTGCAGGTATTCATTTTGGCTGCTAAAAATCTGCATAAAGTAGTGGGTTTACAGATGACTCCTCAGAGATGGGAAAACAAGGGACACAGCTTACACTGAGACCTGCTATCTGTGGGTTGTGATAGTTTAAAGATGAGGGCCTGGGATTTAGAAGAACATCACGACACATGTTCCTACTTTCTCAGCCTGTCTTAACATCACCAAAGAGAGGCAGAGGAGCTCCTTCTGACTGCATTTGCACTGGCTGTGGTCCTCAACAATCAAGACCAACAAGCACACCAGCAGCCATTCATAGGCACGCATACTGGAGCGAGATGCTCAAGACCGTGGTTCAAGTGCCTGGTTTCTCACCCTTGGCATCATGTGATGATAATTCTCTGTTGGTAACAAAGTGACCTGTGCCTTGAAGATGCTCAACACACCCCTGGACCCTACCCACCAGAAGCCAAGAGCACTCTCCCCTCAGTGGTAACAACTTGAACTGTACCCAGATATAGCCAAGTGTTCCTGAGAACACATAAATTTAGATACACTCAGGTCTACCCTGTGAGACCTGGAATAAATGGCTTCATTGCCCTGAGCCTCAGTTTCTCCACATGTCAAATGGCAAGAAGCTGAGCCCACCTTGTAGAGACACTGTAGGGATGGAGGGTGATGTTGTGTGCCCACTGCTTAGATCTAGCGGTTAGCTTGGCTGGCTAGTAAGTCTTCCACAGCTACCTTGCTGCCTCAGCCCCCAGGGAAGTCAGCAGTAAATGAGAAAGACAGCTCCTTCTGGTGGGGTTCTCTCCTAATCTAAAAGTATTCCCAATTGGCAGGATTAGTGAGTAGTGACAGAAGAAAGCCATTACTGAGTAATCCCCTGTACATTTCATAGTCAACACAGCATTCGTATGATCCTTGTAATCCAATTAGGTGATGCAGGAAGCTATATCTTAATTCCTGACTTTATTGTTACTTGCTTGGTTGTAAGCAAACCTTGTTTAATAAGGTGTCATCTCGAACAGGGGGTGATGCATACCAAATGAGTCCAGAACAGTGATGGAGACCAGTGAAGAGGGGAGGACCTTATGGCCACTTAGAAGACTTCCTCTTTCACACAGCCAATGGGTGGCTCAGAATTCCAATGTCTTCATCACTGAGGCTTATGACTGAGGTGTCTTCACCTCCTCTTCTTTCCATCCACTTTGTTCCTCCTGATCTATGAGTGTCAGCTATCCATTTGGTGACTGGGCCTCATGTTACATAAGCAATACCAATAATAGTTAGATTGCTGTCATCTCTTGGTTCCTACATTCTATTCAACATAGTCTGAGTCACTAAATACAAGAATGTCTGACACACATTATTATATTTAGTCTCAAAAACCCTTGGATTGAGCAGAACATACATAGAGGAGGAAATGGTTTTTGCATTGATTCTTGGAGATTCCTAATGTACATTTACTTCAAAAGGTTCTGACAAGTCCTGTAGCCAAATTAAAACTTGCTTCACTTTATCTAACTACCATTTCCTAAATGCCTTTCACTATAGAAACCAACTGATTGAGCAACAGTCCTTAACATGCTTCTGAAATAATTGACAGTTAGATACACAGTTACCAGATGTGGGCCACGACTAGGCATTGCACACATACTAAATGCCTTATCGATCTGAGGTGTGTTGTGGTCCACTCCTGAATGTAGAGCCACACCAGTCAGCTGTGTGATCTTGGTATAGACCTTCTCAACTCTCAACCTCAATTTCCTATCCTTTAAATAAAAAAATTTTTGATACCCATGTCAAGACAAGGGTCCCGAATCTCAAATTAGATAAAGCATGTAAAAGATTGTACAGTGTGCTCTCAGTAACGCTGGATGCTGACTGATGAATGTTGGAAAAGATAGTGGTGGTGATGATGGGGTGGAGATAGATGGTGGTGGCAGAGATGGTAAGGTGGTGATGATAGGGTGATGTGGCCATGCTGACATTGGTGCAGCCATGGTGGCAGTAATGGTGATAATGATGATAGCAGTGTGGTGAAGGTGCTGTTGGTTGCAGTGTTGGTGATGGGGTAACGGGCACTGAGCTCTCTGATTGGACTATCCTTCCTTTGCTGTCTTGGTCTGGTGAAATTATATCTACATTTGCTTACTTTGCTCAGTGACAATGTTTTTCCCCTAATGGCCTCCTTTGAGCCTGATTCTTCCTTTTACTTATTTATTTTTTAGCTGCAGCAAATTCTATTAATGTCTTTACTATACCACTGTGTCATATCAGAATTCTGCCTCTGCTTATTTCCTCTACTTTGGACTGCCCCTGCCAATTTTGCACCTACACAAAAGGGCCATTTAATAAACACCATTTAATGTTGACATTGAATTTTAAGGCACTAGAACTTTCCAAATTACCTCCATCAACTCTAAAGGAAAAATGTGAACAGAAACAACTTGGAGGAATCATCTTGCATCTCTGCCTGCTTCAAGGAAACTCAAGGGCAACTCACAAATGCTCAGAGGATGGGGTGGAAGATGAGCTTCCATGTAGAACAGGCATTCTTGCTGGAAACAGGAGTGATGCTGTTTAGTCAACAAAGGGCTTAGGATAGAAGTAACCTGTGACAAAGACTTCTGACTGCAGAGGTGAACAAGTCCTCCACGCAGAATTACAGGAAGCAGGAGCAGTGAAGGGTGCTTGGCATAACAAATGGCTGGTGGACACGCCTCACTTCAAACCAGCGCTGGCTGCTGGCAGGTCCTGGGCTTGCCTAGCCTGCAGACAGGCTCTGGGGCTTACATACGTTTTACTTGTTTATTCTCAATTAAAATAGTTGTCAAGTTAAATCATGAGACTGCAGATAAAAATCCAGATTTCTTACTAAAAATAAAAATATTAAAAGAGCAAACAAGCCTGGGCCTGCAATTTTCATAGCAAGACTGTCTGGAGCTTTGGATAAGAGCCGTGCAGCTAGGTCAGCTCAGTCTCCACTGCCTATGACATGCATTCATGCCCTGTCTGGCCTCATGTGAATATTGTGATCCTTGCTTTAAACAACAATAATATATGAAAGTCCAATCTCATATAGGTCAAGGACATGTGTTTAGGGGCACAGCAGATTTTGGTTTCTGCCTTTGGCTGGCTGGTGAAATCCCAGATTCCTAATGGGCCAAGAAAGGATCCAAATGACAACGTTACACTATACTGATGGGATCAACAAGACCATACTGAGGAAATGCTTATTGAGTAGTTCCCATGGTAATCCTCAACAGGTGGGACTCGTGTTCCTGGCACCTGCTTCAATAGTGAGAGGGGTACTATTCTCTTTTCCGCATCTGCCAGAAGAGGAATTTGGGACTGGAGAAATAAAGTGATTTGTCCAAGAATCCCAACCTTGTGACAGCCTAGATTTAAATTCAGAGAGCTTTCCCTGTGCGTTCAAGTTCATTGCCACTGTTACCTCTAGATGTTTCGCTGCTCCTTGCAGCAATCAGTGGCAAATCATCCCTCCAGCTTGGCCATGATGCATGAGGCTGAAGACACTTCTTTTCCTGTGAATATAACACTGACAATGTCCTGACATCTCCCTGTAGGCTATGAGCTGCTCACAGTCTCAAGAAGTAGCTAACTTCTGCATGGCTATCCTGTCTTCCTGTGAGTAATGCATAAGTGCCTAATGAATTAATAAGCCCAATGGATAAATAAGCACAGAAAAATCAGTCAAATCCACTATTGGGTACAGACTCAATAGAAAGAAAAACAATTTAATAAAATCAGCTCATTGATGATGTCTTCTGACATCTCTAAAATCTCTCCTGGATCATTATAGATTTCACAGCAGCCCTTGAAGCACTATCCATGTGGGAATCAGGCAAGTTGAGCCAAGTGAGAAAAACAAAGAAAATAAAGTATCTTCTCTCCTTCCCAGTCCTAAGGATCCATTCTACCATGGGCAAAATGAACTCAGGGTTTGCTGGTGCACATCCACAGTAAATGATGACTGAGCCCACAGAGAAATGTCTGTCTGCAAGGCTGTGTTAGTTATTATCCCTTCATAATAAAACAGATTATATTATTGTAATGAATGTGACCATAATGGTTTGCTGGCAGTTTAATCAATGCATTTCTCAACTGCAATTGAGCAAAAATAGGTAACAGAGGATCATTTGATCTACATTTTTATTAATTTGGTGCCATTTGTCTTCTGGTTATGTTAATGATCTCTCATTAGGAGAAAGTGGGAAAACTTCCTGGGGGGGGAAAAGTCGAATCACCTTGTTCCTATTTTTTTTATTGTTTTGTTTTAGCATGGAAAGGACTTATTCTGACTGAGTTTGGGAACAGAAGTTCCTAGTTCCAAATTAAATGTATTTCTAGATTTCAGAAAGAAAAGCTCCTTATCTTAGAAAGTCAGACGAAGGTATGCAAGTCATACTAAGATTAAGGATGTTAAAAGTGTCTGGAGGCTGCTGCTGGAGCAGCAGAAGCTGCTCATTATTGCTCATTTTCTGAGACCTATTATGTGCTAAGCACAGTGCTGCATGAGGGTTTCTTGCCAGTCCTCCCATTCTGCAAAGAGGGGAGATATCAATATCCTCATTTAAAAAAAAGGAGTTCTGGGAGACTGGATAACTTAACAAAGGTCACCAGGCAAGAAAGTGGCAGTGATGGGCTGTGAACTTGGAGGACCCCATTTCGGTGTCTCTGATTATTCCATATGCATGAGACAGACCATTGTTTGCCAGTCTCAAAGATGCGCTGAGTCATGGGAGAAATTATGTATTCGGGATACTGAGTGGAGAATTGTGACAAATGCTCTCTTAGCAGTTCCTTTCAGGACTGTGTCTCTGGATCTTAGCTTTCAGGCTTCAAATGCATGTGCTTCATGCCTGCAACTGTGCTGGGAAAACACTAAGTGCTGGTACATTTGTACCTTCAGTGTCCTTTAAGTCTAACCTTTGACATTCCCCGGCATGTAACTGTATCAACCAGTGTGCAAGCAACTGGCCCAACTCTAATTTCAGGGGTCTCCATTTGACGTTTTAAACTACATGCTATTCCTGACCATTTTTAGCAGAGATACAGGAAAGAGACACCGCATCACAAAGGTATAGAAGGAATTCTGAGAAGAAACTGGGGGTCTGCTGGCTGATGAAACTGTTTTAATTCCTCTTCATCCTAGAAAATTCTGGAATCTTGTTCCCACTTACCCAAAGTGCTGGCCGCTTGACATCCTATCAACAGTTGAAATGCAAGGTCTACAGTGACCAGACAGTAACCTACATAGTATGAGACCAGAGCCAGTGTTGAGGACCAGGAATGAATCAATCTATGGTCCATCACACAGAGGTGACTCCTTGCAACAGTGATACGTGTGGTACTGCAGACACACAACTGCCTGATGCTTCCATTTATTTCAAGAGACTCACATTATGGAGCTCCACTGACAACACAAATTGGTGGCTTTAACTACAGAAATCTATTGTATCACAGTTCTGAAGCTGGATAGCTGAGAACAAGGTGTCAACATGCCTGGTCCCTTCTGAGACCTCAGAATGAGAATCTGCTCTCTCCTAGATGCTGGGAGATGGATGGTTACCCCTGATATTCCCTGGCATCAACTCAGTCATTACCTTCATGATTTAGTGATGTATCCCTTGTGTGTACATTTGTCTCTGAGTCACAATCTTTTTTTTTTTTGTATGGATACATTCATACTGCATGTGAACTCACTCTAATGACTCCATTTTCCCTTGATCATCTGCAAACATCCTATTTCCAACTCTTAAGGTTTAAATCTAAAATGTTCCCTAAAAGTCTTGTGTTCAAAGATGACATTTCTGTAAAGTGACTGGATCATGACAGCTCTGTTTTCATCAGTGGATTAATCCATTTATAAGTTCAGAGATGAGTATGTTGCTAGGAGGTGGGTCTGCGGTCTAACCTAGAAGGATGTGTTTTCATCCCTGGCTCCTCCCTTTCTCTCTTTGTTTTTCTCCTTCCTGCTTCCTTGCTGTTAGGGGGTGAGTACCTTTCCTCTGCCCTGCCCTCCCACCATGTTATTTCTGCCTCGGAGCCAGCCAGCCATGGGTTGAGCCCACTAAAACCATGAGTCAAACTATACCTCTCCTCCTTTAAATTGAACGTGTTGAGCACGTATCCTAGTCACAGGGAAGTGAGCAGTACAACAACGAAGTCCAGCTTCACAAGCACTGGAAGTGAGGAGTTCAACATTTTGGGGCGGACTCTATGCAATCAGTGATACTCACTGAGCAGTGGAGTGCTGGATTCTGAAACTCTGAGAAGAATCTGGATGTGGGAATCGCCAGTATTTAAGTAGCTATTAGGTACAGAAAGCAGGACAATGAGCAGTTTCAGTTGTGATTTAAAGGATCAAAGATCCAAGTATGTGCAATAACTTTGGTTTGGTAATAAAGCCTTGATGCATCCAAAGTTTTAACATCCAAAAAGTAGAAATAATGTGACTCAATAAAAAAAGATTATTGTTATTAAAGTGACTCCAGAGTTCTGTGGTTTTTCAATATGGTTCTGCATATTCTAAGTCTAGAAAGCATAAAAAGATTTTTTTCCTAGTTTGACTTTTCTCACCAGAAAAACTGGCCTCCCCGGGGCCGGTTCCTTCCATTCCCTCCCCTTCCCCCACACACAGCCATGTGTGTTGGCTGAAGAGACCAGTGAAGTCTGAGGTTGAAGATCACTGCCCTTTGTCCTGACAGGTAGCAAACTGGTGGCTTCAGGAAGCTCACGTGTAATTAAACCGACCTGCTTAGGTTTCAGATTAGCTGCGAAGTGCGCCTGTGGCAAAGGTCTCTTCCTTCCTGCGAGATGCAGAGGTGTAATTAGAAGCCGGAGATGGCAATCATCAGCATTTCTTACCAGTGTTTCTGAAGGATGATCCAATATTCATTTGGGCCATTTTGCTGCCCATGAAACAGGGTATTGCCAAGCCCGTGTGCTCTTTGCTAACAAAATCCAGAGGTTTTCCTAGTGCCACCTGAGTGAGTCTGTGGGTTTAATTTGTTCTGAATATTTTAGCCAGTGATGCTCAGGTACAAGGCACCAGTGGGCTGGTAAGTCTTTATCCTTACTTTCAAGTCAGTTTCAAAATACTTCACATATAAGGCCAATTCCAAATTCCTTCAAAGGCCATCATTCATTGGTCATTCAACAAACATTTGTTGAGCATCTGGTATGTGTCAGGCCATCCTACCTTCTTATAGTATCCATCCAGAGAATGTGGGGTATCTGGAGCACAAATTGGAAGTTTTTTGCTTTATTTTTGTTTTCTAATGAGGTACAATCAAATCCTCTGACCTTTCCATCTATCCACCCCCTCCCTGAAAGTCAGTTGAAATGATGCAAAAAAAATTCTAGTTGTTTCTTGTTAAATTTGTAACCTATTTTCATTAGTGGGTTTGGAAGGCGACAGCAAATGTGTGAAATGCTTAAATACACACTAGACCCAGCAAGCAGATACTTTCAGCTTTCACCTGAGAAGCAGGGTCAGCACATTTTCTCTGTAAACGGAAATACTGGAGAGTAGTTTAGGCACTAAGAGTTGCTCAGCTCTACTGGAACTACTCAGTTCTGCTCTTGAGGTTAGAAAGCAGCCACAGCCACAGACAATCCATGAACAAATAAATGCATGTAGATGTTTTTTTAACCAATGCAGGCTGACAACTACCTTTTGACTGAGAGTCTCTGATAGGAAATGAGATGTAGGGTTTGTGATGCTCTTGGACCCCACAAAGGGAAATTGCAAATTCCACTTGAAGGCCTCCAAGGCCCTGCATGGCTAGTGTCCTGCCTTGCTTTTTTTTCCTCATCATCCACCCCTTGCTTTTCTTTATTTACTATCTTTCTGTTGCTTTTATCTTCTTGCTGTTTCCTGGTCATGCCAAATGGCTTGGTGACTTTAGGATTTTTGCAAAGCTGTTCTCTCTGTTTCAAAAGCTCCACCAGAACTGGACTCCTTCTTCCTCAATTTTTCCCCATTTTAAAGCTTTTTCACATTATCCATGGAGTGTATATTATTCCAGATACAGGAAATTCTCCATTTCAGTCAGTCATTCTAAAAAACTCCAAGTGTCTTCTTTGATTTCATCCCATCCTCCATCTCTACAGATAATAAATTGTTAAATTCTGCCAATTTTGCCCCAGAATTGTTCTTAAATCCAACCTATCTTATTTGTTACATTGAACTCACTGTCATTTCTAACCAGGATTAGCCCAAAGGCATGCTTTTTGGACTTTGCCTTAAGACTTGAGCCCCTGTCCTCAATCCAACTATTTATCCATCTCTACATTTGTTTAATGCTTCTATCCATTGAATCATGGCACCTACTTTGTTCCAGAATTGGGAAAGAAAGAAAGAAAGAAAGAAAGAAAGAAAGAAAGAAAGAAAGAAAGAAAGAAAGAAAGAAAAGAAAAGAAGGAAGGAAACAGCTCTTGCCCTCCTGGATAGTTTAGTCTAATTTAGAACAGATATGTTGAACAAATGACCACACAAATACATGTCTACTACAAATTGTAATACATTTTCTTTTTAAAGTAGAGGCCACACTGAGCAACATAACTGGATTTAAGTTCAGTTCCAAGAAAACAGCATGAGTCCACAAGGACTGACAGAAAAACAGGGGTCTGTAGAAAGACAACTGAAGACTGCATTCTGTTGAGGCTGCCATTAAAATGAGCCAAATTGCAGAGAGGTGTCAGAATGACAGACAACAAGACTGGAAAGAGCCCCAAAAGCCACTTTAGGGGTGCAGACACACCTATTGTACAAAGGGCAGCCTTGGGTGAGCTATCAGGCCACCAGTAACACAATGCAAAGAATATCTTAGAAGAAAACTGGATCCCAGAATGGAGAGTCACTTGGATGGGTACACCAGGTGGACATGAGAAGATGCATGAGGACTATACTGTCACAGCCACAGGGGATGCTGGATCCTTGGCCAGCGAGAATCTAGAGGTGCTAGGGAGGAATGTACCAGTGTGCGAGGCAGGATGCAGAACTGAACAACCTCAATGCCAGATAAGAATTGAGAACTGACTTTTCCAATCTCCTCTAAAACAAGCATGAACCAACCAGCCTCTGTCTCCTGAGTTCCCCCAGAAAGGTCAGGTGCAGTAACAAGATAGTTGGTGCCGCATGACCACCTATTCTCTGTGTGCTTTGTAGAACCTATGAAGCAAGTGCTCACCCTAACCCCATTTTAAAGACAGCAAAAATGAAGCATGAAGAAGTTTAAGCAGCATGCTCACTGTGCCGTAGCTAGCCCCTGGTAGAACTAGTATTCAGCTCTAAGATTCTACTGATTAGAAAAGGCAGAGCTCTTTCTTCCATTCTAAGTTCCACAAGGATACTGTCCAATGCACTGGAAGCCAGAGAACCTCAAAGCTGAAATCCCTACCCCTACCCTGAGGACCCTCATAGGATTCCAGATGCATAAATAAAGTCTGAGGCTGAGCTCCACTGATCTGCTGGAGTCTTTATTGCTCTACAAATGCATTATTAATCAGCCACTAGGGCCCTCCCCATTGAGCCTTTTAAATTACAGTTAAATTCTTTGATAACACTCCATGCACCTAACAGTGCAGCTCCTGTGTTCACAGTAATAAACAAGGAGGAAGGAGGCCTGGAGAATCAGGTTAATTGCTCTTTGAGGTCTGGGCTCCGTAAGCAGTGGCAAGGGTGCCTCTAAATTCTCTGGGTCCCTCACCACAATGTTAATGAAGTCTGAATAAACAGCTGAAAGGAGCAGTATTAGGAGCAAGACCCACATTCTTCAGTGCCTGGCCTGACTGCCTCTGCTTGCTGCACCTCCAAGTCACCCTGCAGGGGCCCTGTCTCCTGGGAGCTCTCCTGGGAGTGGCTGGCTGGGTGTGAGGGTATATGAGGCAGCACCTATACTGTGTGACCTATGTGAAGAGCAGGTTTGCTGCTCCCTTGGGTTATACCAACATTGACTTTTGGAAGACGTGACTTGGTGGAGGAACACAGCATAGGTTTGCAAACTGCTATACAGCTGTAGGACAAATCCAGCCCATGTGTTTTGTAAAGTTTGGTTATTGAAACACAATCACGCCCATCTATTTACACATTGATGTAAGTAGCTAAGAACAGAGACCTTATCGTCTGCAAAGATTTATTATCTGTCCGCTTATGGAAAGTCTGTCAATTTCTACTACAAAGTATAAATCAGGTCATACCACTGTCCTGCTGAAAATCCAATGACTCCCTCTTACTTTAGAATGAAGGAAATGGGACTCATCTGGAACAAATCATCTTGTAGGAAGATTCCTTCTCTGTGAAATCAGGAGCATGAAGATGCCTCCAACACAGGAGTAGAGCAAAATTTAAGTGAGAAAATGTGTGCTTTAGAAGAGCTAACTTCCAAGAGTTGATAAAACACATCTAACATAAAGTTTACTATTTTATCCATTCTCAAGTATACCACACAGTAGTTTTAAGTATGCTCACATAGTTGTTTAACTAATATCCATAACTTTTTTCATCTTGCAAAACTGAAATAGTCTTCCCATTAAAAGAAGAACTCTTCATTTTGTTCCCTCCTTCTAGTCCCTGGCGATCAGCATTCCACAACTCACTATGAGTTTGACTATACTGGTACCTCATGGGAGGAGGAATCATGCACATTTATCCCTTTATGAATGGCTTCTTTCACTCAGTAGAATCTCCTCCCAGGTTCCTCTGTGCTGTAGCAGGTGTACAAATTTCCTTCCTTCTTTTTTAAGAGCAAGTGATCCTCCACAGCATGGATTTTGCTCATCCCTTGATGAGCATCCAACTCTCAGCAGTTCTGAATGCTGCTACTGTGAACAGGGACACCAGTGTCTCCTCAAGACTCTACTTTCAATGCTTTGGTCCATGTACCGGATACAAGAGCTAACTTTCATTGAACATTTCCTCTGCTATAACCATCCATAGAGACCATCTCATTCATTCTTCACAGCCAGTTTTTTGCAAAGGCAGAGCTATTATTATTGTGCAAGTGGCCTTACAATTATCATCCACACTAGGAGACTCTTAAGGGGGAGAAAGCTCCATTACAAAATATAAATGAAACAACAGGCACAAATCAGGATTGCACCATGTGAATCTGGATCATTATCCCTGTTTTACAGATTAAAAATGAGGCACAGAGTGGGAGATCTCTTGCTGAAGATCACATAGTTAATGAAGGCATTGCCAGCATTCAAACCTAGGTCAACTGCCCAAATCTATATTAAACACAGTTCTTCCAGGCCCTGAAACAGTCCATACTGAATCTATAGTGTCTATTTGTCAGTGATCTTTAGAATGAAGAAAGGGTTTCAGGAGGAATGGAGTCACCAAGGGCTCAGAAAGGAGAAGCCAATGGAACATTCTATGCCCAGGCTGCAATACCAATGTCTCCTCGCTGCATGTGAAGTGAGCACACAGAGGAGGCAGACATCTTTGTCCCACACACAGCACCCTGGCCTAAATTAGAGGTGGGTTCCTCGGTGGTGGCACCACTACATTTTGGAGATTTGTTGGGGGGCTATCCTGTGCACTGCTGGATATCCTGTGCACTGGGTCCCTGGCATCCAGCGGCAAAATGTCAACTGCATCTTCATCCACAGTTGTGACAAACAAATGTTTCCAGACATGGATAAATGCACCAGTACATTCACTGACCTGGAGTAAGGGCAGAGCTGGGAGATGGGAATTTCATCTAGGTTGGTTCTTTTATCATTATTATTAGCAGTACTAGAGATTGAAACCAGGACCTTTCCACAGAGCTACATCCCCAGTACCCTCCACATCTCCAAGGTCTTGTAAGTTGCTTAGTTGCCCAGGATGGGTTTGAACCTGAAATTCTCCTGCCTCAGGAGTGCTGGGATTGGAGGCATGCACCACCATATATGAGCTCCAGATGGATCTTTCTGCAGGGGGAGCAGCAAGAATGGCCTCTTGAAAATGCAGCTCCTCAGGCCTCATTTCACCTGGGTCTGAGCCGCTGGGGTCTTCCTGCTATTTCCCACATGATCCAGTGTGCAGGCCACTGCCTTCATTATGGAAGAGAATTGCTGGGACCAGGTCAGACCTAACAAGATTTTCTGAAGAAAGTAGATCCTTTTTGAAGGATAAACATCCTTTAGAAGCTTCAGCATCCTGCTGGTGATTAATACATGATAGAATATCCTTCTGTAGCCTTTTGCAGGGCAATTTGAGGGCATCTATTAAAAAGTAAAGCCAGCAAGCTTTTAGCTCCATGCATTGCCATCCTTGGGTTATACCAGAAGTAATTGTCAAAGGAAGTTCCCAAGAGCTCTAATGTCCTGGTTTTCCATTGTGGAAGCAAACTAGCTTTTCGTGGATGCATTCAGAATTGTACTAGCTAAAGGAGAATAGAAAAATAGAGTAAATATACCAAAAAACTAGGAACAGCCTAAATGTTTATCCACAGAGAATGGCCACTTACACTGTGGTACATCCACACTCCAGATTTATAACCATCAGAAAGGACTACACAGATCTGTCCTTCAGAACATTGGTACCTTAGTTCTGTATCTATGCTCAGATGAGAAAAATTGTCATACAACTTTTGAATTCTCATCACACAACCAGATTCTATCTGTTTTCAAGTTCCAAGTTTATATACCAATTTCATGTAAGTTTTTGTACATAGTGGATTTATATCCAGAAAGGAAAACAGTCATGGGTTTGCAGTGGTGACCTCTCAGAGAGGACTGGTGAAGTTGGATTTTCTCTTTGTCTTTAGTGTTTTTTCATTTTTAATTAATTAATTTTAAATTTTCTAGCCTTTTCATTTTTGAATGACAAATCTAAAGTGTAGGGGGACAACATGCTGTTTGATATATGTGTACAATTAAGGAAATGATAGGAAGCCCGCATTGTATATTTAAGCAAAAAATTTTCTTTTATCTTGGTATATTTTGTAGTACCAAAAGTTACATTTGTTGTAACACATCCTAATTCCTTTTTTTCTTATCTCATTCCTCATCCCTACCTTGAGCAAGTTTTAAAGACTAAAAAGGGTGGGGGGGGGGACTCTGCTCCTTTTCACATAGCTCTGCCTTCTTACCGTCTTCACCTTGGGTGGCTTGAAACATCCCTGAGGACAGGCTCTTGGCAGTCTCCCAGTTACTGAAAATGTTTCTCAGTCACACTGTGACACACTTGGAGGTGAGCTATTAATTTGCGCTTCGTGGCTCAGCCTTGATCCTGATTTAGGGCACCATAAACCCTCCTCAAAATTGTGAATAATAAATTAGTTTACTAATTTCACCATTAAGAGTTGATCAACGTGAGCACTATTTCCACCATCCCTTAATCATTCACCATTTTCCGTGTTTATCTCCTATTCAATTTTTACCACAGGGTTCTATACACATCAATTTGCCTGATGCAATTCCTACATATGTTTTAAATTACTTTATCATTGTATAAATTTCACAGCCATTAAAAGGCTCTAATACCAGAATGGCTGACATGGTGTTAAAAATTGGATTCAATTCCATGGGGTAATAAATTGTGACCTAAATCCAATCTCTCATGGGTGACTAAAGGATACAATGAAAAATTATTGCTTTGTCATTTTTACACTAACACAAATATACTACAGAAACTAGAAACTGGCAGAAAAATGGGAAGTAACCATTCCTGGCTATTTGTCACTCAAGGAAATGGACTAACTTTAAAAACCAGTCCTGAGGGTCGAGGGGTCTTGGGTAGGATCAGCACCCTTCAACTCCAGGTAAATTACTTGCCTTCATGAGTCTCTTTGCAACAGATGGGGGATGGTACAAAGCAACACAGCTACAGAAAGATTCCTTTGGCCAAAGGCAGCTGCTCCTATGGGCCAAAAAAGGTGGCTGCGCACCTGGCCTGAGCCAAGGCCTCTTAGCTCAGAGCTTTGTAATGTATGCTGTTTGGGGCATGTGTTTGTCCTGGTTATTCCTTAACTTCCCTGAATACAGGCTCATAAGGAGTTAATGAGGCTACAGCACTTAGCATAGTCTCTGAGTATTTTTCAATCCCTAGGGATAGGCTAAGTATTAATACAGAAAGGTTTGTGGAGTCAGAATTTTTTGGATTTTGGAATAGGTGCCTATGTATTGAGATATCTTAGAGGAGGATCCCAAGTGTAAACAGAAGTTGATGTTTTACTTAAACCTTATACATATTGCATGAGGGTAATTTAATACAATAATCTCATTGTGCTTGTGGTTCTGACTGATTTGTCACCAAGGTCAGAGTAGAACCTGCCACTTGCAGAATCAAGTTAGGCCTTAAAAGCGTTTGGGTTTTGGTGCATTCCAAATTTTATATTTTCGGATTAGAGATGTTTGACATACACTTAGGAACAGAGATCTCAGTTCCCTATTGGAGTTCAGCACAGTCTAGCCACAATCAGCTAGAGAAAGGTGTTCACAGTTGTGCATGTCCCTTTAGCTCTTGAGAAACTAAATTAATCATTTAATATATCTGGGTGGTACATGTACTAATGGTGTCACATTATAGATAGGTGAAGGTGTGAGTTTTGAAGTCAAGCAGAATTAAGTATGAGTTCAAAGTCAGTCACTTGGAAGCCCTCTAACCCATCTAAGGCCATTTCCCCACTGTCCATTGTGGTTAATTAATATGTTTTCCTCCAGCACCCCAGGGGAAGGTTGATGAGATTGTGCATGTGAAGGGCTTACTTCCATGCAGGGCATCAGGAGAGATCCAGGGAACATGAATTCTCATGTTCCAGACCAGTGCAAGGGCTGGAGATCTAAATGACCCTGAAACAAGGACTTGTGGTCTTAGGAGGCGGTGGATGACTGGCAAGTCCATTGTAAAGTGACATATACTCCAAGGGCATTGGAAAGGTTGTTTGGGGACACATGGTCTGGGTTCCATTCAGAGACTTAGGGATGTAGGGTATGGGGAGAGAGTCACTAAGGGCTCTTAGTGACAGAAGGAAGTGGCATCGATGTGAATGCCTAATGCTTGGCTGTCCAGTAACTGGAGAGAGGAGGAAAAATCAAGTCAGATGTGCAAGTTTGTGGGAGAAGGATGCATGAGCTGGCCATTTGCTCTTAGGCATGGATGCACCATTCACCCTCAGGTCCCTAAAATAACTATGCCTGGGCTCTGTTTGACCTCTAGTTTTAGGGTCCTGAGAGGCTGATAAACAGCCAGATAAACTCAAGCAAAGAAGGGGTCACAAAGTAACACTGTCTCCTTTGAACCTCCATCTTCTGCTTAGCCTGGAGCAACTCCTGAGCAAATATAGGAATCTGAGAAAAGCATGCCACAGAGGTGGGTCCTCTGCTCCCCAGCCACTTTCTGAACCATGATCAGCTGCTAGTCAAGAAATGACCCATCACGCAAACCTAGTCCCTGCCATAGATAAGAGGTGCTCTGTGGTAACTTCTGAATGACTGATCTCGTGGCAAGCATTTTCAGCCTCTTGCTATTGGCTGTAGAAGGCCCAGTACTCCATATCCAGGGACATTTCTGTTTCTCTAGTCTCATCACTTGATTCTGTGTATGGAAACTTCCATATGCTAGGAGGTGTGTGGGGATGCTATGGCCCTGAAGCTATAGATCTGTTACATTCTTTTCAGGATAGAGAGGTCAGACTGAGGCTATCCAAGCAGTGAATATTTAAGATGGGTGATATTGAGTCCTGGACATCCAAAAGTAGAGTCTGGAGTAGCGACACACAACAGGGAACACTTTCTTTGTTGGCTATATGTAATTTGAGACCAAATGCTTGGCTCTAAAAAAATCCACTTGCTCAGTCCTGGTTTCTGCTGGGCACCTGAATCAGACTCTGAGACTCCTAATTTCATCTTGGCCCCCATAGTTAATTTATCACCATCATAGCCAGGTAGAATCTATTAAACATGGCTGATCACAACCCCTGCCACCTGCTCTAGTCTCTCCAGAGGCTGTTTGACCTCAATCAATGTATAATCTACTCACCAAGTCCAAGTCCAAAGGGGTTCCCATCTCTTGGTCCAGCAAGCCTAGACTCAGGCTGCACATGCTTGGGAGGCTACCCTTCTGTTGTACCTTCCTTGCAACACTCACCTGGCCCAGCCTCTCCCAGCTTAATTTTGGCACAGAAAACATTTTACTTATTGATGTATCACTTGAACATCTTACCTCTCTGAAACATAAACTCTGAAATTCATAAACTTATGAAGGCAGTTCTCTGTTTTGCCCACAGCTTTTCCCCTAGTACCAAACACACAGTGCATGGCACATAGTAGATTCACAATAAATATGGGATGAATGAATGAATGTACTCAGTATGTCCAAAGACTGGAAACCATTCCATCTGGGAGCAGCTCAAGTTTTTAGCAAATTGTTCCACAGTGAGACAAAATCTATTGCAAATGAACTGCCCTCCACTGGTCATTCCAACATAGACTAACTCTAGTTGATCTCTCTGAAACAGAGTACAGAAGTTGGCCCTTCTTTTTCCACGGCCTGCACCCACACTGGACTGTGAGCTCCAGGAGGTCAGATCTTATCTGCCTTGCTCACCATATCTCTATAATTAGCACCTTGCATGATATGATGATATTTAGGTAGCTGTTAAATATGTTCTTTGAATTAAAAAAACAAATTAAACATATTTAAATGTGTCATGAGGGAAGAAAGATATTTATGTTCAAGCCAAACATCATCTACCAGCATCCTTGGGGTTTTGTTACATTCTCACTGAGGTATACAAAAGTGAGAGGGTACAAACGCAGGGATCCATTCTTTCCTTATTGTCATAATACTCAATAAGCCAAAGATACTGAATGTCTAACATGGTTCCAGATGCTAGGAGTACCTGTGATTCTGCTCCAATTTATTAAAGAAGAAGCTTGCCAAGTGGAGAATCTGAATTACTAGTAATGTCAAATTGCCTGTGACATTCCTGGCAACAGAGCCCAGCCCAAATGTGCCTCTATGGGAAGGGAGGAATACTGTGCCACAGCAAGGTGTGGCCAGAGTAGGGGAGAGGTGGCAGGCACCCATGAGCTCTAAGGCCCAGCAAACACACAGACCCACCCCACTGTCTCCTAGAAATGCCAGAGTTGACCTTTTCCAAAAGCTCCTTCTGGCCTTGAACAAAAGACAAGCCGATTAGTCAGGCTCTGGTGGCAAAACCGCTCCAAGCAGTGGTCCACAAATGCGGATCTGGAAACACTCTCAATCCCCTGCTCTGCAGACATCATTGTGAGCCAGGAGAAGGAGGAGAAAAGGATCTGCTAACCATGATCCTCTTGTTGCCAAGATACTTGGCTTGGGAAGCCCTTATTTATGCACGAAGTTTCCAAAAGGTGTGCCCAATGTCAGCTGGGAAGGGCATTAATCCCACTCCTTCTCTGGTCTGGTGTTTTCATCTTCTCCCAGTACCAAAACCTTTTGGCTTTGCTTTCAGGCATGGCAGTTAGGGAACAAACACACCCTAATGACAACTTTGAAAAGGAATGGCAGCGATCACGCAGCTGGCAGCACAACACTCTTGGAGGAAGAGGAGGGGCAGAGAAGGAGATGGAGGGAACATTTGTAATAATTCCCATACTTACAAATTTAGCTTTCTAAAAAGCCTTGTATGTGGCAGCTGGCTTTGTCTGAGGCTCCAACACTGGAAGGGATGGCACCCCAGTGCTTCATAAGGAAAAGGCAAAGTAGAATTGGTCTGTTGGGGCACCTCCAGGTGAAGGTTCATGGGGGACTGTTGGCCACAGCTCTTAGACACATAGTAAGATATTCAGTAGGGTTTTCTGGAAGACTGGGGTTGAGTGGCCCTTGTGTCCAAAAGAAACATACAAGCCCAGACAACCTATTGACAGTCACCTTCACCTCATTTATTACCATCCCAACAGCTTCTTCCTAATCATATCCTGCATCTACCTGCCACTCTTCCTCACCCTCTCTTTTCATAAGGATTCCTGTAGGAAGGTACCTAAGAGTGCCCTATTTCTAGTCCCACCTTAAAATGAAATCAGCCCGGAGATGTGACCTCAGTATAAGGCAGCTCCCTTTTTAATTTTTCAAGGAACCACCATACTGTTTTCCAGAACAGCTGCACCAGTATGCTGTCATCCTCTGAAAACACATCCAAATGTCGTGTGGCAGCTGCCTGCTCCCCTGGACATCTGAGCCCGCGCCCCTCCTTATCTCCTTGCTGCTTCTTCCATTCTATTCCCAGGGGCATCCCTGTTGCTTCAAGAACATGCCGTGCCTTTCACCAGTCCTGCTCCCGCTGCCCCAAGACCTTGACACCTCTGGCTGCCTCAGAGAAGCGTTCTGTGGCCACAACTCAGATGGATCCCCCTTGCTAATTCTTTCACCTCACGTTGCCTTCACAGCTCCCATTATATCCAGACATTAGATGGCAAAATGAACTGTTCACTCATAATTTGAGTTTGTGCTACTGGTATACAAACCCCATGAAGGTGGAGCCATCTGATACATAGCTCCTAGTCAGCGGACATAGTGGCTGGCAGTACCAGGCCCAGGGCAGAGACCTGCACAGCAGGAGGATCCTCTGCTTTGTGCCCCACTCTACCCTCAAGCCCTGGAACAAGGTTTGGCAAATGACAGCCTGCAGCTGACTGTGTTGAGCTAACAATGGTTTTTATATTTTTAACCAGATGGGGGAAAAATCAGAAGTAGAATAACATTTCACAAGAAATGAGAATTAGGTGAAATTCACATCTCAGTGACCATGAATAAGATCTTACTGAAGCACAACCACTTTGGTCGTTTAATTCCATATTGTCTGTGGGAACTTTCATACCACAATGGCAAAGGGCAAAGGTGAAGAGTTGTGACAGAGGCCACACAGCCATCGACAAAGTTTCAAATGTTCACTATCTGGTTTACTATGAAAATCATGCCTGGCAGGTTTGACATGACATGTACTGACATGACACGAATGACATGTACTGACATTTTCTGAGCTCTCCATGATCCTCCCTCATGTCCTCCATTTCCTCCCCCACCCTAGGAAATCTCAAAAGCACTTTGGGGACTAATATTGTCCAATTCCGATGGACTGTCCTGGCTACATCCTCTCAGCTGGGCTCTATGCCTTTGTCAGCAGGAGATGCAAGTGGAATACAGATGGGGCCTATGCAGACGTGGCCTTGGGGAAGTGGGCCAGCCCCACCCACCTGGCCAGGAATCCATTTGGCTCAGTCATACCATTGATGTCTTTTAACTTTCCCCAGATGTTCCCTTGTTTTCTCACCATAGGACAAACAGTCAAATACAAGAGCCAGCAGTGTCTCCGACTGGCAGATGGGGAAACTGAGGCACTTATCCTGGGGCTACTCACTATGCTGACACTGGCTTGCATGTGTTCCTTTCCTCTCATGCCTGGCTGCCAGCCACGCTTCCTAGAAGCTCATGCTATGTAGTCACTCTACTGTCCTGGGATGTAGAAAGGGTCAGGAGACAGCCCTTCCCCAGCTGGCAGTGCCATCTGTCACTCTCTCTTCAGGGATAGCCAGTATGCTTTCAGCCATCTGCATCCCTAAGACTCACTGACCAAAGCCTTGGGGCTCCTGCAAAGGCTGATGGGTAAAGATGGTTTGGCACATCCATGCAGTATCTCTCCTATCAGAAGAGATGTGTCAGTTTGTTTCTCCTCATCCCCATGCTTGGCCTGGGTTCCCCAATTGTGTGTAGATGCATATGACTCTGCAGCCAGTCAAATGACTTGCAAGCAGCAGCCCTTTATACTACTCACTGGAGAGCTGGCGAGAGAAAATGCCCGGAACCAGCAAGACACAAGAGAGGATTTCTGGAAGAAGCAGGGAAGATTGACAGAGGCAAAAGGGCTGATGCAGAGGGCAGCTTTGCTCAACTGCTGATTTCCCACCCAAAGCAGCAGCTCTCTCAGACATTGTTAACCCTGGAGTTTACTCTTCTGTCGTCTCTGAACCCCATCCATCTCCAGGCTGCAGACCCACAGAACAGGAAGAATTGTTCACTGCCTCTATCTGACACATCAAAGGGTAAAAATGCATAGAGGGCCCAGGGTGGCCAGCAGCCTTTTTGTAGATATTTTAACTCAGGATGCAGGGAAGGTGGTGAGTATAAGACCACTGACACTGGGCATAAAAAGGTGTGGTACCAAGCAGCTGGCACCAGCCTGCTTCTCATGGGTCTTTATTAGAAAAGAGCTTACGACAATTGGAACCAGACACAGAGGTGTAGGTCAGGGTTGGCGCGTTACCTGAAGCCAGGGCTTCTGCTCTGAGAAACTTCCCTGAGGAACTGCCACTAGGCTGAGATTGAGAATGGCAAATGCTAGCAGCTGGACAAGAGGGAATGTAGGTAGGGCAGAGGATGAGGTGAACAGGGTTAGGAGGGCCTGAGAGGATGCTGGAAGCAAGTGGGGTCAGGTCTGAAGAGCACACCTGGCAAGATGCATCTGGGAAACATGGAGGTCCCATCCAGGAACCAATTGCCTTCCTCTCCTTCTCAATTTATAGGATCCTTCATTTACAGGACCATGACTCTGTTCTTGCTAACAAACATGTCTACTGTGCTCTGTCTACTCACATACTGTGCATTTTATATGCACCCTCTAATGTCAGCCTGCAGACATTAGAGAAGGGAGGGTATGGGTATTCATGTCCATTTTACAGATAAGGAGATGGAGGCACCCTGGAGCAGAGGTCACAGAACTAGTAAAGGCAGAACCAAAAATGCAAACCTAGGTGGACACAGATGTCTGCATGGAATATTCCATTGCAGACTGCCTTTGACCATCAATCTGGCATGGCTGCACTTGCACAAGACATGGGAAGGCCCTGTCAGAGTGACCCAAGGCCCTAGAGTTGTTCTGAAGGCCATGGAAGGGACAGAAGATTCAGGCGATTGGGTGTGGATATATGGTGGCGGTGGTAGGGACAGCTTGGTGGCTCCACTAAGCACAGGGTTGGGGTAGAGGGTGCTGTTGTGTGGTTGGCTTCTCTAAAGCCATCTCTGGGGGGCTGAAAGGACAGAGCCTCAGTGACTGCTTCTGCGTGGTTGTTAGTAGACAGCCTGTGGGTCCCTCCTCCCCTTGTGAAAACAGGTGTCACCATAACTTCCTCGCACCTCCTCCCAAATGGCTTTCTCCAGGAGACAGAGAATGAAGGAGACAAGTCATGAGGGTCATGAATGTCTCCCAGAAAGCAAGACAAGTCCTTGGCTTATACAGTCCACCTTTTTTCTGAGTGGGAATGGACTTGGGAGCAGGTGGTGGTGAGGGGGCAGGTGCAGAAGCCTTTCTCCAAAGTCACCAAGTAAAAATCTGTTTCTTCTGCAATGTTCAGACTTTTAGTCTCTTTACTTACTATTTCCAGCAAACTATGGGCTGAAGTTTGGGCAATGGATGTTAAGTTATGTAAAACGACAGACACCATGTGTCCCACTGTGTGGGGAAATCTCTATTGGTAGGTTTACTTGTATATTAAATTTTTCTCCATCCTGCTTCCACTTCCTCACTTCACAGGAAATAAAAGGACCACTGGCCCGAAGCTCAAATTCCTCCTAAGTAGAGGGAATTCCGGGTGTCATGGTTTCCAGAAAAGGAACACAATCTCCCTATGGGGTGTAATTACATCTTAGCTTTCTGCAGAAGAATAGTTTATGGCTTAAATGCTATTAATTGCAAGCCGTTTTGTTCCACGGCAAGTTGTTCATTGATAACTACCCAATTAGGGTTATTTTGCAATTAGTCTATTCACAGTAAATTTATTGCAAAAGGGGGAGGCTGTGGTGCAGCAAATTAAACCATTGCTGGGGCCGGGTGTGCAATGCCTCTTAAATGCCAATCGTATAAACCAGCTCAGAGGTCCTTGGAGGTCATGCCACCTTGGCCCAGGCACCAAAAGGCTCAGGGAGGCCTCCAACAGACTTTTTCTCTACACTAGAGATATCTCAGCACACCAGGAAAGGGTAACAAACTCTGGTTCATGGTGATGAGATTGTTTTATTCTTTTGGATAGCTTGCACTAAATATATATGTAAAGCACACTGCTGACCTGGCATGGTTCTTAACTGTGTCATGAGTCCTCAAAAGCTCTCTGAGGTAAGTGTGATCATGTTTACCTTCCCTTTATAGACAGAGACACCAAGGCATGCAGAGGTCAAGCCACTTACGCAGACTCTGACAGCTTATGGGAGGGAGAGCCAGGATTTGAATTCAGAGAGTTCAGACTCATGGTCATGCTCCTGTCCACTGTCAACATCCTTGCTCTCTTACTAATGCCCCACTTCCCTCCTTAAAACCATACTGATGATAAAGCAGGCACAGGTTACAGGAAAGACAACTTCTAGGCCCTTGATAATTTTAGTTAAATTAAGCCTTTTCCTCCTAAAGATAAACAGACTTATGGAGATTCAGGTTCTGTATCCTGAGTTCTAGTACCAACTCTACCATGTACTAACCATGTGTTTCGGGCCTACATTAGACCAGTGATGGTGAACCTGTAAGAGCTTTGAATGATACAGACTGCCATGGTACGTGTGGCATAGTTAGGCCACCACTGACCTAGACTCTTGGAGCAACTGGGTTCATAACAGACTTACTGTGTAGGGCTCATGTGAGGTCTCAGTGTGATGAGATATGATGGTGCACACGCTCCTATAGATAGTCCCTGCCTTAGAATGCCTTTACTTCAGACTTTTTAACTTGATAACAGTATTAAATATACTAGTATTAAATATACAAGTATTAAATATACATATATTAAATATACAAGTTAAATATATTAACTTGATAACAGTATTAAATACTGAACTAAAACTGAAGAACTGGATAATCATCCAGTTCTTCAGTTTCAGTTCAGTATTTAATAAATTATACGAGCTGTTCTAAATGCTATTATACAGCAGGTTTTGCGTTAGATGAATTTGACCAACTCTTGGCTAATATGAATATTTTCAGCACATTGAATGTAAACTAAATTCTGATGCTTGGTAAGTTAGGTATATAAAGTTCATTTCTGGCTTAATGGTATTAGGATGGATTTATCTGGATGTCAGTCCATCATAAATTCAGGAGCATGGATATCAAGACAGTTGTTTAACAGGAGGAAGCAAACTATGGATTCCAGGGTCAACTCTGACCCATGGGCTACATTTGCAAATTAAGTTTTATCAGAACATAATCAAATGTATTATGTTTGTATTTTCATTACAACAACACAGTTTGGAATGAGTGGTGACAGAGACTATATGGCCCAAAGGATCTCAAATATTGACTAATTGGCCCTTTGCAGAACATAGTGGCAGCCATGGTTATTTTCTTGGCTGGGTGTTCAAATCAGGATGCTGAATTGTCTCTACCAGGTTCTAGTTAGTAAAAGGTTTTGGAAAGGTCGTGCTCTACTTAGTTATCCTCATGTTCTATCACATGCTAAAACCAAGCGAGAGTATAGATGGGAGCCACCTGGATGATTCAGGCCAGGGTTATATTGCAAGACAGAAAGAAAGATTTTCTTCTCAAATTTCACTGTCGAAAAGAAAATATGGCACAGATATACTGTATATTTAACGCTCAAAAATAGAGATGAAATTTATTAAAATGTTAAAGTTGCCCCACTGGTGCACTGTCCCTGCATAGGAGATAAGAGAAGGGTTTGATATGTGTCCCTTCAATTCTCTATCCACTCAGTGTGTGGCCAGAACCTGTCTGATCCAAACCTCCTATCTTATGCCTAGTGGTAAACAGTGAAGCACATATAAGGTGGCCTTTGTGTCATAAATGGTTGGTCCCAGGATACCTCAAAGATACCAAAATCTACAAATGATCAAGTCCCTTATATAACAGAGTATATAATATCTGCATATAATCTAGGTATAATCTTCTGTATATTTTAAATCATCTCTAAATTACTTATAATATCTTAAACAATGTGAATGGTGATATATTTGCTTAGGACATAATAAAAAAAACTCTCTCTATAATAGATGAGACAATTTTAAAAAATATTTTCAACACACAGTTTGTTGAATCCATGAATGGGGAACACACAGATGCAAAGGAGGATTGTGTTTGAAATGAGGAATTATCTAGTGAACCGGGAGATCTTACATTAAGTATCTTCCTTATACAGACCTCATACCATCACTTGCCCAGTGAGTAAGTAAGTGGACAGGTATTTCTGTAGTGGGTTGTTTTCCTGGGCAGTACTGTTCTTCATGCACCGCTAGATGGGTGTCTTCTGTATCAGAGAGACAGAGGACTCAGAATCTGCTACTGCAATGGTCCCTGGGTCACCAAGGCCCTGGTTCCTGTGCCCATACCCAGGTGAGAAGTGAAAACCTCCTAGTTTGTGGGTGTCTTACTGTACTTTTCTGACTTCTGTGTTGACAATGGCCATCTTATATGTGCGTCACTGTTTACCATTAGTCATAAGATAGGAGGTTTAGATCAGACAGGTGCTGGCCACACGCTGAGTGAATAGAGAACTGGAGGGAAAGATATCAAACCCTTCTCTTGTCTCCTATGCAGAGACACTGCACCAGTGGGGCAACTTTAACATTTTAATGAGGAGGCCCCAGCACCTCAGTGGATTCATTCTTGCCCGACCTGTGACTTCAAACCCTGTCCGGATCTGTGTTCCTGTTCTTCCCCATCCCCTTGGAGCTATGGGTTATCTCTTCTTTTCAGTGATAATCTGAGATCTTATTTTCTCTCTTAGGAGCAAAACAAAGCATTTCTGATTTTTTACTTTAGAAATAACAAGGAGGTATCCTGAACCTCTGGCTGCTTTTGAGGGACAGTAGGGCACGTTATGTCTTGCACTGAGGCACGATGACGAAGGAGAACCAAGAACTAACTATGAAGGAGGCTCCAAAGCAAAGCTGAGTCAAAAGATGCCCTGCATTCTCAGTGCCTGCTACTCCCTGAATGAGTAAGGAAGCCAGATCAGAAGGGGAAAGGACTCTCCCCATCAGCGAGAAGCTGAACTCAAACCAAAATACATGTCTCTTCACTCTATTTCTAGTGGCAACCACTGTCTTCTTTGTAGAAAAGTGCCTTTTGGGTGCCACTTGCCATTTCCATGGAGAAAAGCATTGGACAAATGATTACAAACAGAAAAGGTCTTCTCTAAGGAGAAATACAACTCAACAGTACTCTAGAGGTCAGCTTAGAGTAAACCAATAACAAGGGAGGGGTCATCAGCCACATGCATTAAACAAGTCACTAAGGGCTGATAATGAAGCCAGATGACAGTACATGGGGGTCCTTCCTACTCTGCAGCGGTTAAACGTTTTCTGCTGGTATCTGTGTATTCGAGAAGGAAGGAAGGAATGATCTGGAGAAAGCAAGCATCTCTCTCTCTCTCTCTCTCTCTCTCTCTCTCTCTCACTCTCTCTCTCTCTCTCCGACTGTCTCTGTCTCTGTCTCTCTGGATGTCTCAATGTGTAATAGAAAGTTACATACAAAGGATGTGACCTTGGACTTCTTTTACATGACTCATCTGAAAACACTTAGGCCTCTGATCTCTACGCCAACTTCACAGGTGAGGATGAGGATGTGCAGTGACCTGTGAAGTGCCCTGCACATAATGATGCTCACTTAGCACTTCCTGCAGGTCATCCTCCCCTCCATGAGCACAAGGGAAGGCCAAGGTCTCCATGGCATGGCAGTTTCAGATAGGAGATAAATATGTGTGATGCCCAGCTGTACAAGACTTGCCCCATCTTCTAGGGCCCCTATAGCCCCAATCCCCACTGAACTCTAATCAAGCCCTGCAACTCAGAAAGAGATCTGATTCATCATTGGATTATCTACACATAAGGCAGACAGGAAGGAGGAAGGATGCAAATAAGGAAAGAAAGAACAGGAATGTGGAAAGATATAGAAAGGAAATATGGGAAGGAGGAAGAAGGAAGGAAGGAAAAAAGGAAGGAAGGAAGGAGGAAATAAGAAAGGTTGCTCTTATAGCCTCCAAAGTCTATGCAGCCCACCAGAAACCTTCCAAATCCTATCCAGTTTCATTCATGTCAATTCAAATCCTGATCCTCGGCTGGGAGAGAACCCAAATCCTATCAATACAATTGCCTCACTCCTGCAACTTTTACGTGAGCCCAGATTCTATTATAAGGTTATATTTTGCCATAAAGGCAATGAGTTAAACCATCAATAAAAATGAACGTGAACCTTTTCTTAAAGGATACTTGAGAATTTACAGAGTACCCCCAACAAATCAGATCTTGTGTTCTAATCTGGGATTGGAGAAGTAGAGCAGAATACTTCTCTATCTCAGATGCTTTAGAACATCTAAAAATGGGCCAGAATGGGGCATGATGGGAAGAGGAAGTGGGGCTGTAACTTACCCTCAAGCGGGCAGAACCGAGTCACCTTCTCTGGCATCAGCAACCCCAGCTTGTGGCGGCAGTAGGTCTCCCCAATTTCTTGGCGGCAGTGCTTGGACTTAGAGCGAGACAGGGCAGAGATAGCCTCCTTGCCCGAGATGTCACACTTGGGTGGCTGTTCATACTTGGTCTCGGGAGAGCTGCCACCACCCCTCCTCGAGTGGGGCTGTCTGGGTGTGTCCTTCTTATGGCTGCTGTTGGTGGCAGCCCTTTCACCAGGTGGTAGCACCTCATTGGGGACCTTCCCCAGAACCGAATGTCCCTGGCCTTTGTCCTGTGACTCTAGCTTCCTCTGGAAGCGCTGCTTCTGTCCACTTGGTGGCTTCTTTGCTGATTCTGGCTGGTGTTTCTGTTTTTGACTCCGGGGTGCAAAGTTGCTGTTGTCAACATTCTCAAAATCTTTGGGGACTGAGTTCTCATTGTTGCTGTCTGTACGCACTTTTTCCTTGGGTCGATGAGAGAAGTAGCCATCCTGGAGAGCACAGGGAAGAAATGCAAAAGAGAAACTGGACTCAGCCATCATGCTAAACAAGAAGGTTGGCCCTTTGTGGGCTGGAGTGGGGGACACATAGCTTTGGAAGTCTGAGCTGAATCTTCCCATTTACCATCACCATTGGCTTAAATTCTGGAAAGATTTTTCTCTCCAAACACCAGTTTCGTCATCTGGACATGTGATATGTTTCCACTAGGAACTAAGTTTCTTTCTCAAGCTCTCAATGACTAGCACTGTCACTATGATTCTCAAAACTTCATGTCAATGTCTTTCCTTCACCAGGAATCTCCACTCTGGGGAAACAAATACTTTGTTCTAGATTCCTGTTTGAATCCCAGCAGAAAGTGCCCTAATGGTTTACTGAGAGCTGGAAATGACATAATAAAGTCACAAAGGGAGGAAATATGGGTAGGATAATATATACATCCCATTCCCTTTAGGACATGCTCATATATCCATACCTATAAGAGAGCCAGACTGGGGCTATTACTGTTCTCAAGCAAAGACAGCACTGGCTTTATATTGTCTGGGGCAAGAGGGAGGCAGCCTGTGAAGAATGAAGCTCGCAGTGGGTCCCAGGAAGGTACTAACCTGGCCACTCTTGTGCTTGAGCTTTACCTCTTGATATTGGTACTTGTAATAAAGCTTATTAAGTCACCAAAGGTCAAATGAAAAGGCAGAAGTCACTGGAGACAATACATGACTTGGAGCTTTCCAGAAAGGTGGAACTCCACACTCAGGTCCTGCTAAGTAACTGGGTCCTGATAATTCTGAGTTCATATCAAATGCCCTGAATCATTTCTAAAACATACTGCTTTACTTTAGACCTCATTCCCAAGGCTTTAACCTGAAAGGTATCCACCATCCCAGAGCACATTTCTATAGGGAACTCAAGGCACGGAGAACACAACTGACTCTATAAGTCTGCCCTCTTGCTCAGGAGGCACATTGGTGGTAAGTAGCACCGCTGTTAATTTTCTTTTATGATTGAAGTAAAATATGCCTCTTAACATTTCCCAAGGAAGAATGGGAGTATGAAACGTGTAACTGTTTATATTCCAGAGGGCCATCAACACTAACACCAGCAGTTCAACAAACTGTAGCCCATGTCCCAAATCTGACTCATGCCTTGTTTTTATAAATAAAGTTTTATTGAAACACAGCTATATTTGTTTACTTATGTATTGTCTATGGTTGTTTCCTGCTACAACTATATAATAATTGTCATGGAAACTGGTTGTCTGGCCTGTGGAACACAAACTATTTCTATGTGGCCCTTTAGGAAAAGTAAGAAGACCCCTTTTTTATTCGAATAGCCACCTATCCTGGAACTAGTTCAGTTGTCTTTTTCTCATGGTCTCCATTTGGCTCAAATGAGGCTGAAGGAGAAGTCATATATGGCTGTCCCTTTCTAGCTTCTGCCCATCTCCTCTGGCAGTAAGTACCAATTTCTGCTAGGTGTTGAAATCTGTAAGAATAACAAGTAACCGTAAGATACCTCGTGATAACTCAATGAGTTAGGTATTATTACTATTCATATTTTACAGATGTAGAAATAAGTATCTCCTAACAAATGACTTGCCCAAGGTAACCTAGTCAGAACACAGACAACATGTTCTGGGCTTCCAGGTACAGCATCAACTTCCAAGAAGAGTACATATTTCATCATCAGCCTGTCCTCTTAAGCACTGCGTTTTGACTTTGTATCATAAGATGTGGCCTTTTTTCTATCCTCCCTTACTCAGCTAAACAGATTTACTATCAGCATGTGATTCCCAAGCAGCCATCTCAAGTGCCCAGTGGCCTGCTGTGTTGTAGTTGTCATAGAGAGAAAGTGGACAGACAGTAAGCAGGGACCAGCCTAGAACGAGAGGGGGCAGGAGCTGGGAGGCAACAAGGAAGAAAAAGGAAAAGGCCCAAGAAGTGAGGGCTGAGACCTCATGGGGTTTTAGGGTGGCTCATCTGCTAGTACAGTTCCAGGACCCCAGGAGACACCAATATCCGCAGATACTCAAGTCTCTTGTGCAAGATAGGGTCATTTTTGCATATAACTTACTTACATTCTCATATCCTGTGTACTCGAAATTATCTCTAGATTAATTATAATATTTATGAACTGTTTGTTTAGGGAATAATGAGATGAACAATGTTCAGTACACAGTAGATTTTTTTCCTTAAGATTTTCAATCATGATTGGTTGAATCAATGAAGAGCACCATGGATACAGAAGACCTATCATCCACCCTGTCCTGTGAATCAGAGTGGCTTTCTGTTCTGGTCTTCAAACCTTTTTGCAGAGATATGTGATATCTCTACAGGGTCGTCAGAAGACTTTCTGCTCCTGAATCCTAAAGACATCTTGCTGATAATCTTTTTCTTCTCCTTTTTATCCAAAAATGCTTGAAGACTCCAAGGGCCACAAGTAGACTTTCAGATTCATTTCCTGAGTGCATACCACAAGCCAGGCACCACACAGTACTCAGTGGACATGATGACTATCCTGAGAAAGGAGCTCATCTCACTTCTCACAGAGCACACAGTCTTGACTTGTTGCTTTTACTTCTCCAATACGTACATGTGCCAGACACTGTGCTCTGCCCTTAATGCACTATCTTAACTCCAGAAATAAATTTCAAGGAAAATACTGCTTTTCTATCACATAAAAGAGGGACAAAAAAGAAGTTGGGAATGGTAAGCAATTTGGCCAAAGGCAACTGGAGGAAGCAATGAATGTGCACCTGTCTGGTTCTAAAACTTGCTAGTTTTACAGAGCCCCTGATGTTTGAGAGATAGCCGAGAAGCAGCTAGCTCTTTCTCTACCTGTGAAGTGGAGGGGAGTCTTCCTCTTTGTATATTACCCGGGGTACAGACAGAGCTGCAAGGAGCAAGGATGGCATTCAATTATGCCTCTTCACAAATATTTTGCTCCCTTCTTTCAGGGCATATGATAGGATCACATGTCCCTACTTCCTGAAAATTAGACACAGCCAAGATACTTGCCCAGACAAAACCAATGGCAACAGCTAGGGTACAAGATGCCATATCCTCCATCCTCCCAGGATAGCATTCAGCCCCACAGGCCCAGATGCTAAAGGCTTGGTCACTAGCCTGTGACACTACTGGGATGTGGTAGATGATACAACTTTTACGAAGTGGGACCAATACAAAGTTAGGTCACTGGAGGCATGGCTATTTGGACCCTGGCACTTCTGTCTCTCAATCAACCATGGACTGACACTCCCAAAACCATGAGTGAAAATAAGTTATTCCTCATTTAAGTTGTTTATCTCAGGTATTTTGTTACCTGCTGACACAGAAGCTTTGCTCACTCTTGATGGTGAAGGTTCTGTCTCCCTGAGGGAAGCTGATATGGAAAAGATGCCACCAAACCCCAATGAGAAAAATCAACTCCTGCTACTTAAAGTCACTGAATTTGCTGCCTTTGTTACTGCAGTACAGTCTAGCTTATCTCAATTAATACAGTAGTTAACTTGACTACTCCTCCTCCCAGCAGCCAAACATGTTCTGTTCCCTACACACAACCAAATGTGAGAAGTTTCTAGCTGTCCCATATAAGATGCCCAGCATTCATAAGCCTTGGTGCTCTAGCACGTCACACAATCTTTTGGGAAACTCAGTGAAGCAGAAAGTATGAGTCTGATTAAGGGGAGGAACGTAAGGCACAGAGAGGTTAAATAACCAAGGTAACACTGCCAGTTAGTGAAGACTCGAAGTCTGTGCCTCAATTTCCTTGTCTGGGACATGAGGATGAGTGTAATATTTACCTCAGGGGCATTTTAAAGAGGATAAATGTATGTGAAACTTCTGGAACATGCCTGCCACCCAAAACAGAAGGAAAAATCTGCAACAAACCCAGACTTGGTAACTCTACATTAAGCATTCACCTTCAGCTCTCTCTTCCCTGGTGGTTTCCACCTGGAGTATAGAGTGGTTATTACCTCTCCTGTGACTGACTAGCCATGTCCCCTTTATTCTTAACCAATCCAACTCTCTTACCTTGGGTTATTTATGCAAATGAAACCCTTTGATTTATTTTACTTTAGTGTACTTATTACAATGATTGCACATTCAATTGTTTGTGTATGAACTCCAAAACTCTAATTGCTCTGCTGTTGCTTTACCTCGAAGCTGTTACTAGAATCCATTTTTGTTCTGGAGAAATAATTAAATGCAATAATGTCCTCCATTCCTGTTCAACCTTGGGTTATGTTTAGAGCCAATTTCAATCAGGTAAGCAGTATGCTAAACACAATAAGACTCCGATAGGCAGATGACATGACCCCAGCTGCTGTTACACAAACACCTGGGTCTGCTTCTGTCTTTCCTGGGTTCTCTCTTGCTTATACTGGGGATGGATTTCTACTGAGTCTACTGAATCCCAGTGCCTGGGTCCTGCTTCTGAGAATTAGGGGTGGATTTCTATGCTTTTTAAATTATCCACTTGTAGATAAGACTTGGTTTTTACCGTGTGTGGAGGACCTCTGAGCATGGAGAGGGAAGGTCCAGGTTCTTGTCTTGCTTTAGTAATGTCTCCCTTCCATAAAAGGATAGGTTCTGCATGTGTGTTTACAAACATTCTCTAATTAGTAATGTTTTCCCTTCCATAAAAGGATAGGTTCTGCATGTGCGTTTACAAACATTCTCTGAATTAGTTACCTATCAGTATGATCGAGTAACAAGAGTTCTGGCATTTCAATTCACTGAAAGCAATCTGATAGACTTTAAGAGACCAGGGGCTGACACAGAATGGGAGACCCACAGGGTGTTCTGCATGCCTCAGCCTCATCCTCTGATCATTATCTCAAGCAAGGTGCTGAGGGTCAGCAGTTCTGATTCTTCCATCCTCCATTCGCCAGTGGGAAAGAACATTCCATCTCTCTCTGCCTCAGTTTCCAGGGGGCTGAGAATGGCACAGATCTCCTGGGGACTGAGAATCAATCAAGCATTGAACATAGTGCTTGACGTCTGCAGGGCACTTAAGAAATACACGTCTCCTCGGGAACACGCACACAGCACTTATTACATCACAGGCTCTGTGATGCACTGACCCATTTGATGTTTACAATGTCCTTATGCAGGAGATGTGCTAAACATTTTTCCTGCTTTTCAAATGAGAACAGTATGTGCTGGAAAGTTAAGAGACTAACTCTACATCTGAGAAGGTGGAAGAGACAGGATTTAAGCCCAGGCTAGATCTGAGAGCCACACAGGCCAACACCACACAGTCTCTCAGCAGTTAAGATTATAGTGCCAAAGGGAAATCCCAGCCAGGTGCTCAGACAGGAAGGCACCTGTCTCACCTGCTCACCATGGCCAGTTTATGGTTTTCTTTTTTTTCCAGGTGGATGCACAGCCGGCTGGGGAGCTGTTCCCTATTGAACTCACTTTTGGAGGCTTCATTCCAGTTTCCAAGGCCCCTATAGTCATTGGGAGGGTCAGTGAAGAGAAGCCTGCACCTGCTTCCAAAAGTACTTCAATGCCAAGGTGATGGACAGTGGCGGCACAGTATGCAGGGCTGTACCCAATGAGGACATGCAGTTACACAGGCTACCAGTGTAAACAGGCCTCGGAGAAGCCCTTGCCAGGCTCATTTCCATGCACAAAGCATGTGCCCTGGTCAATACTTAGCAACCCATGGGCCATGCTGGACTTTAACAGAGCCCTAAATAATAAGACCTTTACAATTCAGCATCATTCAAATGGGATGGCCAGGCACTGCACAGGATAAGGAGGCAGAGCTGGGCTGACAGAGCTGGGTCTGAATCCAGCCTCCACCCTAAATCCTACAACAGAGGGCAAGAAGATTCATATTTTGGAGCCTCAATTTTCTCCTAACAAGAGGGGCTATGAAGACCTGTGTGCCAAGGTGAAGTAAGTAAAAGCTAATACAGGACACTTATATTTCATTCTACTTAGCAAAAGAGCATTTAGTGTGATGCTTGACACTCAGCAAGGAAGGGCATGGTAGTATTTTTGGTGGGGGAACAAGCCTGAGTTTTTTGAAAAGGTAGAGTGATAAGGTGTTATGGGTTCAAATTTAGACTCTAACACTTCGCTTACTCTGCCTCACTTTTCTTCTCTGTGACATAAGGACAACAACTGCACCAATCTAATGGAGTCTGATGAGAATTGAAAGTGCTAATACACTACACCCAGGTCAATGCCTAGTATTTTATAAATATTAGCTAGAACTTATTAAAATGAAATTAATGCTTGTAATGATGGCCTGATATAGTGATTCTCAAGTATAGGCTAGGGACTTCTGGGGGACCATGACGCTCTTTCAGAAGGCCTTGGAGGCTAAACTGTTTTCATCATAATATGGACATGTTATTTTTTCTTTTTCATTCATCCATGCCCAAGTGTACAGCGAAGTTTCCCAAAGGCGATGTGATGTGCAATTCTGCAGTGGTTCAAAAACAGAAGCAGATGTGAGGATCCAGCTGTCTTCTTTCTATTAAGCCAGACATTACAGAGATTTGTAAAAATGTCAAATAATGCATCTCTTCTCACTAAATCTGTTTTTCTTGTGGAAAATACTTTTTCATTAAAAGTTTTACTTCTACAGGCATGGAATTGTTTTGTAGTGAATTAATAAAGGAATATTTTAAGAAAGCCTCAATATAAATATCAACATGCAGCAACTTACTTACAGGCCTAACTTACCTAATGATTGCTTTTTGCTAATGATCAATATTAGGAGGCCAGAGGCAGCCCTGAGACCAAGACTGAGAACTGATGACATTTCATGTATGTGCTACCTTAAATATCTACTCATTCATGAAATAAAAAGGTTAGAATTCCTTTGGTTGTTGGTGCCCCTGTATACCCAGTCTTTCAATTTATATTTTATCTGCACAGGCATTAAATACAGAGAGGAGGGACAGAGAGAAGTCTGCATCAAATAGAAAGGAATACTGTTAGTATCTTCATGTAGAGAAAGCAGTGGAACTCAGGGCTCTCAGGGCTGAACCGTGTTTAGGCAGAGAGGGTGACATGTAACCACAGAGCCCTTTCCCACTTAGCTAAACCCCCACCAGGGTCCTGAAGTTCCTTTCTCAACTCAGCCTCAACCTCAAGCTTGGCCTATAAAGACTTGAGCAGATATTAAGAGTTTGTACTAGCTCAAGGCCATGACCCCCGAAGAGCTCAGACTCCTAAAAGTGCCTGAGAAAAGTCAAGGTCACTTGAAGAATGGGTCATTTGTTCTAGTGATACCTGATGACAGTCCCCATCTCCCTGACTCTGGTATGATGGGACTCTGAATTCCATGAATGTCAGGTAGCAAACCCAGGTGGATTTCACATGGACCAATGCCCCTGCCTCCCCACTCTTTGAACCTTTTCATTCCTGACTCTGCTGAACCCCACTGCACATTTCTTATTCCATACTCTCCCTTTAATATGTCCAGCTGCCACTGGACAAGTCAGTCAAGTCCTCTTCTTGTTGGACTTTCTTCACTATTGCAGTAGTCATCACTGATTAGATCTGTCCTGACCACTTTCACTAGCACCTGGCTTTGTTTATGTCTGACACTGCCCAAGGCCACACAGCTGGGTCTCGGTCCTGCAAAATGAGTCCTTACGCCCAAATCTCAAGAGCCCAGGGGAAGCTGGCTTGAAATCCAAGTTTGTTGTCAAACTCTTCTACCTCCCAACACCTCTAGGGGCAGAGAGAAACTGAATTGGCATCTCCCGGTACTTTCTATGTCCCCCTGAAAGACCCCCATCTAGGCAGCGCAGACATGTACAGGAAGAAAGCATGGCTGGGTTGCCCCTAGTAGGAAGAGAAAAGAAACCGAAAGAAATGAGCCTGAGAAAGCAGCAAACACCAGCTATCACTTTTACTAGGACTGGTGCACACCCACTTTCTCCTTGGTGTGGCTTATTCAATTCCTTTAGCCTTGAAAAAGTAGGGTACCCTGCCAGGTGCCACATCACATCTGACCTTGGAGGATATCATGCCAAGGGAATTAGGCCAGCCGCAGAAAGACAAATACAGCATGACCTCACTAAGACCAGGAATTTTTTTTTAAAGCTCAAATACACAGAAAATGAGTGTTTACTATGGGTGGGGGAATGGAAGATATAGGTCAGAGAATACAGAATTGCACACACGTGAGCTGAAAAAGTCTAGAGACCTGAAACATAACATGGGCTATAGAGGTAATAAAATGGTATTGCATTAGGGATTTCTGTTCAATAAGTACACTTAGCTGCTTGTCACAAAACAAGTAATTGTGAGATTGTACACGTCAGTCTATTTCATGACATGAGCTATTTAGCCATCTGTACCTATTCCATAATATCACGTTGCAAAGTGCAAACATACACAATGCATTTTATTCCAAAACTAATAAATAAAACAATCTCAAAGAGTGGGTCAGGGTCAGTAAAAACAATCAGCCACCTGTCTTTGTCAGTTGTGTTCTCTTAGAACCAGTCTAACACCTGCTTGTTCACACCTGTTCATACTGAATGTGGCACTTTAGTGATATGATGGCAAAGCTGTGACAGAAGTTGCAAGGTCCCCAAAACCAAACTTTGGCTCTCAGCATAAAACATGGTGCCACTTCTGATGAGGAAGTGGAGGCTGAGCCAGGATAGCTCAGCATCATGCAGTGGGGAAGCAGAAGCATCAGAACTTATGTGAAAGGGCTCAGACACCAGGATCCCTCCTTTTCTCCACTGTTTTGGAACAAAATGACTACACTCAGGAGGTTTTCATGAGGAGTTCTCTCACTCTCTTAATTTTAATTAATTATTTTTTGTACCAGAGGTTGAACTTAAGACCATGCTTGCCAGGCAGGCACTCATGCCACTGAGCTATCTGGTCCTCAACACTCTTTACAAAGTGCCTCTTAGGTTGGTCTTGTCTTAAACACCATTTCACATAGACCGCTGGTGATAGCATGTTCCATTATCCTCCATTAACAGCCATGATACTCAAAGATGGTGGCAAGAAAGAATGAAAATAAACAACTCAGCTTTGCTTCAATATTGACAGTTTTCAGAAACCTCAGGGACAGGGTTTCTCACCTATGGTACCACAGGCATTTGGGGCCAGACAGCTCTTCATTGCAGAGGACTGCCCTACCCACTGGATGCCAGTAACGGCTCCTTGCTACAACCCCAAACTCCAAAATGTCCCCAGACCATGATCAAGTGTCCCATGGAGTCCGAGTGGAAAGTCCCCCTCCTCCTACACAAGGTCTAGGCCAGCACGCTCTGGCTGCTCTTTTCTACCCAGAAACATCCTCATTTCCTGACATATTTCAGAATCCTTAACAAATCCTCTTTTGTCAGATGTTCTGAGACTTTGTGGTGGCAATTCTGGTTGTCACAATGATTGGAGAATGCTTCTGGCACCCAGAAGGCAGATACCAGATGCTCAGCAATACATGAGAATACACACTGTCCAACACTAAAGAATTGTCCTGCATCCTGTAGGACTTCCGAAAGTTGCCAGATGTCATATAAATGAACAATTGATTTGTAATTAGTTGAGCCAGGAACCTAAGTCAGATTTCCAATGTGACACAAAGTACTTATAAATGGCTTTAGTGTCACAATTTTCTAGTATAGTAACTAGCATAGTAACAAGAGTAATTTTACGTCCTTCAAAATTTGACCACAATTTCAGAAAATTCCATTGCCTGAGGCCATACAAGCTGTGGCTGTTGAGTTGCCAACAAACATCCCTGTTACCCAGCTGCGTTTGTAACTACTGGATTCTTTGTGATTCAATGTCCAGCAGCTGGTCTTCCCATGTGCGTTCTAGGCTCTTGCTACCCAGATGTGGTTATAGGCCAGGAGCATTAGTATCAACCGCGGACATACAAGTTAGGTGTGCAGACCCCTATTTGAATCAACTGGATTGACTGGATCAGAATCTATATATTAATAGCATCCTTGAGTGATTTGTTTGCACATTAACGTTGTTTTCTTTGTCTTTCTCAATCTCTGTTTCTCTGTCTTTCTGTGTCTCTCCGTCTCTTGTTTCTGTCTTTCTCTGTCATACACACACTTTGTCTCTTGTGTTGTGTTGGGATGGAACCCAAAGATTCATCCATGCTCTTACCAGTAAGCTACACCTCAGCTATGCACATTAAAGTTTGAGATATATGCTACTCTAATGTTTTACATGGTCATTTAAATAATAAAATATATACTATTTGCTTATAAATTACTTTTATATATTTGTTCTTCACACTGTTTAACATTAACCTTTAAAAGAAAGAGTCATGGGTACAAGTAGATTAGAGTAAGAATGGATTTCATTTCAGGATGGGTGAAAAGATAATTTTTCAAATTTTCTTCCTTTGAGAAGTGCTGGGTCTGGTCTGAAGCAGCAGCACAAACATAATCCCAGCTATTCTGGAGGCTGAGGTAGGAAGTCACAAGTTTGAGGCCAGCCTGTGCAAATTAGTGAGATCTTGTCTCAGAATAAAAAAATAAAAAGTACTGGAAATGTAGCTTTGTGTGAAGACCCTAGATTCAACCCCAGTACCAAATACACACACACAAAGATTGTGCCAGATAAATTGTGAATATTGGCTTATTCATTCTAGAAAAGTAAGTAATTAGTTAGTTAGTTATAGTACTAAGGATTAAACCCAGGCCTCTCATCAGCTAGGCAGTTGCTTTACACTAAGCAACATCCCCTGCTCTTTCTATTTTTTAATACTTTAAACATATTATCTTTAAAGATTCCAGAGTAACTGTCCTGGGAAGATATTATGAGCATGTATATTTAGCAGATAAAATTATGGAAGCACAGAGAGGTGAAGTAACATGCCCCAAGTCACACAACGGAGCTCTAACACCTGCCTTCTGCTTCCACTAACTGTTAAAAAGGAGTCTAGGCTGAGTGACTCACACATCCCCAGAATGGCCATCGGGAGCAACAGCACCCCTAAGCAATCACTAAGTGTGCTGAAATTTGGGGAGGGGGCTCAGTAAGCACAAAGTTAGCCAAGGAACGCTTGCCTGATGCCTCTGTTTTATTCTGTGTCTCCACCACTCACTTTTAATCTCAGTGCTATCACTGAGCCCAAGCCTCAGTATGCTCCTTGTCCCTTGTGGCTTTATTTTCCAGGTATTTTCTCCATCTATTAACCTCAACTCCCTGGAAACCCTCCTTGTCCTGGCCATCACCCTCCTCCCCAAGCCCCTATGGAAGTCCCCTGGGACAGGCACTTGGGGAGACAAATGGGTCTTCTGTGATGAAAGACATCTGGCTTTGCATACATCCTCTGCCGCCCCCCTCCCTGTCACAAGTGGCTAATGAATGGCGCACTTTTGAGCTCATTACCAAGGAGCCTCGGAAGAAATGGAAATGCTCACAGAGCCAGTGACATAAATAAGGAAAGATGCCTGTAAATACACAAGCACACACGCACAAGCACACACCATACACATACACATGCACGTGCTATTAATTTATACCATCTGAAAACCCACGACATTTGGCTTAGGAAAAGAAAGAAGAAAGCTCCTAATATTGTCATCCACATAATTTCAGAACAGAGCTATCCCAGCAGCTGCCAATAAATTATTTTTACTATGCAGAGGTACAAATGAATATGCTGCTGTCACCCCTAAATCTCCTTTATGAGTGCCTGTTGGCTTTGGCCACCCTACCAGGGACAGGGGCTTCCAAGCTGGCTCCCTGCAAGCTGCAAGTCCTCCATTGATGCTTTCCATGTACATGCGAGCTGGACACAGTGCAGAGGACACTGATGTCTATCATTAGGGCACAGGTGTTACAGTAACAGCGATTCTCAGGCATGAGGTTTTGGAAAATGACTTCTGCATTATGATCTGAATTTGCTGCATCTGTGGGACATGATAAATCCCCTCTTGGTGGCACAGATCACTAGACCTTGCCATTCTCCATCAAGGCCCAGGGTGGAGATGTGAATCTATCACAACCCACTTTTATGTGCACTGTTTCAGTCACCCCTGCAGGTTGAATGTATCAGACTGTTCACTTCTCAGACTGTCTGATCCCAGAAGAAGCTGTGGGGTCCACAGTGACCAAGGCACGCTACCAAGGACACCTAGGCACCATCTAAGGACATGCTTTGCTATCTCTTTCTGGGTGAAATCTGAATGGTCCACTCCCAGCTCTGTAGCCACAGGAAAGTGTGTTAACTTCTCTGAGCCTTGTTGTCTCCTATGTAGGCAGTCATGCCAGACAAACCTCATGGGTTTGATGAGGAGGCAGGTTGACTCAAAGATAGCAAAAGCATAGTCCAGAGAACATAAGATCAATGAAAGATGACAGTTATCAATATCATGCCATACCAATTTTTCAGAGCTCTTTTTTTTTTTTAATATTGGAGATGAAATACAGGTGTGCTCTACCCCTGAACAACATCCCCAGACATTTATTTATTTATCTTTTGAGGCTGGGTCTCTCAAATGGTCCAGGCCAGCCTTGAATTTGCAATCTTCCTTCTTCAGCCTCCTGAGTAGTTGGGATTACAAGTTTGCATAACTACACCTGGTTTCTACAGTGACTTTTCAATGAATTTACTTCCAGGTATTTCCTGAATGTTAACAACAAAGTAGCCACTGGGTGTAGGCACCAGGGATGTGTCCAGGAATGAGACAGACAGATACCTGTTCTTCTGGAGCTTACTCTTTAGTAGATGAAGTAGGTAAATCTACTAACTGCTCAGTAAATACTGTAAAGCCAAGATCTGTTAGTCATCTTTATCCACCCATTTTAAAGACTCACTAACTGAGGCTGTGGGAGGTCATTTTAATAGGTCTAGGAGCTAAGACTATCTGACTTAGATAGTTGACAGCGCTAGACAATGGAGCAGAGGCTGGCTGACTGGGTGGCAGATGACAGGAAAGGAACTTTCTGTCTTCCTCATCCCTCCTCCTGTGCTGTCCTGGACCATGACATTCTCCCTGGGAACTTGTGCTGTCCAGACTGGGAGACTAGGTAGATGATTCTCTGTTGGAAAAGTTGCTTATTTTAGGGCTGAGCCGTGGTGACTTCACTGACATGGCCAGTTGCACCTGGACTTCAAAATTAGGCTGGATTCAGACAGATGAGCCCTTGATAATCCTCAGACAACCAGTAAATACCCACCAAGAACTCCCGGGGAATATGAGGGATCTGATGGATCACAGGTGCTCAGGCAACTAGATGGCTCTTTCATGAACCTGAGGAGATCCTTTCACCAGAGCCTGCCCTCCACACAGGACACACGTCCCGGAAGCTCTTCTTCATCCTCAGCTTCTGGGGGTCCCTTGAGCATCTCATTGAGTTCCTAGCTGCCTTTGTTGCTCCAGGCAGGTCCCTTACTTTTCCCAGAAGGAGGTGCCCAGTTAGTGCTTTTCACTGAAAGTTTGAGGTGTCAAGTTGGTGCTTTTCACTGAAAGTTCGTGTCTGCAAGTTTGGGACACCTACTACCAACCTTACCAACCACCGGTGAAATGCCAGGGTCACTGCAGGTTCCTCAAGGAACATAGCTCTGCTTACTGTCCCCACTGCATGGTCCACCCCACCATTTGTGCTTCTACAGATCACTCACATCATCCCATCACTCACAATCATGACATCAAGACACCCACTGTTTACCTGACCCTGCAACATTCTCGTGTTTGACCTACACTTTTATCTTTGGTAGAGAGAGTGATTAAGTTCATTCCACATCTCACTGAGTGGAGATGCTATGTGACCCAAGTTCACAGAGCTAGGAAGGGGTAAGGCTGAGATCAGATCCAGGTAAGCCTGATTCCAAAACTTGTGTGTGACTGAACTTCATGGCCTTCCTTCTGCATAAGGAAGATCTTCCTGGGATGTCTGAGGACAGAATAGAGACCAAGCCCCACTGTAAGTCTTTATTCCCTGGCTGGGGCTCCAGAAGCTAACAGAAATTCATCTGTCACATCCACAGTTCTAAAGAGACCAGGAGAACAGGTGACACCTGGCACTTAAGAGTCTCATACTACAGTCCTGTCCTCCCTGATTCCCTGCTTTCAGCTCTATCAGAGCAGTATCCATCTTAATTGCCTTCTATTTCACCTCCTAAAAGTCCTGCAAAAGTCAGGGTAGCCCAGTGGTCAGGGATATGTGTATTGGAGCCAACTACCTGGGGCCTCAGCTCAACTGTGTCATTTAGCTCTGTGACCTTGAGACATCTTTCCTAGCTGTAACCAGCTCCTGGACATGATACAAAAATTAAATAAAGTCAGTCCTGGGGAAGCTCTTAGGACAATGCCTGGAATACAAACTATATTGCTTTCAGGGTTATTCTTGGAAGCAGGGTATCCTGTTTTGATAGCCAAGTAACAGAGGCTCTGAGAGGTGAACCCACTTGCCCAAGGCCACACTGATCAGGGATTTAAACTATAGCCCCTCAAGCAGAAACCCAAGCATATACCACTCCCCACACAACCTTTTAAGGTCACAAATGAGGAAGGAGTTCCCCTTGTTGGGTGGGAAGGGCCTGAAAAAAGGGCTAGACATATTCAACAAGTCCAAAACTCGGAACCCAGGCTGGACTCACTCCTAGGAAAAGAGTAGACTCGGCCTCCCCATGGCAGCTGACTTCATCCTCCTCCAGGTCAGTGACAATGTACAGGAGGAGAATAAAGATCTCCAGAGGCAGGCTGGACCTCCTGGTTCCTATACTAACTATTGCTTGATGCTAGAGGAAGATGTGGTCATGCTAGCCCTCCTGGACAGCAGGGCTAGTAAGTCCCAGAAGGAATCAGGTGGAAGGATGCATCTTCCACCAAACGTTATTGGGTGGAATTGTCTAGCACCTCACTCTGCAATCAAAAGGCTGTCCACTGTCTAGGTCATTAAATTTTAAAAGGACTGCAGATTAAATTTTCAAAAATATTTTCTAAAGTGGATTTTTGTATTTTTCAGAGATTGACATTTCTAGCCCAGTGTGGCGTCACACACTTGTAAGCTCAGTACTTGGGAGGCTGAGCCATGAGGAACACCATGAGTTCAAGACCAGCCTGAATTCCATATACATACAAATCACTAATATTGACATTTCTAATATAATTTATGGAATAATCAAATATCTAATGCAAAGTATAGAAAAATAATATACCTCTTCCCCACATATCAAATTTTCCATGTTTCACTCAATCCTTTAAAGCAATTAGATTTATAGTAGGGGTGGATCACCCAAGTCTATCAACACAGAGCTCACATCTGCCATCACTCCTATGTGCTTGTACTTTTAATCAATGCTGTAACTTGCATGTGGAGTGTCCCCCAGAGGCCCATGTGCTCTGAGCTTGTTCTTCAGGTCCTCAGCTTGGTGTTATGGGAGGTAGTAGACCCCTTAGGAGATGGGGTCTACCATGGCAGGAAGTCTGACTCCCCTCAGGGGATTTCCCTTCTGCTTTCTGGTCTTGAGATGAACGATTTTGTTCTGCTGCCTGTTCCATTGCCATCTGGCACCAGAGGTCTAAAAACAATGTGTCTGCATGTCCCACACTGGAGCCTCTAAACAGAGCCTACAAAAGCTTGTAGTGGCTGATTGTCCCAGGTACTTGTTATAGTGATGAAAGCCGACTCACAGTTATCATGTGCAAGTGCCCGAATGCAATCTATGACATTGCCTCATGTGCTTAGAAGTCTGACAAAACAGCGTGATGCTATGAATACTTCTTTTGCCATTTGCTTGCTCTATTCAGCATTGTGTTAGCATTCCCACCTTCCCATCTCTTCTCCCATCTTCTGCCCTCAGGCGGCACACTACCGAGAAAAGCTGCAGGTGTCTGCCCACTGCTCCCTGCTCACTCGCCCCGAAGACTCACAGGAGCTTCTGGCATGCCCCTGCTAGCTCCCACCCTTGGAGATGTAGGCTTAGTGGGTCTGGCCTGGGAACTTGGATTTTTGTAAAGCTCCTGGGAAATTCCGGAGGGCAGCAACAGTGAGGGCTCTGACTTTTGCCCTTCCAACATCAGGGGGAAGCTGTGAATTGGATTCATTCCTGCTCTGATACCAGAGGAGCTGGAGTGGTAGCAGGCTTTGGGGCACAGCATCTGGCCACACCCTGGGCGGGGGCTCTGCTTGGCTCCAAGGCACTCTTTGGACCCTGCTGCTCATCTGCAGTCAGGCATGGCTGGCTAAAGCAGGACTTGCTAATATTTTCCCTGTTTGTCGGGCAATCTTGTTTGGCTCCTTTTTAAACTTATATGTTTACATGTCTAAAGGCAAAATTGATTGCCTCGATTCCTAAATTCTAAAAACAGGAAACTAACACTACATTATTCAACTGCAAGGAGATCAAGCTGGTTGTGGAGGTTCTGCCTTTGGGGAGGCTTCCACAGGAAGATGTGTAAGTATTAGAGAGGGGGCAGGGACACTTCTCCATCAGTGTGAGACTTTCTTATTAGTGTCATCAATGACACTGGAAGACTCAAGCTTTCATGTCCATGGAGTCCCTGCTAAACTCTCAAACTGTCTTGGGTGCCACCTAATTCTCATACATATCTTGGGAAACCATAGGACTGGACATTTCCACTGGCCCTCTATCACACTGATGCTCTAGAATTTTGAAGTCTCTGGGCCATAACTGAGATTATGGACCACGGAAAAGGAATGACATTTTTCCTCCTCCTCCTCGCCCTCCTTCACCTGCTCCTCCTCCTTTTCCTCCTCTTCCTCTTCTTTCTCTTCCTATCTCTCAGTATTGGGCCAGTGGAGGAGACCCAGTCAGCTACATCTCTGACTCTTTTCCACTCCAACTGTTCATCTGCGGATCCCCTCCCACATCCTGAGATGACCATGGCAGTTCTGAAGAGCAGCTCATGCCATGTGCTACAAGCTCATCTAAGCACCTTGTGTGAATTAACTCATCAAACTTCCCAGCAGCCCTGGGAAGCAAAGGCTTCCAGCATCCTCATTTCAAAGATAAGAAACTAAAGTAGGGTAGCCTAAGTGGCCGGCTCATGACCTGGCACCTCTATGTGGTTGCTGCACTGTTAACTCATCCTTGGTGGCCAAGGGCTGACAGCCGCCTTGTTCTAACCACTCTAAAGCGGTGGCTGCATTGGGGACCAAGGGGACCCAGGAGAAATAAGGAAAACATTTTTAGAAATGATTTTTGACAGGCCACCAGATACTAAAATAATAGCATTTGGTTCGTCTTGCTAGCTGGAGGCAAAACTCAGCTCAGGTGGGAAGATGTGGCTGCAGGCTAAATGCAGACAAAGCTGGCTTGCCCTGAGCCAACTCTGCCATCTCCAGGTCTCACCATTACATGATGCGCAGGGCACTTGCAGCTTGGCTTTCTGTCTCTTTTCCTTTTCTTTTGTTCCTTTGTTCTTCAGTACTGGAGATCGAAGCCCTGGCCTTCATCCTGAGCTACATCTCCAATGCTTTTTATTTTTATTTAGCAAATTAGGGTCTTTCTAAATTGCTAGGTTGCCCAGGGTGATCTTGAACTTGTGACCCATCTGTCTCAGTTTCCCAGAGTGCTCAGAGTTTAACTGGTGCCACTTCAGCTTGGCTTTCTATTGGTGGGATTAGTGGGAAGAAAAGGCAGGATCTTTAGGGATTCAACTGTGAATGTGAGCACTTTCAGGTAGGCTGGATGACCTCACTGTACATGAAATCCAAGGAACCACTGTGAAGGTTATAGGAATTAGGATGAATAAAACAGGTTAGGGGAGAAAGTATTTTTATTAAAATCAAGAACCAGTGCTTACTACACACTTACTATATGGCCCTGCAGCTGGACATTCCATGCATCTTACCATTTCATCCTCACAAAGATTCTTAGCTACAGCTACCATCATTGCAAACCCCACTGAACACATTCATAACAGGGCAAAAATTCATGTCATGGAGCTAGATGGCTCTGAACCACTGGTGATACATGCATGACTGTCCTATCAGGTGGCATGGCTCAGTCCCATTGAGCAACTTGTACCACCCTGTGGGACAGTCCTATATGCACCATTAGTGGTTTATGCCAGCAGGAACATGTTAATAGACAAGAAAACTGAGCACAGGAATGATCACTGAGAAGCCCAAAGCCACAAAGTTAATAAGCAGGATCCAGAATATAAACTCTAGGACCATCACACATTTTCAAAATAGGTTGTGAGAGACTGAAGGTCCCACACAAGACGGTAGCAGGGAAGGGGTACACCCTGCCCTCACTCAAAAGGAAGAGGAACTGGCCCTGGAAGCTGTCAGGCTGGCACACAGGAGGCAAAGCCCAGCCAGCGGGAGCAGATGGAGCCCAGGCAGCAGATGTAATGCAGTTTGCTTTTTCCATATGCTTTTCTGTTTAGCTCTAATAAGTGAATTGTTCTTTAATATCTGTCAGGAGCTTAAACTCGGAAAGCCAGGGGCAGTCACAATCACTCACAGAGATACAAAGGGAAGCTGGATGGGCCATCATAGAAAGGACACAGAATGTCAAGAAAGACGCTAGGTACATGTGCGCGCACGCTCCCACGTGAGCGCATGCACACACACACACACACACACACACACACACACACACACACTCCGTGATCACCTTGAGAGCCAGATCCTCTCTTAGTGAGTGAGGAGCAGTAAGAGAACTCTGGAATACTGTGTGTCTACGGTATTACATCTAATCATCATGGTAGCAACAGGTGAATTCAGCAAGCACTCATTGAGTAACAGTCCCTGTTTCTTATCCATGAAGATTCATGCCTTTATTTTACAAAATGTTGAGCCCTTTCACAGTCTCAGAACAATCCTGGGTTGCAGCCCACTCTGACACAAGACAACTGTGGAATCCTTGCAGCCAGCAGTGTGTGGCTGTATCTCCCCACCCCAATTGGGCAACCACTTTGCACAGTGACCTTTCCTGATCTGCACTGTCAGGCTGCAATTTAGCCATTCTGAAGACTTTGCTCCAGGCTTCTCCAGCCAAGAGCTCGCTGCCGGGAGTCCTCCCAGGGCCCAGGACTCCACTCACATGTCACTTTGCATTAAGGGTCTGCTGCACTGGGAGCCTGGAGAGGGAAGACAACACATCTCTGCTGAACATCCCTAAGAGAGAAGTCAAATAAGGAGGGGGCAGTAAGACAGAGCCAATCAGTCAGCCAAATAGACCCTAGGTTTCTAAAGAAGGTAGGCACAGACTGATCCTTCCAACTAGTGGTGTAATTAATAATAATACAAAAAGCTTATATTTACTAATCACTTAAGAAATAGGAATAATATTGAATGAGAGTTAAAGATGCCAATAATTATATAAAACAGTTCTTCAGCTGGGATCCTGTAATAGTTATCTGTCCCTTTGCTGATACAGGAATAGAAACAGAGCAGCCCCCAAGTAAACAAATTGCCTGTGAGCCCAGGAGCATGTCCCTAGACAGGGGCCAGCATTCTGTATGTACATCCTAAATGCCCAGTATTGCCTGTGAGTCTTCTGTCATTCTTGGAACTTGTCTTATGATCATCCTAGCAGATGAGCTGTATTTATGGTCCCAGGCGATGGTCTGCTGTGTCCATGCCCTTGGCATCTGGGCTTTTACGATTTAGATCTAAACTGTCCTCCAAAATCTCGTATGTGTGGACAGTGACTAGATAAAGAGGGCATTATGCTCATCAGAGGATTTATCCACTGATGAGTTCAGCAGCCAAATATGCTATTAAGAGATGGGGCCTGGTTGGGGGTGGTCAGTGGGGATGTGACCTGGAAGGGTGTATTTTATTTCTCCTCCCTTCTCTCTGCTTCCTGGCCATTGTAGGTTGAGTGCCTTTCCACTCTCATGCCCTTCCACCACCATGCTTCCGCCTTGGAGATAACACACTTTGGGATGAAGCCGCTGGAAACTGTAAGCCAAATAAACCTTTCCTTTTAGTTGGAGATGTCAAATATTTTGTCCCAGAAACAGGAAAGTGACCAATACAGGATTCCAACTCCACACACCAAGAGTTAAAGTTTGTTCCCCTATATCTTGAACATGAGCTGGTTGTATGAGTTGCTTTGTCTCAAAGAAGGTAGCAGTGGTGACCCTGCTCCAGTTTGAAGTGTGGCTTTTCTCTCAGTCACTGCTACATGGCCAAGTCCAGAATGGAGGTCTCCTGAAGGTGGGCAGTCATGTAGAGGACAGGCCAAACGTCCCAGGTGAGATTGTCCAGGACCTATTTACCAGCAGCCAGTCTCCAGAAATGAGAGTTCAGCCACTTTAAACAGAACCACGCCAAGAATAGAATCATCAACCTGACCCAAAGACTTGGGAGCAGAGTAAGTTACAAACATTTCTTACTGCTTAATTGTAATGAGTTTTGCAGTGACTTGGTTAGATACCCAAGCATACCCAATATTATAAAGAAACTGAGCCTTGAGGACATACAGGCCCCTGTGTAAGACCATTCAGCTAATCATAGGTAGCAGACAGATTGTGTATCATTGTTAGAAGATCTACAGCTGGAGGCAACACCTCTTCTATAAAGGGACACCTAAAAAATACCTAAGGCTTTTTAGGTCTCTGTTGCAACTACTCAACTATGCCATTGCAAAGCCAAAGGAATGATAAGCCATTATATAAATGGCTGTACTGTGTTCCAATAAAACTTTATTTATAATGCAAGCAGAGGGCCAGATTTGGTCTATGGGAAGTAGTTTGCCGCTCTTTGCTTTAATCACCTCCTGATGCCATCACCCTTTGTGTCAGATCTTCTCCCTCAGTGTTACCTCATTTTTCTTCTCTCTAGAATTTCCATGTAAAAACCTTCAATTATCTTTCCCTATTCTTACCCTGTACAATGTGACACCCAGTGACATGTGACAACTAACTCTAAACTCAAAAGCTTTGTTTCCCCAGTGTGTGCATGGTTCTACTCTCTAATTTCACAGATCTATGTCATTTCCAGAAATCAGTTTGACTGATATGTTTTCCCACTGTTAGGTTGATCAGTTTCTGGATTCCCCAGGTATGGGAATTTTTAAAAGTTATGATTGTATTCTAAATCCAAGACCCAACGTCATCACTGTGACAGTGGGGAATGCAAATGACTCCTATTCATAACATTAAAAATAAAAAAGCTTCAGTTCTGTAGTCTCAGAAATTTGTCTTGTTCCAAAAACAGTGTTATCCTTCCCTTAAAAAAAAAAAAAAAAAAACAAAGTAATAGAAGAGAGATTCTGAGAACTGTTTCATCACTCCCGTGCCAGGTCTCTGGAGCCTCTTCTCTCTAAAAAGCAAGGAGGAAATATGACAAGAATCTCTTGCAGAGACAAAAACTGAGGTTGGAGCAAATGAAATTCCAGTAAATTTCAGTTTTAAGGAAAGTATCACATCTAGAAAATAAAGTGTTATAATGAATTTCACTTTTCCACCTCGTTCTTGCCCTTTCTCATCTCAGTTTTCCTACTTACAATATAAAAGCTTGTTGGCAAAGAACATGGAATCTGAACTTCACCATTCTCCCCAGTGATCGAAAAATGAAAGAAAATTGACATGCACATTTAGCAAAGAAGCTGTTCCAATTTAGAGGGTGAGAGCCACGTCTTCAAACTTCCATCCAAGGAAAGTCAAGGTGAGTGTCAAATGTTCCATGATTTTTAGCAACCTTCTAAGCAAAAATAAAGATGTCTGGATTGACTTTAACTTTTTTTTAAACATCTAAATAAAGCTACAGAGGTAAAAGAAGTTCTATTTTATATTTCATTATGAAATATGAATCCATTTCCTAGAAGAGCCAGCCTCAATCCCAGGACCTGGCATGGATGGCATGGAGTCTGGAGGGTGTCGTGACAATGGTTGCCAAAACCATCCTGGAAGCAGACATCGCCTAGACTGCACAAAAGTCCTAGCAGATTGCATGATCAGAATCCTCCACTGAGCTCCCCAGTCAGATCCCTCCAGAGGCCAAGTGAGCACCACAGCTGGCCACATGCACACAGTACCAACACCTGGGAATGGCATGAAGCTCTCCGTGCTGGATGTGGTATAATCACCTCTGCTATAATTGTGCTCTGAAGCGCTGGGGCCAGAGGCCAGGGTGCCCAGCTGCAGAGCAGTGGAGCTGAGATGCGCAGCCCTCTCAGCTGGCTTCAGAGTGTCTCTTAAACATGACAAGCGTATCTATGTGAGGATTAGGTAGAGATGGTGACAATATTCTTTCTCAACCTTTACTTCTGCTGCTGAATCTCCATCCTCTTCAGGGTGCTGCAAAATTGATTTTTACAAGGATTCTTATTTGATCAGTAGTATGCAAGAGGTAGGCCCTATGGGGCTGGAAGATGGGGCTTATTTCCCATTATACAGATATGAAAACTGAAGAAAGGAAATGACCAAACTATAGTCACCCACCTGTGAGGAACACAGTCAAGAATAGGGAGCAGATCATGAGTTTAAAGTCTGGAGCCCTTGAGAAGTCTGAGTTTGGGTGTGGTGCAGTGCACACCTCTCCTCATTCTTTGGCTAGGAGTCCTAAGAGCCCTTTGAGGTACATTTTGGTGAGGTTTTGGTGTTCAAAATAGCCTGCAGAATACCTCTTACTTGGTGGGTGCTAAGATGGGTCCAGGGGCAGAACTTAAGGAAAAGGCATGCAGAAAACCTAGAGCTGGAAATTGTATTCTGTCTCAATAGCTATTTTTAGTCCTGCTCTTCCACATCACCAAAAAAAGCTTAAACAAAACACAGTTTCAAAAATTAAACAGACATAAGACAGTGCGAGGTGAAGAAAAAAAAGGGAATCAAGAGAAGAGATCACAGTAAAGAATTTGATTTGTCACTAGGAACATAATAAGCATTCTGCCAAATAATAATAGGATGTGGCCACTTGGGAGAGGTGTGAACTCAGTCTCTGAGTTTCATAGCAGGCAACGCAAAGACAGAAACACAAATCGGTTATTTGGATCTGTGTCACAGAATAGATTCCTCAAGTGCCACAAAAGACTCTCTTACCCTTCATTTTTCAGTGTTACTAGCTCTGATTGTGTTGTTTCCCATGTGTTCATTCTGTCCCTGGTCTGCTGAGTTGATCTGAAGTGACCTGCTGCAGAGTTCTTTGGAATAATCTCTGAAATCAGAGGAGCCAACTAGTTTACTTGCCCGCACCCTGGCAGAGTTGAGCATTTATTTACTGAGCATCACCTGATTATATTGGTCATGAAAAAGGAAGTTTAAAACCACTAGGTAGGAGGCGACACCATCAGAAAAGCAATCAGAAATGAGGCAGAGAAATCTCTGATCTAAAATGGAAGTGAGTAAGAAATAGCACATTTGGGTTGACAAAGTGCTGGGCCCCTGGGCATGTGTCCCCCCAGTGCCCTCTTGTATAAGGTGAGGCACACAGCAATCAGGGATCACCTCCCTGACCATGCCTCTCAGCATCCTACCCAGTATGCCTGGGATTCATGCCAGTGACCATGTGTGTGCAGCAGGGACCAGGACTCTGACACAGTTCTCAAGTTGGAACTGTCCACTGAGTCGGGCTCACTGCAGACACAGGGTGCTCCATGGTCAAGGCAGATCTGCAGTTTTGAGCCCAGGAGCAGCAGGGTCAGACTTCAGTGCATCCCAGTGTGGTCTCCTAGTACAGCCTCAATCAGACTGCCTGAGAGGTGGGGAAGGCGCTTCCTTGCCTGTAGCCTGCATGCACTTAGGTCACAGGTCCTGGGGATTAGAGAAGGGAGGAAGGGGCATCTCTGAGGTCCCCACTATCTACAGTGGCAGATGCCTCCACATGGTCCTTCATCCTCACCCTCCCTCTGATGACCCCAGTGTCTCCCTGATGGAAATGTCACTTAGTGTGGCCTCCACACTTCCCTGAGGACAGCTGTACCAATTAAATGATGTGACACCTCAGAGATGTGGAGCTATGTATTTATGCTCAAAGCATAGGCTTCAGGGTTGGTACTTAAAGATTTTAAGTGGAAAAAGAATTTCCCTCTTAGGAGCTGCCACCATCACCCATCTATCACTCTTGAGATAGGTCATACAAAGAAGCTGTGGGCAGGAAGTCTGGACACTTAGAGGTGCCACATCCCAGCTGTGAAGAGCAGAGGCAGGGTTGGAGTATGTTTTAAGTACTGGCTGTGACATCCTTGGGGAGGAGTGAAGTCAGATCTTGGCTCCATCTACTGATAACTCTCTGTGTGATCTGAAGCTGGTTATTTAACCTATCTGCCTCATCATCCTCATCTGTAAAACAAGGTGTCATTAGAGATGCTCAGAGCAGCCTTGCTGCTAAAGCAGCCTTGGTGACAGGATAAGCAGCCATCTCTTGCAAGGGCTCCTCTGCTCCACACAGCCTATGAACTGGCTTCCGTTTCTGCCTTGGAGTTTCTGACAAGGATGGGAAGGGAAGGAGAAAGAAGGGAAGGAAAAATAAAGGAAGGAGAGGGAAGGGAAGGAAGAGGACAGCAAAAGGAAGGGAAGGGAAGGGAAGGGAAGGGAAGGGAAGGGAAGGGAAGGGAAGGGAAGAGGAGGTGCTGGAAGACCCTGTGGCCTGGGCCAAGCCTACCTCACAGTAGTCATCGACAGCTGACAGTGCCATTTGCGGGAGAAATGATGGCTTTGCAGGCCGGCTAAACATGTCAGAAGATGTGTTACTGCCCAAAAGTACAAAATAAGCAGAGTGCGGGCAACTAAACACTGTATTTATCATGGTTCTGCCACTCTCATGCCACAGGCAAAGCCACTGCGTAAGTCGGATGCAGGGAAATGTTTATGCAGAGCGCAGGGCAGCCTGAATACCAATGGGGTGGCCCAGGAGCCTGCAAGGACTGCTGCCAGGGATGGCCTGGGAGTCGGACACGTTCCCAACAGCCTGTGGCCCACTGGTCTGTTATCTCTGTCCTATCCAGGAACCTTCTGCAACTGCTTTCCCTTTCACAGTGGGCAAAATATGTTCTCCAGTTCTGGACAAGAAGGGGGTTGGGGTGGCAGCTTTTAGCCACCCCAGGGCAGAGACCAGCTTACTATTTCATTTTGAGCATCCAGACATTACCTAGTGCAAGCATACAGCAGGCCAAGAATGTTTCATTAAAGAAGGGCTCAGGGCACATCCATGAGCCATGCAAACAGACCCTCACCTCAGAGACTTTCTTCTAATCCAGGGGGGACAGGCAGATGACACTTATAATATGTAATGTGCAGTATGGGGCCCAAGAAAGCAGGACAAATGGGGTGAAGATGTGGGGAGGGTGCAGCTTAACAGAGTGGCTGATGTGGGCTTCAGATGGAGAAGCTAGACCTAAGCAGAGACTCACAGTGGGTGAGTGAGCGGGCTGCGAGGACTCCGGGAAATGCATTTGGAAGGGAAAGAATGGCAGTGCAAAGGCAGAGGGTTAAGACTGTGTCACCATTTGCTGGCAATGACCAGAAAGAGGACAGTATGGAGGAAGTAAACAGGTGAGAGTCAAGGGGGTCCTTCAGAGAAGAAATCTGCAAAAAGATCATATATATCCCATATATATATATCACAGTTCTCAGAAGGAATAATTTTACCCTCAGAAGACGTGCTTGGAGAGGAATGCTGCTGTTCCTAGTGGGAGGGATGCTACTAAATACCCTACAGAGCATGAGGCGAGAATGATTCAGCTCCAGTGGTCAGCAAATGCCAGTCCAGAACACTCTAAGGACTTCGGCTTTTGCTCTGAGTATCTTGGGATTGTTTGTTGAATGGATGAACAACTCTGTGTTTGCTTCAACAATACTAAGAAGCGCAAATCAGGAGGTGTTTCTTCTCCTTTACAAATCTTTTCTTCTATTAATAGAGTCATGGAGGAAGAAAAGGGCCTTTCTTTCTGCCAAAAGCACACAGTGGAACTCCCGATTCTGAAATGTCCTACTTTATGTGCAGCCGAAAAGGATGCCAACCCTCTTTTGGCCTAGTGACAACAAAAGCCACTTCTTGGAAAGCTGGCTGCGGTATGGTGGAGGCGGCCAGGGAAGGGAGGTATCCAAGGGAAAGAAAACCACACCAAACCACGGTTAGCAGGACACCGGAGTGTGGGCCCCAAAAAGCAGCTCAGCACTGGACCCCTCCCCACGTGGACAAAAGGGTGGGACAGGTCTGGGGATTTTTTTTTTCTTTATTACTTTCACCTCTGATTTCGAAGTCCTACCATTTCTAAAAACCTCTGGCTTCCCTTCAGAGGCACTGGGTGATTAAAGCAAAGAGGACCGATCCTCATTCCTGTCTCTCTGTTTGTGAATAATCAAAGGCTAATTAGCCACAGCCCCATGGGATGAGGAATTAGACGTGCATGACATCTAAGAGACTGGAAATAAAACTGTGAGGTGGGTCTGACATAAATGCCAATAGTGGTGGCAGGAAAGACAGTGGCTGGGGCCAGGAGCCTGGGGCCAAATGGGGACATATTTCCCCAAGGCCACGCTAATGCTTGAGCTCACACCAAAGACAGAACGAGTGTGTGACTGGGGATCTGGCCTTTCTCCATCAGCTCACAGGCCAGTCAAATCCAAGCACTAAGAACACAGTGCACCACGTGGTGGTGCACGCGTGTAATCCTGGCACTCTGGGAGACTGAGGCAGGAGGATCCAAATTCAAGACAAGCTTATGAAACTCAGCAACCTGTCTCAAATTACAGAATTAGAAAATACTGAGATTTTAGATCAGTGTAAAGGACTTGGGCTCATTACTCAGTACCGAAAAAAAATAAAAGTCAAGAGCAGGTTTTGATTTAGCTAGGACAAAGGGAACAACTCCAAATGAGAGTCAAACTACAGGGGCTCAAATTCAGGCTCCCTCTCCTTCTAATTATGATGAATAGTCTGACCTGTCTGAGTCTCAGTCTCCTCATCTGTAGAGTGGGATCAAACACTCACTTTCATGAGTTACTTTCAGAGTTACCTTCAAAGGAGGAGTGAAGAAAAGAGAAGAGGGAGCAGAAACATTATTTGCTGGTTCCTGAGGGCTAGATGCCAAGCTAATGGCTTTCAAAGAATAGTTTACAGACCCTCATAGCAATCCAACACAGGGCTGGGCACTCTGTTTTAATCTGAAGATGCTGCGGTATAAAGACATTGAAGCTTCTATTTGAGCCAGTGAAAAGAATCCTCTTCCTTCTCTTTGCCTGCAGTGCCTGCTATATTAGCCGCCCCTCCACCATGCACACAGAGGGAGCACTTATAATGCCTGTGTGGATTACCATGTGAGGTCCTTATACTAGGCATGCAGAGAGCCTCTTAGAAGAGATATCGCTGCACTGTTTTGGGGAAACCAAGGCACATCCCTTAACACCCAATTTGCTAAAAGCTTCTATCAGGTCCAGTAGGAATCTCTCTCAAGAGTCCTGACAAAGGCAAAATATTGTTGGGCTGGGTGACAGACATATGCAGAGGTGTGAGTGCCATCTGTGGAATGAAGTAGTGGGTGGTGGGTGGGTTATGTCCAACTCAGTACAGAAAGTTGGTGCAACCACCACATATATTCTCTGCACAAGCACAGTGAAACACATGGACCCCGTGGGTCTTCCTCCTAGTCTCTAAGTGAGTACTAAGTACTGAGGCAAGTACCTTCCTTATTTCCATTCCTGTCCTGAGAAAGCTGAGGACAGGAAGTGACATCATGGAGCCCACACATCTGGTGAATAGAGAGCTTGAGAGTTTAGCTGGGTTGGTTGACATGTTTCCTGCTGCTTGTAGTTCCCTCAAACTCCCCAAGAAGTGTGAGAATGGGAGTCAGGAATCTATACAAAGTTCTTCTGCCCACAGCCATGTGATCTTTGGATAATTAACTGTGCTTCTCTGGCCTCAGTCTGCATCCAACAGGTCCTTCACTTCCAATTTCTTGTGGTTTTCTCATAGGTTTTACCTGTTGCCTCAGGATTTTCGCACTTGCTGTTCTCTGTGCCTGGAAAAGTCTCCTTATAGATACCCACCGTCACAGTTCTGGCAACAGCTCAGGAGACATCTCTGAGAGTCATCCCTCCCTCATAAACTTTACCTACAGTACTATATATTTGCTTATTTTCTACATCCTCTAACGAGGATGCAAGGTACTTTGCTGTCTCCAGATATCCCCACACTTTACCTGACATGACACAGGGATTGGGTAATAGTGCCTGAATGCATTAAGTCTATTTCTGTGCACCTTAAGGCAAGAGGAGAATACAAGGTGAACCCCATCTTGCACAATCTGCTTCCATGAAATCATCGACCTGGTTATCATGTGTGAACTGCAAATCTGGGCTACCAGAATGGGTTGAGGCTGCAGTAACCCTGAGCTGGACTTCACAGTCAAGCAAAGGAGATAGCAAAGTCACACAATCTCATTCAGCCCTCTTCATCCTGTTAACCAGCTCTTCCTAGAGGAACTCAAAGAGAAAACCATTACTAGACACCATCAGATTTAATAACTCTGATGCAACGGGCTTTTGTGCTACAGAGAGTGGCTCCAGGCATCTTCATGAATTTTTGTGTCCTTACCACCTTGCAGAGCTCTCGCTAAGGTTGCTGTACAGGTCAGCTGATGGCACCTTGCCTCAGCCATAGAGACCTCAGTAGTAAGGCTAAGGAGAAGGGGGACGTTTCCCCTAAAGATGCTGAGCAGAGACTGCACAGGCTACACTTCCTTGCCTGCTAAAGGGCAGCTGCATCCTTTAGCAAGAAGGCCATAGAAAGTCTGGAGAATGTGATCCTGTCTGGATTGTTACAAAAGTAAAAAAACCAGTGACAAGGGAAGGATTTGTTACTGTCAGAGCCTGGAGGGCCTTGAGGCCCCCAAGAACCTATGATGCTGGGTTATGCTAACCCTGTTTCAAAGCAGGTACCCAGACAGTAGGAATGGAATCTGGCTACTGAGACTTTCTGTTAGTGAGATGAGAACTGAAGTTCAAAAATAAACTGTGGGAAGTCTCGTGGGGAAATTCCAGATGACAAGAGCATAATTTGGTGACCAGAGACATAAAAGGTATCAGGGTTGGGGGATCTGCATCTAAATCAGTAAGAGGTCAGTGGGATTTGGGGGTCAAAACAGCAGCCTGGCTGCTAAGAAAGTGATGCAAATGAACCTGGAATGGCTCGGCAAGAATCTCAGCTCCGTGCAGATGCTTCAGTGCTCCAAACAAGCGTTATCTTTCAAGAAGTGCATGGAGATCTATTTTAGGCAGTTAACCTTCACATTTACTAGTGCTTAAGTAACATGATAAATATGAGGAGAACACAATCATGACAGTGGTTTTAACTGCACAAGACTGGAAACCACCCCCGCCTGGTCAGTTGTGGCTTGCTTAAATAAATTATCCCAAACCGATGCACACAGAAAACAATGCAGCTATTAAAAAGAATCTAGCAACTGGCTATGCTGTGAAACAGAACAGATAAGTAGAAAGAGCAAGACACATAACAGCAAGTATGATTTGCTGCCATGAGTTATGAAAAATAGCGGAAAATCACAGTCTGTAGAGAAATCCTTCAGTCTGAACTTCATTTCCTCCTTAGTAGCTGTGTGACTTTAAGCAAGCTGTTTACCTTTCTGGGCCTTAGTTTCTTCTTCCATCAATTAAACTGCTAAGAAGAATTGTTATATCGAAAATGTGCATTCTCAAAGGGGGTTAATATCCCCCTCAAAATGGCAAAAATTAACTGGGGATATGTGTGTGCAATACTCTTACATTTTACAATGGTTCCTGGTCCTGAAGCTCCATTCCATCCGATCCCTTAGTATTTAATTTCTCTCACTAGGGGAAATTTAAATTCAATTAAAATTTTCTTCCTAGGAGGTTGATAATGAAAAAGCACCTTGAGTAACACTAATCTAAAGTGCTCAGCACAGTGTGAGGCAAAGGAGTGGCATTTACCTTGCAATGAAATGGTGGATGTGACCCTGCTGAGACTTTCACAGTGACAAGCTAACACCAACTCTCATTCTCTGATCAGTAGCCTCGGTCTATAAAGGGCACAGCAAAGGGAGAGGCTGGAGCTGAGTCTGGGTTTTTACCTTGTCCCTGACTGAGAGCTTCCTTTGTGCCTGAAAGGCACGTGAGGACCCCATGGTCTGGTTGTCCACTACCTGCCCTGAAGTCTGTACTGATTTACCCCAGATAAACTCAGGCCAGGTTAGGCTGGCCCTACTGTACAGCAGCCTAAATATCAAGTGTGGGCTGTGCATGATCTGACTGCCACCAGCTGCAGCTCACAGCACGTGGATACTTCACCCTACTGAGTCCCCTTCCTAGGGAGGACCTGAGGACAGACATCATCCCACCCAAGTGTTAGGAACAGATTCAGCTGCTACGGCAATTACATTGACACAGGGTGGTAAAACAGACAGATTTACTTTTCCCTTTGGCCACGTAAAAGCTCTGAGCCAAACCTCTGGTTCCCCCACAAAGAGGTCTTTAAGGACTGTGTCAAATGTCAGTCTCAACTCTGGGTTCCACATCACTGTAACATTTCCTTCCTTTGCCTCATGTTTAACTTGTGCAATCTTATTTGTCTTGTATGCTTTTGTAGATGGCCATGATCCCTTCTGGAATAGGGAGGGGTGACAAGAGAGATGAATCAACAAATAAACACAAAAGAACTTCAAGAAGTTCCAGAAAAAGCCACCACTGGCAGGAACTCCTTGTGCTGAATGAATTTCTGAGGTCCCTCAGGGGTTTGGGAAGGGCAGGGTTAGCCTTGTGCCCAGAATGAAGGCGAGAAAGAGAAGGAGCAAGATCACACACAGCAAAGGAAGAAGGAAAAGGTGACTAGGACAGGACAATTGGGGAATGTGGGAGAGCAGAAATTTCAGTTATGGTGGTCTTAACAGATTCTCATTCCTTCCTTCTTTCCTTCATTCATTCATTCCTTCCTTCAACACTTACCATATGTAAAGCACTGTACTCCCTGCCCAGACACAAAGATGAACAAAAATGACATGGTTTCTGCACCAAAGCAGATTATATTTAATTCAGGAATCAGCAAACTACAGCCTGCAGGCTATAGCTGGCCTGCCAGCCTCTTTGATAAACAAAGTTTTATCAGAACCCTGCTACCCTGATCCCTCCCATATGGTCTGCAGCTGCTGGGGAGTTCACTCCCAGGCTGGGAGCAGGTGGAGGGTGGGGAGCACCAGAGCTCCCGTGGCACTCACAGCATCTGTATCTACTACCCGGCCCTTTACAGTTTACTGACTCACATGTTAGTTGCTGTCACTGAGGCTGCTGCATTTTGTTTGTGAGTCTATAAAATTTTATCAAATAAACAAAGAGAAATGTTGATATCTTGTGATGACCCTAACTTTGTCATCTACAACATTGGCAGGATGACAGTGCTATTGTGAGGCTTAAATGAAAGAAGGCACAGGAAGCTCTTAGGAAGAAAAAAAGGCCAAACACACACACACACACTGCAGCACTTTTTTATTCCCATTATTACTGCTATTACAATGGCCGGGGCAAGAGGAGGAACTGCCTCGTCTCACAGGCCTTTAAAACACAGTTTTTCACTCTGATCTGAGGTGCAGGAGTGATCATTTGATCAATGGGACATGGGACCTAAATAATTCAGATATTTTACAGGCTACTAAACCATTTTCTCTTGGTTTTTCATCATGTGAGTATTTTTGAGTTCCATCTTATAACAAATGCACACATATAATTTATTAATTCACATCTGTTGAGAGTAAATGATATAACAGGTACTAGAAATCTATGAACCCAAAATGTATGTAATGAACATGTATGCAAATGCTTATAAATACATTTACATACATATACATGTACTCACATGTATGCAAACAGTACTTCCTTGGTCTCCATGGGGATTGGTGTCAAGATCCCCCAAGGATACCAAAATCCTTGCAAGCTCAAGTCCTTTACACAAGATGATACTGTACTGGCATATCACATATGTGCATCCTCCCATATATTTTAAGTCATCACTAGGTTACTCACAAAATCTAACAAAATATAAATACTAGGTACATAGTTGTTATATGATACTGTATAAGAAGTAATGACGAGAAAACATATGTGCATATGATCAGTAAGAGGCAGTATTTTTCCCCAGATATTTTTGAACAATGGTTGACTGAACACATGTGTGGATGCAGAGGTCTGACAGCGTGTGCCGAGCTAATCTTTCTTAGAGCTTACATGGGAATGAGGGAGACACATACAACCCTACATAGACTGTCAGTAACAGCAGCTGTGAATAAAAACAAAAAACACAGAAGGTTAGATAGAGAACAGTGGCAGTTTGCAGTCGCAAAAGAAATGGTTTGGAAGGCACCCCAGAAGCTGACCTTTGAACAGGAAGCTGAAGCCGGTAAGTGGAAGTGGGCTGGGATCTGGAAGCAGGGAGCTCCAGGTAGAGAAAGGGCAGGTACAAGTTCAGGCAGAAAGATGACAATCTGTGGCAGCACGTCCTCTTCTTCCTTCCCAAAGCTGTTAGGAGCCCGGAGCTATCTAGCCATTGTGAAAATACTTCAGTTACACAATGTAAGTGTGGTGTGAAATGATCGTGCTGAGATGTGGACTGGACTTAGTGGGCACCGTGAAGAGAAGGTGACACATTTTGTTTCAGCTGGCTTCTCAAACTTGGCTCCTGTGACAGAGCTGGCATGTCTCCTTGGCATACATGTCAACAACCTGGTGAAAGAGCAGGTAAGACACTTTCCCCCCCAAAAAAGTCACTGGGAAACAAATCGGTTGTAATCAAGTTGCTCAACCAGTTAAACCTGAATCAGTTATTTCCTTGTCATTGGTGACTAAAGTCAGCTGAGAAAGTGTCTATTTTCCCTTATGTGTTCTCAAAGCATCATACAAGATAAATCAATCTATTTGCTTGTATGCCCTCTAACTGCACAATCAAAGGAGAGTACAGGGTGAGGACACTGTGGGTTTGGTGAATAAATTCGCACACTGCTCTATGACAGTCATCTTGCTGGAATCCTTGGAAAACTCATTAAGAATAGAACCACAGCCCCAGGAAAGGAAAGGACCAGGCAGCCCAAAGTGGCAAAGAACAAATAATCCAAAAGTTCACCCAAGTTTATGGCCACACTTACTGCCTGTTGAACAAAGGTCAAACTTTATTTCCCTAACTGTCCCTAATGACTCTTAGTGTTTTCTTTGTACCACTGAGGGGACAGAGACTCAGAGTGGCTCCAATTCCAAAGCTTATCCTAGTCTCCACATCTCCTGGGCTTCACCATCTGGACAGGTGGGGAGGCCCGCTCCGATTTTGGTTCAAGTTCATGTGCTCCATGTGAGCATAAGTCTGTAGTTATTAACCTTACTACCTGGTTTCCAAATAAATACCTTCCTGAGTTTTTTTTTTTTTTTTTTTTTTTTTCCTGAGTCCATTTTCTGTTGCTAATCACACATACTCTAACCTGGATAAGTTACAAAACAAAGTGGTTTCTTTTGGCTAGTGAGTCTGGTCCAAGGTCAAGGCACTGCAGCTGGTGATAGATGGCCTTCTTGCCAACAGAGTCCTGGGGCAGCTCAGGACTTCATATAGTGAGAGACAGGGGAAAGGTGAGAAACCTTGTCAAACTGGTTTTTATAGCAAAATCAGACTTGAGGTAACCCTTCAACCCATGAATCATATGGACGGATTAATCCTTTCACCAAGGCACAGTGCTAATCACCTTTTAATATCTCATAAAGCTGGTTACATTTCAACAAGAGCTTGGGAAGAGACAAATCATATAAAAACCAGCCACTGCAAGGAGGTAGCAGATTGGTATTTGTGTGTGAATAGCACCTAGAAGGGTCAGCTTTTGATTTTTTGAACATTTACATAAAGTGTCAACCTCCTTTCTGCTCAACAGTGCTAAAGAAGTGAAGAAGTTTGTTACACTAAGCATTCCTAAGACTTCTAGAGAACTTTTATTTTCAGACGACAAGCAACCAGGCCATGTCAGAAACAGTCAGTCCTGTGTTCCAACTCCCCTTCTCCCAGATATTCTGACAGCACCAGGGGTGGCCTTCACTCCTTCCTCTTAACCTGGCTGCCGGTTACCCATCATCCCTCTGGCACTGGCCCAGTGCTAGTAGTAGAGGATGAGTTGAGTCTAGTGGGAACTACAGAGTTGTCCCTATCAGCACACGCAGAGGAGGTACATCTGACCAAGGAGGGGGCCACAGAGTCTTGAGAATCAACAATCAGCCACCAATTCTTTACCATCCCTAATTATTTATGCACAGGGATTGTTTTCAGAGTAACTTAACAAGTGTATTCTTGTATTATTAACCAAACTCATACAGTGGGACACACCACGTGAGTATTCAAATTAGGAGTATTCAAGTGTAAGTGGTTGTGGAGCTGGGAGTGCAGTGGAAGAGTCACACATAGGCACACAAAGGTTAGTGCTGGGGAGAGAAAAAAAGAGTGAGAAAATGTTAGTGAAAGAATGTGAGGATAAAATCTTGAGCTACATCCTACATTTTTTCACTCTACATACTGAAATTCAAATCTAAAACTCCAAAGAGATGTAATTTCTCTATACATGGGTGTCTCATTTTATGCAGACTTCTGAAAAACTGGATCGGCACAGGATTTTTTAAATCCTTTTTACAGACATCTTTGAATGCTCACATCTTCAAGGCACTTCATTTATGAGGACAAAAATCCTTTGGTAAGATGGAACATTAGTTTCTAATCCCTACAAAGACAAGCTTTGGTAGTTTTGGGTTTCCAGATCTGGAAGGTTCTTACTTACATTCATGAAGGCAAAAATTTATTAGAGGTTTCTGTGCCTTCCGTCTCATACAGAGCAAGGGTCTACGACGCTGAAAGACCCAGTGATTCACCCAAGATCACAAGCGAGAGCGAGTCAGAGCTGAACCTTGCACCTGGGAGTGGTGGTTACTGGCTTGTGCTCCTTAAAATTTGCATGCCAGTGCCTTGGTTCTGAGAATGCAGTTATGTGACCCTGTAGTTTTAATATCCTATTTTCTGGGAGTCAAAACTATATCACCAGCATGTTTTTCTTTTTCATTACAGGAGTCATCTCTATTTTATTTATGCTTTGCAGAGAAATGATTTAAATCAAATGTGCTTGGGCACAGAGGAAATTTGACCTGAAAACAAGTTTGGTGGTGAAAGAAGGGACAGCAGATACTTTTTTCCTACCTTTCTAAGCCCAGTAACATCCTGGTACAAGGACAGCCATCAATATATCTTTCATAAGGGCTTCTCTGCACAATGAGGTGGAAAATCTTTCCAATGACTCCGGTCCATTTGTAACTTTGCCTGAGCAACATAAGGGATTGATCAGGGCTTGGGCCACTTCCATATCCACAGGCTGTCTGCACCCCAGGAGGCAGAGACCACAAATGGAATGGGACTGGGCACTTGCTCCTACAGAGAGAAACCAGAGGTGGAGGCACTGGCTGCTAAGCAACACATAGTGAAGGGTGAAAGGGACTCAATCTTCACTTCCTGGGGACTGCAGTGGGACTGAGGCCTGGAAATTTCAAAAATGGAGAGGCTTAAGCAGAATCACAGAGAAGACTGGGGGCTCCAGGCACTGAGCTCAGTTCCTCCTTGATGAATTGCAGCAGGCATTTGATGGAATACAGCTTCAGTGTGCCCATTTGCCAATCAGTTGAGGTTTCTTAAGCATTTGCTGTGAGTCACAGTGGGAGAGTTAGCAGGCTCCATAACAAGGCTGTGGGATAAGGAGATCTGAAAAGGACACACACCAAACCCAGTCTCCCAAGATAGTGCCCATAGTGATGGTTGCTGGGAGCCCAAGTGCCCTGTGCTCAGTCCCAGACACTGCCATTTACTGGTTACCAGCCCTGGGGAAGCTGACCTCTCTCCCTGGGCCTTGCTTTCCTCTCCTATAAAATGGATGAGCTGTTAACCTGAGGGCAATGACTCTCTATTGGAGCAGTAGTGATGATGGCATAAGAGGTGTCCGTCCACCAGATAACATTTGGGACCATCTGGAGGTGCTGAGCAAGGTGGCACCAGCCTGCTATGCCAGCACTCTGGGAGGCAAAGGTAGGATGATTACAAGTTAGAGCCCAACCTGGGCAACTTGGTGACTCAAAATAAAAACTAAAGGCCAGAGATATAGTTCATAGTGAAGGTACTGAGTTAAATACACACACAAAAAAAAAAAAAAAAAATACGTGGAATATTTGTGGATATCGTAACTATCAGACTGGGATAAGGTGAGGTGCCATTACAACTGGTGGATAGAGGTGGATGATATGGCTAAACAATTGTATTGGTCAGCTTATTTGTGACTGAGACAAAGTACTTGACACACACAATTTTAAGGAGGAGAGGTTTGATTTGGCTGCAGTCTCACGCATGGCCAGCTGGCTCTGGGGCAGTAACACCATGGTGGAAGGGTGTGGTCAGCAAAGCTGTTCAATCCATTGTAGCCAAGAACCAATGGCAGCAGGAAAGAGACAGAGAGGAAGGGGCCAGAGACCAGGTAGAGTCTCCAAGGTCACAACAAATGACCCACCCAGACACACTCAGAAGTGTGCTTTACGAAATTGCTAGGCATCCCTCAAGGCCATCAATGGAGACTAACCGTCACAACACCCAACAATACACAGGCCTGACACTTCTCCTCTCCTGTATACACACAACAAAGAACAAGCCAGATAGAGATGTCAGTAGTGTGCTGAAATTGACAAAACTTGCTTAAATGTTGCTATGAGAAGTGCCTCCAGGACAGGGACAGGGCCAGAAGGTGAGGAAAAGACTCCATGGTAGCCACTGCTCCCTCCCTTCCCAAGGAAGGTGGGATATGAAGACTATTGTTCTGCCTGCACCCTGGCATGCTGACTCAGTCCTAGTGTGCTTGTCTGAGCTTTTGCTCACTAGCCCAGAGCTTGCCTCAACCCCTAGTTTTTGTACTTCCCAGGGATCTGAACTTGAATGAGATGCTGCTGTTACCCAAGACCCAGTTTCTACATGGGGATAAATGGAATTAGAAAACATAAGTCAAGTCTGACTTGAGTTGAGGACTAGAAATCTGTACTCAGCCTAATACTTGGCATAAGCTATCCAATAAATGAGCTGTGCTAATTTCTGTGGGAAAAATAACATCTATCTTTTACTGTCCTAAGCATTAGAAGTAAACTATAAAAAGAGTTTAGCATGATGCCTGATAGAATAGTACATTCTACATAAATCTAGGATAGAGGCAAGAGATCTACAGATGAAGGCAAATGTCAAAGGAAGAAGCAAAGGAAGCCCATGAAAAAACAAATGTCTAGCACAGAGCCTAGTTTGCTCATAGAGAGGCGGGAAGGAGGCCACGAAAACTGAGGGTGTTCTCAGCCTCAGCACTGCTGGCGTGTGGGGCTGGGTCACTGTGAATTGGGGGACAGGATCTGTGGACTGCAGCATCCCTGCCTCTACTCTTCGGGGGGATGCCATTAGCATCCCCTCGTCACAAAAAGCCTCTGATCATTGCCAGATGTTCGCTGGTAGCATATTTACTGAAATTATGTCTGATAAACCTAACCCTCATGTGGCAAATGCTGGTTGAGAGAAGGCAGGAACTCTCTGGGCTTTCCCTGGCTGCCTCGGTCCAGCTCCCATTGCTGGAGACTCAGCTGTGACTGAAGTGTACAGGCTGTGCCGTGCCTTGTTAAGTGGGGAAATTTTCTGAGAATCTGTTTTCCCAGGCTTGAAGAGTTTGTGTGTATTTGCAGTAAACATGCACACCACTCTGCCTCCAAAGAGGCTCTATGGAGATGATGACTCAGTATTCCTGCATGAGCCACTGTGGGCACAAACACTCAGAGCTACAGAGTTAAGAAGTACATTCCCAGCTATGGCTCCAATGTGGAAAAAACCCTGTCTCTCGTATTTAAACTTAATGTAGGCAGAGGACATTCAGCAACTGTTATGATTTAGATCTAAAATATGCCCCCAAAGTCTCTGGTGTTGGAAGTGGGTCTTTTGGAGGTGACTGGATCATGGGGTAAATGTATGGTTAGGAAAGAGCCCAGGGGGGTAGGATATTGGGGGTGTGACCTGGAAGGGTGAATTCTTTCCCCCCTATTTTTATTAGTCTATGTTTTGATACATAATAAATACATCTAGCATGAGGAATTGGCACATTTAGCTTCCTCTTCTCCTTCTTTCTTCCTCTTTCCCCTTACACCCAATTCCTTTATTTTCTCTCTCTCTCTCTCTCTCTCTCTCTCTCTCTCTCTCTCTCTCTCTCTCTCTCTCTCTCTCTTGATTCCTGGCTGCCATGGGAGGAGCAACTTTCCCTTCTTTGTGCCCCTCTCCACTCTGTTTCTGTCTTGGAGCCAGACAGCCATGCAGTAAAAGGATAATCCAAAGTAAACTTCTCTGCCTTTAAATGGTGAGTGTTGGGTATTTTGTTCCAGCAAGAAGAAAGTGACTGATACAAGGAGGCTAACTGGGGAAAAGTAAAACCTACAGGTCACAGATGGAGGGGTGGCTGAGGTCACATGGGAGCAAAGGCAGCTGGGTCAAGGCTGAGCAGGAACACACTACTCCTATAAACTTTTGGGACCTACCGTCAGGAATGAGCTGCCTCGGAATTCCCAGAGACTTACTTAACACCTTTCTCTTCTTCCCATACCAACTACAGCCCTTTGCTGAGACTAAGCACCCTCTGTAGTCCTTTCCCAGTTCTCATGCAAACCAGGGTTTTTGCACATGCTGCTTCCTCTTCCTAAACAAATCCTTACTGACTCTATTCTCTCATGCTTCAGCCCCAGAGCCACACAGTCTCCAGACCTCGGGACTTGCATCCCATTTCACTCTCAGTGGCTCTGCTTGGTGACTAGCACCATTTCTGGCCCTCACTGATGCTACCTGAGGGAAAAGCCCACGTTTGCTTGCGCACTTGGACCTTCCTAGTGTCTTCTGTCCTGTCTACACTCCGCAACATCCAAGTTATAAAATACATGAGTGGGGGAAAGGAAGAGAGGCTTGTCTCAATTAGACAAAGTGTGTCTTCTTCAGTGTCTTATCCTATGACTCTACTCCCAGAGAATTAGAATAACACAGAGCACAGTTGCTGTCCTGCCCGGAGGGATGAGTGAAAGCCTTCTTCCTCTCCACCTCTCCAAATTCCTTTCCAAACTAGAGGAAGACAGGTGCTCCTTTCCCAGAGATGATCACCCCTGAGACTCCACTCACTGTTTCAAAAATAACAGCCTGTCACTGAGCTCTGCTGTTGGTAGAAGGCAGGGTTCCCAAGGAGACAGGACCCCAGGAATCCAGAACCTTGGCCCCATCCAGAGGCTTGTCAGGAACCAGCCTCAGTCTCCACCACAGACCTGCTGGGTGGAAATCTGTATTTTACCCAGTCCTCCAGACTAAGGTGTGGGAAGCACTGGCTGGAGCAGTGGGTGAATCAGAATCACCAGGCAGGTGAGTTACAGTACACTGGGAGAGGGGATTTCCCCACCGTCAGGTGCAGATACAGCAGGTCTGGGGTCCTGGGAGATTACACATTTCTCTGCTGCTGCCCCAGAACCGTGCTCTGAGAACAATGTCTCTGTGGTCCTTGGGAGATCCCAGCAGAGGTCAGAGTGGCCTGGGATGGGCTTCGAGAAGGGGCCTAGTGTGGACTAGAAGGATGAATAGGAGTCCACCAGACAGACAGTGGGAAGAGGGGCATTCCAGCCTGAGGGCCAGGTGGGCAAAGCACGGTATTTCTGTCCAGGGAGACCATGCTTGGGGCTTAGGCCAGATGGGAGTCCAAAAGGAAAGGAGGGGCATGAGATTACAGAACTCTGCTGCCTTTTAACCTGCAAAATCTTGGGAGTTCCCTGGTAGGAAGGACTCGGTTAAGCATTCTTACATCCTTCTCTACTTTATCTTCATCATAATTAATATCCACGTGGTGTTTGCCATGCACCAGGCTTTGTCCTAAGGCCTTACATGCATGAACATATTTTTCTTTCTCATTATTATTTTTTTTTTTGTACCAAGGATTGAACTCATGATCATGCGCTTGCCAGGCAGGTGTATATGCCATTGAGCTAAATCCCAGGCCCTGTTCTTTTCTTTTTAATAATTACCACCTCAAAGAAAGTTGCTGAGATAGTACAACGAGTTTGACGTCCTTCCCCTGTTCTCTGAAACGGTGGCATCTCACATAACTGCAGTCAAAAACCATGTAGTGAACACTGGCTCAATACTGGTAATCTGAACTGACTGCATTTTACCAGCTTCCAATGCATGTGTATGTTTACTGTTTAATTTTCACTATTGTTACCCTATTTTGCAGATGAGGAAACTGAAGCACAGAAGAAATAGTGACCCATTCAAGAAAGGAAGGGGAGGCCATGCAGTCGCAAAAGTCTAGCACAAGGCTGCTCTGAGTTAGTGCTTCTCTAGCAAACTCATGCATCCGAGATGTGTTCTGGGCATCCACTCTTCAAAAGGGTTCTGGCTGCCAAGTGCTCCTGACTCACACCACTGGACTAGGTTCCCTGGGCAAAGCTTCCACAGGCAGGGTGCTGGGAAAGAAGGCAGACCCCCCATAGAAGCCATGGTCACAGAGACCCAGCCCTGTCTGCTCTTAGGCAGTCTCTCTCACTCATAGCTCAAAGGCAGGCCTGTCCGTCCACCCCCAGTACCTGATCTGGTGATGTCCTTGAGGGTAGCCTGGGATGCCTGCCAACAGCAGGACCAGACAAAACTCTGCTGTTTGAGCTCTGGCCCTGCCCTAGCACCCTGGCAAACCCACAGAGGTCTACTTGTGAGGCCAGGAAGCAGGAGACTTGAGCTCAGCATTCACCAACCTCTAGGTCCCTGGTACTGGGGCTGGGCTGGAGCTGCAGGAGGGGGACGGGGAGAAAAAGAACACACAGGGAGGCTTTAACACCACCAAACAAGGCTTCCCTCATGAGCAGGGCTTTTAGGGGCTGCATTTGAGGCCAGCGTTCTCTCAGACAAGTCTCCACCACTAGCTTTTTATGGTACGCAGGCTCCTTGAAAGGGTGTGTTCCTGTGCTCAGAAGTACATAAAAGAGATCTAAGTGCATGGACAGGGACTGTTAGACCTAAGCACATAGCCTGATTGTTGCCAGCTCAGCAAGACAGGGTGTGAGTTCTTTCCGTCTGGAACTTAGCAGTCTGTTAATGTTACTACAATGCTGTTTGTGTTATTTAGGCAAAAAATAAAAAAAAATAAAAAGTTTCCTTTCACTAGGGGCAAAAACATTTGAAAGATTTATAAAAGTCCACAATTGCATGGAGAATGCCTCCGGTGGTCAGTTCTGATAAATGTCTGTTAACTTCTGTAAGCCTCAGTTTCCTCAGTGGAAGAGTGCAGTCCTGGCTAGAGGGTACCACACTACATTGCAAACAGCCAAGCTCACTACAGGGAGAGTGGGATTGCGAAGAAACAGTCAAGGGGTTTTTTACATGTATTCTCTCTAGAATCAGACAGTTCAGCAGCTTCAGACAGCTGGGTTAATGACCATCAGCTCTATAAGTCAGTCAGTCAGCTCTGGCAGGGGTGGGACACTGGAGAGGGCTTATCCAAGCCAAAGTACATTAAACCCCATTGTTTCAAGATATCCTGAACCTCAGCCAGACTTACTGAGTCTCTCATTACTAGTTAGGATCTCTAATGTCAGCCTTTATGTGGGAATCACCAGAAAGCCAAGACCTTGGACCTGGATGTACCAGACAAAGCTGGGAAAAAACAGACCTTGGGGGGATGGATCATGTCCACACAGATCTTGACTCTGGCAAGGAGTCTGGCAGGGCTCAGGCTCCAGCGGACCTCCCTAGTCCATCAGTTATGTGCAAAAAGCATCCTTGCGGAGCAGCAGAGAAGCAAAAGTACTTAGGTAGCACCCACCTCCCAGGTGCATATGCTGAATCAACACCATTGTTAGAGTGCTCCGGCAATCAGTCAATTACAGTTTCCCAAATATGCATTTTAGGCTCTCCCTGGAGCACCAGAAGTGAAGTGGGGTAAGAGTATGCTGAGCAGCATATGGAACCAAATTACAATCTATGTCCTTTCATTTCATCAAAAGCAGACCAGCAACGAGAGGCACAGAAGCCAGAAAACCACTGCACGAGAGACAGAGAATCAATAACCACTGTGAGAGCTGGGAAACTGCAAACTGAAGCAAACAGAATGATTATGATAAAACAATAGGCAAGGCTCTGAGTTTCCTGGGGGCCAAAGGAAAAAGAGATGCACTGTATAATCTAACTCACAGTCTGAACACTGGAAGCTTAGCCACAGAAAAGGAAACAGCTCATTTCTGATCCCGATGTGTTAGGAAGGAGTCTGCGAAGGAGACAGCAGAAGGCAAGGGGTAGGGATGTGAGTGGAAGCCAGGTCAAACAGCACCGGATAGATTCAGGTTGGGCCTTTGGTGCAGACTGGGAGTGAGTGGCATGAGAAGCCACTGGTGGGGTCATGCAGGGTCACGACTTACAAGAACAGTCCCGGCAGCTGGCCTGAGCACAGGCTGTGGGGAGCAGAGGTGGAGGAAGGAGAAGATTTGGGGTGACAGAAAAAAGCCAAGAGGAGAGGCACATGCTTTTAGAAGGAAATCTGTGTCCTTTCTAGGGTCCGGAAGCTCAGCGTACTCTGACCGCACCTCTCTCCCACCCAAAGTCCTTCTTTCCCTCTATCCACCCCCTCTAGCCACTTTGATCTGCCTACAGCAAGCTCTTTGTCCTTTTGAACATCTGCACTGGTTTCCTCTCCTGGGAAAAGGCCCTTCTCCCCACCTTGCTCCTCTGTCTCTTGGCTGAAATGCCAACTCCTTTGGCATGGATGGGGGTCCATTCGGAAGAGGAGAACATTGCCCCATCAAAGCCTCTGCTGCTTTCCAACCCCAGCCTCTGATGCCCTTCCTGTGGGCTGTTTCCCTCGTGTCTCTCTACACGGAGGCCTGTTATCCTGTGAATGAAGGGACATCTTTCTATTCCCCACAGCACTGTCTCCTACTCCTTGAAGTAGGCAGAATGATATCTGGGTTAGGAACAGGAAGCTCAGAGAGGTCACGCAACTTGTGCAAAGTCTAAGGTCAGGCATCTTGACTCCTTTTCCAATGGCTTTGCGCTCGGATGAGGAGATCTTGCTAGATCTTGCCTCTGCCACTTTAGGAGAAGCGGTTCCTTTCCTTGCAGTAAAGAAGACCTTAGTGTGTTAACTCAAAGCCAACAAGAACAGGGTGATAGCTTGCAAAGTCCCTAGAGGGGCCTAGAAGATGGTTAATGAACTGTAGCTATTTTTACCAGGCCCCAGAAAGTCACCAGAGCATAGGGGAACCAGGCAGGCCCTCACCCGGCTGACCATAATGCCGCCACCTTCCACTGCTCACAGTGCAAAACTGTCCTCCCTGAAATACACAGCCTTTATTTGATCAATTTTCCAGGCTGAAGCAAGCAGCGGAATCCACAGGAAATTAAGCGTATTGACTCAGTCTTTGGATACCCGATGGAGACGTGCTCTTTACACGTGTCATCTGGGCCTGGGGACTCCAGGGTATTGACAGTGTGTATTTATGAAGTTTTGCCTGGCAGGGCAGCTGGGAGGAATGACAACCCTGTCTGGCCCTCCTTGTGAATTTGGAAGGGATCTTGATGCTGACACTGTATTGCTTCTGCTTGGCTGGCTTGGACAGCAGGATTTGGGAGTAAAGTTAATTGTACACAGAACCTGTTTAGGAAAACACTGGCTTTGAAACCTAGTCCAACTTACGGGGGTGCTCACTGTTGGCAGCAATGAACTGTGATATGATTATACTTCTAGGTGTTTGTCTGGTGTCCTTTCTTCAGGGTTCCTTGAGCTGTAACTTTTCTTGGGGTCATTCACAACCAGAAAAGAGAGGCTCCTTTGAGATTCATGATGGGTAAAACACAAGGGTGGAGAAGGAATGCCCAAATAAAAAGTAAGCTCAATATATAATGACAAGAGCAGCTGTATTCAGAGGACCTATTACACATGCTAAGTACTTTTCAGGGGGCACAGGAGTAATTTCAGCATGCAGGAAGGCTGAGGCAGGAGGGTCACATATTCAAGCCCAGAATGGATAACTTATCAAGACACTGTCTCAAAATAAAAAATAACTGGAAGTGTAGCTCAGTACCAAGACCCTAGATTCAATCCCTACTTCCAAAAAAATAAAAATAAAAAAGCCACAAGTTTACATGGAGAATCTCCCTCACCTGGCATGTTAAATCCTATGTCCTTTTGTAGTTAGGATAAAACTCAAGCTTCTCATTATTGTCTAGGAATGAGCTACTGCTCACCTTTGTAAGTGCCTCTCACCTCCTCTCAGGCCAAATTCATTCTTGCCTCAGGACATTAGCACATGCTACTCTCCTACCTGGAATGCCTTTCCTTGCATCCTTCAATATCCATCTCTTTTATTCTCACCGTCTGAAGCTGAATTCACACCTCATTTACTTTGAGTCATTATGTATTAGCCACTTACATCATTTTCATATTGCCTTTTCACTTTGTGGAAGCTTTCTGACTTAGGGGTTTGCTTGGGTTTACAGTCTGTTTCCTTTGGCTATGCTTTGTGAAGCAAAGGACCTTGGGTTTTCAGACTCCCAGTATGTCTGATGCCTGATAGACCTGACCTTGGGAGGGAGGAGTCAATTTCATCACAAGGCCAAGATTTGGATTGATTTTATCAGTCACTTCCTGATAATTACCCAGCTCTTTTGCCAACATTTCCACTTTCCTTGGGTGCAGACTGAGCGCTCTGATTTGCTTCTCTAGCCAGCTAAAGGTCTGCTTCCTTGACAAAATGCCATGTCATGCAACTCTGGGATTAATGATACAAACCCAAAGCAATGCTATAATTCAGAACCTGGTCCCATAAATTCATTTATTGAGCTTACAAGTATTCCAAATGGGTTGTCAGCCACTCTGAACAATTCAGAGAAATCAGGAAGCAGTGTGAAAAAGAGCAGGGGCTACGTTGTTAGAAGTTAGGGGTCAACCCTGGGCTTCACTTACTCTTCTGCTGGATGAAGCCGCATAAACCACTGCCACAGTGCAAGTCTTCATTTTCACACCTGTGAAATGGGGACGATCACTATATATCTACTGTGAAAGGGTTACTTTCAAGGGCTCAAGAAACACATGAAAAAAATCTCTGCAGGTGCCTGAAACTTATATAATAAGTAGTCACCAAATATGTTAAATGCCTATTACATGCAAAGTTCATAGGAGCTCCTTGCCTGAGGTTTCTCTGCTAGAGACCAGGAGTGTGACAGGAAGAACACTGACTTAAGTACATTTCCCAAGCCTCACAGCAGAATGCACAGGCTGACCGAATACAGGGTCAAAGCTCATGGAATGGGTCCATCCAGGACAGTGTGCACCAACGCCACGTAGCCCAGATTTGAATTCTGGCTGTGACACAAGGTGAAGCACCTCACCCTGTTTCTGAGCCCCTCTTTAACCAAGAAGTGGGGATAGTGGTCTGTGTCATCTGGTTCCTCCTCACTAACTTCAAGCCTTAACCCCACCCCTTCCTGACTGCCTTCTCCACTGGACTTCTACAGGTATCCATGCATATGGAGCCTCAGGAGTTTGCACACTATCCTTTCTGCCTGGAACTGTCTCTTTTCTGGCTCCCCCATAACTGGCTCCTTTTCATTCTTCAATCCTTAGCCTTAGGGTTAGCTGCCCTGAAAAAGCAGCCCCATCCATTAGATCTAACAACTGCTCCTAAATTCACTTACATAGCACTATCAATCAGCAGAAGTAGTTACATATTGTTTGTTTTCTATCTGTTACTCTCACAGACTGTAAACATACACAGAAAAGGAACCATGCTCCTTTGGTCAGAAATATGCTTCCAGAGTCCAGCATAATGCTTGGAATAGAGCAGGTGCTCATAAATCTGATACAAGAATGATTTATTTCTTGGTATTTCCTCTGATTCCAAAATATCAAAGCCTTCATTCTTCTCATTTTGAAGCACCTCACTCACCATTCCCAATGCTCATATCTTGTCCTCTCCTTGCCATGGCTCCTGCCACAATGTGGCATGCACTATAACCAGTCCATCTAAATCCAATTTCTAGTTTCTCTGCTTTTAGCTGTGTGACTGTGGAAAAATGGCTGAACCACCCTGTACCTTATTTCTCCTCCATAAAAGCAGGTTAATTAAATGTTCCTAACTCAGAAAATTGTTTCAGCATTAAATAATTTAATGCACATCCAGCACTTCGTTGAAACAGGTGAAAACATTTCACACTTACATTGCCACACCCATGAGGAAATGTACACAGGAGCGGTACACTGGTCCACACCACTGTGGCACATACACATGAGGTTTACTCACTTTTCACAGGAGTATGCTGGCTCTGTAACTAGTTGAAGCTTCTCAGCCCTAGTGGCCCATTAAAATTCCTGTGGGAACTTAATCTTGTCACTGGCTCCAGACCAGCCACATCAGACTCTAGTGCTGCAACCTTAGACTGATTTTTAATTCTCATGACATGATTCCAATACAGAGCTAGAACTGAGGAGTACTGCAAATGTCGCCTGCTTAGATCTCAAAACTGTCTAATGCACAGTACCTCTCCTGTAGAGCTTACTTGCTTACTTGCTTTTTTTCTTTCTTTCCTTCTTTTTTTTTTTCTGCTACTGTAGATTGAACCCAGGGTATGTATACTAAGCATCATTCCCATCCATTTATTTATTTATTTAATTACTTTTTAAGACAAGGTTTCATTAAGTCACTAAACTGTTGAACACTATTAGCACTCTTATATTAACACACTAGTTGGTCTGTTTGTTCTGTCTTCACCTAGAGCAAAGGTTCTCCACTGGGGCCATTTTATTAAAAGGGACACTTGGTGATGACTGAGACATTCTGGATATCACAATTTGGGGAAGGGTAATGCTACTGACGTTAGCTGGTAGACCACAGATGTTTCTAAATATCCTGCCATGTCCAGCACAGCCCCCTGGCACACACAGAAAAGCATGACTGAGCCCCAACTGGCAACAGTACAAGGTTGAGAAAGCGGATGATGATGCCAGCCTTCCTCAGAGTGTGGTAGAAGACACAGTCTAGCTAACAGCAGGTAGAGAAAATGGAAAGAGACAATTTCTCATCCATGAGCACTGATACCAGTCACACACCATGCAGATGTTCATGAATCCTGGCAACCTCGTCTACAGCGGGCTACTGTGAAGTTAAGCCACACGCCAAAGTACTTAACCCACAGGGCAACTCACAGTTAGGTAATACTGCCCTCAGTGAGAAGACATTGAGGTTATGTCACCAAGCAAAGGACACAAAGCTCTTTCACAGTCTGTTTTGTTTGATTTCTAAGTAAAGGTTATGCCCAAAAAGCTAATGATGGCAGCTCACACACCCTGAAGTTTACCATCCATCCAGCAGCACCCAAAATGTCTTACTTATAGAAACTACATTGACCCTCACTATAATCCTGTCAACTAGACACATTGATTACATCATCATCATTACAAGCATCACTGTCTCCTAGGAATACAGGAGCATAGTGGGACGAAGAATTTCACAGATCTAGCAAATGAAAGGAATGAGATTTGAACCCAGGAAGCTTGTATGCAGAATCTGGTTTGTTCCTACTAGACAGTCCTGCCCCTCACGGAATGATGAGCAGGAAAAATCTAACTCCACCCACCCGAGGACCTTCTCACATGTTGTTCTTTCTCCCTTATGCTCCCTTTCTCTGGCCTCTTTGCCTAGTTAATTCTTTTTCACTCACTGGATCTCAGTCCATCCTTCGTATCTCTAGTACACATTCTTGAACCCCACATTCACTTGACCTGGTGGGTTACCCTTGTTAAACTCCTTCCTAGCTCCCCTTCATAGTACTTTGCAATTTATAATGAATCACTTGTGTGTACAAGTGTTTGAATAACATAGGTTTCTTCCTCCAGACTACAGACTCTCTGAAGACAGGGACCACGTCAGCATTGCTTGATGCAATGTCCCCAGGCACCTGGCATGATGCCTGGCACAAAACAAATGCCCAGTAAAAGCTGCAGTTGAATTTGTGAAGCAGAGAACCTACAGCCAAAACAACAGCTGCTACCAATCCAGCCCATTTCTCCACATCCAGAGAGGGACAGAGCCATCCAGGCAGCCCCATTCAAATGTTACTATGACAGGTCAGGGTCACAGGGATCTCCATGTGGATGCAACTGGGGGTCATAATATGACTCCCCAGAGCCATGGCTGCTCATGATGGTTGCTCTTTATCATCTTCCAATCAGCACTGGTTGAGTTCTAATTGATTTTCTACAGTACCCCTCTCCAGAAGGGAGAGAGGCTCTGTTTACTGGGGCAGCGCATAGAGGACAGGCCTTTTCTTCCTGCTGTATTTAATGCTGCTGCTAATCACGGAGATTAGACTAAAACAATTACAACAGCTAATTAAAGAACAATGCGGTTTTTGGCATCTTCGTGCAGACGGCACCATTGGGAATTCCTAACTCGGGCAAAGCAGGGATAATTAAAACCCCGGCTCGCCTCTCCCAACTCCAGCAGCTGGATCACGCTGATTAAACTGCAAATAAAACACATGAAACCAACACTTTGTAGTCTATCCAATTTCACTTAAAAGGGCTTTTAACTGATTCATAAACAGAGAAGCTGTAAATAGCAAATTATTTAACTAAAGCCAGTTATTTCATCATCACCGTTCACTGGATGCCCAGCACTGGACATGTGCATGTAGCCCTGGGGACATCAGGCTGACAGAGCCTGAGAAAACATTCCAAAGCTTGATGTTACTCTCTCCTGTTCATTGACAACATAGCATCACCAATGTGCAGTTGCTGTCTCTGGGTTTTGCATCCTACTGAAAAAAATAAATAAATAAAATGAAAGATCAGGTATTGCATATGTCCCCAAATATGCTTAGGTTTACCTTATATCTAGGCTAAGAGTAGACTGTAGGGCAAAAGAAAGTTTCAAAGTACAGTTAACATTTAAAAGTTCATGTTTAGCTGTAAAGCAAATTTAATCCAGGGCTGGCTATCTTCAGATCTACAATGTAGATAATAAGTACTAAAGTAGGAAAAAGACTTATTCTTAAGCTACAGAAAGGAGGGTCACAACAGCTAGGTATAAATGCATGTTCATTTCAGACAAACATATTCTGATACCTCAGCTCAGACCTAAGTAACATACGAATCCCAGCTTTCTCTATCCAGGAGGTTTCATGTGGTTTTCAAGGTCTTTGTTTCTCTTCATAATCAAGAGCTAGGGGTAGGGTGCAGGGATGAAAAAGGGGAACAAAGGTCAGAGGAAGAAAAGATAACACTAGAGAATATGTTCTCTGAGAGTAGTAACAAGTAACAATAACAAAAATCAAAACTTGCAAGTGAGCAGACACAAAAATGTTAACAACTCCATACCATACCACAATAGGAGTCTGAGACCACACATTCCCTAGCTGTGGACACTTATGCTAGTTATAATTGCCTCTCAGTCCAGCTACAGTGAAAGGCCTTTGGACCTCAGTCTACCTGGGAGTAGCAATTTTGGAAAATCAATGAAAAATGAAGCACTAAAACATAAAACCAAAAATGATGTTATGCTTGGGTTCTGTGACATGCTCAAATACTAAAAAAGTTTCTAAAAGCATTTTTTGGAATTAAAACATTTATGACAGGAGTGTAATTTGTACATCTTGCTGTAAGGTGGCTCTGAGCCCCTGGTGGTACATGCATAACTGTCCACACGGGACAGTTTCACCTAGTGGTACAAGTCACCTGATGGGACAGTCACGTGTGTGCCACCAATGGTTCAAACAGGTGGGAACATATCAATAAAATCTCTAGTGCTATAAAAATTTCTAGAAAAAAAATTTCTGATGAACACTTGTGAATGATACCAGTCTATGGACCATACTTTGGGTAGTACCCATCTCTGGTAATTAAAGATTTCCTGCAGTTTTTGGGAATGAACTTAATCAGATTCATAATTCAGGTAGACCTCAGCTTTCATGTACAATGGTTTGACTTGAGTTTTCTCGACTTTATGATGGCATATAAGTGATACATATGCGGTAGAAACTTTACATGGAATTTTGATCTTTTCTTGGGCTAGCAATATGAGGATGATTCTCTCTTCTCTCTCTTGATGGTGGGCAGTAGCAGTGAGCCATAGCTCTCAATCAACACACAATCACAGGGGCACATCATGGATACTCCAACCATGTGCTGTGTTGCTAAGCTGTGACACATTGAATAGTTTAGACAGATTAAATGCATTTTCAACTTACAATACTTTCAGTGTACAGCAGATATACCAGGATATAACCTTATTTTAAATCAAAGAACATCTATATGCCCTCTAATGCTTACATGCTTTTTGGTGAAAAAAATTGTGACCTCTTAAATGCCTTTAAATGCAGAAAACAAAGATCATGAAATGCACCAAGGATCATATTTCAGAATAATGAATTATCAGATTTCAAGCTTCTTTAATAAAACACTAATTTTTAATACAAAAGTAAGAGAATGTGTTTTAAAGAGACTATTCTGTGAAAGCAAAGAATGAGGACACTTTATAACATGACTTATAATCACTCATAATTATTTATAAATAACCATTATTTATAATGGTCAATCATATGATTCAATAAAAGTTAAATATCTGCAGATAGTGACATGATGGAATTTTAAATAGCCAATAAGTGTGTGTTTACAAAGAATGCTTGATGATTTTGGTAGATGTTTTTGCAATTTGGTTGAACCTCATCAAATGTCAAACATTTAACTCTTGAGCTATGAATACAGCAATCTCAGATAGTTTAACTTAATATAGTATAAAATGTATTCCAAAAAAGTTAACAGGATTAAAGAATTTGAGATCAACTTTGTAAAAACTATACATGGAGAAGAGAATTGGAAAACATAAATTTAAAAACTGGCATAGTGCCTTTTTATTCTTCTTGGTCATTTTCCAAATTTCCATTTGTGAGAATGTATTGCTTTAAGAGTGAAAAAAAAACTGCATTTGAATTTTTAATTCAGGGAAATTGCTAGCAGTTTTGACAGTTTATCTTCATGTTTATAACGTTAAAAAGAATTCTACTGTAATTAATAGCCACTTTCATATACTGGAGACAAAACTGATTGCTTGTCTATACACACAAGTGGTAAATTTAAATTCACAGATATTAACTGTTGGATTATTGCTGAATTCATTCATTACCTCTAAGCTTGAACTGGGAAGGATTCATAATGTATATGCTGGGGAAAGTTCCTATGACCATGATGGACCAGTAGATCAGTATCCCAGCTGTCTGCGTTTTACAGTCTGATTTATTGTTTTCACAGCTTTATTAAGGTGTAGTTGACACACAAAACTTGTACACATTTAATATATGCAATTTGAAAAGTATAGACATATGCACAGACCCATGAAACAACCACCACAATCAAGGTACAGACATATCCGATGCCTCCAAAAGTTTTCTTGCCCCTTCTTTTGGTGGTAAGCATATGTACCTTATGATCTACTTGTTCACTAGATTTTTTCGGTACAAATCACAGTATTGTTAACTTAGTGTGCACTGTCTAGCATATCTCCATAATTTACTCATTGCATAACTGACAGTTCATGCCAATTGGACAACTCCCTGGTCCCCATGGCTCCCCCAGCCTCTGGTCCCCCTGGCTCCATCCACCATCCTGTGACCTTGGGCAGGTCATTCTCACTGAGTTTCAGTTCTCCCATCCTTAAAATGAAGGGTCTCGAAAGCATGATCTCTAAGCTCTTTCCACCTTTCCTATTCACGGTTCTATTTCATGATGTTAAAATTGTCTCTTTGTAAGTCATGACCCAATGTCAAATGGAAACACAGTGTCTGTCATTCCAAGAATTTCAGGATGATGAACACAGAGCATTCCCCCAAGTTCAGGACCCTACTCAACATGGAGCCCTGTGCAATGACATGGGACATATACCCATGAACCTGACCCTGCTGAGAGCACAAGGTAAAGGAGAAAAATCCCATCCAAAACCAAAGTGGATTTAAAACTTGCACTTATAAGGTGAGTAAGTTCTGGGGAGAGTTTAATGGATGTGTTAATGAATTCGATGGTGGCAATCTTTACACAGTGTGTAGGTAACCAAATCATCATACTGCACAGCTTGAATATATTCAATCTTTGTCTATTAAACATTAAAAAAAATTTAAAGTGTTTAGGAGCCCAAGCGTGCACATTTAAATAAGAATTACTCACACAGTAGATGAAACAGCTGTTCACACAGTTAACCATACTTTGGTCAAATGATTAAAAACGAACCACAATCGCCTTTTCATACATGATTAGGATCAGTTTCTATTTTAAAAGCGTGTCTCTGCCTACAAAATTGTGCTTAGATTTCACAGGCCAGCCTGCTCTCTCTCTCAAGTCTTAAATTCCATCCCGGTGAGCCAGGCTCAGTTGAACTTTCCTCTGCTAACATCTGTGATCAAGATTAAAGCAGTTGGCTTTGGCTCATGGAGCAGAAATGTCAGGATAAGATCAAGCATTTGACTGTAAGAGAAAATAGGTAGAAATCTTAAAGACATAGGTGCAGGCAGAGACTTCTTGAACAAAACCCAGATGGCATGGGAAATATGACAAAGGACCAACAAATGGGATCTTACCTTATTAAAAGCTTTTGCACAACAAAAGACAACAGTGACAAAGTGAAAAGGCTAGTGAGAAAAATTTCTACCCATAGAGTGCGAAAAAATTATAGCCAGTTGTCCCTCAGAAAAAAGACCCTATCTAGAACATAAAGAAAATTGAAAAATATCAGGTCCCCCAAATTCAAAGACCCAATCCAAAAATAGGCATCTGAGATGAATACATACTTCTCAGATGAAGAAATACAAATAGCAGATACATATATGAAAAAAAAAATGTTCACCATCAATGGTCATTTGAGAGATGCAAATTAAAACAACACTGAGATTACACCTCATGCCAGAAACAATGGCTATCATCAAGAAATCAACCAATAAAGAATACTTAGTGGGGCTGTGGGGAAAAAGGAGCCCTTCTCCATTGGTGGGAGTGTAGACAAATGCAACTATTGTGGAAATTTCTTTAAGAAAACTAGGATTAGAGGTCCCATTTCATTCAGCTATTCTTCTTCTGGATATTTTACCAGAAGAATTAAAAACATCATATCACAGTGATATATGTGCACCCATGTTTATAGCAGCACAATTTGTAATAGTTAAATCTTGCAAACAATCCAAATGCCCATCAACTGAGGAATGAATAAAAAACATGATATATATAAAATTGAATACTACCTAGCCATAAAGAAAAATTTGAGATTTTATAGGTAAATGGATGCAACTTGAGACACTACTCATAAGTAAGATAAATCAGACCTGTTGTATAATCTCACTTGTGTGAGAAGCTGAATAAGTAATAGGACTCAAAATGTACAATAGCTATTGTAAATAGGGAAGAAATTGTTCGAAAGAAAGGAAAGAGGGGATAAGAGAAAAAAAAAATATATATATATACCAGAAAGTTAAGATAGTTTTACAGTTGGTTTCTTGTTTCACTGAGGGGCAAGTTTTGTGCTAGTAATGTTTTGGACAATGTTTCATGCCAATATCTTGTACCCTGAAAAACTAACATGAATATAACAATGTGCAATGTGTTTATTACCATTTTCTCCAACTAACCTGTTTTGAAACTCTGTTTTATTATTATGTTTTGCTTTTTTTCTGTTTACAAAAAAAGATCAGGTATTTGCAGTTTGTGAATAAAGCCACATTCACTATCTTGCTATGTTCTTGGTAATATTAATCCAAATGCTAAGACAACAGGGCCTGTGTGGAGAGATTTTCAGAACATCTCTTTGCCTTCGAATTGCAGGAGGAAATTAACATAGAGTGGGACTTTGCTTCTTTGGGAATCATCACAGAGCAGCTGGGAGCAGGCGAGACAGACAAGCGTCTGGTTCTCTACCAGAATCCACTTACTCTGTACATGGGTCTAATGAGTTCAGTTCTTTCAAGAGTTGAGAATCAGGGCCCACTGATCATCATATTCAGGCAGATTGAAAGCAGTGAAAAATAATAGTGGGCAAGAAATGGAAGACCAGGAAAAATGATCATGAATCAGATGGACAAGTAAAAAAGGACTCTGGATTTACTGAGTAAAGAACTGTGTCACATTTTGATGCCAAGTGATTCTCACTGCTTTTAGCAAATGCAAACCCAGTGTTTGGAATGATGGTCAGATTCTTCAGGGACAGTTTAACAGAAGCCAAGTGTTGTAGTCAAGGGTTGTATACCGAGAACAATTAGGATGAAAACATGGAGTTTATAATATTTTTATAGTGGTCACCAGGAGTTAACACAGGAAAATGCAGGAAATCTATCTGCAACACCAAAGACATAGATTATTTAGTCAAGAGCCTAAATCCCACAGCAATGTCCCACATGAGTCCAGATAAAAAATCCAGAGCTCAGGACAATGCCTCCCACGAGTCCAAGAGCCCACAAGAAGGACTCACACCAGTCTCTTTACAGATCCGTGCCAGGAAGGCCCACAGGTCAGCGGTGGAAGCCAGACAGTCTACGCCAGCAGAATGAAGGAGCTGTGCTAGTGGGATGAGGGTTCTACGCTGGAGCCGAGAAGTCACACTCACAACAAAGACCAGGGCTATCCTGAAAGGTACCACAGCCATCCTCAGCGAGCTCCTCTGACAAGCACAGTCAGGTACATGCCAGGAAGCAGCGTGATGAGTTCAGCCTGGAGACCAAACAGCACACACATCTTCCCCTCCGGAGCCAGGAAGCAATGCTCCATGTGGGGACCAAAGCTTCTCCAGGAGAACCAACAGCTCAAACAGCAACATGTAGGAGAACCCACAATGCTACAACACCTTAACACCTCAATCCTCAACACCTCCCTTCTTCACCTATTTATCCTGGCAACTTCCCTCAGGGGGAGCATCTTCACTCAATGCCATGCTGATGTTATCCAGCTGGTATTAAGTTGACCACTGTTCTTAATCCATAATTTACTCTGTTTAAGGATACAGGGAAATGGGTGATATAATTTAAGAAGATTCCTTAGGCGTAAAGCTTAACTCTCTAAAAAGTCAGATTGCCAAAGCCTCCAGATGGTGGAAGTTTTATGCGATTCATCTTCATATTTTGCAGCATATCTACTTACCTGTTTACAAACTCATTTTTCTCTCCTGCCTAAAATGATGGTCTAGAACAGGACCTGAAAATCTTTTCCATACAAGGTCAGATAGTAGGAATTCTCAGGGGTCATGTGACCCCTGTATCAATGGGTTGACTCTGCCATCAGAGTTCATGACAGCCAGAGAGAGCACAAAGAGAGAGGGCCACTGGCTGTGTGCCAGTGAAACTACTCACAACTCAGACAGCTGACCAGCTTGATCCATGACCACCCTTTACCAACTCCCAGTATGGAACAAAAACATTTCTCCAGACAACGCTAAGTCTGCATTCAAGTCACAAATTCACTACTCTGAGACTTAATATCCTTCTCTTATAGGAGATCTTTCGCTGGGTTACTGTGACATCAAATGGAAATCACTGATAACTGATAGAAGTCAACTTCCTTCTCCCTAGAGTCACTCTTTTCATATACCTGTTCTTCTTCTTGGTTCTGCATCTGTAAGTTTCTTATCTGTCATCAGTGGCCTCTCTTGTGCTTCATCACACTTCCCCACACCCTCTTTGTCTCATGAGAGACAAGAGAGATCATTAACTTTTGTACTGAGGTGGAAGCAAAGTCTCATGGAGGTAGACATTATAACCAAAGTGGGGAAGTTTACTCTCAAATCCAGCAATCCCTGGCTTTGAGGTTGTCACCTGTATAAACATGGACTCTCAGGAGTTTGTAGGCATGAAGGTAGAAATCTATATCCATGGTCACAAAAGCAGCAGTACTGGGCCTTTGTCACTTGGTGGGGTTCCCTCATTTTTAAAATAGAGTTAATAATGATAGGTTCTAAAAGGCTCTACCTCAAGGTGTCGATATGCTTCATGGCAGAGGTATGTTCAGCCGTACCTGTTGCACAAACTGAGGTGACTAAGAATTCAATGACAGCAGCATTCCAACACCCAGTACCCAACATACAGGGAGTGCTCGATAAAAACCCACTATTTGTTGGTAAGAGATGTACACACACTGAAATATGTAAGTAAACACACTTACACACATACTCATACCACTGTCAGCTCTGTGTGGGCAGGACTCATAGCTGACACAAAGCATGTGCTCATTAAAGAACTCTTTGGTCATTTGTGAGCATGCAAAACTCTCATGTACATTAGTAGCTAATTGAAAACAGCAGATAGTTGGGCTGGGCTACCCAAGACTTTTGTGTTCTCTCCACATCCATTGGTTCTCCCAAAGGAGCTAAGAAACCTGCTAGACCAGGCCTAAGTCTGTGAAATTTTCTGGCTGTTTTCCAGTTTCCAGAATATCATCACCTATGCTGTTCAGAGAACCATAGCATAACTGTGACTCCAGGATGACTGAGCTGGAGGCAACCAAGGGCAGGTGTCCAACAGGCATGTCCCTTTTAAGATGGAAATAAATGGCGGGGTGGAGGGCAGTAGGCAATCTGTGAGCACTGGAGGACTCTACAGGACTATTTTCTTGAACATTTGGGAGGAGCTTCTGCCCCCAGATAAAGAAGGTCCATGTATTTGGAAAAAAAAGCCATCCACTGCTCCACTGTCTGGCACGAAGGAAGAACTTGCACTCAACCAAGTCCTGGAGAGGTCCCAAAAGCACAGCTGATGGCAGCTCAGCACTGAGGTTCCCTCCCAAGACCCACTTTGAGCCCTGATAGCAGCATGGCTTTGTGCACAGGTCACCTCTAAGTCAACAAGGCAATTGTCCAAGCCTGGAGGAGGCAACAGCTCAAGCTGTAGCAAACAAGGCCCTCACAGAACCAGTGTGTCCAAGCCTAGCTTCTGCTCTGAAGTCATCTACACCATGCCAAGATGACATCCTTGGAACTTAGACACTGATGTCAGAACAACGGTGGAGGCCTCATCCTCTTAGCATGACACAAACTAGCAGCCTGGCCTCTTAGCTGTAAAATAGAATGAACTAGTGTCTGCCTCTGGCCATGCAAACCAAGTCCTCACGTAGTGAGTGGACATAGTCAATGGAGTGCCAGATGCAGCTTTTGGCTTCAAGACTCAGTCTGTTCAGCCTACACATCTGTTTCCCACTCATTGCTGGTTTTGATTGTATTGTGGTTGTGTTGCTGTTTAAAGGAGTGGAAGACTAAACCACCCTTCAGGGAAGAAGAAATACATGTATACGTGCAGTGTGTGTGTGTGTGTGTGTGTGTGTGTGCGCGCGCACTAAGATAGATTAACAGATACATACATATATATGTACACAAAGTAGATTATTAACATCTCCATTTTACTGATGAGCATGCTGACTGTCCAAGAGGTGGGCAGTTAATAAGAAACACAGCTGTGATGCAAACCTAGACACGATTATTCTGCTGCTCACCATGTTGTGGTGTGAGGCCTATAGTTAGTGTTATATTGTGCCTTGACATCCAGGGAAACCAAGAGGGCCTCAAGTGGCCTCAGCAAAAATTCTTATGTCCACTGTGCCTTCTTGGATTAGGTGCCCTCCCCAATGACCCTCCTTATTCTGGGAACAACCACAGTGCCTTACTAACTGTTTGAGTCCTTGGCATGGGGCCCCTGCCAGTCTGTGGAGTTATTTAGATATGACAATGACACTCTCTCGGGGGAACCAAGGGTCATGTCACTCCTGTGCTAGTATGAAGAATGCCTTCTTTCCGTTGTCTCACTGAGTATACTCTGTTCCTGAGTGCAGCCCTCATGTGTCCCCACACACACGCAGCATCCACCTCCCTTGGGCTGTGAGTCTACGTGACTCACCAACTATTGTGGACCTGACTGTCCCCCTCAGTGTCATCACCATAGGGTGGGATCCCTACTTCAACTATGAAGAAGATGAGCAAAGCATGGCACTGAGCTAATGGCACGAGGAGTGCTCAAGATATGGCCGCCCTAGTAGCCAACATAGGCCAGCAGCTTTCCTTTTGATGGACACAATACCCAACTTAAAAGAGAAGAGTCTTCGTTGACTCATGTTTTAAGGTGACTCTGTCCATAGTCAGCTGGCTCCAAGGCAGGAGCAACACAGAGGAAGGGCATGGCGGAACAAAGCTGCTCAGTTCATCATGCAGGAAACAGAGCAGGAGAACAGTGCTAGATAGGTGACTATTCGAATGGTGACTGAGCAGTTGCTATGACCTGAATATCTCTGTCCCACATGCAAGGTTCATGTTGAAATTTAGTCCCTAATGGAACATGCAGAAACTTTAAGAGGCCATTAAGCTATGAAGGCTCTTCTCTCAGGAGTGGGATTTGTTCCTTGTAAAAGGGATGGAGAGAATTTTATCAGTCCATTTCATCTTTCCATCCCTCCTGCCTATGAGGACATGGCATTTGTCCTATCTGATCAATGCAGCAACAAGCTGCCATCTTGCAAGCAGACATCAGTCCCCAAAATGCTGGTGCCTAGAACAAGGACTTCTCAGCTTTTAGAATTGTAAGAAATAATTTCTGTCACTTATAAACTAGCCAGTATCTGGTATTTTATTATAGCAGCACAAACAGATTAAAACAGAAGTTTGTAACAAGTTGGTGATTGGTCAGCAATGGCTTGCTAAGCATCTTTTCCCACTGGAACATCAGGCTTGACAAGTGGATCCTGGGCTCTGGTGAGCCTAAGGATTTCAGCAGTGACCACTGAGGCCTGTCCCCAAAGGCAGGTGCCCCACCATGATTCCACTAAAACTTTTTTTCTGACTTGCATTCTCTGCACCCCCTTCCTAAGTGAATTAACACATTACAGCAAAACAAATTAAAATATAAACAAATTTGCTGAAAAAGTCCCCCCAAACACCTACTAATGTGTAGGTTTGATGGTGCTTACAAAGATTTTCCCCAAAGGAGCTTTCCTTTAGAAAGGACCATGAAAAACAGTTATAAAAATAATAGCAATTACAAGAAAAATAATGGGTCCAGTCAAAACTAGCTGCTGGCTTCCTGCAAGGAGGGCTGAACTCAGATGCGGCAGACATCATTGAACCCATTTTATTAGTGAGAAAAATTGAACCTCAAAAATAAAGGAGTGTGCTATCCACCAGTTACAGTGGAAACTTCCCATATTTACATCAGCCATCAACTCAATTTCCATATTTTCCCTACACACCTAATACTGGGTTGCTTTATGTTTATCTTCTAGTGGTCTTTAAATCAGCCCATCTGTATTGTTATGTCAGTGAATTAATTTAAAAAGGAAACATTAACCCATAAACTGGAGGAAAAACTAGTATAATTTGCCACAAATAGAATGTAACAAGAAAAGTACACAGACAGTTATTAATTTCTTTAACGTTTGTTCATGCATTGCTTAAAGGCATCTTGTTCATCTCCAGCTCATATCTGATGGTTTGGAGAAGGCTACAGAGGAGAAATTGAGTCTTGGGTTTTGCCTGACTGGCTGACACAGAGACAGCATGAGGCAAGGAGCAGAGACGGTATGCAGGGAGCATCCCACACAGAAGGATGAGAGGAGACCACAGCTGCCTGGTTAACCACCACAGACAGTCAGCTCCCCATCACAGACTGAGCACACTGGAATGTGGACTAACACACATTGAAATTATTTTAAAAGCTAGGCTGCAACAACAGTGTTTTGTCATCCCCAGCTAACCAGAGAACAATGCATCCAAGTCCCCACTGGCGTGTTCTAGTTTTTCCCAGGATTGTCATTTGATTCTATTTTTCCAGTAGGGGAAAAATAAAATCTGTTTCCTGGATGATGGTGAATTCTGAATGCAGATGTCCAAAGACTGGGGGAGGCAAATGGAAAAGCAGAAAAAAAGGCAGCCAAAGGCAACCAGGGGAGTGTTGATAGAGGGGCTCTATCCCTTGCTGGTGTGTGTGTGTGTGTGTGTGTGTGTGTGTGTGTGCATGTGTGTACATGTGCATGCACATTCTTCCCAGGGTCATTCCAGGCATCAAAGAGACACACTTACCTTGTAGAAGGTCAGCTTCTAAATTGATCAGGGAAAGTCTAGCCAGACCAGAATCTATTGGCAAAGCAAGTCGAAGCTTTAACACAGCATAATGAACATCTGCAAACTGGGCAGGAGTGGGGGGTGGCTTGTGTACATGTGTCAGATGGTCTCCTTTCCTGCCAGGGATGTCTTCTTGGCTCTGGAAACCTTGACAGTGTGAAGTGGTCCCAGAAAAAGTGCTCTTTTCTCAGATGGAGCACTGTGCACTTTTCTGCCTGCACAAGTCAGGAATGGGTTTTTAAAAGCCCTTCCTACATAAAGGCGTATATTCTGCAACATGGTATCCATTCTGTGCTATCACAGCATTTTATAAGATCATTTATAATGTCAACTGGAGCTAGGAAAAATAGTATTTAGCCCCACAAAGGCATATAAATCCCTATAAAATACAGGTTTTCCTTTTTAAAAATTGGTTTTGTTCTATTTTTGTCTATGGTCACAGCTGAGAGACAGTGGCCTGCAGATCTGGTACCAGCAGTGACTTCATGAGAACCTGGAACTGAACCTGACAATGGCAATTTTGCCTGAGCTCCTGGGTATGGGATTTCCCCAACACCAGTTGCAGAGAAGCCCTCTGAGCCTCCATCTTCTGGGAAAGCCAGGTAGAAGGCTGCTTAAGATCCTGCCTAGCACACTTGAGGCCTGGGGTTCAATCCTCAGCACTAACAAAATATCAAACTGAGGGTCAGTCCTTCCTGATCATCCACTACTTGACAACTTCACTATAAGTACACAAATTTCTATCTCCAGGATGATTTCTTTTTATTCTTCCTTCCACATCCATCTTTTACATTTCCCAATCTCATTTTCTTCCCCAAATCCCACCTGTCAAAGTCCTGCCTATCCAATATATATCTTAGTGGCTCTCAAATATATCCCCTTTTCTCCTTTCCCAATATCCTCCTTCCAGTTCAGGCCCCCATCATTGCTCTTGTGGACTGAAGGTTCTCTTTCTCGTCCTGCTTCTCGGTTCACTTCTCCAATTCATTCCCCACGCAGCAGCCAAAATGATCTTCTCACACTGATCTTAGACCAAGCAACTCTCCTGCTCAAACATCATCTGTAACTTTCTATTGACCCAAGGAGAAATCTCAAGCTCCCAGATATCCTGTTCAATATCTGGCCCAATCTCTACTCCACTTTCCTCATTAACTGCCAATCCATGATCCTTGTGCTGTGTTCCATTAATACTACATTTCTTACAGTTTTCTTACAGGACTCACATTTCCATCTCTGTTAGTGATAGCCTCTGCTCCTGGCCGATCCTGTTCTAGCTCCCATCCACCCTCTAGGGCATGCTGCAGATGACAGTCCCTCTAGGAAACATTCTGAGAGATCTGGGTTGTACCAGGTGCTTCTCTATTATCACAGAACTGATACCACTTTATGGGAGAGAACCAAAAGTCTATGCATCACACTAAAATACAATTGTACTTAGTCATTTTTTTAAAAAAGGACAGAGAGAGACAGTGACACAGATCATGGAGTATGATGACCCTGTTCACCAGTTCACTCTGGGAGATCAGCCCAGTTGTGAACACCTTGGGATAATTTATGCCTTCTTCCATCCCAGGGGTACCATCTTTAAATCTCTGGACTTACACATCATGAGAGAGAAGTCTGTGGGTCTCTGAACTTATACATATTTACTCTCCTATTTTCCCTAATTCCAACTGAAATTCACCATGCCTTTTTACAGATGTGGTTAACAGACTGCAGTAGTATTAGCCAGACCTGAGATATTTTACATGAATGGAAAGAAGCTGCAGATATTTCCCTGTCACACTGCTTTGGCAGCAGGTAACTACTCAAAGTATCATTTGCATTTGTCACTGTTTTAAAATTATAGTAGTTATTAGACCTGCTGCCAAATCAACCTAATTAATATGTTAATAAAAATGCTAATGCAGTATTATGCTATAAAAAATCTTAATATATTTTGTATCATTGTACTGTGATATAATTGTGCATTTCAAAATATTATTCAGAAATGGGAGGCACAGATTTACTCAGAAGCCAAAGGGTCCAGGACAATGATCTTCTCTAGATGGTGACTTCACTCATGGCACAGCCCCAGGCCCCTCATCTTCCAATCTGGAGTCTAAAGCAGTGGCTGGGCATGATGAAACTGACAAAAATGAAATGACATGGCCTATTGTTCATCTAATTAATTAATTAATTAATTAAACTTTTCTTTCTTTCTTTCTTTCTTTCTTTCTTTCTTTCTTTCTTTCTTTCTTTCTTTCCTTCTTTCTTTTTTTTGGGGGGGGTGCCAGGATTGAACTTATGCTTGCCAGGCAGACACTTGTGCCACTGAGCTAAATCCCCAACCCTAATAGGTGGTCTTTCTATTCTTACTTTTTCCCTTATTAGTTTGTTCCTTCTTTCCATTATCCATAATTCATGCAACCATCACTCACCCACAGTTATCCATCCTGTCACCCATTCACCTCTCCATCCTTCATCCATCCCTCCCCCTACTCACTCTCCTCCTTATCCACTCTACAGGTCTAAGAAATGAGTACCTCTGCACTCAGTTCCAGGTTCAGTTTTGCAGCTCAGATCAGCACTGAGGAAAAGGAAAAGAGGAAAAGTGGTAATCCATCATCAGGAGGAAAAGAGGTGACCCATTCTCTTGCCTGGCCTCATGTCTGTCACTGAACATGGTTATAGTCTGAATATCTTTCAGAGGCCTAATAGAGAGCTCCACCTCCAGGTTCCATGCCACAGGATGTGGCCCTAAGCCCAGACAGGGCCCATGTCTGTGTTATAGCCCTGGCATACCAGATCCAGGAGTGCTTCTTGCTTTCAAACGATCACTGAGAGACCAAGTCTTAAAAGACACTCACAGTTATTACCAAATCCATCTTCTGTGTGGTGTAGTGGTTAAGAGACTGGTGTAGGTTTAATTTCTGGCTCCCCCTTATTCTGCATGGTCTACAGTGACTGATTTAACCCTGCTCCTTTCTGGGAAGGTTGAATAGAATCTTCATCACAGCAAGGTTCAATGAGTTAATCAGTTAAAAGTTCTAGCACTGTAGCTGTAGTGCTTATCCAGTCTCTGAAATTGTTACACAGCCATTTACTCAAAGGAGGCAGAGGATTTAAACACTGCCATCAGAAATCCTGGAATAAGGAACTAAGGAAGGAATCAACAAATACCACTTTTGCAAAATGTTCAAGCCATTCATATCTACAATGGAAATCAAAACAGAAAGATGCTGTTTTTACCCATCTGTTTGTCAAAGATTATAAAGCTGATAATCACCTGTGCTTTTGAGAGGGAAACAGGAAATTGCATACACTGTGACAGATTTGATGGGATCTCTCTCCAAGACAATTCAGCTATGCCTCTCAACATTTAATATGCACACACCCTTTGCACTAGCAATCCTAAGTTCATTCACTTACCCGACAGATACACACACATATGAAAAATTACACGTACAAGAATTGTGAGCGGCACAGCTCAAAGTAAGAAAACAAAACGGAAGAATCTAAATGTCTGCCAACAGGAAACCAATTAACTGGATGATGAGATAGCTAATCATTCAATTCGTATTTTCTGAGGAGTTACTATTGACAATATACTTTGAAAAAACAGAAAACTAACAGTAAGGAAGAGGTAATATGTACTGACATGAAATGAGAAATAAGATACATGCATGTATAGCGAGAACAAAGAAAATTACTATAAAATATCATTTATTAGATTTCTTTTCAAAGAAACAGGACACTCCTGCAGTACACAACACATAGGTTAATATGCAAAGGAGAAATAAAACACTTCCAGCAGCGGTTATCTCTAAAGAACACAGTAAGGGACACAGAGATTGACTTTTGTCTTGATGTTGCTTTTGTGTTTTGCTTTGCCTTATCAGGTGTTTGTGCTGCTTTAATCCAGGGTAAATTCGGCAGGCTGCACTCTCAGAATGTACCCACCTCTCTTGGCTTCCACTGTTGGTACATGGTCCAAACCACCCCTGCAGCCATGTGTCTAATGCAACAGTCCCTGCCCTTGACCACTGGAGCAAACTTCAGTAGGACAACTGCCAGTCCCATTTGTAAGTGTCAGGCCATGTCATCCCTCTGCTCAAAATCTCCAGGGACTTCCTAGTATGGAGGGGAAGCCAATTCCTTTCTAAGTGTGATAAGGTCCTAATGATGTAAACTGACCTCCATGCGTCTCTCTCTCTCTCTCTCTCTCTCTCTCTCTCTCTCTCTCTCTCGCTCTCGCTCTTGTTCTCTCTCTCCTCACATCCCTTACTCTGCTATAGCCACATCAGATTCTGCTGTAAAACCAACAGGCCAAGTTCAACTCACCTCAGAGCTTTGCTGCTCCCTGTTCACACGTGTTGAGCAGGCTCATCCACTCACACTTGCAGGTCTCTGCTCAAACGCTGCTGTGTGGAAATGTCCCCAGTAGAGCACAACCCTCCCTAACTTACCTGGCCCGGTCCACCTCTCCCCTGCCTTCCTTTCATAAGCTCTTGTCGCAATCTGACACAGCACAGAAACACCTTCTTCGTGTGATGTCCATTCACACTGTGAGCTCGTGAGCACAGAGACTAGCATGGTGCTTGAGGGTAGATTTCCAGCCACTAAAACAGTATCTGTCACATGGTAGTCACTCGATAGATGTATATTGAACAAAATGATCAATCATGTATAATACAGGATACAGTTGATAATAGCAACTATGAAAAACAGATACTTTACAAAAGGGCTTCAAGTCCCCCTTGCCCAATTTTTTTTAAAATAAACTGTTTCCAATCCTGCCACACTCCAAAAACAGGATGGGAGGAACTTCACCAGCAGGACCGTGTAAACAACTCATGGCCAGCATGGCACACAGCAGCCATTGTCTTAAGCAACTGCTCTGTACACAGGACTCTTTGACAGAGTCTGGGGAATAAACGGCAGCCGGGTTTGAATACGTTACAGGGCCAACCCCCAAAGCCACAAATAATTTCCGGGTGTCACAAAGGCCCATACCCTCCTGAGATACAGCAACCATGCAAATCTGACACCCTGCCAAACCCCAGCCCTGCAGTCTTCAAGGTGACTGGGCACCCATGACAAAGCCCAGAACTCGAACCAGTGCCTGTTGCAGAAAAGTGACTGGGCCTGAGGGTCTGGATGCCCAGAAGTGGCACATGCATTTGTGTGTGAATGCCGGGAGAGGAGGGATCTTCACTTTTTATGCCTCAGGTCTTGCTGGCTTTGTAAACGGGGAAACTCACAAAAAGAGCAAAACATGCCTGTAATCCCAGCACTCCAAGAGGCTAAGGCAAGAGCATCACAAGTTCCAGCCCAGCCTAAACAACTTAAGAGACTTAGTGAGACCCTGTATTAAAATAAAAAATAAGAAAAGGGCTACTAATGTAGCTCAGTGAGATCCTGGGTTCAATCCCCAGTGCTGCTAAATAAATGAATGTAACATTAGAACTTTCCTCTGTGTCATCCTTACATGCCCCACTAAAACTTTTGACACATATATACAAATGTGTGTAGAACCTCAGCCCATATGAGGTCACTTGGGAGCAAAAACTCAAAACCCAGTGATATTTTTAGGCAATCGTCTAAAAACAGATGTCACCAGCACTATTTCATTACTAAAGTCAGCAGCTGCTGCTTTTGCAGGCCCTGGATGCTACATTAGCTTAGATCAGTGGTTCTCATGCTGTGGCAGGGATTTTTCCCCAGAGGACTTTAGGCCAAGTCTGGAGACATCTTGGGAAACAGGAGGAACCACCGGCACCCTCTGGGTAGAGGTTGGGGACACTGCTTGTGGTCTTACAGCACACTAGCATAGCCCCCACAGGGTGCGGTCCTGGAAATGAACCTGCAGAGCCTAGTGAGCAGACGGGGGGCCTTGTCCACTGCACATGTCAGACTCAGAGAACTTCAGACCCTGTGTGTCCTAAGGCTGTGACAAACATGATGCCAGGCACCTGTCTAGGAAGGGAAGGAGGGCAGGATGCCTGGTGGGGGCTGTGGTGATCAGGTGACTCCCCCAAAGACCCCACCCCTAAAAAGCAGATAGGATGCACCACAGCACTGCTGGGGGCAGGAGACTCGGTGTGGCTTTAAATTCCAGGATTTCAGAACTCCTTCTCCAGAACTCCATAGTTTCTAAAGAACCACTATACTCTCAGGCCAAAGAGAACCCATGTACAGGCCACAGCTGGCCAGGTGGAGTCCTGCAGCATTCCGTTGGGTCTAGGGCCCTGTAATGAGAGGATTACATCCTCTCCTGTAACTGGTGCCTGGTTATAATTAGGGCAGAGCATGTGGACACTGGTAACCTAGCCAAAAAGTCTCTTTTAGCCCTTTCTGGAGTTGGAGGCTCTTCCTTCCGGCACAGAGCTAGCTGGATTTCTCCTTAGCAAGACAGTAATACTGTTTCTGCCCTTGGCCCCACCAATCTAGCCTCTGCTTCTCCCTAGATGCCCCCTTTCCAGGGGGCAGACAGAAGCTACAGTTCTCAGAAGAAGAGAAAAAGGGTGTCATTTACCTACAAGACATTCCTTTTCAAGAGGAAACAAACCCTGCAGGGAAAGGTGCATTGGGCTGGAGAAACAGTGACACACTGACCCTCCCCACTGGCTCTCAAAGCCACAGAGGGAGGTGGTGGCACTTCTGAGAAATCAGATTGAAGTGCTAGGACAGTTACCATTTCCTGGAGTGTGACAGAGGACAAGAAAAAGAGAATCTATGAAGGATTTGCTTGCTGGCAGCAATGATCTGCCTTTCCTGTCTGCCTCTGTCTGTCTGTCTGTAGCCTGTCTGTCTGCATGCCTGCCTGTCTATGCCAGGCCCTCAGCAAGATGCTGAAGGCCTGTTTCCTCCTCCCCCACACCCTTCATCCTTGCCCTAGATCTCTGTGCTCCCTGGAGGAAGAAGCCATTCAGAGCCCTCTGGCTATGACAGACAGAGGGATGTGACCAAGTGACAAGACTCTTGGAGCGGCTGTCCCCTGCCTGGAGCATCTCTGCACATCCATGGTGCTCAGATACTTTTGTTAGCACAGGACTGTTCAGCATGTTGGTTTCTTGGCTCCATTTTTAGAATGAAATTGTCACAAATAGAACAACAGCTAAGATCTTCCCTCCAGAAAACTCTGCAGGTTCCCTCCAAAGAGCTTCACACTCCCCTGGACTCCGTCTGGGCCTTGCTCCCAGTGGAAAGACTTGATGCTTTATCAAAACATGGCAAGAAGGATAGTGACTCATCCTGAAAAGTCCCATTGGCAGTACTACATCATCAAAGGGAAGATCTCAAACTAGAGAAAAAGAGGGAGACAGACTGAGTGAGAGAGAAAGACAGAGACAGAAAGAGAGATTAAGAGAGATTGTTGTCCTACTAAGGTATCATCAATAAAATGCTACAGAGAAGTGTCATAAGGAACATCAAGGGAGATGTTGTAGCTCAGGCCAGCAATAGGGGAGAGCTGTCACCATCATGGGCCTGGAGGGGAGGAAAAAATAGCTGTCGCTATGAGAGGGGCAAAAATTGTGGTTCTCTCAAGGACAAAGTCAACCACTGAAAAGTATCCAATTCTTTTTTTTTTTTTTTTTTTTTCCCAATTGCACCTCCTTCCATACCCTGCCAGCACCTCCAGTGTCCATGATGACGAAGTCCAACTAGGGGCAGAGAAGGAAGGAAAGGGCAGAGAGGGGTCTGATGGGGCCAGGGATTTAATGGGAGTCAGCCAGTGGACAGACATACGAAGAAGCCAGGTATAACTATTGATCTTCCACCTAAGTTGTCAACCTACAGTCAGCAGGAACCACATGTTTCTGAGGGCCTGGCCGCTCCAGAGGAGGGCCTTTCAGCAGCACAATGAGTCAGGGTGCAGAAGGACCAGCACTGGTTCAGCTGTCTGTGTCTGGTTTTCTTACATAATGCATGAGTCACTCCAAAGATACACAAGAGGGCTGGACCCTCTGCCATTCAGGATCTTGAAGGTTGTGAATAAGGTCCTTACCCTTTTGATGACACAATATCTTCACCTTAAAAGGAAGGGACAGAGTCCTCGCCCCAGGGATGATGTGATTAATAGGGTCACACATATGAAGCACTTAGAACAGTTAGGCACACAGAAAGCAGTAGAGCAAGCAGCACTGCAATCCTCCGTGGCTCTCCAGTGGCACCAGTTTAGGCACCATCTAAGTTTAGGCCCCCCCACACCTGGACTTCTGTGAAAGGGATCTGGTGTGAAAGGGATTTGTTTAAGTGAATTACCCCGGGATCCAGAACCCACAAACCCAACCCCAACTTTCTAGCACTAGAAAATCTCTTTAAACTCCCCAGTGTGCATAGCCCTGCCTTGAAAACCCCATGGAGAAGAAACCTAAGCCTCAAGATCCTGGTACATGTAACACTGATGCCAAACATCAGTGGTGCCTTCTGATACTCGTAGGTCTCTGCAAATCCAGTGACAGTGCCTTGTCACTCAGCTGGCAACTCCCTGGGCTTCTGCCTCAGTGCCTGCTGTGAATGGGGATGACGCTTTGTGCTAGAGGGTTACCCCAGGGTGCCATTGTTCTGTGGGCTGCGAGCAGGACAGACCCGGCCACAGCCTGGAGCCCCAGCTGGAGTAACATGAAGGGACATGTGCTTCCAACCCATTTGCTGTGGGCGGCCATCTGAGCGATCCATGTCTGCACCTAATCTGCATCTGTTAGCCAGATTTCCATCACTGCAACAAAATACCCAAGATAAACAAGTTGGAGGAGGAAAGGTTTATTTTAGTTCATGCTTGCAGAAGTTTCAGTCCATGGTTGGCCGGCTCCATGGCTTTTGATCCATGGTGAAAGACAAAGCAGAGGACAGTTGCTCAACTCATGGCAGCCAAAAAGCAGAGACAGGATCAGAGCGGAAAGAGCGGGGGACATGGTATGTTCTTCAAAGTGTACCCCTCCAACCAGGCCCCACCTTGTAACAGCTCATTCAGCTATAAACTCATCAATGGGTTAATCTGCTAAAGTATATAGCACCCCTTTAATCAAATTCCTCCCCAAGGCTTCATTGCTGAACTCAAAGAGTCTTTTGGAATTTTTGTTTTATCCAAACCATTATATCTGTATCTGTATTTATTCCATATGTGGTCTATTCATATATCTATATCTATATCTAATCTATTCCATATCTATAAACATATCTAATTTAGATCTACATCTACATTTAACTAGAGGTATCTGTTTCTGTATCTAGTCAAATTTACATTTGTACAAATAACTGTACTGGATCTACCTCAACATCTAATCTACAAGGAATCCGTACCCATGCTGAATCAATACCTGCATCAAGCCTATGTTTATATCTTTTTTGTTATGGACTCTTAGCAACAAGCAGTAAGGGAAACAAGTTTCATTTGTAACCTGGCTGGAGCCAGGCTTTACCACTGACTATGTTAAAAGGAAACTTAGTCTCTCTGGTCTCATCTGTAAAGTGGGGCTGTGATTAGTTTCCTGACAGTGAAATCTAAACTGCCAAATTCAAATCCTGCTCCATTTTCCACCTGCTGTGCACAAAACCATAGGCCTCAAGTTCTGAACTGTAAAATGGGGATGATAATAACACACTCCATATGGGACAGTAAGATATGAATGAGAAGACCCACATAAAAAAATCTTTCTTAGAACTGTATCTAGCATGTATTATATGCTTTAGTGAAAGCTAGCTTAAAGTACCAGATTTATAAGACACATATAATATATAGTTCTCATCTTAAAATAAACATAGAGTATAGCCAAAGAATGTGATCATGGTTGACACAAACAGTAACTATAAATGTTCTCAGCTAAGGGTTAAATTCAGACATCCAAAGTCTTAGGCAAAGTCTGGTCCCACCAAGAATAAAGGGGTAGTGATTTCAACGCAATCTATTTTTCGACACGTTGCCTTTGGCTGGCTGTGCTTTGGGGAACTTGCTGGCTATTTGCGGAATGCTGTCTCATATTCCTCACCCTGAGTCATACAAACGAGAAAGGAGTCCATAGCCTCAGAACCACAAATCCTCCCCACAGAATGGAGCCCTGGTCCAAGCGCAGCATCCCTGTTAAGCAAGCCAAGTCCCTGCCCAGGCAACGGTCCAGCCAGCCACCTCCCTGCCTCCAACAGGGCTAATTAAAGACCCAGAAAATCAGAGCCAGTGGAAAAAAAAAATCATGGTAAAGTGACCTGGCCTGTCCACAAACCAGCCTAATCTGCCCCAGAGAGGAGCAGCTGCCCAAAGTATGCTGCTGGGCTGAGAAGCAATTTGGTCTTGCCTTCTCTCAACAGATGCTGGGCACCATAAGAATTAATGGGCTGGAGATTCAGGTAAGAGCCATTCAGAAGCTCCCTGATTACTCCAAAAACCGCTCTCTGCGGAGAGAAAGGTTAATCGAAGCCCAGAGCTGGAAGAGAGGTAAGGAGGCAGCTATTACTTTATTTAATCCTGTGAGCTGGGGAAGAGTTTCCAGAGAAAGTTCTCACAAAAGCAGATACAGTCTGGCCCTGAAAGAGAAAAGGCCTAAAAACAAGATGCTCAAAGAAATCTACGCCTATAGTCCAGAGCAAAAGTGAAGGCCAAGTCCCTCAGTACCCCCACAAGGAAACTGAATTTTTATTTTTATTTTTACTTATTTTGCAGTGCAGAGGATGGGATCCAGAGTCTCACGCATACTAGGCAAAGCTCTATCGCTGAACTATACCCCAAGCTGAATTTAGTTCTTTTTAAAATCACTGTATATTCTATGTACTATCGAGCCATAAATCTCTCAGGAAATCATCTCTTCTGATGAAATTTTTTCTCTAGAACTATCCACAAAACTCACTAGTTAAAGATGCCGAGCACATATTTATGTGTATGATAGTTACTGGGTGCAGAGAGTCATTGTCAATGCAGACTCAGATATGCTGAAAATGAACCTGTCGCAGGCAGAACCTGTCATCTAAATAAGGTCTGACCTTAACCAGAGAAGGTGACCTTTAAACATAAAGAAGAAAATACTAGGGAACCCATCACTATGTGGCTAGAAATGTCTGTAGGTGAGCTACTGCAGAGCAAATGAGGTTACACATCAGTGTCTCAAGCTTGAAATAACTGACATTTGAGGCTGAATAATTCTTTCCTAATGCTCCTGTGTAGCTTTCCTGACCTCTACCCATAGATGCCTGTAGCACCTTGTGTTTACAAGTTGTAACAGTCAAAAACATCTCAGTTCATAGCCAAATGGTCCTTAAGCGGCAAAGTCCCCCTGGTTGAGAGCTACTGGTTGATACTAAAGTTGGAGTTCAGCTGAGTACCAGTCCATTAATTAGCTAATGACAACTATTATCAGGATTTCTGATATCAGCCCCCATGTGGGCATAACATTGCTAAGACCTGAAACTCCTTTGATCTATCAAAAGGTTACCAATAGACGGAGTGTGAGCAGATAGCCCTGATTTTAAGCTCCTTAAATTCCTCTTTCTTCACACTTCCCTGATAAAGTAACTCCTTATTCATCTTTGCATAATAACAATGCAAGGACATTGAAGGAGCCAACACTTTCACCGACTGTACGGAAAACCAGCATTATTTTTAAAGAAACCCAGTCATAATACGCAAAAGTTTCAGAACACTATTCTTACGGTGTCTTAGCAGGAGTAAGTAACACTTTAGTGTGTAAACTGGCAATTTAGATCTTCTGTACTGAGCTCAGATCTCTGCTCCTGAGAGACACTTTGCTGAATGTATATCTTCCACCTTTCCCACTCTCACAAACATGCCTGTTTTCTTCCCATTTACTTTTTGCTGCTTGAAATTAGGGACACATTCATTTGTATATTTCCCATCTGACTCCTCCATCAGGAAGGGATGCTTCATCAGCAGAAGATTTCCTGTCTTGTGCACTGCTTACCCTTAGCATCCAGCACTCAGCTTCCCTGGTCTCTGCATGGCCCAAAAGCTGTCTATTGAATAAGCAAAGCAACAAATGGATTGGTTTAGATACACTTTGTAAAACATCACTTGTCTCTTCCATTCACTGCTCATTTTCTGCATCAGATTTGTTGCCAATCCTCATGGCTCCAGCAATATCTTTTAGTAATGTAAATGTTACTCTCTCCTATCCCCCCAGCAAGCTGATCAAAGAAATTCAAGTACCTGGTTAGTTTTGAAAACTGAGCAGTCAGCTTTCCTCCTGATGCCCTTGATCTTCAGGTCCTGAGAGGGATCTCAGTGTAAATGAAGGTCTGTTCCCTTCCAAGTGGGGCCCACTTCACAAATACCCAGATTGACAAATCTTTACTCTACAAAAGAGCTCCTTTATTACAGCTCCCCGGGTATCTGCGTGTTTGAGCAGAAGCCATTAACTAATTGACAGAGAAGCTGTTGGGAAGGGGTGGGGCAGAGGAGCTAAAATTAAATGACAAGAGGCCATGCCAATTGGAGTGCATTCAGAAATGATAAACCCTCTGGAGGCTCAATGAGAAAGAAAATCAAACACACATTCAAATTTATCAAAACACTGTTGATGTGCACAGAGATGTTTCATCCTTTGTTGTTCTAAAATAAATGTTCTAGTTAGTCTACTGTGGAAGCATTTTACCCACCAGCCTTGTGATAACCTGTGAAAAGTATTCTGTGTCTCTGTCTGTCTATCCATCTCTCCATCCATCAGCCCATCACCCACCTCCACCTCCACAACTAAGGAAGTGTGTGGCCACTTGTGCAAAGCATTCTGTCTCTCTGTTTATCTATCTGCGGGACTTGGGTTGCAAATATAGCCTCACCTGAGCATTTAAATTTTTCTACAAGCCAAGCAGTTTTTATTTTCAGGCAAAAGAAAATAGAGGTCATGAAGAGAGATTTGATGTCATGTTTCATGGCCACTACTGCTATGTGCCTCCTGTGTTACTGTGGGCAAGTTCCTCAACCTCTCTGATTCTTAGTTACCTCATTAGGAAACTGGGTATCATAAGAACACCTATGTGACTGAGGCGTCTGAGAATACAATGAGAAAAGTCAATTTTGATAGTGAGGGTGAGGATAATCGTAGCACCAAGCAAATTGAAATTCCTTTCAAACTTTGAAGTTTTGTTCTGTTTTGTTTTGTTTTGATTCTTTTCCTTTCATTTGTAGGTCACCTGGTTCCTGGGTAACCACCATCTGGAGATCAAAGAAGACTCCCCACTGAGAGTTGGGGCTTCCTGGGTACATCCCCAGGGGCAGTCTGAGGTGGGGAAAGCTGACACCAGAGGTTTAAACATTGCTGTGCTTCTTCATTCCATTAATCTGGCCATTAAGCAGGGAGAGTCCTGCAGATACCAACTGGTGCAAAGCTCCACTGTGCTAATGGCAGAGAGCATTAGGAGAGTCCTCTGCAGCCAACCAATCCATCTCCCCCAACTCACAACAGCTGCATGCAGACAAATTAACCAAGCAGTGGGTGAGGAGAGAAGCAGTTAATACTAGGGCAAGCTGGTGCATGAAAAAGTGGACCCTGTGTGCCCATGGTGGGCCAAGCAAGCTGCTATGTGATATTAGGACACAGTTCTCAGTGACATCCAGCAGACAAGCCCACCTGTGACTCCCGGGCTCAGGACAGATCAGGCAATGTCGTCCTGAGAAGCATGAGCCATTGAAGAAAGAAATAGGACCTGACCCCATGCTCAGAGCTCACATGCCATGTCACCTCTGCAGCGTGGGCTATACCAAGCTCGGCCACATCTGCCAACTTGCTCATGGCATACAGGTAACATTTTGAGACACCACTTTTTGCCAGAAACCTTTCATTGCCCCTCGTGTCTGACCTGCATACAGGCAGCTAAGCACTGCTCGCTCCATAGCAAGCTAAGGCCCAGCCTGAAGTCAGATCTGGTCACAGGCTTTTGCCAACAGTCACACAAAGAACATTTACACTTTGGTTTGGCTCCAGCATCCCTTTAGCATGGGAAATCAGAATCAGGGAAGGACAACAATATCCCACAGCTCCCCAAAGGCCAGGAACCAGATGAGACCAAAGGAGCGTTGTTTGGAGACAAATTGAGTCATTTCCCCAAAGGCATGGCACGGATGCGGAAAATGTGCCTCGTGCCACCGCTGGCTGCAGATAGAGGCTGAGGTCTCATGGGCCAACAGATGGAGCTTTAGGAGCAGTCATTGCACAGGGCAGGCTATTACCCTTAGAACGTGCCAGCCAAAGCCATAGGCATGTGACTGCTTTCTCCCATGGAGGCTTGGAGGGACTGGCAGGGTTTGTCCAGAGTGAAGGACACAGGAAGGTTAGGGACAGAGCCAGCCTGGGGGCAGCTGCTCCAGCTGGAGGATAAGACTTGGCTCCCAGAGTTCTGGACACAGACCGCTTGCCCTTGGGTTTTCCTGAGCCTAATCAATCTTCTGGGGAACACTGATTAAGACATGAACAGTCATCATTACAAACACACTCTGAAAGCTCTCTCATGATCCTTTGGGTAAGACAGGCTAGGTGGTGGAGGCAAACATTTTCCAAAGTGCAGCACGTGAACCTCTGGGGGCACATTTATATGACTTGAGATGGCACCCAGAGGAGCATTTTCAGTTTAATGTTTGTTTTAATGTTAAGTCCTCCCTAAATGTAACCAGCACTTCAAACCCATGAATTCACCAATACAACTGCTTTGAGACAGTGATTTTCTGTCTTGATGTCATGGTATTTCATGGTGGATAATTCCTTCCTATGGAGGGTTGGTCCATACATTTGGGAAACAGAGTAGCAACCTGGGTCTCCAGGAAGAGACCAAGCAAACCCCCTACAACCAGGTAAGACAACCAAAATGCCTTCAGACATTACCAAATATCCTCTGGGGGTCAAAATTAGCCCTGGCTGGGAACCATTCACTTACAATAGTCTATTCCTTAAATAAGGTTAGTTCAGTTAGGGAAAAATATTTTTTTTAGGTAATTTGTACAACAGATGAAATTGACATATGCGAACAATGGCAAAGGGGTGAGTGAATAACAAGAGAATGAAAAAAAGCAGACCAGAGGATGACCCAGCTGGCAGAGGAAACTGGAGCCTTCTTCCTCCCACAGTCACATCCTCTCTTCTGCTGTGCCAGACCCAGAGCCTGGTTAGCTGTGGGGCTGGTGTATCCGCTTATGCGCTGGGGAACGAGAGGACAGGCCAGTGTGAAGAAACTCCACCAACTGGCTATTGCCACAACTTCTGGCCTTCTTGATATTCTGGCCATTGTGAAGTAGGATGGGTTTGCTCTTCACCTCATTCCCCTTAGGAAGACCCGAGCAGAGACGCCAGGGAGAGACAAGGACCCAGGGAGCAGGGGGAAGGAAGGAGGAGGCAGGTGGTCTATGCCAACATGCTCTAGAAATCCCAAAGGAGCTGTTATTCAGCCTTAAAATATTCCAAAAGCTTTGAGCATCTGGCACTTGAAGAGAGTTCACTGTGGGGCTCTGAAAGGGGGGCCATCCTATCTTTCTTGTGTCTTTACTGTCAGATCAACTTGGAGACAGAGATAAGGAGATGATCTACCCAGATACAGCCCCTTCAATTCCAGCAGGGAAGGCAACAGTACTACTGATTAAAAAAAAACTAACACTAACAAGCATTTAGTGTGCACCTTTGATTTTAAAGACATCATTTTCTATCAACATCATTTCCTGTGGTTCTCAGGGAAGGAGGCACCACCCCTGTGGCCATATTCCTGATGGGAAAGGATAGGGTTAAGTGGCCCCATAATGGCCTGGAAGACACAGAACTGGATTCTAGCTGGGCTCCCTAGATGCTAAGGGATGCACTGATAGCTGCTGCACCGTATCATCCCCTGGAGAGCACAAATCAGATGTAAGGGCTATGCCATCCTCATTGGCCCCATATGTCATCACCCTCACCTGGAATACCATTGCCTAAGGAATCAGACAGAAAGCTGCAACTTCCTGCCCTGGCAGTTGGGTTCTGCTGCCTGAACTGTAGGAGAATAAAGTTCTGCAAATTCAAAAACATTACAAAGCAACATCTTCCCTCTTCATGACTCCTCTGTATGTCATCTTTCCTTTTGCCTTTACCTCCTTGGGATTGCTAGGCAGAAGGAAAGGACAGAGGGCAAATCAAAGGAAATGGTTATGGTTCTTGCACAAGTGGGCAATGCATTAATGGACATACACACCCATACTGTTACACACACATGTACATACTCAGCTAGAGTATGTGCACACATGTGTATGCACCCAGACACCCAGATGGGGCAAGGAGACAGCCTTAACATGCCTGTGCAGCCCTTCTGAGCCATGATGTCCAGAGAATACATAAACAATCCCTGGAGACCTGGTACTGGAGCATCCAGGTGCAGATCACTGACAAAGATCATGGGAAGAAGTACTCACCTGGGTCTCCAAAGTGATCAGTGGACTTGGATGTGGATCCTGTGGAAAGAAAGGAGAAAACATACATAAGTGTCAAGGAGAAGAGTAAACTTACAAGCATCAGTTTCATACAAAGCTTTGTTTTCTCAGTGCTCTGGCTCTGGGGTGGAAGGCAGCCCAACTCTCTCTGCAATCTACAGAATGTCTGAATAAGATCCAGTTGGCCCAATCTTCCCCTTCCCTACCTCCAACATTTCTTTCCACACCCACACCATTGAGGCAGAGGGCAGAAAACAGGGAAATGCAAAAAAAACCTCGAAAAGCATTTTCCCCAAATATCTCCAAAACGGTTCAAATCCTCGGTATGAAGGAGCAGTTGGGTCCTTAAGAAGATTAGAAATAAACCTGCATGAATACAAAGGCCTGATTCAGGGCAGCGCCATCAGGTTGGGTCTGATCTTGGGAAGAATCAGGGAAAAAATGAGGAGAGAGAAACAGAAGAGTTTAATTCCTGGTTTGAGCAGCACATTCCAAAGAGTGCAGGAAGACCCTTTCAGGACAGGAGGCCAGAGAAACATCCTATTCATTCACTCCACACAAAAGCCAATTGACTGAGAATGCTGGGTGGTAATATCTCGGGTCATTAAGCATGAACGCTTTGGGTTGAGGAGGGACAGGGTAGGGACAGAAGGAGGAAGAGACTGATGCTGGGAAGTAGTGGTGTTCAGTGAGTGGTTTCCAAGGAAAACAGGAAATCTAGCACATAAAGGCTATTTTTGTTTGCCCTGTGCCTACTCCCAACTTCGGTTCATGATTCCAGCCAAACAACTGTGAGCTGAAGCTTACAAAGCATGGGCAGGCTTTTAGGGCCCTGAAGTAGAAACCCACTTTGAAGCTCAGCTTTATTCTTACAGATTTTCCAACACAGGTTTTATAGGAGCCATGCAAATTAGCACCAGCCCACTGGCATATGCAAAAGAAAGAAGCAAAAGATTTCTAAGCTCTTGCTGCAGATAACCTGCCATTTGCTTTCTTGATCCCCATACTGTACCATCATTATCATGATACCTAGTCTGATGAGCATAAGAGGTGTGACTTCAGGCACATTTTGAACTCTGGTCAATGCTGACCTTTCTTTTAATGTGAAGAATTCATCTAGATGCAGTCATTACATAGTCATAGGGATGGGGACAGGTAAAATGTTGCCCCCTACCCGCTACTCATTAAAAGCACAATTTATGTTTTCTTCTCTGATAGTCAGGGACTTTAAAACTGCTAAAAACTATCTCTTCACTCCAGCCTAGAGATACCCTGTAGGTAAGTAAGCAGAAGCAACTTGACCCTCATTTTTGTATTCTTGGTTACTGTAAATCCTGGGACAAATCCCTTCCCAGCTCTACACAGTGGTACGTTGATCATTTAAAGAGTATATATCTAAAAGCTGGCCAGACAGGGGAGATAAGCCATGAACTGACATGCTCTCATACATCTTGAAGACTGAGGACACTATGGTGAGAGATTTACAGGGATATTCAACTATGCTCAACAGAAGTCACTGACCATTGTTCTAAACCTATGATCACCTGGATCCTAGGAAAAGCAGAGCCCCACATGACTGAAACCACCACTATCAGAGACAATCCTTTCCTGGGAATGGAACCAACCCAGAGCTACGAAACAAAGACTGAGACAGTAATCAACTGGACCCCAGCATGCCATATCAGCTGACCCTTAAAAGCTGGTCCCCCACATTTGTAGGGCCAATCTGAAGCTACTCAAGCTGGAGTCTTTTCCTATCTTTCTTCTAACTTTACAATTAAAACTTTTTTCCTATACAATTACTTTAGTTTTAATTTCCATTTTTACTGAAGTAAGACCCATACTAGGTGACAACAATCTTTCTCCAGCTCTCACTGTGAGTCCAATCCCTAGCATTTTTACTCAGATAAAAATGTTCCAAGGAATTTGCCAGAGAGCACCTTACTCATTTTCACATTCCCTAGGCATCAAATAGTCCTCAGACGCAAGAACATTTTTAGGGGGACATTTTTACTTCTCTTTCCTTATCCCCCATTGGCCCACAAAGAATCTGGAGAAGTCTGGAAGGAAACCATTCAAGGCTCTCTCTTTAAACCCTCACCACTTCCTCCGCAAAGGTGACATGGCAAGTGTGATCAGTGAGAAGCTCACTTTTAGTGGGTGTGAGCCTGCTTGTTCATTTAGCCATCCTTCCTTTGTAGTCGAGTTTCACTGCTGTGACCACATAAATACCTGAGAAAAACAACTTACAGGAGGAAAGACATTTTGTCTCATGGTTTCAGAGGTTTCAGTTCATGTTCAGCTGGCTCCATTATTTTAAGCCTGTGATGAGGCAGAACATCACTTCAGAAGGGTATTGTCAAGAAAAGCTGCTCACGTCAGAGTAATCAGAAAGCAGAGAGAGTAAAAGACAGAGAGGCTGATCTGGGGAGCCGTAAAGTCCCCAAGGCCATGTCTTCATAATCTACTCCCCTCAACTACACCCCTCCTGTTTCTTCACATCCTAATAATGCCATCAAATTATGATCCCATTAATGAATTAATGTACTGATGAGGTTCGAGCCTTCGCGATCTCATCACCTTCCAAAGGCTCCACCTCTGAACACACGAGTCTTTGGGGGCACATGTTGGATCAAAGCCATAACAGCTCCTTCTCCCCAGCTCCTTCATCACTTATGTGAAGAAAGAGTTAAGCTTGTACTTCTCAGTTCCCTGTTAAGCAAGCAGTAAGGCAGGGTCTAGTTTTGTTTTGGAGAAGCAAAGTTACCCTTCTGCTCTGTGGCTGGCATTGTGTCAGCCTTGTGATTGCTGCTTAGTGAGTGAGAACAGGCGGCCTCTGCTCTTCATGTCACTGCCATTGTATGCCTATCTGTCCATCTGTCTGTCCACTCAGATCTCACCATTTAGATTTTGATTAGAAAATAAGAAGCTGCATCTAGCCTTAAAATTAGCCTAATTCTCAAAGCCAAATCCTAGCAAAGTGCTGCACTGGGGTGTTGGGTGCATGCCCAGATTAATTAAGCTGTTCTTCACAGCCCATTTGGCTATTGTTTGGGGCTTATGCTTCACTGCTCAGAAGCCCAGGATGGTAGGGGGGGAAAAGCCTTGCTGAAACCCTAAGAACTTCACTGGAAAAGAAACTTTCTTTGGAAATACCTGTCAACCCTATTGACAAAACAAAGAGCCTAGTACCTTTATATTATGAAGCACTAGCTCTTTATTTTGTGTTCCAAGATCACAGACCCTATTGGTACAAGGCCAGGGGTCCACAATTAACAAAAAAGCTTCTAGAAGACAAAAGAATATGAGGCACCTATTTAGCATCTTAATTAACCAGTCAGGAAGAGGATAAAGTAGTCACAAGGGGCCATGTCATTAACACTTCTGATTCACTTGCCAACAAAATTTTGTTCTCCTCTCTCTGAGCACACTGGAAATGTAAGACTCTCCCTAAAGAGGCTCAGTCCAGAGGATTCAAGGTATGACTATATATCTGTGAGGTCTCACTTTCAGCAACATCCTCCTTAATTGGAAAGGCTAACGAAGTGGAACTGGGTCAATGATGCTGTCTGCCTAATCCATCGCGTCTGTCTAAATTGGGACTCTTTGGTTTACAGTAGAGTAAATTCCTGTCTGTCAGAGGAAAGGCTCCTAGAGACCAGAGGGGAATTTGCAGCATGCCTGCCTGCTCTGGTGGAGTGCACTCAGAATCTTAATGTTGGTGCCAAGGACCTTGGAACCCCTGAATGCAACAGAAGATCTTCTGCAAAGACCAAATTGCAAAAGTCAAATGGGGAACTAAGGAGACTGAACTAGTGGTCGTCCTAGAGCCACCCACTCTGGACATGTGATTTTGTAGTCCTTTAGGTATGTTTCTCTACTTCTTTGCAGCTTGTGATTGGTCATTGAGAGGTTAGCAGAAAGTGACTTAGCAGAAGCTCAAAATATGCTTGAACATGACCTTTCTGGTTTTGTCAACAGGAGAACATAACCCAGGTGGGATGCTGAGCCAGAGAGTGAGAGCCATGTGAAACAGACCAACATGTAGTTTGGACCTAAACTCAGCCTAGATCAGTAGATCCCAACAAATCAGAGAAAACATAAGCCTACTGTTTTAACACACTGAGTTTGGGGTTATTTGTTATGCAGCATTATTGTGACAATAATTTGATATGCTCTCCAACCGCTGATCTTGAGACAACCAAAAAGTAATATTATCACAAATCCTCACAGCCTTGGAACAAAAACAAGCCAAAAATGTCTACAAATGCACCCTAGGAATCTGAAATAACTATAACTAGTAGACATCATTTATCAAGGACCAGGCTCTGCCTATCTGCACCATTACATCAAGCAAAATGTACTACACTGGGAGGATCTAGTACTACCATTGAGCTAACTTCCAATCCTCTTTGCCAAATATAGTAGTCCTTTTGAATTTGTAACTTAGATGCCATAAGTATATATGGGTACATAACTTAACCAAAGCTTGGAACTGTTGAAAAATATAGCTTGAGTATTTCTCATTCAAAATGACTGAAATCAAAAGTGCTTCAGAATTTCTAAGTGGTTTTTATTTTGTTTTGTTTTGTTTTTAGCTTTCATATATTTGTCATTGTTTTGGGCAGTAACAAGATTTCAAAAAGTTTCTGATGTCAGACCATTTTGCATTTTTTGCATTAGAAATGCTTAACTTATAATAATAATTTTGGGATTTTACCACAATCCAGGCACCAAGCTTAACTTCTGTACATATATAGTTCACTTACTTTTGTAAAAACCTTAAGAGATTGGTACTAACATCATGCCCATTATTAAGATAAAGAAACAGGTGACTAAAGGGACAGATAGCATTGAAAATCCAAATTTGATGTCTGCTCTTGAGAAGCATGTTTCACTGTTTCATAGCAGCTCTGTCAGAGAATATAGCCCTACCTTAGACGAAGTAGCCTTACAATTTGAATTATGTCTACCCAAGGAAAGAATATTGACAGTGAAGAAAACTTAATAGCAATAGAACAAAGGATACTTATACTTAAGCAATAAATGAATAAGGTAAGCAGTACTACCTTAATACTAGAACGCTCTCTGTGTGTGTGTGCGTGTGTGTGTTTTAAGATCATGGACGTGACAGATAGAAATTAACACTTATGTCATGACTAAAAACAAAAAAGTCACTCTTCCTCATCAGAAAACCAAGTCGATCTCATTTTGAATGAGAAATACTCAAGCTATATTTTTCAACAGTTCCAAGGAAGCCAAGTCGATCCACACATGCTTCCTAAGTTCTAAGTAACTGGCACTGCATTGTTATCATAAGGAAGATAGAATTGAGTTCAAAATAAATCCATTCCCAAAGTTAAGTAAGAGGCAGAAGCAGGCATGGTAGTACATGTCTGCAATCCCAGCACTTAGGAGGCTGAGGCAGGAGTTTAAGACCAGCCTCTACTACATAGTGAAGGGCGGGGCTGGGAGAGGAGTCTGATTGTAGGTTTTGAAGAACTAAAACTTGTCTGCCCCTCACAGAGTCTTACTTATAAGACTAGGAAGTCAGGCTCAAGTAGCCCATCAAGGCCACAGGCAATTAAGTTCCAGTAAAGAAAGCAGGGATGAAGAATGTGCCCCTTACTATTCTCTATATGTATCACATCCGGTCTCTTCTTTTTCTCTGAGGTCAATGTAAGTAGTTTGCTCTTGGGCATGAGGCAGAAGTTTGAGGGTGGAGATGACAATTTTGTGACTCATGTAGTCTAAATCTAATTTCCCCATGAGGCCTATGAAATCAAGAAGCCCCTACAGTACACCCTTGGCCATCCACAGTCCTTGGAGACATGCCAAAGGGCTGGTATGCTGCTTTCTCCCCACGGACGCTCTGATTTGGAACCAGGAAGTTTCCACCATCAAGAGCTGGTGCCTTCCCCCTGGTCACTGTCAAACAAGGAACCTGGAGAAATGCAAAGAGCCCTCCATGAAGATCACTGGGTGGAAGCTGAGTTTGGAAACCAAGCCACTGAGTCTCAATGGATGCTGTCACTTGTACTGGTAAAATAAATATAAGGGGCCCGCATGAGACAAGGGAGACCCGTTCATTGGAAAGGAGGGAGGCTTTGAGTTCACTGTGCAGCACAGAATATATTGTCTGGGACCATTTTGTAAGTGAACAGAACCAGTACCAGCACCTTAACATGTGTAGATGCAGACAATACCAAATAGACCCAGAAATGTGTTCTCCTTATTCTGAGCATGGAAGAACATTGCATCAAGAATTACTAAATTAAAATAGATATTTAAAATATCTAGCATGTACTGTCAGGCCCAAAATGATCTCTTTGTTTTCTTATTCTATGCTGATGAAGACTACATAAAATCCCTCAACACCAGTCCTACTGAAACACAGTTTTTCCCAATTGAAATTTACTATATGTATCTCGTTCAGTTTTACTCACTGAAATGAGTAAATTTAGCTAATTCATTTTGAATGCTTACTTTGTGTCAAATGTATCCAACAGTTGTAGCCCTGCCAAGGGAGGTATCAAGCTCCCCATTTTAGAGATCAGATAACTGATACTCACAGAGGGTAATTTATTCAAAACATAACCCTCAGAAGGGAGGGAGCTAAAACCAGTGGGCAGACTTTCAAGTTGCCAGTAATGGGTCCATTAACCAATGTCCTAGCATTTCTCAAAGTATGAACTTACTAAATCAGGGACTCAAGGCAAAGAATCCAAAGAATCTGTGTTTTTATTAAATTTCTTTGGATTAAACTAAACCTGAGAGCTTCTGCCCTATGCCATGGGTAATATCAGACTGAAAACATTCAAGGAGACAAAGAACAGACCCCCTGCCTGTGAAACCAGTCAGCCACCAGGTCTCCATTCTACGCATGCAATTACACGAAGTCTGGGGCTTAATCTGTGTCTCCAAGAAATGTCCATGACTCCTGCCAAGTGTTCTTTTCCTGTGGTCATATGGTGGAGATATCCTCCTGCTCTAGCAGCCTGTCCTCGCCCTCGTCTTTTCAGTATTTCCTCCCTAGAGATGTGAGGCTCCTTCTCACCTCTTTTTCAAGGTCTAGTTGCAGCACAGTGTCACATATCAGGGCTCTTTCTCTCTTGATGTCTCTGTGGGATTCACGGTGAGCTTCTCTCACATGTCAGTGGCTACTGAGATGAAGGCAGGGCATGTGCATGGCTAGTGGCACCAGGTGGTGAGGAAGGGATGCCAACCACACAGAACTCTCCGTATTGTCTAAGAAAGGCTGTGTTTGCCTGCGATGGGACTGCAAGCCCAACACAGGTACCACTCACCCTGTTGGAAAATTCTAACTCACCTTCAGATAGGGCCCAGGGGAGAAAACAAAAACTCTACAGAGTGGGCATCTGCCTTCTCCAATCTGTTGGGGCCTTCATACTGGGTAGGTTTGTTTCTCCTTTGCTCTCTTTCCTGTGAATAGTTGTAAACATTTCTTCCATATTTTTCAGTCCAGACCCCAACAATGAGCCACAGAACCTTTGCAACCAGTAATTAATCTTCCACAGCCTTGGAAGACACGAGACATCATAGACACAGGCAAAGCTCAGGAATTATTTAATGTCCTACAGCTTGGTATGTAGATTTTTGAGTAAAACCAGTTACCAAAAACCCTCAACCACTGTGTATAACATCTTGTTCTGTGTGTGTCTAAAGAACCTTTGTCATTCTTTAAAAAGCATGAAGAATCACAGTTTTCAGAACCACTAGGCTCTGAATCCACCTGCCTATAAGATTAAAGGCCACAGGTACAGCATGAACAGGGGAGGCCCATGGCTGGTCTGTGGAGGCTTTAGGATGGATTTGTTTTGACCTGGAGCACTGATGAAATACAAAGTGTGGCAGAAAAATATGGTATGTATTTAAATAGAAAAGAAGTTAGTTAAAACACAATAGCATGAATTCCCCTCAAAATACTTCCCATTGCTTTGAATACACTTACCATTTTTGTAACTTCATAAGTATCTTTAGTTGCACTGTCCTCAAGTCAATTCTACCTTTTATAGTCATTTTTACTTTGGAGGAGAACCAGAAGTTGCACAGTTCCAGGTCCAATGAATATGGTGGGTAAGGACACACTGCCTCTATGTTGGATAGTACCTGGCAGTGATATTCACCATATTTATGATCATACTCAATAAAGAATCTCATGAAGGAGCACTTACAGAAGTGCTTCAAAAAGTTAGAAAAAGGGTAAGTTTGTTCAAAGCAAGGGGATTATTTTGAGGGGGATTCATTGTAATGTGTCTTTTACTGTAATAAAACTTGCAATTTAAACATTCATTGTACATTTTGGTCATCCTTTGTATTTGAAATCATTGTCAATGTTTTAAACACAGGATACTTCAAATGCAAATCCATATTTCTCCCTTCTGTTTTTAACTATTGTAAATTATTGTCGACACTAGCACAGGAAGACTGCAAACACTGAATATATAATCCTGCAGGACAAGAAAGCTCCCATCTGAGATACTGTGACCTGGCTGCTGTAAGCAAATTAATTTGTCACTCCCCCCATATTAATGCAACTTTTCCACAGCCATATGGCCAGCCAATACTGATAATTACTGAAATACTACCAACATTGTGTTCCTCCTGAATGCAAGACAGTATTGTAAGTAGCTTACAGGTACTGCCTTAATCTAAAATCTCAAAACTAAAGGAGGTAGACATTAATAGCACCATCTTGCAGATGGTAAAACAGAGGCTCAAAGAAAGAATTTTCTATCATACACTAGTAGGTGGCAGAGCCAACCCTTGGACAAAGGTCAGCCAGCTTCCATGGACATTATTTTTGGACCACCAAGAGACGTTGGTTTTCAGGTGTTTACCACATCATAGGAATCATTAACCCATAGTTCATCATAGTCAATGAGCAGCTTGCACCAGGAAAGCCCATGGACCAGGGTCTGGAACACTACCAGAGCTCTCTCTACCAGAGCTGCTCATTTCCTCACTATTGGTCACAGTCACAACTATTTAACTTATTACCATTGATAATTATAATACTACAAACTCTCTCAGCGTACTGTGAGGACTGTGAGAGGTAGTGTCCCAGAGTCTGGCTCAGCCCTGGCACAGAAGGTACCAGCTAGGAGCGCAGTTCCCCTTAGAGCACGACTACTATAACTTTTCAGTGCCCTGCTTCTCACTGCAGGGACACATTTCAGACCATTAGCAACACCAGCCCTGTGGCAAGAACAAACGAGTTATGTAGGCTTCACCCAGTACAGGGATTTCAGTCCTTGTGAAGGTGGTCACCAGGCTCTCCTGGGACCCATGTCTTCCCGCAGCTGGGATCACAAGCCATATCTCTAGTTCAAACCAAAACTTCACCCTTCCCAAGCATAGGCTGATGCACCTACCAATTTTGCACCAACTCGCTGTAGTCACCAAAATGGCAAGTGCCTTCTCCAATCCCAGAATCAGCAGCTCCAAGTATACTGCAGACACTGTCCAGAACTCCAAAAACATTGTGCTCTGTTTTACTGGCTTTGGGTACTGCTGGGTAAGTTCTCTGTTTATGGGGAAGTAGTTCAGATTTGAGCCTCAGAATCCAAGATCACTACAAGAAAGGAACTTAGAGATACAGGCCAGGTGTGCATCTGTTTCCTTCTACGGGCCCAAGGGATACCACGAAGCAATAACTTGGCCTCAGATTCTCAGTATAACCTCATTAGAAGATATTACCAGTAAATTCTAATTTCCCTTGAGGTGACACTATCTCCATCCTTGACTTGATTCCAACCCAACACACCCCTGGTGAGTGTACAGTCCATGTACAGTTTGCATCAAAACTCTGTCTGGAATCCCAATGTCTTGACAGTAAGACCTGGGTTTTTGCCAAAATAAATGTCTAGATACCTCTCTCCCCACTTTTTTTCTTTTCTCCTCTTGGAGAGCCTATTACTAAGACACTGATTACTCAGAAGGTGCTGAGTCCCAGGCCTGGATAGATACTTCCTTATGTCAGGAAGGTTTCCAGGAGGCCACACACAAAACTACAGACTCAAATCATGGGGAAAAACTGATCCAAGGGGAGGGTGAGCTCTAAGCTTGATCCTTTAGCTGAGATGAAAACACAAGATTGTAGGCTGGCCCTGCAAGGGCAGAGTTGCTTCTTACCCTTGAAGTCAAAGTCAGGGAGCTTCAGCAGGGGAGGGTCTCTGCCATCTCCAAGGCTATTATTTATTAAGCCCTTTTGTGGCACTGCAATCACCAGCATCTGGGCATTATCTCAATACATCCTCATCCTAGCTTTATGGAATGGCTGCTTCATGCAGATGATATAACGTCTAGAAATGGGGGTGGCTTTGTGTTTTGATTTTACTATTTGGAGGGGTATGTTTGTGTGCGTGTGTGTTACTTGTGCCTTTCTACTGAGCTACACCACCAGTTCTTTTTTATCTATTTTGAGACAAGATTTCACTAAATCACTAAGTTGCCCAGGTTGGGCTTGAAACTGCAATCCTCCCACCTCAGCCTCCTGCAATTCTGGAATTACACAGTGTGCCACAATGCCTGGAGGACAGTCTCATGACATTGCATGTGTACTTGTTCAAGATGCCTTAGAGTTCTGAGTTTTATTTCCAGAGGAGGAAACAGAGACGCAGATACAAGACTTGTTCAAAACCACAAAGCCAGGGCTGTTTAACCTTAGTATCTTCACAAATAGAAGCAAGGAAGGAAGGAAACAAGCAAGGAAACAAGCTGGATATAGTATGCTCTGACTGACATGACATGATGTAAACACATATTTTAAGTAGGTGACAGCATTTAAAGTTTAGATGATATTACAATATCCAAAATTCAACAAGATGTCTTTTCCGTAAATTATAGGACATGTGACCGTGTGGGCAGATGTACCCACATGGTCACAGCCAGAGTCAGGGGTCTATTCCCTCCTTGGGGTGGATTTGCACATCAGTTTGCTGCTTCCTGTCCTGCCCATGTGTCAATTGAATCTGTGATTCCCTCACCACAGTTAATCATTCTCCCCAGAAAGCGACACTCCACTTTACCCACTGAACTGCTTCTCAGTCAAATCCCACCTCATCCTAGGCCCACGAGTGAAAGGGGATCTGTGATGGATGGAAACTCTGAACATCCATAAGTTCGTTGACCATGGCACTGGATTCACAAAGAACCCCTATGCGGGGCTCAGTGGTCCTGCTTGCTAGGCCATGGGTCAGAGGAAGGTGGCAGGTGGGGAGGCGCTGAGCAGAAGGCAGAACAGGAAGAGGTTACCAGCACCCACTGCTCACTAGCTTCCTGCAGCTGCCTGCCACAGCCTGGCTGCTTTTTCTCCCAGCTCTCAGAAGGAAGTGCTCTCCTCCCCCATGACAACAGTGTTGGGCCCAAGGAACTGAAAACGTGTGCGGGGGCTCTGAGCCCAGCTTTCCTTCTATACAGAGCAGCCCCAGAGGCAGGAAGATGGGAAGAAAGTGTGGTCTGGGAGAGAGCATCCTGTCAGCTCCTCACAAAGCCCCAGCTGGGGGGAAGGGAAAAGGATGAGGCCAGAGGACGGGAAAGGGACCCTGGGCTCACCGATGTTGTACAATGAGCTCCTTTCATCAATGAATAGAGGACCCTCCTCATCTCTGGTTCAATAGCTTTGTTTCTGAAATGACCAATTCTATACTCAGAAAGCCAAATTTGGCAGCCCTCGTGCCAAGGTCAGGCAAGGGCCTGAGATCCCCAAGCAAGTTGATAATCAACACCCAGGAGACAACCACTGTGCTAAGTCCTTATTGGGCTGATCCAAAGCTACAATGATCCTCTTTATTTCTAAGCTCTTTGCACAGGGGGCTGGGCGGAGGGACCCTGGCCCACATGCCTGCCATGTTTGGTGTCACTGCAGGCTCCATTCAGAATCTCTAGTGCCTTTTTCCCAGGAACTTCACTGAGACATCTGTGGGGAGGGGGAGGAATGGGAAAGGCGTGGAGACACAGATGCAAGTCCAAGTCTGCACTCTCTGGTTGAGCACATTCATGAGGCACTGGGAATAGTTCCTGCTGTCTAGCAATAGTTTCTGTTTAGTGGGCAGTTTGGGAATGTGATTTTCCTGAGATTTTGACAAAGGGGAAAAATGCAAACAGGAGCCAGTAACAAAATTCAGACTGCAATTTTTGTCAACGTTTCAATGTTGGTGATCAAAATCAGGAGTGTTCTACCACAGAACTATTCCCCCCCTTTTCATTTTATTTTGACACAAAGTCTTGTTATGTTCTCTAGGCTGGTCTCAAATTTGTGACCCTCCTCCTGCCTTGGTCTTCCAAGTAGCTAGAATTATAGGCTACTGCCACCACACCTGGCTATGCAATGTTTTAAAAAGAAAATAAGCTACATCAGATGCCCAAAGCTTGAAAATTTTGAGGTTTTACATAAAAAGTACAAAGCCTTTAGCATTTCTTGGGAAATCAAAGGATCTGGCAATGCAAATCCAGCTTCTTCCCCTAAGGAATAGCCCATCTGAGACTGAGCAAGCAGTACCTGTCCTTTAAAACATCCTCCAGCTGACACAGTCCACACCCCAGACACACTTCCTTCATTTAAGCCTGCCTGTGTGCATGCGATGGGCACTGGAGTTTGTAATATCTAGTTTATGGCAGGTTCCAAACTAAGCCCAACAATTTCAGCTGGAGTACTTGGGCTTAGAGAGACGTAGGGGACATACACTATAGGCTAGCAGGGAAGGAAACCTGACCACATGTCCAAGGATGACTTAACGCAAAAAGAGGATATAAATATATAACCATGAGCACCTGGAAAGGAGCAGAGTATACCCCCATGGGTAAGGATGGCAGTCCTGTGTTCTCACCACTGTTACAAATGGCCGGACTCTAGAAATCCGTGGGTTTAGTTCTAAAGCACTCTAATAAAGCAAATACTGCAGCAAAATGAGTTACAAAACTTCTTCGGTTACTTGCTGACTATAAAAGTCATGTCTGCACTACCCTCTATTAAGTGTGCAACAGTATTACCTAAAAAGCAATACCTTAATTTAAATATATTTTGATACTAAAAAATGCTAATGATCATCAGAGAGCGTAGAAGAATGGTGCTCACAGTCCTTTCTTAACAACAGGGTTTTAGCAAACCTTGGTTAAAAAGCCAAAAAGTAGTATCTGTAAAGTGCAATAAAACAATGCTTGTACTGGTTTGACAACCTGTCCACTTTTTTCTGTATTGTTATGTTTAACAGAGTCCTGGAGCCACCATAGAGAAAGCCCTGGGTAGATTTCTGTTGAGCCCAATTGACTGAACCTTGAGTTATGTGTGGTTGGAATTTAAGAAATGAAAGCTCAAAACCTAGCCATCTTGTGAGTTGCAGGATGGTTCCCTGACTGCAAGGCAAGACTTTACTGCTATGAATAGTTTCATGGTTAAGTGGCAGAGCAGAAGGAGATAAGCTCAACCTAATCATTCATCAAAAAAAAAAAAAAAAAAAAAAAAAAAAAAATCCATCCAAACCTGCTCCACACCCTAGAACTATAGTATTTTAGATGAGCAAGTTCAGCTTCCCCCAAACAGTTCTAGAGATGGGGAATCTTACTCCTAGACTAATCATTCATCAGCTAACATCTGAGATGAAGAATCAGAAAGGTTAGTCCTTACGGAATACTAGTGTATCTGGTGAGCTACAGTCTGCTGGAAGATGCAGGTGCTAACATCACAAAATTAAAATATGTTGCAGGGTTCTGGATGTAAGTCAGTGATGCAGCACACACCTAGCCTGCATGAGGCCCTGGGTTTGATCTCCAACAGCACAAAAATAAATAAAGTAAATTTTTAAAAATTAAAAAGAAGTACTATCACAATTTATTAAAGAATGAAAAAAAAATCTCAGAAGACCATAGGTTATCCAGAGTGGTAACAGGTCTGTTTTTCTTTGATTGGCTGATTTTGCTTGTTTGTTTGCAGTATCAGGGCCTAGAACATATAGACAAGCCCAAGTTCCAAGCACAACATACATGTTACAGCTTCTCTAGGTTAAAGAAAGAGGAATAGGGCTTTTGGTATCTGGGCTGTATGTATAGCTACTGTTGTACATATCCATGACTGCTTTAGCACAGCTAGTCTGTGTATGCACACATACATATCAGTGAGCATTCAAGTGAGTGGCCAGGTATGGTGTGGTCACCTACTCCCTCAAGATCTCTTTAAAAGCACCAGTGTAATTCACAGACTTTGTTTGCTCAACATCCCTAGCATTGAGGAATTTCCCCCACTGCATCCTTCCATTCTTGGTACAAATTTCAAATGGCTAATGAGGAAGCCAGGGAGGACAGCTTGCAGTGAGGTTCCACCAAGTAGACTTTGATTTCTGAAGTGAGGCAGAAGCAAGAAAGAATAAAAGGAAAGGCATACAGTATTCCACTTCTGCACTTTGCAGTTTTGATTATTCATGCAGGAGCATCTTTAAACACCAAAAGGGGGAAATATTACAGTTGTTCTGATTTCACACGCTAACTGTGTTTACATGCTAACAGCGTTTCCCAGGGACAATTATCTTATTACTAGTGCACTAATCTTTTCAATCTTTTCAACACAGTTTACAGCTGCAGAATTCAAAAATTAAAGCTAATTAAGACCCTGATTGCGGCAGGTAGGGTAAACTACACACTCATTTTAACAGAGTATGAGAAAATCAGTTTGAAGAGAGCATGCAAGGGGCACATGGCAAAGGTAGAGAGAATAAACCATTCAGCTCCAATCAAATTGAGAGCTCCATCTCTCCCAATGCCCATACAGCCATCCCTTGATATCCATAGGGAATTTGTTTCAAGAACCCTCAAGACAGCAAAATCCTCAGATGTTCAAGTCCCCTGTGCCCTCTCGTGTAGTATTCACATATAACATATGCTCTTCTTCCCATATAGTCATCCATCCACCCATGAAATTCTTTCCATGATTCTGGATGCAAACAAAATCAGATGAGAACCAAATCATATTCAATAGGTGACTTTAAGTGGAAATTTGATTTGGTTCTTGTCCAATTCAGTTGGCAAATAGAATCATGGAAAGGATTAAGTTCGTGAAATATCTCTAGGTTATTTATATCTAACACAGTTTAAATATTATATAAACAGTTCTAAAACTGTATTAGGGAATGATGACAAGAAAAGTCTGGACATTTCATTTCAGACACATTCTTTCCCGAATACATCTATAGGCGTTTGAATTCACAGATGTAGAACCTACAGATATCTCAGAGCTGTATTCTTTTTTTTTTTTTTACCTAAATAGGTTTTTAATGAATAAGGGAGAGATTGAGATAAAAGAGGACATAACAACATAACAATACAGGTCAAAGCATGACAGTTTCAGCAACCTAGTGCTTCAGCACAAATAACCCGACTTAATAGTAGTTAACATAGTGTCTGTCTTTTTCCTTGAAATATCTGAATATAATTTCATATACTATAGCTTCAAATATTTCCATATCAAGCATCCCAGAATAAAGCCATTCCAATTAATAAGTGAAAACTTTGTAAGGTTTCAAGGCCACATAATGGGGGATCATGTGAATCCCCACTTTGTATAATCCACTCTTTTTTTTTTATTTAAGAGGAAAAAGAGAAAAACACAAAACAAAACAAAGCAGTGTAAGGTTACATATAATACAGAACTACAAAATAAAAAACATAACAGTAAGAAATCACCTGTTAATAGATTACATATTATCATCTTGGAAATAGTTGCTCAAATCACAATATCAAAGAATACAAAGTAGACATTCAAACAGAGAGACTACAAACAGCTGTGTTCAATGATCCAAAAACATTAATATAGTCAGCTATTCAACACCCCTATACACACTTGCTGTTATATCCGTTAGAGCTCTTTTTTTTCCCTTCCTCTCTTTTTACAACAAAATTTACACATTTTAGATTTTATTACTCCTTAGTTCTTATTACTTTTGGGGGGGGGGAGAATAAAGTCAAACATGGCAGAACAAAGCTGTCAGTCAAAACCAAGGATAGACTTAGCACATGATGTAGAACAGAGTACACGGTTATTAACAATAGTTATCAACGTTGTCTCTTGTTTCCTTAAAAAGATTTGTCTATCTCATTAGATATTATAAAGTTGGACAAAACAGTAGAGAACAAGACCAATAAAACTTAGACATTGTAAACATTACAGGACTTCCAAAGGAGACAATAGTCAAACCAGAATGGGCATCTTAGTGAATCTTATTGCCTTCAAAGTAGTTGCCTATACACTCAGACTTGATACTACCCACAGAATGGAACAGAGTCTAATCAGTCAAAACAAGATCGTGGGAGTATTACAGGACTTCAAAACAAGTTAATAGGAAATCGAAAAGAGTTACTATTATATATCCTAATTTTTTTAATTTTTCCCTTAATTAAAATAAACATAAGAAATAACTAAATAATTTTTTAAAGAATAATAGTTACCATAGTGTCTGTCTTTTTCCTTGAGATATTTGGATAAAACTTCATATACTATAGCTTCAAATATTTCCATATCAAGAAGCCCAGAATAAACCCTTTCTAATTAATAAGTGAAAATTTTATAAGGCTTCAAGGCCACATAATGGGGAATCATGATTGCCACATATTTTCATATATTTGAATCATTACTTACATTAGGGAAACTATTCGGTATTCATACATGCGAGATTGATTTATTTCACTTATGAGTATGGTCTCAAGCTGCGCCCATTTATTGATAAATATCTCAATGTGATCCTTCTTTATAGCTGAATAATACTCCATTGTATAGAAATACCACAACTTTTTTATCCATTCCTCAGTTGATGGACACTTGGGTTGTTTCCAAGATCTGGCGATTACAAATTGTGCTGCTATAAACATAGGTGCACATAAATCACTGTGGTATGATGCTTTCAGTTCTTCTGGGAATATGCCTAGAAGTGGAATAGCTGGAATAAATGGGATTTCCAATCCCAACTTTTTGAGAAACCTCCAGACAGACCTCCACAAAGGCTGTACCAGTCTACACTCCCACCAACAGTGCAGGAGAGTTCCTTTTTCCCCACAGCCTCTCCAGCATTTGTTGTTGTTGGTTTTCTGGATCCTGGCCATTCTTTCAGGAGTGAGATGGAATCTCAGTGTGGTTTTAATTTGCATTTCTCTGATGACCAATGATGATGAGCATGTTTTCATATATTTATTTGCCATTTGCATTTCTTCATCTGAGAATTGCGTATTCATCTCAGATGCCCATTTTTGGATTGGATCTTTGAATTTCAGAGGTCTGAGTTTTTTTAATTCTTTATATGTTTTAGACAAGAGTCCCTTGTCTGAGAGAGAGTTCACTAAAATCTTTTCCCAGTTTGTGGGTTTTCTTTTCACTATGCTGGAGATTTCTTTTGACATGCAGAAACTTTTTAATAAGAAGTGGTCCCAGTTATTGATTCTGGGAAGTGTTTCCCGTGCGGTTTGAGTCCTGTTCATGAATTCACAGAGCTGTATTCTTAAATCTAGTAGGCGAGTTACATTGATGAGGCCTAGTGATTTCAGGACCAAGGACAGCTGGTGTGATCCATTTGGAAGTGGAAATTTTGCATTCATTCATCTATTTTCATTTATTATATCCTTCCATATAACTTCAACATTGAGCAGTGGCTTCAAACATGAACTCTTGTACCAGAGAACTTGTGTTCAAATGTTGGATCAGTCAAGTACTCTCTGTGACCTTGAACAAGTTATTTGATATCCTGGTACCTCAGTTTCCCCCGTGTGAACAAGGGATATTAACACTACTACCAATTTCCCCAATATGTTACTGAGATTGGTTGAATTAGTGTTTGTCAAGTACTTATAATAGTGTCTAGTTCATAATAATCATCACCTCAGTATTTCCTTAGCAAGCTTGGGCTTAAGGACTAACAACAGGCCACCACTTACCTAAACAACATTTGTTCCCTTGACCTCACACATACTCACTGTGTTACGAGCCATTCAAGAACTGCTAATATCTAATCATAACTTTATTTATTTGTCTTAGCAATACATTCTCCAATTACTTGTCCTGCTAGCCTACAAACTGCCACATGCAGCCCCATCTTGAATCATCCATTATTATTTCATGTTTGAGTTACAGGGAAGCAGCCTGTCATGGGACTAAATGGTTATGGTGGGGACTTGCACTTTCATCCCAGCCTCTCAGATCCTAAGAAGGCTCTGGTATGCCACACTGAGACATCTAAGGAGCCACTATCAGTGTCTCATGGGGCTTGGGCCACTCTTCATTCTGTGGACACATACTGAGTGTCATGACCTATGCTGGTCAGGCCCCACCAACCTCATGTGGCAGGTAATATAGAGGCCACATTATGGGTGAGAGAACTGAGGCTTTAAACAATTCCTCTATGATTGCACAGCTTGCTAACAACGAAGTCACAAGGTGGCACCAACGATTAGCACTTCCTTTTGCAATATCTTCTGGTTAAATTTCTGCTACTAGTATTACCATTATTAGAAGTAATAATAGTAACAACCACCAGCACCAACAGACTGTGTGCCAAAATCTATTCTAAGCCACTAACATATATTAAACCACTTAATCCACACAACTGCCCTTTGGGATGGTCTATTATCAGCTTCTGTTTTCTATGTGAGGCCACTGGGTTCCAAGAGGTTATGCAACATGGCCATTACACAGCTATGGAGCATCACAGCCAGAAGGTGAAGTCTCTATCTTTACGCCTCCACCTTTACTCTAGAAAACTAAGAGATGAGGGTCTAGACTAGTGATGGCAAACCTTCTAGAGCTTTTAATGATACGAACAGCCCACGGGTGGCACACTTGCCACAGTTTCATTACCACTGGTTTAAACCCACCACTCTTGATCACACTGATCTATGCCTCCTCATGATGCCCATACAATTTGACAACTGTGTCTTTTTCAAGGGACACCTATGGTATAATGAGACAGACAGAATAAAGATCGATTAAATCCTCATAAGTTAAATGATTAAAAATTGGTGGCCTTGTTACATTTGTGATAAGGGGGAATGCAAAAAGGATGAAAAATGAAGAAGCTTCCCTACAATGGAAGATAGGAAGATTCTTTCAGGAACTAAGGCTGCAAAGAAAAAACAAAAATCAACTCATATACTGCGGATAAGGGAAAGTATTTCAGGCAGTGATGACGAGTCTCTATGGTGGGATAGCACACACAATTCTTGAGAAGCAATGCAAGACTGAACCTTATAGCTTCAAGGGTGGAAGTGGAAGGGTCTAGAAGGAGCTGGCCCCAACCCAAATGGCAGCATACAGTCAGCAACAAGATTTGTATATGGCTTGATATGAATCATCATCAGAAATCAACTTTCAAGCTTACGACCTTGGTTATATTTACTCTGCTTTTACATAACTGGGTCTGGAGGTGCCTCTCAATGCTCCACAGCAAGCTACCATGTTGAAGAGTTTTCAGATAAATATCAAGTAATTCTCTTCTCCATTGTTAGGGATTGTCACAGACCCCATATCATCAAAATCATAAAGTTGTTACTACAGTTCCTACCAAGTTTCACAAATTATCAATCTACCTTATTGCTATAAACTGTGAGGATACCGGGAGGTGATCTTTGCAGCACACTAAAATCTGATAAAATATCTTCTGCCCAAAAAGGAAAGATGAAAAAAAAATAGATCTAAATTAGAAAAAGGTCATTTTATGGCTCTGAGTCCTATGGCCTAGGAACACACTAGTATTTGTAGGTTGTAAGAAATGAACAGCTAAATATTCCCCACCAACACTATACCAACACCAACACTGAGCCTGTTCATGTACTGATACCCATTATGTGTTCGTTGTTCTGATTTATTTCATCCCGTAACTAATGTGATCAGCCACGTCTCTTTGTCTAGAACTGAGAACATGAGACATTTTGCACCACAATCAGGAATGTTCCAGACCAACTAAGATGCATTGGTGCCTCTACCCCTTAGAACTGCGGCTGTTAATATAAGGAAAATGTAAAGGTACTTATTAGTATCACACAGCAGATAAGAAGCAGTGACCAAGGTCAATTCCTGATCTGGGTGAATCAAGATCCTTCTCTTCTATAACAATAGCTGATATTTCTCGGGCTCTTAACTATATATTACACACTATTTGACACTTGTTTGTTTTGGCAGTACCTTGGATTGAATACAGAGCCTTCAGACTGAACAACATCTCCAAACATTTATTTGTTTTTTAGTTTTTATTTTGATACATAGTCTTTGCTAAGTTGCCTAGGCTGGACTGAATTTGTGATCCTCTTGCTTCAGCCTGCCTTCCCTGAGTGCTATAATGATTGACATACACCAGTAGGACCAGCTATTGTTTGAAGCCCTTCATAAGCATGAATTCAGAAAATCTTCACAGTGTTTCTATGAAGTAGATACTCATGTGGGGCAGGTGGAAAATCTGAAGCTCAGATTAGCTAATAACTCACTTTAGGCTCCTCCTCCAGGTGTTGAGGGGTTCTTATTTTCAGAATAAACCCTGATTTTTGTCCTTGTGCTCAATCTCACTCCATTCCCCAACTTCCCAGCAGGAACACCCCTCACTCCATAGATGTAGAAAATTTTAAGATATTTGCTGTGTTTTCTTATTTACACTAATTTAAAGACAGGAAAGATTACACCAGAGCTTTGGAAAAACAAGTTGCTCAATGTTTCACAACTCACATGAAACTGGATTTGCTAAATGGTGGTGACATTTAAGGCTCACTGGCCTAGTGAAAAACTAATAATAAGTTGCAGGAAGGGTGGACAACAGGAGCCCATCAAGCAAAACCCCACAAGGTATCCTCCCAGGAAGAGAGCTATGAGACCTACCTGGTCAGCTCATTGTCCCCTACACTACTTCTAACACCATTTCTCAGTTCACACACACACACACACACACACACACACACACACACACACAATAGCAGGAAGGTTGAACTCTCTGCCTTTTGCATTAAGAGGCACCTCCAGATCCAATTATGTAACTGCCTTTTGTTGAACACTCAAGCTTCCATGATCCCACTGTCCATCATGTCGTAAGGTTGCTGTTTCAAAGATAACCAGGATAATCAGGGAGTCCCTACACCCAGGCATGACTCATCCTGCTCTTCTGCCTTAAGCATAAGCCTTCTGTGACTTCCAGCACCAGACAGCCCCAGGTCACAGTGGAACCAGCTCTTCCAGAGGGGAAAGTCAAGAGTTCTGGATCCACTCACTGATTCAGAATGAGGAAGAGATTCTTCAGCTTGCTGAGTTCTAGCACCAAAGAGCCACAGAAAACCTTGGGACCATCAGGCCCAACTCTGCTCCATACAGATGGACAAGTGGAGGCTCTTAATAAATGTTCAGCTGTCATTTAACAAACATTCAGTGAAGGCATGAGGACCAGCAATGATTTAGTAGGAACCTTCCTCTAACATTAAGAGCAACAAAGTGTGAGAGGGGCACTGTGTGAAGTGTGCAAATGAAATTTGTGTGTGTGAGTGTGTGTGTGAGGGAGAGAGACAGAGACAGAAAGAGACTCTGCAGCTTCTATACCAAATAGGTGGTCAGGTGTGCCAGCAGCTTTTTTCTTGTAAGAAAATATTTGACTACCGTCACTTCTTTTTTTTTTTTAATCTTGTTTTATGTTTTTTTAAATTTTATTTTGAAAGTAGTAAAAATGCAAGAGCACAAGACAGAACAAAGCCAATCAAGACAATGCAGTGAAATTGGTACAGGATTTCACAGAGGATACTGGGATACCAGTCATAGATACTATGGTATATCTCCTTAACTTCACAATAGTTGTCCAGTCAATTAGGTATAGCAAAATCAAATCAAAAATAGAACATTATACTGAATAGAGCAAAAGAAATATATCAAAAGAGTGAAAACAACCTTTGCCTTCAAACAGAAGATAGAAGGAAATCCCCCATATTTGCTATACTGCATATGGTCATCCTCCCAAGAGATGATGAGACATCTGTCCCCAGTACCTGGGGGGGACCAGGGGCGGGGGAAGGGTGCTTGCTTTTCAGCCCCCGTGGCAGTAGGCTCACAGGTAATGGTGTTCCTCCAGGCCCACAGCTCAGGCGCTTACCAAGAGGGCAGGTGAATAAGCTGCTTGAGTCCCACCATGTATGGATCTTGGGAGTTCTGACTACCGTCTCTTCTGAAACAACATCCTCTGTTCTCTTAAGTATGTCTATTGAGGTTGCTCAGAGAGCAAGCCTTTCCAGGGAAATATGTGTAAAGTTTCTTCCTGCAGGGTCACCAGTAATTGGCCATATTCCAAAAGATGAATTAATAATGCTTGCATTCTTTAACCTAAAATCTTAGTTCGTATTCTACTAAGAAATCTCCTAACTGAAATCATTTCTAGGAAGATTCTATGGATGACTTCCTTTCTTGCAAATAAAACATCAGTGTTTGCTAACTATTAAGCATCTATTAGTGTGTCAGGTACTTTACTGGCTTAGTACTTTTCATTTCTTGTTTGCATCCTTACGACACTGCTGGAAGGCAGGTATGACCAGTTCCCAGCTAACAGTGTTAAGGCCAGGAGACAGGGAGAGGTAAAAAAAATAATAATAATAAATAAAAAACTGGGTCTGACTCCACAGTGTAAGCTTTGAACATAGTATCCCATTAACCTCAGATTAAATCCCCTACTTCCTCCTGCTTTCTTGTTAGTAGTTTTTTTTCAATTTTTATCAGAAGGGGTATGAAACAAAGAACTGTTAAACTAACATCCTATCTCAGCTCAATTATAAGAACTTTGCAAAACTCTTGAGGCTTAACAGCTTCATCTGCTAAATGGGTCTGTTTATCTCCCTTCTATCTCTCAGGGTGCTTGCCAGAAACATGGAAAAACCAAGCAAAAGTGCATATTGTCCCAGAACTGTCAGAGACCGGGAAAGTTTCCTGCAGGATGTCAGCCTGAGGAGCTGCCTGAGCTCCCTGAATGCATGAGTGGCCCTGCCCCGCCCCCCAGGAGTTAGCTCCCAAAATAAACCTTGCTAACCTCAGTTAGCTCATCATAAAGACTATATATAGCAGAAAACACTGGAGAGTTCCCTTCTGGCAGGAGCTTCTCCAAACTCAGCTTGAACGGTTCATTTCTAACTTAATCAGCACCATCTGATGGGCACCTTTAAATCACAGATGCCTCTGGGAAACAGGGAAAGCCCTGTGGCCAGAACTTTGTGGCCAGCACTGTGTCCTGCAATGACACCTTAAGGATTCTGGGCAAAGCACAGTCTCATGGCAGTGGGATCCTTCCCAAGGAGAGTGCAGCCTCTCGGACTGGAGGTAGCCTGCCAGTCCACAGGGCAGGTCCTAGGGAGCCGATGACATAGGGGGTGATGTATTCCAGGAGCTGCCAGGAATTCTGAATCTTGATGTCTTGCAAATCTTTTGTTATCCTGGAGTGGAAGAGGAAGCCAATACCTCCTCTTAGTTTCCCTATCAATGAAATAGAGACCTGATTCAGGTCTCAGTTGACACACTTGAAAATGTTGGTATTTTCCCACCAGAAAGGTATACCAGAGATGGTTGGCAATTGATTTCTTTTAAATGGAAGGATAACATGGTAGTTTCACAGAAATTTAAACATAGAATACCACAGAATCCAGCTATTGCTCCTCTGTGGGTACATAGTCAGAACCAAGAGAAGGTGTGAGCAGGTATTTGCATATTCAGGCTCACAGCAGGATGATCACAATAGCCCAGAGAAGGAAGCAACCTAAGTGTCCGCCTCAGAAAATCTGGATGGATAAACAAACACGTGTACAATGGACTACTCAGACTTAAACAGGAAGGAAATTCTAACAGACGTGGCAATGTGAATGCAACCTAAAGACCTATTGCTAAGTGAAGGAGTTCACGTGCAAAGGACAGGGATCCTGTGATTCTGCTTATGTGAGGTCTCCCTTAGAAATCACATTCAGAAAGGCACCAAGCCCAACCCTAAGTGCCAGGGGACGGCTGGCAGGAGGGGAACCAGAGGCTATTGTCTAATGAGCACAGGGTTTCTGTTTGAAAAGATGAAAAATATCTGAAGATGGACACTGAGGCTGGCTGCACAACAATGCACAACAATGTGATTATAGTTAATTTCACTGAACTGTGCACTTAGTGATGAAAGCAACAGATTTTTATGACAGGTACATTACGGAGCACAGTAAAAGGGATGAGCAAAACCTGAAGAGATAAAACTGAACTGATAAAAATGGGTATTTGTGGGTTCTTCTTTTCTTCTCTCACTATAAGACTCACAATTCCTGGTGGCAAGCGCTGGACCTTACAGACAGGGTGATTGACCTATGGGCCTCACACAGCAAATGTTGACTTGAATGGCGATGCTAAGATGAAATTGATTTAAACAAAGTGAATATTTGCATTTTAAGACTTGAGTTCAGGACTGGCTTAGGAGCTGTGACTGAAAAATCATAGTGTGTTTAAATTTTTTAAATATTTATTACAGTGAAAGATACACTGCCATCTCTCACAAAATACCCTTCTCACTTCAAATACACTTACCTAATTTGTTGTTGTTATTACATTCTGAAGCAGTTCTGCAAGTCTTTTTTTTTTATGTCTTTAGTGACACAGTCATGGCTGCCTTGATGTTGTGAACTGATTAAAAACATTTACTGTTGATGGTCATTTTGAATTTGGGGAAGATTCAAAATTCACATGGTACCAGATCTGATGAATAAGGTGGATGTGGAAACACTGTATGTTTTTTACAAGCCCGATTTTCCCTTGGATGGCATTCAGCAGTGGCATTCACTGTATTTTTTTTTTAATTGCATCTTGTAAAGATACTCAAGAAAGATGACTTCCAGATCTGCTTCATAAGGCGATGGCATAACTGTGTTTCAAGGGAGAGAAGGTATTTTGAGGGAAAATAATAGCAATTTATCTTTCACTATCCTAAGGTTAAAAAAAACCCTTAAGTATCACTGTATTTTGATCATCTCTTGAATATTAGAAAGAGCAGTGAGAGTCTTTCCAGGTCTCAAGCCAGGAAATCAGGCCCAGATGTGTTTCCCACGCAGCTGTGTTCCAGCTGTGTGATCTTAAGCAAGGCAGGCATCTCCTAGGTCCTACAGCTTCCTTCCACAAGTTGGGTGTAACATTAGGATCTACCTCCCAGGGCTGTGAAGCTCTTCTGAGCTGATGAAGCATACAAAACCCTGGGTGAGCCTAGGTTAGGTTAGTGACTATCCACAGCCCCTGGCCAGCCACTACCAGAGCAATGCAGGCACAGGACCCTGTAGGGCAACCACGGCCAGCTCTCAGCTCTGTGTCATCAGAATAGAAGCAGGTCAGCGTGGAGGCAGCCACAACATAACCCATCCCAGATAAACGAGTAAACTTGCCAGTTTCTTGACCTTTACTTCCTACCAAGTCTGAAGATCCTGGGCCCCTTCTGTGTCTCAGATAGCCAGACCTGGTTTTCAGGGACTCTCACTTAAAAGGTCACCAAATGGTCACTTGTTAACAAAATTTGGCTCTCGGATGCATTTTGTTTTGGCCTAAAATAAACTTCTTATAAATTTTTTAGAATTGCTAATATTTTAAAATCAGGAAAATTATACATCCATATTCTGGATGCCCAATATCACCTGCAAACTCTGAAGATCTGGCCATGCTAGGTCCAATCTGTAAATTCAACAGAGCAGCTGTCCATTTCAGATGGGATGTGCTATTCCCTGCCCCCCATTGGTCAACACAATCCTTCTCCTTAACTGCCCTGCACAGAAAACATCAACATTTGCAGATGAGCCCCAGGAGAGGGATGTGGCCTGAAACAGCTCTTCATTTAGTAAAATGGTTAGCACACAGCAGAAGGCCACCGAGAACAAGAGTAAAATCCCTACTCCCAACCCACCTACCTTCTCTCTGACATCATCAGTAGATAAAGACCTAGCAGAATACACAATTCTGTTTAATAATAAAACCACACTATCTTTGTGTCTCTCACCAAGAAAGCTAAAAATATACCACTCAAGGCCCAGCATCTCCATCTGCAGCTGACAGCGCCTGTCAGGTGGTGCTGCCTGGCCCAGCATTAGGCCTGAGGGATGCCTGGCATTAGGGCCTGTGGATTCCCCGGGAAAGGAGAAGCTGTGGAGCCTGAAGCTGTCTATCTGCATTCACTCTTGGTGGTGGGACAAAGGGAGAGCAAGCACCAGAGGAAGGCACAGAGGCATTTATGTCATTGGCCTTCCTGTCAAATCTAAAATTAACACAGCAAACAGGTCCCCACTCCTTTTTCCTGTCCCCATAACACAGACACCCATGCAAGCACACACGCACTGCTTCCCCCAGTGCCCACACCTTAATATTTGTGCATTGTCTCTTCAGCAGGATCACACGCTCCACAAGGACAGCAGCTTTGTCTGAACCGGTCCATTTCTGAATGCTTGTCTGACTCTGGTGCCTCTGATAGATCTTGGCCCTCACTGAAAATTTACTAAATGAACCCTTGACACAACACATGCTACCCGATAGGACATTCGAACTTCCCATGCAGGTGTGTCCTGATTCACGGCAGTTTTCTAACATCCAGGTAACACTTGGTATTTTTTTCATAAAACTCTTTCTCTCGTTCCTCCCTCCTTTCTTTTCATTTGTGTTTTTCCTTTCTTTCTCACTTTTTCTTCCCTTCCTTCACTTTCTTCCTTCCTCCTCCTCCTCCTTCTCTTATTCTTCCTCTTCCTTCTTTTGGAGATACTGAAGATTGAACCCGGGGCCTCACACTGAGCTACGTCTTCTGTCCTTTTTGATTTATTTTTGAGACAGGGTTCTGCTAAGTCACTAAATTGCCCAGGCTGGGTTTAAATTTGCAATCCTCCTGTCTCTGCCTTCCAGGTCTAGGGTTATATCATTAAATTAAAATAAAACTTTTCATTTAAAAATAAAGCTTATGGCACCATTTTAAGCAAAGGAGAGAGGCCTATAACCAAAGAGTTTGGGAAATCATCATCATACATCAGTATGACCTTACAATGGTGCGTTTATGTCCCTGTGTCTCAATTTCCTCATCTGTAAGACAGAAATGATAGCACAAACCACATACAGAAGTCAGTAATGTATAAATAAATTATAGAATGTAAAGCTCATTCATGATGAATGCTTTAAACATTCCTTGCCTGGCAAGGAATAAGATCACTATGATTACTATTTTTTATTAGTATTATTTATGGGGAAAACATAGTACCACTGGCCACATTAAAATAAATATGTGACAATTAAAAGAAAAGTCATTGAAAGGATTTTGCCCTAAATGGAAAGCTGCAGTGGTGGAGGATGGGAGGTGGAACCAAGGGGCTCTATCATGAGGTCACCTTCCCCGCCCCTAGGCTATTTACCTGTGGCATGAAATGAATTCCAATGGGCTACTTGTGCATCAGTAATGCCCTTTAGGCACCACCTCAAACCTAAGCTATAAGCATGCCCCTCACAACACGTGCCCGGCAGAGAGAAAAGCTGAACCTCAGTGGTTGGGGGTTCTCTCTCTGCATTCTTAAAATAAATTCTATCTTTCTATCTTTTTAGCCATGCCGAAAATTCTATCAGTCATCATTTATGTAATAATGAAAAATGCTTTTGAAGACAAGCTGAGCCATGCTCTGCCACTACTCAGATATGAAAAATTAACTTAGCAAAGAGGTCTCCACTTCTTGTGCCTGTCCTCTCCCCCAAAGTCTTCCTCTCCATGGGCTGAACAAGCTATACTTCCATCCACCTTTCAGTTCTGAATCTGTGACTCTCAGTCCATGGATGATGCTACCTTGAAAGAAATAAAACCAGAATCCCAATTCACACACTGTGAGCCAACGGGAGGAGCTGGGTGAGAGGAGGTTATGCACATTCCAGAAGGATTTGCTTTTACAAAAGGATTAACAGCAGAGCTGCTTTAAATAGCAATTTAAGCCTTGTTTATGGGTTACTAAATACTTGCTGGAGAGGTGGAGGGACCTGGAGCTGCAGAGTGAGTGAGCAGGCCCAGCCAGAAATGATCATTTTGTTTAAAATTACAACAGACACCAAGAGGACAGGCTATTTCACTTCAAGGTATGCGATTCCCATTCAGTTTTAATTGCAATCAAGAATGGTGTTTCTGTGTTTATGAACTGGTTCAGAGCAATAACCCCGCATCTGTATCTCCAAACCCCTCCCCTAAGAGCATGGATAATTTATTAAATGTGACAACTGCTCACAACGCACCAGGCTCTGCTGAGCACATGACAGGCCCTACTTCATCTGCTTTTCACAGTAACTCACTGAGGCAGGTGCATTGCTACCGTTTTATAGATACGGAAACTGAGGCTGACAGGGAGGTAGCCAGTGGCCAGTGAGTCATGGTAAGTGGATGGCAGAATTAACATTCCTGTCTAAGCACCCAGGGCCTAGATTTCCCTCTTCTATTCCTTGCACATCCTCATCAAAGCTTCCAGACCCAAACCAAGCTGTCTTGGAGGGCTCTGTTCCCAAAGATGGGCTGTGGTCCCAGAGATGATGGGAGAGGAGAAACTGGCTAGCAAGATCTCTCCCAGTGTTGAGGTTGCCCTGTGAGACAGCCTGTGAGCTGCGTTTCTTCTCACTTTTCTCCCTTAGAAAATGGGGAGATTAGCTCCTCATCCATGGTGGGGGAGTACTCCTGATTAATTAGGGAACATCCGGGAGGCTCCCATCTCTCCAAGAAGGGCACCTTGGGGGAGGTGCCATGAAAACACATGGAGCAGCCCTCCACCAGCTGGATCATCATCCTCATCACTTTCCTGGCAACACTGTTTACCTGATGCCTGGGGGCAGTGGCTCACACTGTCCAGAGACAGTCAAGCAAGTCCATTGGCCCTGCAGCTGTCCTTCCCCAAGCTCTTTCTGGTTCCCATACATCTCTCTCCAGCCAGCAAGCCCCTCTGAGAGGACCTCCGACCCTTATATGCACCCGTTCTGCAGCCTTGCTGGGTCCTGGCACCTTCTCAACCCCAAGCCGCCAGTGCTGATCCATCATCCGTGTGTCCACCCAGGTGCAGACCCTTTATCTTCCTTCTGCCAAGGGCTGTTAGTCCTGTAGGTCTATACAAAACAGTGGTCCTGTACTAGTTTCCTTTTCCTCAGAGTTATAATCCAACAGTATGTATTTTTTATATTTTTATTACAGCAATTACACAATTGAGCACTGATAATTTATGAAATATTACAAGCACTTACCCTGTAACCGGCACTCCTGAGATGAGGCAGGTATAGTGTTACCAGTTTTATGGGAAAACTGAGGCTCAAGAAGGGAGGTGATAAAAACAAAAGTGCCACAGAAACCACAACTTGGCCATCTTCTGTCTCAAACTAGACTGTGAGAACACTGAGAACCAGAGGGAAATCAGGCGGAGCCAAAAGTCCAGATGACAGCCTTGGGGATCAGTTAACGGCAAGGTGCAGACTCTGGATTCAGAGGATCCAGACCGTCCCACACTACCTCTTCCCACCTCCTGCACCCGCCCCACTTCTTTTTCTGAAAAATGGAACGCATGACACATGCCAAAGAACACAGAGATCTGGGCTAAGGAGACGCTGCGTTTGAAGGGACTATTGCACCAGGGACGGTGCTCTGCGCAGAGGATCTCAGGGAGTCCTTGGGCACATGATGTTCGGTAAAGGAACGCTTCCTTCCGCAGAAAGGAACAAGTAAGGCCAAGGAGACCAGGGCAGAGATGCGGGATGTGAATCGGGGCAAGGAGAGAGCAGATCAGAGTGTTAACTGAGATGTGCGCAGCCTGCTTCAGGAGAGACTGCGAGGTGCCAACACAAGCCTCCAGGAGGGAAAAGCTGAACCAAAGCATCTTTCTCTGATTGTTCAGTGAGACCAGAAGTTCAGCTAATCCTTTAAATAGCAAAAGGGAATTTGTAAGGTCTTGGGTTGGCCCTGTTCTGGTGCAACAGGGAAGCATTCATGAGCGGTGCCTCAGTTCTCTGGGAAGTATGATGCTTTGCAATAAACTATTTGCTACAGCAAGAACAGGTAGAGCAAATCTCTACCCTCTGTGCTCTGCCAGAAGCATAAGACTTGGTAAAGTTGATATGGTCACTACAATAATCAAGAGGGTGTTGGTGTTAATTCAGTGCAAAGATACACAGAGGTATCCAAGACAAGCTCGATACACACTCACTGCTTTTGTTTCTGGCTAATTATTTTTTGTTTCTATATTAATGGACAAGAGAGATTCTGGAGCTGTAAGTATGTAACCTGAGAATAGGTTGCGCACAACCAGGAAGACAGGTGCTCTGCTGACTCACAGGGAGCTCATTCTCTGCTCAGCCCCAGGACATTCCCATATCCTCTTCTCTTAAGTAAGACATGCCTGAAATACATTCAACTCATGCCTGGCCATTGTTAGGCTAAAAGAAAAAGAAAATGAAACCTATAAACCCCCACCAGCACCCCAGCCCAGCCCTCTGCAGGCAGCATCTCGATTCACCCAAGAATCAAAGGGGACAAGATCCAAGACGGGATTTAGAACCAGGAGTTAAACAAAACGTGTTGCGGGAGAAAAAAATCTCTACCAACTTTCAGTCTTTGCTATAATCAGCAGCACGCAAGCAAGGCTGTTTTAAATTTACCGACAGCTCTTTAAGCTGCCACCAGCTCTTGAGGTATTTTTAGTCAAGTAGAAATTCATGTGGAGCCTTAAGTCAGGAAGTGGAACCTTGTCAGGTGCTGCTGTCACCAGATTCCGGTCCTGCCCTTTGTCTGCCAGATTCTCCACTTCTCATTTGCACACAATTAAATAATCACTTCACCCCCCACTTCTTGGCATCTTTAGCATCTCGTCACAGAGGGGGAAAATGCCAGGGAAGTCAACTCTGGGTTTAAGAGATCTGTTCTTAATCCGAACATCATTTCCATCCTCGGCGGGGGAGGACCTTACAAGGAAAACAGGGCTCTGGACCAACCCTGGGAAGAACAAATTCCTCTTTCCCCAGGGCAAGCAGACTGGTCCAGTAAGGCTGCGGCTATGTCTACACACACTGGTTTCCAGAAAGAGCTAGGCAGACAGAGGAGGAAGGAGATTAAAACAGTGCTGTGGGGCTGGGAGCAATGAGAAACTACTGAGCCCATGAAAAACTGGCCGCCCTGGCACTGACGCCATGCATGCACAAGCAACCTTGTATCTCCTTCTTCCTCGGATCCTCGAGACGACCGTCTCCAATCCAGTGGAAAGCCCGACAGCAGCAATGTCCTTAGTGTGACAAGAGCTGTCCCTTTCTGATGGTGACCATCACTGCATTAGCCCAAGGAATGGCACCTTAGAATCGCAGCATGTCTCCCCTGCCCAGAGTCCCTTCTCTGCACAGCAGCCACAGGGACTTTTATAGAATCGTAAGCCACATGACACATAAATGGCAAATCATACATCACCACGCCAACCGGCATCCCATCCTACTAATGCAACCTAAACTTCTCAGCCTGCACCACAGAGCATGACTGGGTCTTCTCCGCTTGTCTCTCAAGTTCATCGCTCACACCACCCTTCTTGCTCTCTCTCTGCTCCAGGATGGTGGCCTTCTGTTTCTAGGACAATATATCTTCTCTGATACCTCAGATACTTTTCCTTCTGCTTGGAAAACTAGTCTTTCAGGTTTTTCTTATGGTCATTCAGGTCTCAGGCTAAATGTCCCCTCTGCACATGGCTCACTCCCCATCACAGTGTCCTTTTTAATTCCTTATATGACATTAACCATCTTAATAATTCCTGCTTTTCACTCTTGTCCTGCTTACAGACAAATCATCACCATGCCTGTCCATGTCTTCCCTTAGCTGGGACTCAGTAAAAAGTTGTTGAATGAATAAGTGACCAATGGAAGAGAACAGAGGTGGGGCACATTTTGTGTCAATCGGTGACCTGAGGGTATGTGGTATATATTTTTTTATTTCAACATATCTCAGTTTAGATACTAAATTTGTATGAAAAATATGTACTCATATTTAGAATTCACACAAATGCCAAATTAATAAGTAAACATTGCCTGAAGTTATCCTTAACATGTTTAGCACACTTTCTCATTACTGAATTGGATATGAGGTTTTCAATATAAGTTAATGAAAACAAAATAAAATTTCAAATCCAATACCTCCTCACAGTAGCCAATTTCCAGTATTCCCACAACACCTCATGGCTGGTGCCACAACTTGGCCCATACTACCCACCACACTGGCAGTAACAATCACAACCCAGTCACTGTGTATCGAGATCTTCCCAAGTCAGACACTGTGCCTCTAAGTCATGGGACTCACAGAATTCTTTACATTTATCCAGGAAGCTGTCGTGACAATCGGTTACTTCTTTCATTCCCCACATCCAGCCCATCTAGTTCCATGTTATGGCTAAGGAAAGAGGCATTTGGAAAGGTGAAACCTTCTCCTTAAATAGCAGAGACAGGGTCCAAGCTGCCATGTGCTACATGGCTGTGGCTCCCACTCAAATGAATAGCTAACAGGCCTCCTCAGTGTGATGGCATTTGGAGATGGAGTTACTGGGAGGTCATTAAGTCACAGGGAGACGTGCCCTTATAAGAGGAGACAGGAGAGCAATAAGCATATGGTGGGAAGGCAGCTGTCTAACAAGCCAAGACTCGGGCCTCTCCAGACGCCCATCTGATGGTGCCCTGAACTTGAACTTCTCAGACTCCAGAACAGTAAGAAAGAAATCTTTGCTGTTTAAAGCCATTCAGTCAGCTGGGTGTGTTGGCTTGTGCCTGTAATTGCAGCACTCTGGGAGGCTGAGGCAGAGTGACTTACCAAGACACTGTCTCAAATTAAAAAAATTAGAAAAAGCTGGGACTGTAGTTCAGCACAGAGGCCCTGGGTTCAATCTCCAGTGTCACAATGAAAATTAAATAAATCTACTCACTATATGGTATTTTTATAATAGCAACTTTATTTGAGGGGGGGGCCAGAAATCAAATTCAGGACCTCACACTTACCAGGCAGTGCTGTGCTGCTGAGCTATATCCCCAGCTCAGATAATAGCAACTTTAATTAAGGCAGAAATTGGTACTGAAAAGTAAGATGCTACTGTAACAAATATCTAAACACATGGAAGCAGCTTTGAATAGAGCAGAAGATAGAGGAAGGCAGACTTTAAGGTCATCCTAAGCAAAGCCAGCACTGCCACAAAGAGACTTTTAAAAAGTGATTGTGGGAAGGGCTAAGACAGAAAAGAGAAGAGCCCTAAAAAGTCTGATTTCTCAGAATAGCATTAATCATAACATAGGGGGTGTTGGCAGACACAGAAGTGGTAATGAGCATTCTGTCTCGGGCAGATATGAAGACTGTGTCCTTGGACAGTGAAGGAAGGGTAAATCATGTGATGGAGTGGAAAGCACGCTGCTGGTCAGTGTGTGCATGCCAGTGCTCTGTGGGAGGTGGCACCTGGGGGCGATGAGGAAGAAGCTTGCTTTCCCCTGATGGTGGCACAGATGGGAAGACGTGAGGAGAGAAACACGTAGATGGACTTGCTAAACAAGGAGGAACTGAAACCTGAAGATTTGAGAAATCTCAGCCTGTCCCTGTTGGAACTATGAGACAGTGCTTGGGAACGAGCACACTACAGATGTACCCACCTGGACTATGGTCTTCTTATAGCAGTTTGGTTTTTAGAACCAAAAACTCAGAAGTCTCAGGAGGCAGAGTCATCACGGCCGAGGGTATGGCACAGAAAAGCTGTCCATTCATGACTACCAGAAGCAAGAGTGAGAAAGAGCTGGAGGAGAGAGCTACACCCTTCATAAGTTTGCCCAGTGACCCACCTGCTCCACTGCCCCGCCCCATCAGGTCATGCAGCTATGGATGAGGTTAGCACACTCTTCTCTCCAACCATCTCTCTGGTGACCCAGTCACCTTCAAGGTCTCACCACTGAACACTGCTGCAATGGAGATCAAGCCCACCATACCTCCTCTCCCTCTGCCTCTGCCTCTCCCTCTCTCCCTCCACGTCTCTCTCTCCCTCTCCCTCTTCCTCTCCCTCTTCCTCTCCTCCTTATACATAAACTATAGCAGCCATGTACTCAGGTCACAGCATAGTTCACTGCCACTATGCTTTCTCCAGAAATCTTTCCTCCATGGGAGACAAAAGTGGCCTGTAAGAGACCCATGAAATCCAGCCAATGAGACATCCCTTCCTATACTCTCAGGGGAGTTCATCCCACAAGGCGATGAACTCTGCAGAACTGCCCTTGAGGCCACAGGCAGTGGCTGCACCTACTGACTTCTGGCATGACACCAGCCAGTGCACATGATGCTGGAGAACCTTGGAGGGCGAGGACTCCACCTCTGGAACAAATAAGGCCACATTCCGAGGCAGCCTTGGAGCAGGAGGATAGAGCTCTGTTCTGGGAACTGGAATGCATAGGGTTGAATTCCAGTAGGCCATTCACTAGTTTGTAATCCTCAGCACATTATTTAACCTCTCTGTGCCTTGATTCACTTACAGGTAAGGAGGTCAGCCCAGCATCTGACCCACAGAGGAGGGGAAATGGTCAAACGAGCAGGTTATAGAAAGCATCTGACACTGTAACTAGCAGGAATGAATATAACCATCATAATCTCTAGAGCTACTCCTTATGATACCCTGAGTGCCGCTGACAGTCGCACAGAACAATACAAGTGCCCCAGCTACAGGGAAGCCAGACTCTGGGCACAGATGAATTACCAGGTGATCATTCTGGGTACAGAGAGTTCCCTCGGGGCATCCCGCAGGTACAGTGACATCTCTAAGGAGCTTCTCAAATAGCAATCAATTTACCATATTGACTTGAAATTCTTCAGGAAGGGACCAGGCCCTGTGTCCTCTTTGTCATTCTGTTCCGTTCATTGGTTAATGGCAGACTCCACTCCTGGTTCCTCCCATCAGCCAAGGGTGTTTTCCCAGGTGCAGCAGCAGAGATCAAAACTGCGATGAGGCCTTCCAGAGGTTAAAGCTGCTAAGAGAGCCTGATGTTCCAAATCGGTCCAGGCAGGGCCCAACCAGAGCGTCCACTCCAGCCTTGGCCAGCAGGAAAACAAAAGCATCAGCCTGGCAAAACCTGGTAGCTGCTCCTGATGGGAGGACACTTGCAATCCAGTAAGAAATGGATACAACGCAATGTTTCTACACACAGTCCTCTGGTACAGGTTTGCAAAACTGGAAATGATTTCCACTGATTCTTGAATGCATCCTTCCCGGCCATTCCCTTGCTAAGTAAATGAAGATTAAGGAAAACAAGGCAAGTTCCTTAGCCTTTCTGAGACTCAATCTCCTTATCTGTAAAATGGAGTAGCAACAGAATCTTACAGATAAACTTAATTTGAGAATTGAGGAAATACAAATGAAGGGTTAGAACACCTCCTGGCTTGTACGAAGTGCTAAATAAATGCATTAATTCTTAGTTGCACTAGATTGACTACAAGGGGCTTATTTATATCATACTTAGAAACAGCATCTAACTATGAAGTGCAGAGTTCAGTAGTTGGCAAGGAGATTTTCAGCACATAACTGTTTCCCATCTATACCTTTAAGAAAAGGTTTGTCAGGCCCTGGTCTTACTCAGATCAGTAGGGATGTAATTAGGGAGGAGATGGCAACCGAGATTGTCTTTGGTGAATATTAATCCTTATGTTTCATAGAGTTCTTGAGGAGGTTTAGACCAGTAAGTCCAGGAACAGAAAGAAAGCAAGTATTGCCACCAACCTAGATCTGTCCTGAATTCTACAGCAGGAGCCAGGAAATGCTGATCTATGTGGTCAGAAATGCTCTGCAAATCTATTCTCTATGAAGCTCATGGTGCTTCAAAATACCTGAAAAAGCACCAGGAGACTAGGGAGTTATCATAGCAGTCTGCCTCTCTGGTCCACTCAGGAGCTGGGTGTGGTGTGCACACCTGTAATCCTAGTACTCGAGAGGCTGAGGCAGAAGGATCTCAAGTAGAGCCCAACTTGGGAAACTTAGGAACTTAACGAAACGCCATTTCAAAATAAAAATCAAAAGGTCTAGTGATATAGCTCAGTATTATAGCACTTGCCTGTGGAAGGCCCCAAGTTCAGTTCCCACTACTGCACAAAAACATACACACAAAAGCAAAATACTCAGAGAATCAGGCATTGCTGGGTCACCCTCTCATCCACTGCCCTGTGGACTGGTAACAGGTTCCATGATTCTCTAGGACCCCATAAGACACTGTTCATTCCCCATTCTGCCTGTGTCTAAAGCCTACTTCACAGCCCTCAAAGGCCTCTCATATACATATTCTTGGTCTTCTGCCAAACATGAAGTAGACAAGGCAATCACCGCACATCACAGGGGAAAAACTGAGGCACAGAGAGGCTGGGTCACTTTCCTAAGGACACTCAGCTGGAAAATGATAATGTGGGTGGAAGCTCAAGTCCTTCACTGCCTTTCTTCCTACATACAAATAAAAGTATCAGTCATCACTACCACTCTTCTAGGGCACTTTAGAGTTTGCAGACTTCTTTCACATATACTAGGCAATAATGCAGGAGCAAATGATTTTGGGTCTCATGTTGCCCAAGTGAAGATGAAGGAATTTACTTATGATCACCAAAGATGAACAGGCAAGAGGTCAAAACTCCAAGAACATGAGGACAAGAAGTGGAAGGGCAGAGCCACCGGCAAATCTACTGAACCACTAATTAGGCACCTAGTGGAAGCGCACAGAGGATGAAGCCAGCTGTCCCGCCAGGGCTGGAGCTCATGAGAGGGTTCATGTGACACTAAAAGCACACAGTCAATTGTGTTTCTTGCAAGACTGAAAGCAGCCTTAGCTGACATGTGGGTGGCCCAGGTGGCTGATCCAAGAGCCTGCTCAGGGCACACGAGGGTTTGTAGCTCTGAGTTAGTCTGCCTAGTTTTTTCTAAGATGAGGTGGTCAGACTGCTGCAACCTTTGCATGGTGCGTCCATCTCCGTGATGCCATAACAAAGTATCATGGATTGTATGGGAGGCTGATACAACACAAATACATTGCTTCCCATTTCTGGAGGCCAAGGTGTGAGCAGGGTTGTTTCTGTCTGATGGTTGTGGGGAAGATTCTCCTCCTTTCTGCTGATCTGTTGGCAACTGCTAACACTCCTTGGCTTGTAGATCCATCACCTCAATCTAATCACTTCTGCAGTGATCCTCTTCCCAAAGAAAGGCAAATTCTAAAATACATGAAGTTGAGACTTCACCAAGGGACTCTGGCGGCTAGGTAACACAAATCAGCCTATAGCAGGATTTTCCTTAAGGTCAAAGGAAGGCATGAGGTCAGGAACTAAGTTCTCAAGGTTATTGTGTGTGTGTGTGTGTGTGTGTGTGTGTGTGTGTGTTCTGTGCTACTGGGAACTAAAGCCATGCTGAGCTACTAGCCCAAATCTTTTTCTTTCCTTTCTTTTCTTTTCTTTTTTTTTGAGACAGTATCTTACTAATTCGTTAAGTTGGCCAGGTTAGCCTCCTGCCTCAGCCTCTGAGAGTACTGGAATTATACATGAGTCAGTATAAGCAGCTTCAATGCCATCCTTGCATCCCCTCCCAAGGAAGAATAATACCTGGTTTCTCCTCGGCCATTCTGAGCACAGTGAGAGTCTTCAGGGACAGCTATGAGGTCTTAGAATGCAGAGAAGTTTGTGGACGGCTCCAGGCAACCAGCCCTGAGAGCTGCAGGGAAGCCCCTCTCCCTTTTCATTACACCGTGGAAAACAGAAAACTCAATTTATTTAAGAACAAACAGGCTTTAGCCCGAAGTTCATTCTCCTGCTCAACGATTTCTCAGCATCTACATGCAAGATCTGCAGCCAGCACTGAGTCCCAGCCACACATTCCCAGGGACCTATATTGGGAAAATAATGGCATTTTCTCAACAAATTATCTCACAGCTGAAGTAATAACTTGTTTATAGATATGCCAATTCAGATTTTCATCCCCTTAACCTGTTTTTAAAAGAAAAGCTGTGTTATCCTCACTGCCAAATGGCAGGGGTTCCACCCCCACCTCATCCCTGTCACTCCCCCACCACCACCCACAGCTGCACCTTTATTAATTTTAAACCATTGACAGTCTCTTTGGAGACCTTGTTTTTTCACATCTCAGGTCAACATCCTCCTGCGCTGATACAATAAAACTCACATTGCTGAAGATAAAAGCAAATATTCCTTTGCAGAGAGGGAGAAAAACAACAGCCAATGCAGTTTAAACACAGCAGTAAGGATTCAGTCAACAAACTTAACAACAGCTGCCATGAGGTTAACTGGTGCTTGCTGGGGCTCGCATTTATTATGCAACAAGATGGTCACAGCTTCAAACTCTCTCCTGGTACTCAGTCTTCCCTGCCTGAGGCCATGAGAACAGGAAGGTCAGGGGCTTGCAGTAAAAGGATGGTTGGAGCCACATTAAGCATTCCATGAACAAACGCTGAGCTCAGCTGTCACGGACTCATGCCTGGCAGTGTGCTGGGTGGTGTGTAACTTGGTGGAAAGTATAGATTTGGTACCTGTAGCTCTCACAGAACTTACGGTCTGGGAGGGAGACGCCAATCAACCCATCTGCAAAGTCAGCTTATAATAAAAGTCACCAGTGAAAGAAATACGATGTGGGTTAGAGAGAGTAAGGGCCACAGGAGAAGGGACATCTGATCTGAAATTTGAAGGATGAAAAACCACCAACCTTGGAAAAGGAAGGCACGGGTTATGAATGGAGGTGACAGCCCAGCCAAGGATGACTCTCTCTCTCAATCCAGTCTTCTTTCTGTCCTCCCTCTTGGTCTCTAAGTTCCTATCTCTTACACACAGAAACATGTACCTTTCCCTTCTACAACCAGTTCTGCCCAATTGATCTGCAGTGTAAGTCCCTAACTTATATTAGGGACTCAGTCCTCTCTTGAACAGACTCCATATTCAGCACAACCTTGGTGCCCACAAGTTCTTTCAGAGAGTGAGGCTAGCAAAGTTGCCAGGGAGAGGGTCTGTTATAACACAAGGCCCTTGGGGGTGGAGGACACTGCAAGGAGAGGAGCACAGAGAATCAGGAGCAGCGGACCTGGGCTCAACTGCCTGAAGTTTCCAGTGAAGTCAGAAGGGACACTCTGCAAGATCGATTGCTCCTGAATCCGCATGGGAAGATGGACTTACCAATACCCAATTACAGTTTCAAGCCTGAGTGTGGATGGTGGTAACTTTCCCCAAGAACTAGCCAGGATAGCCTTGAGCTTGCTGATATAAGTGCTAACACTGTACTGCTGAGCCCTTACACTGTCTTCTCCATATCCCAAGGCAGGTAATGTAGCCACTATCTGCCTCAGTTTCAGCACCTACAAATGGAAATAACATCCCACCAGAGGGAGGAGATGTGAACAGCTGTGCCACGCACTTAGATATTACAAGGCTTAAGCATTCACGGACAGGTTTGGGACTCCAGAGTTGTTACTATTGTACCATCGTGAGATGCAGGAGCACTGGGCATTTAGGGAAGTGGATCCCTTGAAAATTTACAAGGAAAATGATTGAAAGAACATAAAATAAAGACCCTAGGTTCAAAAACATTGACAACATATTTAGAATACCAAAAAAAATCTACATTCACAAATGGAAATGATGATGTTAGATGAAATACACGGAATTGGAATGATTCACATGGAGGCTGCAGGTAGGCTTTTCAAAGTGTTTGCGAAGAGCTATTAAGTGAACAGGAGCGGGAGAAGGTGTTTTGAAACAACAGGTATAGCTAAACACCCACGGAGACTGGGAAGATGAGGAAAATGCACCAGGGTTGGAATGAAGGGCCATGAACCGTGTTTTTAAAAACCACTTTAACGTGGAAATACAAAACAAACGAGGAAAAAATGAGTTTCCAACATGTAAGGGCTTTTGCTGGGGCTTCTGGAAAATGCAAGTCTTTTGTAAAATGGCGAACAGAGAAGCCCTCAAGTCCATGATACAGCCAGCACCCCGCAGCAGGGGAAGAAGTCCGCCTAGCTCCCTGATACTGAGCAAGTCTAATGCTACAGGCTCAAGCGTCCTTCCCCCACCCCATCTGCTATTCTCTTTCCTCTTCCTTTCTGTATCTTTTTCTTCTTCTTTTTCTCCCTCCTACCTCTCCTTTCTCTTTTCTGGTACTGGAGATTGAATCCATATTTTACCACTGAGCTACATCCCCAGTCTCTTTTAAATTTAAATTTTTATTTTTTATTCTGGAACAGGCTCTCATTAAGTTGCCCAGGCTGGACTTGAAGTTGTGATTCTCCTGCCTCAGCCCCACAAGTAGCTAGGATCATAACCTATTTTGTAATGAATTGGAAACTTGAGGAAGTCCACAAATGTAAATTGAGTGCCTGTAATGTGAAAGGTAATATAGTCACTGCCATAACTCCAAGATGCAGGACCTGCCTGGGAAAAAGACAACAAGCCAATAACTGAGGTCAACAAACCAGTATCAATGGTCCCTGTGTGCCAGGGATTACTGTAAGGCAGTTGTGGCAGACCTGTGGCATGCATGCTTCAGCGGACTGTGTCACTGAAAGCTCTATTATCGTGTTTTCTTTTAGTGTATGAGTTGTTTTTTTTTTTTTTTTCCTAAAGCAAGACTTCAGTATTCAGATTTTATTCTAGTGTTGGTACTGTGCTATAAATAAGTGAGTTTTAGGTGGCATTTTGGGCACTTAGCCTCTAAAAGTTTTGTCATCACTGCTCCAGGGATTTTACCTCGATAACACCTTTTATCTTCATATCCAACTCTGGAGGCTGATGCCGTCATTCGACAGGTGAAAAAGATGAGGCTCAGAGACCACATACGTCTTGCCCAAGCTCACGCAACTGGTAGAAGCCAAGATTTGAGCCTTCGGATCCTCCTCCAGGACCCATTCTCTACTACCCACTTCTGATGACAGTTGCAAAGCAGCTCACAGAAGCAGGGAGAGAGCTCCTTTCCAGACATATTCAGGTAGAGCAGCCCATGCTGGCACTCAGACAGTCTCCAGGAAGGACCCAATCCATGCCTTAAGACTCAAGACTTTGGGAGCCAAAGGCAGAGCCAGGTAAAGAGCTGTCACTAGCTGCGTTAGGGACAATGAGCTTGTCTGTGCAGTTCAGACCACAGTCACAGGGAATTATTTAAGGCCATCTTGAGAAACCTCAGTGAAGTCAAAAAGACCTAGACATGTGTGTGTGTGTGTCTGCATCTGTTTGTCTGTGGGTGTACACGTGTGTATATGTGAGTGTCTCTGGGCATACATATGTATATGTATATACATGAGTAGGGCATGTACATGTGTTTATGCATGTGGGTATACATCTGTGCTCATATACACAGAAATGTGTATATGCAGGGATCAGGGATAGACTGACAAGCATAAGAGAACTGAGTACAACCAGAGCTCAGGAAGGGACAGACACTGGTCCCCTACTAGTATGGGCTGCACCAGGTGAGATCAAAACAGACACAGAGTTCACAATGTTTGATCTTTCATCCAGAAAGCAAGAGAAAGAGCCACACACTATGTTAAAACTGATGTGGCCCACAGCAGCTCATCTTAGACAAAGCAGCCACCACCCCTGCATCATCAAAACAAGAACCACAGGACCCAACATCCATCAGGCTCTTACCCAGCATCACTCCATTAACCTTCAGGGCCAGCTTTAGGTGGGACCATGACGAACCCCATTACACAGGTGAGAAACTGCAGCAGACTGCCACAAGCTGCTCTGTCACAGGGACAACAGGTACCAAAGCCATGGCTGGAATCCAGGCAGCCTGCCTGTGTCAGGAAAGCATGTAGGCACCACACACACACACACACACACACACAAATAATATTCAGAGTAGACTCCATTCACAAAAGACGTATGCAAACTCAAACATGCAAACACAGCAGAGAGCAACATGGGAAGAGATCAAAATACACAGTATTTAAATTTTTTTAAAATGTCATATTGCCATTAATCCCTCTAAAAAAAAAACTCCTCCACTTCAAATACACTTATCCCACTGTTCTTGTGACTTTTTTGAAGCAGTTTCTGCAAGTTCTCTTTCATGGGAATCAAAGTGCCATCAAAAATATGTTGAATTCTGCCAAGTGCCATCCAACAGAAAGGCAAGCTTGTCTAAACACTACGTGTGATCTTCCTCATCCTCTTTTTCCACCAGAACTGGCATTGTGTGATTTCTAGTTCTTCTCAAAGTCAAAATGGCCAGGAAAGGTAAACAAACATTTTGAATCATTTAAGGACATCAAGGCAGCTGTGACAGTACAACTAAAGGCACTCACAAAAGAGGATTTATAAAAGTGCCTTGGAAAGAAGCAAGAACAATGAAATAAATGTGTTCAAAGTGAGGGGCAGAATTCTGAAGGAGATTCATGCAAATGTTTTTACTATAAATTTAAAAATTTAAACAGCTATCATAGTTCTCCACTACATCTCATAAAGAGAGGCACAAACATGTTTACAGAGGGGTTGACTGTATATCTGTGTCTCCACCCAAGGGCTGTCCCTGTGCACACCTCTAGGGGGCGCCACCCATAAAGAATACAAAACACTTGTGATACCACTCTGCACAGGACATGGTTTTCTGGAGGGAAAATTCTACTTAAAACAGTGTCATTCAGAGCTTCCCTGGCTATGCAGCCATCCTGCTCACCCCGAGCCACCTCCACAGCTGAAAGTGCTGATCAATGTCTCAGCTGTACAGGGCTGGGGCTGATAATTCAGAGCCAACTCCTGCTGCCCAGTGAATGGGGATCTTGTCAACCGACCCAGACAGGCGCACAACACGAAACCCTGTTTCTCCTGGAACCGGAGCCCTATGTCCACTCCAACCCTCATTCGCACGTCTCTCTTCCCCAGCAGACACAAGGCCCACTCAGTTTTACAGAACTGGTCTGGCTGCCAAGGCCCGATGGAGGGACAAGGCCTTGAAAAGTCACCTTATAAACATCCCTGCTGGCGGAGGCCAAGCCACGAGGCCTAGGCGGCTGGCTGACTTTCCATTTAGCACACACCCTACATAAGAACGAGGGGCTCTGTCACAGGGAGCCTTGTTTTTGCCTGCTGGGAGCCCTGGAGAGTCAGAATTCACGGGGACAGCACTGGCAGCAAACCCAGCATCTGGCAGCGCCTTTGAGGGCCGGAGCCTGTGGTCAGCCAAGCTAGCCTGATGCAGGAGCTGAAAGGCACCCATTCACTGTGGGGCCGTGTGAGCGGGAGATGCCCAGGCGGAGACAAGGGCAGGCTGGCTCCTTGTCACCTGCAGTGCTGAGACAGACTTGAGACAGGAAGAACTGAAGGCCTAAAGCCGCCAGAAACCAGAGGTCCCAGGTATGTGACAGAGTGACAGGCGGACAGAGGGGTGGAAATTGTTCCTCCTTTTTCGGCTACCACCCAACTGTGGACAGACGGAGTATAGCGACTTTAAAGCTTCCCTCACATGTGCATTCATTTATGTCATCAAAAAATATTAATGGAGTACCTATATGTGCTGGTGTTATTACTTTCACTGCTAGGATACTATAAAGAATGAATCATCTCTACCCTCACACAGCTTATTCTCAGAATTCTCAGGCTGTCCCCATAATCAAGAGCTGTGTGGCTCAGAGCACATCACTTCCCTCTCTGTGTTTTAAAGAGGGTTCCTATAAAGTATGATCTAGGAGCCACCAAATTTCCACGAGACTCAAAGGAAGAGTCATTTCCATCTCCTGCAGCCCAAAGAAAAAAAATCAAGTTTGAGAAGCTGCAGGAAGCTGGTGAGTCACAGACTCATCTGGAAAGCAGACTGGAGATGTGTGGGGTCCATCAGGCCTTGAGCCAGACAAGCTGTGCTCACTACATCTTTCCGACAGTCTCAGGAGCTGGGGGTCAAAGGGGAGCCCAGGCCCCTTGGGACAAGGAAGAAGACACTAAACAGCTAAATAGTGCACCCAAGAGTAAACTAGAAGAAGTGACCTTCTTCTTCTCCATACAATATGTTCTCAGTGCTGAGAGGACACCAGGCACTAGGCTGAGTGTGGACACAGAACAGAGATAAAAGACCAGAAAGCATCTTTTCCCTCCATCTCCCCATCAACAGTTGTACAGGCTTCACATGTCATCTTTTCATTTTGAAGCCTCTTTCTTTCATCCTTTCTCAAATTTTTCTTAATTTCTTCCTCTTGTAGCTTCTTTGTTCCTGATTTCTTTGCCTGCTCACGGCTGGCTGTGAGACTCCTCCTGAACTCCGCCCAGCATGAAGTTCTATGAGGACGTGGCTTTGGGTTTCGAATCCAGCCTCTGCTACTTCCTGGCTGTGTTCCCCTCAGCACATGCCTTGGCCTCTCAGATACTTAGTCATCTTCTCAGTAAAATGTGGACAACGTAGATGTCTTTTTAAGGAAGCAGTGGAACTCCTTTTTTTTTAAAATTGCCTCCTAAACTAGGCATAGTGATGCAAGTTTGTAACCCCTGCACTCTTGGAGGCTGAGGCAGGGGGATTAAAAATTCCAGTCCAGCCTGAGCTACTCAGAGATCTTAGACCCTGTTTAAAAATAAAAAATAAAATAAAATAAAATTTTAAAAAGGCTAAAGATGTAGCTCAGTGTAAAAGCCCTGGGTTCAGTCCCAAATACCAAAAAACAAAAAATCAAAACAACAAAAAAGTGCCTCCCAAGCTGAGACATGTGCTTAGCAAGCACACACTAAATGATATATATGAACGAGATGACCGTGTTACAGATTGTTGTGAAATCTGCCAAGCCAGAGCCTTGGGAACTTCATAGGATTGATCTGCGAGGTTTTAAGGCCAATATCTGCTTCCTCATCCAAATACCCTTCAGAGTTTTGTGTCTAGACACTCACAATAGTGCACATGAATCTCCTAAACAGTTATCCAATTTCCAACCCTCACCTGGAAACATTTTTTCAATGTATTCAAAACTCATTGGATGGGACAATTTCCTTGCTTGACAAGATTTTAGCTGCTAGGAGAATAAGAAGTGTTAGATAGGGGGGAGGAGGTCATAAGCTTCATGTGACATTCTCTGGCCTATTCTGAGTCCAGATGCCAGATTTAGACAAGCACTGAGAACCCAAATTGGGCTCTAGAAACTGGGCCAAAGAATTTGCCCATAATAACACATATCAAAACTGGAGAAAGCCTTAGTCAAGTGAAAAAGATGCAAATTACAAAGATCTTCTTCAGAGCCCCCTTCTAAAAGCGAACAGAAAGAACAGGAAGCCAGAGGGTGCCAAATCCTCCTCCTTCAGAGCTAGAAAGAGTAACAGGTCAACTTCCAACTTGCAATTTAATTCTATTTTGAAGTTTACTGGAAAGCAGAAAATAAGAAGGGGTTTGAGAAAGGCCAGCAGCTGGAACACAGGAGGAAATCAAAAGCCACATGTTCGGCCCAAGAATTCACAAGTTCTAGCAGCTTGGGTCTGATGCGTCTTGACAGTCCCTCGGGTCCCCTTTTGCATTAGCAAATTAGCAGCCATGTGGGGAATATTGACCTTGAACCACAGCTACCTCTCATCTCTTTCTGTTAGGCAGCAAGATAGGGCAGAATACATTTCAGAAAGAATGTCCAATACAATTACACAGTTGGTCTTGAAATATTGATATGTAAAGTGTGTGTGTAAGACAGGGTGTTAGTTGCAAACAACAAATTTCATGGTATCCAGTTCAAAGAAGGCGCAAAGGAATGTCCTCAGCAATGTCTGTTGACCTATATGATGTTTGGGACAACCAAAACCAAGCTTGAGGGATCTAGTAGAGGGGATAATCACCAACCAAATTGGCAACTGTCCTCACCATCACTGCTCCACAGTTCACACTGCCAGTATCAAGCAGAGGACCAAAATCTTGACCATCCTTGGCTCTCCCAAAGCCTACAACTGCCCTTCTCACTGGAATGGATCCTGGCAACTTATTCACATCACCTGCCTCCTCATGCAGTCCAGAAATGCTAAAACAAATCATAAATAAGGGCCAGAAGTTCATAGGAAAAATTCCAGGTCAAATAAGAATTGAATTTCCATGGCCAATTACCACTATCATTGGCAGGTGACTCGATGCATACTCTGTAGTTTGCTGTCAGTGTTCAGGCACACGACATGCTCAGCAGCAAAGAACCAGGACCTAAAAAGGAACTCTGCTCCACCATTGGTGGAATGTAGACTGGTGCAGCCACTATGGAAATCAGTATGGAGATTTCTCAGAAGACTAGGATTGAAAGTTCTATTCAATCCAGCTATTCCCCCCCTGGGTGTTTTCCCAGAAAAACTGAAAAGGTCAATTCATAGAGATATATGTGCACCCATGTTCATAGCAGCACAATTTGTAATGGCTAAATCTTAGAAACAACCAAAATGCCCATCAACTCAGAGTGGATGAAAAAGATGTGGTATTTTTATGCAACAGAATATTACTCAGCTGTAAAAAAGGATGATCTTGAGGCCTTCATAGGTAAGTGGAGACAACTTGAGACTATCCTAAGTGAAATAAATATGAATCATATTTATAAATAACACATTGTATCTCTATTGTAAAAAGTAGTAAGAACTGTAGGAGTAATAAAACCCAAAATGTGTAATAGCTATTATAAAAAAGAGAGGAAAAGAAAGTGCTCTAAAGGATATAACCGCATGAATGTTTAAGTGTGTAAGATAGATGACCGTATTACTAAGTTTTGTTGGATCTTTGAACAGAACTGTTCAGTCTCACTGTTTAATGTCCACTTGTATGCTTTAATTTTGTAACTTGAATAACTGTTCTAAGATGACAATATGTAATTTATCAACTAGTGGTTTCTTATTGTTTATTTTCTTAAATTATGTATTATTTCTACTCTTTTTTCTGTTTTGCTTTTATTTTCTCTTTAAATGAAATTAAAAAAAAAAAAAACAGGGCTCTGAAACCTACTTGTTCAGGCTCAATCCCTGTGGTAGATCCCTTAGGAGCAGGAAGACCAAGGGTTATCTCCCTCATACCAGCTACAGAATGTGAATCCTAACACCCCTATGTCAAAGGCAAGATGTGAGACTTACACACACATTCAAGACAAGCACTGAACACAGTCCCTGCAGCACAAATTTGCACAAAAATGCAAATTGTTATTATTGATGCTAATAATAAAAATTTAAACAAGAGCATTCTAATCCCTTTGCAGTGCTAGTTTCTTGATGGAGTGCCATTAAAGCAAAGCACTACCTTTTTTAATGCAATTTGCTCCCTGATTAATTAATAAAATTACATCCAAATTGAATTTTATTGTCTCATTTGCTGAGAAATGCTGGCACGATCACCTTGGACTGCTAAGAACACCCAGTCACCAAAACCCACTCAGAAGGTACCCCTGTCATTTCACCCGGTATACATGAAATTGAGAATTTTTTAAAAGACAACTTAGGCTGTGACAATGAGGCTTCATGACACTGAATGGGAAAAAAAATAGCTTCAGAACAGCAGATAGAAACACATTCTGGGTTGTTTCTGGATTTGGAGGCTGCTGCTCAAATGGTGACTTTTCTGGGATGTCTCATCCCTCTAACTTGGGGACAGAGGGTGCAACTTCTGCTTATCCTGTGACAATGGTCAGATGCCTACATGGATTTATAATGTAGCAGGGACCCTGGGAATCATCCAAGAAGACACAGCGCCTTGAAGGTCTGTAAGGAGCAAGAGGCTCATTTTAGTGACTTGGTGGATACAGTTAACCCAGCTACCGAGTCACTAAACCCATTATCAACACAACCTAGCCCTCTCACTATACTGGCAAGGGGAGGGAGGTCAAAGGTGAGAGGGATGCTTTCCTTCTGAAAGCACATTATTTTTTAAAAACTCATTCACACTTCAGTGTGAAGGGCAAGAAAGGGAGAATAAGATATATTCTCTTCTATTTTTAACATATTAACCACCAGTTTAAACCACCAGAGGCATAGCACTAGTGGTACAAACACATCTAATCACTTTTATCCATCTTTTTAATAAAAAAAAACCTGATACAATAGTCATGCATATACCAATGGTGGTTCAAGCCATCAGCAATAAGCTATATGAATTATAAACATATTAATGATCTGGCATTCAAAACCTCTTATACCTGGGCTTGAAGGGCATGTATGAGAAATGCACCCCAAATTTCTTTTCTGAGCCCCAAATTCCTCCACAAATGCCCTGCACATCTCCTGGAGTTGAGGTTCCATATTCTGACAAGGTGGAATTCAGCCTCACGGCCTCCATGCAGCCAAGTCCAATAGCACCCCAGAGGGTATGAAGAGGTGAAGGACACAACTTTAGGCCCATGTGAGATAGTCCTGGTGTACATACACACTCTGCCTGCATACCAAGGATTCCAGAATCCCTGCCTGAACTCTACACCATTCTCCATTCTATAGTTAAGAGTCACAATAAAATCCATGTAAACAGATTAAACACCATGGCAACCAAATCCCAACCCAACACCAACTATTGGAGGGGCAAAGTCTCACTTTGAGATTAGTATTAGGGCTGGAGGAGAATGGGGAAGTGAGAGGGCAAACAGTTTCTTAAGAATTTAAGACATCAAAGCTCTCTTTGGCTAGAATAGGAAAGGGAGTCTCTCACTTTCGGTTCTCTCCATCAATCACCTTCTGCCATGATGGGAAGTGGGTGTAAATGGCAACCTAGGGAGACTTAATGGAGCTTTGCTTTCACAGACAAGGCATACAGGGATGCATCTACAGTGACAATGTTTAATCACATCTGAGATGTTTCCCTCACTCTTATTTCCTGCCTCTGCTACAGCACCTGGGGATTCCCCCTGAGGTCTGCTTGGGTTGTTTGCCTCATCTCCAGGGAACTCAGAGTAACATTAAGCTTTTTTTGTTTTGGCCTCTCAATGCTTCGTTACTCAAATACTTTTATAAATTGGCTGTGATGTGGCTCAGGGGTACAGCACTTGTCTGGCATACACAAGGCCCTGGGTTCTATCACAGCACCTCAAAACAAAACATGGCAAAAACCACCTGTATAAAGTCAGGTCCAAGCAGGACAAGGGCAGACCCAAGGTAGCCGTCTTACAAGTTCCCTGCCTTTGCTCCCTCGGAACCACATTTCATTTGGCACCCATGGCGAACCCTGACACATATAATAAGAGAATGAGCATTTCTGCAAAGACATATGAGAAACAAATCTCAGACAGCCTGGTGTCCTGGCTATGACCTTGGAGCCAGATGACCTATATTTGTTTGAAAGCTACTTCTGCAACCACCACGTCCCATGCTAGCCATTCAAAACCCAACACTGCCATGCGACATTAACTGAGACCTTAAGATTGTGTGAGGACTCAAGCATATGAATCTGTGACCAGTAAAGGATTCCTTAGCCCGCCTTCCCCATTACAGATCAGACCACCAAGGTAGGAATTCTACTGTGATCATTAGACCCTTTGTTGGACCCACTGACTGAATGATCAATTACACAGCACCTGATAATCAACATGGAAACCACTTTCACCTGGGGCTACAGTGATCCTCATCCCCACTTTACAGCCAAGAACTCTGAGGCTCACAGAGGTTGAGTAGGTATTTCTCAAACTGCAAAGGTAGGAACTGGGGTGCATGCAACCAGGATTTCTGATTCCAAAACTCCCTTCTCCCCCTCTTTCAATGCCATTTCTTGCCCCTTCACTTCAGTAACATACATGGAGTGCCTTCCACATGCCAGGTCCTGGTTTAGGAATTGAAAAAATAATTGTGAGTGACATAGCTGCAGGTGAGTCTTTATGTGCCTTACAGGTCAGTAAAGGGAGGGGAGCTAGGGGAAAATGAGATTTGCCAACTGGGAGAAGATTGATGGAGGAAGAGTGGAGGTTTCCATGTGTGGGGTAAGGGTGCAGATGTTAAATGAATCCCAACATCCAAGAATCAAAGAAGGCCACAGACATGAGGCCCTAGCACAGGACAGGGGCACAGCATGTTAGAAGAGCTACCAGGGAAAGCTACGGTAAAGTAGTGACAAGAGACAGTGACAGGTGACAACAGGGCAGGTTTCCTGAGCTGGACATGACATTTTGGACCATTCTTTGCAGTTTAGGGTCCCCTGTGTGCTGTCAGAGGTTTACTGGTATTACTGGTCTCTACCCATTAGATGCTTGTAACCCCAACTGTCTCCTAGTGTGACAACTACAAGTGACCACAGACATGGCCAATCACCCACCCCCACCCCTTCTGGGTACAGAGAATCTTCCCCATTATGTGATCTTAGCGCCATGTGGACACCTGTGCCATGATGCACAACCAGGATTTTCAACTTGATAGGGTTGCTTCTGCTTGCTAGAATTACCTGGGGGGGGGGGGGGAATAAAGTGCTGGGTTGCCTAAATCCATCTGTGCATTCCCAGAGCCTGAGATGCAAAAAACCAGGAAGAACCTGAGGAAGTGGGGGGAGGGAGAGACCACAGAGTCCAGCAGGCACATCCCTGTTCCCAGCAGCTCCTGTGGCTTATGCAAGTCCTGACACACAGGGTCAGGTGCTAGCTTCAAGAATGAAGGAAGAGCAGGCACTGCATTGCCTGCTGGCCTGTCAACTGCCCTTGTGCCCCCCAGCTCCTGCATGCTGGAATGCAGGCTTCAAGTTCTGCAGAAAACTACTGTAGACTCACAGAGCTCTCAGCGGCTGCACCCACCAGAACTTTTTCCCCTCCCTGGCACACACCTGCAATGCAGTAAATAAAACACTGCTTAAAAAAGGAAGTGAGAACAGTCACGTGTGTTAAGCGCACAGGAAAGGCAAAAGAGGTGGAGCCCCTGGTAATCAACAAGCAAAGAAACTGAAACTTTGTACAGTGTCCACCTCTGCTACAGAGATAGTGGCTGATGTTGCTTCAAAGTAACCAGGCAAAGGTCTCGTTTCATTTTGGACTTTTCACAAATCCCAGGACTGCATTTACAGTTTAAGCAAGACTCTGTGGGCAGCCTGCAACTGGGAAGCTGGTTCTATCCTCATAGTGAAGGGATGAAGTAAGAGAGGGAAGGGGTGTCAAGGAGGGACCAGAGGCATGCTTGTTTCATATGCTAAGTCATGAACATGAGAAAGAAAGTATCACTATACAAGGTTTTTCCAACCTGCTCTTCATTTATCCTTACCAAGGACTTGGGTAGGAAATATTGCCCTATTTCACACGTAAAAAAGCTAAAGTTTGAGGCTTAGGAAATGTGACCTTTTTTGCCTTTCTCCTATCACACTCTTCTCATACTCTGGGCTTGAGCTCCACAGGCCTTCTTGCATCCAACCCAGGACATTTACGTAGGTTGTTTCTTGAACCTGGATTACTCTGTCCTTTCTTTCCTGGCTAACTCTATCCTGCTCTCACATTCCAGTCTATTCATCTGCCAGAAACCTTCTCTGGGCTTTTTCTAGGCCAAACCACCCTGTTCAAAATTCTCTTAGCACCAGGGATCCTTCTACATTAGGACTGGTGAAAGATGCAGTTGAACAAAGGAGCCATTGTGGGCTAGCTCACGATTTAGGCATATGTGCCAGATGTAAGGTGGCCTCGAATTCTTTCGCACCCACCATCCATGGATAGGTATGGTCTCATCCCCTCCTCTTGAAACCAGATTTGACAACAGAATGTGGTGGAAGTGATCCAGGAGTTCTAGGCATGGGTTATAAAATTCCTTTGCAAATTCCGCAGAACCCCTTAGAATATTCACCGTTGAAGCCTTCTCTCAAAATGCAGATTCCACACTTCCAAAAGCTCAGGCCACATGGGAGCAAGCGATAGTATCAACTGGGCTCCTAGCCAATCACCAGGCATAAAGATACCCCTGGTATTCACCCATTAGATCTTCTGTTTTAGTTACTTTTTACTTGTCACTGAGACAAAATACCTGATGCCCAAAGTTGGGAACGGAAAGGTTTATTTCTTATAGTTTATGGAGGTTTCAGTCCATACTCAATTGGCTCCAAGGTGGGGTGGTATGGAGGGGCCACAGTTCATGGTGGCTTCAAACAGCAGGGCAGCAACTGGCAAGAGAAAAACATGCCTTCTTCCTGCCATTACATTACCTGGCTCTACCCATAGGCTGGTGTAGCACTGACACCATCGATTCAAGCTCTAGACAATAAACCAATCACAAATGCACAATGCAAATGCATGAAGCCTGGGGGCCACTGACATAAACCATGGCATCTTCCAATGACCAGACCAGCCATTATGTGACTACCATGTGAGCAAAAGCCCAAGGGAAATCCTTCCAACCAAGCCCAGGCAGCACATAAAACTGAATGGTAATAAACCACTAATGTTAAGGCTCTTTGTTACACAGCAGCAGACAGTCAGCTCTCTGGAGGATCCAGTGTGCTGAGCAGTGAGCAAGCGTTCAGCTTGGACACACACCTTTAGCAACAGCTATGATAAGGTGCTTAATAAACGATTAGTTGTGATTACATGAAGAGTCTGATGTGTGAACCTAAAAAAGGCAAAGGCTGGATTTGAACTAGATTATATATAATTCCAAATTCCACTCACTTTCCTTTTAAACCACTAACTGAATGCTTACTTAGAAGTAAAAATATTACTCTATTTCCAGCTTATCATGTTTGCTAGGTTTGGAAGGAAAAGTGGAATGTTCAAACTGAGCATCATCACAACAAACTGATGGCTGTTTATGCTAAGGAAAGAACATTCAGAGTTAAAAGACAGTTTGTTCAAGCTGGGTGAACTGGTGCATCCTGTACAACCAGCACTGTGGGAGCCCAAGGCAGAGGGATCACAAATTCAAGCCCAACCTGGGCCACTTAACAACTTAGAAAGACCCTGTATCAAAATAAAAAACAAAAGGGGCTGAGAATGTAACTCAAGAGCAGAGTCCTGGATATGACCCCCTGTGCTGAGGAACAACAAAAAACAAATGAACAAAAAGACAGTATGCTCTTGTGTTGTTACATGTTCAGGAAACCATTAATAAATAGTCCATCAGAATGAGAAGGATACATTCATTGCTATGAACCCATTCCTCAGTAGGAACCAATCTGTGGGTGACAGAAACAACTCTTTTGTCTTTGCAGGATCAAATCCTGTTTTAGAAAGTGCTATGTAGGTTAGCCAAGACTGGTGAAGTAATTGAATTTATGTATACGTAAGACACAAGTGTCCAAATTATGGCTTGTACCCAAACTCTAATTAATGCCAGAGTTATATAGTTAATTTTTCTAACTCTGTGTTGTCAAATAATTATAGACTCTGTACAGTTAATTTTTAAATTAGCCAAGAAGATATGGCTACTGTCAATTCTTTGGAAACAGAAATGTACTATGCTGTATTAGCCATAACAACTCAATATGTAAAGAACTTTTAAACTTGCAAAGAAATTAAAAAAAAAAAAAAGTGTTGCTTTGGTTTAGTCTTAGAATAGTTCCAGAATTAGGTGAAATATATAGAACTATTTTCATGTTTTAGCTGAAGGGAAAAGAGGCCAAGAGTAAGTACAGTGAGCTGCCCATGTCACAGCAAAGACCAGACAGCAGACCAGGCATTCTTGCATCTGGAGCACTCCAAGAGCACTGAGTCACTCCTCCCTGTTATAATTAATATGCAACATCTCTTTCTATTTTTCCTTGTCAAATTTAGCACCATCTTTTAAAAAATGCTTGGTAATTCTTCTGATTTTTTTTTTTTTAGCTAACAGTGCACATTCAACACATGTGCTTGTTATTTGTTGCTCCATATTTTTAAAGAGAGCCTAGTGTCCAATAATAACTCAAGGGCTTGGCTCCAAAGCAAATGTCAACCAAAACCACCAACTGACTGGGTTTGCCTCCACTCGAACAACTGACTCTTTCTTCATGGACTCAGTAGAACACATTTCAGATTTAAATGCAAGGGTGGGAGGCAAGTTGGTCGCAGGCAGAGTCCCTGGTGTTTGGAACCACACTAAATGAAAGATGGCTGCTTTTGTACCCTCTCTTCTTTTGTACACACAAATACACACATTCTCCCTGCTCCTATAACTGGTGCTCTGACTGTAAGGCTTCCATTTTGCAAGCTTATTATAGTAACCTTTCAGATTGAAAGTTAGGACTCCATGAGAAATTGTTAGGCATATATTTTTATTTTAAGAGAATGTATGTATCTTGTCACTCATAATTTTTTATGGGAGTTCTTGGTCCATTTTGTTACTATTACAAAACTAAGGTTAGATTACTTTATGAAGAAAAACTGTTTCTCTCACAGTTCTAAAGGTTCATGCTTTGTTTTCTAATAACATAACTGTGAGAGCTAATCAAGGGTCCCAGAAAAACTACTCATTACCAAGAAAATAAACCTCAGTAGCCACCACTACCAATTATGCTCCTCTTCTTAAAACTCTACGGATTTAGCTCAGCGGCATAAGCACCTGCCTTGCAAGCAGGCGGTCGTGAGTTCGATCCCTGGTACCGATAAAAATGAAAAAGACAAAAAAAAAAAATAAAAAAAAAAAAAAAAAAAAAAAAAAAAAAAAACTCTACCATCTCCCAATTTCATCCCATTAAGGACCAGGCTCCCAATGAGTCACATTTAAGCCATCTATGGGCCACAGGGGAGCTTGAAATCCACAATAGAAGAATACTGTGAGGCTTCTTAAAACTTTAAGCCAATTAAAGGGTAGCAGGCTAAGTTTTCCGAAGGAGACTGCAACTGCATCTCCCATCCCATATGCTTTTCTGCAAGGTGATCTTGACATCTCCATTCCATTAAGAGACATGACTGATTTTCCCAGCCCTACATACTGAGTGGACCTTGGGATGGTCTTGAGCAAATATTACAAGAAGGAAGTTGTGCTCAGTTCTCAGTGTAGACCGCAAGTTTCTGAAAGCTCCTACCTTACAACCTGTTGGAGGTCGGCTGTTGAAAAAGAAATGGCACTATTCTGAGTTCAACAAGCTGTGAGGAAATCAAGCAGAAGGAAGAGGTTCTGGAAGACGTCATACTCCATGGAGATAGGTGGAGAGCAAGGCACTGGACACATGGACAGAGAAGTCCCTTCAGAAATGGCTCTGCCAGCCACCGCGGATACCACACAGGGCTGGAACCCCCAGCAGGACCCTTTCTCACCCCCTAATCCACACAAACAATACAAAATACAGTGGGCATTCCTAAATGGAAATCTAAAATCCAAAATGCTTCAAAATCCAAAACATTTTGAATGTCTGTATGACACCATCCTGACCTCACAAATGGACTACAGTAAGAACAAAAGTACCCTAAAAATATATAGAATTACTTTCAGCCACGGATCAAAGGTACAGAGGAAATATAAATGAATTTCCTGTATATACAGACTTACACTTCGGCCCCGAATCTCATAAAGTATAATATTCTAAAATTTTTTTGTAAATGCCAAATTTCAAACACTTCCAGTCCCAAACACTTTAGATACGTGATTCTCAATTGTAACACTTATAAACCACTAGGTTTTCAGATGGCTTATTATACAATAATGGAGAACTAGTGTGCATATGCCGTTTTTCAATCACGTTTTGGGGCCAGTTATGATTAGGATCCAAAATATCTCCCTGAAAAGGCTCCTTTTGTTGAAGGCTTGGTTACTGATGGGCTTTGGGGAGTGACTATATCATAAAGGTACTAATATCACCAGTAGGTTAATCTACTGATGAGTCCATAGTTAAACGAGCTCTGAAGAGTTGGGGGCCTGTTGAAGGGGGTAGATCATTGGTTCATGTTCTTGGGGTCATTGTGAGGCCTATATCTTGTCTCAGTCCCTTTCTCTCTCACTCTTTCCCTCCTGCTTCCTGCTGACATGAAGTGAGCAGCTTCTGTCCACCATGCCCATCTGCCGCTGACGTTTCTCCTCACCATATGCCTAAAGCAGGGGAAGTGGCTAACCATAGACTGAAATCTCTGAAATTATGAACCAAAATAAACGTTTCCTCCTCTCAGTTGTGACCCTCGGGCAACTCATCACAGCAACAGAAAGCTAGCACAGGGCTGCCGTGAACAGCTGCACAGTCTGTGCACTGCAGACTGTGAACTCCAGCCTGAACTCTGCTTACTCGGCTGCACATCAGATGGACTGCACGTGCTCACAGGGCATTCTAAGAGGAGGTCTTTGTTTCGCCGTGCATAGGTCCCAGACAGACTAACAATGTCAGAGGTCCCGATCTGAGAGCTTCACTCCTGTAACTTAAACAGTCTGATAGAAAATGTGATTTCATCTCTGGTGACCTTGCTGAACTTGCCAGCTTTATCTAAGCCCTTCTTCCTTTGTGCCCTGCTGCAACTCCCATATTGGGGCTGCTGTTTTTCCCACTCAGAGGTCTGCTTATCTCTGCAGGCCTTGCCAGGAGAGCCCAATGCTGTAGAAACCCGCCCTGAGTCCAAGTCCTTCTTAGCACTAGGCCATCATTGCTGCAAGCCCAATGCAGCTGGGTCTGCTCTCTGTCACCTTCCAAGGATGGCTGGCAGCTGTGCTCATTCAGAATCCGTTATGATGGGTTTTTTTCCCAAAGCACTTCCATGAGAGCTGAATACTAATAAATGCCTAATATAAAGGAAAACCTAGCCATCCTAGGGCTGGACAGTGGCTCTGTGAGAATAGTCCTGAGCAATGTCCTCCCAGGATATGATTGATATTTTATGGGGTGACTAAAGATCCATCAGTCCATGTCAGAGCAAACTTCACAGTATACTTAAGTCCTTTAGCAAAATCCATAGGAACCTGGATGATATTGGCTGAAGTTGCTTCTGTCTCCTGAGAAAGAGCAGAAAGTGGGACTGACCACAGCCTTTGCATCTGGGCCTGTCCTAAAGAGCTCTGAGTCTGTTCATCCAGCCTGGGGACACCTGGACAGCTTCTTCCTTGTCTTCCTCTGAAAAGTTGATACATGCAGCTAGGGCTTTGGAGCCAGAAAAGTGCTCTGCTCAGATCCAGATGCTGCCACTTCCTAACTATGTAACTCTGAGAAAACAGATAACCTTCTCTGTATATCTGTCTCCTTACCTAGCGAATGAAAGCAGTAACATTTTCCAGCAAACCATAAAAGACTGAACAAGATAAGGTCAAAGAAACTTTAGATAGCAGCACTTAAATTATTCTACTTGGCTTCTAAGAAAACCTTTATTTATTAAAAAGGGTCAATAAGCCAGGTATACTGGTGCATACTTATAATTCCAGCACTCTATAAGGCTGAGGCAGGAGCATGCAAAGTTCAAGCCCAACCTGGGCAATTTAGCAACTTACCAAGTTTCTACCTCAAGATTTTAAAAATGACTGGAAATGTACCTTTGTTTTAGTGTACCTCCATGTTCAGTTCTCAGTTCTACCAAAAAAGAGGTCAAAAGTTACATATTTATACTGACATACAGTAGAAGAAAGCAGGCTTTCCTAATGCTATGATTTTATTGATATCATAGTTTAGGTTCAGGCTACATAAAAATTAAGTAATTTGAATAAAAGTATTAAGTGACCATTGCTAGGAAATTGTTAAGCAGACACTATAGATACGTGGTTCCACCCATAGCCCTGCATCGACATACAAGGTATGGGCACCTCCGCCACCAAGCGCATAGCAGGTGTTACATAAAGTTTCTTTTACCTGTGGTGTCAGCCTCTACCCTTGAACCTGACCCAACCTTCTTAGAGTTTGGCCAAGGTCTTGAAGTTGTAGGTAATCTCTCTGCAGTCCCAAAGACATTTTCCCTTGCCAGGGGAAGAGGAGAAACAGTCTGCAGCTTTGCAGGTCATGATTTCCCTTTAAGCACCTCATAAACAGCAGGGCTGGTCTTCCTCGGTAAAATTTTATTCAGGGCTTGCAATTCCCCAACCTTCCCCAGCCAGATGCTGCCCCATCACTTTAGCTTTCCACAGACACCTGATGAGATTCAGATACATAGTAGAGTGGAAGCCAAAGAGGGATACTCATTAGTGTCATGTATATATATTTTAAGAGTCAAGACACCACTTTTCCTGGACTCACAGGTAAGCTCCCTCCACATGCTGGCTAACTCCAGGCAGCTGAGGCTGAATCAGTGGAGCTAGAGTATACAGCAAAGGCCCATGGACAAAGAATTCTTGCTGGATCTTCGAAGTAGCAACATTTTTAAGGGTTTTGTTCCCAGGAAGCAAAGTTCACATTTCAAGGAGGGACCCCGCCTGTTTCAGAAAGGCCCCTTCTTACTGTTTACAGGAAACTCATCCAACAGCGTCCCCAACCTTAACCAGAGATCCTCCCAGTCAACCTGCAAAGTTCATTACTTCCTCTACTCTGAGCACTTTTTCTTTCCGCAACTCACAGCCAGGGGCCTTGCTGCTTCCATGACTTCACCCACAGTGATCCACAACGCCCTGCCTGCCCCTTCTTTACCCACAGGACCTAAACCCCCGCTTCAGACTCGGCTCAGCTGCCACTTCCTCCAAGACGCCTCCTCTGCTATGCGGGGCTAATTGCTGTCTCACTTAGCTTCTCCTGTTGCCCCATAACCTGCTCCCACATCTGTGTGTGCACTTGGCTGTGAGCTCTGTTCCCCATGTTCCACACGAGGCAAGGCATAGTGAACAGAAGAGCTGCGTGAGCGCCGGCACGCCCTCGTGTACTCAGGGTGCATGGAGGGCCTCCCATCGCCATGCCCAGGGGATGCCGCCCTGAGCAAAATGGAAAGACCAACCCCTGCCCTTGTGGGATTTCTGTTCTAGGCTGTAGTGTGATTAGAAAACAAGGCAAATGTTTATGTTTTTCAAAAAGTTTTACACTAAATGACAGTGCCATTCCTCCCCTCAAAATTCTTCCCCAGTTTCAAACACAAGCACCCTGGGGGCTGGGGATTTAGCTCAGCGGCATAAGTGCCTGCCTTGGAAGCAGGCAGTCATGAGTTCGATCCCTGGTACCGATAAAAAGGAAAAAGACAAAAAAAAAAAAAAAAAAAAAAAAAAGACAAACACAAGCACCCAAACTTGCTTCCAGAACTGCTTCAAAAAGTGGCTAAAACAGGGTAAGTGTGTTTGAAGTGAAGGGAGTGTTGAGAAGGGTTAATGGCAATGTGCCTTTTACAGTAGTAATTTTTAAAAGTATAGAGCTCAGCATATATTTTGATCACATCTCATAGGAGGAGACAAAGTTTATGCACAAACTATTGTAGGAAGTGACAAATATTATGGCAACAATAAAACAAGACAATAGCATAGAGCAACCACTGGCAAACAACAGCCAATGAGCCAAAAATCCAGCCTGACACTGCGGCTTCTTTGTAAATAAAGTTTTATGAAGAGCAGTCACATACACTTACTCCTGTATTGTTTTTGGCTACTTTTAAGCAACAATGGCAGAGTTGAACAGCTGCATCAGAGACCATGTAGCCTGCGTGCCTGCGCTAAGTACTACCTGGCCCTTCATAAAAGATATCTGCAACCCCTGTCACAGACAGTGGGAGGACTTTAGGGTGTACATGGAAAGTGATACTTAACTGAGGCGCAGAATGTTAAGAAGGTGTCAGCCAAGCTTCTCCTGTTAGATATCTGGGGGGAAGTTCCAGACAAAAGAACTCAGGTGCAAAGGTCATGAGGCAAGATTAGCCTTAGTGTTTTAAAGACAAAGAGAAGGCCAGTATGGTTTGGGCATAATTGGGTGGCAAAATGTATAAAACAAGGCATCACGGCGGGCAGAACACACATGCTGGAGTCTCACAGGCATGGGCTTTTTGCTGAAACTGGTGAGTAACTGTGAAAGTCAGAAAAGTGTCTGGTTTTGGTAACAAGCGGTGACATCATGCCCACATAAGGACAGAGGTGACAGACACGCCCAGAACAACATCCCTCTCCTTGCCAGCACGCACAACCCCAAACTCAGCACTGGATCTGAGCTTGTCTTCATCCCTCTGGCAAGTGCTTCTGAACCAGAGGGCTGCATGCAAGTCTCTCCCACACTATTATTTTTATTTTAAAAGACTCAACTGTTTCTTTCCTTACATTCGTGTTTGGAACTGGTAGTTCACTTTAAAATCACAGGTTTCATAAACCAGTCATGCATATTTCCTTTAAATATAATAAATACACTTTTAAAAAATATTCACCTGTCTACAACCTGAAATCATCTCAGCTATGCTTTGGAAAATAAATGCTTCCACTTCATATCTGTCGAACCTTGTTAATGTCAACCCATAGTAACTCCTCACATCATGACATTGACATGGGGGCCTCACTGTCTTCAAGGAGGATAGTGAGAACAACTTAGGGAAGCATGGCAGAGCCTCAGCCTGACCCTGTCACTGTGTGCTCCTGATTGAGTTAAGCCTGAGAGCCTTGGGCTCCCCATCCATGGAATGGACAGCCAGGACTATAGTGAGAATTAAGAGATGGACATGATTTAATCTCAGACCCAACACATAGCAGATGCTCAAGAAAGGACCACAGCTCTTGTTACCAATGCACCATTACTTACAGTCATAATTAGTTCATTAAAATTCCTTTGATCTGCCTTGAACTTCCCACACTACCGACTGTCATTAACATCCCTGAGCATCCTAGGCGTCTGCAGCCCTAGTCCAATCCCCCACTGATACCTCCTTGCTACTCTAGGCCCTCAGGGACCACTTTGCAGGGTGGTAGTTTCCCACTGGTTGCACAAAACTCAGTCTCCTTTTTCTTCCTTTTCTTTTATTTTTTGTTTCCAAGAGCTTCCTGATTAACAATCTTTCAGAGGGGAGGAGGAAAGAAATTACAGCAAATGTTCCTGACTCTGGTCCCTGCTGGGTGGGGAGGCAGCTATTTCAGACTCAATCAGCTACCTGCAGGGTCACTGGCTGAAATTCCTCTCTGCAGGGATCCAGGGAAAGCAGCACAATTAGGAACCTTCTACCAGTGACCTGTGGCCTAAAAACCCCAATGGCTTCAACGTCCCAAGGACCTCAAACCTAAACTGGGACAAGAGACCATGTTTTTCCAGGAACATGCTTCTTAGAAAAGCGACACCTCTCACCTGAGCTCTGGGGGAGGAAAGTGTACAGTGCAGCCCCTGAAAGTAATTACCTTCAAATTGTGGGGATCAAACACAATTCTTAGCAGGAGATAATCTGAAATTCGCTTTGAAACTCCCTCTGTGCAAGCAGACTTAAGTCTCTAACCTCTTAATTCAAGAAATCATTAAAAGTAGTCTTTCTTCCCTAGGCACAAACAAATCAAAGTGAGAAGACAGGAGAGAAGCCTGTTGGGTTCCTGATGAGCAAAGAGGCAGCCATAAAATCACTGGCCCAGGAGACTTCCGTGCCTGCCTGGCTTGAGGCCACATGTGTAGATGTCACCTCCATGAAGGGTAACATTGTCTGAGTTTTATGTCTCCATCACCATCGTCCAGGATCACCCACCTTAAGTTTCAGGGCTTCATGCAAAACAAAAGTGGGGTACACTGTTTACAGGGTCATGGGTTGCCCAGGCTAATACCATTCCTGGGTGTGCCTGTACAGGTGTTTCTCAATGAGATTAGCACTTCGGTCAGTGGACTCTGTAAAGCAGATGGCCCTCCTCAGTGTGATGGGCACGACTTAAATCCTGAAAGCCCAAAAGGAATGTGTGGAGGAGGAAGGTGGAGCTTACAATTTTCTAGCCTCACCATGGAAGTGAGGCATCTACCGTCTCACAGTCTCCTGTACTCAGACTAGGACTGACATACCTCATGGCCTCCTCTGGATTAGAACAGAGTGTCCTGCCCAGCTTTCCTGGGTCTCCAGCTAGCAGGTGGATTTCTTGGACTCCACAAACACATGAGAGATAGGTAGATAGATAGATAGATAGATAGACAGACAGACAGATAGAAACACACATTCAGTTGCCCCTCAGCCCACTTCAGGGCTCCCTAAATCTATGGATGTTCAGGCCTCTTAAATAAAATGGCACATTTGCTTATTTCCATAGACATTAAATATCTCCGCATTACTTATAATACCTAATATAACAAGAAGGCTGTGTACATTGTTGTTTTCCTGAATTGTTTAAAGGATAATGAAACGGGAAAAAACAGAACGGCCCAAAGTATTTAATAAATAGAAAATGGGAAAAGTTTCTATTCGGGCTTGTGTTTAGATGCTACCCTCCTCCCCAGGGCTTTTTCAGAGATGGCTAAATCTAGCGCATGTGATCCTGGAATTAAGGTTGTGTGATTACTAAACCAATTGGTTTGGCATTCCTCTTATCCTGGTAGACTAGACAGAATATAAAAGGAGCACAAAGAAGCTGCTAAGGTCCTTTGCTTGCTTTTGCTGTCTTCTGCCCACCACGAACTAGAACTATTTCTCCTCTGCGATGTCAATCTGCCTTGCCTTGAGCCAGCCGATTATGGACTGAAACCCAAACTGTGAGCTAAATAAACCCTTCTTCCTTTAACTTGTGAGTATTGGGTACTTTGTCTCAGCAACAAGAACAGTAATGAAAACAGTTTCTAACCACTTAAAAATACATAAGTAAATAAAGATAAAGTCATCGTCATAGCAACAGTGGGCATATATTTATCTGTAAAGATCCAGCAATAATCATTCTAGGCTCTGCAAACTCTAAGGTCTCTGGGGCAGCTACTCCATCCTGTAGCCAGAGTGCCCAATAGGTACCAAAAACATACAAATAAATGACATAGTTACGTTTTAATAAAGTTTTATGAAACAGAAAGCCAGCTAGATGTGGCCCTTCAAAACTCATTCTATTGACCTCTTATTTAGGGCAGAAGTTTGCAGGCTTCCATGTGCATGTACACCCCTTCAGGCGTCTTGTGAAATACAGATTCTGGATTGGCAGGTTTGATTGGGACTTGAGAATCTGTATTGCTAGCAAGCTCCTGGGGATGCCTAAAGACCCCACTATGAGTAACAAAAGAGAGCATTCAAACAAAAAAAGGGAAAACCTGAAGTTTCTAAACCTACTATAACCAAAGTTTAAGAAGCACCTAGCAGAACATTGTAAAGAAAAATAATTTGTTTTCTCACTGCCAAGGAAAAGAGTTACGCAATTTAAGTCCACCTTCAAAAGGGGACTACCATGTCATTGGTGATCAAGAAGGGAGTTAGCTATCGTTATCAGAAAGCAAGATGCGACACAGTTTTTAAACACTGCTGTGCATTTTCTGGCAGCAGTTAACAGCAACATATAACAATCAATGCAGGTAAATGAATCCATTCGAAGGCAGGCCATGGATGGTAAATCATGCTGTCGATAGAGTTGCTAAATTAGCAACAGTGTGACACCGAGCATTTTTTTTTATATATATAACAGTGAATCCTCTTTGGAATGAGATGGATTATAGGGTCTCTGGCTAGCACTACCAGCGTGGTGGTGTGGTGTGGCAGAGTAGCCTTGGATTCCTCTGGGATCTGGAGCTTCTGACATCACCGGCTGAGAAGCTGTTGTGAGATTGGAGCTGAAGCTCTTCCAGCTGCTTGCCAAAGCCTTATGAGGGACTGTTTCCCACTGGCAGGTGCCAATTTTTAGATTTCATATGCAGCAGTCTCCAGTAAACCTCTTCCTCATCCAGTTTATAGTAAGAGCAAGCATGGATGTTTTTACTCATCCACTGCTGGTGGGAATGATACTGCCACTTTGGAAAACAGTTTGATGATTTTTTAAAAGCTTACATACAAATTTTCCATATGACCCAACAATTCCACTCCCAGGAGTCTACCCAAGAGAAATGAAAACATTTGTTTACACACGGCCATGCAAGCAAATGCTCACAGTGACATTATTCACAGTAGCCAAAAAGTGGAGCCCACTGAAGTATCCATCAGCTGATGAGTGGGTAAATCACATGTGGTTTATGTTCAGAGTGGGACACAGTCAGATCTTGAAAATAATAATGCAAAGTGAAAGGAGCCAGATGCAAGGACCATTGGTCCTATGCTTCCTGGCATGGGAAATGTCTAGGAATTTTATACACAGGCAGCAGATGCCTGGTTGCCTAAGGAATGACTCAGATGGACACAAAGAATTCTTGGAGTGATGAAAATATCCTAAAACTGTATTATGGTGGTGGGTGCACATCTCAATAAAATTACTAACAGTCATTGAATAGATTACTTACAATGGGTAAATTTTACAGTATGAAAACATGCCTCAGTAAAGTTATTTTTTAAAAATGAAAGGTTTCAATTTTTTTCTTTGTTTTCCTTTGTTTCTTCTCCTAGGTTTTCAATAACTTAGCAGTAATTGTAACAGACCCAAGACAGGCTGGTTGTTCTGGATAAGGCTGAGTTGAAGAACATCCTCAGGCCCAAACACCCTGAAGATTAACTGTCTCATCCAAGAAGGAAAATAAACATGCAGGGCTCCAGCCTTAAGTTTGATACTGAATGCCAAATTCATCTGTGTTCAGTGCACTCCTTGAACAGAGAGACCCAATGCTCGTGAAAATGCCTCCCAGATCCACCACAAACTCAGTTCGACGCCAGTCCACTCGCTTGCAAATGCCTGATCTCCAAGGGTAATCAGGACACAGGTCCTGTTCAAAGGCTGTATTGGAAAAACAGGGGGAAAAAAGCCTTATACTGAGTGACAAATTCACACTCCAAACATCCACACCCACGAACTCATACACCCAAGGCAGCATGTTTTGTGAAGTCCATGTCACTCTGAAAAATCACTTTTTGAGGTCATACTCTAATGCCAGAAGCAACTCCCATGTGCTTGCAAGAAAACAAAAACTCTAACTCAGGGAGAAGCTTTGGCTCACCTACAAATGGAACTAGAAGATCTTGAGACACTGACCTATTACAACATCCCTTCCACTGGAAAAGCAGTATTTGCACTTGGTGGAAAAAACTATCACAAAAACTGAGGAGGCAAGGTTGGGAAGAGCTTCTAGAATGATCCATTCACACTCTCTCCTGTGGCTTTCTTTCCTTAATTCGCTTCATCATCCAAACACGCTCAAAAGGAGCATCCAGCCCAGGTCCAAGGGAGCACATGGAACTGGGGACCAGGACTGGAGTGGGTCCTGCTGCATGTCCAACATGATTGTGGTACCTGGGTGTTGGACCAGGTAGCCAAGAGACCAGGTCCAGAAGGAATAAGGACGGGGCTCCAGCTAGCGATTCCACAATAATCCTTTGTGGCCCCAGAGCTCTCTGGATGAGGAATACCAGCTTCATGCCCACAGGCCTGATAATCTCTTTTCCCCCTTTTCATTGAAAAAGAAAATATCTAAGATATTGGAGAATATAGCAAAATCCTTAACTCCATTTCTTTTTTTCCATTTTCTCCACTTTCCTAGTGACAAGGCTGGATAAGCTTATCAAGCACAGGCAAACTACATCTTAGCTCTGATCCTTTTGAGAAATCCATTTGGTGCCTTTAACATTTCATTTGGCAGATTGAATTTCGGACATGTATTTATGGGACTGGGTTTGCCCTTAACAGAGAATTGCATAAATCCCATTACAGTATCCACTTTAGTGTGTTTGGGGTTTTCTAAGCCAGAGCTTTATCTAAGTGGACAGCCCCAGAATGACCTGCTCCAGCTCAGAACTTCACTCCTCTTTTCCAGCATCAATCTCTGCAGATGGTCTCCATCATCATCAACGTCAGATGTTGCTTTAGAGAGATATCTTTCTGGGCACATCCTGGAATAAGGCATGCCAGTCTCCAAGGAGATGCTGACGGCATATTACTGCTCAGGGGAGGGTAATAATTTCCTTCCAGGAACTACTTCCTCCAGGTCCCTCTCTTTTCCAACAATAATCAGAGGAGCTTTGTTAATGCTTCTTTATATTCTGTGAGTATCCAACAAGTAGGGTAGATTCCTTGCAATTTCTGAAAACAAAACTTAATGAAGAAAACTGTAGGAATAATATGAAGCGATAGAACAGATCTAGGTTAGTGACCCTGCATAAGTCAGCTCTCTTTAATTCTCAGGTTAATCATTTTTTAAAGTGGAATTAGAAATCCTGATTTCATATAAGTAGATACATTTATGCAGATGAAAATAGGGAATGTCCAAGACCTTGCCAAGCACATAGCAGGTACTCGATGATGTTTGGCCAGCAGAACACATTATGGTCTTTCTTAGCTTGTTCTCATAACATGGGAAGCCTTAAGACATTAAGGACTGATGTCTTTAAAATGCCTTCTGGAGGCAGCTCAGGGGGCCAGACCGGTATGCGTCACACGATGTCAGGATTTCACTATGCAAAAGCATCAGTCCTACAGATGCTTCCATCCTGCTATATGTCCCAAGACACACATGATTTCTCAACCACAGACTCTTCACATAAATACACTCAAGCTGAAATATGAAAGTGGCTGGCAGCAGGCTATCCTCAGAACCTTGGGTAAAACCAAAGAGTGTCACCTGGTCTTGTGGGCCCTTCTCTTTCCAAGTCACAATCCTTCCCCTGACCCATCACTTCAATGCCTAGTCACTTTCTCCTACCACACAAACAAGTGTGTGTGTGTGTGTGTGTGTGTGTGTGTGTGTGTGTGTGTGTGTTTTAAAGCAGCAGCTGGTGCTGAAAACAAGAAGTGTGCATGACAGAGACCCTCTGGGTTATTTCAGGCTCTGTCCCTGCCTGACATGGCTATGGTTATAGCTAAGTTTGGTCATAGAGCTTGAGGAAGTAAATACTTCTGGATCTGAAAGTCTCAGAAGTCTTCATGGATTCATTGAATCAATGTTTACAAACCAATGTTTACAAAATCAGTGTCCAGGGAATGGTGAAACAGATTACAACATACTGAAAACATGGGGCTCTTTCCCTAGAACTCAGTCCTCTATCGACTCTCTTCCTGGCTTCATTTTCCTCCTGTCTTGCTTGTGCATAAGCATACACTGTACAGTTACTGAACTTTTATGCAATAAGGATTCAGGAGGCATGTGCGAATTCATTTGAATGCAACTGAAGGCAGGCAGGTAGTACTGATGTCCTCATTAGCAGATGCAGAAACTGAGGTCCAGAGATGTGAAATGACACATGGATAATGATTGCACAGAAAGGAAGAGGTAGACAGATTGCAGTCAAGACCATTAAGCTCTAGAGCCTCTTAACTATGTACCACCTTGACCTTTGGAAGTTTTCTGTTGCTCTGACCTTGGCACCACTAGCCTCTAAGACTGAGGTATAGCACATCGTAGGGGTGCTTCAGTATTTACTAAATTGAATTTGATCACTTCGTTTAAAGCTATTGCAATCAAGCTCGGCTTTGGTAGTACACTCTAATCCTAGCCCTTGAGAGGCTGAGGTAACTCCCAAGATCACTACAAGTTTGAGACCAGCCTGAGCTACAAAGTGAGCCCAAGGCCAGGCTGAACTGCAGAGTGAGACCCTGTCTCAAAAAGACCAAAAAAAAAAAAAAAAAAAAAAAAAGCTATTGCAATCACATTCAGCTTTTAAACTGTGGGCTAGGAACAAGGTCATTGTACAAAAATGGAAAGCAGAAATTTTACTCTAGGGAGTTTCCTGGAGTTAGGGATAGGAGTCTAAAAAAGAAAGTATTTCAAATGACCAGAGAGCTAAGATATGGCCTCAATACACTGTACACACTGGAGAACTCTATAACAGTTGAGAAATGCAATTTAGATCCCTGCTAGCAGTTGCTTTCCTTTGTGGGAAACTGGTATCTCTGGTGTGTTAAGCTCACAACAGAGTGGAGCAAGGTCTTACACAATTGTTTGGCTCACACAGAGCAGAGAGAAATGAAGACTTTGGGAGTGTTCTCAGTATTTCGATGATATTTGCAACATTTTGTACAAAGAGCCTCAAAGATTATGTCAAGAAAAAAATACACTTGCCAAAATTCTAACATCTTACATATGAAGGCTGGAGATCTGGAACATCTGGCCCCATGTGTGGTACACTCCGCCTGCTTCCTCCTTCAATGGCATCCCCTAGTCTGTACTCCCACATGTGGCCACAGAAACCCACTTTTCAAACCAGCATCCTCCGCCTCTAATCATATTTGGCTCCGCAGAAACCAAGAAGGCATCTGGGGATAAGCGATCTTTATCTGTACCAAATGTTTGTTGGAGTTGCTCCAGGAAACAGTCCCGCGTTAAGCCAGTGTGCACGATGTCACCCACATCTGCTTGGCATTCACTTGCATCTCTGTTGCAACACTCAGAATTCTTTCACATTTGGAGCACCACCCTGGACAACTGTCACCAGTCCCTATCAGACTGGCAGCCTGCTTGGCATGGAACATTCACCTAGGTAAGGAGAAGAAAGGGAAGAAAGAGGAACCAGATTGCCTCCTCAAAGTGGCTTCTCTATGCAACAGTTGCAGAAAACTGTTCTTGGGGGCAGGCAGACCTCTCAGAAGAATGCAAAACATAAGTTTGGCAAGATTTAAAAACTACGATAAAATTCCCTATCATGACTCTAATATCATGTCCTCTTGGCTTCACGGGATTTGCAGTGATGGGCTGAATGCTGCCTGCCTGCTACGGTGTGGTGCATCTAGCCACACCAGACGGAACCAGGCACACTTAGCCAAGAGATTCTTGAGGTATGCAGAGGCACCAAATTTTCAAACTGTCAGAGGAGGCATGCAACCTTCTTCTCAAGTCCCTGAGGACATTTAGAAAGAAAGAATCAAACAAAGGGCACCAGAGTAAAACTTTTCCATCATAAAGGAGGGTGAGGCAAAGCTTCCAAACTATGAGGGGCTTGCTAATGCTTAAAGAGTTAGAATAGTTAAATGGTTTTCTAACTCCCCCCAAGAAATAACACTGAGTATCTGTGCAAAGAGCCAAATTACAGGGGATCACAGGGTGACCATAATGAATGTTAACAGTGTTAGCCTCTATCTTTGGTTTGGTGAATGACACATGCCAAAGCATTTTTCATGTTACCTTTTCACCCAGTATGGTAGTCATGACGATAAGAGAGGTTGGCCACTACTTGTTTACTTCACCAAAACACTCCCTTGTATGGGACACCAATGTCCTTATTGTGTACTGAGAGTTAACCACGGTCAGCATAATTATAAAATGGAGAACAGGTTGAATCAAGCTAAACAGAGGTGCAAGACAGCTGAAGGACTACACGTACCACAGGTCAGGGTCTCTAACCCCTGCGCCATGGATTGATACAGGTCTAAGGCCAGTTACAAACCTGGCTGCACAGCAGGAGGTGAGCAGCAGACAGGTGAGTAAAGCTTCACCTTTATTCACAGCCACTCCCCATAGCTTGTGTCACTACCTGAGCTCTGCCTCCTGTTAGTTGAGCAGAGTTAGATTCTCATAGGAACAAACCCTACTGTGAACTTGCATGAGGGAATTTGCATGCTTCTTTTAATTACAGTCAAATCAACTACTATCCAACCACCTTACCATGACCACCCTAATCTGTGGAAAATTTTCTTCCATGAAACTGGCCCTGGGTGCCTAAAACGTTGGAACCACAAAAGTACAATCTGATAGTGTGGGCATTCACATCACCATTTCTTTCTCCAGCATTCACGCAGACATGACTAGTTGATTACAGAACTTTGCCTTGGAGAGCAAATGTAGCCTCAGAATCTAAGTTTCAGTTATGGCCAATCAGAGTTCACGAAGAGAAGAAAGAAATGTTTTCTATCACCTCTTAGCAACTCATTAGAAAACAGATGAAAGCAGCCATTTCTAGATAATCAACATGTAGTTTGATGACTGAAAATGGTAGTTCCTAAATCAGGCATCCTTCCAAACATATACATAACTTTTTTCACACCTGACTCTTGTGATATTAGTTATACATTTACTCAAACAGATTATTTAAGAGAAACTGATGCCTGTGCCCTAATGAAAAAGGGGTTAGCACATGTCATAATAGAAGGCAATATAGGAAGTAAAGGGTAGGAAAAGGGAACGGTCAAGGAAGGAGAAGAGAAGGAAAGGATGGAGAGAGAGACAGGAGAGAGGAGGAAAAGGGAAGGAGGGAGGAAAGAAGGAAGGGCAGAAAGGAATGGGGGAAAAGGAGGCAGAAAAAGGAAAGGATTACTGTAGTATGGCTAGAAAATATTGCAGCTAACAACTCTACACATCAAGCTTTCTCTTTGATAAGGAGGTAAATGGACCAGTGTTGGAAAGGCTGCAAGGTTACCTTAATAAAAAGTCATCATAAATGTGGAAGAACACCTGTAGCCCTTCTCCAGCTCCTAAGGGGGTCCTCTAGGATCAGCACCTCTTTACTTGCCCAAATTCCTCCCTTTACAGGATTTACTGACCCCCTTCTAATGACAGAATTTCATTGGTTATAAAGTCTAGTTTCCATCTTTGTTGCTGTATCCCATGTTCTTTCTTGCATCATGAGGATGGGGGTGGGGGGACCAATCAACATGCTGTAGGCTGTCCTCTCAGGAGAAGCTGAAGACGCCTCCAGCTGATAGCCAGCAGGGTGCACTGGCCCCAACCCTCACCTCGTTAAGAAACTAAGACCTGTAACAATCATGCAAATGCAGCAGTGCTGGCCACAAGTTTGAATGCAGAATGAACTGACAACTTCTATTACCTTTACTGATTACTGTAATACCACACATTCATGGAAATAAATCTGGAGAGCAAAGGTCCAAGGCAGACCTTGGACTGGAATTCCTGCTTTCTCACTCACATGGATAAGCAATACACAGAAATATTATGACAGGCTGAGCGCATCATATGTAAGAGTAGCAAGATTACAGGCTTTAGAGACCCATGATGAGTTCCAATCCTAACTCTGCGCCTCACCAGCCTTGTAACCTTAAACTAGAAACAGAATCTTACTTCCTCACCTACAGACTCTGGATACTAAGATGCATTTGATGGTGCCCATGTAAAGGTCATGTGCATTTCTATTTGAAAATGCATGGTCTATAGCTGCCCAGTGAAACATTCACTAACTGGTAACTCATCCCCTGGGCTTCTTGCTTTCTGCTATGACCTATAAGAGCCCTGGAGATGACCTGACAGCTCTGGAGGGGTGAGGATAACCTTTTACCATCAGGGGAGTTGGCATCACATAGGGATTTTAAACAAAGATAGCTGAGTAAGAAAAGCAGACTTCCTACATCTCCTGATGGTGTGTCTGTGTGTCTGTGGGTGCATTACTTACCACCATCTGTGAAAACAGTGCCCACCTCTGTCACGATGATCAAAATCAAATGACCTAGTTAGAAACCTGAAATAGTACCAGGCACACAGTAAACAAATACATGCTAGATAGTTAGTTTAAATGATTATTAATTATCATCGTCAGTGTCTTTACTTAATTCATAATCACATGAAAGTCCAAACGACAAATCCAGCACACAGAAGTAATTTGTTTAACTCACACAGGGTATTATTAAAAATTGAGTTAACTGCTAATATAGTATCAGGGATTATGCCAAATAAACCAGAAACCAGATTTCTGGTTTGTTTTAAAACTTGAAACAAAGAATCTTGGGTGTGACTCTGTTGCAGCCATAGATGACCCAGTTGAAGAGCTGCTGCCCACTCCTGGCCCAGTGTCTCTCCTCTGTTCACACAGCCCCAACTCCCTGTCACCCCACACCCACCCTATAGCATGTGGTTCCCTAATCTGGGCTCAGGGGCATCTGAGTTTTTGCCCTTTAGTGTAATTCCTTAAATTCTTGCCTTCATTTGAAATTCTTCACTTTTTTCTTACTTTTTTTTTTAATATCAAGAGCTCTAAGTAGCAATGACAAGAATAGACAATGAATAAGATTAAGTCTTCCCTCAGGAAATCCTCAGCAATTTAAGTGGCAGATAATGGCTGAGGATAAAGATAGGATCATATCAAAAACAGGATAAAGATCCAGCTCTTTCCTCACACATGATCCCAAAATGAGCTTGCAGAGCTCAAGGATCAAAAATTTCCAAGTTCTGTTTGCCTTCCTCCTCTGCACCAGTTCGTTTTATGTGTGGACAGGGCCACGAACCTTCTAGCTTAGCACTCTGTAAAGTGTGATCTCGGGGCTGCATGGAACCTGCACTTGGCTGTCTCTGCCCAGCACCAGCAACATGAGGGAGAACAGCACCACATTTTTCCAGCTCAGGAAAATACCCAAATCCAAAATCTGACGCTTGGCTTTTATCACAGGGCATTGCTCTCACAGTACTGGTAAAGTTGAAAAATCTTGAGTGGAACCATCATAAGTTGGAGACTGCATACACACCCAAACACAGATCTGTTTCTCTGGAGAATGCCAACTAAAATCGCAACTACCAAATGGATGCTTCAGAACATACGGTGGATGGTGGGTCACAGTCAAGGGTGACCATCTCTCACTGTGAACCACCCTAAAATTGAGGAGGTTCAGCCACACCTAAGTCATCAGGGGTGATTGAAGTTTCTTGCTCCCATGTTGAAGGCCCTCAGCTCTGGATTCTCAGGGAACTCATGGATTTTCTGCCCAGAGTGAGGGGTTGGGCCATCCCAAGGCATACTGAAAACCTGCAGCAGATCCTCCTGTATGCCTCTGCAGCTCTCCTCCTATCTCCCCAGGCCCATACCCGCCCCTCTGCCTCTTCAGTCCCCTCAGACAGAAGGAACCCAGTACCTCCTCACCCCCACTAATACAGGGGAACGCAAGGTGTCACCTTTGTCCACAATCATGCTGAAAGCAGCATTACAGGGAATTTTTTGGGGGGGGGATTTAAATTTTCTTCTTGACAGGTTCACCTTATGGTTCTTCAGGGAGCATGTGTTACTTTGGCAGAGATGATGCACCATATTGTCCACTCTGGGTGCCTTCTATAGAAGCAGTGCTGGATATGAGTCTCTGCTTGGCTCTGTGACCTGTGACAAGGGTCTTACACTCTGCTGTAAAACTGGTCCGAAGATGCTAGTCACTTCATAGGGGTGCAAGGGTTAAAACAATTCATTTAAGCAAAGGGCTTAATATGTTCTTGGCAAACAGAAAACACTCAATAACTGTTTTCTGGTATTCTATAATTTTTTGTAACATTACATATTATATAAATATATTTTATAGCATTTATAGCATAGTATCTATATATTGAGTACATATCTAGGCCAGAGAGATTTTTAGAAATCCAAAGATGGTCATTTCTCTGTTTTAACCCCCCAATAATTTCCCATTACACTTTGAATAAAACCCAGACTCCTTGTCCTGATCTCAACTGTGAAGCACCATTCAATTTAACCTAGAACGCCTACCTCCATTTCAGCCTAGAAGCCCTACCTCACACCAGCTTCCTGCGATTTCCATGAGCTTCATCCAGCCTTCCTGTTGCTATGCCTCCTGCCTGGAAGCCCGCTGCTCCGAGTATCTTCACAGTGGTTCCAGCCTCAGGCTTAGGACCCTCGCTCCCCCCTCCCAACCTTCCATCCCATACTTCCCTTTTTTTTATCATCAGAGCACTGATTGTTACCTGCACTGACTCTATTTCTGTACTTAGGACTTATCATTCTGTGTTTATTTCTGATTCCTTTCTGCTAGAATGTAGAGACCTTGTTTGTCTGTTTTATGTAATCTGCCTGGGACAATACTAAGCACATCATAGGTACTCAAGGAGTACTTGTCAAAGTCAACACTCCACTGCAAGTCCCCAAAGTGCATGCAGCCAGGGCATGTGTTTTCCAATGTGTGCAGGAACCTAGTGCAGTGCCTGGCATAGAGTAGGTACTCAGTAAGAGCTCTTGAATTAAATATTGGTTACCAATGTAGCCCAAGCTACGACAGAATCTGGCACACAGGAGGTGTCCAATAAGTGTCTATTAATATGGGTTGAATGAATCAATAGATGAAGTGTAGCGTTGCATTTTCAAAAATTCACTCAGTGAGCTATGTGTCCCAAGTACATAGCCATGGTGCTCAGGGCCTAGGAGGTACTCAACAAATTTGTCAAAGCAAAAATGCATCAAAGAAATAAATGAATGAAGAGAGAACATCCTTTGTGAGATGACAACTGAGTCATCTCAAGATGCTAACACAGCACAGTAAATGACACGTTTTCAAGAGGGGAGTGACATGTTCAGAGGGAGATAGAAGCCACTGGTCAGATCAGGAGCCCTGCCAGGGCTGAGCCAGGACTGCTGGGGACCTTTCCACAGCTGGCCTATAAAATCTACATGGAGCACAAGCTCTCACAGGGTGTGTTCAGATGGTGGTAACCCCCAGGGACTCCACTGCAGGTCCCTAAAGCCCCAGACACTAGCACCCTGCATGGAGCCAGCAAGGCAAACCTGCGGAAAAGGCCACTGATTAACAGCTTGTCAGGGTGTATTGTCCGTATCCTGTCCCCAGCTGAGGAGCAGCTGCTTACAGTCTGTTTATTCCTCCCCCTCAGAGGCTCTGCAAAGAAACACAAACACTCTCTCTGGGGCACAATTCAACAGCTGAGAGGAGCAAAAAAAAATGGTGTTTATTTCTAACAGGATAAAGAAGGGGGACTCTTACAGAGTTGGTCACTAACAGGAAGACAGTTCTCTGGGAGGTGCCAGGCCTTGTGGTGACACTGGACATGATGTTGGCCTCTCCAGGGATGCTAGAGAATCAATTCTAAAACGTAGCTGGACAGTTAGGCCAAACGGTGGGTAGGATATCTGTAGAAAGCAGCTATTTGCTATTCAATACATGTGATATTCTATACAGAGCCACCTTATACAGATGTACAGGTTGGGCACTGCCCAAAAGTGCCTTGATGAGAGATAAACCAAGCCAGCGATCTGCTTATCAAGCCGTTCTCCACAGTGAGGGCTGCATCTTCCAGGGAGGAGTGCTTGTGCTCTGTAGTGTTCACAGGCTAAACCATGCTCCCACCTAAAGTATTCACTTTTCTCTAACTCATATAAGGCATCATGATGCACCCTTCACACACAAAGTGCCACTAGCCCCAGATGAACACTTATACTTAGTCTACTTAGTGCTCTTAGAACTCTTTTCTGAGTTCTTCCCTTCCCCACCCCAGGGACTCCACCATAGCTGCGGCCAGCATGACAAGACTGCTTCTCCCATGGTCCTGCTTCCCCATCAGGCTTTGCTTCAGTGGAAAACTAAGATGAGTCCCTTAGGACAGAAGGTGCCAGGAAACTCCTGGGTCTTTGAGCATCTTGCTGTGGGCTCTGGATCCCTTAGTAATGGGATTTGGGGCAGAAATTTAACCCTGAAGTAAAGAGCATTAAAGACCAGAGGGGAACAGGAGAGTGGTTTAGATCCAGAATGTCTCTCAAAAGCCTTATGGTTCAAAAACTGGGCTTTTGAAAGGTGACTGGAACATGGTGCAGCTATACTCATCAGTACATTAATCCCCTGGTAAGCCTTAGCTGATTGTGCTCTTAGGAGGTGGGGCCTGCTCAGAAGAGTCACTTGGGTGAGAAGTGGAAGGGTCAATCTCCCTCCCAGGCCTCTCTTTCTCTGTTTTCTGCCTGTCATGGTGTGAGCAGCCTTCTTTCTGTCATCTTGTTTCTGCCTTGGAGCCAGTTGGCTATGGACGAAAAGCACAGGCCAAAATAAACCTGTCCTCCTTTAAGTCATGGGTGTCAGGTGCTGTGTCCCAGAAATAAAACACTGTTAAGACAGAACAACGAAAGAAAGACAAAGGGCATAAGGAGACACAAGGTTTGACAGTTCACGGCAAGGTGAACTAAGCACATAAGTTCAAAGATATCCTAGAAAGCAGCCTTCAACTTGACCCCTGAAGGTCCCAGGAAAATGTGTGGCTCAAGACAGGGCCACATTACTTAAGAAGACTCTTGGTGGAAGCACATGAGAGCCATCACACTGTATCCCGTAGGCCTGCGTGCTTACAGAGCCCTTAAAACTTCTTGTCTACATGGGGGTTTCACAAGCTGCACCCCACGGGCTAATTCCGGCCCACTGCCTATTTTCGCAAATAAAGTTTTATTGGAACTTAGTCCAGCACTAGTTTCCATGTTGCACGTGGTCAGGGCAGAGCCGAGCAGATCACGTGACTATGAAGCCACTATTTCTCTGTCCTTTCATAGAAAACATTAGTCCACCCTTTTTTTAGTGCATTATGCATCCATCAAAATGCTTACTATGTGTGATTTGCCCTCCACCTCCAGAATGTCAGTTCCATGAGGCAGGCACTTTTGGCTCGGAAATACATTTTATACTCTTAGGGTGCTGTCTGGCAAGTTCCAGGGGCTCAGAAATTACTTAATAAATGGATGAACAAGCATCCACCACCTGATGGCAGAATTTTTTTTTTTTTTTTAAATCACGATCTCATTTTTCACATGGACAGGTGAGGATTTGGAGTCTAGAAACCTTGAACAGAGACCCAAAGCTGGTCTACAGTGGTCCCAAGATCCCGAGCCAGGTCATTCCACAAAGACAGTGGCCCTTCTCTAAGCCAACTGTGTGGTTTTCAGAAAAAGCACTGAACTTCTTCTGTCACTGTTGTTCATCTGCCCAGCTGGTCTCAACTACCTTCCTCACGGGCTGTGAAGAGGATTAAACAAGGTATCAACTGTTGCCTTTATACTGTATATGGACCTGTTTGCATACATATTTATGCTTAAATGGTAATATTTTAAATTTTCATAATAACCTTTCCAAGTAGGGACCATTGTCAGCCCATTTTTCAGAATGAATACTGAGGCAGAGGGCAGTCACACAGGGCTCTTTCAATCTCATGCAAGTAGTGAAGAACAGGTACAGCATCTGGGTCCAGTCCCTGATTCCTACTGACCGGGAAAGTCTCTCTGCTAGAAGCAGAGTGGGCCAAAGAAGCTTCAGCGTGCCACGGACTGAAACCACAGTGCTCCTCCCAACCTGCAGACCTCTCAGTCTTGTGTGCCATCAGAAACACTGATGTGCTCCCTCAGCCCTGCTGCTGCAAAGGGCAGAAAGGAGCTGGGAGAAGGTTCCATAGTCTGCATCCTAGGGGGGCCTTTCAAAGACCTGGGTAGCTGATCAGAACTGCAGGCAGCTGGGGGACCCTCCCCCTCAGCACAGAGACTCAGCAGGGAATAGCCCAGTTCAAGTGGAGCAAGGCCTCCCACCCCTTCTCAGAGCCAGGGAGGTCCAAACAGTTCCCAAATCCAGAACTGCCCAGAGGGAGGCCTGAGCATCACCTGGGCTCAAGGGAAAGGCAGCCCTTGGCCTTGTTGGATTCCCCTCCTTCTCTGGGAGACACTGCAGATTGGACTCTCTGAAAATGATTTTCACAACTCAGTTAGCAGCAATCAATTATTCATGACCTCACTTCCCTCACAAACTCATAGACTGTCACTGTTAGCAGGATAATTTCTGGACTCTGCCCAACAGCCCTGCTCCAAGCTGCCAGGCAGCCCACTGCTTATTTCCTCCCTGCTCCAAAAACACCCAAAGCCCAAGTGCTGCTGGGTCACAGGTGGAAAGGTTCCCTGGCAGCAGCAGCCTTGGAGGGGCCTGCGAGCAGGGTCCTCCTGCCATTGTGACACTCCTGTTCTGGGGCAGAGAGTCTGACCTCGCTGTAATTCAGCTGGAAAATCAGGCTCAGCACTCCCGCCTTCTGCCAGGCTCTGCCAGGCTCTGGGCAAATCCCATGTTACTTTATGAAATGCCGCAGGCATTGGAAACACTGTGTTCTGCAAAAAGCACAACTTGGGAGGGTCTCCCAGACATGCTGTCACTCTGCAGGGTCAAAGACATTTGGAATTTGGCTGGGACTTATGTATTAAAATAACCACTTGTGTTTTCCTTGGAAAAACTCAAAACTGCATCCCTGGGAAGAAGACAGACACTCATCTGACACTCCTGGGAATAACTTCCAGGCACAGGCACAGACCCATTATGGGGCTGAGTATACTCTGCTGCTTGAAGGAGTATGATCCTCCATGCAAGCCACATTCTCACCTGCTGGGCTTGGGAGTTCAGGACTGTAAAGAAGGAGAGTCACAAGAACCATCTCCAGGGCTACACAAAGAGGCAATAAAATGACAGATTTAAAAATAGTATCCAGCTAAACATGGTGGTACATATCTATAATCTAGCACCCTGGGAAGCTGAGGCAGGAAGATCACAAATTTGGGCCAAGCCTGAGTAACTTAGCAAGACCCTATCTCAGAATATAAAGGGGATGAGGATGTAGCTCCTTGCAAAGGCCCTAGGTCCAATCCACAATACTGCAAAACCAAAGCAAGTAAGACAAAACGTTGAGAGGCTCATCACAGACACTGTAGGCTCCAGAAATAGCTAAAAATGAATTATGAGCATCTTAAAATGAAGCTGATCACTCAAACCCAGGTCATTCCACAAAGATTTACTATCTTATTATCGTTATTACAATTACTTTGTTAATGTTTGGTAAGAAAATGGGCACAAGAGGCCTGTGACTGACTCAAGGCCACACAGCCACCAGTGGTTGAGCTGGACAAGATTATATCCTTATGGCCTCAAGAGGGAGGAAGGAGGGGAGAAACAGAGTCCAGGGGGCAGCTCTTCTCCCTTGTCCAATTCTCCCTCTCCTTCCTCTTCTAGACACCAGCACTAATAATAACACTAAGCAGTTTATGGTCTTCATCTGGGCCAGGAACTGAGCTAAATGAACTGCCTATAAACTCACTGCTTCTTTACATGGCCCTTTGAAGCAGGTCCATTATATTCCCCTAAAAGTCGTACAGGTGGCAAGTGACAGAGCCAGGTCTTGAACTCAGACAACCCTAGTACCCAGCTCTATGTGCTTATCTATTACATTGGACGGCATGCTCCAAATGAGATGGCATAAAAATGCAACACATCTCTCTGATACCTACCACCCAGGGAAGTCTCCCTGATCCCAGAACACAACGTGGCCGCTAAGGTGGCAGTAAGTCCATGCCTCTGCCACTTGGCCTGCTCATGAGCCAGCTGAGTCTGCCCAGTGGTAGATGCCCAGTCTGCAGCTCCTTCCGGGGTGAAGGCTCTGACCACAAAGCAGCTCCGCTCTCACCCTGGCCGCAGGAGCCCAGTGACGTTGCTCACAGGCATTGTGACCAGAGAGAGCTGAGCCCACAAGACATGTGCCAGGCCTGCAGACCTCTCCCTACCAGGCAAGAGGGACAGGGCAGTGCTTTCCTCTCCTGGTTCATCAGGGTATAGCCAGTCCTGAGTCCCACTCAGGGGGGTTGGCATCAAATGATGTGGTGATGAAGAACAATGGGCCCCATGCCAGGCTGGGTGAGAATGCAGATCTGCCTCTTACCAGCTGCACAACCTTGGGAGAATCACTTCCTCTCTCTGTGCCACACTTCCTCTATCCACAAGATGGCATTCAACAATGCTCACACCTCAGGCTGTCAGAGCATTCATATAAAATGCCTGCTACATAGTATGTGCTTAAGAAATGCTAGTCATTGCTGCTTATACTATTATTCATCAACAGCCCATGTATCGGGCACTGGGGACGCATTCAACCTTGCTGAGGAGCTGGTAAGAAACCATGTAATATGTAGTTCTAGGTTCTAGAAAGTCTCCAGCCTTTAGATCTTAATATGCTATTTTTAGAGAGACTGCATTGCTCTTGCTTTTAGGGAGTTTACTGAGCACGACCTTTTAGGTGATTTCTGAAACAGAAAACATACTGATCACCTACTATGTGCCACTCCCTGCTCTAGCACTGGGATTCCCTGATGGAGTTAATTGGTCCAGGGGAGCTGTGATGATAATGGGGATCCTACTATAAGTCAGGATGAACTGAAGTGTATCCCCAGGCACAGGGCAGTGGCCACATGAGAGCGGCCCACTGCACATGGGAAGGTCAGCAGGACCCCAGGAACTCTGTGCCAGATGGAGAGACATATGCAACCAGGGCACAGGCAACCATAGGAGTATAGATGCTATAGCACAAGAGACTGAGAAATACTTTAACCCACTTTAAGGATGGGAAGGCTTCCCTGGGAGGCTGTCCAAAGCCAGGCCAAGCAAGATGTGGCGCAAGGCCTGGAGTCCCAACCTTTGCACATCCTGACCTCTTTGCTCAGCTTTGTCAAATGAGTTAGAGATTCCCACACGGCAGGCCCACCCCAGCACAAACAGACACTGCGGCAGGCCTGAGCCTGCAGCCCCTCTCCTTGCCACTCTCTGGGTTGATGCTGCCGCGCAACTAGGGGCTCAGAGTGGGTACAGGATGCCAGTGTCTGATCAGCATGAGGATGAACTGATTCCTTTCACTCTGCAGGTACAGATGGGGATAGAAAGGCTTTTCCTTGGAGGTGGAGAGAATGGTGGTAACAGCAGATAAGCTCTAAAAGACTGCAGAGGCAGACGGGATTTGTCCAACAGTCAACCTGCAAATCATCTAATTGGTAAACCAATCAATTTTTAAATATTTTATCTGTATGTGTTTGCAGTATATGTTTACACTTCTCATGTAGAGATGGTGCATGTATTTTACAGTCAATTTTTCTGGATTTTTAATAAAATAGCAATGATGAACCCATTTTAATACAATGGGGACACTGAAAACCTGAAGAGAGGATGTGATACAGCGGCCTGGAACCCTTGCAGATCTCAGCTCTTATCTTTCCTTCCAAATGACCTTACATCCTCACTTATGAAAGTCATTCTCTTCTCCCAGTCCATAGCTGACCACCTTCTGTTTGTCACCTTCAATGTCACCTCCTCAGGAAAGCAGCCCTGATTGTGATTCATTTCTCCATGACTCACTGTCCCCTCCACCAGCACATGAGCCACAAGAAGTCAGGGACACTGGGTGTTGCTGGGAGATGTCAAAGTAAATCCCAAACTAACAAGGTCAACTTCCCATTTCTGCAGGAGAGCAGCTGTGTGCTTAATGAGAGGCCTCTTGCACATCAGTCATCCCAGGAATGTGCTCTCCAGTACCCACCTCACTACAACATCATGCAATTACAGGAGTGCTGTGCCTCCACAACCCCATGGAAGGTACGAAAACTGGAAGGACAGTCTGCAGAAAGCTGCAGGCTACTCTAGATATTCTACAAAACCACCAAGTGCCCTGGTCTTGCTTTTACTGCTCGGAAGGCAAAAGGAAGTGGGCAGAAATACCAACATTGTAAAAGTATGTCTTGCTGAGAAGTGAGCAGGAAAGGGATAACTGCCCCTGACCTACCTGTCCAGATAACATGAAGCAGTGACCTCTCTGGCTACCAATAGATTGCTTTATTGCTAGATTGCTGTCACAGAATCCTTGAGCCACTGTTTGCAGCCTAAACACAGATTCTAACCCTAAGAGGAACTAAGTTAACATTGCATACTATTGTCATTAAGAAATTCCATGGATCAATACTACTGTTGTTTGCATTTTGTTTCACAAATTTCTGCCCATATTTCTGCCATGGCCCCTTTTCTATTTCTTTTATTTTCAGTGATTTTTTTTGAAAAAACAACAATTGGCCTTTTAATCACTTTAAGCTTTCACGTTAAGTGAAACAGCTAAAGTGATTTTAAAATAGGCTATCAATTTGCCTCTGGGCACAGTTTTAGATTTACCTCTCCTGTTTCAGTATGAAGTATTCTTATTTTCATTAATTACAATGTGAAATGTCAAATATCTCTTTGAGTTAAGAGTAAAAGGGTTTTGCTTGTTTGAATTTCTTTGTGATTGCCATTTAGAGAATAATTTTTAAATATATCTTACTGTTCTATGAATAAGGCCTGGAAAGTTCTTATCATTGAAATTCATTAGTTTTCTTCAGAGGCCAAATCAATCAGTTTTGATGAAGGCATCTTAGAACATCTGGCAAGTAGTCTTGATAAAGAAAAATTTACCTCCCAGAATAAAGACACACACACACACACACACACACACACACACACATACACACACACACACACACACACACACACACACACACACACCACACCTCTTTGTAAAAAATTCCAATGAATACTTACCATCCTGAAGTTAAACAAGTAAACCTTAGCAAGGAAAACATGAAGCTGGGTGGTTGGGGGTAAAACTACCAGAATTTAAGGGTTAAGTTTCCCAGGAATTTCACATCCTGGAATGGAACTGTGGAGCAACTCACAATGACATTGCAACTCTGCAGCCTCCTTTCACTTCTTTTTATGTTATTTTATTTATTCACTTATTTGTTATCTTGGGGACTGAATCCAGGGCTTTTGCACTGATCTATATTCACAGACTTTTCTCATTTTTTATTTTGAGACAAGGTCTTACTAAGTTACTGTTATGGCTTGTGTCTGGATGTCACCCCAAAGCTTCATGCAGTCAGAGGTGGCTAAATGAGCGGGTGTGGCTGATTCACAGTGTAATGCTAGGATTACGGGTGCTAGGATAAGAGTGGGTGATTATTAAATCACCACTGATTGGTTTTGTACCTCCCTAACCCCAGTAGCTTGGACACAATATAAGGGAAAAAAAGAGGCTTGTCTTGTCACCTTGCTGGCTTTGCAAGGGATCTGCCCTGAACTGTTTCTCCTCTGTAATGACTGTCTGTTACGCCACCCTACTTGGGAACCAGTCAATTATGGACCAAAACATCCATAAACCATGACCCAAATAAATCTTTCCTTCTTTAACTTTGGGTATTGTATTCTTTGTCTCAATAACAAGAAAATAACTAACAAAGTTATTGAATTTCCCAGACTGGGCTCAAATTTGCACCGTTCCTGCCTCAGCCTCCCAGAGAGCTAGGATTACAGGCATATGCTGCCATGCCCAGTTTTATAGCCTCATTTTAAAAACTGAAAAGGTAACTGTCAACTGTTGGAGACTGTGTCAAAATAAAAGAGATTTTGGTTGAGGCCAGTTTCAAGTCCACTAATCCTTCTAATACAAAATCCAAATTTCTCCCAAAAGAAATACTAAAAAAAGCAGCAAACAGTATACTCATGCATCATTCCTTAAGTCTGTTCATTGCACAAGGCAGAAGCAGAAGACAGCCTGGACTTTACCCCCGGGGAGGCGGACTAGCTACAAGACGAAGCTGACATGACTCCTTGACAAGCCTGAAAAGAACATTAAGTCATTTTTTTGTCCAGTGCCAAGCAAACCTGAAAGACGAGTAGATTCTACGGACTCCTGACTTTCTTTTCTCAACGCTGTCAGTGTCTGTGTCCACAGAAATGGGACAGCAAATGGAAAACGACCAGCATTCAGAAACCAACAGACACAGAGTCCGTGCCACTAAGCAATGCTGACAACACACATGAAGCCAGCTCCTCCGGAGAGCACCATGCTCTAATGCTGTAGCCAAGTACAACATGTGCGGTCCCCCAGGGATGTTTCAGAAGTGTCTCAATGTAAACTGACACATGCCACTGCAGGCTAGAGATCTTACTGTGGACGTAGGTTTGTATTCATCTGCTTCCCAGCAAGGAAACCAGAACAGCTACAGATAAACAGAAGTCAATCAAAGCAGAAAGTGACATGGAAAAAGAAATGCTTAATTCTGCCAGACCTGGTTTGCTGCATAAAGATAAGAGCCCTTTGGACAGTATGGCCTCAGTGTAAGAAATTAAATGATGGCACCAGTCCCAAAAGCAACTATAGCAGTGAACATCATGCATGCTTCGCACATCCTTGAAGGAATTGAGATGGAAGAACAGTAGTCAATTAATACATTTTGCTTCTCTGGATTCCGTGTGCAAGACTAATTACAAAAGTAAGCTTTGTTACCAGTTTCAGCATATGAAATGTCACCAAGTTTCACTCCCCAGTAGTACAGGGAAGACTTCCAAATTAAAGCGTAATTGTCAAATCAAGCGGTTAAAAAGCAAAACCAGAGGCAGTGGTTAAATCAATTCTGCTCCTAGGTATGTATAGACCCAGCAGAAATATGTGCATATGTTCATCAAAAAACTCCTTCAAGAACATTCACAGCGAGTCTATTTATAACAGGTCCTCACCTAAACTTCCTTAGTGCCCCTAAATAGAGTGTTAATGTAAATTGTGGTAGATTTCACAATGAAATATATAGCAAGGCAAATAAACAACTTTACAACCCCATGAAATACTACAGATACAAGGTCAGCAAACTGTTTTTGAAAGGGCCAGAGAATATATATTTTAGGCTTTGTGAGCTAGTCTTTGTCTAAACTTTTCAATTCTGCTGGCAGCAAAGTAGCCACCGCCCGTATGTAAGTGAACAGACATGACTATGTTCTAGTAAGTCTTGACCTACAAAGACAAATTTGAATTTCATATCATTTTCACATGTCACCAAGTATTATTTTTCTTTTGATTGTTTGCCCAGCCATTTTCAAATGTAAAATCTATTCTGAGTGCAGAGGGCACTGGAAACAAGCAGCATGCTGAATTGTGCCAACAAGCTATGGTTTGTTAACACCCTATAGGTCAACTTCACAGATACAATGTTAAGTCAAGTATGGACTGCAGGATTCCATTTCTAAAAGAAAACAAAAAGAACCTGTAGGGTCCAAAGTGACAACCCTGGTTGCCTGTGAAGGCATAGGGACTGAAGAGGACATGACAGTGACGCCAGGGTCTGGTAATACTCTAGGTGCTAGCTAGTTGTGTAGCTTTGTTATACTGTTCATTCGTCATGTGTGAGCTTTTCCGTTACTTCAGAGGAAATGTAGCAAACTTGGGCATACAGCTCAGTGGCGGAGCATTTGCCAAGTATAAGCCCTGGGTTCACACTCCAATTCCCCCGTACAGTAGTGTAGCAAGTATGTACAATCAAGGCAGTTTAAACTTAAGTAGCTTCAAACTCCGAAGTATAAAGTGAATGATAGTAATGAAATTAAATCAGTTAATAACTTTCACTATGGCCAGGTTTCAGCAGAGACTAGCATATTTAGGAGTATTTAATAATAAAAGGCAAATTTAAATTCTTTTCCTCTACCTACCATTACGTTTGCTGCTGGGGTGAGGTGTATTTTGTGGATTAAGGGACAGTGCCACCATCCAAATCTAGCCAGGCTGTTTTCAGCAGCAGTTTCTGGAGGAAAAGGTGATGCTCACCCAATTACCAGTGACTCCTGTGGAAATCTGCCACCGATATTGTTAACCTAAACAGCAGCTGGCAAAACATGTGGCCCTCAACCTGCAGGAAAATCATGCTGCATGCTCAGAGAAGAAAAAAGCCAGGCCTGGCCTCCATTTGATTTCAAGAGAATACATAGTTAATTATTTTTCTCCCAGTCAGCAGCTGAGTCTCACTGAAATTCGTGCTTGTAATTATCGCTGTAATTATTATTTTAATACAAATCAGCAACTTATCAAAATATTACACTCTGAATGCTACCTCTCCCTCCTCTGCTCTGTGCACCGTGGTGGGAACTGTTGTGAGGGTGCTCTCACCATGCAAGTCCCGAGTCCCCTCTCTAGCGATGGTAAGTCACATTCCACATTGGCCCTCATAGTCTGATCTTGGGTGCTGGATCTCAGTGGTTCCAACCAAGCAGTGGGCAAACTGCATGATCCTTCTTGAAGCTGCTCTGAGGAATGCTCTAGGGGAATGGCCTCGTTCAAACTTTCTGTGCAGCACAGGATTATAGCACACAGGCTCCCAGGGCACAGGGTCTAAACTGAAGTTTCAATTCTACTGCTTACTATCTGTGTGCCTCAGTTTCCTCAACTGTGAACAGGAATAATATAAGGCTGTTATACAAGTTTAAATGGAACAATGCATGAAATGCTGTTTAGTACAGTGCCTGGTGCATAGTGACATTTAACAGATAATACCAATGATTTTGTTTTTTGGAGAATTATGCATCCAAATCCCAGCACCACAAAGTCAAAGTAGATTCATGGATTTTGATGAAAAGTAAAGGACAAATGTCCTATGTAGAAGGGGTAGGATGGCCATCTCCCCTCCTATCGAACTGTTATTTCTTTAGAAATGACCAAAATTTCAAACTATTTCATAGGCATTCGAATTAGATTTTGATTTTAAATCACTGATTTGGTTATCCATTTAAACTTTAATTTAAAAGTTCACTTTTTTTTTTTTCATTAGAAGAGGAGGACAAAAATGAGGAAGGAGAAGACAGGGAAGCGCTAGGCATGGGTGCATACTTTTAATACCTTCTGCTCAGGAGGCCGAGGTAGAAAGATCATAAAGTTTGAGTTCTGCCTGGGCCATGTACAAAGATCTTGTCTTAAAATAAAAATAACAGTGAAAGGGGCTAGGATGTAGCTCACTGGCAAAGTGTCCCTGAGTTGATCCTCAATACCAGAAAGAAAGAAAAAGACAAGGGAAAGGAGGAAAGAAAAGAGGAAGAGAAGGTGGATGGGGGGTGACGAGCAGGGAAAGAGAACAAGACCCTCTGCTGCTGGTATTCCATCTGGAGCCCAGACTTGCCCCCCAGTAGGCCAGGCTTGCTTCTGGTTTCCTAATTCCCCACTAGTACTCCCCAGTGTCCACTTCTGTTGGGAGTTACATCCGTCTCCTCACCCTTGAAAAGAGCTGGCTCACTCCAAATGTTGCTATTTGTTTGCTTCTAACCTCCCAAAGAAAGCCAAAGGACTAGCCTCGGAAGGTTAACAACAGAGCTGCAGACTACTGGCAAATCCCCTTCTAGGGTCACCCCCACCCCAACCCTGCTCCCTTTTATCTTTACCCTACTTTCTCAACAAGAGGAAATGTGACAATTCAAAAACTATTCCTCAGGAGGACCAGGAGAAAAGACAGGCAATGGAAGCTTGCCACATCAGACCGGAGATCATCAGTGATGCTCGATGACAAGCTAACAGGGCACTCTGTATCTTTTACAACAGCTGCCCCTTCTGAGCGGAGGATAAAAGACAGGGAGGATGAGAGGCAATGAATAGGCTTTTATTTCAAAACGAACATCTGCAAAGCATGGTCCTCCATTAAAAAATAAATAGAAAACAGCTACTAGTTTGGAAAACAAAAAAGAAAAAAGATTTCCCATTACATCTCTAATTAATAAAGCCCCTTTTCACAAGGGAAGGAGACAACAGAGAGAGAGAAAAACTAACTTCCACATCCCCAAAGAAAGAGTTCTTAATGAGGTAACCACTGTATTACTTGATCTTTCTAATCTAGTTTTAATACTATCCTTAAATAATGTATACATTAGCTCTCCATTACCAAAAACATTTGTTTATTTTATGAACGCAAGTGTGGTTGAGTGCTGAGACTTTACGGAATTATCATGCTGTCCTTGGGCTCTTGGCTTTTATTGCTTTTCCCCGTGCTCATTATGAGATGATTGGTTGTCTCCATTGCCCTTTTGAATTGCAGCAAATGTTGTGCTGTGTGGTTCTGTTACCCTGGTTCTGAACGGCAGAGTCTTAGTTCAGGGTTAAGTTAATGCAGTCATTATGAGGCCATTTGGGGACCCATCCATCATGGCTAATTTCATGTCCAACACATGGGGGACTAGAGTACATATAGTCAAAGGGAATGGAACACAGTGGTGAGTCTGAGAAAAAGTACAAGAATAGCCAAGACCTAAGTCACAGAGGAGATGCTGGGGGAGTGCCCTGGCACATTCGGTCTCCAGAAATATAGATAAAACTCAAAGCAACCCAGAATCCTGGTCACCACAGAGGTCTCCGATGGGGACTTCCATTCAAACGCACACAGCATACAGCTCTCCCTGAAGTCTAATTTGAATTCTTACCACTTGTACTTCAGGATAAAACGGCACAGCTGATCACCAGAGGACCAAGGCTCTTAACAGATGAAGCCAAGATTTACTGAACCTTAGCTAGTCAAGTCCTCGCTTGTCAGTCATTCACCAAGCCATGTTGGAATCTAGACCAGGGTTAGTGCTACAGCTTGGTACTATTACTTATGCAGTTGCATTTTGCTAACTAAGTAGTCCTGAAAGTCTTCTTCCATATCCTTAGTTGTGCTCTTGTGGTTACCTCAATGTCCTGAATTGATTCAGTGTTACCTTTCATAGTCATTTTGACTTTGAGAAAGAGCCAGAAATCGAATGGTGGGTGCCACATATGGTGAATAAAATGCATGAAGACACACCAGATTTTTGTTTTGTTTTACCAGCCTGCCTTTCTACGGGATGCCAGCAGCACTCATTATACTTTGTATCATGTCTCATAAAGAAACTTACAAAAGAGGACTTCAAGAAATGCTTCAGAAAGTGGCAAGAATGATGGGATGAGCATGTTTCCACTGAGAAGTGTTTTGAGGGGGATTAACGGCAATGTGTCTTTCACTGTAATTTTTTTTATTTGAAAGCACACCATCCTTTTCAATCACACCCTGCATGTTGAAAGAAAAAATACAATTATTAACAAAATTTTTTAGAGTTCACATGAAAAAATACAATTATTAACAAAATTTTTTAGAGTTCACATGAAAATGGAAGTGGTAGCGCTGAGATATAACCAGTATTCAATTCGTTGTTGTGGGTATGAGTTCCCTTGTATATTGAGCTTGGGACAATTTATCAAGTTTCACATTTAGACTCACAAATATAGTAGTTTTGGTACAAAAAAACCCCACATATACCAAATTCAAGGATTGAATGAATTATGCACAGACATGGAAATAAAAAGTCATTACATTAAAAACTGTCTGTTCATGTAGTACCTACAGATCGTGGTATTCCAAAATTCACATCTATACCATATTTGGAATACTTAGAGCTAGATGGAAATTTCTCTGCAAAAGATATCCATTCAAAATAAATCTTCACACTAAATAAATAAATCCAAAACAAGTAAAATAAACCCATCCTACTGAAAGTCAACTCTCATCTTACTTTTTATTCACTGTGCTTTTTTTTTTTTTTTTTTTTCCCCTGTTTTTGGTACTTGGAACTGAACTCGGGACCGTGTGTTTGCCAGGCAGGTGCTGTACCGTGAACCATATCCCTGGCCCTTCACTCTGTTTTTAAGAGTTTGATACTTTTTGTTTGTTTGACAGCCATCTTGTCCATGAGAGAAGGAATATAGCTGTCTTCTTCCTATTTTGCACAGTCCCAGGCACACCACACACCAGCCTCTGTTGAATCAAAGGGTGATGGATGAGTGGACAGGAAAACTCTAATGGATTTCACTCATTCATTACATCCTTGTCCCCCAGGGTTGATAGGACAAATGAAAGAGGGTACAGTAAAGATACAGCATAATCCCACATTTTCCTCCTCTACGACATGAGCCTCATCCTAACATTCCTATGGGATTTTCTCAGCTATCACATTTCATCATCACAACCCAGATAGAGAAGTGGGCTTATGAGCATCAGGTGACAAAGTGCCAAGAAGATACAAGGAGACAAAAGTTACAGATCATCGTATATCAAATTATGACCTGAAGCAAGGTGCTCCAGACTACCAGTCCTACTGCTCCACCTGCACCTTATCTATGACAACTCCCAACCTTCTGATGTGTGCTGTTGGGGTGCAAGGGCATAGGGAAAATGGGCAGGCAGCTAATTTAAATTATCCTGTTACCCACACTTTACACAAAAGGGAAGTCACTTTACCAAACTGCAGAGTGTGTGATTCTATTTTCATATATGTTTGCCTTCAGATGGTCTGATACTTAAAAACAATTTGCATACCCTGAGTATCCACACCAAAGAGGGAAGGAAAGTAACCTCTATCTTGCAGTCAAGGTGAGTAAGTGCTATGAATAAGCCACACGGGGATGATTGAAAGGTGATCACAGACATTTATTTTTAGTTCTTTGCAGTAATCACAGAGCTGTTTCAAACAGGCTGCAAACTCAACAGCCCATAGGGGTGAAGGGGTGAAAAGAGCCTGGGGGACTCCTGGGATGGGACAGTCTGGGGTCTAACCATGCTCAGCTTGCTGTCTACCAGGAATGTGGCCCAAGACTGTCAGATTTTGTGTCTTTAAAAAATTACACAGTTCCACATGATACACTCTAATCTTTACATTCTGGCACTTATTCTAACACTCAGCACAAGTGTGAATAGGAGCCCCCTTTGGAAGTACCTCTCACGGTGTGGCTGTACCAAGAGGCAGACCCCAGTACTGATTGTGGCCAGAGCTGCACCTCAGCACCAAGCCCTGTCAGGTTGGTGCCTTCATACCCTCCATGTTTCAGATGAAGAAACTGAATCCCTAAAAAGTAAAGCTACACACCAACTCACACAGAGGTGATGCTAGAGACCTACCCTCATTTTATACCTACATGATATCACAGGTACTGATATAACCCACATCTCGCCACCTGCATTTTTGCTCCTGCTCATCTTTTGAAGCTTTAAGATGAAGAACTTGGACCCCATTAGTGGAGTGGGTCAGCCCTCATGTCTGACAGTTCTGGGATGGAAGCAGACCTGATGGCTTCTAGGACCCTGGATCCCACTATATGTCCCTATCCTATCCCACCACCCTTTCCAGAGGAATCTTTCTTTTTTGTTCAACAGGCCACCATGAGAAAGAAGGATCAGCAGTGAACTGGTCTAAGATATAAAAGCAGTCACATTGCTTTGGACAGGTCATTTATCAGAATGATCTTAGTCCTTGCTTGCTGGACTAGTCCTCCAGGAGATCTGGAAGCACATCTGTCCTGCTCACAAATAAGAGTCCCAGCGCTGGATACAGAGCCTGGAATACTCTAACTGCTGGAATAGGGGAAGGGTGGATGGGAAGATGGCCAAATGCATGGATGGATGGGTAGATGGATGGACAGATGATGGATGGATTGATGGATACACGAGTGGATAAACAGATATATGGGAAAGCAGAGAGTACAGGGCTAAAAACAAGGGATTTACTGACTACTGACTGAGGAGAAATTAAGAACACCATCTTTGGAGTCAACTTTACTCCTAGTTTGATCAATTCTCAGCTGTTTAATTTTCATCTAATTTACTGCCTTAGCTTTTAACAGATATATTTTTAATTAGAAACAGAGATGAGAATACTAGCGTTTCACTTGTAGATTATTATAAAGGATTCAATGAGATTGTGTCTGTCTAGTCCTTCCACAATGCCTGGTGTAAGGTAAACATTCAATAAAAGTAATCACCCTTCTCATTGCCATTTTCACACTGTGACGTCTGTACCTCTTGGGCAGACAACCTTTGCATTAATCTCTGCCCTACAAACTTCACTTCTGGCTTAAACAAAAACAATGTGCATCTGTATCACAGCAGAGGATTACAGTGAAGGATTCCCTGGGAGGGGAAACAAATGCTTATTACCACATTACCTCATTAGCATCCGGACTCATTCACTTGGATTAGAGGTCTGGATAAGCCTGGGTCACCTGGTTGAGACAAATCAGATCTCCAAAGGAACAAATCCATTTTACTGCTCTCACGCAGTGCTGAAGGGGGAGACTAAGCCCCATCATCCCTCCTCAAAAAAGGCTTAAAAATGGGCCCCACTTCTTCCCCATCCAGCCAGCCAAGTTTCCAGGCTCTGGCACCAGAATGCCAGGTTCCCTGCTCCAGGCTAACAGGACACTCTTTGCCACCATCTTCTCTGTAACACCTCTGCCTTCTGATAAGGGGGAGGGAAGGTAACCACAGGGATCCCAAGACCATCAACTGATGAGCATCTGTGGGCAAACGGGCCGTTTCTGTTGCAGGCGGAAGGAAGTGCCCACGATGATCTGGACTGTGTGTCTGTACAGACAGCTCCTGCTGCAACACCCCACATCATCCAGGTGCTTGGGGTCAGCTCATGGGCCCCTTCAGAGAGATCCATGGAATAGTTCAACTGAAGAGATACAGCAGCAGAAACCCCTTCCACTGGCCAAAGGACCTTGCACACTGTCGTCTTGCCTCTCCTCCCCTGTTAGAGAGAGCTGAATCCATCTGCGGGCCAACTCTACAGTTGAAGTTCAATTATGCCCTCCGACATCTATTGCCTGTTTCACTACAGGACCACAAAATCTTGTCTTGAAATGAGATGATGTAGCCCAAAGGATACAAAATATTGGATCTATAGGATGAGTAAGCCCCGAGAAATAGAAGGTGGCACATGAGGACTCTACTTAATACTTTATGCTACTAGAGAGTTTAGCTAAAAGAATAGATTTTTTAGGTGCTTCTGCCCATCCCCAAAAGAATGGGAGATTATGTGAGATGATGAGTACGCAAATTTGCTCGACTACAATAACCTTTTCACTATGTATATGTGCACATTAGCGTACCATGTTGTGCACTTTAAGTATATGCAATAAGATTTTTAAAAATAAGATTCTGTCCTTGGGGCTGGGCGTTTTGACAGAATCAATGACTATGCACCTCCTTCACGAGTCCTGTGGCTCCAGTGTCAGAGATCTTCGTAAGATGCTTCAAATAGGAAGGAGGTGGAGCACAGTGGTTAAGAGTGCTGTGTGCCTGGATTCCCGAGATGCGCCCTGGGAAAGTCACTTATGTGCATTCTTCCTCGGTTTCCTTTCTGCAGCATGAGGTTTCAATGAGTTGAAATTTATCAGACACTTAGAATAGGCATGGTTTTACTAAGCACTGTGACTGCTGGCTTTTCAAAGTACATAGCTTGATTGATATCAATACATACGAGGGGCCTAAAACATGACCTGGCACTCTGTAAGTGCTATACAATCATTATTATTCAATTTGCACCATTATTTAGGGGTTGGATTCCATGCAGACTCTTTATCTGTTCCTTTCTAAGGTTAGCACATTTTTAGGAATTGGTAATCATAAGCAAGGAAATGGTATACCAATTTTTAGGTATGATAGGCTGCAGCGACGATTTTTCAAAGAACTATACAGAGAAGTTAGCCAAAGTATTAAACCTGGCTGGCACCTGAAAAGAGGCAGACCAAGCATTGGAGTCCAGTGCTACTACTCTCCAACTTTATTGAAAAAACGCCTACACTCATCTGAACCTCAGTTTTCTTCATCTGTGACCTAGGAACAGTCAAAATCCGATCTACAGAATTGGCATAACTCAGTGAGATAGTGGGTTAGTATTTGCATAGCCTGCCTTTATCTCTGATTGGTAAGCAGTAATCACAAGACCAGAATTTTTAGCCAGATGTCCTTCATTTCAATTTTGTCTGTTCAATAACTGTTGTTTCTTCTAGGAGGTAGAGAGAGAAATAGAGACAGAGATAGACATCTCTAAATAGGTATATGGAGGGAGAGGGAGAGAGAGAGAGAGAGAGACAGAGAGAGAGAAAGAGAGGCAGACAGAGAGAGACAGACAGAGAGAGAGAGAGAGAGAGAGAGAGAGAGAGAGAGAGAGAGAGAATTTGTGTGTGACGGTATTTAAGTCACCTGAATGATGTCTGGCATACAGCAGGCACGCAGTAAATGTCGGTGCTCTTCTTCTTCCCCCTGTCACATTCTATCCCACCCCATGGCTGGCACACATAGAAAAACTAGGTGCACTGTTCTGCCTTGGGTTTCACTCAAACCCTACTTTGAGTGGGGGGAAAGAATGAAAAGTCATCATAAAAAAAAGGAAAGCTTATTTGCTAACATATCAAGAAGCTCACTTTAACAACAACAGCTCACATTGTGAAATTCAGAAGTACCAAGCCCAAACTGGTTCACACGTACTATTACATCTCATCATTGTGCAGTCCACCAAAGCAGCCTCAATATACAAAGGAAGGACAATGACTTGCCTAAGCCTGCGGTGGAGAACAGTGCTTCGCTGGAATCTGCACCTACATCCGCCTGAGCGCATCACACAGAGGTCTCTCTATGTTCACACTAAGGCCTGGCACACATTCCTTGAGACTTTTTCTTCCATTCCCGCATCACTTCCTTAGAATTCTAGCTTGGTTGGGGTTGGGTTTGTTATTTATTTATTTTATTTGCCCCAAAGTATTTTCTCTTTGTTTCCAGTAACGGGAAATGTTTCATTAGAAATGGAGTGATGCAGTGGATGAGAAGACAGCAATCACAACTGACAACTCTTAGGGCAGCATTAACCAAAAGCTACAGGCAAGGTCAGTCCTCACTCTGCTCCCACAGCCCTGCAAGGGGGTTCGTTTTTCTGAATATACATTTATGGCCCCACTAATCCATAAATAGCTCTAGATGGAAGGCCGATTCTTACTCCAAAGATACCATTTTTTGTTTTTTGAGGACATAAACACATGCATGCATGCTGAGTATCCCTTATCCAAAAACTAAAATGTCACAAACAAAATCCAAAATGTTTGGAGCACTCCTGTGACCCTTCAAATGGAAAATTCTATACCTGCTTTCATGTGAGAGGTCCAGTAATATGCAGGCACACTAAAAATACTGTATAAAATTACCTTCAAGCTATCTGCATATGGTATATGTGAAACATAAATAAATTTTATGTTTAGTTTTCAGTCTCAGTCCCAAGATTATGTACATGAAAATATTCTAAAAATATTTTAATTCGAAATTTGAAACATTCTTGGTCCAAAGCACATTAGATAAGGGCTACTCAACCTAATATATATATATATATATATGTATATATATATATATGTATATATATATATATATATATATATGCATATATACATACATATAGATATATATGCATATATACATACATATAGATATATATGTATGTACAAGATATTTTACCTATATTATACATATTATATATGTTTTATTTTTATTTATTTAACATTTTATACAGTCTATGATTAAACAGATGGCAACATTTGCAATAAGATAAATATTGTTCAGTGATGCATATTTCTATATACAAAGTGTAACACATTGCCCAAACAATAAAATTCTATCAAGAGTGTGGAAATAAAAGGGGGGGAGAACCATCAATAAAACATCTTCTGTGCTCTCTGGTCTCAAAACATTTGGACAGAAAGAAAACCCATGCCTGCCTCCAAGAGGCTAGTTCACCAGGGGTGATCCGGATCCACTGAAGCATCTTTCAGAGTCACTGCCATGTCTGAAACAGTCCCGAGCTATTGAGTAATGTGAAATATGAGGAATTTCTGTGGAAAAGTCAACATTTCAAAGGGGTCAGAAAATACAAAAACTCCATTCTACTTTAAGTGTGTCTATGGAGGAAGGAAGGACAGTAAAATAAATTAGATTTCTTAAATGAAACTCACTAAGTAACAGTTTATGCAAACAGTAAATGTGAGGACTTCGAGGTGCTTACCAAAGGGAAAGAAAATAAAGTCTTCACATTAACATACACAGCTCTCTTTCACTCCCTCCAAAATCCATTCAGAATCTGCAGGCTGATCTTTCTGACAGTCCCTACCATCCCTAGTAATTTCCCTCCCATATGACTGAGCCTGCTGTTTGTTTCTCAATTCTAGGATGACGATAAAGTCCACGGCTTACTGGAGACCCAATGAAAACTCAGTGCCGTGGCCACAAAACTCGCTGCAATCCACCCAGTTAATAAGTGCTTGGAAGGAGGCAGAGCTGACAGCGATGCGCAGAAAAAGGGCTGCTTGCAAATCTTTGATGGACATGCCCACCTCACACCGGTCCTCGTGCCCCTGACTCTGCTTACAAAACTGCATGCTCCTTCCTTATTTCTTAAAGGGCACCAAAATCACAACCAGGCCTTTCCATCAAGGGGCAGCTCCCCCGAACATAAAAGGTACACACTCATTCAGAAGCGGTGGGAGAGCAGGCAGAAGGAAACAGCAAAAGCTGGTTTAGAAAATGCTCTGTGCACAGTGTATGCTGTGTGCTCTGTGACACACCCACCCCAGAGCACGAAAGCCCTCCATGTGCAAGAACCATAACTGTCCGCCCCACCTGCCCCTGACATGGAATATAGAGATGAAGTGTTCTCATCCAGGCAGATGTCTCTGCAGCTTTTTACAAGAGCTATCTGGAAAACCACACAGATTTTTTTAACTGTCCCATTCCCAAATGCCCTTCCAAAGCATCCTGCCAGCAGCTCTGGGGACAAATTGAATATTTGCAAGGATCTCTGTGGCTTGCTAAGCAGTCTGCTCAGGTTCTTGCCTGCAACCCAAGTTTCAACTCTGCCGGACTTCAGGAACAGCCTGCCCTCTTCTGGTCTCCTTGAGCCCAGGGAAGGGCAGAGGCTGGGTGGGCACAGCTAGAGGAAGACAGACCCTGAGCTCCAGCCAAGATGCGCACACTGCCACTTTGGGATCTAGTAGTTCATAGGGATAGAAGTGGGGAAGTGAGGAGAAGAGCAAGATAAGCAAAGAAAATAAAATGTAAATCCAGAAACAGCAATAGTATCCAGCAAGGAGACAAGTAACTACAAGAGAAGAGTGAAAAAGAGAGAGAAGGGGGATTGGAAAATGCAGAAATTGAGACACTGGGGGGTGGGGTAGGGGTAGGAGGAAGATCAGTGAACTTGCAGATGAGTTTCCAATAAGGAAAACAGCTCCACAGCTGTAACAAGAATTCCAAAAGCAATTCCCAAACGAAGATGGCTTGTTCTCATCCATCTTCTCCATTGCAAACCATCTGCAGCTAAAACGGGACATCAGAGAGTGAGACACTGAACTGAGTATACAGGAGAGATTGAGGATGAAGCTGGATGTTCTGGACATCAGAGACCTAAGAAGAAATCTGCTGGCCTGGCCTCCTTCCTTCACTCTCTCCTCTTGTTTCAACAGGTGGCATCACACCCCAAAGGTATCTCCTGAATCTGGGAAGTGAAGGGCAAAGCTAGTCCCATGTCCTCCTCGACAGGCCCACCCTACGTGTTCCTACACTGAGACAACAGTACTCGCTCCTGACCAGCCCTCTCCCACCCAGCAGGACTCAGAATCTAGAAAGAACTTCTAATAGCATTTCTGCCTATACACATCACTGTGGACTCCAGGAGTTCCAAGGCAGTGCCTCTGAGTACCCTTCTCTATAAGAGGCTGCAGGACCCTGGAAATGTTCCACCCCTCCACCAGCAATCTCAGCCCACCCTCTCCCCACAAATGAGAGAATGTGTCTCCCTGCTACCCACACAGCAAGGTGAAATGCCATCACATCATGTCTCTGGGCTGGTTCAGCCCACAGTCACAAAGCGTCCGCACTCCAGCAAAGAGGGTCAAAGAGGGTCAAGTCAACTGCAAAGAAGTTTAGCAGTTCAGGAAGCACAGGTACAAAGGCAGTCTTCAGTGAGGGTTCCCAAAGTGACAAATGACAAAGACAAGCATTCAGCCCTTCAAGAGTCCATAAATCACCTCCCTGGTGTCTGACACCCTTCAGACTAGGCAAATCCTTGAAGGCAAGGGGCATGGTACAGATGCAGACAGACACACAACTCACCATATCATACAGAACTGAGACCCTGGTGCAGAGCTGGGGACTCTGACCTCCTGCCCCTAGCAAGGCAGCCTGCACGATGAGGAAAGCATCTCCAGAGAAGACGGGGTCTGGGTAGGGAGAGAAGTCAGGAGGTCCCCACCCTGCCAACCAAATCGTTCAGAAGGTCTAGGGAAGCCAGTTTCACACCCCAAGAGGAAACTCCAAACAAGGTGGCCGTGACAGTGTGGATCGACGGACAGCTAGTGGAAAGAAGCAGCCCACAGACAGAAGGGACAGACAGTCCCCTAGAAGGGACCTTGCCCTGAAGCTGGAGATGGGGAAGAGGTAAAGTCAAGAGGACACAGGAGTGGAAGGTTAGAGTGGGAGGAGGTGGAAGCAGGAGGCTAGACATCCAGAGGGAACCGAGACGCTAAGTAAGACTAGGCATCCAAGACAATCTTGATGCAAGAACATGTTAGGAACCCTGGGACACTCATCCCGGACCCCTCTTAGGCCAAAGCAAAGACAGGACTCAGCTCTCTGCGCTTAACTCGGCAAAGACCAAAGAGAAGCTGCCACGAGAGCCACCCTGGATCCGCAGCTGACAATTCGGCACGATCCACGTACTCAGGCAGGCAGCGAGACACTCACACCCACAAGCAGAAAGCAAGTCGGGCACCCAGCAAGAGTGACAGAGAACAAGAATCCAAAGGGGCTTCGGGAACCCCAAAGTGCCTCTTCGGGAGATAACTTCCCCAGACCCTAAGGGGGTAGCCCTCGGACTCTGGACTGGGCAGCGCACTACCCTGAACCTTCCGGGGGCACAGAGGCGCTGTGGGATGGGCAGGCTAGCAGATGCCCGCTGCTCTAAGGCCAGGGGGCGTGGGTTGGGGCTGCAGTCTCCCGTTCTCCCGTCTGCCCAGCGGGGTGCGCGCCGAAAGGGCATCTTACCAGCGACCGGGCAGGTAGTGCCCCGCGGCCGGCAGGCTGCTGCGCCCGGGCTTCTCCGGGGCCGCCTCCCCGAGCCCGCGCCAGGGGCCCCCGTCCTCCTCCTCCTCCTCCACGGCCGCCGCCGCCTCCTCCCCGGACTGCAGCCGGCTCGGCGGGCAGGTCCCGGCGATCGCGGCGCGGGGCCGGGGCCGGGGGTGGCTGCTCAGCTCCGCCGACCGCTGCGCCCCCGCGGCGCTCGCCGGCCCCAGAGTCGAGGCTGCTGAAATTCCACACGACCAGCGTCTGCAGCAGCAGCACGGTGAGCGCCGCGAGCAGCGCCGAGTGCGAGCGCCGGGCCAGCCTCCGGGCGCACGGCGCCGCCACCATCTTCCGAGCCGGCGGGCGGGCGAGGAGCTAGGGGACGCGGGGACCCCGGCGCGCTCCGGCCGCCCCCGCGCTCCCCGCGGCTCCCGCGGCCCCGGCTGCCGCTCGAGCTCCCGCTCGGGCCCCGCCGCCGCCTCGGCTCGCCGCTGCTCCTCCTCCTCCTCCTCCTTCGCAGCTGCCGCCGCCGCCTCCACCGCCGCGGCGCGGAGTTTTCAGACGGGCAGGGACCCGGACGTCACCAGGAGGAGGGGAAGGCGGGAGGCGGGAGCGGCGAGGCCGCGGAGCGGGCGCGGGGGGCGGCGGGGACAGAGGCGGGAGGGAGGGGCGCGGGCCGCGAGGTCCCCAGCCCGCAGCCCCCAGGCTCCAAGGTGGGCGCTGCGGAGGGGCCCGGGACCCGGCTGGGGGCAGAGGGCGGGGCCGGGGGCGGAGCTGAGGGAGGAAGGAGGAGGGGGAAGGGAAGGCGGTGGGATGAATTGGAGCCAAAGACACCCCTGGACAACAGTGGAAGTGGGGTTTACGTGGAGGGGAAGGGGAGAGGGTCTGATTCCTCAGGCAGAGTAAAAGACGCGCCCAGAAAATCAAAGAACCTTAGGGCGAGGGCGGGACCGCTCACATGCAAGGGAGGTCAGGAAGAGGGGGGCCCTGAGAGCCTGCTTTCCAAGTGGGATCTAACTCAAGGCAGAGAGGGGCGCAGGAGGCGCCTCACCTAAGCTCCTCTGCCCGGGACCTGCTGTGGACGGACTGGAAGATAGAGACCAAAGAGCGCTGCTGTTCAGGAGTGGCAAAGCCAAAGGAAGGTCCCAGTTTGTGTGGTCAGGTGTCTGGATGCCTGGCTTGAAGGAGAGGAGGCTTTGAATGAGTTTCAGGGTTAATCTGCGCAGCGCTGTGAGTGACTCCTGAGTCACACGCCCCTGTTTCCCCAGTGCCAATGTACTAAGTACTTTCTGAGTCACTTCTCTGGTCCCCAAGGAATCACAAACTAGGAGACTCCAAATCCAGTTGGCAAGTAAGTGGCAGAGGGAGTTTCTCCACCTCCTCAGGCTGCAAGCTCCAGAGTCTGGCCTGGACCGAGCTGCCCAGCTCTTTGGCTCTTTTCCTGCCTATCCCGCGGTGGCCTAGGTGGCTGCAGAGGGCCCAAGTCCAGGGAACGGTCTAATTTAGTAAAAAAAAGTTCTTTCCCACATAGGCTGGCGTTTATAATGACCTTGACATGCCAAAGCCTCCCTGGCCCTAAGCTTCCTCCTCCCACCAAGAGAGTTTGGACAGAATGATCCCCAGTAACTCGAATTTCATCCCCAGCCCTCTCTGACTCAGCATGTCTGGTCTTTCCCTCCCTTGTCTTCTGGCCCAGCATTTCCCATGCAGCAACACAATGGTAAGCATACAGGTCCGTGTCAGTGTTGCATCCAAACTTAGCCCTATGGGACTACAGCAGCGGATCAGATCCTATTTGTGACTTGGAGCCAATATTCTGCATCTTGTACACTGTGCTTCTTCATCCTACTTTCTAAAAGACAGAAACTGCAGTTTATTGTGACTAAATCTGAGGGTGAGTGGGCAGTGGCAAAAGAAGCAGCCTTCCATCCACTCAACAAGTGTCCATGAGTACATACCGAGTATCAGAGACCAGACCAGGGACAGGATACCAAGGTAAGGAACACTTAAATCTTACCTTCATCAGGCTGTGTGACTCAGGGGAGCCAGATGCAAACACAGGTTGTTAGAAGGTAGTGGCATCTAGTTCCCTATTGAGAAGTGCAGAAAGCACTACAGTTTCACAGAAGTGGGGACCAGAGCCTTTGCACTGAGTTACAGCCTTAACTCTTTTTTATTATGTAATTTGAGACAGGGTCATGCTAAGTCACTAAGTTGCCTAGGAAGACTCCAACTTGGGATCGTCCAGCCTCAGTCTCCCAGACCCCTGGGATTACAGGCATGTATCACCATGCTCAGTTAAAAATGCTTTCTAGACCCAAGGATTTAGCCAGTCTATCTCCATGATGTAGGGGTAAAAAGTGCCAGCTCTTAAAGATTCTAAACCCCAGACTGGAGTCAGCCTTAGGAACATCTACAGCCTAACTAGTTACATGGTCAGACTCAGAGACCTTACCTTACCCAACAATGAGCCAATTTTCTAGGCAAATTTCTAGGGCCACTACTCCCCTGGCATCTGTTCATCAATTAGAAATATTGTGACCTCAAATAAGATGCATATTCTGTCTTAAAAATAGACTTTAGCGGATCATGTAGCTGAACATTTCAGTGTAAAGATTTCAGATGAGGCTTGATCCAGTAAGTCAGAGCTATCAACTAGAAATTCTTCTCTTTCCATCTCTCCTGTCTGCTGCCCCTTGTACCTACACCATTTGGGGGCATCACAAGATGCCTGAACTCAATTGCTGAATGGCTGGTATTTTTTTTTCCATTTGTAGCCCAAAAGAAAAAATATCAATATTTTCCTTAATTCTCCATAAAGTTTCAAAGATTCTCTGGGATCAAAACATCTTTAGGTCTTAGGGCATTCCTAAACCAATCACTTTGGCCAGAAAGGTAGAATGTGCTGTGTAGCTTGGCTAAGTTCACACTGGGGGAGGCCACAGTCCATGCAACCACTTGAGTGCTCTATAGGGACCACTGCCCAATGGGAAGAAGAGGCAGCTACAGGGTTGCAGATGCCCCCCAGCTCATGAACTTGCATGCCCTTAGGTGTGTTAACTCCTCTCCTGGGACTTCAGTTTCTTTAGTGCTAAATAAGTGGCTGGAGGAGGTATTCCCAAGAACCATATGTGACCTCTCCCTCTATGTCTAACCAGAGCTGCCAGTCCCATTGTCCTGCCCCTGGCCCACCTTTGCTTGGAGTTTCTGCGCCTTTCCTCACTAAGCAGGAAAGATGTAACCTCCACATGACTCATTTAACTTGAGTCCTTCGGGGCTGTGGCTGTGATTCCACTCCCTCAGGGACCCTGGGCTTCAGGAGTGAGGTTAAGGATCCGGAGCTTCAAGTCCCTGGAGAAAGAGCAATGTTTGTTTATCTTGACTCATAAAAATCCATGAAAGAAAGAGGTTTAAAAGCTCTGCAAAGGTTATGGACGCTATAAACAGCTTATGTGAGGTTTGTCAGATGAAAAAACACCCAAGATAGATGATAAGGAGGGTGAGATCCAGAGGTCAACTGGGATCATCTTCCTGACCCTAGATGAATGGCACTTTAAATATCTCCCAAGTGGGGAGTGGAGTGAAGATAGGACTGAACAGCACATGGCTTAGGGTCAAGGAGGGGTCCCCTGGGTGGGTCTAGGAGGTCTATCTCCATAAAAGAGGATACAGTTAGTTTGGGGAGAGCTGGAATCCCTGGAAACAGCAGATGGTGGGGTATCCCAAATTTGCAGAAGCAACCTCTCAGTATTCCAGCCTTTAATGGGTACAAAATGAGGCCCACTGGTTTGCTGTGTAGACAGAACAGGAAGTACCTCCTGAGACTCTGGCAGCTGCCCTGGCCTCAGCAGCAAGATTCTTTAGGATTTTTAAAGCTCATACATGCAGTTATTCAACAAAGATATATGGGACCCTATTATGTGCCATGCAGCATGCTGAGCAAGCAAAATACAGGGATGAAAAATATTCTCAGAAGAACCTTTCTTTGTAGATTTGATTCCTATGCTCACTTGATGGGGAGCCAGAGCTGTAAAGAAGGTCCAGCTGATCTGTGGAATCCCCTCCGCAACCCCAAATCTTGCCTGGTGAACAAGTGATTTTGCCCAGTGTTAAGCTTTGAGCTGTTACTACAGGGAACTCAGAAAAATAAAACGGTGCTTGCCCTTGAGGAGCTGACCAGTGGGTCAAGGGACAAGACTGGGACATGGACAGCAGTGGTGGGCCAGTGTGCTAAGGAGTAAGAGCTACACCATCAGTCTTTATTCAGTTCTGTGGCTTTCCCGGGGAGAATTGTAGCCTCACTTGACCTTCGTTTCTTCATTTATAAAATGAGGTTAAAAAATCAAGACTTCATCCCATTCCTTGGAAGGATTCAGTGATATGACCCAGGTAAATTGTTTTCCACTGAAACTTGCATATAGTAAGCACTCAGTAAGTGTCAGAAGTTATTCATTTTATTATTCACAGTGGGGCATTTATCAGTGATGAGTGTCCAGAAGTATCAGAGCAATGAATAAAGGCCTTTTGGAGGGAAAAACACTGACCATAGACCTTGTCTTGGGGAGAGATTGCAGGTGTTCCCCAGGCTGAGGCCCGAGTTACTCTCTGTAGTGCATGGCACTCTGCAGTGCAGGTTGGCTGTGAACACTAATTCTAGAGTGCAGGGCAGGTAGAAGGAGCAGGAAGCTTTTTGACAAGGAACCCAATTCACCAGGTGTTCAGAAGCCACAGACAGACGGCATCTTAGTTCCTTTTTCCACATGTGATTTTTTAAGCAGTTTGTTCAACATCTCAGAACCTGTGTTTCTCCACTGGGAAAGGTACAGGAACATAGTGTCTCTCTCAATTCTGCTGTGGAGGGGCAGGGTATTGTAGATAACAGGGCGTCATCTATTTTATGTATGTGAGGGCATTGACTAGCAGCAGTATGAAAGTATCTGCCTGGTCTCAGGCTGCTCTGTGAAGAAATGATTGTGGCCTGGCTTGGGGCCACAGTTCTTGTAATCTCAGCAGAGTGGAGGGCTGGGGTAGGAGGGCCACAGATTTGAGCCACCTGAAGAAATAGATCGCTACAAAGACCCTAGGTTCAATTCCCAGTCTGAAAAGAAAAGAGAGAAGGAAGGGAGGGAGGAAAGGAGGGAGGGAGCTAGTAAGAGAAGGACAGAGGAAGGAGGAGGAAGGGAAGAAAGACAGGTAGACACCCCTCCCCTGAGGCCCTGCCGCCCTGGGGTGCTGGGACCCTAGGGCTCCAGGACCACCCAAGAACTAGAGCTTGACATACATCTTTGTGAATTTAAATAAACTTCAGACTAAGAGTAAATTTAGTGAAATTTTTTTTTTTTTTTTCATCTCAATCATGTGTTTGTTTCTGGTTGGTTTATTGGAGTCTGTTTTCACCCAAACTTAGCCTATTTCCCTGACTTTGTACTTAAAAGACCTTTATGAAACTCCCCCTTCAGTTTCACTTCTGCCTAAAGACAAATTTTAGACAGGTGGCTCACCTGTTTCTGAGCATCTGCCTGAGCGTCGTGCTCAGAACCCTTTACGCCCCCCACCCCAGGAATCTTGGGCAGCAACAAGTGCCTGCAAGCTCCCAGACTGCAAGGCATGCCAAGGTCGGAGGGGCCAGGATGCCGAAGGTCCCGGCAGTCCCTGCTGGTACACCAGCTGTGGTCAGGCATCACCTGTTTCCCACCCCCACTCACGCAAGGGAAGGAAGTGGCCTCTGATGGCCCACAGGTGTAGACAACCGCCAGACGCCCTGCTGGTTCTGCAGAACGCAGGCACTCAGGCGAGTCACCTACCCAGTGGATCAGCAGAGGGAGCTCTAGGTATCAAATAACTTTCCTCTGACCGCAGTTTCCTTATAAAAGAGCTGCAGAGTGAGGAAAAGCAGGGGTCCTAGGCAAAGCCATTCGGTGTGCCAAAGGAAATCTCACCTACACTGAGGAGATGGGGTGGTAGAGGGCGCTGGAGAGAAGAGGCGCGGGGCGGGGGGGGGGGGGGGACCCCAGATGCAAAAACCCAGAAACCACTAGGCTGCATGAGGGCTAAACTGACCTCCATCTGAACCACACATTGAGTCAGTGAGATCTCAATCTTCACAAGACTGTCAATCCCTCTGATGTGTGGAAACAGGCGCACTCCGGACCCATGTCTCAGATTAGATGGGCAGATATTTTCATCTTTAAAATTTGTTGTGCCCCAGGTGGGGCATGTTCCAAGCTTTCATTGGTGCCATCGATAATAAACACAGTGGTGGCAGTAGGGGTAAGTGCGTGAGGAGAGATGGCATTTATTGAGTTCTAACCCCATACTCCACCTTACACTGCAGACGTTAAGAGCTCACATTGGCTAAATATTTACTAACCTACTAGATACCTCAGACAAAGTTCAGGATGAGAATTCATGGGAATTCCACTAAGAATCAGCTGTACCAAGTCCTTACTGCCAGGAGCTTGTGTTCCGGTGAGTACAAAAACCCAGGTAAGTAAACAACTGCATATATAAACAAGTAGTTTTGGAAAGCAAGGAGAGTGGTGAAGGGACAGGGTGGCTGCTAGAGTGACAGGACAAGACGAGTCTTAGCAGGCTGATAGCGAAGATGTCACCCAGGCCAGGACCCTGGGATACTTCTTGACCTTCACGTGACAGGCAGCTGTTGGAGGAGTCTGATCCCATGTGCACATCGTGTCACCGTTGGCTGAACAAATAACTCGATCTGTTTTTTCCAGATGTGTATAACTGCTATTGGGATCTAGAAATGAAAAAGGCTTCTGAATTCATTGCAGTTCCTTTGTCATTGGGGGTTTTCTCAAGCAATAATTAATGAACCTCAACTGTTCGTGTGTGGATGTTACAGGGTCTGAGGCGGCTCAGGTCAGAGAAAAGTCCAAGAAGGAAACAGTTCAAATGCACTACCCTGACAAAAGAGTAATTCAAAGCAAATGACATTAAATCTTAACATTGTTTTGTACAAATAGCCTTTATTTTATTCTCTCTGATCTCCTCAGCTGCTCCAAGGTCCTCTGTCACAGAGCCTGCCTGTCACTCCAGGTCATCACATTATCACGCTCAGCCCCAAAACCCCAACCCCACCCTGGCCCGACTGTCACCCTGCTCTGCACCTCGGTCTCAACCCACTGTCACTTGCTCCAGTGTCTCTCAAATCTCTATCACCACACATTCAAGGAGTCTGTTCTGAACCAGCTAAAGGAAAACAGAAATCTATTGCAAGGCCATTTGATATGCCAGAGTCTCATAGTCATCTGTCAGATATTCAGTCTTCCCTTCTTGTTTGATAAAGCAATCTGATTTCATGTGAAGTTTTGGAGTGATAATGTGCCCAAGCCTTCCTGTAGTTAGGAGTGATTTAAGAGAGGATAGCAGATACCCTTGGTGGAGCTCCCAAGAGACCTTTCTGGGGGAAGTGCTAAATAAGTTCAGGTGAGTTTCCTTTGCCTCTTGCCATTCCCATTTTTTTCCACTTGGAATGTAGAAAAGATAGCTGGAAGTCCAGCAGGTATCTTGCAAATAGGGCCAGGGCTAGAGGTAAGGAGCCAGAAAGATAGGAACACTCTGGGTCCCTAATGCCTTTATAACCTGCTTTACCTTTTTCTCACATTCTTGCTTTCTGGGGACTCACTTTGTTCTCTCTTGGACGTGAAAGAAGGGTGCTCCTTTTATAGCACTGCCTTTGGTTTTCATTCTGCCTAGAGTACTTATCACCCACATATCTGCATTGTTCCCTTTCCTACCTTGTCAAAGCAGAGACATCACCTCTCATTCACATAAGCTGTTCCTGGATGGCCAAATGGAGCTAACACTGCTGACTATCTTTACTTTGATGTGGTGTTTACTGCACCATGTCTCTCCTTCTGTGCATGCATCACCTCCTCCTCTCATGGTTTTTGTTGGTCTCTCCCACTAGATTGCAAATTGCATGGGGGCAGGAACCCCTCTGCCAAGTGTATTGTCCACCTTGGCACTCCTGTAGGGGTTCACTTGATTTTTCTGAACCAGCAAGTGAATCGCATTCTCAGTCACAAGTGAAATGCAGTTCAGCACAGCGTGTGCACAGTCCTGGCTTGAGTCACTGCTCACACAGGGCCTTCAGGTGTGTGGTCATATGAGAAAGTCACATGAGTGACAGAGACTTCGTGTTAGCCATGAATGTGGTGCACGGACAGGAAAGGGTGCCAGCCTAGCCACAGAGGTCAGGTACAGGGCCACCTCCAGAACAAGATTCTGAATCCAAACCTTGTGTCTCTTTCTAATCAACTCTGGGATCTTGGACAAGTAGTTTCGTGTTTGTGTTTCTTTTTCATCTCCAAAAGCTAGGGGAGTACTATACTTTTGCCTAAGGCTGTCATGGGAGTTGATAAATGAATTCATGCTTAAAAAAAGAAAATGCTAACTGTAGTGCTGAGCACATGATAACACCAAGTGCAAAAATTGAAAAGTATTAGAAAAACAATGAAAACTTGATAAAATAAACACATGTATGTTTGAAGAAATCAATACACTTATTGAGTATAGAAATAACAATAAGTAAGGACACGGAAAAATTGCATAGTGCAATCTACAACTCAATTCAACAGATTAATAAAGAAACATACTTGAACAGAAAATAAATACTATTTTCATAAGATTTCATGAAAATTATTATATATGTGGACATAAAGAAAACCTCAACAAATTAAATAAAGGAAATTTTTCTCAAGTTCCCTCTGATCATAATTTAGTATTAGAAGTGCTTCATTATTTCATTTATTTTTAATAACTTAAGAATTGAGAAACACATTCAGACAATAAAATGCAATCTTTTAAAAAGCAATAAGTGAGAAAACATTTTTATTCTAAAGTCTATAGAAAACAACAAAAGCTGTAGTTAGAAGAAAATTAATAGACTGAAATACATTCATTATAAAGAATGACTGATAAAACAATAAAGGAACTTGTTATACACATAAAAGGTTAAAATAAGAACAAAGTAAACTAAAAAAGTTCTAGAGGGGAAATTAATGATTGAAGTTAGATTTAATGGAATAGGAAGGATACATAGCAGAAAAAAATAAACTCAAAATCTTTTATTTCTTTTGGCAGTGTGAGATTTGAATTAAGGGCATTAGCATATGATAGATAAGTGTTCTATCATTAAGCTATACTGCAAGACCTCACAAATTTTAAAATATAAGACTAAACCTCGTGAAAATATAATTATATAAAAAAGAAAACAATCTTACAGAGGAGAAGGAAATAGAAGAGAGAATATCATGTGCAATTCTATAACAATAATTCTGATAACCTAGATTAAATGCCTCATTTCTTAAAAACAGTATAAAATGATCCATGACAAGATAGCAAACTTGGAGCAGTCAGTCACTAAAAAGAAGTGAAAGATTTACCCCTGAGAAAAATCCCCATAACAGAGAGGTTGGCAGTCAAGCTGCACATGAGCATAAGTAAAAACGTTTGCTCCATCGGTATTTAAACAATTTTCAGTCACATACAGTGGTTCTTAGACTCAACTGCATGACAGACGCGCCCTGCAGGTCTTTAAAAACTGATGATGTCCAAGCTTCCCCACAAGAAACTCCTACTCCATCAGCCCGTGGTGTGACAGACACTAGTATCCTAAGACAGCTCTCCAGGTGCCTCTTAGATACAAGCGAAGACTTCTGTCTTAAAAAGTAATGGAGAGCTTTTCAATTATTTAAAAATGTAGTTGGCATAAAGACGGCATCAAAAAAGAAAACTGTAAGTAAATTTTATTTATGCATAAAGGCAAATCTGTTGGTTAAAGTAGGAGCATGAAAGGAAAAATATAGGACAACTAAATAGAGCTTATTCCAAGACTCAAGCCTTTTAGGATCAGTGGTAATTACCAGCATAACTCATTAATTTTATCAGAGTATAGAAGATGAAACTGAGAAGTCATTTGGCTACCTTTGGTAGCCATCCCTAGTAAAACACCAAAATATATTTTACATATGCATTATATACATATATATTACATGATTATAAATATCAGATAACCACCTAACTATAATGAAGTTTACTAAACAAAAATTATTCAAAATAAGAAAATTAGAACATTTAAATAATTACATAAGTTCTTGTAAATACATTTAAAAAACGAAATACTCCGTGTAAACATTGGAAAAGAAAAGCTAAATCTTCTTGCTAGTGGTTTGCTTGTGTAACAAAGAATAGACTCTAGTTAGAAAACAACCTTCCTGGAGCCAAGAAAAGTATTTTTGTGGTAACTATTAACAATCTTTCTTCATGGGAAGGAAACCAAGAGATAGAAGGAAGAAGGAGGGGAGAGGGGAAAGGAAAGTAAGAGGGATGAAGATGTGTTATATACATGCACCAACTCATCCTGATGAGTACTGATAGAAATAAAAATTTAAAAAATAAAGGCTTTTAAAAAAATAACCTTTCTTAATACTAGTGATAAGAACCTTAAAGTGGATATGGGGTGAATGTTCTAGTCATGATAGCATAGACAGGAAGCAAGATATAAAATAAAGTGGGAAACTACTTTTAAGAAGAAAGGCTCAGGAATTATGGAAAGAAAGTTATTTTTAAAATAAATTCAATATCTCACTGAATTTCATGAAACAAGATTCACACAAGTGGAAATAAATACTATGTTCTAGAGTGAGAAGATGGATGTGAAGTATAAATATTACAAAAGCTTATAAAAGAAACTTAAAATCCCAGTATCAATTAAAATAAAACATCAACAGTTCACATTTAATGGTGGCGGAGGGATACTGGGAGATTGAATTTAACAATTTAACAAATTAAATAAGAAATGCCCCAGAATAGCCCAAAATAAAGATATACATACATGTGCATAAATGTACACGATGTAAGTATATATTTGCATATATATGTATCAGAATATTCCATAATGTAACAAATAAATACATACAAAACATGCTGTGGTTGTTTTAAGAATAGAAAACAATCATATCCTTTGCAGTTTATAAATTATATTCTCTGTAAGAGAACTCAAAGACAGTATTTGAATCCTGTAGGGAAATATGGTTTATTTGATGTACAGTGCTAACTCAACTGATTTTCCATTGGAAGCAAACAGTACTAAGTTCCTCTTATTATACTTTCACATGGGCATAAAACAAAGTGAAACAATGAAAATTTTAGAGGCGAGAGTATGGGGACAGAAAGAAAAAAGCAAAAGCAGTTCTTTAGGAATAAACTAGAATGGGAAGGGATCAGGAGGAAGACAATTTTGAGCAAATCAAGCCTTATATGCTGGACAAGGGTAAGAAAGAATTCTAACATACTGAAAATACTAGTGACACACTGAACTGCTACTCACAAAGAGGAAACATGTAAAGAAATCACAACCCGATCAACACTATCATCTGGGTGAGTCTCAAAAACATCATTGCACTAAGGAAGGGAGCCAGACACAGAAGACCACACACCATGTGTGTTACTCATGTGAAAAGTCCAGAATAGGCAGTCTCCTGAGACAGACAGTAAATTAGTGGTTGCCAAGGGCCTATGTAAGGGGGATCTGAGAGGTAACTGCTAATGGGTATGTGGTTTTTTTTGGGGGGGGGGATGGAAATGTTCTAAAATTAAATTCAAGTACTGGTTACATAGCTCTGTAACTACAGTAAAATAGGTGAATTTTTTATCATATGTAAGTTAGATCTTAATAAATCCATTAAAATATGAATGTCACCAACCCTACATTTGCTTATTAATTATGCAAAACACAGGCCACCCTACTTTACCAAGGATGGACAAGCAGAATTCTCTTTTTGAGAACTGATGCATACCCTTTCAAGGTCGGTTGTCAGAAATCTAAATGGGAAATCAACAAACTGCCACCACCTGATGCTTCAAGAGTAGGTATGCATGAGTGCCCCAGCAAAAGGTGTTCTGGGATTACAGTGCCCTCTCCAGGGGACAGAATCACTGGTTCACTCTCAGTCTCAGTACTACCCACTCCTGCGTGGCATGTGGCCTCAGTTTCCTTATCTGTAAGATATGGAAAAGGTTACTGTGAGAAAAATGAAGTGACGTCTCTAAATAATTTGGTTATTCTCCACAACACAGAGGCCTCTCATTAAACATGTTGATGATGGGGCTGGGGATTTAGCTCAGTGGCATAAGCACCTGCCTTGCAAGCAGGCAGTCGTGAGTTCGATCCCCGGTACTGATAAAAAGGAAAAAGACAAAACAAACAAACAAACAAAAACATGTCGGTGATGAGATGCTGTTAGTGGTGGTAATTAAGACTAGCTAAGAAAAAATCAGAGGCATTCTCTGAAATATATTTATTTCTACTTATTAGGTCTTTTATTTGCATGCATATATTTACATATGTATACATTTTATTCTGAAATCCATATTATCACAGTATCTGTGGTGAGCTGTCATTTAACCAATTAGTTATGTAAAGTTCCATAATGGCTAGATAGAGAAAAATGTCTGGCTGCTCACATCATTCACAAAGTGAATAGAAAGTAAATACTCCCTAAACTTTCTCTACACGGACCAGGGAAAGACAGAAGAGGACCACATGTCTTTTAGGCTCTTCCCTTATGTTCCTTTCAGTGACAATGGAGACAACTCTCAGAAGCTGGCTTTAGCACAAACCACCTGCTCCTGATATGTTACAGTGATACCAAAGGAAGAGAGAGATTGCTGTAAACCAATACCTCCATTAAAAAAAAAAAATAAAAAGGAAACCACTAACTTTTTTTAGTGCAAAGAAGGAAACTTGTTTGTCTGCAACAGTATTTGTTTAAAAATTGTGCCAGGTAAGGGACACTTTGGCATCCTGGAAATGACCTATACTTTGATCTGGTTATATATGTGTACAGATTAGTTGAACTTTACTTTTAACGTGTATACATTATTCACTTTGTGTATTTTATATCTCTTTGAAGAGGAGAGAGAGATTGAAATATCACACAAGGAAACACTGAAAAATCCTCTCATCCAAAGATAATCATAGCTGCTTTGTAGTAGCAAAACATCAGACACAATTTGACTTTGAACAATATTGCCTACTGGTTAGGTAAATTATGGTAGATCCATTAATTGGAATATTTATGCAGTAATATTTGTACAGCTGTGCTGTAAAGTGTGATAAAAAACTGCAGATGAAATCATCATACATAACATACAAACACAGTTTTACTAAAATATGCATTGAAAAATAACAAGAAGGAAATACCTCAAATTTTAATACTATCTTTGGGCAGTGAATCCATGGATGATTTTGTTTCCTTCTTTCAAGTTTAATGCATCTGTAAGAAATGTGTTTGACTTTGATAATTGTATAAACATCATTAATATTTTTGAGTTTGCAGTAGAAGAAGATAAACATTAGGTCAGGAATCAATCTTACCAAGATTAATAGCATGGGATGCTTGTGACTGCAGACTTGAGGTCCGACGCCAGTCTTTTTGCTTTAAAAGGGCAGTCATTCCCACGGCTAAAACCAATTTCCTAAGAAGATCACCATCAGGCTTGTCATTACAGCTCAGTTACAGCTTCTGTCTTACAGTTTTGAGATGTACCTCCTGGTCAGAAAATAGTCGGCTCTGTCTTACCAATTAAGGATTTCTCCTTCATCACCAGAATAAGCTCTCCAAGTAACAAGCACTTCCAGCAGGCTTCTGTGCAGCAGCCCTAGACAAAAAGGTGCAACTAAGTTTTCATCTCCCAGGATGAGATCACGTCAGCATACATAATTCAGAGGAGGTTCCCTCGTACCTAGATTTATGAAAGTGCCAAGTCTACTTCATACTTTTCAACTGCTAAATAAAGATTCATGTTTTGGGAGGAGGAACTTAGAGGATTTTGGGTGTAGTCTTTGAACAAGATTGTCAAATTAAGATGCACATGATGGCAGCATTAAATAACCTCCGTTCAGCTCTCCTTTAATCATCCCACTCATTAAGTTATTAAATATTTTTTGATTACCACACCTTGTGCTAAATTGTTTTTACCTTTTCTTCCTCTCCTTTTTTCTTTTCTTTACTTTTGTTTTCTTCTTCTTCTCTTTTCCTTCTCCTTTTTCTTCTTTTGGTAGTACTGAAGATTGAACCCAAAGCTATTACATTAAGTTACATCTCTTTTTACTTTTAATTTTGAGAGAGATTCTTGCTAGGCCACTAAATTGCCTGGGCTGGACTCAAACTTCTGATCATCCTCCACAAGCCTCCCAGGATGCTGGGATCGTGGACACGTACCTCAGTGCCCAATTTAAACTCCAGTATTTTAAAGCTCACACCAGGGTTTGGTGCATGCTGGATTTGATCAGTTGGTAGTTCTCTGCTGGAAAAAATTCTGGAACTATGTCCAAACGCAGATGAAAAGAGCAGTGATCAATTAATAATGTCTGCCTTTATTGTGGAAAGGGAATAGTGGCATTTTTGCCATGAATTTTTCATGCCTGCCAGAATTTTTCTGTTTCTGCCAGATCAATGATAGTCATTTGAGCTTTGAAAAATACTTTGTCCCATACAGATGGAAGGAACCAAATTTCAACCCATGTTAAACATCACTGGGGCTGTGCCAACAGAGGAAGAAAAAAGAGAATGCATGTATGTTGGACATCTGCTACATTTTACACTTTGCATGGTTCTCTTTACAAATGCCATGTCATTTAGTCAATAGGATGTTTCCTGAAGTGCATCCTAATCCTTTGGGGATATACATTTTCATCTCATTCTTGCATCTAAGGGCATAGCTTATGAAGTTAAATAACTTTACAAAGTCTCACAATCAGCCACCCAAGAACTACTCTTCTCTCCAATGAGCAACCCAGACTTAATGTAGAATCAAATTAGATAAGACAGCAAGCCCTCCTTTTCAGAAACCATAAAACTCATTCTACTAATTTTTGATAATTACTTTACCTTAATGGGTCTCTTTGGAGGAAGTAGTCAACCCAGTTTACTCATTCAGACAAAATGAGGTATAGTATGTTCCCCCTTTCTGCCCACTGTTATGTAGACCATGTGGCTAGTATCTTTTGGTAAAGTAGGACTCTTGTCACTCAAGCAGCGTGACCAGAGTGCTGTGATCCTGTCTACAAATACATATTCTATGGATAAGCATCCACAAATGCAGCTGACCCTCTTTTTTCAGGCTGGTTCAAATGTCTGTGATTATTTGGTGGACCAGCCATCATCCCATAAAATTATATATAATTACAAATTTACTGTGTGCCAATTGCTTGCTTAGAGCTCCAGCTGCACTACTGCATTGTATCCAAAGACTATCCCTATAACAAAGGTGCCACCATGTTCTTGATTAGACCATGAGAAACATGAAATTTAAGGATCAAGTAACAGGCAAAGTCATATAACTAGTAAGGTAGAGATGATACTCTGAGGCAATCAGACTGGCTTACTTCCAATTTAAACTGTTGAATCAACTTTTGGTTCTTATCGGTTTCCAGTATTTCTTCTCTAGTGGAAGCAACCTCTGAGACAGAGGCTTGACTGCAAGCAGTGTATCTGAGTGGAGATCCCAGGACATATTAGCAGGGAAGTGGGAAGTGGACTGAGAAGAAAGGAAGTGTATTTTATCAAGCAAGTTACCACCATGGTAAAGGAGTCTATTGCCACTTGGCAAACTCCTGACAGCACCACAGGAAAAGTGTCCCAGTGGTAAAGAGGTAGAGATGTTCATATACTAGTTCCTAGTTATTAGTCAAGGTCTGTTCTCAATGGACAGGAATTCTCTGGTACCTCAAATCTGCTACACGTTTGGTAGAGTAAACTGGGATGGCCAGAAAAGTGGATAATGGGCTGTAGGACAGAGGGTGGCCACCAAGAAGCTGGTACAGAAGCTTCAATCCAGGAAATATGATTGGGGAAACAGCAACTGCCCAGTGACTTCCTCCACTTTCTTTTCTCTTAAAAAAAAAATTCATTGACATACAAATCACACTCCACAGCATATACCCAGTGTTTTTATTTTAAAAAGGGTAAAATTAAATACAATAAAACAGAACAAAACAGAACATAAGAAAGTAATTTAAGAGACATAAATTTCAAAGCAAGACAACCAGAGATCTTCACTGTCTATCATATTTTTTGTTTTCTTCTAAATAATAGTCTATATCTTCACACACAGTGAATTCATACAAAGCAGCATAGTATAAAGTTGATCCAAAGAGAATGATGAAGGCATTTTAGGTCATCAAGACCAGACAATAGGGAAGTCAACAATGGCTGTCATAGTGTCTCTCATTCTCTTCAAAATAGTTGTCCACACTTCATGTATGTTGAAATTAAACAAAATAAAACAGAATAATAGTATTGCTGGATTTCACATCATGACACTATGGGATCAGCACTGGATACTGTAGTGTCTCTTTTTCTTAAAAGTACTTGTTCACTTCACCATGCGTTATATAATCAGTTCTCATAAACTATTTGTATGCATGAGTCTCTACATATCCTTTATTTATTAGATGGAAAAACAAAACAAAGGAATACAAAACAAAACAAATTCCTAGAAAAACCTGAAACAAGAAAGTCATATAGAATCGCCATACAGGGTGATGTACAATGATTACTATGATGTCTTTTGTTATCATCAATAGAATTGTCTATATCATCAGGCATAGTATAATTGAATATAGCAGTACATAACAATATTAATAAAAACCAAACATTGGAGACATTATGAGACTTCAAAAGCAGGTAATAATCAAACCACAGTGGGTATCCTAGTGAATCTTGTCATCTTCAGTGTAGTTGCCTATAGTCTCAGACTTGATACTATCCATCATAACAGATTCAAATAAAATCAGTCAATACAAAACAGCAATCTAACAAACCATATTCAAATAAGATCAGTCATAATAAGACAGTGTAAATTATACAAGACTTCAGATTAAGTTAATAGGAAATTAAGGATGATTACCATACTATATCCTGCTATTTTCGGGATAGCTGTCTGTGCCCTCAAATCTAGTGCAAATAGACACACTGGAACAGAATATAATCCATCTAAACAGAGCAGTGAGAATAATGTGGATTTCAAATCCTAATACACTATTAACAATATCCTCTACCTTCCTGTTTCAGACAATTCATCCCCTTTCACTCCCACAGGGTGGACTGCACATTTTGGGTCTCACCAACTCCCTCAGTTTTCAGATTAGGGGGGCAACCTGCTATTACCTAAGTGGTTCCGAATCTTCTTACTCCTAGGCTTGATCTCAAGTTGTATTCCTTTACCTACAAAAGCCTCAAGGTTTTCTTTTCATTAAAGATGATTAGTTCTTACTGCACAAAATTGTTATGTCTTTCCAACCTATCTGCAAGTGCTGGTCAAGTTGCCCCTATTTCTTTCTGGTTCCCCGTCACATAGAGTATTGTTTTCTCCTATTTGATTTTCATCCCATAAACCTTCTTTCAGGTTAATTATACTTCCTATAGAGAACATCTCAATGGACCCTACCTCCTGATCTACTCTACCTGTATTTCTTTTTGTTGGTGTATTAAGGCCATCTATGTTAGAGATTATAGTCAACTTTCTGTGCTTCATTTCTGCTATGCTATTTTTCTGCCTTTGGTTGTCTACTTTTCTCCTTCATTCCACTGCCTGCCCCATTCAGTGAGGCCTCTCTGCCACTGTTCCTGCAATCTTGGTGACTTTTTCTCTCTCTCTAGAGCAAGAAAAAAGAAAACAAGAAAGAAGAAAGAAAAAGAAGAATTAGAGCAAGTAATGGAAGAAAAAAGTAAGAAAAAATCAGGGGTAAAATAGAGTAGGAAAAATAGTGGAGAGCAAAATAGAGAATGGACATGTATAATTCAGTTTTGCTCCAACAGCAAAGCCTCTGGATATCTTCAGAGTTTTTAAGTTCAACACAATCGGCATCAGATGCTAGATACTTCCTTGCCTTGGGGAACTGTCCTGTGCACTCAGGGTGTTCAGACATTCCCTGGTCTCCACCTCTTAAGTACTGGTAGCACCATCTCCTCTGAGCTGTGACAATCAAAAATGTCTCCAGACCTTATACAAATGTCCCTTGTGGGTAAAGTCACCTTCAACTGAGAGATCGCTGAGTTAAGGGGACACAATCCTTTCGTGCCTCTCTGGGCACAGTTTGCATATATATCCAGGGAAATGAAGGGCTCACAGAGGAGGATATTTAAAACTCATTTTTCAGGAACACTAATTGTCCCTGATGGTAATTTAAAGCATTATTTTTATATTAAAACAAATGTAGATATATTACAGAGTAGAATCCCAAATTTAAGGCTGGAAAGAAATTTCATGTTTGAGACAGGGTGATTTTGGCCACATTCCCAGAATGCTTGGCAGGTATACATTTACATTTCTCTGCCTTGGAGGAAGCTAATAATAGCTACCAATTATTGAGTTCTTACCACAGACTGGGGAGTTTAGGACTGTTTCCCATTTGATCCTCACACCGTGTCTATTGTTAGCTCCATTTTACAGATGCAGAGATTGAGGGCCACAAAAGTTATGAAATCCAATCCAATGCTCAGAGTTGCTCAGCGATGAAGCAGACATTAGAGCCAAAGTTTGTCTCATGGCATGTCTTCTCCAAGAGCTTCTGGGAAAAGGTCTACAGAAAGGTGAGTAGTGGTAGACTATCTATGCCAACACCCTGCTGCTGGTAGGTGAGGTGACTTCAGGCTCTGTTAAGAACGGTAAAGTTTTTTGTGTGTGGGAATTGAACCCAGGGCCTTTGCACAGAGTTGTGTTCCCATAGAATCTTTTTATTTTTCTATTTTGTGACATGGTCTCACTAGGCTGATAAACTGCCCAGACTGCTCAAATTTGCAATCCCACTGCCTTAGCCTTTCAGAGTACTGGGATCCCAGGCATGTATCATCATGGTCAGCTGAAACTGATGAACTCTGAACCCTATCTGTGTGGACAGGAAGGACTAAGGGCATTTCAGTAGCTGAAAATGAAAAAATTCTCAAAAGGAGGCTTAGCATTCAATGGGAAATAACATCAACTTGGTGGCCTCCGCTTAAGACGTCTCCTGACTGGAGACCCTCCTAAGTCCCCTACAATCCCCAAGGGTTACATTCCTCAAGAATGTTCTCTGCTTAGCCTGGAACCTACAGATTCATGAGCTTTGCCAAGGGCAACAGTGTAGACCAGCATTTCTCAAACTTCAGTCATGATAGGCTATCTACCAAATCTCCTGCCCCTGGGTACCACTGTTACTCTGATTTGCTCTCTACTTCATTTCTTTAATGAACTCAGTCTTTTTAGATATGGTATATCACTACAGAAATCAGTGCAACAAAAATGAGCAAGATTATTATATTCTAGCTGGATATTCAGTGTTATGGTTTAGACCTGGAATGTCCCGCCTCCCAAAAAAGCCTCATGTTAAAAGTGAGGCTTTCGGGTACTAAGAGATCATAGGGGAAGTCTGGCTGTGCTCAGTGTGCTGTGAGGAGATAAGGTCTGGCTAGAAGAGGCAGGTCACCTAGGAGATGAACACTTCCCTCTTTGGCTCCTCCCTTTGCTCTCCACTTTCTGACCTCCTTGATGTGAGAAGCTTTCCTCCAGCAGGCCCTTCTGCTATGCCATTTCTGCCTTGGAGCTTGCTGATTTCAAAATAACCTTTTCCCCCCTTATATAAGCTGTGGATGCTGGGTATTGAGCAGGTAACTCCTTTCTCAGCCTGAGAATTCTAATCTTTCTAAGATGAGTATGAGACAAGAGACTAGAGACAAGAGGATATATGCAAGGTGCCTGTGAGAGTTCCTGGTACTGAGTAGAGCCAACAGCAACAACAACAACCATGGCAACCCCAAACCAAACGATTATCATTCCAATAGTTGGTATACTTCTTGGTCCTTGGTGAATTTGCAAGTGTTTATTATTTTTACCTCCAACAAAACCATCAAGAGGAAAGGATTCTGATACTAGAGAAAAATGGCTCCATCTTCAATACCAGCCAACAAAGGACTTGTGAGGAAAAATGATCACTGTTCTTGTCTTGCCCTCAAATCACCCAGACATTTTAAAACCACCCAGCTACTGTGCCTCAATCCTCTACCTATTCATTCCCTCCCAGCCCAGGACTGATCTGTTCCACTTTCTCCCAGGAGATCTTTCAGCCTCCTGTGGATCCTTCTAATCCCATCTTGACAGTCACTAAACATTCTGCCTTGCTCCCACTTCTTGTCAATTGCAGCCCCAGACTTGTGTGACACATGATGGATCCCATGAGCCACAGAGATTCAAAGAGAACTTTCCTCTGCCAATAATAATAATTACTCATCCATTAAACATAATTGATAAGCATTAATTATAGTCATTAATGATAACAATTAAGCAAAATGTGAAGTTCTTGCTTACTGTGATGAGGGTGGTTATGGGTTCCACAAACAGAGCACTTGTCGCATAGATTCCTTTGCACAGCCTTCTGCCTGGATGGTTGTGTGATGCACCTATGATACACAGAAGACTGCTAATGGGGAGCCCAAGTCTGAGAGAAGGGAGAGGGAAGGGAATAAAGAAGATAACGTTAGAGAGAAAGGGAAAGGGCGGGGATAAGAACAGCCATCTTTCCCCTGCATCTCTTCACATCGCTCCTCTCTGCACATGTCCATCTGTGTCCAAATTTCCCCCTTTTATGGTACACTCATCTTATTGGAGTAGGTCTCACCTCAATGCCTTTAGATCAGTTTGATTAGCTCTGTAAAGTACCTGTCTCCAAATAAAGTTATCTTCTGAGACACATGGTATAGAACTTCAGCATATGAATATACAAGGTGAAAAATGCAGCCCATAACACAAGCTACATGAGTGGACATTGGGTTTACTGGTTTCTGCATCCAAATGCGTGTTAGACCTGTTAGACCTAACAGTGTGACCTAAGCCTCCTACCACAGTTTAAGTTCATCTTTAATTCTCCAAAAATAACTATATTCTTTCCTTTTCTGAGCTTTAAGTTTTTAATTCTTTGTGGCTGAATATAACCGTTTCCCTCCCCCAACTAATGGGCACAGTATAAAGGAAGTGAGAAATGGGGGAACAGTATTCAAATCATTCCCTTCATGCAAATCATTCTCTGTAGTTCAAAATGTAAGCCAGATGCTATCAAGGACTGGAAGAGGAAGGTAGGCTCATGGTTGTGGTTCCAAGCCTGATAGCTTCAGTTTAAAAATAGGTGAACTGAAATAAACACTGAAAGCTATTCAGATGGCACTGAAATAGAGTGGTAATTGATCTAATGCAACTCCTGTCTCGGATAACATCATTATTTGTGAAATTATGACAGTATTGCTCTTGCCAAGTCAGCAAACACTTACAGGATGTGACTTCTAATTTAGGAGTTAGACTATTTATAGCTAATCTTAGAAGACAGCAAGCAGAAACTCAGTGGACACACACTAGCCAGATTTCTGAGAACCAAGCCTTGAGGTTGAAGTTCACACACTTGAAGCACCCAGGATCAGGGAAATCCCTCCTTAGAGGCCCCTTCCAGGAAGTATCAGCTGTCCCTTTCTAAGCCAAACAGCTGCCCCACTCAAAGAAGTGTGGTTTGCCGATGGACACTGCCCACTGCCCACTAGCTCTTTCAGAAGCTACCTCAGTTGCAGAATCCGCTAGTTCTTTGTGACAGTCTTGGCCTGTGGCACAGTGCCCCAAGGGTGCAAATTAAGGTTGGGCAGTTGGCCCTGCCTAGGTCATGCTTGTGACTCTGCACCTGCTTCATCATTCCCTGCCTGTCAGCCGAACTCTCACCAACCTCACTTCTATACATTCTGAATCTGCTTTCTCCCCTTCCCTTTCCAAGTATTAACCTCCACCCCAAGCCCTCCAAAATCAAAATATGAGATATACCCCAGATTCCAGGGGACCTAACCCGAAACAAGTGCCTTGGAACTATGCAAAGTCCATGCACGCTGCCCTTGGTCCTTCTGTGCTTTTGAAAGACAGTGGGTGAAACTTGCTCTTCACAATTTCCCAGAGCCAGCTGTGGGATCTACCGTAGAATTCTGAGTGGAAGAAACTTGTAAATCACATTTGATTGTAATACTAGATTTTGTTTATTTGACTTCCTTAGAATAAGATATATGCCTAAAATTATTGTTTGAAAAGAAAATCATTCCTTTATTTGCATGTTTTCCTTTGGAACAGTTGGCATATTCCAGGCACATTTCTAGGTACTGTGAATGGTATATTATTAGCCCATTTTTCATTATTGTAATGAATTACTTGGGGCTGGGGTACTTAATAAAGAAAAAAAGATTTACATTGGCTCCTGGCTGTGATACAAAGTCAAGGAACTGTACTGGATGATAACTTTCTTGCTGGCAGGCCACAGGTGGCTCAAGAAGTTACATGGCGTCATGTGGTACATTTCTCTCTCTTTACTTCCTTCCCTCTCTCTTTCCTTCCCTCTTCCCCTTCCTCTCTGTCTCAGAGCCAGCAATCCTCAATCATAGGTTACAAACCTAATGAATTTATCTAATCCTAATCCCCCCCCAAAGGCTCCAGTTTAAACACTGTAGCAGGATCACTTCAACTTCTTAATACTTTATATTGTGGACTAAATTTTAACATATCAAACTTGGGTGTGAGTCTATCTGTTATATTTTAGATCTAGAATGCTCTTCAAAAGGCTCATGTGTTCAGGAGTGGGGCTTTCAGAAAGCAATTGAATCATGAGGGCATTATACTCATCAGTGAGTTCAGTGACTGAATGTGCTCTTAAGAGATAGGGCAAAATTGGAGGTAAGTCATGGGGGATGTGACCTGGGAGGGTATGTTCGTGTCCCTGGCTCCTCCCTTCACTTACTGCTTCCTGGCTGCCATGTTATGAATAGCTTTCTCCATCTAGTCCCTTCCTTTTTGCCCTGGAAGTAACCAATCATAGCTGGAAACCATAAACCAAAGCAAACCTCTTCTCCTTTACACTGTAGGTGTCAGATACTGTGTCTCAGTGAAGGCAAAGTGAGTAAGTATATCCAAACCACAGCACATAGTGAATGAGACAGACAAGGATTCTCAGAGGATAGGCACCATGGGAGGAGTTGCCTATAAAGAAAATAAAAAGGGAGTATGGTAGCCAATATCTGAGATACAGGGATTTGTTTTGATTAATGGTCACAGGGTCCTCTCGGGGAGACAAAAACAGTGTTGAAACATGAAACAAAAAATCATTGAGTCTTTAGGAGATCAAGTTTGATTGGTGGAATTAAAAGGACCTACAAGTTCCTAGTCAGAGTTGAAGGTAGTCAACAGCATCACCCAATGGAGAATGGAGACATGACTCGTTCTAACACTTTTGAAGGTCTTCTGGCAATACAAGCACTGTGGAGGCTACAGAAATACATGTCCAAGGAGCAGCCTTAGAACATGAATAGTCAAGGGCAGAGCAGAGCCAAGACTCTAAGGCTAATATTGTACATACAAAGACAGCTCTGCAGAGCTGTCATCAAGTGTGTCAGCTCACTGCCTGGATGACACCATGTCATGGTTTATGTCGGTGGCCCCCAGGCTCATGCATTTGCATCATGCATTTGTGATTGGTTCATTGTCTAGCACTTGGATTGATGGTGTCAGTGTTACACCCACATAAGGGTGGAGCCAGGATGTAATGTAATGTCAGGAAGAAGGTGTGTATTGTGCTCTTCTGCCTGTTTCCTCCTTGCTGTTTGCAGCCACCATGAACTGTGGCCCTGCCATGCCATCCTGTCTTGGAGCCAATTGAGTATGGACTGAAACCTCCAAAAACTGTCAGAAATAAACCTTTCCTTTCCCAATTTTGGGCATCAGGTATTTTGTCTCAGTGACGAGTAAAAAGTAACTAAGACAGAATATGGTACCGAGGAGTGGGGTCATTTGCTATGACTATACCTGACCATGTTCTTTGACAAGCTTTGGAAATGGCTTGTAGATAGAGTTTGGAAAGGTTCAGATATGACACCTGGATGCATAGAGCTGGAGCAGCTTAGGCTGTTCTGTAGAGGAGATTCTAGTCAGAGCTCAGGAGACCAGAAGGCTGATAGGAAGCCTGATGCTAAAGACCAGGCTTGGAAGGTTTCTGCTTGGAAGAAGGACTGCATTGGTTGTTTAACTTCCCATGATGTATGTTATGGCTTGGCAGAAAGTTTGTTTGCACTTTGCTTATGCCCAGAGACTTTGACTGAGACTGATTAATCTGGAAAAGGAAATTTAAAGGCAGTTGAATGTTGAGGCTGTGGCATGGCTATTGTTGGGCATTTTTAGACAACTTTATGTTGCAAATCAAGAGCAAAGAGCCCAGCAGGATAATTTACAACTCTGTGAGTTTGGCCAGAAGGAAAGTTCCAGGAAAGCTGTAAATTGCAAAGACAAAGTTGAGACTTTGATTGCTGAAGAGAAACAAGAGAGATAAGAAAGATGGCCATGGGACATCCCAGGAAGCAGTGAGTCTTTATCCTTTGCAGGCTCAAAACTGCAAAAGTGAAAGAATTTGCTCAGAGGAGAAAGCTACAGGGCACCATACTCCAGAATGGCGATGGAGGCCACATGAGGTTCCAGAATGGTGACAATATAGAAAAGGTTTTCCTCACAATCAGGTAAACAGAGCCCAGCCATCCAAGCCACTGACCCCTACAACTAAGAGAGAAAAAAGTCTGACTACTGCTTCAGCTGGCAGCAAACCTTGGTGACATCCACATGGTGCTGATTTTAGGTGCAAGGAAAATGCACAAATTCTGAGGGTAAGATATCTACCTCAATTGCAAAGGGCCTGGGAAGCCAAGCAGTGTGCCCCTGAGAGGGAAGTTTGTAAAGATGTAAGGATGAAGCGAAAGGTGTAATGGAGACCCCAGAAGTTTGGGAAAGCCAGCAACATAAATCATCTAAGGAAACTGCAAGAAGTGAGCAGAGAGGGTTTAAGAGAGAAGCTGCAGGAGCTGAAATCCCTGGAAGTGCCGTGGGGGTGAAATCATCCCAGCCTTTTGGAGCTTGCAACCAGATTGCTTCAAATGCTGAGTGTGGAACTCTAGGACTTAATGTTTGTCCTGCTGGATGTTGGACTTGCTTTCCAATGCTTTATATTCCCCTGTTTGTAACTTTTGGAATGGTAATGTTTATATTGTGCCTTTGCATTTCAGAAATGTTTTACCTTGTTTCATTTGTACAGGGGGTTACAGTTAAGAGTTTGCCATAGATTTTGGAGGAGACTTGGAACTTGGACTTCTCGCAATGCTGCTGAAACTGTTAGGACTTTGGCAACTCTTGGAGATGGACTAAATGTCTTTTGTATAAAGGATGCACATGAGTCCTGGGGGCCAGGGGTGGAATGTCATGGTTTATGTCAGTGGCCCCCAGGCCTCATACATTTGCATTATGCATTTGTGATTGGTTCATTGTCTAGTGCTTGGATTGATGGTATCAGTGCTACACCCACCCAGAGGTGGAGCCAGTTTTGCCTGTTTCCTCCTTGCTATTTACAGCTGCCATGAACTGCGGCCCAGCCATGCCTCCCTGCCTTGGAGCCAACTGAGTATGGACTGAAACCTCCAAAAACTGTAAGAAATAAACCTTTCCTTTCCCAAATTTTGACTTCAGGTATTTTGCCTCAGCAACGAGTAAAATGTAACCAAGACACACCACTTGTGTGTGTCCTGCAAGGGAAGAGGCTGAAGAATTTAGTATTTTCTCTGTTTTTTTCAGATAGAGGGCCCCAAGCTCTTACATGACTTGCCCACTGGAAATCAGTGCTGGTACTGAGGCACAGCTTAGAGTCTCAGTCTGTGCATGTGGTGAGGGTGCTCAACAGTTGCTAAGAGCTGAAAGACTACTTCAGGGCACAGGGCAATGTGTTTGGGTAGTTTGGAATTGCTTATCCATCCACATACGTCATCCTATATTCTTCACATGCCTTGTTCTTTGCACCTGTTGTTCCATCTCTGTGGTGGCTTCTGCCTCCACAGCCTCTGCCTGCCCAGTGACACTTCGTTGTTCATATTCTGGGTGAAGCATTCCCTCTTCTATGTGTTCTTCCATGCCCTGAGTGCATGCATGTACACACACACACACACACACACACACACACACACACACACACAAAGAGAGTTGACCCTTCTCCTCTATGCCCGCATGGTGACTGGTACTTCTAGGTGCTTTCTTTTCTCCATTTGTCAAATAAGAATGATAGACTTTACCTCCTTCTGTTGGCCTAAATGTTAAACCAATCAATATATCCGTATCAGTATCTTAGATCCATATCTGGTCAATTGTAAACACTTAATAATTATAAGCCAATAAGATTACATATCTTAATCTTTATGGTTGAAATAATTACCAATAATATACAAAGCTTATTGGTTCATTGGTGTGTGTGTGTGTGTGTGTGTGTGTGTGTGTGTGTGCTAAAAAGGTAATCCTTATAAATACCTGAGGAAGTGAGTCCTCTCACATTATTTCTGAGAAAATCAGGATGCATAATATTTTAAATGTTTCTTTACAGTGTTTTCTGTCTGACTATGACCTTTTCAAAAGAAGCACTTAAATTTTATTTATCTTGCTGCCTCCAGCAGAATGTCTTGAATCAATAGATATTTAGTAAATGAAGGAATAAATAAACTAATGAGGCAGAAAGGACCCTTGTTTAAGAGATGAAGAAATGAGGACCCTCAAATAAGGTGTCACTTTCCTAAGAATAAAAATGGAGCTCTGTCTGACCCAGAGTCCTAATGATTCTCCATTAACTAGTGCCTCTCATACTAAACTGTACACATGAACCACATAGGGAACCTTGTTAAATTGCAGATTTTCATTTGGTGAATCTAGAATGGGACCCAAGATTCTGCATGTTCAATTATTTCTTTAAACAGCATCACATTACTGTAATAAAATACCCAAGGCAGTTAAATGATAAAGAAAAAGAATTTGTTTAGTTTCCAGTCCAAAATTAAATGGCCCCATTGCTTTTGGATTCTGGCAAGAGTGTGTGGTAGGACAAAATATATCATGAGGCATGAAGCAAACAGAGGAAGCAAAGAGGTTCTGCAATCTCCTTTGAGGACATGGCCCTAGTGACTAGATCTGTCATCAGGCCCTGCCTCCGAAGGGCCCACAAAAGTTCCCAATAGTGCCATCCTGGATCCAGGCATTTAACATGTGGACCTGAAAGTGACACACACATAGCCAAAACAACATCTCCCAGGCAACAGTCTAGCTTGTAATCACACCCAGAGCAGCAAATCAATGCTTATTTTAGTTGCTTTTATGCATGAGAACTACAGAACTCAATGAAGTTTCCTTCATTGAAGTATGAATTTACTAGAAGAAATCCAAGGAAAAAACAGAACTGGAATTCTAGCAAGGTTATACCCACACAATAGGTGGGGTTCCTTTCAGGGATCCCGGTGTCAGGAGAAATAAGCTTCAACTCTGTACTGCTCTGGAATCACCCCATACCCAGGTTGGGGATCACAGTGACTCAGTGTGAAGCACTTAACCATGCCCATACAAGGGGAAGACATTGTGACTGATAAGCTCATCGAGAATGGGTATGATGAAGACAGGCATTTTCCTGGAGGAAAAACTGAAACCTTCATTCAAAAAGAAAAAATATATTAAGCTACACTGTCCAAAGGCAGGGTCACCAGCTCTGTGGCAGATTTGAAAGATGAACAGGAGATATTTGGATGACTGTGTTTCCCAGAGCTCAACTGAGCATCACTGAGCCTCACTCCTCACCTCCATGGAGACTGTCTCTAAGGTGGGACAGGCTGCAGCATCCTGGAAGCAATTCTTCATTATCATGTTAGATTTTTATCCAGAGCAGCTCCCCAGGTTTATGCTGTAGGTCTCAGGGAGCAGAGTGTGCGATTAGCAGGCATTTAAACAATCTCTTATCATCTTTTCAGGGCTTTCTTGCTTGATTTTTATAAAACTTTATCCAATTCCCAGTAACTCGATTTTTAAAGGTCATTATATTAACTGCTAAGCTGAATCTAGGGAAGAGGTCATTTTTCATCCAGAGAAACTGTTTAGTCTGGTTGGCTGCCATTTCCATGGCCCACAGATGCTGATCTGGGCTGTAAGAAGACAATTCTGCTTCCATGTAGTATTCAGTGGGAGAAAAAGACTCTCTTCCTTTCCAAACCTCAGCTTTGCCTTCTCATCAAAGGAAGCCTTTGTCTTCATGTTTGTCTCATATCTGTGCGAGCAGCTGCAGGCACACAAATCCTACTACAACTAAAGGCAGTCATGGACTTTATTGTAATCACCTTGCTGAAATATTTGGAATTGTGTAGCAAGAGACTGGTTCTCTTTTGCCATAATTTATGACAAAGGCCCGAATAAATCCCCAGACATGGATTTCCTATAAAATATTTCCTTGTGAAACTTTGTTGCACTGCAAAATGAAAAGAAGATGCGGGGAGAGGAAAGAGAAAAGCGGTGGTGGGAAGCCAGTGCTGGAGATGTGTATAAATCTCCAAGGATGCTGCTTTCATTCATCACAGTTGCTATAAAGACAAGGATTTTATTTTGATGGAAAAAGAATGAATCATTGTGGTTTTAGAATCCAAAGTAAAGCTTGCTTAAAGCTTTTTCATCTAATCTTTCTGCTTCTTCAAGATCACTTAAATGTGGAAGGAAGAAGGTAGTAAAAAATACTTTCCAGGAGCCACAGAAAGAACTGCAACGGGGTAGATGTCAGAGGATGGAGGGAATCTTTTTTCTGTCCTTTTTACTGGGGACATTAATTGGTCTCTGAAGACTTAGAAATACAATAGAGTTGTAGCAGAAGCATATCTGAGTTATGTAAATTATGCTATATGGGGAGAGAGAGAGAAGGAGAAGGAGAAAGAAGGAAGAAGGAGAAGGAAGAGGAGGAGGAGGAGAAGGAGAAAGAAGGAATAAAAGGAGAGGAAGGAGAAGTAGAAGGAGAAGAAGAAGAAGAAGAAGAAGAAGAAGAAGAAGAAGAAGAAGAAGAAGAAGAAGAAGAAAGAAGAGGGAAGGAAGGAGGGGGAGAGAAGAGGGGATAGAGGAGGAGAAGAGAGGGGGTAAAAGGGACGTAAAGGAGGAAGAGGAGGTGGGGTTGGGCTCAGAGCAGCTTGGGAAAGCAGGGGATGGAAAATCCGACTTGATGGATCTTGCGCTGTCCCCTTTGCCTCGCATCTATGAGCAACCCCCCAGGCAAAGACTTCCGCTTTCATTCAGCCGGATTTCTTAAACAGGAGTCATCCTCTTCCTCATGTGCATTGCCCAGATGCTCGGTGGTCTTTCCAGGGCAGAAGGAAAACACACTATGTTGGAAAAATGGAGAAACTCTCTTTTCTTTCACAGCATGGGAGGGTTTTCGTTTTTGTTTTTGTTTTTGCTTTTTAAAGAGGATCATTGAAGGACACTCTGACTCTGTGACTGTTCCTTTAAGCTATGAGTTCAGAATCTAATCAGGTGGATTAGACCAGTTCAATTTGCTTCATGTGGGGGTCCTCTAAATTGTGCAGTTGGAGAATGGGGGCTATGGACAGGTACAAGGTATTCATTCATTATTCACCGAATGCAGCACAGCTCCTGTGTTCCAGGCATTGTACTGCCAGGTGATGATGCAGAGAGAAATTTCTCACTGATCTTTTTCATGCAATCAGAGTTTTAAAGCTGGAAAGACCCTCGGAGAGTATGATCTATCAAGAAGAATGTTAAATAACCTTCTATACACAAGCACTGCTTCGGGAAAAATAAACATATTTTACTCACCACATTCTTTGAGTTCATTCAAAGAGAAAAACATTTTTGAGTTCTTTGGTGGGGAGGGATATTTTCCCAAAACTGAGCTTACTTGCTTGATTGACCAGAAAACTACCGAGTGAAGACTTGACATTGCTTTTTGGGCACTAAAATGCAACTACGTGGATATAGCAGTAAGTAGTTGGGCTTTGAAGTGTTCACTCTGACATCAGATTGTGAACTTTGAGCTCACATCCAGGCAGGTCACGGGTGGCCCCTAGCCTGTGTGCCACTGTGGGAAGGACTGGGAAGCTGGAAGCCTCTGGGTTCCTTTTGGATCCCCCATAGTACATTGCACAGTAACTGTCTTCCAAATTATGTAGCTATTCTTGTTTGGTTGCAAACAACCACAAGAAAAAAGAGGTGGAAGTATAGAATCCCACATGCAATTAGAAACAGAGGTGCCAGGAGCAGGTATAGCAGAATTCAGGGGTACAAACTGCTTCATCAGGGCTCTGCTTTTCACTTCCCTTAACTCTGTGCTCCTCGCTGATCAGTTCACTCATAGGTAAGAACCTACCATTCACTAGCAGAGCCAGGCTAGCACCCTCCCATGTTTAAATCCCAAGCAAGAGTTGCTTCTTCTAGGCCAGGTGTGATCCCACTTTGGAACTGGGGCTGATGAACTCTGCCCAGCAAAGATTTGTCTGAATTATTTCATCAGGTCAGCGATGGAGCCAGATTCATGTAAAACACATAGTGGAGCTTATTAAAAGAAGGCACATGAATAATTGTGGGAACATAAAGAAAGACTCTCTAATATCTTTTTTTTTTTTTGTCTATTTAGCTATCTGTTCATCTGTGTAGCCATCCATCTACCCATTAACCCTTGTATTCATTCGGATAACTACTAGCTAGGGGCTGCTCGCATCCATTTTGCATAAAGCAATTAAACACTCAGTGCATGCGATATCTTAAGAGGTCTGGTGCTGCTTTTTTAATAGAATGAATAAATAAATTTGTTTTCATTCTCATTTCATACACAATGAAAAGTGAATCACAACAGCTAATGGCAGAGTTGTGACCAACACTCAATCTTCCCAACTATGATTTTCTCCGGAAGCTATCCCCTCATTTTCTGAAGAGTGGTAGCTGCCCATCAGAGCATATGTATTAAAATTATCCCCTAAACACAACAGATTCATACAAGTATATGTTTATATGTATTTTATTATTAACCAGTATTCATAGTTATCTCAGTATCATACTTATCTTTTCAAAAGAAAAATATATCTTTGTTATAATGGTATCTTAAGAAAAAATAAAAATAATTTTTAATGTCAAATCCATGGACCTTCTTATTGTATTGAGTCCTAATCCATAAAAGTGTTATGGAAACTACTGAAATATGCCCCAAATTCACATTTCTTTCTTTTTTTTTTTTTTTGTCTTTTTTTCATTTTTATCGGTACCGGGGATCAAACTCACGACCACCTGCTTGCAAGGCAGGTACTTATGCCGCTGAGCTAAATCCCCAGCCCGGAATTGACATTTCTTAGTAAGGCCTTGTAAATTACCATGTTATATGGTGGTAAAAGTAGAATCCAATGCGTTGAGAACACTTTCTATGAGAAATTTTTTCATAAAGTCTAACAAAATCAAAGCTATGGGGACACCGAGAGAATTGCTCAATATGTTTTGATCACTATCTTCCAGAATTTCTTATATATATGTATATAATTATTCTTGGTCAGGTTTAGGTGTTGCATAAGTCCAAGCCTATTTTATGTATGTGCTATTTCAACAGCAGCTCTATTATTATAGTGGTTTGGGGCCAATAATTATAAACTATAAGTTCAAAATGGATTTTAAGATTGACTTCTAATTTCTGTATATTTTTTAAAAATTAGAGTTGAACTTTTAGGTTCTTCCATTTGCTTAATAGCAGTTGACCATACACTATGTGCTAGGCGCTGTTTAGTATATAGCAGGGAGTGGATGAAGTAGATACAAATCTTTTCCCTCAAGGAGTTTAGACAACAGGTTTTTCCATTAAGAAATAATTTGTACTTCAACCTGCTACTTGCCTTGTTGGCATCTACTTTCCCCTTTGTAAGATTAGAGGTGCGTGAACTCAGCACCAAACCAGTGAAAGTATTTAGCCTGGGGGCTGAAAATATAGCTCAGTAGCAGAGCATTGCCTACATGTGCTAGGACTTGAGTTTGATCCTCAGCACCAGCAACAAAAAAAAAAAAAAATCAGCAAAGAAAAATTAACGGACAAGGTGTCTAAATACTGAGAAAAGGGTTTTGTTTAAGAGTGAGGGTACTAATTATACTTTTTGATCAGTTTCTTAGATACTTTTTTCATTGCTGACACACACTAGTTAAGGAAGAAATGTTTATTTGGCTTATAGTTCATAGAGGTTTCAGGTCATAGTTTGTGGCTCCAAGGCAGAGTGGCACATTGTAGAGTGGCATCATAGAGGAGAAACAGTTCATTACAGACAAAGACAGCAAAAGCGACAAGGGAGCTTAACAGCATCCCTCTGCCCCTTTAATTTTATCCGACTACTTAGAGTGCATAACACTCACACCCTTGATGCTAGCGCCCTGGAGCCTAGCATTGCACCATGAGTCAGCCCTAGCATCTCACTCTCTGCATTCAGCCACCTCTAAAAAAGCCCCAACTATGACTCCATGAGGCTTTGGGGGAACATTTAGACACAAGTTATAACAATTAGTGTAGCTTCTAAGGACAGAACGAGAAATGTTTGGGCAAAGAGCAACTACATATAAGATGCTCAGGAGGTGATGAGTTACTTGTTACTCAAAGTTTACAAGAAGCAGCTGGAAGTGAGTTTGGCAGGGATACAGGGAAAAGGTCCAAATATCATCCTTCTGACAACATTTTCATATCTGATGTACATGTATGATTAATAATACTCTCCGCAATCTTGGTGCTGCCCTATTTGGACATATCTGCTGCAGTAGAGTAAAATGAAAGAGGAGGACTTCTAACTAGTTTGGTTAGGCAGTAACTTTAGTATTGCTGCTTATAGTCCATTGACCAGAGCAAATCACATGGTTTAAAACAAGAAAGGCAAGGAAACACGGGTGATAAAAATGAGTATGTAGGGAGCACCACCTCTGTTTAAGGTTGTGTAAAGTTGAGGAGAATTATAATAATACATTTCAGAGAGTTATTTTTAGAATTCAGTGAGCTAGTCCATTGTTATCCCCTTTGCTTGAGCTTCAAAGACCACCATCTTGCGGTCCTAGTGCTATAATAAACATGTGGTCCAGATAAAAAGAACAGAAGACCAAGAGAAAACCCCATTCTCTTACAGCCATCTGCTTTTTGACAAAGAAGTCAAAATCATATGCTGGTAAAAAGACAGCCTCTTTAACAAATGGTTCTGGAAAACTGGATATCCGCATGCAAAGAATTGAAACCAAATCCCTGTCTTTTACTCTGTACCACAATGAAGTCAAAATGGATCAAAGACATAATACAAAAAAAAAAAAAAAAAGAAAATTTGAAATGCCTGTAACATAACAGGAGAAACACCTAAAATCATGGGCACAAGCAAATAGGCTTCCTATTGGACTTCTAAATAGGCTTCCACTAGCACAGGAAATCATAACAAGGATCAACAAATAGGATTACATCAAATTAAAGAGTTTTTGCATGGCAAAGGAAATAGTCAACAAAGTACAGAGACAACTACAAAGCAGGAAAATTTTGCTAGCTACTCTTCTGATAGAGGACTAATGTCTAGAAAATATTATAAAGAACTCAAAAGAATGCTCAAAACAAATAATCCAATCAAGAAGTGGACAAATGAACTGAATAGTCACTTCTTAAAATAAATGTAAATGGATAGTACATACATGAAAAAATGCTCAATCTCTTTACTCATTAAGGATATGCATATCAAATCTACTTTGAGATTCCATTTGATACCAGCTAGACTGACTAACATCAAGAACAAAAAAACATAAATGCTGCCAAAGACGTAGGGGAAAGGAACCCTTCTACTTTGTTAGTGGAAATGCAAACTAGTACAACAACCATGAAAATCAATATGGAGTTTTCATACAAACTTAAAACAGAAACTTGATCCGGCTATATGTCTTCTGTGTACAGTTTATTCACTAAAGAACTAAAGGCATCACACTACATTAATGCATGCATACCCATGTCCGTATCAGTGCAATTCTACACACTAGCTAGGCTCTGAAAAAAGCCTAGAGTCCATCAATGGTTGAATGATATTCAGATCATTATGATAAGCAAATTAAGCTAGACTCAGAAAGTGAAATATTTTCACTTATATGTGAAACTTTTATAAAAAATAAATGAATGAATGAATCATGTAAAAGGAGAATTGCCAGGAAATTAGAAAATAGACGTTAGGAGATGAGGAGATCAGCAGGAGTGGGAGGGGTGGTGAGATGGATAATAAAATTGAAGATGATCAAGCTGTGTTAAATGAATATGGTGAACTCCCCAAATGAACCATTCTCACTGTTCCATATCACAAAGATACACTAAAAATAAATACATAAAAATAAGAAAAACTGCCAGGTATGGTGGTGCATGCTTGTAATCTCAGAACTTGGGAGGCTGAGACAGGAGGATCATTGCAAGTTCAAGACCAGCCTGGGCTGCATGGCAAGACCCTAACTCAAAAAAACAAGAAGAAAGAGGAGGAGAGGAAGGGGAGGAGGAGGAGGAGGAGGAGGTGGGGGGGGAGGAGAAAAGGAAGAACAACTAATTTGGGGGTTTATGGGAACTCTGACTTCTCATTTTCTTTTTATTTTAAGAGTATTTGCAAAAATAAAAAAGACTATTGTGCAACCTAGTGAAACCATTTGAAAAAATGCTCTACAGAGCCCCTCGGCAGAAGCTGAAAGGAACTGGTCTTCTGTGCCACAATTTTATACCTCTGAGCTCAGTAGCCAGAGGATGCTAGACAGGAATGTGGGCAGTGAAGGACCAGGTGTGAAGTTCCCAGGGACCATTTTTAGCCCAGCTTAGCCTGAGTGTTAGGAGGTGAAAAGGCTCATAGGCTCACCATCCTTAGACTTATTATTTGTATGTAGTCGAAGAGCTGCTTCCTCTCCGTGGAGCAGCCTGGGTGCATGCTGCCCATCTGAATCTGAAATGAATTCAATTTAGCCTGGTGTAATTGCTTATTTGATTCCTGACGATGACATGCAGTTAGGAGGGAAATTGACATTCTGTCATTTCTGTTCCAATGAAGCAAACTCCGACAAGTTCCCATGTAGGCACTTTGTGACAGCTGGGCCACCTGCTCTTCTTCTAAGGAGAAATTAGAAAGTGAGGGGAGTTTAGAAATAGAGAATCCCAAGCCAGGTGCCTTTTTAGAACTTGTGAAATGGATGAATCACATAGGTAGCTGGGGTATGCCCAAGCTTCCATTTCCTTTGGGCTAACACAAAACTCTCTTTTCAGAAAGCACTCAGGATGGTTTTCAGCTTTAGAAATATGGATTCTCTCACTTGTCATCCAAAGATTATTTATGTTATATTCAACATCAATTTTTTTAAAAAATTCAAATAATTCTGGGGTTTGGAGATGTTCACAGGAGATAAGCAAAGGTCTCACGGTTCTAAACACAGAGAGGTGTGTCTGCAAGGTCATGACTGTTCAGTGTCCTCTTTGCCCATGTCTTCGCATGGCCACACTATCTTCAACAATGCCCACAACCTGGTTAAAGGGCAAGAATGATTCTTGATTCTTAGTGATGAAAGAACAAAATCCTTAAGGACTTAAATAGAAGGCCCGAATGACAGTATCCATGGAAACTGAGGCCACTATGTAGCCTGGATAGGAGAAAGATAATAATCTCATGATAGTGACAGGAAAAATTAATCCATAGGGGAGTGCCTGTCAATGAGGGAAACTTTTTTCTCTTCTTCAGGGACATTTTGCAAGCTAAAGGCATTTTTAACCGTCACAATGAGAAGTTAACAGTATCTAATGAGGAAAGGTTAGGGATGTTGGTACCTAAGTGCACAGAACAGCTACCTACAAGACAACATTATCTTGTCCAAACTGTTGATAATGTTGAGGCTGAAAAGTTTAACTATAGTACAAAGAACTAAGGTATTTTCTATTGTCCTCTTAGGAGGAGTGTATCTGATGCTTTTGGAAAGACAGTTTCTATGTGCCTTAGGAAGACTTCACAGTGAGTTGACAAAAAATGCAATCTTCTCGTATAGGATCACAAACCTTGACACATTCCTCCTGCCTCTAAAACCCTCCACTGGCTTCCTGTTTTTTTTTTTTTTTTTTTTTTTTTTTTTTTTAGAAAAAAGTTCACAAGTAGTAACACAATCATCAAGGCCCTATGCAAATATTTTCATACTCTTTTACGCAAAGAGAGAGCCAGAACTTAGGAAAAGGACATTGAGCAGAAAACTTTTGCTACAGTGTCAAAATAATGGAAAGGACATTTAAAAACAATTCCTCAGTACTATCCTTATAGATGGTGAAAGAGGTGAAGGGAATGAATCTCACATATAGATTAGTAGACTGATCCTCAATGAGTAATAAATGTGTGGTTTGTTATTAATATACTTAGCAGTCATTAAGTCAGAAAAGAGAGAGAAGAATCATTACAGATACCCTCGTGCATCTTCCATTTGGAATGAAAGCTTTATTTGCTTTTGGAATTCTGGCAAAAAGATGGCTGATGAAGAATTTTGGAAACTTTGATGATATGGGTTCTTCAGGAGAGACACACATGACTCCTCCCAGCTTTGTGCTGGGTTCATATTTGATGATCTCCAGCATCAGTTCTTACTGAGACTATAAGAAAGAAAGCTACATATGATTTATGTCACATACTGCCCCAATCTTATTCACTGACTTCTGATCACACCAGGCTCCCCTGAGCACTGTGAGCATCATGCTGCCTCTCTTTACAAGGTCTTGCCTCTCTCCGGGCTCTAAGCTCCAGCCCTACATCTTCTCTTACATGGCCACAAGCACATACACCACACAGTTTAACCCTACTCATATTTCTGATCTCAAATAAGGCATTATTTCTAGAGAGATTTTCCTGAATCAGCCCCAGACTTTCTCAGTTTCCCTCTTGTGTACATTACCCATGCCTGTCCTGCTGTGGATATCAATGGTGTATTTAGTAAACTGGTGTATTTCTCTGCTCTTCGATTGATAGCTCCTTGAGGAGAGGGGTTGGGCTTTATCTATTTACACTGCCCAAAGACATTAAACCAAGGGGGGACCCAGGCAGCAGAAACCAACCCTCTTTCTGCTGGGCCAGCATGCCTCAGCCAACATGCCCAGTGTTATATTTCCAGCACCCAGATAGTACCTGGCACAGAATAGACCCCCAGGAATTGTGGGTTGATTGACACTTTCTGGCTGGGAACCAGACTGTCCATCACTGAGACAGGAAAGAAAAGCTGCTTCCCAACAGAGCAGCCTTCCTGGATCAGGCAGTGGACAGCAGCTCCTCATCAGTATGCAGCACACACAAGTCAGCCATCAGCCAAGCTGCAATCTCAATAAATCAGGAGACTGGGCCACAATTTCCTAGAGACCTACCAGAGTCCACCTGAGAGTCACAGGAAACTGAGTGGCCTCTAGCCACCTGCCTTGTGATTCTCAAAAGCAATCAGTAGCAAACATTAATATATTATGAAAGACCTCCTTGCTCTTCTGTTTCACTGTAGGCTGTCACACCTGTTTCCCAGGTTTCTGTTTCCTTGTATCCCTAAGTAGATAGGATCTGTACAATGGGTTTCTGTATCAGTTACCTTTCTGTTGCTGTGATGAAATTCCTGACACAATTTAAAGGGGAAAGGCTTATTTTAGTTTATGGTTTCCATCTATGGTTGGTTGGTTCCATTATTTTTAGGCCTGGATGAGTGATAAAATCATGGTAGCAGAGCATAACGGGGAAAGCAGCTCAGCACATGGCAAATGGAAAGCAGAGAGAAGATGTGCCAGAGAGGAAGAAGCTGGGATCAAGACCATGCCCTCATATCCCACTTTCTTCAATTGAGCCCCCAGCTCATTAAAGCTCAGGCAGCTATTACCTCATCAGTGGCTTAACCCAATGATGAAGTTAGTGTCCTGTGATCTGATTACATTCCAAAGGTCCTAACTCCAAGCATTGCTGAATTAATGACCAAGCCTTCAACACAATAAACCTTTCATGGAATGTTTTGAATTCAAACTGTAACAATAGATATGGTGACAATAGTTCCTATAACCCAATGTAAATGTGCATAATATTTTAATAAGTACATAGCACATAGTGTGTAGAGGTGTGTGTGTGTGTGTGTGTGTGTGTGTATCTATGTATCTATACCTGTGTTTTCTTTCGTTTTGTTTTGATACCAAGGACTGACCTCGTGACCTCACACTTGCCAGGTTGGCACTTGTGCCACTGAGCTAAATACCCAGTCCAATCTATATATTTTAATACAAGCCTCTTCCCATTATGGTCACAGGTTGAGGCAAAAGGAAGTACATGGAATTAGCAATGAAGGAAACAGTCTCTGCCATTTTGAATGCTTTGCCTCCATTCTTTGCCTTGGCTGGCTCTCCCTTAAGCCCATCCAAGACAGCACATAACCCAGAAGAGTTATTGCCAACACAAAAAGAAAATGGATGAACATTTGTGTGAGATCTTAAAGAGCTATGAGCACCTCTTGTTCTCAACAATACAGGTATTAGCACAGCTACTGAGTAGACCTGGAGCTTACAGTTACGAAGCATTATAGGAAGGCCACACAAACAAGGATGGGGTCCAGCTAAAGTCATTCTCTGTTTATCTGTTTTATAGATTGGTATTCAATATCAGCTCTTGTTTAGGGGGAAAGGGAGATGGCTATTTGTTTACTTACTAGAATAAGATCCTATGTGTACAAAACCATAAAGGGTGTCTACGTAAAGAATACAGCTCTAGAAAGAGATATGATCACATAGGATGAGAGACACTATTAGAAAAGTTTCAACTTGAGAATCGTGCACTTCTAAGTGTTAGGAATTAACAAAAGGCTAACTGTGCTCTCCTATTCATTCCTCTCTTTCCTAAATATTCCCTGGGGCCCTCTGCTAAACTCTGCTAGGCTGGGGATGGTGGTGGAGAGGACAGAATAATAGGATAGAAACATTTCCTAGAAATGGCTAAATCCTAGCAGGGGATAGAATTTAAACTATTAATGACAGTATGATTCACCCATTCAACTAATATTTATTGAGCACTTCCTATGTGCCAACAACTATTCTGAGACTAGGGATGGAACAACAAATGAAACAAAGATGTATTTTTTCTTAGAACTCATGTTGTAATGGGGAGGGAAAACAATAAAAATTAGCAAATAAATGTGTAATGTATGCTGGCCAATGATACATGCTTTCAACTATACTGAGTGATGGGAAGGGTCTACTATTTCAGATACAATGGTCTGGAAAAATCTTTGGGGAGAGGTAATCCCACATGTAGATCAGTAGATTGATCCTCAATGAGCAATGAATGTCTGATCTGTTTTTAATATACTTAGCTGTCATTAAAACAGAAAAGAGAGGAGAATCATGTAGCCATCCTCTTTCATCTCCCATTTGGAGTCAAAGCTTTATTTTATACATAGCAGCTCCTAGAATTCTGGAAAAGAGTTGAATGATGAATTTTGGAAATTTTGATGACATGAGTTCTTCAGGAAAGATATATATCACTCCTCATATCCTGACATTGAAGCAAGGGCACTCTGATCAATGTTCTTTCCCTAACTTCTGGCTCTCTCTTTGCTGTAAAAGATAAAAATATTCACATAGGGCTTGATGGCAGAGTTATGTACATTGGACCTTTTCCTAAATGCAGCAGGAAGCCAGAAGAAGGCTTTAAATACAGAAAAACATGTGATTAGGCTTGTGATCCTAAATGAGACAACAGCTGAACAAATGAGGCTTTAGGGAAGTATATTGTAGGTGCAAGAAAACAGATGAGCTAAATTACTGGCGATGATTCTCCTGGTGTATATTCAAACCTTTCACTACACAAGCTGGACACCCCCATTACCAGCCTCTCTTGCATTTAGAGTGAATGCATGTGATCTCATCTCCACCAAGCAGACTTCATCTTGGAAGCTGGCACTGCTTACAATGGTAACAATTTTCATCTAACTTCCAGGGGCAACAGTGGAGTTAGATGTCCTGGTAGAACATCTAGGTCCTGTCATCACCAGTTTTGCGAGGCTCACTGTGTTTGCACCATTCTGAAGTGTGAGCTGAGGGACTGTTCTTGGTGTAGCCTGGAAGCTTGGCTCCTTTCCCCACTTGCAGGAGTTCCTATTGCTGTTGTAATGAATCACCACAAACTTAGTGGCTTGAAAAGGGCAATTTGTTCTCTCGTCATCCTGGAGTTCCCCAAGTTCAAAGTCATGTTAGATGCTCTGATGTGCTTTTCTTCTGAAGGTTCTGAGTGAGAATCTGTTTCTTGCTTCTTCTGGTTTGCAGTGGCTTGATCTGCAGTCACATCAGTCTGATCTCTACTTCTGTGGTCATGCTGCTTTTGCTTCTGTGCCTTTTCGTTTGACTTTCTACCTTACTTTTATAAGCACACTTGTCACTGGAGTCCAAGCCACCTGGACAACTGAGTAGGACTTCCTCATCTCCAGAGCCTTACTTTATTTCATCGGTAAAGGCTTTTTTCAAAATAGGTTCACAATTCTAAGATTCATGCATTAGGGCATCAGTGTATCTTTTGGTAGTCACTATTCAACTCACAACACCACACTATTTCTTGGGGATCCTATACTTTAAAAACATTTCCTTCCAGTTTCTAGCAGCCTGAATTCTTTTGAATTTTTATGTCTGGCAGTCTCCCATTGATATCACCTTCTCTGTATCTCTAATCTTTGTCCTCAGAGAGGGCTAGGTGTCTGTAATGCAACTCGGCTTGAGGTCCCAACCCTGAGACTGTGCTGCATATGTGTAGAGGACTCCTTGCTTTCCTGGCTGACCATCTCAACTCTCACTCTATGTAGAAGGCTGAAACTCTCATTTGAGCAGTTCTGTGCTTAAGATATCTTCCTTCAGATTAAAGTAGGTCTCCTGGCCCTCAAGGGTCACAATATAGACCCCACCACAGATAGTGGAGGGAAGCCAGCAAGCTGGTCAGCCACAGTACATCAAATATTTATGACTTCATGAAAAAATAAAAACTATATCCAACGCATGCACAGAAACCTACAGAAAAACCTCAAGCCCTTACTTCTGGAGAAATAGTGGTTTCTCCTGACCTTTCAGTGGACTTTGCCCTGTCTTCAAGAAAACTCTAGCATTGTTAGAGTGAGAATAGAGTCTGTCTAAGGGAAAATTTCTATTTACACTTGGAAAACTTGACAATCCAAAAACATAAGAAGCAATGTGCCATGGTGGCTACATGCTGGTCTCAAAAACCTGATGCATCTGGGATCTGAAGCCTGAAAACCTGGTATCGTTATTTACTTACTGTGACACTTTGGTAATACTGCCCATCTCTCTGAGCCTCAGTTTCCTCATCCTTGAGGGACATTGCCTACCTGTTTGTTTGGTTTCCGTTGTGAACGTTAGCATGCGTGAACATGCAAAGGCATTTTAGGTTCCTTCATTGCTTGTTTTCTTCTCTAAACACTGCCGCCTTCACTTCAGTCACCTGTGGGCAGCTTCCTTCCCCTTTTGCTGCTTGTGTTATCCTCTGCAGTACTTGACACATGAAATGTGCTTTATGAATTTTTGGTGAATAAAACTGTATTGTTTTGAAGGGTTGTAATCTGTATTTGATGGACTAGGAAGTGACAAAATTAGGTTGATCATTCTAGACACGATGCCATGTTTCTCTGGCTCCATCCTACCTCTAATGACTGTTGTCCACTCAAAACAACAATGTCAACTCCCTCATTGTTTGCGGTGATTTTTTGGGGGTCTCTCTCTCTCCTATTCTTTTAACCCCAGTCAGCTTCAGCATCACATGAATCCTGACATTTGCTTTCTGTATTACACTGTCCCTTATGGATGACAGTATCATTAATTTCAAGGGTTATAAAATATCACTGAATGACAATGATACTTCAAAAGTCCTTGCGGTAGTTTTCAAGACTTAGGTGTTACAAATTGTGCTGCTATAAACATGGGTGCACATATATCGTTGTGACATGACATTTTCGATTTTCCCAGGAGGGAAGTAGCGGATTGAATGAGGCTTCCAATCCTTGTTTTTTGAGGAACTTCCATACTGATTTCCACAATGGCCACGTCAGTTTATACTCAGATGTGGAATATTACTCAGCTATAAAAAGGATGATCTTGAGGCTTTTATAGGTAAATGGGGGCAACCTGAGACTATACTCATAAGTGAAATAAATTGTTCACATTTGTAAACATAGTATTGTCTATCTAGTGTAAAAAATAAAAAATAATAATAAAAACTGAAAGAGTAATAAGATCCAATATGTATAATAGATATTGTAATAATGAAAGGGAAAGAAAGTGATCAAAAGGAAAGAATAACTTGTAGGTATACACATATAACTGTATGTATGTTTAAGTGTACAAGATAGATAACCGTACTACTAATTCTCTGTTAGTTCATCAAAAGAATAGTTTGTTCTGTGATTGTTTTATTGTCTGTTCATTTCTTATGCTTAGATTTTGTAACTTGAACAACTACTTCTAAGATAACAATATGTGATATATTAACTAGTGTTGATTTCTGTTATTTTTTGAAATTCTGTATTATTTCTATCCTTTTTTCTGTTTTGCTTATTTTTAAAAAAGTTCTTGTGATAAATATACAAGCTCACAAATGAACACTGCTGCACTCAGTGTATATAGAAATTTCATGGAAAGAACTCTTAGCTTTTGCTTCCTCTGTTTCTGTGAATTATGATTTTTAACCTTCATTCATGAGCTCGTATGGCCAGGATAGATTGATCTGAATTTTAAGACCTGTGCTGTGTTCTGTATTGCTTTTCCTTTCCAGCTCTGAGGCCATGATCTTCATAGTTAAGAGTTAAGACTGAGGAGGGAGTTTAAGGGACTCCTATATGGGTTTGGATATAGATCCCATCATGTACTGTCTCTGTCACCCTGGTTAACTCAGATAATCTTCTTAAATCTGTTTTATCAGGTGGAAAATAATTACATTTACCTTACAGGGATAGTTAATGTCAAATGAAAATTTGAATATAAAGGGAACAGTTTGGTATACATTAGGTACAAAATAAATGTCATTTTATTTGCTTAGTTAATTATTTCTCTGATAGCTTTACCATACCACAACCTAGTAATGCCTTTTGGTAGATCTGCCACATTTATCATATACCTTGGGGTGGAAAGCAATTCTGTGAGAGGATGGTGGAAGAGACTTTCTAACATCTCAGCAGACTAAGACAGTGACTCTTGGAAACATGAGATGTATTGAAAATTCTCACAGCATTAGCTATAAGGATTGTGAAATTCCGAGTCTGAGCACAAAAGTGGTATTTAATGCCCTGGCTCTGGGCTTCACTGAAGAGTTTTAACTATATTTCTACCACATACCAGCACATGTCTTTGGGAACATGTCTTAATAAAATTTTGTGCTTTAATTTTTCCACCTGCAAATGGGAATGATAGTACCTATGTCATAGGAGTGTTAAGAGAATTATATGTTGACTTATATTAAGCACTCAAACATCTTGCACATACTAATCAATATTAACTAATATTAGTGGTATAGCAGACTAGTCAAGAACATACATTTTAGAGGAGGAAATCCACAACTACTACTTGGCAGACAGATGTGTCCTTAGGATGTCCAATCAATCTATGCCAATTCGAATGATTTAGTCACACTTCCTCCAAGCACTCAGCTATACAGGAATTCTGCAGTAAATTACTGAAAACTCTGACTAGGTGCATAAACCTATGTACAATGGACTTGTCTGTTGAGATGAGTGTTTTTGTTCTTTGAATGCACATTTGTGAACTGCTGAAAATTTTCTACTGAAAGAGTTCATGGAAGTAGAAGATTCTGATGATCATCTATCTGTATTAGGGTTTTACGAGAGAAAACAGATGTAACACAAGATGTACAAATGTATAAGAAATTACAAGATTGGTTTATGATGGTCAGTCAAAGAGCTGGGTAAGTAAGTATGCAGAGAGCGTTTGCACACCAGAAGCCAAAGGATTCTGTCCAAGGTCTGGAGTTCACTGCAGTGTCCCATGCAATCCACATCAGCAGGCTAATGGATCTGTAAGAGAAGGCTGAAGGGTCTATGCCAGAAGACTGGAGAATCCAAGGCAGAGTCTGTGTTGGAAGCCAGGAGATGACATTCAAGCTGAAGACTAAGGCTGGAGCTCCTTTGAAGAATTGGACAGCCAAATACATCTCAGGAATCCAGTGTCACAAGCTTTTCCTGGAGATTAAACAGCACACATCTTCCCCTCTAGAGCCAGGAAGTGATGCTCAAATAAGGGACCAAAGGTACCCCAAGGTGAACTACAGCAAACCTCAGCAATAAGACCCAAGCCTCTCTGATGGTAACAGCCGAGGTCATATCAGGGGATCCAGTATGACAAACTCCTCCAGGAGAACCAGTGCTTCCAAACAACAACACTTAGGAGTATCCACAGCACCACTCTTCCTCTCCAGGTCTCCTTTTTATGCTAGCAACAGTCCTCAGGTGGGGCATCTACACTCAGCACCATGCTGATTCAGTTAGTGTTTAAGTTGACTTCCAGTTACCAATCTACTACAGTTTGTCTATTCTCAGACCTTGCGAGTTTAAGGACCCAGGGCTCTTGTCTTAGCATTTCCTGGAAAGGTCAAGGAGGTGAAGCTTCTCAGATTGCAAGCCAAAGAAATAGACTTAAAACAGTGTGACCTTGATCAGAAACACTGAAGAATGTTCCTCTAGAGCAGCTGTCCCTAACATTTTTGACCTCGGTGATGAGTTTTACGAAAAATGACTTTTCCACAAGTTTGTGTGGGTGGAATGTTTTCAGGATGATTCTAAAGAACTCAGAGCCTAAATTCCTTGAATGAGCCATTCACAGTGGAGTTCACACTCCTGAGATCTAAAACCCTGATGCTCCAACAGGAGTCAGAGCATAAGCAGTAATGAGAGCAATGCGGAATGACTGTAAATACAGACCAAGCTTTCGTTGCTTGCCTGATGCTCACCTCCTGCTGTATGGTCCAGCTCCTAATGGGCTGAGGCCTCATAATCTAGAGCAGAGAGGCAGGTAACACAGTGAGGACTGAAGGGTCTGGAACTTGACATGAGACATAGAGGGTCCACATTGATTCTGTCCTGGATTCTCCTTATTCTTGAACTGTGTTACCTCCTCTGCTGCCCTGGATTTGTCTATTCTAGTTTTTTTTCTCAGAAAAGCAGCCTTTCTTGCCTTCCTTTTTCATGAAACCTGTTTTAGTTACATTTCCCATTGCTAGAACAAAATACTTGACACCCAAAATTAAAGGAAGAAAGGTTATTTTGGCTCACAGTTTGTAGAGGTTTCAGTCCACAGTCAGCTGCCTTCAAGTATAATGGCAAATGGCAGAGAGGCATTGCAGAGGAGGAACAGTTTATGGCAGACAGAAGGCTGCAGAGCAGTGAAGTAGCAAGCAGCTAACAAGCATCCTTCCTCTTTCCCTTATATTCTATCCAGGCTATACATGCTTAGGGCAGGTAGCACTCACACGCAGGGTGGGGTCCTCCATTATCCACATCTAGAACTATGCCAAACCAATCAGTGGACTGATTTAGTAGTCACACGATCTTTTTTTTTTTTTTGAAAGAGGGTAAAACAAAACATAACAAAATAGAGCAAAGCAGATCAGAAGAAAATAATGTAAGAGACACAGGATTTCAAAGCAAGACCACAGGAGATCAACAATGGCTAACATAATATCTCTTGTTTTCTTCAAAATAGCTGTCTATATCTTCAAACATAATGAATTCATACAAAACAAAAACAGTATAAAACTGATCAAAACAGAATAATGAAGACATTACAGGCCTTCCAAACTAGACAATAGGGAAATCAACAATGTCTACCACAATGTCTCTTGTTCTCTTCAAAATAGCTGTCCATACCTTCATGTATGTTGAAATTAAACAATACTAAACAGACTAAAATGACTCTAAACAAAGCATAATAGCATTACTGGATTTTACAGCCTGACAATAGGAAGTCAGCAATGGATATCATAATGTCTCTTTTTCTTCAAAGTAGCTGTTTATTTCATCACATATAATACAATCGATTCTTGTAAACTGTTTAGGAGAAGTTCTAAGTATAAGCCTCTGCATATACACCTATCTTTCCTGCATTAGAGGGAAAAATCAAAACAAAACATAACAAATTACTAGAAAAACAAGAAAAAGAAGGACAAATATCAATAGCAAAGAGCCCTAAAATGATGACGATATAGGCCTTCAAAACAAGGTGGTAAGAACATAACTAAGGTTGTTATTTTACATAGTAATCTTCAGAAGAGTTCCTCAGATCATTAGACACAAGCATGCAGAATTGATCCAATCCTATGAATGCTAGCTGTTTTGTTCTAAGAATTAATAGAATTTGTAGTACAATCATTTTAGCTACCCTGTGAGTCATGCAATCTTGATTCCAGCATCACACACATAATCCTAATGTCACACACTCTAGACCTGCCTACCTCTGAAAAGCCTCACCTCATAAGGCTTTGACAAAACATCTAGATCTAAGCCACAACAACACTCATGTGACTATCAATTGTTCATGTTTTCTTAAATACTGGCCAAAAGGAGCTAGCAAGCATGATTAATTTGTACTCTGTATTTGTACTCTGAATTCCCAGGGGAACTGACTGGTTCACTGTGTGTTTCATAGACTAATCCTGCAGGATAGGGTGTCAAGTCATCTGTCATAAATGGTACAAGAGGTACCCTGAAGATAGGGTCAATAGTAGGTCATGGGTATATGCTGGGCACAGATTCCTCAGTGATGCCTGCCCCTAGACAGAGCAGGAAAAGACACCCAGGCCAAGTGGGAACTGAGTGACTCAGGCTTTGGAAGAACCATTTGACAAAAGTGTGTGTGTCAGTATCTTCTGGAGGCTCTACACTGATCATTAGCTGGTTTGGAGCAGTTCATGGTCCTCTGCTTCTCAATAAGGAAGATCCAAGAAGGAGCCAGACTACTGTGCTGGCTGCCTAGGCTCTGTACATCTCTGCAATCCTTGCAAAAAAGTTCTCCCCATACCCTCCTCTCTGCCTTGAACGCTTTTCCCTGTACTCCCTTTACCTACACCTTTACAAATCCTGCTCTTCAACATCTTTCAGACTTCTTAATTTCACCTCCCTGGAGAGACTGCTTTCCCATTTTTTCTAGCTTTCTACATACTCTCTACCATCCCTTCAAGGACTTGTCAGAGTCTGAATTAAATGCTTATGATAGTGGTAGCTAATACTCACTTGGTATCTCCTTTGTGCTGGGTATTTTCATAGGAGATTGTACATATGCACTTATTTAATCAGTGAATGAATCTTAAAAATAGATAGTCTTAGTATCCCTCATTTCCTATAAAGGTGGAAAGTGGGTCACAGAGAGTATACATAACATGCTCACAATCATTCAGGAAGGAGTCTAGCTCCAGAGTGTGCACTATTAGCCTCTGCTGCTCTTGGCCCACAATGTCCCATGGCTTATGGTCTGGTTTCATTATGCAGTGGCTCTTTCTTTTACTTGAGTAAGGCTCTATGGGGTTGGAGACTGTCCCAATGGTACTCATGTGTACCTTAATCATTTATCAGAAGGTGTGATCTTCAGGAAATATTTGAATGGTAAATCAATGAATGAGAAAATAAGAATATATTTATTCTTTAATAAAGCAATGACCCATTATTCTTTTGGGAGGTAAGATATCTCAGAGGACTTTGAGGATTTTTATGAGGGGAGGAGTGACAAAGGAGAACCTTCTCCTGTAACAGTTTACTGGTCTGCTGCTGCTGTGGACAATGCCTTCTTGTGTCCCCCATGCCCAGCCTTGGGTGGCCAATCTGAGATTAATGGGACTGCTTACATGTCATCAGAAATGGAGCAACTGGCACCAGTAAACAGAGCACTGTGTAAGACGTTAATGAGTAGGAACTCATGAAATGTCTCAAGCCCAAGAATGGGATCATACATCATAGCTTTAATAATTTACATCATAGCTCTAATAATTATGTGCATGAAGCAAAGGTTTGTGTTGTTGAGTTTTTCATTTGTGACTCAGGTCACTGGTCAAAGAATTTCAGACTTTTGGATTATTTCAAATTTTACATACTCAGATTAGGAATGCTGAACCTGACATAGTCTGTCTGTTACTCAAATTGAACCTCATGAGAGCAGGAATCTTTGCATGCTATGCATGCCCATGATACTCAAGCATTCTGGGTAGTGCCCAGCACATAGTAGAGCCTCCATAAATATTTATTACTGATTTAATGAGGAATTGCTGAAATCTGTGGAAGGCTTCTTAAGAACCTGGCACTGGGCTAAGCATTATGGATTAGATTATTTAACCCTCATATCTCAATAGAATCAAGACCCTTTCAATGGCCTGATCTGGTCCTGCTTTGCTTTCTGTTGTACCTCTTGCCATTCTCTTTGTTCCTTAAACACCTGGAACCTTGTAGCCTCAGAGGTTCTGTCTTGTATTTGCTTTTCCTCCATAGAAATTGCAGTCTCTTAGAACTTCACCTGTGCCCTTCGCTCCCACACTTTATTAGGGACTCTACCCAAACACCCATCATCAGGAAGGTCTTTGCTGACTACTCTATCTAAATTAGCATCTCATCACTCATTTTCTTTCCTTTGCTTCTCCTATGAATGCTCCATTGTATTTTGGTCCATTGGTTTCCTATCCTTTCTCCCCTACTATGAAATCAGGGTAGAGGATATTCACTCATTGCTGTTGCCCTGGTATCTGGAACAGTGGAACAGCTTCTACTTTAGCCTGGTAATCCCACAGTCTACATGTGAATCCAGACATTAGAAAGAGTTTTTCAAATTCTCTGTATTAGGAAAGTAACAGAGAAACTAGGAAGAATTCAGTGCTTTGTTCTGTCCTTAAACACTGCTCTTCAGTCTTAGAACTCCCTATGAACTGCCTTATGGTCTTTTAATATGGTGGGAAACTGATAAGTTAATCAATTCTTGGAAAGTATAACACCTTATACCATCTTTATATTCGAAGTCTTGGACACATCTTAGAAGTCCTACTGTCAACTACTGCAGAAAAATTATTGTGTGAACTTGAGCAAGTGAATTATTTTTCTAAACCTGATTTGCTCACTTTTCATGATGCTAGTTGGTTTAGGGATTCAATGAGTTGGTGCTTTTGATGTCTTTAGTGTAATATTTGGTGTGATAATCCCTAAAAAGATTTAGTTTCCATTATTATGAGTCATTTTGGTTACCTGTTGCTGGAACAAAATGCTTGACATATACAACTTAAAGGAGAAAAGTTTTATTTGAGCTCATGGTTTCAGTCTGAGGTTGGCTGGCTTTGAGGCAGAAACAGCAGAGAAGGGTATGGAGGGGGAAAGATGCTCAGCTCATGGCATCCAGGAAAGAAAGAGGAAGACGAAGAGCTCAAGAGGGGGGGGGGGCAAGGGACCAAGTATAGTGCCCAAGGTGATGCCCAGAATTGTGCTTTGCTAATCTCCTGGGTGTCTGTCAAGTCAATCAAGTTGGGATCAAAATTATTCATCACATTTGTTCCTCTTCCTCTCACATGGTTTAGTATCTAGCACATAGTAGAAATTCTAGAATTTGCTGTGGTTCAAGTTTTGACAATCCATTCATAAAAGACTGTTCAGAGACATAAGATGCCCGTCTCCTACATCAAAACTCTCCCATTATACTTTTCTGACCCACTTAGCTCAGGTGGACTACGGGATCTGTTTTAGTTGGTGAGATATGAACAGAAGTGACATAAATCTTTTTGCCTTCTGGGAGGAAGCTTTAAGAACTACTGTGAAACTAGGCATGGTGGCATATGCTTTGTCATGCCAGTACATTGGGAAGTTAAAGTAGGAGAATATCAAGTTCAAGCCCATAATATGTGATTTAGCAATTTAATGAGAACATGTCTCAAAAACTAAAAATAAAAAGGCCTAGGGATATATCTTGTACAAAGGTCCTGGGTTCACTTCTCAGTTCCAAGGAAGAAAAGAGCCATTGTGTGGTTTGCTCTGATCCTGTCTTGCCCTTGGATATGAGACCAACAACACCCAGATAGATGCTACTCCAGAGATTAGCTGTAGGTCACAGCATGAAAGAGAGCTGGCAGCAGTGCCACATCTAACCTACTGGCAACATGAAACATGATCAAGAAATGGGAGTTTGTTGTTCTGGGTGAGACACTGGGAATTGGGGCCATTTGTTACTGCAGCACACACATGCCTACCTGACTGTGTCACACTGTGTCATGAGATTGTGGTCTTGGCATCATCTCTGGATTCCACATGTTTTTTTAATGAAATGCAAATGCATGAAAACAGCGAGGCAGAAAGGTGGAAAGTGATGGCAAGGAGAGTATTCCAGCTGGGAAAGACAAGCAGGCTAGAGCGCCCCAGACCGGATCTAGGGAACATGGTGCTGCTACTGGAAGTGATGGTGAATGATGAGGCCAAAGGTGTGAAATTAACTTTTCAGTTTCTTTAAATCATTAACTTTTACCATTGATTTTCACTTAGTAAACACAATGGATATTTCTTCTTGGAAAACAGAAAATATAGAAAGAATACAAATATGTAATGAAAACATGGAAATCTCAATCCTGCTGTGCTCAATTCCTCCCAGAAGACAATCACTGGTATTGTTTGGCATAGATCTTTTATCTGTGCATTTACATGTGTAGATATTTCTCTATCATAAATAACTGGAATCAGACTGTATGCATTGTTCTGCAATTTGCTTTTCTTATTTTAACTTAGCATTTCTTGGCGATCTTTCCATGGCACTCCGCAGAAGTCTATTTCATTTTTATAATGGTTCATGTTATTTCCACGATATGGATGAAGTATAATTTATTTAACTTTCCACTATTAATGGACATTTATATCCATTTGAATTTTTCCCTCCTCCTGTGATTCATGGGCTCCAATAGCTCTGCTAATGTCAAGCTTTACAACGCAGCAATATAAACGACCACATTTTTCTCTCACCGAATTTGTAAATGTCTCATCAACAACAGCACTAGGGTGGATATGTGAGTTGGTTACAGATGTCACTTGCACAGGCCATGGCGGTCCTTTCTGGGGACAGCTGCTATGTGCCAGCACTGTTTCTGAATGAAAGAGAAGAGCAGCCCTTTCCCATCTCTGATGTCCCCAACTTTTCTCTTCTCCCAGGAGCCATACTTAGGTCTCAAGAAGATTTCAGGCTAACTGCTTCCAGAACTTTGACCCAAAAAGCATATCCAATGACAAATATATTCTTACTTAATTTTTTACCTGGGTTTGATACTCCCATAATCGATATATAAGTAGCCAGACCGCAAAGGGGCCACTGGGCTAGGATACTGCAAGTCAGTGGCCAGATACAGTGCAGGCAGGAGTGTGCTTTCTCCTTCAGAAAGCACATCTAGAGTAAGTATGCCTACTCTGCTTCATTTATTTCTGGTGTCTTACTCTGTATATTTATATCTGTCTTGGTCAGTCTCTGTTTCTGTTGTATCCTTCTTCTTTCCTCCACCCCAATATACAAATGTAGACAATCGAGGCATGTGTATTAGTTATCATGTGGAATTTTTCTGGGAGTCAGGAAGCAGGCTGTAGTAATTTTGGGGTAATAAGATAAGAATATATTGCTGAAGATTTTCCAGCTGCCTTTCTATGACCTCCTGTTTGATGGGGTCCTCAATGCCATCTTGCTTATTCTAGGAGGATGTCCTATCGTGACAACATTTCTAAAGCCAGTATGTGTTCTATAAGTTTACATGCAATGCCATACTTAAAAAAGTGCATGACCAATTTTTAGGGTTAGAATAAACTCTAATAGATAAGAATGGTTCATCAGCCTCTACCACTTGAAACAGTAAAAGATGGTGGACTAGCTGGCATGGTGGGTATGCCTATAACTTCATCATTTTGGGAGGTTGAGGCTGGAGAATTCCAAGATAAAACCCAGCCTTGGCATCTTAATGATCTATTGAGACCCTGTCTCAAAAATAATAATAATAATAAAACTTGAAAAGATGGGGATATATTTCAGTGCAAATACCCTGGATTCAATCTTCAGTAGTCACCCATACACATACATAAAGATGATGGACTCTGGATGTAATGTTGAGGACTAAGAAGTCAGCCAATAAGGCTTCCCTCTGGCCTTCTCTATGCATACCACTCCTGAAATGTCCAGAGTGAGGCCTTTTCTCAGGGAGTGATCCCTTGATTTGTGAACTAGAGAATCAGTTTCTTTTGCTTGGAGTGTTCAGATGAGGGAAAGGCCTGTGATCTAAAGATCCTTTTGGGAAAGGTTACACAGCCATTAGGAATGAGGCCCTATTGACTGGCAATAAGCCAACAGGTAAAAGTCTAGAGCTGGAGGTATCATTTTTGCCTTTGAAATAATTTCTCTTAAAATAACTCTATAGTCATCACTCAATAATGAACTGATGGAAGATGAAGCCAGTCCAAGGGGGTAGACTCCAAGGATGGAGTGATTCTCTGGGTCACTGTGCAGCATCTGAATTCAGTCCTCATGTCTTGCATTCCTTTAATCACATACCATCTTATTCACCCCTTCTTTGAGGCATTTTCATGTTACCCTTTGTTATGGTTTGTGTCTGGATGTTTCCCCAAAGCCTTATGTGGTCATAGGGGCAGACTTCTAGAGTTTGTGACTGATTCAGGGTCCAGTGCTGGAATAGTATTGTAAGTGCCACATCAAAGTGGGTGTGGCTCAGATACAGTACAAGGGACAAAGAGTCTTCTTAAACTCATCCCTTTTTGTTCCTCCCTTGTTGCTTTTGCAGTCTCCTTTCACCATGAATTGTTGTTCTCTGCTGTGTGTCACTCTGCTTTTGAGCCAGCCATGTATGAGCTGAAACCTCCACAAACTGTGAGCTAAATAAACCTTTCCTTACTTAAGGCAACAGGTATTTCATCTCAGAAACAAGAGAAAAGTAACCAAGACACCTTTTATTTGTAGCATGTTTATGCCCTGGTTAAGTAGTAAATTCATGATTCCTGAGCTCAAGGATCTCCTCCTGAGGAGGCCCTCCCTGACCCCACTACAGGCAGACCTCCTCTTAGCATTCTCTGTCTTTTATTTCCTTAGCATGCTCATTATTCATAAAAATCCTGGTGTGTGTGTGTGTGTGTGTGTGTGTGTGTGTGTGTGTGTGTGTGTCTGTCTGTCTGTCTGTCTACATGGGTCTGCATGTATGCACAGTTTGGCAGATGTCCTTCTTCCCCACTAGACTCTAAGTTTCCTGAGGATGAATTCTTTGTTTCTGTTCATTAGTCTCCCCCAGTGTTCTTCACAAGCCTAGAACTTTGCAGATCCTTAATATTTACCAAAGCAAGGTATCAGTGTCTAACTTGGGTTAAAGTTACTGATCAGAGAGATCTGTTCTGGATTATGATTCCTGGGTTCCAAGCCTGACTAGCTGTGATCTCAAGAAAACTGTACCTGTGAGATTCAGTTTCCTCATCTGTGAAATAGAGAAAACAATGGCATCCACATCTAAGGGATGCTATGAGACTCTGCAACATATCAGTTGAAAAGCCAAAGTTGAAGGCAATGGCAGGCTGCATTTATTCTAATCAGGGACCAGTGAGCAGCTGCTTCTCCTGCTAACAGAGGAACCACCCAGAGATGCCAAAAGACAGATTCTCCACTTTACATTTTGGGTCTTCCAGGCAGAGTATTTTTAATGTCCCCAGGCCAAACTGAAATGAGAAACATTAAACAAACTCTGCAGAATGCTGTGTTGGCTTTGCCCTGGTTTGAAGCCTGCAGCTGCCCAGGAATCAATCTATGGTCCAGCCATGTTCACAGAACATCACTTCTTGCCTGAAGGCTCCTTGAAGTTTTCACTTCTCAAAATGCAGTGTGATAACCAGGCAACTGGGTGTCTTCTCCAAGTATGGCTTCCGACTGAGAAGGTCTGGGGCCCAAGATGCTGGTCATCAGAGGACCGTGTTGAAAGCAGCCAGGTAGATACACAGGAAGAGGCAAGGCCCTTTGCTCCAAGGAGCTGGTTTAGAAGCCCTGAGCTCTTTGTGAGGAGTGGGTGTGGCTCAGATACAGTACAAGGGACAAGAAGGAAACAAAACAATGAGAAATGGAAATAAATATTATGCACCACAATCTCATTAATGTCTAAAATTAGATTAAAATAATTAAAAATTTAAAAGCTAGATTAAAATGTGTCACCCTGGAATTGAGTGCTGAATTATGCTGTGGCACTTGGCTTTTTCCTTAAAGGTTTGTGCTAATGGATATTTCAAAGACTTCTGAGTTACTTGTTCTTTGTGATTTTTAATTACCACTGAACACATCCCATTGGTCCTATGTTAGATATGGCTCTTGCGGGACATGGTTGCTACCACCCTCCATGAATGTCCAAGCATCCTTTGGCTTTGGCTCTTTCTCCTCCAACTCTTGGGATGCTTTAGAACAAAACAGGGAGTTGTAGTCATTTTTATCGGTGTGCATATAATGTGTATCGTATCTGTCATGGCAACTGGCAATACTATTATTCATATTCTCATTTTATAAGCTATGAAGTCAAGGTTCAATTAAGTAATCTGTCACACAAATAATTAATGAGGGAGAGCTCTGTTTGCCTTCAAAACATGTATATACTGCGAATAACCTCTGAGAGGAATAAGCCCTTCTGCAGTTCAGTTAAGGTGGTGTGTGTGTGTGTGTGTGTGTGTGTGTGTGTGTGTGTGCGTGTGTACAAGCAGAAGAGGTGAGGTGGCGCCAAGAGAAAGGGAGCCAGAATAAGCATCTAATTGTAAAATGTTTGTCTCTTTGTTTTTGCTCAAGCTGCCATCCTGGCCCCATTACCAAATGATATAATTTACTGCGTACTTGAACAGAAACTAAGTGATCTGTTGCCTCACCAGTGTCACAAAGCTCTTATTAACTCAGTGCTAATTCTGGTCCTGGAGTCATGAAGTCTGTACTCAGACATCAGGAGATTAGGGTCCTGAGGGGATATTATCTTGGTGACATCCCTGTTGTCACAGCTTCCCCCTGGAATGGGCAAGGGCTCTCTGGAAAAAGGCACGGTCATCAGGGTCATTCTTTCATGGGTGATGTCCACGCTTTGCCAGCCTTCTCTCCACAGTCTTCTGAGATTTGCAGCTTTCCCAAAGCATCTTCTTATCACTTTAATTTTGTTCAGTGAGATATTTTGAGAGTCTTGGGAGCGAACTTTACCTAACCTGAACATTAATTGGAAGTTCACTTATGCAGTAGAGGCATCTTTGACCTTCTTACCTACTTATATAAGCCTGAGAGCTATGTCTATAAAATTTTATTCTTTTAAGAAATATTTACTAAGGGCTAACTGTGTGCTGGTCAATCTTTCAAATACTGGGACTAAGTGAACAAAATTTGCATTCTAGATGATGAGATATTAAGAATACAGGTAATAAATGTAAGAATAAATGCAAGAATGGGTCAGCCCCTGTGGAAAACAGACTGGATGTTCTTTAAACAATTAAACATAGAATTGTTCAAATTATTGAAAACCGATACACAAACCAGTGGTGACAAGTGCTTATAGTATTATATGCAGCAGTCCAGAAAGTGGAAACAACTCAAATGTCCATCAGGAGATGAGTGGACACACAAAATATGCTTTATCCGTACAATGAAGCATTATTTGGTCATAAAAAAAGAATGACATTCTCATATGTGTGCAACAAGATGGATGAGTTTTATATTGGATGGATGAGACCATTACATCAAGTGAAAGAATCAGATGCAAACAATGATTCTATTTATATGAAATCATGTAGAATAAGTAAATCTGTGGAGACAGAAAGCAGACTACAGGTTTTCAGGGATAGGAGAAGAGACATAGGCAGAGACTGCTTGATGGATATGGGGTTTTTCTTTGGAGTGATGATGTCTTGGAACTAGAGGCGGTGGTTGCACAACAACGGGAATGGATTGAATACAACCAAATGGCACTCATGAAATGGTTCACTTTAGGTCAGGAGAACTTTATTTCATTTAAAAATTCAGAATAATGGAATAATAAGAAGGGTTAATAGCTGGATAAAAAGTGTAATGGAGTAAGAATTCATAGGATAAAACATTAGAATGTTAATGAAATGGTCAAAAAAGGCCTATTTGATGAAGGGAAGAAATGAGAAGACCTGTCCAGAGACTGCTGCTCTTGTCCACAGAGGGGGTGACAATGGCAGAGACTTTGTTAGCTGAAGTACATACAGGTGAAGATGTGGATGGACATGGGTAGACTTCTTGACTGAACTCTTCAGGCAAAAATTCTAGCTATTAGGGAAAAAATGTTCAAAGAAGTTGTGGTCTGATTTGAAGTAAAAGTGGTGGGTGTATTAGAGTCCTAGGAAGGGGAAATGTTTGGGATATTCTCTGTGCAATTACTAGTGAGTGTGCTTTTATAGAGTACTGAAATTTCCATTGTTGTGTCAGTCATTTGGGGCTCTCTTGACGACAAAGCTGTCCCTTTAAGCAGACACACTGATGGGAAGCCCGGAAGAAAAGGGCGACCCTCAAGTCATCGGTCTGTTAAAGCCAAATTTTTTTCAAAAAGCAAATTTTAACAATTTTCCAGAATTTTCCTCATAAATGACTGGAGGAAGCAAAGGAGAGACAGGAGAGGAGGTGAGAGGGGGTCAGTGAGGTCATGTAGTGAAGTGAGGCTGCCCAAGGAGCGCTAGCTGGTAGGGACTGTCTGGCGAGCTTTCCTGAGACATCCAGTTTAAGGTCCTGTGAAAGGATGAAGAAACTGAGTTCCAGAGAAGAAAAACTCAGTATGGTAGTGAACCCCTTTAATCCCAAGTACTTGGGAGGCTGAGACAGGAAGATTATGAAGCTCAAGGTCAGCATGGAAAATTTTGCCAGATACCATTTCAAAATACAAATGCTTTTTTAAAATCGGTACCGGGGATCAAACTCATGACCGCCTGCTCTAAAGGCAGGTGCTTATGCCGCTGAGCTAAATCCCCAGTCCCTCAAAATAAAATTTTTCAAAAGATTGGGGATGTACTCACTGAGAATCTGTGGGTTCAATCTTCAGTACTTAAGTAAAAAACACAGGCAATAATATATAAGTGACATGTCCAAAAATCAAATGTTCTGTTCATCAAATGGACAACATTTGATGTCCAAAGTCAAATGTTATTAGAAGCTGTTAACACAGCATCTTCCTATGTCAGACTGTGTTTGAGTGATTTCTTTAAAGATGAATAAATATCCATGCATTACTTATTGTAAGTTTATAGTAAAATAAAAAAAACAGATGACAGATATCCATCTATCCACCTATCTACCCTCTCATTCGTCTGTTTGTTCTACACATTACTATCTTTCTATCTTCCCATCCATCCATCCACTCACACACCTCCTTATCTTCTGCCCATTCATTTGTGATTAATCCAACCACTCTCCTACTTTCTCACTGATCCGTGGAACTTCTAACCCACTGCCCACCTACTTATGTATTCATTTATCTGTTCACCTATCTATCCAATTATTTCTTCGTCCAACAAATATTTGCAGCAAATTTCCCTTCAGAGATAAGATGAGGGATTTTCTAGAAGCAGATCCTGCATGGCCTTATATTTGAATTATATTCTGTTCTAACATTAAGGGAGGCCCATATAAGGATTTTAACTTGGGATGGCCTAATCTCATTTAAATTTGAATATTTACTTTTGTGTGGGAATGATGGTTTGGAAGGGGCAAAAGAAGGAGCATGGAGATGGACTTTCTAAACTACACTGTCCAGCAATCCTATTTTCTTTGGTCACCTGGCCAGGCATGCAGTTCAACAGGCACTTCCTGAACTGCCCCTGGGTACCAGGTCCGTGGACTGGAGTACAGAGATGACCCTGATATATTTGCTACTCTCTCTGGTGCAACCTCTGGAGAGGAGGCAGAGAAGGAAGCCAGTGATTGTGAGCAGAAATATAATAGCAGGACACTTGGATGCTGCAATGGCGAGGGTCCTTAGAGAGGTAGGGACAATCCCTTAACAAGTGAGTCTTGCGGGAATTGGTATGTAGTCTGAGGATGTAAGGATAACTGGCATTCAGCAGGGAGGTTCACTCCTCAAAGATGATAAAGGCACTGAGCCACAGCACAGCATAGCTTCATGCGGCAACCCACAGGAGAGTCTCGCAGGAATTAGGCAGCATATTAAGTGGTGTGTGTGTGTGTGTGTGTGTGTGTGTGTGTATGTGTGTGTGTAGGGGTGAAGAGAAGTTTATCGATACTGGCAAAGTGGCCATGGATGAGAAATACATTTTGAGATGTTGATAGAGCCTGGGTCCTGATATGCATATGGTTAGCATCCTGGGAATCCTGGGAATCCACTGGTTGTGAACAGGAAAGGGTATAAATCCTCCCTCTCTTGCTTCTCTTTGGGCATAGAGCTATAGTCTGAGTGCATGTGAATGAGAAGGACCCTTAAGGCTAAGTGCTTGGGAAAATTTCCATGCATTTTGTATTGGTGTAAGATGCGTGTGTGGGGAGTATTATTTCCAGGGCTAATTATCTTTTATAAAAAATAACCTTTCTTCCTATAATACTAATAGTCTATTTTGAAAACACAGACTAGAAAAATAAATAAAAATTTGACCCTGTAATACCATCACCCAGTGATAACCATGTTACTGTTTTATTATGTAGTATATCCTTCCAGTCATTTACAATTATACCATCATGATTTTTATATAAAAGGAAGCAGAGTCCGCCCATTGCTACATTCATTGCTTTTCCACATGAACTGTTTCTTTGTTCCTTTCCCAGAGTTAATGAAACAAAGTGTCACACAAATAGGTGGCTTGAAAAACATCATAAATTTATTATGTTATTGATTTAGAAGTTAGAGGGCTGAGATCAAGGTGTCTGCAGAGTTTTCACCTTCTCAAACCTGTAGGGGAATCCTTCCCTGCCTCTTACATGCCTTGGCTAGTTTGTACTAATCTTTGTTGTTCCGTGGCCTGCAGCTGCAGCTGCAACTCTCCAATCTGCCTTTGTCACATGATACTCTCTCTGTGTGTCTATCTTCACATGTCAATCTCATTCTAAGGTCTCCAGTTGGATTAGGGGCCCACCCTACTCCAGTGTGCCCTCATCTAACTAATCTGTGACCACTGTTGCCAAGAAAGACCACATTTTCAGTTGCTGGGATGAGGACTGAGAGTTCAATATGTCTTTTTGGAAGGAGAGGGCATAAAGGAGGCACCATTCAACCCACTGAAACTTCTTTTGTCAAAAGTACTGTTTTTGAAATATTAGAATTTAGTTGCTACAAAGTATATCTTCTGGTGGGTGAACAAATATTCCATGATTGGACATTGAATATTTGCTTGAGGACTTTGCAGTGAACATATAGTTTCCATGTGCATGCAATGTGCACGAGGATTTGAAGTGAGCATACAATGACAATGAACATGCAATCTGCAGGAACACACAGTCTTTGTGAGGACATTGATGCTGAGCAAGATCTGAACTCTCCAGAGTTCCCACTGTCTGCTGGCTCCTACTGATAAAAACAGACTCTGCACTCAAGTTCTTACAAAAATCCTTTTATACACAAGGCAAAAGCAGAAAGGGACACCTATCTCCCATATCCACAGAAGTCAGTGGATCAAAACTTTCCTTGTGAATTTCTGGTTCATCCAGATCTGATGATATTTTGGAAGGCAACCAGTTACAAACAGATCATTCTTTGGTGACTCAGCCGAATGTAACAATTGTTTCATTTCACTTGCTTGATGAGCGTGGGTGAAAAATGTCTATCCATAGCTTCCTAAGATACCACTAACTATTTAAAAGAATACTGCAACAGTCCAAACAGACAGTTTGTGTGTTGGTTTTAAATCACAGGACCTCCCCTTTCTGAGCAGGAAATTTCAGAAACACATGGAGTCATAATACTTAGGTTTTGTCTGTTGTGGTGGGAAAGGAGTTTTCTTGTGTGCTGTCTCATTTGATTATCCAAGTTACCCGGCCAGAAAGGTGGGACCATTATTATAAAAAGCTCCCTAGTGTCTTGACTTGCCTGGATCTGTTTAGCTTGTAACCTTGCCACTGTGAACAGGAAGCCCAGCAGTGTGTATATGCACAATTTTACTCTTTCTCTAAAACACAAGAACAAACAGTGGTGTTCTTTTCCCTTCTTGGGTGGAGCAGAGGAGCCAAGAGGAAATTTTCCCCAGATCCAAGCCTACACATCTGGGGGTGCTGGAGCTTGAATCCATGCTGCCTGACACCTCCCCCATCAACATCTGGAGCCATATAATCACCAAGCCCCAGACTAAGGCAGGTTCTGACTTCCTCCCTGGCCGCTGACACTGTTTCTGTATGATCTCATCTGGCTCAACCAAGGCAGTTTACATCTGAAAACGAATGAGACAGTGCATTTCCTTGAGAATATCACCCATGCTGAGAAAGGGACAGCAATGATGTTCAAGGTCAAAGGGGAGGGCACACAGCCACCTGATAGGGGGGAACCTTTATAGGGGTCCCCATAACTCCAAAGAGTTTGAGAATAGAAGCTGAAGGCTCATATGTATAAACAATTTTGTGCACATTTGCAGTGCTCTGGGAGTTAGTTCACATGAAACTTTGTAAGGCTTTTGGTACCCAGAAAAAGAAAACTAAACGCAGACCATCACACCTACATCATATTTGTGTAGCAAGTTTCCTTGAAACCGCTGTTGATTTTATTGAGAAAAATTGGTTGCCTTTCAGTACCAAAATCAAAGTGGACAGAGAGCACTTAAGGGGCCTTCAACTTATGCACCAGCAGATGTGTGAGAAACTCGGGGCAGGGAAAAAGATGCTTGACAGAGGTTGGGAAGGAAGTTCACCTTGAAAACACCATCACAGCGCTGCTGGGCTCCTCCTAAAAGTAGACTTAAACATCTCCTTCATCTCTCCTGCATGCATTTGTTCCATGTCATGGCAGCCAAGTATGCTCACTGTTCCCCTGCTCTGCATGTCTAGCCCTCCCCACTTTGGCCTCACAGAAATTGAAGAATAACTAATCCCCTTTTTTGAAGCCTTCTAGGAAAGTTCCACTGCCCTAGAATGTGTAAGTCCATGACTAGAGCTGCAAAACAGGAATAACCTGCCCAGTCTCAGGGTTTCTCCTTCTTTCTGACACTTTGAGGGAAGGGCTCATGCCTTCAAGCTCTCTGAACTGTGCCTGTCTTGGATCTTTGCATTTGATGGCATCTCCTACCCTTCCATCATTGTGGGGCTGCACTCTTCTCATACGTGCGGTTCCTGAAACGTGTTGCCTCGTCCAAGAAGCCTTCCTGAATACTATGTCAACATCAGATGGAGCTTGCTTTACTTCACAACCATTATTGCCATTAAAATGTGATCTTTTATAGTTACAGTGAATAGCTAATAAAGCTTTCTCACCCAAGAAAGTTCTGCAAACTTAGGTTCTCAGAAAAATTTCTTGAGAAGGAAAGAATGGGAAAGGGGGCAGGGCAATCGCCAAATCTGAAACTCTTCAGACCTCAGCTCTGACTCAGGGAAGCTGGAACAGACAAATGTGGAAATGTTGCAGCTAAGTGATGATTTCCTCCCATGCACAGGAACTTCATTTCCACCTCACTTAGTCATGGAGCATATTACCTGCTAGTGAGGGCAGTGCCACAAGGCCAGTAATTAGCTCCCTGATTATTCACAATTGCAGCGATCACGGCTAACGGATGGTGTTCCCACAAAAACCTGTAGGAGAGCCAGACCGTTTGGCAGCCGCCACATTCCCAAGAAGGCAGATCAATTTCCATTTGATTTGTTTAAAAATAACAAATAAACAATGTGGAGCTGCTTGCAGGGTTTGGGTTCCTCCTTTGCTGAAATTTGGGGAAAGGAGGCAATTTGAAATTGCCAGTTAGGATGAGACAGGCAGATCACATTCATGATTCAATTGGATTCCCCTATAATCACAGCTAATAACTGTATTTTTCTACTACTAAACAATTGTGTTATTTTAAAGCTAACCGTAGAGCTAGCAAAATGATACTTGGGGCCTGGTCACAGAAAAGGCACCTCTCTGAAAGGTAGCGAGAAAGCCAGCTTGTTTCTGCTTTGTTCTAATTTTATCCCAGGCTGACAGGTGACCTGATGACACTTGTAGGGAGTGAGGCTGGAGGGGTGTCTGGTGAAATTTCTTAAGAAACTCAGAATTGAAAAGCTTTAAGCAGAATACAAAGGAAACCAGCTGAGTTTTCTCTAGAATCACAATGCAAGAGCTTTCCTACTTTGGTCCAGGCTTCCTCTGAGCTCTGCCCTGATCTGTGCTATTCCCTGGGTATTTAAGTGTGGCACTTTCTTAGTTAAAGACTTCTAGACTCCTCACTGCTATTAGGCTTCACTTAATGCTTTTAGTGGCTCACACCACCCTGTCAAACCACCCCAGGCCCGCCTATCTGAAACTAGCATCTTCCCATCCATCCACAGTGCCTCTTTCTTCTTGCTCCTGCTGGGATTCTTATTATCTGCATGTAGCAAAGTAGTCAGAGTTGTAGACTTAGGGACCCTGGAGGCTTCCTTCTAATTCTTCTAACACTTATCAGCTATGTGATCTTGGACAAGTCATTTGACTTCCTGCATTGCACCTGCCATACAGACTTAGGGATAATGGAAGTATTTGTTTGCTAGTAGGGGAGCTGGGACCACAGGAACATTAGCGATGACACAGATCTCAAACGGCTGGTTGGCACATGAGAGTGCCCGTCCAAGTGTGGTTGCTATTATTACTCCCCTGTAGTGCTTTGTTTCTTTCGGATATGCCATTTCCTCTGGTAGAATTTCTCTTTCTGCCCCCAATCTGTTACTCTTCTTTTTGACTTGGCTTTTGGTTTTCAGTGTGGATATTACCACTTCCTAAAATCCTTCCAGATGTCACACGTATAAGCAAGTATCTTGGATCCAGCGGTACCCTCTTCCTCCTTCAGCACAGATGTTCCCCAAGGATATTTTAACTGTTTGTTTTTGTGGCTTTCTGACCCAGAAACCTGGAGTTTCCCAACCTCAGCATGACTGATATCTCGGGACAGTCCATTCTGGGTTGTTGAGGGAGGCCCAAGGTGTGCTGGGTGTTAGCAGCATCTCTGGCTCTTCCCTGTCAGGAGCGTAGCTTCCTCTCTCTCAGCTCAGAAAACTAAAACATTTTTCTGGACATTGTCTTTAGTTGGGGTGGTATCCGAAGGTCCCTAGGAGAAACCACTGCATGAGACTATTGGTTCTTTGAGGGCAGGAATGAAATATGTTTGCTCACCCTGAATCCCTGGTGCCTAGACTTGCATGAAGTATAGTCATGTGTCATACTGAAGTGACAATTGGATCAGTGTGTACCTGTGTTTAGCAGGGGTCCCAAAGATTATGGTAGAGCTGAAAATTTTCTATCACCTAGTGATGTCTGGATCAGTATAATGTTGAGGCAAGATGTCACACAAGTGTTTGTGGTGTCAGAAAAACCTACAGTGCTGCCAGTTGTGTGAAAGAATACATATAGCACATACAGTGGTGATGGCACTTGATTCTTGATAAGTGACTGGTTTATATATTCACTATACTATCACTGTACTATTCTTTTCATCATTTTAGTAACCTCCTTTTACTAATAAAAAACAGCTTACTGTAAAATGTGTGCCTGTTACACCCACAGGAAAGTGCAGTCCTGTGTTTCCCTGGTTGGATTTTCTCTTTCTCTCTTGTCCTTGATTTAGTCTCCTGTTGCTTTGGCACTCATGGCGATAGGTATGTTGTGCTATAATGCATATATATATTATACATGCCCACGCCCATCCCTCATGTATATAGCTTGGATGGGCAATAAGCTGTTTTCCAGGGCTGTGTAAATACATGCTGTGATGTTCACATAATGACGAAACCTCCTATGTCACATTTCTCAGGACATATCCCCATCCTTAAGGCACACATGATTGCCCTTATCTGATCCTTAGCAATCATGTGTAGAGTGGATGAATGGAGATAGTGGGCTGGGTAGCAAGGCGGTGAAAGACCACACTTGGGAGACCCCTGTTGTTCTGCTGTAGACACCAGGGACTGGTTGTGCAACAAGCGGGACCAAGTTTGGTTCTCTGCAAGTGGCCTGGCTGTGCATCCTTGTGGAGGCAGAGAACAGGGTCTGTATCAGGGATAGTTTGCTAGAAAGGACCACTCTCTGGGTCCTCTTTGGGTCCGCCTTGGATCTGGACGTGGAGTCTGGAATCTGCCTTCTAACAAGCTCTTGGGATTCTGACTCCGGATACCTCTCTTCTCACCCCTGGCTGCTCTTGGAATCCATCTAGAATGCTTTGCAATGAAAGAATGCCTGGGGCCCGAATTTCCCCCGCCCAATTGCAGGAGAAGCTCTGGCATGCCCTTGGTATTTCTTACCTGTCTCATACAGTTAGGACTGAGACGCCCCTGAGCAAAAGCCTCTGCTCCCCTCACCCCACTACATCTCTCCCAAGTGATCTTTTGGTGATTGCATTAACCCTTTCGATCCACCAGAGGGCCCTTTTACAGTGCACTGAGGGGACAAGGTAATCATTTTAGGGAATGGGTTACACAGAGTCATGGACCAGAAAAACTGAGGTGGAGAGTCCTTCCTCCATAGCTTGGCATGGGAAATGCCAGACTGGAACAGGAAGCATCAGGAGTGCATCGGGGCCTTGACCCAGACTCTCACCTCACCCTGAGCAACCTTAGGATTTTCCTATGACCCACTGGTTTCCAGAGCACTTGCCAAGGAATCTTGTAAAAGAATTTATTTTTGAGACCCTCCATGTTTTGGAGGGGCATGAGGTGGGTCAGAGGTGGCGGCAGCTTAGCATGCAAAGGATGTGAAGCCAGACACACCTGTGTGTTTCTGAGTACATCATCACCTTCTTAAACTCTCATGTCTTGCAAGGGATTGATAAAGCTCTGCTGCCTGGATCATGATACAGGTCAACACAGATAAATGAGTGAGTTAATAGCACAGAACATTTGCCTGATAATTCAGAGGTACTAGAATGTGGTCCTACAGAGAATAGCACTACTTGGAAACTTTTTTGAAATGCAGATTCCCAGTTCCCATCTTGAAATACCTAATCAGAAATGCTAACGTTGGGGTACATAATATTATCTCTCCAAGCCTAAATGTTGGCACTTTTATTCCCAGAAGAATAACAATATCTCTATCTGAGAATCTCCAAGACATATTGGAAAGGAGCCATGTTGCTACCACGAAAAACTTGAGTCTGCGAATTTATGAAGGAAAGAAATTTGTTTCACTCAGCATTCTGTAGGTTGGAAGCCCAGCATCTTCTCAGTTCCTGGTGAGGGCCTTGGGCTCTGTTATGACATGGCAGACAAGCAGAGGGGTGAGCAAGCATGAGCAGAAGAGGCCAAACTAGGGGAGTCTCTCTTTGCAACAACCTGCTTTCAAGGTTACCAATCCAATACTGAGACAATGACATCCATCCCTCTTAAAGATTTAATTATTATTAAAGGGCCCAGAAATCAACACAGCAATAAGAGCAATACAATATCAACATCAATTTGAAGGAGAAAAGTCATATTCAAACCATAGCAAAGGGTTAAATGAGATCCGCATGCAAACTACTTAGCACAGAGCTACTAATGTAGAGTAAGAGCTCAATCAAACATAGCTGTGGCTGCTGTTGCAAGTGTTAGTATCTTCAAAGCTCCTGCCCTATGCAAGTCTTTGAAAGAAGCTTTTCTCAAAACGCTGCACAAACGCTTCTTGTTGGACTTTTCAAAATGCCACATTTGTCTCAGACTGCAAAGTGCAGAAGTTCTTTTGTACAAGGTGTCACGTGGCTACCTTGGCCAGCTCTGGAACTCATTCTGGGGGAGGCTGTCACTCAGAAGAACATGGCTATTTATTGTGGGGTCCCATTATGGATTCTGATCTATTTAAGTCAGTCCAACTGTCAGAAAGACTAGCTTTCCCACCACCACCTGAAACAAGGAAATGGCTTTGGGGAAGATAAAACAAAAACAAATAGCAGGATAGGATTAAAAAATATTTCACTCATGGCTGGAAGTAATGGAGATACTAGGGGAGGGAAACAGAGTCGGCTCTGGGTGGCCTTGCAGTTGTGGCAGGGTAGTATCTGTACCAATTAGTGGGGGCAGAGGGGAATATCATGTTTGGGGCCTCTGGCAAGATGTCAGTGAGTCTCACTGGTTTGGTTGGAAAAGGGAAAATAAGAGTTGAAATTTGCCTCCATGCACTGCTAATTTTAATAATCAATACGTGAAGCAGGGCATCACTCGACTGGAGACAATTGCCTTCAGCAGAGCTGGGCTTTGCTTTCTTCTCTTTTCACACTAAGGATTTTCTTTCTGGTTATATCTCCTGAGTCTCCCCTGCTGGGCCCAGCATCTCCTCCGCCCCATCTTTGCTCAAGGGTTTCAGTCTGCACCAGCCAACACGAAATTGTGATAGTTGTAAAGATTGACAACAAATGCCTCTGGAGTGAGGGGTTATAGGGGAAAATGTGGGCAACAGGAGGTATCTGAAACTCACAGAGACCAAGGCTATCACTTCACTTAAAAGATTTAACTGAACACATGCAGCATAAAGTGAATTGCACTGATAAAATAAATTACGCATATGATATAAATACGTGACACACACATCATCTGTCTGACTTAAATGAATGGTAACAATATCCACCGTGACCACAAAGTAGATTTCATTTTCTGTGGCTTAAAGAGGATGTTGGGTACACCTCCTCCCACTTGCCAAGGAGGTAGCTGCTTCTTGAGAACTGTCAGGTGCAAGAGCAGGAGACCGGATGTTGCTTTCAGCGGTCCTGACATGGACTTAGAGAAAAACTAGACCAAACCTCTCCAAACTGATAACCAACTGAAGAAGGCAGGGCATTCTCTTGTGCCAAGTCTTTCAGAAACCTAAATTCCCAATTTAACAGTGATCTCTGGGGTTTTAAGAAATCCATTCATCAAGAAGTCTTAATCCCAACTCTTACTTTAACCTGCATGATCTTGGACTTGCCAATAATGTCACTGCACCTCAGTTTCCTCGTTTGAAAAATGGGCAATTATAGTTATCTTTGGAGATGGTTATGAATCAAGGAGTGCAGCAATGTGTCTCTTGCACAGTAGACTTTTGATGAAAGGTTCTTTTTTGTACTATTATAATTATTACTTATTACTACAGTTTTCACCACTACATCATTCCAAGAAACATGATCCACAGTGGGTCTTCAAATGGCAAGGTGAGTTATTATTGAAGATGGAGATATAGCAGCTCACAATTGATGAGAATGTGTTATTCTCAAGAGACACCTGCTAAGGTATTGGAAGGAGCATTATGATATATGCAATTTACTGCAATTTATTTTCAAAGAGTTCAGAAAGGCATCTTGAGTATTTTCATAAGAAGTGGTAGAGAGAGGGTCCATGTTTTGCAAGCAAAAGTTTCAGTAATTGATGGTTCTGAATCTAAGATGGAGGATACAGCATTGGTCATGCTATTTTTTAACCTTTGTATGGACCTAGATGTCCTAGGTTCAAGTTTCTACTCTTCCACTCAAAAGCCATGAGACAACTTCTGGAAAGTTACATCAACACTTTGTACCTCAGTTTCACTATCTTAAGATGGAACTCATTGGGTTTTTGTAAAGATAAAATGAGCTAATCCCTTGACGCCATTACTGAGATGAGTAAGTGATCAATAAATATTAGCTTCCTAGTTAACCGCTTACCGTGGATAAATGCACTTGTGGGGAAATGGATGGATGGAGAGAGGTGGGTAATAGATAGAGAAAGAAAAGTAGTAAAGAAGAAAGGAAGCAAGAAAGGGGAGGAGGAAGGAAGGGAATAAAAACTAAAAGGAAGAAGAAAGGAAGGGAGAGAAGGAGAAAGGGAAGAATAAAGGTAAGGATGAAGAAATACTGAAAGAGATACTAACAGTGATTATATTACATAGAACTGTTTTAGTCTTTGAAGTTTTCAGTATCCTCCAGGGTTTTTGCACTTGGCCTAGGCTGCTTTAGTAATGAAGTAAAAATCACTGCACATATCATGGTAAATTGTGCAGTGCCCACACCTCGATTCTAGCTGTGGTCACAGATGGATGACACTGTCTTCCCTTCCTACAACCTTGTGGATTTGGGCAGGAGCTCAGGACAGCAGTGATTTTGGAGCCTGGTGCCATCACCTGGCACCCGAGTGGAGGTGCCCTCTGTTTCCATTCTATCTGCTCCTGTCACTTGAGGACCACTTGGTGCCCTTGTGGATGCAGGATTCCTGGTGGGCTCAAGATGGAGCTTGCAGCTGACCTGCAATTTAAAGGTCTTCTGCATCACTAGGCAGCCCTCATCCTGCTCCAGCCTTAACCCATCTGCTGGCCTGTGACAGCTTCCAAGAACCCCAGCCAGACATAGCCACTCAGATTCTCATGTACTCATGGGATGGCCTAATGGATGAAAGCAGCCTGATATACACCAGGGTCTCATGTGAATCTAGACAGGAGAGCCTGGCCATGGGAGGAATCTTCCCTCCTTTCCCTGGGGACATGAATTCCTTCCACTGAGACAACGGGCAATTTCTTCCCATGCCTCTATCTCTTGCTTAAGTAATGCAACCCCTTTCTCTGTTTCTCCAGCACACATGCAAGTTCCCTGACCCAGGACCTTTACACATGTGCTCTGAAACACTGTTTCCTCTGAAAGCCCCTTCTTGTTGGAGGTTACGTCCTTAGGAAACTGCCCTGGATCCGTGTTGTCAGGAGGTGGCCCTTCCACTTTTACTTTCTGTAACTCTGAAACTCTGTACATCACTGCTGTCTTTGTAAGCAGGATCATAGTCATGCCAGGAACACTCCCTTCACCCACTTTTCCACCTCGTTCTGTTCCTCTGCAGCTCCTGGGTCCTCCAGATGATTGAGTCAGTGAGAGGCAGGCAGAGAGGCTCAGTGTTCCTCCCACTCCTGCTCACCTCCTTGCTTGGTGAACACAAACTGGGCTCCTCTTCCCATGCCCACTGACCCCACTGTCCCTTGATATTTCATTACCTTGCTGGGTAACAACTCCCTGAACACTGACAGCCCTCATTACCTCATCCCGTTCCCTTTCTGGTTTTCTCTGACTCTGCCCACTTCTCTGAGTCCCTTTTGTACAATGGTGTTAGTAAGCCCTTGACTAAAGCCACCTCCTACCTACCGAGAGTCTCCCCATATGACAATGACACTTGTCCTGCAGGCTGTGAGGATGGTGTTAGCATGCAGGCAGGATACAAAGGAAGTCATAAGATTTGCTTTTATTTTCCTCTCTTTCACCTACCATGTTTAGTCTTATTTGAGTGGTACTTGATCACTCTTCTCTCTGGTACATGTGCACGTAGCTCAAAGTGGAAAGAGAAGTCCTGGTCTCTTTGCTCAACCTCCCGAATGTCCCTTGTGTCAAAAATGTCAGGTGAGGAGTTGAGGATATAGCTCAGTGGCACAGTACCTGCTTGGCAAGTACAAGGTCATGAGTTCAATTCCTGGTACCAAAAAACAAAAAAGGTCTGGTGAGTAAATGAATGACGTTTCGTTTTTCACTTTCAAAATGCTCTTGCATATTACATTGAATTGTATGATTATGCAGAGATTAGACCGTTTTTGTCTTATAAAGATAGTAATTTCACAAGGCTTTGCTGATTACATTATCCCTTTGATCCTGGTAGTTACAAGGATGAGGAATATAATTACAATTTTATAAATAATTAAACTTAGGAGAACAGAGGGAAAAAAAGGGCAGAATGCTGACTGAGAACCTACTAGGTGCCTAGGCTTGGTTAGGCATTTGAAGGGTATCGCTTACTTTAATTTTTATGATTCTTATAACAACATAAGCATTCTTATTTTGCAGTTCATATATTCAGAACCTGGGTTAGAGAAAGATGAGAGGAATCATCTCAACCCCTCAAGTTCACAGCAGGATGGTAGAAGGACCAGAGCCCAATCTTTTTTTTTTTTTTTTTTTTTTTTTTTGTCTTTTTCATTTTTATCGGTACCGGGGATCGAACTCACAACTGCCTACTTGCAAGGTAGGCGCTTATGCCGCTGAGCTAAATCCCCAGGCCCCCAGAGCCCAATTTTGACCTTATGCTTACACATGGAAATTCTCCAACATTCCCTAAAGCAGGGGCTTGGACTAGTACCAGTTGGTGGGCTATTGGGAACCAGGTTGCACAACAAGAGGTAAGTGGCAGGTATTGTATTATTTTATGTCTTCTCCCTCTTTTTTCAAGTAAATGAAGCTCCACTTAAATTTCCAGCTGCTCCCCACTACTGGCATTAACACAGGAGCTCTGCCTCCTGGTAAATTAGCAGCAGCATTTCGTTCTCATAGGAGCAGGAACTCTACTGTGAGATGCTCATGTGAGGGGTCCAGGTTGCCTGCTGTTTTGAATCGTCCTGAAACTATTCCCCATGCCCACCATTCATGTAAAAATCTTCTTCCACAAAACTGGTCCCTGACACCAAAAAGGTTGGAGACTGCTGTTGGAGAGTCTTTTCTATGTGTATCTGGGAAAACATATGCAGCAATTATCAGTTTGTTATAGTATAAGCAAATGGCAACAACTCCTTTCATCTATGGAGGGGGGAATGAATCAATGAATTAAATCATTTAAATCCTACAACTCTGTACCACCATGAACATGAATGATTTAAGAGGTGTGCATATCACCTGCACCATGGGGGAAAATAAAGTGTGCATAAAAAACTGCCAAAGAATATATTAATATAGCAATATTTCCTATCAGAATTTTAAAAATACACAAATGGAGCAGGGCATGATGCTGCAATCTAGGAAACTGAAGCAGGAGGATGGCAAGTTGAAGCCCATCCTGGGGGCCAGGGATATAGCTCAGTGGCACAGTGCCAGCCTGGCAAGCATAAGGTTCTGAGTTTTGTTCCTGGTGCCAATAAATAAACAAATAAAGCCCATCCTGGCCAACTTAGCAAGATTCTGTCTCAAAAATAAGTAATAATTGACAAAAAGCATGCATGGTTACTGTGCATTGTTATTGTTTAAGGACACAAATACATGATAAAAGTACACAGATTTCAGATATCTTACTCACCAAATTAAAAACTGTAGTTGATGGGAGGAAGATAGTATTGGAGAATAACCGAGAGGCTTAGTGGTTCCCGTGATTTTTTTTCTTAATATTTTGGGTGTTTTGGTTTCTTAATATTTATTTTCTAGAGGAAATACTTGATGTGTAAAATGTGGTCACTCAGCTAGATAAAAATGAAGCTGGACATGTATATGTGCTCTGTGACTGCTGGATCAGTGCTATTTGTCTTACAGCAGGATGTCCCCAGAGCAGGTGACTGTCCCCACTAAGCAACCTAGGAAGAAGCAGAAACTGTGCTGGGGACTCCTCACCTTTGCCTCTTCCTTCCTTAATGTCTGCCTTACCACTGATCTTGTGCACAGACAAATACATAAATATAAATTTTAATAAGGGCAATGAGGGGGAGCATATCTTTCAAAATGTGTATGTCCCTGATCCCAAGGGACAGTTTGGTTTCTGTGGCTATAGCCCTAGGAAGAAGATCTTGTTTATATAGACTCAACACAAAAGCCTTACAAAGGCCAGGGAAAAGTAAGTAAACATCTTGTCAAAACCCACCCAATGGCCCTTCTCTGTTTGCAGTGATTGGCCTACAACAGAAGCAGGAAACAGTAGCTATTTGCTTTACCAAGTTCCCTGTAGTGTGGCTGGTAACTGCATCTCTGTAAGGGGGAAATTTTGCTGAGGAGTTTCTAGGGAATATTTTCTTTATTGACAAAGAAGATGGGAGATGCAAGGAGAAGGCTGTCTCTTCTTTTTCTGCTTTGTACATTATCACGGGAGGATATGATGCTAGAGCTGTGGCAGCCAAGTTGTGATCACAAGGGCTAAGAGAATCAAAGAGGAGCTGTGTTTGACCTGCAGAGTGAGCCTGGAATCAGATAAGTGAAGCAAATATATGATGTTGCTAATCTACTTTTATTCCAGTGCTATTTTACTAGTAAGCAATACTGCATTATTTGATTGTCCTAAGAAAGAAGAATAAGCAGGCCAGCCTGTCAGTCCGAAGCACGGGGACCGTACGCTGAGATGTGATCTCCTAAGAACCATAAAGCATGCCAACCAGTGAGCAGACCTTGCAATAATCCCTTTTGATTCTTTGGATCAGAATCAACACCCTGGACAAGGCCTGCAGGCCTGGATGGAACTGGCCCCTGCCTGCTCCCGGTTGGGCTGCTCTCTATGACTTCCCATGCTCTCACTTGCTGCTTTCACTGCACTGGCTGTTGCTTTGTCTCCCCAGTTCACTCGGTTCTTTGTCATTTCAAAACATTTGTGAGAAACACTGAAACATGTTTTCAAGAAATGCAGGAAATGCTTTTGTCTGACGAACCACTCAAAACCTCCAGTTTTCACCCTTTGACTCCTCTAGGAAAACAGCTTTTCCATCCTTTTAGCTTACATGGCTTTGTTTCCCCTATCCTGCCCTTATTATAATTTATACTCATTTATTTTTCTGTGCATTTATATTTCTTCAGCCTCAGTATACATGGATAGAAGTTGAGCTGCACTGGAGAGGACCCAGTCTGTGCTGAATCTTAGTACCCTCTGTATCCAACTCGCAACATGTGCTTTGTTCTTTTCCTCAAAGTGAAGACATGGACAGATCACTTTTATTCTTCTAACTCTTCCATGTCATAAATGTTGTCCAGCACCATTATTATACCTGCTTATTGGCTCTTGTCTGTAGCCTGAATTGAAGGTGACTTTACCTCATCTTCCTCTCCATTATCCAGCAAGTATTTATTGAACACCAACTAGTTTCAGGCAGTTCTAGCTAACCACTCACACGTCTTTATCTTCTGTCCACTTCTCACTATGCCCTCTACTATCTAGCATACCTCCTCTCTACCTGCTCTGCTCAGATTTGACCCTGGATCAAAGATTAAATACTATTCTTTCAATCCTTTTTTTCCCTCAAAGTTTTTCTTTTGTCTAAAATACTTTCCTACTCTGTAGCTACCCAATATTTCCTTACTTATCTTTGAAATTCTACCTTCAATATTTCACTCAAAAATCCCTGACTCTTGCATCAGATTGGAGGTTCGCAGGGGCTTGGATCACAAGCGACTCTTGATTGCACCTGTTTCATGTCATCACATAGTCAGTGCACATGGACAGCTGAACTGTGGGAAGGAAAGATGGGATTGAGTAGTCATCATCAATTCACTACTTTTTTGTCTTCAAGGCTTAAAATATTTGAGCCAAGGGTCTTCAAATGTTCTTACGTATGGACACCTTCCTCAAAACAGTGAATGGATCTCAGTGTTAAATGAGCATATATAAATAATATCATGATTTATAGACTCTCCAAAAGGTAACACACACACAAAAGAGTCATTGAGAAGCATGCAATGAAAACATAAGGATGAGCCAGGCGTGGTGGCTCACACTTGCAATTCCAGCTTTGGGGAGGTTAAGGAGGAACATTTTTGAGTTTGAAGCTAAGCTAGACAACTTAGCAAGACCCTCTCTCCTTCCCCTCTGCCCTACCCCAGACTGAAATGACTTCATTGAGTACCTGTGGAATCGTGTGCTTGTTCTCCTTGGAGATTTCGTGGTCTAACCTCAGGAGGTGGCTGGATCATTCATACTATGTGGACTGACTGTGAATATCTTTGCTTGCAGTGTCAGAGAGGTTTCTATTCTGTTCCTTACCAGGATCTTGACATCTCTGTTCCAGTACTTTTTAAAGACTTGCTTCAGAAAGAAGAAAAAACTTGACAGCTAAAAGACTTATCCTATATTCTCCTCCTTCCCTCAATCATTAAGTGAGAGGCAGCAGCAGGCTGTAGGGCTGGGTTGACTTTTCTAGCTTGCTAGAAGGGCACTGGGCCCTTTTCTTGCTTGGGCTTCTGCTGCAGATGAAGCTACTCTTATTTCTCAAGGTAGACAGGGGATTTCTGCATAGGCCTCATACTTTGGAAAAAGCAAGTCTGCTGAAGATGTGTCCGGATATTGTTTCTTTTGCTGTGTCACAATACTTCACAAAGAATCATGTCATCTCTGCCTTTCCCATCCCACTTGTTTCACATGGGCAAAATGAGATCCAGCTGCTTCCTCTGATCTCCAGTCAGCCCTCTGCCATTTCTGCAGGAAGGAAGCATTCCCTTGAGAAACTGCCTGACCTGCATCCTTTCTTAGGGTGGCCAGGGAATGCGCAGTGAGGCCACCAGATGCCTGCTAAAGTACCTGCTCCCCACCTGCACCTTCTTTGCATGGCACTCCTGTGTCCTGGGAAAACATACAGGACCTGCTACATAATTTTCATGTCCCAGTACAAAATGAAATACAGACTTCTTTTTTAAAAATTAAAAATTTCAACAGACCAAGTCTGGTGTTCTGCTCAGCCGTGTGGTAGCATGAGTTAGCTACCTGTTCACAAAGCCAGCACTGGTCCCAGACTGCCAGACAGCTAGTCATTCTATACCCAGTACAGAGGTCCAGAAAAGAAAATGCTCTGATATGAGGTATAATAAAAACCATGGTGAATGTTTTAATTATTTTAGCAAATTGTTTCAGTGAAAGGCACATTGCCATTAATCCTCCTCAAAATACTCCTCCTTGCTTGGAACATACTTATCCCATCATCTGGCCACTTCTGAAGCAATTATGGAAGCCTTCTCTTTTGAGCATTTTGAATTGTGCTGTCATGGATGCCTCAATGTCCTGAATTGATTCAAAATGTCTACCTTTTCTGTTAATTTTGATTTTGGGGAAGAACCAGAGGTTGCACAGTGCCAGATCTGGTAAATAAGGTGAATGAGTTTATTCCATAAAGTTTTTATTAGTTTGCCTTTCCATTGGATGGAGCAATTTTCTCTGTATTTTTGATCACACCTCATAGAGCCACTCACCAAAGAGGACTCCCAGAACTGTTTCAGAACGTGGAAAGAGGATAGAATAAATATTTGAAGAGGTGGTGGGGGGTGGGGGTATTTTGAGGGGATCCATGCTAGTTGTGTCTTTTACTGCAATAAACTTTTAATGCAAATATTTACTGTACATTTTGGTCACTTCCACAAGTTTGATAGATCCCCACAGGGACACGTGTGATGAATACAACCTCCCAAGCACCCGCATTCACCGTGGCGCCCTCTATTGCCAAATCCTCTGAGTTGAAACAGACACCAGGCTGCTCCTCAGGTGGAAGTTTCCCACCACCTGCAGTGTTCTCAAACAGTGGTGAAGGTAATCACCCAAAGACTGATGAGTCCTAATGTTGGCTTAAATTACAGTTACTATAGCATCATTCAAATAGGTATACACCTAGACTCAGCATCAACTTTGTGTGCTAATAGCTCTCATACAATGGGACAGCCAGACTGCTAAATTCAACAAACAAGACTACAGGACCAATGAAGTTCAAATAAACAGTGTTAGTTCAGAAGGACAGATGAGGTTGCTTTGCCAAAACCAAAGTGTCCCCTGATGAATCCCAGTGATCCTGTGCTGGCTTCTGTGAAGCCTGTTTCTTTTCATCTCATACTGTGGCTCCAGAATCTTTGGTTTCTTCACCTACTTTATCTCTTTGACCAATTTGGGATACCATTGCTCCCAAACCATGCTCTGACACTACTAGAAACACATTTGTTACAAAACCACCCTCTATGGGCCAGATTCATTTATATTCCTTACTCATTAATTCATAATGATAAAAGATACTAAGTGGTGCTAATGAAATTATAAATATTAATGCAAACATGGGCAATGAAATCCCACTGCAACATATAAGTGGGCCCACTATGAGAGGAAGCTAAATTAGATAGAAATTAATACACAGTTAGAGAGGGACTAGGGTCTCAAAGAAGTCATCAGGAAAAAAAAAAAAGACATCAGAATTTCGGCTGGAAGCACATCTGAAGAAGACCAGGCCTTAGGATAAAGACGCTATGGTGAGAGCTACATTCCTCCCTAAGGGATAAGCAGTAACTTGGAATTGCAGTATAATTAGCACCACCCGGCTCAGGAAGTTTAGGTAGGCATCAGTTGTCCAGGTGGGTGGCCAGAGCATCTGGACCCATTGCTTCCCTAAAATGCCTTCTTTGTTTCTATGTACTCTTACTATGTGACCTATTTCCCGACTGGGTCAATATTATCTAGGCAGCTATACTTATAATCCTGTAGGCTGATTAGAGTTTGAGTCACATTTTGACCTTGCTGTGTAAATTACCCCCGACAAAGGGCCTCAGGGGCAACCTGCTTAGAGGACCCTTTCTGTGTTTCAGGAGCTACTTCTTAGTAAAGCTTTCCCACTCTTAAACCTTTGTTATCCTTCAGAATCCATTTTTTCAATTTCAGAGATACAAACTCAGCACATTTGACATCTAGCAGGTGGGGACTTGCATTTCGCCTCTATTACCACCAGATGATGTAAAAATGCCTACATTAATTTTAAAATCATCAAGCAGAAAAACAGCAATAATGATCAAAATTTGCTGGGCAACTTGAGGCAACAAGCTGTGCTGTCATCACACCTGGCCCATACTGAGGCCCCAACCAAGCCTTTACATATTTCACTTTATTTCTTAGTCACAGTAGTCCTGAAAAGTGGCTATCATCATCTTCTCAGTCTACAGCAAGGAAGCTCATATGCAGAAAACACCACTGCAGATCTACAAGCATACTTCAAGGGCATGTCTTGGGCCATGACACCAAACTTGGTCCCCTTGACTTTAGGAGCCCTGGAACTGGGATTGGTCTTGAGATAAAACCATGGACAAGATGAAAGTTTATATAGGAGAAGGCTGGGAGGAGGCAGAGATGTGTGAAATAGTTGTAATTGTGTATGATCAAACACAAAAAGATTTTGGGTAAATAGAACTCAGGGAAGTAGGTATTCATCTCTCCAGTGAGGACCACATGAACATGAACATTTGTAATCCCAGCTCTCTGGGAGGCTGCAGCAGAAGATTGCTAGTTTGAGGCCAACTTCGGCACTTCAGCAACTCAATGAGATCAGGTCTTCAAAATAAAAGGGGGGGGGGTGGCTGGACATGTAGTTCATGAAGTAAAGGCCCTGAGTTCAATCACCAGTACAAAGCAAACAAACAGACAAACGCAAGAATCACAGTTTCTCAGAGGAATTAATTTACAAAGAGCATCACTAAACTGCATCAAGTCTATCTTCAACAGCAACATCATATGGCTACAAGAAGCAATTGGCAGTAGGACCACTGAGGACGGTTCTAAATGGAATAGTTGAGGTGTCATACATAGGTAAAGGTGTTGAAGAGTTAACCTGCAAACAAAAATGAGATGTGAACACTGAGATGGAGAAGCAGAGGAAATTAGTGTGGTGTGATGATAAAGGAAATTGTTCTGGTTATAACAACCCAACAAAGGGATGAAAACAAGAGTGAAATTTCTGTCTCACGGCCAGAAGATGGGGCAGCTGGAGGAGGTGCCAAGCAGGCTGAAGTGAGAGAGGGAGGTAGGGGCTATGATGTTGTGCAAAATACTAGGATATCCACACATCAAAAAAAAGTGCTCAAACACTCTCTCTACATACAAGAGTATTCACAAGAGGAGAAGGAGAAGGAAAAGAGAAGAACTGCTGGAACTAAAGGACCAGACTGTCTAATGGATCGTGCAAAAATGCACCCTATGAGTTCATTGCCAGGGACTCATCATCTACACACAGCTCTACCTTCCTTTAAAATCCTGATGTGTTGGCAAAAACAGAGCAAAGGTAAGGCAGAGATGGACTTGGGTCTCATTTCTTTCCTCCAAACAGAGCTTTGAGTATTTTGGGCTTCCCCTCTGGGTTTTTGGTGCCTGGTGTAATCAACTAACGGTGACCAGTAAGTACATTCTCTGAGGAGAAAAAGTTTGCAGGTACTTGAACATGGACCTCAGAGGCTGTAATGTGAATATAGATAGCAATCCTCAGCGCTTTAACAGGTCCCACGTCCAGGGTGTCTGGAAATGAAATACAGAGCCCAGCTTCCTCCTAAAACAGGCCAATATGACCATCTCATTTTATCAATACCTACCAAGATGCAGGCCTGAAGGAGGCAAGCTTTGCTTCTGACCATCCCCAAATTCAAACTGAACATCACATCCTGGGTATAATTCCATGACCCCATGACCCTTTGTGACCCAGGTCCTCCCTGGCCTTCCTTTCTCCGTACTCTTTCCATACAAACTGCACTAGTCTCTCCATAATTCCTTGATCATAGAGAAGAGCTCTACTCCTAGATCTGCGGGCTTGCATTTCCTCTGCCTTGAAATTATCCTTCTCCAGATACCTGGTTTGCTCCCATAGCCTGTGTCTCATCTTGATTGTCATCGTCTTGAACATCCCTGACTAAAACAATGAGCTGCCTGTTACTTAATAACTAACTCCCTTTTTACTTTATCATTGTTTCCCCCCTAAGCACTTATTTCTATCTAGCACACGAAATAAAATATAAATTTAAATTAATAAAACTAAACTAAATTTAAACATAATGAATTAAATAAAGTACAGTTTTGTGGTTTAGCTTATACCTTATCCATCAGCTCCCAGCTAGAAAGAACATGGCATGAAAGCAGGGATCTGGTCTGTTCTGCTCAGGACAGGACCAGGCCTATGGTAGGCATCTAATCAGTGTTTTAAAAATGAGCTGACAACGTAATAAGCAGGAATGGGCATCTAGGTTAATTTGAGAAGCTGATAGCATAGCAGTCTGTGTTGAGTGGTCAAGGGAAAGCTGGGGCCAACTCTACTCAGTTTCACTTCCATGAGAAATCCCGCATTTTCCCTACCAAAATGTACTCACTGTCATTCTCAAGAAAGACAGGTGATTCCAGCACCTTTCTGCAGGAGGCATTTTTACATCCCATTATGCCACAGCTTGATCAAAGCCACCAATGACTTCCAAGGCTACTTGCCTCAACCTGCCATTCAGCATCCTCGCCAAGCTGACACCAAACAACCTTTATGTTTATGTCTCTAATGCATTCCCACTGTAGCTTCCTTTTCCAAAAACTAATGAAAGAGTAACTCATCTTGAAATGCATGTAACTCTGTCATATAGCCTTGCTTGGTGGACTATGAAAACATCTTTATTTTCAGAACTTTACCATTTAGCTCAAATTCCCCACTTCTGCTAAATAAACAATCAGCAGTCACACAGATTGGGTTTCTGTTCTCTTTCTCTAAAACTTTCCTGACACCAAGGGCCCTAGAATGTGGTAAGACTGACTGAATTTTCTTCAGTGGAATTTGTTAAGTATCACTCAGCGCACAATTCTGGAGTCTGGCAGAAGCAGTGTCTATCATGTTATTTAGCCCAAAACACACATTGGCACATCTACCATGTAAATATATTCACACACATAAACACACCCAGCACACACAATCATGCAGATAAGCAGTAAACCACATATATGGAAATGATCACCAAAATGCAGGCATACAGGAAGCAGACATCCATAACATGCTGAATTTCTTGGTCTAAATCCAAATGAAGCTTCCAAGATGCTGTTAGAGTGTTCTGAACTATGACACTGAGAAGCATCACCAGCTTGTGGTGTAGGGGAAGAGACAGATTCTTTACCTCAGCCGGTAGCTCTTTCCCTGGAATTATCTATCTGGTCCAGATTAAAACTCAGCTTGGTTTTTTGTTGAAATAATTGTAGCTCAACTTCATATCCGGCTGTGACACTATGCTCTCACTTAGCTAGATTGTGAGAGAAAGATTATTCATTTTAGGCATTATTTTAAGGAAAATTGTTTGCCCTGGAGATGTGCTGCCAATACCATAGGAAAGCAATGTATTCAGGGCTCTGCTTTGAGAAATAATAGGTAATCATAGGCGGAGAACATTCAAAAGAAGAACATTTTGCTACCATTGTTAAGTTTTTGATCATTGAAACTGGGATAAGTGTTCCAAGAGCAGTTTCTTTGACAGTACAAAGTTACTGCTCCAACGAAGAATGAAAAAATAAGGAAATCATTTATCTAGCATCGGGGAGAAGTTATCTCTTTTCCTCTTTACTTTCTATGGTCTTTTGTATTTTCCACTATTCTTCTGACACTTTGCTGAAAACAAGTCTCAAAAGGGTCTTCTCTAGTATGCATGGAATGATTTCTCTTAGTCTTACAATGTTTGGCCACAATGCGCACGTATATGTACATGCACATGCACTCCAACACTTTGCAGGGCTGCAACTTTCTGGGAAAAGATTGTCTTCTGCAAATTAAAAGCAATGTGGCACCACTGCCACACTTGTTTATAAAAGGAACATCAATCTAGTGGTAAAATGAGCACTTTTTAAGGAAAGGAGGAATTGTTCTCATTAAACCCTAAAATAGTATTCTTTCACATTGATCATCAAAACCAATTCGTTCTATGTAGAACTGTTGTATTAAGAAAAAAATGGCTGTGGGTTCTATTCAATGCCAGTTAGATGGATTTTCCCCTCAACATAAGGTGCAGTTGTAGCTTTTCTTAATCTTGTAATTAAAAAAAGGTGATAAGCTCTGTGTTCTGAATCAATTCACTTAGATTTCAAGATGCATAATGAAACGTCTGTTGCTCCTGAAATAAACAACACAATCTGGATGCAGTACTCCATTGTCATCGTAAGAATGGATGGAATAACACATATGTATCCTAGCAAGGTTCTGCACCTGGAGCCTAATAACTCTGGTAACGCTGCACTCACTTAACTGAACTTGAAACTCTGACATGGATGGGAAAATATGCCCATCAGTTTTACCTAACTTCATCTAAAATATAGTATTTCAGTTAATTATGAATATAAGCAAGGGCCACAGTAGTAATACCTGTAACATTTTGCTCATAGTGATTGCAGACCCTTTTGATCCAATTACGGACTATTTTGTAATCTGACTTAGTCTGTTTTATGTATTTTAATGTATATTTTAAGCAGGGTTCCAAGGGACTCTTTAATAGAAGAATAATGGTTAAGACTCCTGTTCCCAGATACCTGGTGTCTTGGTTACTTTTCTCTCATTGCTGAGACAATATACCTGATGCTCAAAGTTAGAGAAGGAAAGGTTTATTTATCTTACAATTTTTGGAGGTTTCAGTCTATACTCTGCTGGCTCCAAAGTAGGGTGATGTGGTTGAGGTCCAACAGTTCATGATGGCTACAAACAACAAGAGCAAAAGGGCGCAAGAGTGAGAGCCAGAGTCAGAGCATGAGAGTGAGAGCACACTCTTTCCTCCTTTAGATCGTACGTCTGCTCCGTCCCTGGGCAGGTACAGCACTCACACCACCAATTCCAGCGCTAGACAACGGACCAGTCACAAATACTAGACTCAGCCACCTCTATGACTGCATGAGGCTGGGAGCCATTTAGCCCCTCATGAATAAAAATTATAATCTGAATTTACAGGTGGAGGTACATAAAACTGTACCTTTAGCAAACTCTTTGGGTTTCGAAGGCCTTTCAGCCATCCAACAAAATGCTCATTCCCAGGTATTATGGAGGAATTTGCTTTTGTTTTGTGTACTTAAGGTTCTCTGGAGGAGTAGTACCAGAAGTAAAATGGACAGATAGAAAGGAGACCTGTACCACGGTCCTGCCTCCCTACATATTTTAAGGACAGAATCATACTTTCCGTCTGTGTTTTGAAAACTCTTTTCTCCTTGATAGTCTGATCACTAACCCTCAGGGAGACGTTTCTTTGTCCTAAGTACCTTACCAAACACTTGGCCCATGTGATTTCACTTAACCCTTACAACCACTCTTTGAGGAAGAGTAAATAATAAATAAATAAATGAACGTTGAGTGAATGAGTAAGTGTTGAGTAACTGAATATGAGTTGCCACCCATTTGATGGTAAACACATGCCAGGCACTGTTTTCGGTGCCTTTTCTGTGGTCCCATTTACACCCAAAGCCCACAGCTGGGTTCTATAATCAGTCAAAGGTAAGGGGGTCCAAGGCACAGGGAGATGTATATCTAGCCCAGGAACACACAGTAGAAAGGCCACAACTGCAACCTTCTGGAATTCGTTGCAGTTAGTCTGTCTCTTAATTCTGTGTCTGTAACCAGTCAGTGATCCTACCTTTTGCTGTGAACGTTACAGTCACAGTGATTCTCTGGGGACACTTCACATTTTGTGGTTGCTGCGTCCTTCCTGGAAGTGCATGTGACATTTGCCTTTCAGTGGGGTAGATACGCAACGTGCACCATTTCTTGAGAAAAATGCAAAAAACAATATAGATGTAGCATTCTCAGTGTTTCTGCCTATTGGGTTGTGATCTGGTTGTAACTTTGGGCAGTGGCCAAAAACCCTGACCAGAATTTAAATTTCAGTCATGCTCCTTACCAGGAAACATCACACGCCACCTAGTGAACAACTCAGGGTTTGCTCAGTGTTCAGCCCAGGAGGGAGTCAGCCAAGGAGAAAAACAGTTAAAGGAAGAAATCCATTCTGAGCTTTTAGGTCAGGAAGTGAGGGCAGCATCGCAGTTCCAGGCCCTCTGACCAGCATCTGAAGAGGAGTTGATGCCCTCTGTCTTCACTGGGGACACATATGGGTGTTTGATGAAACTGTTTTCACAGCACATCTGGCTGGATAGACGCAACCACAACCTCCACCACAGGCTTGTGCTAATTGAATAGTTTTCTTTTCCAATAAGACTAACTGCCTGGAAAAAATGCGTAAGCAAAACATGCTTGTAATTTATCAAATCTAAATACTACCAGTAAACAATTTGCTCTTTTTAGTGAGATGAGGCACCATGCTAAGTGCTTTCCACGGTGTCTCATCTGCTCTTTTCTTGCAGCTCTGAGTGCTGGATATTAAATTATTCTGTGATCAAACTGGGGCTTAGGAAATACACGGTACTGTCCAGATTTCCCAGATGGTGTGTAGTAGAGCTGAGAGCTGAGGGCAGATCTTTGTGACTCTGAAGCCAGAGTACACTATTTTATTGTAGTGCCTTAACTACACACATATATAAGCACTCACACGCATATGCACACAGCTGCACACACAATGCACATATATACACACAAATACATACATACTTCTGCACACATGCCTGCATGCCAACTCATATTTAGGAATATGTGTTATTTAATGAGATACAGAAAACTTACAATAAAAGTAAAATTTTATTTCTAGGAAGAAAAGGTAGTCAAAAAGAAAGAACTATTATTCATTATAATAAGTTACAAGGGCTTTCTGAGGATTTGATTTTATTAAAAATATTATTTTCAATCAATGAATACTAGCAAATCAAAACCCATAGCATATTAAAAGGATGTTTGATCATGATGAAATAGGGTTTGTAGGAATGCAAGGGTGGTTCAATAAGAGAAAATCAGTCTATATAATAAATCATATTAATAAAATAAAGAAAAATTATAGTCATTTCAGTAGAAACTGAAAAGGTATTTGGCAAAGCCCAACAATTGTTTATGATAAAGCAATAACAACAAAAGCTCAGAAAACAAGGAGTAGAGGGGAGTTTCTTCAAAATGATAATGAGCATTTATAAATAAGTCACAGCTCATTCATACTCAATATTTAGAACTGAAAGCTTTCCTTAAAGGTCAGGACTAAGACAAAGATAGTCTCCAGCATCATTAGAGTTAAAAAATGTATTGGCAATTCTAGCCAGACCAATTAGATAGGAAATAGAAATGAAGACATCCGAATGGAAAGGAAGAAGAAAAATCATCCTCTATATGAAGAACTTCAAAGAATCTACAGGACACTGACTAGAGCTAATAAACTCAGCAAAGTTTCAAAATACAGCAATGAGTTCACTGTTCATCCAATGTGATCTACAGATTTAGTGCAATCCCCTATCAAAATTCCTGTGTTGTATAAATGGAAAAGCAAGTCCTCAATTCCATATTGCAAGGGACCCAGAATATCTACAATAATTTTGAAAAAAAAAACCAAAACCAGAGAATTCCCATTTCTCTGTTTTAAAAATTACTATACACCTATGATAAATAAAAGAGTGTAACAGTGACATAAGGATGATATGCAGACCAATGGAATAGAAATGAGAGTCCAGGATAAAACTGGTCCATCTGCAATCAATTGATTTTTGACAGGGTTACCAAATCCATTACCCGAGGAAAGGGTAGCCTTAGTTGGTGCTTGTAAAATTGGATTTCCAGATATAAAAGATTAAAGTTGAACCCATACCTTATACTATGTGAAAAGTAAATTAAAAATATATCAGTTTCCTAAATATAAGAGCAGAAAGCATAAAACTCCAGGGAGAAAACACAGGGGTAAAAGTTTATAATCTTGGATTTGGGAGTAGATTCTTAGAAATGATAATGAAAGTACTAACAAAAAGAATAAACTAGGTAAATACTATGTGTGTGCACGTGTGTGTGCATGTGTGTGTGTGTGTGTATGTGCGTGCACACATGCTATTTCCATGATTAAAGGCAGACCAACAAGAATGATAACTTTTTAGAGTATTTCATCTGGCATCTTGAATATAACCAAGATATAAGACAATACTAAGAAAAACTGTAGATTGCTTTCACCATATTCATATCTTAGCAATATTAAATCTTCCAATCCACAAACAAAGAATATTTCTCCATTTACTTAAGTGTACTGAAACAGAAAAAAAGAGGCAGTTTGTTCTTGATCATACAGATAACGAATGAAAAACATGCCTATGGGAATCCAGGTGTTTGGACTCAAAGTTAAGTTCTTTCTCCCAGGAGTGCTAGGATAATTACTCATTTGTAATTTGTGATAATTCAGGCAAAGAATAGCCTCTAGTTTCCTCTGCTCTTGGGAAAAATTTCTTACAAGGTAGTGTGAACAGTATGGGGAAAAGGTGGTGAAGAAAATGCTTAAACTACTTATAATCAAATTGCTTTTAAGCACACTTCAGCACTTTAGGTGAATTCATTTATATATTAAGAATGAGTATGCTAATTGCAAGCCATTCTTGTGTATCCTTGAGGAATCTCTACCAGGCAAACCTCATTTGAATTACTCTCTTTCTCTAACAAACATCCAGTACTTGAGACTTACTGAATTTTGGCACTGAGCCTGAACGCTCACTATTTTTTTTTTTTTTCATAAGAATGGAATACATTTGAGGTAGAATCAGAATGGGACCAAGCAGTAGTTATTGAATACCTACTACGTGCCAAACAACCAAGTACTTGTTCTCAGCTCATGTATGTTACAACTTTTTGTTTATTTATTTTTTTAATTTTATTTAAGAGGAAAAAGAGAAAAACACAAAACAAAACAAAGCGGTGTAAGGGTACATGTAATACAGAACTACAAAAAAAAAAAAAAAACATAACAGTAAGAAATCACCTGTTAATAGATTACATATTATCATCTTGAAAATAGTTGCTCAAATCACAGTATCAAAGAATACAAGGTGGACATTCAAACAGAGAGACTGCAAACAGCTGTGTTCATTGATCCAAAAACATTGATATAGTCAGCTATTTAACACCCCTAAACACACTTGCTGTTATATCCGTTAGAGCTCTTTTTATTTTTTTTCCTCTCTTTTTTACAACAAAATTTACACATTTTGGATTTTATTACTCCTTAGTGCTTATTACTTTTTTTGGGGGGGGGGAGAGAATACAGTCAAATATGGCAAAACAAAGCTGTCAGTCAAAACTAAGGATAGACATAGCACATGGTGTAGAACAGAGCACAAGGTTATCAACAATGGTTATTAACGTTGTCTCTTGTTTCCTTAAAAAGAATTGTCTATCTCATTAGATATTATAAAGTTGGACAAAACAGTAGAGAACAAGACCAATAAAACTTAGGCATTGTAAACATTACAGGACTTCCAAAGAAGACAATAGTCAAACCAGAATGGGCATCTTAGTGAATCTTATTGCCTTCAAAGTAGTTGCCTATATCCTCATGTATGTTACAAATTAGTATTCAGGTCTTTAACAGATTACTCTCCCCTCTGAAAATAAATATACCCAATTACCCAATATGGTAAGAGGAAACAGATATTTTACTGAAGTCTCATGAGTAATGAAGGGATTGACTTCCACATTGCATATGACACAACATAAAAATTCTTTTAAAACTGTTTTATAACCCCAAATCTTCTCTCCTTGCTAGTTGTTTCATATTTCTCCCTTCTTTTCACTCCCAAAGCAAAATAAGTGTCTTCTACTGTGTCAAGTAATACAGTGCTGACTGCAGATCATAAACATCACAGGAAAGGGAAAAAGGCTGTTAAGTGAGAAAAGTCAAAGCTCTTTCTTCATTCTCTGTGTGTGTGTGTATGTTCCTATGTACATATCAAAAGATTCTTGTTTCATGCCTTCTGTTATCTCTTTTCCTCTTTAAGACAACTCTAAGAGATTGATTTTCTTGTCCCATTACACAGGTAAGAATATTGAGGAGTGGGATGATTTGATAGCTTTCCCAGGTTTGCACAATTTATCAGTGGTATAAACCATGGTGGAACATGGGTCTATTACCAGTATGCATGATGCCAAAAACTGGCCATAGAAATGAGGAGCTAAGACTATCTATCTATCTATCTATCTATCTATCTATCTATTGTTGAGCTGGGCCTCACTATTGTACTTCAAACTGGCCGTTAGCTCTCTATGTAGCCCCAGCTGGTCTCAAACTCACTGTGATCTTCCTGCCTCAACCTTCAGAGTGTTGGGATTATACATGTGCATCACCTAACCTGGCTAGGGCAAGGCTTTCTTGATTCCCCTAACTGGGGATGAATTCTTATCTCTACCACACTGGATGCTGTCCTGCTGGCTCTTTGTGGGCGATAGCCAACCATGTACTAAAGTTACATGGGTCAAACACAGGGTTTAGAAAACTGCAGCCAGTGAGCCAAATCTAGTGGGCAACAAAGAGATAAAGTCTGCCTGGCACACATTAGGCTGATCCTGTAGCTGTTGTGTGTGGCTGCTCTCACATTTTAAGAGCAAAGGTGAATAGTTGCAGGAGAGGTTGAATGATCCTTCAAGCCTAAAATGTTTACTCTCTAGATCTTTACAGGAAATGTGTGCCAAGCCTTGGCCTAGACAATCAACTGACAGATAAATGAGAAATTGAGAGCTAGAGTATCTGGGAGAGGGTGGATGAGCATCGTGAGATTGGGGACTTACAACAAGTGGGACTTGGTGTTCAAACCACTCACAAGGGATAAGTGTTCTTCCACATTCCCATTCTTCATGTTGTTAGGAATAACCAATTAATGACTTAATAGACTTATGAAGAATCTAGTATGTGCCAAGATTTGTTGTAGGTGCTATTGGCTGAACTAGGAGAAAACCAATAAGAATGAGTGTATAATGTGGGAGGAAGAGAAAGAAGATCAAAATCATTAGAGATACCTACAGCTTGAAGCTGAGGTAGACCAGGCTGGGAGGGATGAGGGGCTGGGCAGGTAAGGCCTGTGGAGTTTTAGTCCAAGTAAAATGCAAAGAACTCTCAAACATTTGACTACTCAATGCAGTCTTGCTTCTGTTTTGAGATGCACATAATGGAATATAAGCAAAGAGGAAGGAAGGTGCCATTGTCAGAATTTAAATGATCACTCTCTCTATGAGAGTGGATTATTGCAGGGTGACATGGGAGCAAGGAGAAGGAGGATGTTAAGTAGTGGTAGGAGGATTAGTGGAGACAAAACAGCCCCAAGCTCATGGAGGCTCTAGAGGAACAGAGGAAAGGGTCTCAGTTGTGATTAGGTTCATCACAGTTCTCACCTTCTCTCAGATGTGCAGGACTGGAACAGCTGGCAGTGCCTAGGCACTTGGTGAAGAGATGGCAGCTTTGCCTGTGCTCCATCCACCACTGCAGCTGCATCATGGCAGTGAATGGATCAAACTGCCAGAAAACTGGCCTCCTCCTCACAGGAGGATGGATTGCACTGGTTAGAGAGATCTCGACACCTGTGTTGCAGATCCATTAATGTCAACCACAGGTTAATTCTGAGCAATTTCCAGGTGATCCAATAATTCATTAAACTGACGAAAACAAATCTTTGGAAAATCGAGCCAGTGACAGATAGAAAGCCAATGATTTATTGTCTGGGTAGGAATAAGTGTCTCCTGTTGCATTCTTCAGTCTGTTGAGTGAAACGAGGTGTGCTGAAGAATAAGGCAGGTGTGCACGCTACTTAATGGGCATCACACAGTCTCAGCACTGTGTGCCCTTCATCCTGCTTGTGTTGCCAGGAGGTAAAGTGGGAGGAGCATGACTGGGGCGACAAGGATGATGGAGTGGGCAAAACTGCATCTGTGTTCCTACTCTGCCAGTTACTAGTTTCTTTGACCTTGGGCAAGTCACTTCTCATTTCTGTATCCATTAGTTTATCTCTTCAACTAGAGTAATAACAGTTTCTTCTGTACTCATGATTCAAGCAATAAATGAAAATTAGGGAGCAGAGTATAGGGAACATTACAGGGTGCTCTGTGAATAGCCAACAGAATTGTCACTGGCAACAACAAAGGAGATGCTTGCGTGTTTCTTTTGATATGTGTAACGCATTCAATGTAAGTACAAAAGGGATTGAAGGTATTCACAGTACCTGCTGCATGAGTGTCCCAGAAAACTTACTGAGGCACCCACAGGCAGGAGGCATCAACATAGCAAGGTTTCCTAAGGTAAGATCATTAAGAAAATGTAGAAGATCAGAAGACTAGCAAGATGGGTGATAGCATCTGGGGATGCAAGGAAATAGAAAAGAATCCTAAGCTTAAATAGGAGAGCTAATGAGGGGCAAGTCAGGAGCCTCTTCCCAAACAGCAGTGGATAAAGTGAGTGTGTGGAGCAAAGGATTAATCTTAGAAAATGATGCTGTCATTAGTTTGAAGTCTGGATAGAGAAAGTGGTTTCTAAACTTAGACCTATAATGTACCTGGGGAAGAGACCCCAGACACCAAATGGAAGAACTGATTTTCTTTAAACCTCTGTCATTTTAGCTGCCTGCCATCCTTTTCATCATCTGATAATAGTATTTCTATATTCTTTAAGGGACCACCCTGTAGGGTGCATGCATATCCCATTTCCTATGTCTTTTCAGCTTTTATCTTTGGGAGTTCTGTCATAGCTACTGCATTTCTAGAAAGAAATTGTGACTTTCTTCAGTTAAAAGTATCTAAAAGCCACAAGGTGCTTGAAAGGGAAGATTTGCCATGAGTGACTGTTCTTGGAAATGGATCCATGCTATAACTAAGTGCATTTGGGCGAGTACCCATGGAAGTCTGTTAGATGAAATTTGCTTGGTGTCCATGGGCCCTCTATGGACCTGTTATTTGCAGGATGTGTGTGCATATAAAGTGCGTGTGATGAAGCTTCTCAGACAGAGCTCGAGTCTGAAGGACTCATGTTCCTGTTTAAAGTCAGCCTGAATTCAGGGTTTGAGAGCTGTGCTTCCCAATGCAATTATATGTAGTTAAAAGTTCATCACGCAAGGGCTGAGTATTTTTCAACTGTCCTTCTCTAACTATAGATTTAGCTATCAAATATACATTACCAATGGTGACAGCAAAAACAAAGGGAGAAGCCCAAAGTCACGTATTTGCCTGCCGACTGATCACTTTGGCCGAAGTGAGAAATTACTACGTGCCATGCATTTTGTATGTACTAAACATACTTGATCTAATTTAAATTTTACAGTTAAACTGAGGTTCTAGGACATTAAAGTACTTGCCCAGAATCACACAACTTATAAGTAGATTAAAAATACAGAATAAAACACTTGTCTATGTTTTTCTTGACTCCAGCCTGTACAAAATCCTAATTTCAATGAAAGATAGTATCAAAAAGTTGAAAGTATCATCCATAGTCCATAAAGAAGTATTGGCTTGGGAGCTTCCATACAATCATGTGATGAAAAAAAATGTGAGCAAAGAGGCAAACACACAATCTGGGGACCACACTGAAAGAGACTGAGTAAGAGAAAGCAAAAGACCATGGAGGACAAGGCTTTTTTGTTCACATCACATAAAGTGGCTCCCAAGGAAGATCTTGTGAGTAGCGGTGGGATGGAGGACGGGAAGACTCAGTTTCTACCTTGTAGATTTCTCTTTTCCTTGAAAAGGCAACAGCTTTTGTTTAAACCCATAAACTATTTACTCTTATACTTCATGCTAGGCAAAACTGAGAAATGTATAGTGGTGTAGTTTGAATGGTAATGTTGTCTTCAGCTTGTGTTATTAGTGATAAAACAGAGTCATTTAATTACTTACCACTGACATGTGTTGGTGCTAATATATAAGGCTGGTTAGCTTACAGACTGCCTCTGAACTCTTCTCTGCCTTGAGAGCTCCCTGAATGTAAAGTGATCACCTAACTTGGAGCTAAAGAAAGAGTAAAAGAAACTCCAGAATATTTTGAGTTTGGATTATTAACTCAGCAGATTAGTTAATTAAGCTTCTCAACCTGAAGAGATTTTGTTCCCCATGAAGGACACTTGGTAATGTCTATGATAGTCTTGTGGATCACAGCTGGGCAGATATGAGAGGATGATCGCTGGTATATGAGGATAAAGTCCAGGGATGCTACTAAGCATCCTGCAGGCCTCAGACACCTCCTAACACAGGGAATTATCCAGTCTCAAGTGTCAGTAGTAGTAAGGTTCAGAAATCTGACTTAAATTGACCCATATCCAGAGCAGAAAGCGGCTTACTCTAGGTCATGCAGCAAGTTAGTGGGAGAATGGGGCAGCCGAGGCTCTGCAGTTAGCAGATTGTGGCTCTGAAATCTGAATATTTGACTCCATATCATCAATTTGACTTTTTCTAATGGGGTACTTTAAGTGAGTCAGTTAGGTCATCCAAATATTATGCAGAGGAAAACTCAGTTCTCCATTTGTGAGCAACTATTTTCAATGATGAAATAAAGAATAAAACTAGTTCTAAAACTTCAGGTGAGTGCTTCAAGAATTCACTAGAAATAACAACTACTTCCACAGAACCAGACACTGAGGCATTAGTTTCACAAACATATAATCAAATGTCTCACTAAATTTATGCTTATGTTGTGCTCTTTTTAAAAATGTATAGTATAAAAATTTAAAAGCAAAGAAATTTTTTGGCTTATGTACATTAACTATATTATACACCTTATATGCAGCCTAAGACAATTCAATAAAGCCCAGGCAAGCTAAAAGATTGGATATCTATGCTTTAAAAAGAACCAGTATTGTTAACAAATGGATTTTAGCCCCATGAGTCTCTGACTTTCAGAACTGTAAGGAAATAATTTGTTTGAAGTCACTAAATTTGTGGGAATTTTCACAGAACCTATAGGTAACTGATGAAGAGGATTACTGTATGGGAGGAGGAAACATTTACATAGAGTAAAAATGGGAGCTGTGGTTCTTCATTTCTGAGGTTGAAGATTGCAACATCTCTCTGCACAATCATGGGAATCAGCAGCCACTCCACTCCCATAGCACCCAAAGTGGGTTCCCCACACTGGGAAAGGAAGGATGGACTAGGGGTGGCTGGAACTAAGTTTGAGTTGCCCTGGGAGGAAGGTTTTGGTTCTGAGAGGGTGCTGGATCCTAGCTGAGATCTTTCTAGCACCCAATGCTCTAATTCTGCAGATGGTAATTGGAGCCATGGCCTCTTTTAATAAAAAACCTGAAACATGCTGTGTTAAAGTGAAGTGAAATGACCGTAAAGACATACTAAAGAAACAATGGTCTGTGCCACTATCTACACAACAGAAGTTCCAGTGGTGTGGCAATGACCATATTTGAACAGCAGCATGGGGAGGAGCAAGAGGAAAAGCCCAACACACATGTGATTTGCAGCAAATGACCAGGTACTACTGAGGCACACAGGACTCCCTCCTGCCACAAATGCATATGGTAGACCATCATAAACACATAAAAACATCCAGGCAAACTTCAGGTAACCAAGGGAACCCCCTTGCAACCAGATGGGAAGCTGAAGACAGAGATACATGAAACTGGAGGCACTGCATGGGGTTTGAGATCTGCTCCTGGGATCTAGGTGTGATCCCAAGGAAGAGGAGAGGGGAATCTGGCTCTTGGAAAGCAGAAACTGGGAAAGCTTACACCATCTCTGTGAGATAGTATGACCTCTTAAAATATTTGGGGAGACTCAAGGGGCATTTTTGGTTAATCACAGTGGTGGCAGGCAGTGTAGTAGAATTCAGTGATGAGAACCAGGATGTAAGTCATCTCACCCAAACAAGAAACTCCATTATTGTCTACACCTTTTAAATTCCCTACTGGAAATTTACATAAGTGGAAATCCATTCATTGATATCTAAGCCTATTCTCATTTAAACAAATTATTTTGTTAATAAACACAGGGTGGTGTTTTTTCTTTTTTTGCAGTTTTAATATGCAGTGAGTTTTCCAGAAATTTGAATACTATGCAAATTAAGGGAAATGCATAATCTATAGCTCAGAACCATGGCAAGAAACATTACCCTCTTGGAAAATCATGGCAGCAGCAGCAATACAATTCATGGTGTTTGAATTGTTCTTTGGTTCTTGCTTCTACCTGTTTGTTATAGTGAGTCATGATGATTCCCTACCTAGGATCCTGCTTCTCTTTATTGTCTGTGTCTTCTAGTCATAATTATGTCTGAGAACTGATATATTGAAATACATGTTACAATAAATTGTTTTGTTATAGTTGCTTGCTTTCTATTTGCAGTACTGGTGAATGATCCCTGGACTTTTGTACTGACAGATATCTCCATACCTTTTTTAAAATTTTGAAACAAGGTCTTGAAAGGGAAAAAATGTACAAGAGAAATTGTTCTTTTAAAAACTTTGTCCTTTTAAAATTACCTAGCTCTCTAACTGTTTCATGGCTTTGTAATTACTTTCTTAAGCCCTGGAACCATGAGAGCATAACCAAACAGGCATGATATCTGATTGCATCATTGTATCAAGCTTCATAAACTGATGAGACATTAATCTAACCTTGTAGCTGATGAGCTCACCCTTCTAGGTAATCACAAGAACTGCCGAGCTGTTCTGTTTCACTTTTGTACCTCCTTTGCACCTCCTTTTTGTGCATCATATAAAAGCCCTAGACCACCAGAAACCAAGGCATGATATTTTGGGAGTGATCCTGATCAGTGAACATTGATGTAAATAAATCTGCCTCCAAATCTTGGGTGTCATTTTGGTGTTTCCATTGCATCTGGTGCATTGGCCAGGAAGACAGACTGTGTTGATCCCTTTGGTCACCATTGGTGGCCCTTAAGGATGGAACAAGAACCTCTCTAGGTCCCACTGAGAAGGCATACCCTCAGGATTTCTTGAGTCCTCTTGGAGGTCTGGAAGAGGATTCCTCAATCCTCACTCAAGCAGCCCACTTTAGACCCACGAGGGAAGTGTTTAAAATTTGTCTGCCAGCCTACCTGCCTGCTTGCCTGCCTGTCTGATTCTAGTAAGACATCTGGGAGCACTCCAGTTTGTCAGTCTGTCAGTCCTACTCAGTTTGAACAGAAAAAGATCTTGATTAATCTTGTTAATCAAGGCCACCCTCAAGGGAAGAAGAGGTTTGGAATGTTTAGCCTCTAAATACCTGCTGAACAATGTGTGAGTGGAATATATAACATGAACAATAGGCTGATCCACCTGTGCACCAAGACTGGGAAGCACTGGTTGTGGTAGCTGATTGGCCCCTCACCTGTGGTTCCGTGATAATAGATATATAATGTAATGGAGGCCTCACATCCTTCTTAGCTAAGTTGCACCTAAATTATCTAGGGGTGGCTATCTGAATGGTCTCTCTCTGAGGGGGACCCACCCTTTGTCTGTTGTGCCATTGTTCAAGGGTATACAACATACACTGTAGGATAATAGAATAGGAACTAATTAGTTAAAATCTACAGTCCTTGACTTTAGGAAAAGGGCTTCCATGTAGTTAAAAAAAAAAGAGGCCTATTTTTCCTGATAATTCTGCCTTGACCACAGAGGTCCTTCCTCCAAACTTTCTCCTTCATGGCTGTGTCTATTGTGTCAGATGGCATTATCTAATGCTCAAGATGACTGTCAGCAATTCTTTCTGAGTTTCACACTTTGACTGAGGAAAAAATTGGCTGTCACCCCAGACAAATCTTTTGGCCTGAATAGATAGGATAGAGTGAGCTCTATCAAATTTGGCCTCTGAGAGCCCACAGTCATTGCAAAAGTTGAGGACAAACCTGTCATTTTCCTCATAGACAATGAAACAAATCTTTGCCTTCAAAAATTCCTTCTGTCAGAAATTACAATCACCTGGACTCTTGCCTCCTGTACCTTCTGCAACTTGAGAGTACATCTCACAAAAATGAATTCTTCTATAAACCAGTCCCCAGATTGCTTCTGAGAAGAGACCTCTTCTTCCAGTTAAAAGCAACTATCTCCTTTGCACTAAGCAAATCAGCCTCCCTGTCATTTGACCCTGCACATTCAACTTTGACTGTTCACTGAGAAGAAGATGATGCCTGAATCAGACTGAGACCAATAACCACAATCCTGAAGTTCTGAAAACTCTCCTCCCCAGAGGTATAGACTAAAGACTTGCCTCTGGGCCTAGACATCAACCACGTCAGCTCACTGTGAGCCCTATTGTTATCAGATGTCACAGAAACCAGAAACAAGAATTCATTCACACATCAGCCTAATAGACTGTTCACCACCTTGGGCAAGAACTCTGTGCTGTCAACAACACAGAAAAGATGTCTTCTTCTGCTTGTGGGTTGGTCCTCAAAGACCCTTCAACTGGGAAAATCCTGAGACAAGAAGCTAGCTCACTTGGTCTCAACTGCCATAAAAGGGTTAAAAACTCTCATACTATTTTTAGAAAGGCTCTAATGACAGTTTTGGCTCTGTCAAACTCCCCTGGACAAACAGTATAGATTGCCTAACTACTAACCTATACCTCTCTTGTCTGCACCAGTTCAAGATCTCTGAGTTGCCAATGACACCATAATTGTCCTCTAGATATGCTACCTCAGTCTTCTGTCATCCACAGTCTGCTGGTACACCTGCCTGAATGTAAGAATGCTCTCTTTTGCCTTCAGTTGGCTCCTGTCCTCTTCACAAATGACCTGGACTCAAACTCCCAAAGAATAAAAAAATTTATTTACCCTCTTTGGAGAAGCCCTCACAGCTGACCTGTCTAATTTCCAAGAATGACACCCAAGGTGTCTACAATATCTGACAGAAAATGTCTGCTACAATATCTGACAGAAACTGGTTTCAAAAATAAGCAAACAAATAAACAAAAAAATACTACTCCACAAATTTCTTGGAGCTGCTGGCTTCTATAAAATCTGGATCCTTGAGTTCACAAAACAATGATGCTTTCTCAGACTGTCTGCCCCTGGGAGTGCCCAGTGGCCTATCTGTACAAATACTTGGCCACTGATTTAAAAAAATAAACTGATAAGCTCAAGTTAGGCCAAGAATAACTGTCCAGATGCCACATGCTGTGCTGGACTTCATCCAGTACCAAGGACTCTGAAGCAAAACTCCATGCCTGACTCTTGTGGAAGTAAAGCCACTCAATTGTGCCATATATCTGCCCACAGAATTCAGCCCAGCAGTCTGTGATTGCCTGGCATGTGTGATAAACTGTTCTAGAGCTAATCAGACTTAAAAAACAACTACTTTGATGGGTGCTGAATACACCCTGTTTACAGATGGAAGTAGCTCTGTTAGGAATAGAGTCTGACAGGCTAGATATGCTGTGGTCACCTTTGACAAAGCAAGTTTGGCCAAAGCTCTCTTGCTACTGCTTCCTGCTATTGTTTGAAAACCTTCAATCAATGCAAAATAATTCAATTCAGAGGGCCAAGCCCCCTTGGGGATCTGATTGACTGAAACATCAATCCAAGCCAGAAAATCTTTACCCAGTATTGCCAGCAGATCAGAGCCAGCCCTTCCCCAACTGTTTGTTCTGCATGCTCAAGTCACAGTGCTGGCACTCATAGCCCTGCAGCCAGCTCAGGCTTCAACACCTGTGTCACTGGCCCTGGCCCTGACCTCATGCAGTATGGTGGACTCTCAGTCAGACTTGTTATTGTAAACTGTCTTCCTCATCTAAAAACCTAGAACTATCAGTTATAATTAGAAAATATTTGTTGTTATTAATGTGCTGATATTTAATGTTGGGGAGATAAAATTGCCATAATCCAAGCTCTTGTTGAGCTTAGTTTGGTAAAAATTGACAACTGGAAGGTAATTCAGTTTAAAGTCCCAGTGGAGAAGACCCAGTCTTTCCAAATTATTACCATTTCAGACACATGGACACCCTCTAGTCAAAAAGGGCCCAGAGGACCCCATGGGGAATCTGCTCTGGCAACCTTTGATTTCTATCTGTTCCTTGTAGAAAAATACGAACACACAAGCTGCCCCTCCTGGGAATGTCAGTCAGTAGCCTTCTATCAAGGGGAAGCCCAATGATGATAAAGACAGACCACCTTAACTTACCCCTCAATTAGCTGAACAAGAACAAAAATGAAGAGTTTGCAATGCCCTGGGAGAAAACTGCTGTTTCTATGTTAAGAACTCTGAATAGTCCACGAAGTTCTGCAACAGTTAGAAGAGAAGTTGAATAATCCTACTCAAGAATGAACTAGAAACAAAGATGATCCCAAGGTCTATCTGATTTGAGACCATAGTTGAAACCCCTTTTGGGACTCCTGATAGCCCTTATGTTAATTCTCGTGATAGGGCCCTGCCTGATTAATTGGATAAAGGCTGCCCTTCTTATGCAACTTTAGACAGAAAGAACAGCCCCTGCATTGAAAGAGATTTTTATGAGTAATGACAAGAGGGGGAAATGAAAGGGAAAAACTGCACAAGAGAAATTGTTCTTTTTAACACTCTGTCCTTTTAAAACTACCTAGCTCTGTAAGTGCTTCATGGCTGTGTAATTTCTTTCTTAACCCCTGAAACCAGGAGAGTGTAACTACACATACAGGATGCCTGATTATACCATTGTACCAAACTTCACAAACTGATGACCATTAATCTACCCTTGTAATTGATGAGCTCACCTTCCTAGTTAATCAAAAGAATTGCAAAGCTGTTTTGTTTTACTTTTGTACCCACTTTATACTTTCTGTTTGTGCATCATATGAAAGTCCTAGACCACCAGAGATCAGGGCCTTTTATGTTGGGAATGATCTTGATCAATGACCATCGAGATATATATATATATATATATATATATATATATATATATATATATATATCCTGCGTTTCTGCTTGCCATTGCACTCTTACTATGTCACTAAGTTGCCCAGGCTGGGCTTCAATCCTACAGTCTCAACCTCCTAGGAAGCTGGTTTCACAGGCTTGTGCCAATACACATAGATACCTTGGCTGTTTTTATTTTTTAATCTAGCGTGGCATTTTAAATTAGTATAGGTAGTTTGTACAAGCTGCAATTTTCATTTCCGAGTAGTAAGGAATACATTATGAATTGTTGATTATTAAAAGGCCTTTGAATTAGCTAAGATTGACAGCTATTGGCTTGGCACCTCAAAGTGCTGTCCTTGCCACTGCAAAGGAATGGACAGATTTTGCCAGCCAGCCAGGGGGAACAGCAAGGAAGCTGTCTGTCTATTGTCTGTCTGAATCTTTTGGATGAAAGGGAAGAAAAATGTCACCTGTGATAGAGTCAACCTCCAGATCATTGGTGGGTCCCACAGGATGGAGGAGCTGCAGGCTAGGAAACTGACACAGACTCCTTTGAATGTAGCTGGGGACAGAAAGAAAAGGAGGCAGACAGGGCCCCTGCAAAGCTGTCTGTCATTCTGGAGGAGTTGGAGAAGCAGTGTGCTCTCTCTCACAGTATCTTCTCACTAGCCTAAAGTTCAACAAGGAACAGTTTCAAAGGCTCAGTGGAAAGGCACAGAAATGGGTTATTCATGAGCACCCAGCCCTGAGGATATAGAAGAAACTCAAGCTATAAATTCATTTCCTAGCAAGTGAACAGGTTATTTGATGCTCTACATCTCATTTTCTTTATTCAAAACTCAGCCAAGAGAACCAACTTGGTAAAGCCCATCTGAAGCCCTGATTGATTCTCAGCTGGGAGAGGCTCTCTGACTGCAGCAGACATTGGCCAAGACTGGTGACCTTTGTATTCCACAAGGACAGAGAGGAGCATGCTATTGGCATGCAGGGCATGGAGGCTGGGGAGCTTGCTGAGCATCTTTTGCAGGACACTGCACAGACCTGCATCACAGAGAAGTATGTGACTCCCAAATGTTAATGAAACTGAGTCTGAGGAAGACCAGCTTCAGAAGCAAATGACATGAGATTATGCTGGACACAAACTACCAGGGCATATAACTCCTGTTCCAAGTAGGGGCTCAGGGCATATAAGAGTTTGATCACCTATCAGCATTGCTGTTTCCAGTCCTGCAGAAAGGGACCATTGCTGCCACCATCACCATCAGCACTTGCTATGGCATTCATTCCACTGTCCCTGTTGGGATTACGACTGGAGACTGGTTGATATTGAGACTTTAACTGGCATGATCTATGCCCAGGGCTTTCCATGGACTGACTCCAACTCCATGAGGGTGGGGAGGGGTCTTCACTGTCATCTGACACAGAGGAAAGTAAATGTGTGTATGTGAGGGGCCCACCAGAGGGAGCGCTCCTGTGCCACCATTTTACATAACTGTTCACAGGGCCTTTCAAAAGAGCAAGTAATTATCCATTATTAATTTTCCAGCTTTATTGAGGTATGACTGACAAACAAAATGATATAAATTTAGTGTGTACTGTTTGGCATACACATATATTGTGAAATGATTGCCACAATCAAGTTAGTTAACGCCTTTTTCCTTCTTGGTTTTTTTTTTTTTTTTTTTTTTTTTTTTTTTTTTAGTGAGAATGTTTAAGGTCTACTCTCTTAACAAATTTCAATGCATAATGTAGGGTCATTAACAACAGTCACCACACTGTGCATTAGGTCCCCAGAAATTATTCATCTGACAGGTGAAAGCTTGCACCCTTGAACCAACATTTTCCATCTTCCCATCTCCAGCCCACTCTGCTTTCAGTTTCTGTGAGTTTGAATTTTTTGTTTCTACTTATAAGTGTAATCATATAGTAGCTGCAATTATCTGTCTGGTTTACTTCAATTAACATAAGGTCTCCCAGTTCTATTTGTATTGTCTCAAATGGCAAGATTTCCTGCTTTCTCATAGCTGACTGGTATTTCAGGGAGACAGACAGAGGGAGGGAGGGCGAGAGAGAGAGAGAGAGAGAGAGAGAGAGAGAGAGAGAGAGAGAGAGAGAGACAGAGAGAGAGAGAGACAGAGAGAGAGAGACAGAGAGAGAGAAAGTGAGAGAGAGAGAGAGAGAGAGAGAGAGAGAGAGAGAGAGAGACTTTATTTTGTCAACAGATCTTTTGATTATTTCCTTGTTTTGTTTTTTGTGAGTAATCCTGCCATGACCACAAAAGTGGAGAAGTCTTTCTGAGCAAAAATTTTGTTTCTTTTGGGTTTAGCCCAGTGAAGAAATTGTTGGGTCCTGTGGTAGTTTTATATTCAACTTCTAAGGAACCTCCATATTGTTTGGCTTAGTGATTGTATCAATTTATGTTCCCGTCAATAGTGTATAAAGTTTTCCTTTTCTCCACAAGGTTATATGCTCAAGATGTGGTACAATGGCCATGAGTGGAAGCTTACAGAAACCTAAGCTAAATTCCCTCTAGAAGTGATGGTTCATTATTTAGCAATTCTGAGTTTGTGAAGATATTAGTGAACTTCGTTACTGCCATGAATAATGATAGTACCTAGACACACATGCCTTCCTTGGTCTCATTTTGTGTCCCCAACAACCTGTAGGTATGCACAGTGTGCCCACTTGAAAGATGAGGACACAGAGCTCAGTGAGTCTCAGAAGCTTACCAAAACCCATACAGACCCAGAAACCAAACCAGTCCCACCACAATTAGTATCTATCCTCTACAGAATTCTGCTTGTGCTGGCAAAAATCAAAGCTCATTAAACATTGAAAAATCACCTGCATTTTTAATTAAAGGAGATTTGTCTTATTTCTTTTGCTTCTCACATCAGAAAGAGGTTGATTCCAGAGTGGTTGACACAAAAGATGCATCCAAGAAATGTTCATTGATACTTGCTAGACTGCGTGCCAGAGCCAGACAAAACTTACCCTGTCCCTTGTTGGAAAAAACCAAAAGCTGAAATACACCTTTTTAATTTAAAAGAGAGAGTGAGTCTTAAGTCAGTACAAAGCTCATCCACAGTTTTGCCTTTTCATTGGTTTTCTTTTGTTTGTCTGCAAGAGAGTTTTCTTTGTTACTTTGTTCAGGTGAGCTGAATGCTTTTAGAATTTTTTTTTAATTTGAAATTTTACTGTTTCATTTGATCTGTTTTGAGAACTTAATGATTTCTTCTGTGTTCTTTTTTTTTTTTTTTTTTTATCTGAATCCATTTCTATTAGAACAATGGTCCCTGGTTTTCCCCATTGGAAAAACTCAGTCTAAAGCTTGGAACCTGTGAACCACCACATCATGTGCCTCACAAGCCAGCTGTGAGATTTCTCCTTTGTCTTCATAAAACGGAGCCTCACCTCACCCCGCACCCAACTGGAACGTTTCTTCTCTGCCCCCAGACTTCCTACAAATTCCAGGGCCTTACATTCTTTCAGTAACCTCTAGTTCCCATTTTCATGCTCCTCACTGAGGCCTCACTCTGGGGGTGCCAGTGTAGATGTGGGTGGCAGCAAGTTTTCCTAAATTTTCTGGGTACAGAATTCACAAAAAAATGTACCAGTGTATGGAGCAGCTTGAATGGAGGGTTTGAGGTGATGAACAGCTTCTACCTGGCACACCACTTGAAATTTGTTTTAAGACATGCATACTCTTAAAATTTTTTCTCATATTCCTAGTTATGATTTTTAAAAATAGATTTTTCTTTGCCTTCTTGTAGAATGACAGAGATAACCCAGGCCTGGTATCTCTCATTGTTTCTATCTCACTGTTTCTGTCTGCCCTTAAGGCTTATTATCAAGACATTTTTCTAAAAAAAATATGCAGAAGCCTTGAAAGAATATTTTATACTAGTTATAAAAATAACACTTTTATTCCTTTTCTATGGAGTGGGAAATCCATATATGAGAAGATTTTGATGAGTTGACAAAGGATTTAAAGAATCGAGACTTTAGAGGCTATGGAATCAAGATCATTATATGAATAGTAATTGGATTTCACATTTTTGTCTTTTCTTGATATTAGCTCACTATGGTTCTCACACTGATTGTTCATTTTTGTGAGAAGAATGTAACTCAAACTCCTAGTCTCAAATGCTGTCACTTTAAATCAAAGTGGCTTAAAGTGACGGCTTAAATTTGTATCACACACGCTGGGTTGCTTGGAAAAAATGTGAACATTCGAGTTGAACATCCAAGTTTTGCCTTGTGTTTTCTCTCTATTTTCTAGGTCCAACTCTGCTTTGAAAGAGCTCCTCCATCATTCCAAATACCGATATTAACCCATAATGGGTAAGATTCATGTAGAGTTTGCTACTGGAGCATTTTATTTTATTGGTTTACCTTGTTTAACTCAGTCTTCACTGTGAATCGGTGAAGCAGAAGCTACTTTTATCCTCATTTTACAAATGTGAAAACTGAAGCAAGGAACCACTGAAGATGGTTACAAACCATGGCAGCTTGGATCCCAAATCCAAGTTCGTGATTTTCTAGACTGTTCAGTCTGTCTATGACTTTGGTAACTGCAGTGTCAGATGGTTGCAGTTTGGTGACCCAAGGCAGAATGAATATAGCACCAAGGATCAAATCCAGCTAGATCCTTTCAGTGTCAGTTTAAGCACTTCACTGCCTGCTGTCTGTTGACCTGTACTGGAATCATGTAATTACTTGTGCAATTATTTCAAATATATCTTCCAACTAAAATGCGATCTCCATGAGAAAGGCGATCACATCCTCCTGTGCTCCCCACTGTATTTCCAAGGCCTAAAAAGAGTGTTTGACACATGGTTTGGCCTCCACAAATATATTTTGAAAGTGTATATGCATGAGTAAATGGGTACATATGTGAGCATGGTGCTCACTTCTTGTAGAGAAGGGTTTCTTAGCCAGAGCATGACTGACATTTTTAGGCCTCATAATTGTTTGTTGGGGGAAGGGGGTGTTATCACATTGCAAGCTGTTTAGCAACATCTCTGGACACTACCCTGTAGATACCACAGGCTCTCCCGACCCAAGTTGTTACAATCCAAACTGTCTCCCAATATACATAAGTGAATAAATGAGAGGGTAACAGGTGCACAGAATCCCATGTCTTATTCTAGGGCAGCAGAAGAAATTTGCAGTGATGAACTTATGAATAACATCAGCTTATTATAAAATTGTATATTTGTAAGTGAAGTTTTTGGGACATTTTTAAAAATCACTGTGGTTCTAATTAATAAAACAGCTATCAGAAGCACAAGCACATGTTAAAAGTAAGTGCTGTGCTAAGTGTTTTACAATCTCATCACTCAGTGCTTCTAACAGCTCAGTGGGTCACAGAGGCCCGGAGAACTTAGTAATGTGACCAGGGTCACATGACTGCTAAATAGAAGCACTAATGTTTGAAACCTGGAAGGTCTATCCAGTAGATGACATTGCTTTCAGCCACCAACCCAAAGGAATGTTCTTAAAGCTTTGTTTTTGCAAACATTTCTCTAAATGCCCCAGCTTATATCTATATTTGTGGGAAGCCATCTGGAAGACAAACATGGTTTTCCTGGGAGTGCTAGTGTCTGGTGCTCAGAAATATTTGTTGAATGAATGAATAAATGGCTAGAGAGGCTTTCACCCCTCCAAGGTTATTAAAATAAACTTCCCAGTACTTGTTAAAAGCTGTGTATTTCTCATCTATTTTTTTTTTACATATCTAGACAAAGCCATTGGACTAAGTCTTTTATCATCTGTAACTTTATGGTGATGCCTTCTACACTTGCCCCTTAACCCTAAACTTCTTGTCAAAATACTTTTTGACAAAGAATATTTTGACTAAGAAAAATTCACAATAGAATCACGTAATTCTTTCATTTAGTAGGAATCATTCCCCCTTTTTTTCCAATGAGAAAAACAAATACAGCAGTTGTATTAGTAAGTGGTGGTACAGAATGTCCCTTAAAGCTCATTCATGAAAGTTTATGGTGATACATGCCTGTAATTCCAGTGCTCTTGGAGACTGATATCAGAATATTGTACCAATTTGAACCAAATTGGTTAACTTAACAGCTTAGGGAAGCCCTGCCTCAAAGTGAAATGATCTGAGGATATAGCTCAGTGCAAAGGCCTTGGATTATTCAATCCCTAGTACCACACACACACACACACACACACACACACACACACACACACACTACTTAACTGACAAATTTTTTTGTGATTTTTCCATATTTCTATTGCAAATTATAAAAATTGGAGATTGAAGACTTTCTCTAGCAATTCAGGCAGGATGATGATTCCTGAATGTTTTGCATTCTCTTTCGGTTATGATAATGCTGTGGTACTCTCTACCTACTTGATTGTTGCTTCAAGACAGTGGAGGCAAGCCAATGAAATCTTGTGAACCATTTGTTCATCCCAAAGCAGCATCAGGGAGATAGAAGGCCACAAGCTACAGGACCTAAAATGCAGATCTGAGTATTCTGATCCTTCTTTTTAAAGACATGCAGTGGGATAAATGTCACCTACAAGTTTTTGATAGAACATAGACAAAAAAAAAAAAAAAAAAAAACAATCAAAATAGCTCATTTTCCCCTCACATATACTGGTTTCTGGGACTGAGAAGGAACTAAGTGGGCTAGGACAAAAGAGATGGTATCATCAAGAGAAAAGAACTTGCCCTCTCAAAGTGGCCTTATAGAGCATGATATGCCCTTTGAGGGGCATGATCCTCTTCTGATGGAATCAAGACAAACAGAGCATGCCCTCTACAGAGATCTCTCTGAGCCCAAGACTTCTCAAAGAATGAAGGCCATGAAAAAATGCAATGACAGTGCCAGTTCTCTGCTTCTGAGCTATAAACACCTGCATCTGAATGCAAGAATACTCATTGGACCTTGCATAGTATAGTCTAGCAGGCTGTGAGAATCTGTAACACTTACATGGTACTTGTCCCCTTCTGGACCACTGATATTAAGGGAAGATGTTTTGGCCACTTTATTATAATTCAAATGGCACCTTGCACAGACCCAGGAAAATAGGATGTACACTCATAGGGAGATGTCAAAGTCAAGGAGAGGCCAAGTTTGTGGAATCAAAGTAGATTTCGGCTCATCTTTATCTCTTTCATCTTCTTTCAGCCTTTACACCAGGCTTCTGATTCATTCTCTCTCTCTCCCTCTCTGCTCAGAACTCTTTGGCAGGTACATGGAGTGTATGGATATCTTTCCAGAATAATAATTTGTATCAATTTCATGAAATATATTGCATTCCACAGAAACTAATTACATTGGAAAGTAGTTATCAAAATATTTAATGAAATGAATGTGTGAAATGGTAATAGAAGGGTTTCTTTATTAGCACATGAAATAGAAAGATCCAGTGGCAGGTCCAAAGACAGTTATTTTGAAATAGTAATATGGGGTAAGTGATATTTTGAAATATTTACAACATTTGTAATGTGATAATTATCTGTGATTTCTATTGGTGACACAGTCACAGCTACACTATTACTGCTGTGATTTATTTCTTCATTCATCACTGAGGGACACATCAAATTTCAGTTAGAAGTAGAGAGAAATAATATGCACTTTATTTTACCCCTTGGAATTCATAGTCTTCCTGAAGTCCTTTTGCAGACCATGCGAGGCTAGAAATCTCTGTTTTCAAGCGTTGGGCCAACACAGAGACAATGCTTCAGAATCTTTTTCTTCTTGATGTATATTCATGTCCTTTATCAAATCTTCTGGTCTCTTGGATTTAAGTGCATTTAAAAATGCACTAATACTAATGCTAATGACTCCTATATTTTTTCCTACAAACTTAGGTGTCTCTCTGGAAATTTCCACTGATCTACAGCTTAGTAGGGGTATCCTTTTGAGAGCTGTCTTCATCTGTATAGCTACAACAAACTCCAGTCAACAGAGTGGCTTGAAAACAACAGAAATTTACTTCTCACAGTTTTGCAGACTGGGAAGACCAAGTTCAAGGAGCTGGCACACTTGGTGTATGATGAAGTTCCTCCTCCCAGATCACAACAGTACTTTATTCCATAAGTGTCCTTGAATTTGGAAGGGGAAAGGGACACTCTGGGTTCTTTTATAAAGACACTGATTCTTCTGAGTAGAAGCCACAGTTACTTACTTTCCCAAAGGATTCACTTCCTAATAGCATTGTTTTGGGGTTGCAATTCCAGTGTATGCATTTGCAAAGCAGGGGGACTCAGCAGTTTTGATTACAGCACTGCCTTATGCTAAGTGGATCCAAAGGGGCTCCTAATCTTCCTTCTTCACACCATGCCCATCTTTGTAAGTTGGGCTGTACCCTTCTGATGGTCCACATTAGAGAACTTGGGCTCTTGCACACCCTTTTCCTTCTGTCTCTCACCCACATCTTACCTGTCAAAATGTCCAATACACTGTTCTTACAACAGATCCGTGTTCTAGCTCTGCTGCTTGCCGCTTCATCTGGAGATTTCTTTGTCCTCAGGTAGATGATTGCAATAGCTTCTTAATCAGTGCTCTGTCTCCTCTCTTGGCCCTCTGTACTCTCCTAGCATGGCAGCCAGATTAATCTTTTAGAAGACAAAAGGGATAGAATCTTCATGGCTTCTCTACTCAAAATTCCAATATCCCTCCCACTTCACCAAGAGTAAAAATTGTGGTCTGACCATGGACTATGGGACTCATACAGCCCAAGTACCTTTCTGACAACACTCAGTTAGCTATGATTGTTTTTGCCTCTTATTCTCCAAATTTACCCAGCCAGGTACCCATTCCAGGGCCTTTGCTTATGCTGCTGTTCTCTGGGAATGCTCTTCTAGTGTACATATGGCCCCTTCACTTCCTTTAAGTTTCTGGTCAAATGCAATCTCCTGGGTGAAGTTTCTTCTCATCACCCTATGGGAAATAATTCTACCACCCATTCCAGTCCCTCTTCCCTGAGCCCATCCCTTATCACCTGTAGATGCACTAAATATTTCTTCATAATATTTGTTCACAGTCTATGTGTCATCAACACCTATACTCTGACCCTTGGTAAATAGTTGTCAAATAAATGAATAAATGAATGAGTTAGTGAGTGAATAAAATGATTAGTTTCTACTAGATCTCATTCCCTACCTCACAAAGAGCACAGAAGCCCCTGCTATTATGACTACAAAGCCACCACTTTGGAGTTGAATGGATGATTCACAGGTGAACAGCATGGGATCTCTCCTGACCTGCTGAGCCTACAGCAGGAAACAATGGCAGCAGGATGGGCCTCATGGGGCCTCTTCCCTTCACACTGGGGAATGTTTTTTCTCACCTGGGCAGGTAGGTCAGGAGTTACTTCTAATTGCTAACGACCATATTTTCCCTTCATATGCATTTCTGGTTAACACCCCCCCCAATATATTTGATTTAATCCTCTTCCCTGCTGCTCTGGAAAACACTGCTTATTAACTCAATGTTTACATAAGATTATATTCATACTGTGAGCATGGAATTTTAAGTTAGTAATGTGTTTATCTACCTCTTTTTGTGGCAGATGAATTTCAGGAAGGAAAGAATGTTTATTCTTGGGGCTGATTATAGGACCTAGCGGACAGTAACTGCTGATCATATGTGTGTTGATAGCATTACTATTTAATATTTACTGAGTTCTTCTGGTTTCCTTATATGAAAATGAGAATATTTGCTATGAGAACTGAAGGCATTAATACCAGTGAACCACTGGGAATGTCTCTGGCACACAGTAAGTATTTAGTAAGGGTTGTTCATTGTCCCTGCTGTTGATAGTGTTGTCATTTGAATATCTATTTAACATACTAAAGTACTTTCCTTTAAATAATTATGTGAGATGATAAACCAGCCATAATCATGATTACACTTAACAGTTGTTGAATAGCTAATCAAATGCCAAGTTTGGAGCTATTTTAAAAATGCATTATCTAATTTTCACAGCAACTACATCAGATAGATACAGGTCTCAATTGAGAGAAGTGGAAACAGACTCAGAGAAGTTAAGTGAGCCGTGAAAGTTCACACAGCGTGAAAGCTGGAACCACTCTGACTCCTGGGTCTTCACTGCTATACTACCGTGTCTTCATTCTAAGAAAGATGAAACATAAACTTGATCAGTTCCCCAAATCAAAGTCACAAACCTTGTTTACATTAAACCTGGGTGTTGAGCATTTCCTCCTAGTCTGTGATCCAGAGACCTTGCTGGGACCTGGAAGATATTCCCCAAACAGATGATGACCCAGGCCATGGTCAGAATTCTAGGTGAGCCCCAAAGGGTGAATTAATTTGTTTCTGTTAAACAGGTCTACAAACTGAGCAGACAAAATAAAAGCAAGTATGTCCCTGCATAATGAGTAGGAAACAGCCACTTAGATGATTGATTATTTAAGTGCAGATGGATTGTGCAGTCAGGCTGGGGTCTCAGGGAGTCTGTGATTGGAGACCCACCTGATCTGGGATGGAGAAATCAAACCACACTGACAAGGATTCAGGGCATGTACGGGAGACTGAGGAGTATGCACACTCCTCAGGTGGGGGGAAGCCCAAGAAAAGGAGGGTATTGGTTCTGGGGCAAACAGAGTTTGGAGAATTTGCAAACACCCCACATTTCTTCTCATCCATGCCATTTTGTTATTGGGAAAGGTGAACACACCTTCCTGTAGGGATGCACTTGTGGGAAGAAAAGACAAGCAGGGCTCACATTTTTCCTCTGCTTTATGAATTTCATTGATTTTCCTAGAAGGAAAAGCTGTCGCTTTAACCTTGTTCCCATGAGCAGTTTGCTTGAGGTGAGGAGTCTGCCAGCTGTTTTAAGCCTCATGGGCCTGGCTTGATGCCTGAGGGAAGGCAGGAGGCACAGACGGAGTGGGACGGTACAGACAGCTCTGCCTAAAGCAGTGACTCACCCACCCCTCCCCACTCCCCACCTGCCACCCAGACTTGTGGATTTTAGTCCAAAACCTCCCTCCAACCTGCCTGTTCCAGTTCCAGTGACAAACCCCCAACCCAAGCTGCCATTTTATCCTGAAATGGACAATTATACTCCTCATTCTTCCTTCCTGCACTTTTGATTTCTTCCAATGGCTCACACAAGCCAGTGGTGTAGTCTTGATAGGTAAATTAGATCACCACTTCTTCCCAGTATGCACTGGATAAACATAAAGCATTCTTTTTGGAAATGGAAAAAACCTACATGTCTGATAAAAAGAGAAAATGTAGTGTGTATATATCCAGTGAAATATTATACAGTGTGCAAAAGAAAGGAAATTCTGCCATGTGCAATGGCGTGGATGAATCTCGAGGACATTATGCTAGTGAAATAAGCTATTCATCAAATGGCAAACACTATATGATTCCATTCATGCTAGACATCTAAAGTAGACTCATAGATTCATAAAATAAAATGGTGGTTGACATGACAAGGAGGAGAGATAATAGAAATTTATTATTCAGTAGGAATGAAGACATTGGACAAATTCTAATGATAGATGGGTAATCTAGAGATCTGGTGTATATCATTCCTATAATCAATGAGAACATACTGTATTCTTAAAACATGTCAAGAGGATAGATCACATGTTAAGTAGTCTTACTACAGTAAAATATAATGAAAAAGAATTAAACTAAGTCTCATCACTAAGAAGTATTTTAAAATCAGAGTTTAATGTATAAACAAAACTTTGTATGCCTTGGTTTACCTGTGAAAGAGACTCTTACTAATTCATTTTAGCAAAAAGCTAACCATGTACATTATTAATAAATGCTGGAAAGGTATTGTGGATTTGACAATTTGATAAATAATATTTCCCACACAGCAGAATCACTTGATAAGTTCAGTTAACATGCATGCACAATTTGTGGCACAATCGGACAGTGTTAACACGGACAAAACAAACTTTTATCTTAAAAATTCCTTTGCATCATTTTCTGAGCCCTCTCTGGACACTGGGCCCTGCTCACCTCACTTGCCTCATTTTTTCCACTTGTCCCCTTACCTACTCTGCCATGTCACTGTGTTTTCTCCAGCTTTTTGCAAATACCTAGGCCCTTCCTATTTTGTGATTTCAGTGGTTTCAGCATAAGACGCTTCCTCCAAAAGCCCTCACTGGACTCTCCCCTCCCCATGTAAATTAACTTTTTTTTTTTTTTTTTTTTATCGGTACTGGGGATCGAACTCACAACCACCTGCTTGCAAGGCAGGTGCCTATGCCACTGAGCTAAATCCCCAGCCCTCCCTATGTAAATTAGATCCACATGTCACCTTTCACAGAAGCTTTCATTTTCCTTTGCAGTAGCTCCTGTACTTTCTAAGATTGACTCTTTCTGTGGCTTTTATTTACTGAGTGCCCCAACTGAAGTGTTTGGGCCACAAGGGCAGAGACATTCCATCTGGCTCAATGCTTTATCTCTTGTGCTTACAAGGTGCATTGATTCTCCAAATATTTACTGAATTTTTATGAGAATTTGATTCTGTGCTAAGAGCAAAATGAGTGAGATACCTTCTCTGCCTATGACACAGCTGGACAGACAGAAATGAAATGTGTATAGTTGTGCTTTGAAGAGATAAGAACTAATGTGCTTTATGATATATAATTATTTTGCACATGTTTGAAAGAGTGGAAGAAGGGAGAAAAGGAAGGAATGGAAGGAAGGAGTGAAGGAGTCAGAGAGCGAGAAAAAGATGGAAAGGAAGAAGGAGAGAGACATAGTAGTATATTCAGAAAGAAACAGTTTTACCTAGGAAATAGATGGATTCTCAAAAGACTTGGTAGTTAGTTGATTTTGACCTAACGAAGCCCAAAGAATAAACAGACACTTTGTCAGACGTGTGAGTTGAAAAGGACCATGACACTCACTGAGCTGCTGTGAGGGAGATGCTCTGGATGAGGCAGGAACAGAGAGATCAACTACAATGCTGTATGGGAGCTCTCAGGAAGGATAATAAGGGTAGCTTCAGAGATGACGGTGGCTCACCAGAGAAGTGCATTAGACATAGTATGGAAGTACTGAATTCAGGGAGACTATTAGGATAATGCTGCTCTGTAACAGAATTCTAACCAACAGTGGCCTAAAATAATGCAAATATCTTTGTTGTGATATAGTTATAACGTAAGTGCTATTGCTTCAGGAATCTTGGTTACTTAGGTCCTAAAGGAAGGGCTTTTTATTTCTTTTTTCAATTAGGGAAGAAATGTTTTCCAGAGTTTCTAGAAGGTAACTGCTGACGTTTTATTGGCAAAGATGGTGTCAAATGGCCATTGCTAACTACAAGTAGAGCTGAGAAATCGAATAAACGGCAAAGGGAAATAGGGGTATCATGAGTGCCTCAGACCAATCACGGTTCACATAATGGAGCTTGTACATTGCCTGCAAACAAAACATAGATTCTGTTAGACAGAGGATTACCTGTCTGGTGGACAATTACAGTGTCTGCCAGAGGATGGGAGGTGCAATTTTTTTTTTTTTTTTTTACTTAAACCATCTCCTCCTAGATATGCAAAATGACAACTCCTTGTTGGTTTCAATGCTGAGGGACCTGCTGCTTGTTCCAGTGGAGCTTATTCTCCTGGCTCATATATTCCCAGGAAAATGGCTGCAGAGTAGCAAAAGTTTCTTTGCTTCTCAAGAAATAAGACTGCATTAATAATTTGTTTTCTTGGTATGGGCCATTTAGTTGCAAAATACTATTCCAGTCATAGCACAATACTTCCCTTCCCCATTTACATTCACTGTTGGTTTAATTAGGCTTTTCAGTCAGAATACTTATTAATTTTATAGACCTAGTTGAATATTAAATTGGATAAATTCCTTTTGCTTGGTACCTTGAAAAATGTGTTTTTCTGAGCTGGTTCATGGAGCCCACTTTGGTCCTGTGCAATTTTCTTCCTCTTTAAGTTCATTTGCAAATATCACTGTATTGGTTTAAAGGGCATTCGTCATTTCTGAACAGGAGAAACATTGCAAGCGCAATTCAATTCAAAGCAAAGTAGGATGAAAATGAAGAAAATTGTCAAATATCTTATTTCCCACTGGAAAGGGGTAATTATTGAGGGAGGCATACAATTTCCCTTAAGATTGAATAGTTCTGTCTTGTTTGTGAAAAGAGCACCATACCACAAAGTGCACAAAAGGTCATGAAGCAGGGAATATTTCTCCATGTCTAGGACCAAAGGAATTTAAAATGAGAACCTCAGATGGTGCATTTACACCTTAAATTTCTTAGTTAATTTCTTTACCACTGAGACACAATACCTGCAACATTAAGGTGAGTAGTATTGGTGCTGTGACTACTCAACTGTGTAGTTCAGAAGCCTTTGGAACAGGCTTGTGCGAGAGGTGTTAAAAGGTTTGGAGATGCCAGCTAGAAAAGTCCTACAATTCTAGGAGCCAAACTTGGGAGATTCTGGAAGAGAATCTTTCAGAACAAAACAAAGCAAAGCAAAACACCCCAAAACAGAATGTTTATAGAAATGTAGACAGTAAAGACAATGCTCAGGTCATTTCAGTTGGGAACAAGAATTTCACTGGCAGTTGGACTTGAGACCATTTGTGTTACTCTCAGGCAGAAATTTGTCTGCATTTTGCTCATGTCCTGAGGCTTTTGGGAAAACTGAGATTAAGGGTGATGGGCTAAATAATCTATGGTAGAAAATTTCAAGGTAACCCAATTTTCAGACTGTAGCATGGATACTACAGAGAGAGACAAAAAGCCAGGGTGGGATAAACATTCTCATTACAAAAAAAAAAAAAAAAAAGAATAGGGGAATAGAAAGAAATGAGACAAAATCCAAATTGAAACCCAGCAAAGCAAATATTAAATTTGTATTTTCAGATATTGGCTTCACAGGGAAACACTCCCTGATCTCTCAGGCCTTCTTTTGATTTGTGGATACAACTGCTCCTGAGGTCACTAGTCTTGCATTCAGCATGTCCATAAAACCAGCACCACATGGGTAATGCCATGGTCTGCTGCCAGAACCATTGCCAGGACCTCTTGGATCATGGCTACAGAGGTCTCTGAGTTTCTGTATGGCAGAGCATTTTGAACTTAATTCCAAAAAACTAACTCCCAGGTCAGAGAGTTTTCAAGCAGGAGACCCAGGGTTTCCCTTCAGAAATAAAATACTTATTGATTTGCACCCTAAAACTTGTGATAGGTGGAGTCTCTAATATTCTTGTGATATCTTGAGAGCATCTTTCTTTTTGTACTTATGGAAAGTACTTAGTATCTTAGTTCATGAACTTAATTTGTTCTGTGATTTTGGAGATGGCCACATCTGTGTTTGTGTGGGAAGGATGGCTGTGGCTCTGTTTTTCATCCAATGTAGGGTTTTCAAACAAAAACAATTTTTTTCCAGTTGGTTCTGTTTGTGAACAAAATTGTTTGCATATAGAAGTGTTCAGGAACTGAGGTACCGCTGTACCAGCTTCTTTTGAAAGCTAGCCTTTTCTGCAACCAAGCTGTCTAAAAGGTGCTTTCAGGTGTTTCTTTTCTGGTAAAACTGAGAACTTTTCAATTGGGCTTTTTGCTCCTAATTCTTGCTATAAATATTATTAAAAGTTGTAAGCAGTACAACTTAGACATTGGGCTGCCTTGAAATTTCCTCCCACAGATTATTTATATCACCGTTAATCTTAGTTTTCCAAAAAGCCCCAGGACATGAGCAAAATGTCAACAAATTTCTGCCTGAGAGTAACACAAATAGTCTCAAGTCCAACTGCCAATGGAGTTCTTGTTCTCAACTGAAATACTCTGAGCATGGTCTTTACTGTCTGCATTTCTGTAAGGATTCTGTTTTTCTGAACTCTGTCCAGAATTTCTCATCAAGCTTGGCTCATAGCACTCTAGGGCTTTTCTAGCTGGCATCTTCAAACCTTTTCAAATCCCTCCCACAAACCAGTTTCAAAGGCTTCTGAGCTACATGGTCAAGTAGACACAGCAACAGTCTCCCCAGTATTAAATTCTGACTTAATCACCTTCTTCATTGCTGAGACATGATACCCAACATTCACAACAAAGTAAGAGAGAGTTATTTTGGCTTGTTTTCCAGTGCATAGTTGGCTGGTTTCAAGGCAGGAGTAGCATTGCAAAGGAGTCTGCTGGAGGAAAGTTGCTCACATCATGTTGGCCAGGAAGCAGAAACAAAGGAAGGAGGAAGGAGGAAAACATATTCTTCAAGGTCATGCCCGGGATGACCCGCATTTTCCGATCAGGCCTCACCTTCCAACAGTACATTCAGCTTTCAACTCCTCTATGGATTCACCAATTGGTGATGATGCCCTCATGATCCAATAACCTTCCCAAAGCCCCACTTATGAATGTATCAGGACTTGAGGGGATATTCGAGTTCCAACCATAACATTAATTTCCTATATTTGCTGTGTTTTAGGCACAATCTTTCCAGAAATACAATTAAACAGATCCTCATCTCAAGTAACTCTAATTTTCTTAGGGAAGAAGGAGAGACACAGTGTTAACAAAGCATGACAAATGTTATAGACAAAATTATAGACTACCTAGAGAAACAGAAGCAGAGCAACAAACTTGAGGACTGCAAGCAGTCCTGCCCATGAAGTTAGGAAATATATTTATACCATTTTATGTTAGAATTGCACTGCTTTTCCCTGTTCATGGTATACATATCCTCAATAATTGTTGTTGGGTAAACTGAATTAAAATGAATCAATAGTGGTATGTACTAATCAAGTGATATTAGCTACTATAGAATAAATCCTCATGTCACAATTGCTGGAATACAGAGGGAGAGAGAGAGAGAGAGAGAGAGAGAGAGAGAGAGAGAGAGAATGCACTTTGCTTTGTTTTCACAAATGATATCAAATCTTAAATGATAGAGGGCACCTGCTCTAAGTTGTCATTAAGGAACCAAACTCCTTCTACCTTTTTCTCTGTCACTCCCTCCATTTCCAATTGCTACACAGAGAAAGAGGGAAAAGAGCTGTTTGTTTTCTTCGAGAAGAGAAGGAAGTTAATGGGCCACAGTTCAAAGTGGCTTTCAATACTTTCTCTTGCATTACGTTATACAACCGTTTCTAAGTGCAAAAGAGTTTGGGGAATATAAGCAGACCATATACTCAGGAGGAAAGTATCTAGGTTTGTTGAAAACTTAACTGTATCATTGAAAAATTGATCTGAGGAGATTTCCCAAACAGTCTGTAAGATGAACAGCAGACACCGCAATAAGAAAGAAGTAAAGAACATTACAAGTGGGGAGTCAGTGTGGGAAAAGCATAGGAGAAGGTGGGCATATAGCTCAGTGCTAGAGGGCTTGCCTGCTTTTATGTGTTTGATACCCAGTACTGCAGCAGCAGGTTTAAGAATGGCGAAGAATCTTGTGCACATGAGGTAAGACTCTTGGAGAGATTGTTAAGTGATTGAAGAGATTTTGCATTATGCTAGTGAGCTCATATCTTGTAGTTAGGGCAGTTGGGACTCTTGAAACTGTTTGTACAAAAAAGAAGCACAGTTAGCTTTACATATGATAAGATTGTTTGGGTTAGCTATGGAAATTTTAAGGACCATGATCACACACTGAGATGGAGGAGAGAGAATGTACTGGAAAGGTAAAAATGCAAGGTTAGGTGGCTGATCTGATGTAGGTAAGTATCTTCCCTTTCTGTGAATTTTGTCCCCTTTGAATCTCTTTGGTAAACTTTTTCTGAATGCTAAGACAAAACCAAATGTCTAGAACAATTAGGCCTTAGAATTTGGCACTAGACTTAGTCACATTGATTGGGAATATCTGATCTATTGCAATTTCAACCTGAGAGTCTGTCACAGGAAGTTTACTACTGGATTCCTAAATTGCACTTGAATTAATGAAGAATTCATTTGGGAATTCAAATTAATATGGCCAACTATTAGTTTTGTTATAGCTGGAAATATATGGACAGCCTCATTTCCTGAGCAGAAATGCAGAGGTACATAAAATTTTCTAGGGGTAAACTATAAACTGATAGTTAAAGCTAAGAGGAGGTTTTATATGGTAAGTGGGTGGTGTCATTTGATTGCTACTGAGTTTTGTGCAGCTGTAGTTATCACTGGTCTTTCAAGGTACCATGATTTCAACATTACTAGAAGTAAAACTTCTTCTCATACAAGAGGAAGAGAAGATGGTACTACAGAGTAGCACTACCTAGTGGATAAGAACCCAGACTCTGTCTGGCCTTATAGTGCCTGTGGGTAAATCTTACCCTCAATTGCTTACCACCTGTGTGATTTTGGACAGTCACTTTATTCCACAGGAATTTAGTCTCCTCCTCTGTAAAATGAAATTGCAGATTTTTGAGTGTGCAAAATTATTAAGAGATTCAATGAAATAACTTGCATCCAGTTCTTGATTTATTGTAAGAATAAAGAAGTAAAATCTTTATTTAAAAAAACGGCAATGCTCTCAAAAGGAAGATAGTTTAGTCAGCTCTCTATGGTCTATGGCCATATCAATGGTAACAAAGATGAGCTGAATAATTTAATATTTTGGAAAATATTTTTGAGTGTGTAATATGTACCTGACATTGGAAACACAAAAGGATCAAAGATTGCTGCTTAAACTGGGATCACAATTCAGAAGCAAATAATTAATAAATAAGTAGCTGCTAAATATGCAATATAATGTGAAGAATAATAAGTGTCCTGAAGAAAAATAAAGTAGGCTAGAGAAGCAGAAAGTGATGGGATGTGTTTTTAGGTGGAACATATGTCTGAGTAATATAATGAATTAAAGGATAAGTGAGGTAATGATGAGCTGAGCTTCCAGTAGGAGTTGGTTCCTTGACATGATCCACAGAACCGATGAACTTTTAGCTAGGTTGATGAAGCAAATGAAATTCACAAAATACCAAAATCAGGAATAAAGTAGAGGCCATAGGTGCAGGTCTTTCAAATGTTAAACTAAAAATAACTACCTGCCAAAACATTCAATGATTTTGAGGAAATGGAAACATTTCTTGAAAAATAAAACTCACTGATACTGTTACAAGATGAAGCAAAATGTCTCATTAGTACCATATTTCATAAAAATTTTGAGCTGGTTTTCAAAAACACCATCACTAAATAACCCATACATTTCACTGGTGACTTCTGTTAAGTATTCATGCTTGTTTATTTACAGTGCATGGGATCAAATCAGGGCCTGACTCATGATAGGTGAGTATTCTACCTCTGAGCAACCACCCTCAGGACTCTACTAAGTATTTATGGAAAAGAATAATAACAATCTGTGCCAACTTTGTAAGAAAATCAAGAGTAGCATACTTTCAACTAGTTTTATGAAAACAGAAATACACTTGTACCAACACTTGATAAAGATATTGTAAAATAACTTACAGAACAACATGCTCTTAGAATGCTTAATCAAAAAAATTTAGTAACATCTTATTAATTGAATAAAAATATATAAAACTTTTAATACCTCATGAATGAGTTTATCTGAGGAATGTGAAGTTGTTAACATTAATATCAGTCAATGTAATTTACCATATAACAGAATAAGAATATAAACCATATGGTCATTTAAATAGATGCAGAAAAAGCAATTTATAAAAGTTAACACAAATTCATGATGAATCTTCCCAGTCACATAGGAATGTTAAGGAATTTAATCAAACTGATAAAGGATTCTATGGAAAACTTGTAGCTAAATATCACACTCAATGATAAAAGACTAAATGCTGTTCCAATAAAGGTAAGAAAAAAGCAGACACTTTTCTTAACACTATTTAACATTTTAAAAGTACACAAGAAATCTTCGTACTAATTTGTTATTTATATGCAGTTTAAAACATTTCAAAAATGATTTTTACAACTTAAAAAACATAGTTCTAGCCATTTCAGTAAGTCAAGGAAAGGAAATAAAAGCATACAAATGGATGCTAAAAGAAAAACTGCCTCTTTCATGACAGGATTATTCAGGTTACAAAGCAACTACTAAAAGTAATGAGGTATTTCAAGCAGGTTCCAACATACACAATTAAGATCATCAAAATCATTTACACTTTTATATATTAGCAGCAAACAATTGAAAAATGAAATTTAAAGTTTCGCTTAGCATCAAAATAATCTAATGTGTGGAAATCAGTTTTACAAAACATATATCAGATCTTTAAACTAGAAACTGAAAGAATTCCATAGAATTAAAGTGCATAAGGTAGAGGATATATTATGCTCATGTATTGAAAGACTCAAAATGTATGGTAAGATGGTTACATAGACTCATTCATTCTTCACCCTCATCAGTGCGCACACACTCACACTCATGAATCCCTAGCCATACATTCATTAATACACGAGTTGCTTCCTCTCCAGTAGATATTATAACCACTCAACTCAAAACTACTAATACTTATTCTCTAGGATAATGTGAGGGAAACTAAATGCCACTTTATAAAAACATCCCGTTTCTAGCCTTGTCAAAGTACCCGAAACTACCACTGCATGAATCATCTCCATAAATCACTTTCCCAAAGATGTAACAAGACTCTACATGATACAGAAACTCTCTGCCCATTTTCTTTGGCTGACTTAATGAGCTTCTGCTACTCGTGAAAGCATGTCCTACCTCTAATGCACTGGCTCTTGTATTTGCTCTTCCTCTTATCTAAACACTTCCCTTGTTCCTAACCTGTCAGAAGGGCTTTAGATCTCAGCTCAGTCATGTCCTTAGGAAGACTCAATGTCTACATGTCCTCCAGGAAGCCTCCTTTTCCCAATCCATATTGAACAGTTCACACAAAAGTATGTTTCTTTCTCATTCAGTTGGTAAGAACACTGCAAAGCCAAGGTGTACTTAATTCAACCAAACCTTTTGAGAAAACAGTGTTTGGGCCATTGCAACTTCTAAATTTAACAATTCAGAGCAAATATTCTTGTGGGAGTGTTATATTTTGTAGCCATAGTGAACAATGTGAATGCCAGCTAGTACTTCAGTGCATGTATTTCATTCCTATGAGGAGATACCTGGGACTCTGCACATTGTCTGCAATCTCTACTCTCCCTTCTTTTCTGAGTCTATTCACAGCAGCAGTACACACAGCTAAAAATCTGTCTACTTTTCCAGCCTCCTCATAGTGAGATATGCCCATTGATGAGGTCTGGACAAAGCAGAAACAGCCTAAAGCTGACTGAGATGAGAAATGTTTTGTATTTCACCCTTCTTTTCTTCTTGCTATTTGTAAAGTAATCATGATGATTAGAATTCTGCCCTGAATTTCATCTTGAAGCTGTCTTGAAGTCAGAAAAGTTTGGGTGGAAGATAACACACACACACACACTCACACACACACACACACACACACACACACACACACACACACACACACAAATCTAGAGGGTGTGGGAGGAACCACAACATCAGTCCTAGACTTTGCGTTGGGCCCATGTGAGTTACACAGTTTAGATAATGTACTGAGGTTATGTAAGAAGTGTCACTACTTCTGCCACTTCTTGTGAACTACAATGTATTTCAAAACAGAGTTTTTAAAAATTGAATGACATAGCTGGGATAGTGGTATATACCTGTAATTTCACTACTCTGAGAGCCTGAATCAGGAGAATACAAGTGTGAGCCAAACCTGAGTAACTTAGTAATTCTTAGTGAGACCTTGTCTCAAAATTAAATGAATAAAAAGAGTTAGCACTGTAGCTCAGTGCAAATGTCCTGGGTGCAACTCTTAGTACTCTCAAAATAAAATTATAAAAGAAAATCCCTACCAAAATATCAACCATAATTTTTCCAAAAAGTAGAAAAAGCATCCTGAAATTCATATGGAATCCTAAGAGCCTATGAATAGCCAGAGCTAACTTTAAAAAGTTGAAGGATTTAAAATTCCTGAATTCAGAGCTTACTACAAAGCTACAGTGATGAGAACAATGTGGTATTAGCATACCACATGCAGACTAATGGAATAAGATAGAGAGCTCAGAAATAACCCCTTCCAAATAGGCTCAGTTGATTTGGTCAAGAGTGCAAAGATCATTCAACAAGGAAAGGAAGTGTTTTCAACAAACGATGCTGGCGAAACTGGTTATCAGTGTGCTAAAGGATGGAGATGGACCCCGACATTTCATCAAATACGAACGCTAACTCATAATAAATCAGTGACCAAAGTGTGAAACCCAAAACCCAAAATTCTTAGAACAAAACACAGGACAAAATCGTCATGCTATTGTATTAAGTGATATTTTCTTGGCCAAGACGCCAAAAGTACAAGCAACAAGGCAAATAATAAATTGGACCTCATGAAAAATTTTAGAAGTTATGCATCAAATGGAAATATTAACAAACTAAAAGAACAACCACAGAGTGGGAGAAAATATTCACAAATCACAATCATACAGGGAATGAATAGAATGAATATAAGAAATAAACAAAAATATAAGGAATAAACAGAAACACAACAAAAACTCCCAGACAATCCAATTCAAAAATGGGCCAAGGATCTAAACGTATATTTCCCCAAAGAAGACATACAAATGTTCAGTAAGAAAATGAAAAAAAAATCATCATTATTAGAAAAATGCAAATCAAAATCATGATAAGAGACTACCTCACTTCAACCCAAGTGGTTACTAACATAACAGACAAGCACAAGTGTTAGAAAGAATATGAAGTAGTTAGAACCCTTGTGGACAGTTTACAGGATTGTAAAATAGTACAGCCCCTGGGGAAAACGGTATGATGGCTCCTCAAACTTTAAAAATCGTTTTACCATCTGATCCAGAAATTCCTCTTCTAAATATACTGCTGAATGAATTGAGAGCAGGGTCCCGAGATATTTTTAAAACCCTGTCGCAACAGTGTTATTCACAATAGTTAAAACATAGAAGCAAGACTAGAGTCCACTGAAAGATGAACAGATATGCAAAATGTAGCATACCCACACAGTGGCATATCATTCAACCTCAAAAAGGAAGGAAGCTCTGACACCTGTTAAAACATGGGTGGGCCTGAATGACACTATGCTAAATGAAATAAACCAAACACGAAAAGCAAATACTGGGTGATTTCGTACATGAGAGACTGTTGGAATAGTCAAAATTAGAAACTGAAATTACAGTGGCAGTTGCAAAGTCCTGGGGGAGGTTGGGAAGTGGGGAGTTATTTTTTAGTGGGCAAAGAATTGAAATTTTGTGAGAAAGAGAGCTCAAGATATGGAGGGTGGTGATGTTTGCACACCATTACGGATGTATGCAGTAGCACGGAATTATAGTCTATGAATTGTTAAGGTGGTACATTTTACGTTACATGTATTTTACTGCAATATAAATGGAAAATATTTCAATAGGAGTAAGAGAATAAAGGCTGGGGATATAGCTCAGTGGCATAAGTACCTACCTGGTAAGTGTGAGGTTGTGAGTTTGATTTCCACACTAAAAAAAGAGAATAAAAATTTTCCATTTGACAACAATGGACTTTTAGAGGGAGATATTATAGATACAATTCAAAGATAGTAGAAAAGGATACAGTTTCAAAACAAAATGGTAGAAAATTGATAATAGTTATTCTATTTCATATAGTTGTCTTTGATACAGATTACCACATATAGACATGCAAAATTGATTGAACAATAAAAGCACTGTTTCTTTCAATGAACTAATAGAATGAATAGTAAAATTATCTTCTATTTTTTAATCCTTCTTTCTTTTTGCCTTTTCCTTTCTTTTAGCCCAGTTGTTCTTTCCTTTTGAGCAGGTTTTTTTTTCCCCTTTCACAATATCTATTGTATATTTTGGATCTTATTTACTTTTTCAGTTTATTTCACGAGGGAGATAATGTGATATTTGCACATGCAAATCTGATTTATTTCACTTATGAGTATGGTCTCAAGTTGCATCCATTTATCTATAAAAGCCTAGAGTTTATCTTTCTTTATAACTGAGTTGTATAAAAATGCCATATCTTTTTTTGGTCCATTCCTTGGTTGATGGGAACTTGGTTTGTTTCCAAGATTTAGCTATTACAAATTGTGCTGCTATAAACATGGGTGCATATATATTGCTGTGGTATGATGTTTTCAATTCTTCTGGAAAAATACCCAGAAGGGGAATAATTGGGTTTATTGGGATCTTTAATTCTAGTTTTTTGAGGAATCTCCACGCTGATTCCCACAGTGACTGTAACAGTCTACATTTCCACTAACACTGGAGAAATATTGCTTTTTTTTCCCCATAGTCCTACCAGCATTTATTATTGGATTTTTTTTTTTTTTTTGTACCAGGGATCAAACTCATGACTTCACACTTGCCAGGCAGGCACTGTGTCACTGAGCTATATCCCAGGCCCTTATCGGATGATTTTTTAATGATGGCCTTTCTTTCTGGGATGAGATGGGATCTCAATGTTGTTTTAATATGCATTTCTCAAATGACTAATGATGAACACTTTTTCATGTATTTATTTGTCATTTTTATTTCTTCTTCTGAGAAGTGTGTATTCATTTCAGATGCCCATTTCTGGATTAAGTCTTTGAATTTGGGGGGCTCAATTTTTTAAAATTCTTTATAAGTTCTAGATAGAAGTCTTTTGTTGGAAGGATCCTTGGCTAAAATTTTCCTCTAATTTTTGGGTTTTCTTTTCACACTGTTGGTTATTTCTTTTGAGGTGTAAAAACTCTTTAATAAGATGAGATCTCAGTTGTTTATTCTTTGAAATATTTCTCATGCAGTTTGGTTTTTGTTCATGAATTCTCTGCTTATCCCTATGTCTTCAAGATTTCACCTACTTTCTCTGTTAGTAGATTTAGTGTTTCTGCTTAAATATTTAGATCTTTGAGCTATTTTGACTTTAGTTTAGTGTATGGTGATAAACATGGGTCTAGTTTTAATTTTTGATATTATAGAAAACCAGTTTTTCCAGCATCATTTATTAAAGAGGTTGTCTTTCTTCCAATAAACATATTTGGCCTCTTTGTCAAGACTGAGTGTGTTTGCAGCTGTGTCTACATCTTCTATTTTGTTCTGTGGATCCTCAGGTATGTTTTGTGCCAGTACCATGCTGTCTTTATCACAGTAGATTTGCAGGATAGCTTCAAGTCAAGGATTGTGGTGCCTCTTGCATTGCCTTTGTTGCCCAGAATTGCCTTTGCTGTTCTAGGTCTCTTCTGGTTCCAGATGAATTTGAGGAATGTTTTCTCTAGATCTGTAAGATATGCTAGTGATGTTTTGATCAGGATTGCATAAAATCTGTATAACAGTTTTGGAAGTATGACCATTTTCACAATGTTAGTTCTTCCTATCCATGAGCAAGAGATAACTTTCCATTTTCTGAATTCCTCTTCAATTTCTTTTTTCAGAGTATTGTAATCTTGTGTATAGATCTTTTACTTCTTTTGTTAGATTGATTCATAAGTATTTCATCTTTTGGATGTTATTGTGATAGGGTATGATTTCTGTAATTTCTCTCTCAGTGAGTTTTTTGTTTGTGTACAGGAATGTCACTGAATTTTGAGTGTTAAAATTGTATCTGGCTATGCTACTGAATTTAGTTATTAAATCTGGAGGGTTTTTGGTGGTGTTTTGGGGTCTTCTTTGTAGAGTATCATGTTGTTTATGAATAATGATATTTTAACTGCTTCCCTTCCTATCTTTATTCCTTGTATTTCTCTCTTGTCTAACTATTCTGACTAATGTTTGCAGAACTATATTGAATAGAAGTGGAGGTGTGGATATTCTGGTCTCATTCCTAATTTTAGAGTGAAAGCTTTCATTTTTTGTCCATTTAGTATGACTTTTGTTGGTTTGTCATAGATGACTTTTATCAGATTGAGGTAAAGATCATCTAGTCCAGTTTTCTGTAGCATTTTTTATTGTAAATAAGTGTTGTGCTTTATCAAAAGCTTTTCCTACATCTAATGAGATGAACTGTGACTTTGTCTTTGGCTCTGTGGATATGGCGTATTATATTTATTGATTTGCATATGTTTAACCATCCCTGCATTTCTGGGATGAATCTCACTTGATCAAGGTGTGCAATATTTCTGAAGATTTGCTGCATTCTGTTTGCTAGCATGTTACTGAGGATTTCTGCATCTATGTTCATTAACAAGACTGGCCTATAGTTCTCCTTTGTGTTTGGGTGTTTCTCTGGGTTTTGGTGTCAGGGATGAGTTATGGAGTACTGCTTCTCGTCCAATTCCATTAAAGAGTTTGAGGAGTATTGGCATTAAATCTTCTCTAAATTTCTTGTAGAATTCAGCTGTGAATTCATCAAGACCTCGAGTTTTCTTTGTTGGTAAGTTTTTAATTACATTTTCAATTTCATTAACTGATATTGGGTTATTCAGAATTTTTATATCTTCTTAATCCAGCTTTGGTATTACATATGTTTCTAGGATTGTGTGCATTTCTTCTGTGTTTCCCATCCAATGAGAGTAAATATTTTCATAGTAGATATTAACGATCTTCTGAATTTCCACAGGAATTGTAGTGATTCAGTTTTCATTCATTATTGCATGAATTTGAGATTTTCTTTCCTGTTGTTGATGAATTTTATTTATTCTTTCAAAGAACCAACTCTTTGATTCATTAATTCTTTGTAGTGTTTTCTTAGCCTCAATTGTATTAATTTCTATTCTGATGTTTTTAATTTTCTCCCTTCTTTGGGCTTTGGGTTTGACTTGCTCTTCTTTTTTTCATAGCGTGAGGTGTAGTATTATGTTGTTCACTTGTTCTTGTCCCATTTATCTGATGTGATAATTTACCACTATAAATTTCCCTCTGAAGACTGCTGTCATTGTGTCCCACAGCTTCCTCTAACTTAATTCCTTGCTTTATAATGAATTCCTTTATAGAATCATAATGTCGTGGGTCACAATGAACAGAAAACCAAATATTTTAAGTTATTACCACAGAACAACTGACTTCCCAGGCACGGCCACTGACACCAAATCTTCTCTAGGGTTTCTATAGCAGGCTACCCCGTGAGAGGTGGCTGTTCTGTGTACAGGCAGTTCTGTGTGATACTCCTGGGGTAGAACCTGGGTGGAATCAGCAAGAGAAAGAAAGGAGAGATTTCTAGTTTTCTTAACTATGTACATGGATGTGTGCCTGTCAGGTAACACCCGGGACACTACAAGACCTCTCACCCCCTAACCTCAACACCAGGCTTGGCGTGAACTTGTCCTAGCTGGATCCTTACTCTGTGGGCCAGCATCTCTGAGGGACACCGAGGGGTGCTTCTCCCCCTCCTTTGTTGTGCAATGAGAAGATGAGGAAGAGACAGAAGGCACAGAAGAGGCAGAAAAGGAAGGGAGGAGGATCAGAATGAGGATAAGGATAAAGAAGAGATGGAAGCGGAGAGCAGGAGCAGGAGGGGGTGGCAGTACGTGCATAACTGCCGCTGTTGTTCTGAGCGTGTAGCATATTCTTATTCAGTTGTTCATCCTCGCAACCAAATCTCGGAGGTAGATACTACCATCTCCAGTTCAAAAATAAGGCCGGAGAGGTTAAGAGAAGTAAAACGAACCACTCAAGCTCACAGAGTTCACTGATTGTGGTCAGTTTCCCACTGTTTTTTATGAGTGCTAAAGAAGAAGGGGAAACCCAAAGATCTCACACTTTGCTCAGCAACCTAATCATTGTCTCCTTGTGCTGTTGTGGTGGTGGTCGAATTTTTGCTACCCTGAAGTACGCTCTTTGTTTCCTAAGAAGGGGAGGACATCATGATGTATGGTGGGAAGTAGAATAAAATGTATAAAATAAAATACAATGTGTACTATAAAAAGTTTAATGAGGCTTGCGAACAGGCAGACATACCTGGGAAAATAAGCATAACCAAAAAGTTCAAAGGCACTATTTATATAGCATCCTACAAAATGTCAAAATTATAGTGAAAAGTCAAAATGACACAAAGCAGTGACCACTAGAGTTTGGGTTGGGGGTAGGGCATGTTGGTCAATAGCTTTACATTACATTATTTTTTTTCCTTATAGGAAAGGTGAGTGGCAGCCACAGGTATTGGGCTGACCTGAGCTGTCAAAGTCTCTCCAGGTTGCTCTCGCATGCAGTTGGAGATCCCATGACCATTACACTATTTTCATGGGTTGGAATGAGAGTCTTACCCTTACTGTTTGTGTAGTCCAGAACACCTAAAATGTGACACACACTCAGGCTTTCTTCTATAAATATTGTGCTTTTTAAAAGAAATATGAAAGTAAATTTAAGTTCACCCATGAAACTAGTTATTAATACACAGTGCTTACTTTCCAAAAAAAAAAAAAAAAAGCAACTTGTATTTTTTGCAGAAGTTCATTAAAAGTCCACTGTACATCAGAGCGAGCTGATTTTCAATTATAAATGAGGCGTTAAGAGATAGATGGAGCCCAGGAAGCTCACCACACCACGTGACTATGTGGCATTGAGGGAAGACCATCTCCCCTGATGCCGTATTTATAAATAAAGAGCTTGAGGATGCAAATGCAAATGAACCCAAGCCAGCAGGCTTGCCTAAAAGACATAAGTGAGAATTACGGCAATTAAGAATGCTGTCTCAGAGGAAATTAGACTGGCCCGTTAATTACAATGCCTTAAAGGGAAAGAGGGCCCCATGAAAATGCAATAAATTAAAGTATCGGAAACAAAATTAGTGAGATGAGAAGATGGAAGTGTCATGGAGAAGCTAATCTCAGAGGGGCTGGTGGGGAGGAGAGGAGGGTGCAGAGCACTGGGCGTGTGTGGACATCATAGCAGCTGTCCAGGCTCTCCTCTGGCTCCTTTTTCCTTTTCTCCTGTCTCCTCTCCTTTCTCCTTCCCTACACTTCTCTTTCTTCTATCCTTCCCTTTCTCTTTCTCTCTTCTATTTGCACCTCTGTCTTTCCCGCTGTCTTTACGCCTTCCTTCCTGTCCCACTGTCCTCTCCTTCTGACCCTTCATTCTCTCTGTCTTTGTGCTCTCTCTCTTTCTTCCTACTTTTACCCCTCTCTTTCCCATGTTCCTTTAAACCACGACTTCCTGAGGGCCCAGGGAAGCTGGCCCCCACGGCAGACGGGAACTTGTGTGGGGAAGCTTCCCACCCTGCTCTGCTCTCTAAATCCTTCGCCTCAGGCTTTGCCCTTTCCATTAGCTGCCAGGCTCTTCAAGGTGAACACAACTAAACAGTGCCAGGTGACAGAAATCCTTAGCCAAGGACACTCTAGTGAATCCCTGCAGTAAGCTTGTAATCATTATTTGGATTTCCCTGTCTATTCAGCTTGATAGTGAAAAGCACAAACGCTTTGTTTGGTAGTTCTGGGGATTGAACTCCTTGTCTTCACACTGAGCTATATTTCCAACCCATTTTTACATTTATTTATGTATGTGTGTATTTATTTATTGAGATAGGGTCTTAGTTACTAAGTAGCCTGTATTGAGCTTGAACTTATGATCCTCCTTCCTCAGCCTTTCCAACGTGGATCACCAGGTCCAGCTGTGCAGAACCTGGACCAGGCCCCTGTCAGGTGGCCCACTCCCTGTGATAAGAACACTGCCAGCGTGAGAAAGCATCAGATGTGCTCACTGACCCCTGCCTCAGGCATGCATACATGGTAGCATGAGAGAAGTGAGGGCATCTAACCTTTTATAATAGACCATAAACTCTTTGGTAAACAGGCAACATGATAATTCTTTGCATTGCCACAAGGTGTGCTTTGTGCCAGGCACACAATGGTGTTCCTGAGTGCCCACTGACCTCTTGATAGATTTCTCATCCCTGCCAGCACTCTGCATCTTGCCCAGGTAGGCTCTGCTGGGACAGGGCAGGGGTGAGGATGGGTAATGGTTCTATGGAACAGTGCTGGGTTTAAGGCAGGCTACAGACAGTTCTCTGAGCCTGCAGGCTTGCCAACTCCGCCACCATTTCCCATCTGTGTTTCTATTTTTCCCGCGAGAGTAGCTTTATTGGTCTCATTAATTCTCTTTTCCATCTTTGGCATGCTAAGGTGATATTATCCCCACTTTAATGCCTCCTGTGTTTTGCAAATTACAGGATCATAATGGATGGAATGACAAGATACACTGTTTTCACTGAACCACAGAGAAAGCCGTGAACTGTCCTTTATTTAACCTGCCAGAGGTAATGTATCCTAGGGGGTCCATTTTCCCCTGGTGAGGTCCACAAACACAGATGGAGCATTTCCCCCTAGCCATGATAATTCCATGTGAGGCAAATAAGGATTCCTACTTGCACAGTTTTATTTTTGAATTCCTACAGGCAGGTTTCCTAATGAGAGGACCTTTTTTCTTTTACAGCAATTATATTTGACAATTTTTTCTGCTAGTGTTTGAAAATAAGTTTCAGGAAGTCTTAAAAAGAACCATTGAAGGGATGTTGTAACTCAAGATTTAGAGTTCAGTAAGTGCGTTACCAAAAAAGAAATCTCTGTTGCTCTGCTCTAAAGACAAGGTAAAGCCTCTGTGATGCAAGTCCTTTTAGCTCAATAACTAATTAAAATCACAGCCACCACTAACAGAAAAGCTTCTCTTGATCTTATCTGCTACTCAGAGCTCTTTGCAAGAGAAATGAAAAGAAGTGGTGTCTCCAGAGAGCAGGGGATCCTCATCTTTATGGGTTTATTATCTTTATGGGTCTCCCCAGACCCTAGTATAATGTCTGAAACCCTAATGTACACTGGCAATGAAACATTTTCCTCTTAAAATATTTACTTTACTAAAATATATAATATACTAAAGTGCACACTTCCCATGTGTGCAATTAGATGAATTTTTACAAAGTTGAAATTACCTGTGAAACAGGAACCACAGTCAAGACACAAAACAACGGCATGACCCTAGATAGCCCCGTCTTCTCCAATAATTCCCCAAAATTAACCACAACTCTAACTTCTGGAAGCATAGACTCATTCTACTGTGGGCTCACGTAGTGTATCTTCCTTCGTGTCTGTTTCTTCCACTCAGCATGATGATTCTGAACCCATCCATACTGATCCATGAACTGTCTGGCTGTATAGTCTACTAGCAGGGTTGTTATGGACTGATGGTTTGTCCCCCAACCCAGACTCATTTGGGAGGTGATTAGGGCTAGATGAGGCCATCAGGGTGGGATCCTAGTAATGGGATTTGTGTCCTATTAAATGGATGCAACTTGAGAGCATAATGTTAAACGAAGGGAGTCAGACACACTATGCACTACGATTTATCCGTTCTTCCACTGATGTACATTAGGCAGTTTCAAGATTGGAGCTGGCATAAAAGGTATTGCTGCATGAAATATATTATGAATCATGTTTATTTTTATGTTGGGTTATACAACCCTAGGAACGGAAATGCTGGATCATAAGGTGCGTGTATTTTCAGCCTTGGTAGAAACTCTAAGCACTAAAACATTTTCCCACAGTGTTTGTATTGATGAACACTCCCAGCAGTAGCATGTTAGAGTTCGACTATCTCCACTTTCTTGCCAGCATTTGGTGCTGTCAGCCTAATTTCAGCCATTCTGGTGGATGTGTAGTGGGATCTCATTTTGTGTGTGTGTGTGTGTGTGTGTGTGTGTGTGTGTGTGTGTGTTATTTCTTTCTTTCATATCCAGTGTAATTTCTCTCTACCCTGCTCCTTAACTTTGGGTAACCACTAAACCGTTCTGCTCCTCTATCATATTGCTACTTCGAGAATGTTCTGTAAAGGAATCTTAATGTATGCAAGTTTTGGGACTCTTTTTCTACTCAGCATAACTCTCTTGAGAGCCATCTGAACCGTTGAATGCACCATAATTGTTCCTTTTAATTGCTGAGTAGCATTCCATTAACAAACTTATAAAAAGAGAAGAAGTACTCATTTCCAACCAGTCATTTGTGGAGGGTTTTTTTATTTCACACTCATTGGATGTTCAAATAGATTTGTTCAATAGTTTAACAAGCATTTATTGATTACCAAGTAAATGCCAAGCATTGTTCAAGATGGACATACAAGAGACATGCAGGACTCTGTTTTGTAAGGATTTTCTTAGAGTCACTATGAGGTGACTGATAAATTTAATAAGGCAATATAGTATTAAAGATGGCTAGACAGAGTATATATGCAATTCCGTCCAGAAGAAAGAAGGAATGCATTGACTTTGCAAGCCAAATCCAGGATTTAGTTTCCTGGAGCATGATGCATAGACTGTGTCTTGGAAGATGAATGATTTGCACAGTGTCTGTAGATGAAAGGAAGAAGGAGAAAAACGCTTTGCTGAGCAGAAAGAAAGGCTGAGACCATGAAGGTGAGATAGAATCTATACTTAGTGCAGAGTGCAGCATACTTTGGAGAGCCAATCCTGAAAAATGGAAGAGGTGGAGAGCTGGGTAATTATCATCTTTCAGGACTTTCTCATCGAGGAACAGACTCCCCACAGTTGCTTTCACACCATTCGCAGATTACTGGTAAGATACACCAAGACTACTGGTCTCCAGCCACTTTGACTCCTGCATTAAATGTGACCAAGGGCAATCACTCAAGCACATATCTTTTATACTTCTGCTATGGTTGGGATATGTTTGGATATGTCTCCTAAATGTTCATGTGATAGATGCTTTATCCTCAGTGTGTCAGTGCTGTGGGTCTTTTAAGAGGTAGGTCCTAGTCCAAAGCAATTGGGATAAAGGGATACTATCTGAAAAGGACTAATGTGTTTCTCACAAAACCTGTTTAGTTCTTTCAGAATGGGTCACTACAAAGAAAGTCTGCATTATGTGGCTGGCCTTTTGGCACAGAGCACCTTTCCATTTCTCCACTATGCTGTGACAGAGTCAGGGGCCCTCATACTCATAGCACACTTCCATTTAGATCATCCAGCCACCAGAGTCCTGAGCAAAATAATGGTTCAGATATTTTGTCATAGAAACACAAAATGCATCAGTACTTCTGTCCCAGTTTATCTGTCAGTAGTGCCCTAGAACATAAACACACACACACACACACACACACACACACACACACACACACACACACAAAGAGAGAGAGAGAGAGAGAGAGAAAGAGAGAGAGAGAGAGAGAGAGACTCCTATCCTTCCAACTTTGATGTTAGTTATGGGACCCTTATTTTTTGTCTCATGGCCTGACACGGGGATGAGGAGAGTTCCTTAAGAAATAATAATCGTAAGCATTTACACCATTTTGACCAAAGGGTAGACATTTTTTATGTGTGTGCCATATATTCTTTCTGATTATAGCCCTTTAAAGTGGGCACTGTAATCGTACCCAGATTTTAGACAAGGAAACTGATGTATAATAAGGTTTAGTGGCTTGTTCCAGGTCCCACCAACAACAGGGCCAAGCCTTTAGAGGTTGGCATCTCTGTAAGATGGAGGAACATGGGAGCTTTTCTTGGAAAACTCTGTGGTTTAAGGACTCTGGATTCAGTCACAGTGGGGACAGTCCATGTGGCAGGAAGTGATAATGTGATGGTAGAACTAGAGACCAGATTTCTCAGCATCAGGGGCTACAGCAGCAAACCCAGTGCTTCTGTTAAGAGGCTAATAAAATGCAGTTGTGTTTCTCATCAGCCTACCTGGAATCTAAACTGATGCACCCAAACCTGCCTTGTATCAACATGGCAGCTTCCAGCCTACATGAGTTTCTTTATTGAATCACGTAAAAGAATGTTGTCTGGTATATAAGAAAGATTCAAACACAAATCCAAGGAACATTTTCTTTTCCTGTCACGTTCTCTTCCTTTTCTGGATACTGGCACATGCAGATGTCCTGTCTGAACTGTCCTACTCTATCCTCCTTCTGGTTCAATCCCTGACCTCCTTAGGATTCCGGTCCAAGAGTCTGTGCCCCGGGGACATCTGTCTTTATTCTTATAGACTACTTCAGATTCTCCAAACTTGTTAGATGTCAGCACAGTACCTTGTATTTCCTCCTCAGAATTCTTATCACAATTTATAATCACACATATGTGATTATTGACCTAGTAAACATCTCCTGTACTACAATTTAAGAGTAATAGAAGTGGGCTGCGTGTATTTTTGCTTGGCATTTTATGTCCACGGTACAGTCCCTGTACAGAACAGGTAGTCCTTAAGTGCTTACAGATTGAATGAGCCTATGGACAAATGAAAAATTGAATGAATTAATGAGCCGTCCAAGTGTCAGCTAAAGGATTTGATGTCTTTTAGAAGCATTCGTTCCATGAAATATCTTGGTCACCTCTGGAGTCATCAACTTCCCAAGCACCCAAGGCATAACCTTTCAAACAAACTCGAGGTTCTCAAGCCTCTGTGAGCTCAGCCCAGCCTGCCTAGAAAGTCAGTATTTAAATTCCTAATTTTGATTTCCATCATCATCCACTGAAAGCAGGAGTTGTTGATTTTCTCTAAGGCCAGAAAGATGGTTTCCTGAGTGGGTAATCTGTTTCTCGAGTTCAGCATTTCATCTGCACAGCCCACATTTCACTCAGAAATGGGGCAGATTCATTAAAAGTACAGCCAGACGGCTTCCTCTTTGGTTGCTCGTTTGCCTACGTTTAATGAATGAATAAATAACATGCCTATTCATTACCAACTTTTGAGTGGAAATAATTGCTGGGTTCTCTTGTTTGCTTGGAATAATGTTCTTTGCATGTGGAGCGCCGTCTGCCTCGGTCACCGCAGTGTTTCCCAATCAATGGGCAAGAAACATTTCCAGGGGCTGGCGTTCACCTCAGGCTCACCTTTGAGAACAGCAATCACTCTTCAGCTCCCCTAGGGTGTCATTCTGTGCACTAGGCATGCTTGTTCCTGAACGGAAGCCCTGGGACCCTAAGAAGTAAATGAGACTGGTAGGTCCATTAATTCTCTAAGTGTACCCTGGGGTCACCTGGGGCATTATAATGTAATTACTACTAAGGAAGTCTGAATTCCTGTGTACTTTTCCAAAAAGCATTTTACAGCTTAAAAAGATTCAGTTTTGTCTTCTCCATGACTATGTGCCCAACTTTGGCCATGGGAAACCTAGAGGGCCATCATGGTGTCTCTGGGTTGATAAAGGATGTAAGTCACCTTTGAGACTTTATCACTAATCTCTGAATCATTAATAAACAGTGTCAAATGTCTGCTCTGGACTTGATTAAAGATGTTTGGGCTCCTCATTTCCGTTCTGCGTAAATAGTCTCCCAGCTTTTTCTGCTGATTTCATTCTCTTGACAGTGTTCTTTCCCAAACGTATAAGCCACAACCCTACCCTGCCTGACAGGAGTCCCAAGGCCTTCACTGCTTTCAGAACTCTGTGGAAAGCCCATTGCCCAACACACAGAACTTCTCCATGCAACTTGGCTGTTCTCTAGTTTTCTAGCTTTAATGCTGTCTACTTGCTATCCTGTTTTTGCCCACACATATTTCTCCACCTCTCTCTGGGCCATCTCGCATTCGTTGAAAACCTAGATGACGAAAACCAATTTAAATCCTTTGAGAGAAGAGGCAGGCCATATAACTCCATGATAGGAGCCAGGAATCATGTGACTGGAAGGAGAAGGGGTGGTGACACACTGAGGAGGGCATGCTTTCTTTAAAGCAGCAGCTACCACCAAAGAATACCTATTTCCTGCTGTGAGAGGTTGTGAACTCAGTGTATTCAAATCCATAATATTTCAAGAGAATCTGGAAGTTTGGATTTTTATTTTAAATGTAGCTCTTTATTTAGTTTAAATTTTATTTATTTATTTATTTATTTATTTATACCAGGAATTAAATTCATGACTTCATGCTTGCCAACCAGGTGCTATGCCGCTGAGCTACCTCCCTGGCTGTAGTTTAAATTTTAAAGTGCAAGGGATCAACCAACGCAGATCTCAGTTTCCAGCTCTGATGCTTGACCTACATTTGCCTTACATTCCTCTGTGTCTTTTTTGCAAGGGTTTCAGGCAGGGCACATAGTCTGTGAGACCATCTCTCTTCTGCGTTAACATGCGTGGTACAGCTGTGAGTCTTACAGAACAATCTTTGTGTCTCAGGAAGCCTCCATAGTACAGTAAGTTCTTGACTTACAGACAAGTTCCATTCCAGAAGAACTGCTGCAAAGTTGAATTCATTCATAAGCCAACAGCGAATCTTAGATAGTACCCCTGAAAAAGTTCTCAATTTGAATGTTTGCAAGTCAAGGGCTTATTTGCAAGTCATACAGTGAAATACAAAATGGATAAACAAGTCAGTGACGACTGATTGTTTTCCATACTTGTAAGTTTTAGAATTCACACCCATTTCAGAAAGACTGGAGGATACACTTTGTCTCTTTTAATGGTCAGGAAAACAATTTTAATACCAGCCCTAACCATAAGAAGAGTTGGCAACCAAAAGTGAAAAGCAATTTAAAAGAGAACACTCAGGTCTACTACCTTAAAAAATATCCATCACCTGTCATATCTGCATTCCCAATTTTAGCACCTTTAATGGATTTCATGATAGAACGTTGCCTTTACATGGCAACATTTTAGAAACTAGCCATTCACCAATAGGGAATGCAAAATGTGTAGGCAGTTTCTGAAAGTTGGTACAAAACTACGTACAGTTTTCTCCTAGTGTACGTTTCTGACTTGTTCTGTGACTTCAGACAACTCCCTTGCCTTCTCAGATCTGTATGTAAGGACAGAATTTGGGTCAAACCACATCTGAAGTTGCTATCATTATTGATACTTGGTATGAAATAAAATTAAATAACTTATCAACAGAAACTCAAATGCACACGGGAAAGTCAAGTGAATAAATACAGTGACTTGATGAAGAATCTTAAAAACTGAAGAGTTTATGCTCATTCCATAAGGATAGCAACTGTTGAACTCCAGTTAACGAGTGCCATGTAGGAAGCGTAGCTCAGAGTTACCTGATGAGCTGATTTCTTATGAGAAGCCAGAAACCCGTGATTTTATATCTACTATTCTTGAGATTTAAATATTGACAACTAAAGCACTTAAGCAAACAAAGGTAGTGTTGGCATCACAAACATTTATGCTTTGATAGATTTAATCCGTCTTTGAACTGGTCCCCAGGAGAATAGGAATGAAGATTTGCTAATGCCTCCCTTGTGAGGTTACTTAAGTCAAAATTGGAAACAAACAAAAGCTACAGATATCTGCTACAAGACACACACCGAAAAGACTAATATCACCCAGACTCTCCACTGTTTTTTCTTCTTAGAGCAACGCGTGGTTTATTTTGAAACTGCTTGTGTTGAATAAAAGCCCATCCACCCTTTATAAGCAGAGTTTCCCCGTTCATACAGGATTTCTGCAACTGCTCTCTAGAAGGCAGCTGCTAATGATCCATGTGCTCCCACCTCCAGGTCTTGCAGCCATGGAACAATTCTGCTCAAGGAAACCCTGGTTCATTTCTCTGTAATTCAGACTTCTCAGGGACTGGCTTTTGTTTATTTTCCTCTCTTCAAAGCATACATATTTCACTCCAGCAGCTTTTCCACATCAGCAGAATCCGGTGTGCTGGCACCAGATTCCTCTTGTGCACTAGCTCCATCCTGATTAACTCTATTTATATAATTTATTTGCGTTGCCTGTTTCCCATTTGGGAGATCAATACAAATTTAAATGAGAAGTGAGAGTATTTGCAGCCACTTTTAGTGTTGATCAAACACAAGGGGGGTTGTTGATGTTCTGTCTCAAGAAGAGGAGGCCTCTGTGAGATCTTCCTGGCCTCACCTCCCCATAAATAAGAGAGCAACAGGGAGAGAGGGAGGGAAGAAAGGAAACAGAGGAAGGGGAAATGGTAGACGAAAGAAAGGAAGAAAATAGAATAAAGAAGGAAAGAAAGAAAAAAGGAAGGAACAAAGGGAAGGAGGTGTAAAGAAGAGAAGGGAGGAGAAGAAAGAAGGAAAAAAAAAAAAAAAAAAGAAATGGCCAAACCAGCTTTCCAGCTTTCCATTTGGGTAGGCAAAGGCCATGTGCTCTTAGCCTGCATGCTCAGGCCTGACCAGAAGAAGCCACCCAGGTTTTTCTTGTCTTGGCTCTCAGGTGAAACAGGAAGGCTCTTCTGTGCTAGAGCTTTCAGCCAGTCTGTGCATCTCACACAGCAGCAGAACTGACCACATGGACGCCAGGCTCCGTGGGTGCTGTGTGACACCAGGTGTGATTTGGTTGCCTGACTCTCTCTTTGGCAGAGGCTGGCTTGACAGCTCTGCTCTAAGGAAAACCGTGTGTTTGGAAGGATGGGGCAGAGAATCCTTGTGTCCACTTGTCAGCAGCTCTCTTTCTTTAGTTTTCACTCTAGAAACTGTCTTCTTGTTTTCTTATTTTAGGAGGTTGTAGAAAGTCCTTTTCCAGGGTCAGCTCTTGATCGCATGTGGCCAAAGAGGGGTGAGGAATTGGCATTCAGGAGGCCTTTGTCACGGTCCTTTTCTGCCAGAGTCCACCCAGCCCTATCATTCTGCACTCAGAGCTGACTCGGGTGTTCCAGTCTCCAAAGAAGGCCGTGGTTAATTAAATTAACAGAACTGGTCTACTGGCTCTTTTCTGGAGGAAGACACAGATTTGCACATCTCTCAGACACAGAAGTCAGTCCCGAATAGATTGGATATGAAAATGTGTAAAAGACACAGGAAAGAATATGAAAGACTACTGTAGATATATAAATTCAGAGAACTTGTTAAACTAGACTGAAAATCCAGGAGCTGTGCAATGAATGATAAACTAATCACAAAAAAATATTTTAAGATCTGTTTCACCACAAACAACATAAAAATAATAACTAGTGATAGAATATTTACAATATGTGTTAATAGGCAAGGAGTTAATCTTCAATAGATAAGAAAGAAGGGACACAACTAAGCTTCAAATTGTGCAAAATATATGAATGTGAACAAATGTTCAGAATAAGGAGCAGGGCTTAACGAAGCATGGTAATTCCAACAAGGTGATCTGCTACAGTGTCATCATTTAGTGAAATGAGTCAGATTCATGTGTACTGACACAGAGTGACAGCAATGACATGTCTGTAAAACTTAACACACAAATCCAAAGCAATGAAAAAGAGTGCAGCATAACAGTTAGTTTAGCTTGTGATACTAAAATGAGTTGCTAAGTGAGCCACCTCCTTTAGGGACAAACTTCTACACTTAGCAGGAGAAAACTGCTGTCGCTTAAAGTCTGTTAGCACACCTACAAGGTGTTCTTTCTTTTTGTTTTGGCTAAAATTCTTTGCAGAAACTTAGAGCGAATCAGCCAAGTTCAGTCAGTCACTCTTGCTTCTTTTTGGCAATTTAAAGTTGGCTCATTGTAACAGTGAACTGAGCATGCCAGAAGCATTAATGCCATCTTCTCTTTCTGAATGACTTCTGACCTTAAACAGGGCATGCTCAGAAATGTACGCCTTAAACTGATCATGCTCAGACACCTGCCTATCCCTTCCTGTGCTTTCCCATATTAATATGTACCAGCTCTTCCAACTCCCACCTTCCTCGGTTCCTGGACATCATTGCTTTGCAAGTAACCTCAGTGTTCCCTTTACTTTCTGGAAGTAATAAATCTCTGTCCACTTTTATCTCTTGGTGGTGCTCAGCCTTGGCACTCACCAGGGAATCAGGTTTGAAGCCAGGCTGCTTAGATTTGATTTTCTCCTCCAGTACTAGTAACTTGCAAGCTTGTTAAGTTTGCTGTGCCTCAGTTTCCTTAACTGAGATCACTGAGAATAGATGAGTTAAGAATGTGCTTAGGTTCATAATGGTTGATTCTGCTTTTTGTGATGAAAAACAAAGCAAAAAGAAGAAAAAAATCAACCTTTATATACCATGGATGTGGATGGCCTCAGGGTCTGAATGAGAAAATGAAGAGGTGAGGAAGAGGTGATGTGCTAGAACGGGAGGTGGGATTTAACTGGAAAGGAGAGAGTCAGTGCTCCACTGTTAGGTTCTTACTGTGGAAATGTGATAACAAATGTGGCTGATAGCAGTTCGGAGACATGAGGACTGTAGCAATAGTTAAAACACTGAAACATTTTCAGACTCATTGGTAAAGAGTGTCCCCCACTATCCTGATCATTCTGCCCACTTCCTTGGGTTTGCTCATCCTGCGAACCTTCTCAAGGTCTAGCAAGTAAAGAGTTCATGAATGGCTTGCTCAGGTGGTCTCTGGCTCCCAGCTCCAGTCTAATGTTAGGAGGCCTTACTTTGGTGGTTGCCAATTCTGAACATCAACTCTAATAATGGAAATGTTTTACTGTGGAATAAAAGGAAAAAAAAAAAACGGTAAACTGTAACATGTAGTGTACTGCAAGCCTCCATTTCTATCTCTTGGTGCCATTCGCCAAAAACAAGGTGAATTGCAAACTGCTGTCTTCTCCTCCTCCCTGGCCTCCCAACAGTGATATTCAAATTACTCTCCACCTGAAGCTGGCGGAGTAAATAGTTGAACCTCTGAAAAAATAATAGACTTTAAAAAACGATCTTAAATATTACATATGCAGGTTTTACTGCAACCCACAGGGTGTCTTCCTCAAATTCACTGCTCAAAATCACTAGAGCCCCAGAAGTCTTTTAGAATAATACCAGACAATGAATACCCACCTGGTAATGTGTTATAATTTCTAGGTTTGGCTTTGGATGGAAGCCAAGTCCAGATTTGTACAAGTTGGAAAAGAATAAAATGTCCCTGGCTCCAAATAAATAGCAGTGCCAAAAAGAGGTTTTAATGTACTGTATCTTCAGAAGCCGAGGAAGAGAGATGTGGGTAGAAAAGCTAGATAACAGACTTAAAAGTGAAGAGAAAGCTCCTCTAAGCTGGCTCTTTTAGAGATAGGGTAGCACGACTGAAAATATGGAGTAAAGATTAAGAGGATGCTCTGATGGGACCCATTTCACAGATGAGGTCACTGAGGTAGAAGAAAATTACCTCTTCTTCCAACTGTTTTCAAACAAAATAAGTTCAGTGGTATGAGGATAAAGCAGGTGCCTCAGTCACTATAGGTCACACAAATGCATGAAAAGAGGTGTTTTTGTCCCTAGCAGACATGCTATGTGTCTGTGTCTGCTAGGGACACAGAGGTCTCTGACATGTCTTCACATCAGGTTCCTTTTCAGACTTCCTGAGTTAAAAATTAGTCCAAAGTGATTTCTGGCTCATGGTAAGTTTCCATTAGTGGAGGACTGGCAGGTTTGTTTGTTGCTTCTGCCAAGCTTAGTCCTCCCCCTCCACCCACACATGTAACAGCACACACACCCTGACTTGCCTGCTGCCTTCACCTGCCCTTTGCCGGTGCCTGTGGGTTCCAGGTGAAATTACTGACTGTCAGTAGTGCCCCCACCCCTCCAGCGTCAGGCTGACAAGAGAGGAGGCTGAAATGAGAGGGAAAGAAGGACGTTCAAGAGCCTGATGATTCAGGAGATGTGCTGTGATTGATTTTACATGGGGCAGTGAATTTTCACCCCTTTCAGTGGGATGTGATGGGTAGGTAACATTTTTTTATATCCTCCAATTTTCTGGGAGGGGCTGTTCTGTAACAGCACCCCACAAACTCTCAGAGGTCTGTGGACACTTAACATCCACTCTCCTGGGGGTCTCTGAACCAAAGATGTTATTCATCTCTCTTTAGTAATTCTTTCCTGCAACACACAGTAAAAATCTTAGTTTGTGAGCATAATTTGTTGTGGAAACACGCTTGTAACCCAAAACATTTGTATATCAAAACAAATTTCACCATAAGAAGTAATGGAAACTCAGATGATTCATTCCAAAACTCAAAAATATTCATATAAAAATAATTGCAGTGCTGTTATGTAATACAAAATAATAAAGAAAATACAAGACATGAAAAATAAACAAATTGGGGGCAGTTAGTTTTGAAAAGTTTTAGTTGGTGAGAGGGAGACAAGAAAGAGGAGGATTGTTGTGCAGGGCATGTTTTACCATCACTAAGGGAATCACTGCTGTCTGTTGACTCAATGGAATCTTTTTCTTTGCATGAACATTTAAATTTTTTTAATTAAAGAAAAAAAAACAAAACAGAAAAAGGATTGAAATAATATACAATTTCAAAAAATAAACAGTAAGAAATCACTAGTTGATAATTACATATTGTCCTCTTAGAAATAGTTGTTCAAGTTACAAAAGTAAAGCATACAAGGTGAACATTCAAACAGTGAGACTGCAAACAGTTTTGTTTAACGATCCAACAAAAACTTAGTAATATGGTTATCAATCCTACACACTTAAATATACATGCAATTGTATCCTTTAGAGCACTTTCCTTTCCTCTCCTTTTTATCAAGGAGCTTATCCATTGATACTTACTTTTGCCTCCTTTTGAAGATTTTGTGGAAATGTGACATTGCACTGTCTGTAAACGGATTCATCATCACATTGCTGCAACTTTATTCAGATGATGTTTTTCTACAAAAATTTGTACTGTTTCCCACAGTGTACACATCTCTCCAATCTCATCTGAAGTGAGGGATTCCTCCACCTTTTTATCTTCCCCTCGGCAGATGAGCTCTCATCAATAACCTCTTGTTGGGGAGATAAGCACCCACAATCACACAGCGAGAGAGACAGAGATGTTTAGCATCTTTCATTTGTGATTAGGTGATGTTCAGCATCATGTGCTACTCATATTGAAAGACATTGCTTGTTCATCATGTTAAATTTTTTAAGAAATGTTTGCTCATCTTATGGACCACTCACAGAACATGTTACAATCCAAGATTTTACCATATATCGACTGAGAACCTATGATGGATGAATCATGGTTCAGTGCCAGGACTATGATGATCACCAGAAAGATGTTCCTTTCCTTCAGCTGATATTTTAGCTGGCTTCATAGATATTAAACAAGTCATCTAATGACTCAATAACACAATGATGCTAAGAGCTTCAGAAAGGTGAGAAAAAACACAAGCAGGACATACATCTTGTTCTAGTCTAGATGGAAGAAGAATTCATTGTGGTAGTGATATTTAGAGATCAGAAGCACAAATGTTTAGTTTAAAGAGAAGGGCAGGGTTATGTAAAGAATCTTCTAAATTCTGACCTACAGGATTTAACTAAAATTTACTGTAGTCTATAGAGCAATCAATCTGATCTGTAGACCAGTAGAATCAGTATCACCTGGAATGTGTCAGAAATGCTTATTCTTAGATATTTGTCCCCTCAAATGTAATAAATAATAATCTGAATTTTAAATAAGATCTCCAGATGGAGTTTATATTGGCATGGAAGACTGAGAAGGGCTACTCAGTAGAGGAGAATCAGCAGTTGAGGAACATATAAGAATATTGGTGTTAACCAGGAGCAGTGACACGTGACTGTAATACCAGCCACTTGAGAAGCCTAAATAGGAGTATTGCAAGTTCAAGGCCAGCCTCAGCAACTTACTGAGGTTGTCATCAAGGTAAAAAAAAATAAAGACAGCTAGGGAAGTAGTTCAGTGACAAAATACTTACTTATAATGTACAGGGCCCTAGATTCAATCTCCAGTACTAAAAGAAGATGGAAGAAAAAGAGGAAGAGGAAGAGGAAGAGGGGGAGGAAACTGGTATTCCTGCAACTCAGGAGGGCAGTGAGGTGGGGTGATGGTAGAAAGGACACTAGAGAGAAAGTCAGGGGAGATGAAGTGAGATTTTGAGGCTATGTTAAGAATAGAAGAAATATTTAAAGGAAAATAAATGATTATACTTAAAGCAAGAATTTTCAAGCCTCTAATATGGCACTTTGAGTTATGGATATATATGAAAATATAAAAATCTGTTTGCTGTCACACATCACCCTTCAGCCCATACCATACATCACCGTTTTCCTCATCTGTAGTATGCCAATGACAAAGTCTCCATTACAGGCCCTTGGGATGGTTTCATGGATCACTGTCTATGATGCTCGTGTATCAGCACTGGTTGCCTATGAAGTGTAGATGTTTACTTTCCATTGATTCCACAAGTTTTTGTTTTGATCTTTCATTTCTAATCCTTGAACTAGAAGTTAGAGGTGTCATATTGAGTATGATGTGATCTATAGCATCAGGAAATTCAGGGTCATTTTGGGAAACCTAAATCTTAAACAGGTGAGAATGGTAGATTAATAAACAGGATAGAAAGAGATATGCTGAGGGATGCAGGATACACAAAAGATGGAAAACAGAAACTGGGAGCTTGAAGCTTGTGTGACGCCCCACAGGAAGATACGCCCAAGATGACACTCAAGAATAAATTAGTCACCTAGCCAAAGAAGAGGACAATTGACAGACACTAAAAGACTCTGAGAAACATTTCCAAATTCCAGAACCAACAAGGGATAGATATCTAGAATATGCAAATGACTTCTACATTTTGAAGTAAAGATTAAAAAAAACAATGAAAAGATACATAAACTCATGAAGAAATGATTCAGATATGGAGAAGTCTGAATAGCTTCATGATACTTGAAGAGATGCTCAACTTCTTTAATAACTAGAAAAATGCCAATTAAAACCACCAGGTACCAGTCCACACTCAGAATAAAGAAACACGAGAAAGATAGCAAAAAAGCATCAATTTGGTATGAAGAATACCATCCAGAAAACAAATCTGATGGATCTTGTCAACTTAGGCATTTGTGTACCTATTAATTTCTCTCTTAGTTATACATCCTAGGGAAATTTTGCCATGTGGAAAACAGAATGAATTGGAGCAACAGTTTTTTGGAAAGTATTATGAAAACCGGAAGCAACTTAAGTGTCCATTATAAGGGGATTAGATAAACAAAATGTAATAGGTGCACATTATAGAAAATTGTACATGAGGAATTTGTGAGCTAAATATACAAAAAGCATGTGGATAGATCATAAAACAGTGTTGCATTAGGAAAGCCTCTGAGTTTATAACACAATGCTATGTTAATTAAAAACATTTCAATTCAAAACAGCTGCATATTTTATATTGACAAATACATATCAAACTTATGAGAAAAGGTGCTTGTTGGAGAAAGAAAATGATATTAGGGAGAAAGTATATAAGAAAGTAATGAAAAGAAAATTAACAAAATAATTTTCTGTACCTGACAATGTGCCTTGGATTAACTCAGCTCTGTGCCACTGAGATCTAATAAACAATCCATCTAAAAAACAAAACAGAAAGAAGAAACTATTTAAGTCAAAGGGAATAATGTGTAATTTTCAGAAACAAAAGAGTACAGGATCTTTCAAAGATAGCGAGAGTTGAATAGGACTGGAAAAAATGGTGTAAGGCAGAGAGTGGTGAGAAAATCTAGATTACGATGAACCCAAAACTATACTGGATAACTGAGGTTTATCTCAAGGACAACAGGGGGCCATCAAAGGATTATAAGCAATATGACTGTGTTTTTAACCTTTTTAAAATCTTGTGAGAAGGTAAGCCATTCTGCTGACTCTGAGGCTCAGGACATTCATCTATATTTCTGTAGTGTATTTATCAAGTTTAATGGAATATGCTTTGGGCATCTTAGCATCCAAATCATAGATCTAATTTCCCCAACTTTTAAACCAATTTTGGGACTGTCATTGACATTTTAACAGTAGCAACATAGAAGAGGCAAGAGCAGAATCATACTATGTGACCTTAAGCAAAGTCACCTACACCTTGAACATGCGTTGCCTCGTTTTTTTTTTTTTTTTCCATCAGTAACAATAGCATAAGCACTTCCTGCATCCAGTTACTATTGGAATCCAACAAGAATTAAAGCTTGAATTTAACAACGTTATAAGATATATATTGAGATTACTTATATCTCATATGATGATAAAACCAGAAACGATAGGGATGCTCACTACTTTGCTTATGGGCACTGATGGTTAATAGATGTGCAAGCTAAGATTGAAACAGGTAATTCTGTTTACAGGCTGAGTCTATTTTGTGAATCTGTTTCATTGTGCTGCTCTTTCATTGCTTACTTCAAAGAGTATGGCTTTGGATGAACTAGTGCAAGTATTGTGCTTGGCACACTGGAACATAGAAATCTAAAACAAATGGTTTCTGGGTTACATTGTGACTTCACAAAGGTTTTGTTAGACTTGAACATATTTTTGCAGATTTGTATTCACAGTTTGAAAATCTGAAACTCTAACATAAAATTCAGAACTTTGGATGAGAAGTTGGAAAATTTGGCAAGACTACTCTCCCATTTCCTTCTAGAGCAAATTAGTTGGATCTTAGTAGCAGCTACCCATTGGGCAAGGCATGAACTCTCTCTCCACTTTGTCATAGCCACCTTCCCCTGATTCCTTAACACACCAAACTCATTTTCTTATTGCAACTAACCACTTTACTCTAACAAATTTTAATATTATGACCTCTGTTGTAGGAGGTCAAATAAATGGTCCAGTCACAGAGAACCTAGGACATTCCAAAGTTTTAAAAACCCAAAGTTTGGTCGATATGAGAATGTGAATCAAAACTAAAATCTCCCTAGTCCCAGTTTGAATTAGCCATTTTCCCATTGGCCTTATTTCCTCTTGTATTAAAAAGCCAACTGGCACATAAATACCATCAAAATGTGAGCAGTGGGGTTGTACCTTCAGAAGCCAAGCATGAGACTTGGCTCTTGCAATAGTGCTCTATTCATTCAAATCTAATTACCAAATGATTTTTAATCATTGTAAAACAAATTCACTCTTCATATCTGCAAATGATAAAGCCCTAATTTAATAGCAACAACCAAAAAAAAAAAAAAACCCCTCTAATAGATTTTTACTAAGAAACAGCATGGCCTGAGTTGTCAGATGTTCAATAATTTAGCTACAAGTGAAGTGTGCAAATACAGTGTTCGTGTCATAAACCATCAGGCTTGTCAGATGTTAGGCTTTTGAAGAGTCATGTTCCATGACTCAGCAGTTATGCTGGAATCGTGAAGTAGCCACATTGAGGTTAATAGGTTCCATTTGTTTAGGGACAAGAGATAGAGTCTCACTTCATTCAGTGACAAGAAACATGGTAATACAAGATTTCACTGGAGCCTACTATTAGAGAGCAGTGACTGGAATTCATTCATCCAGCTTGATAGCCTAACTCATGTTAATCCTTCACCGGGTCATGAGATGCGGTTTGGATTCTCTTTACAAATCTAGAGGGATTTTGTGCTTACTTTACTATCCCTGACTATGGTAGGAAGAAAAATGCAACCCCTTAAAATGTCCTTCTTTAAATCCCCTGGAGCTGTGAATATGTCAGGTGCCATGGCAAAAGGAGATTAAGGCTTTGAATGAAATTAAGTTTCTAATCAGTTGACCTTTACAGAGAGACAAATTTTTGTTACCTAGATAAGCCCTCTGTGCTTGCATGAGCCACTGTGTGGAGGGGGAGGCATTGAATCAGAGAAGCAAGTCAAAGGGACACATGCACTGTGAGAACTTCTTGGCTCTCCACTGCTGGAAAGAGCACTGATGGAAGAAGAGGCTGGCAACTGAGAAATCCCTGGGGTGCTAAAAACTGGAAAGACTAATGAGAATTCTTCCCAGCCTCCAGAAGGAAGCCAGCTCCACCCATGTCTAGATTTTAGCCCAGTAAGTGTTCTGTCAGACTCCTGACCTACATGACTGTCCAGATCATAAATCTGAGTTGTTTAAGACACTTAAATTGGAGACAATACATTACAGCAGCAACTGAAAAGTGATATATTGACTATAAAAGTAAGTTTGTGGGGGCAAATAAAAGAAAGTGGCACACTGGCTTTTTTTCTCCCCTTGAAATTAGTTGACTGGATACAAATAAATGGAGTCACATTTCCTCAATGCTGACATGCATGTTTGTTTTTCAAATTTTAACATTTCTCAATTCAGAATGTATTCCCACAAGTGAAGAATATAGTTAATAGAGTGTTTTTCTCCCTAAACTCTTCTACCAAAATTGAAAGCTGCTATTAAATAGATTGTACATTTCATAATCTCAAGCACCTCAATAACACACAAAAAGTAGAAATTCTAAGAAGTGAGCAGGTGGAATTCAATTCAATGAGCGCTGATTGAGTATCTTGTCTGAACCAACCATGTTGCTAGGCACCAGGGTGGGTGGGGTGTGGAGAGAGAACTGCTCCCCATTTCACTGTGTTCTTAGACAGTGGAACAAAGACCTACAGATGTAAATTGTACCAAAATTCCGACTGCTGCTGTGATTAAGGCTCTGAACACAATGTGCTACAAAGACAAGAGATTGTACCTGACTAGTTCAGCTCACATTCTCTCTCCAGCATAGACAGGACCAAGCACAGAGCAGGTTACTCCCTTGCATCACATTATACGGTTTTTACATTATACATTTCATATTTTTCTATCAGATGGATTATATTGCGTCCTCATTTGACAACAGAGGAAACAGGCTTAGAGAGAGTAATTCATTTTCCTGAAGTCACATAAATACTAGCAGTTTAGGTTTGTCAGCCTCAGCATTGTTGGCATTTTGGGTTGAGGAACTCAGTGTTGCATGGGAAGCCTGTCCTGTGCTTTGTAATATGTTTCACAGTATATAGATAGATAGATAGATAGATAGATAGATAGATAGATAGAATGTTCTCAGGCTCCTGGAAGCTGGTATCACATAATGTTCTACACATAACAATCAAAAATATCTCTAGATACAGACAAATGTCTCCTGAGAGGAGAAGGACAATCTTAACCCCAGCTGAGAACCACTACTTAGGAAAAGGCACTGCAATGTTAGTGCAGGTGTACTCTTAAAATATAACCACAAAGCCTCTGATGCTCTTCCTTTAAAGAGCGGAGGTCTAACCCTTTTTCTCTTGAGTGTATGGAAAACTTAATTACCTGTTTCTAACAAATCAAATATGGTAGTCAACATAGAGAACACATGAGATTAGGCCACAGAAGGCATTTGGGCCTCCTCTTTGTTCTCTTTCAGGTACCACTTGGTTTAGAGAAAATTCACTTCCATCTCAGAACACTGAAGTCTTGTGGAGAGGCCTAGATGGTAAAGGATGGAGGCATCACACCTACAGCCAGTGTGTTGTCAATTGCTACACAAGTTCAGCCATCTTAGAACCAGAGCCTGCAGCCCCAGACAAACCTTCAGGTGACAGAGACCTCAGCTGGCATTTTACTTTAATGTCATGGGAGACCCTGACCCAGAGCTACTCAGCTAAGTCACTCCTGGATTCCTACCCTTGGAAGCAGATACCGTAAATACTTATGTTAATCTATGAAGCTTTGGGATGTTTGTTACACATCAATGAACAACTCACATAAGCCAAGATATACACTGAAGGAAGAAACACTGGTGTAGACTGGCCCGGGCCAAGGGTGCATTCAGTGGGGCAGAAAACAGGAATGTAATGAAGGCAAACTGGAAATGCAAAGAAAGGTCCATTTCTGAAATGGACCTTGACACGCATGCTCTAGAGGGACCTGGAGCCGTTATGGGGCTGAAGTACCTGTGCACTTGTCCCTTCTAATAAATGCAAGTCTGAGCATATCATGCTTCTAAGTTTCTCAGTGGCTTCCCATTGACTGAGGGATAAAGGGCAAACACTAATGTAAGCAGAGAGGACCCATCAGTTTCTTTCTGCTGCCTCACTAGCCATCCTAATAGTCTCTCATCCTGCTTTAGTATTGTTTCTCGCCCAGTACACATACACATGTCCCCAACACTCTTTCAACCTCTAGCTCCTAGTGATCTTACGTGCTGGATTCTCTTGTGCTTTTATACATTTGTCCTTGTCCTGGACACCTCTCCCTATTTCTGCCTTTTGAACCCCTGGACCAATTGCCTATTTTGGAAAGTCTTTTCTATCCCTCCCAGCCTGGAAGATGTACCTCCTCTATATATCTATGTTAGTAAATCTGTATCCGGATACTCCTGAGACAGATCTGTGTTCACTTATCGAACACTTTCCTCCACCAGGATTTGAGCTCCTGGATTTATTGGCTGTACTTTTAATCTCCAAAGATGGTAGGGGTTTAATAAATGTTTGCTGAGCAAGTGAACAAGTGATCATTGAGTTATTACTGATTGCCATGTCTGAAGCAACACAGAGTACTCTGTAGTTTGGTAAACGAGGTTATTTGTCTTAGAACGTTTCTGAAGAAAAATAAGTCCAGCATTAAACTGTCGTATCTTACGCAATGGATGTATATACCGTGTAGCTGAGCTGGACATAAACACAGATATAGTGATAGTAAGTCCATTTTTTTCCCACAAATCACTGGCAAGATCCCTTCAGAAAAGACCAAGAGACATTACCTTCACATTGAAACATGACCCAATTTCACTTGACTCATGGGCAGAAACTCATGAAAAGTTGGGCCTCTTCCACCCATGTTTCCAAATCTTTCCTTATATGACAGAAAAAAAATAGCTATCACTATCCCTGATTATTTCAAACAAGTGTGCTTCTGTTAACTGTTTGGAGTCCCTTAATGGTGATAGAAACTGTTTTTGTGAACTGCCTTTGTCTTAAGGAGACAAGTAGGCAGAGTTGAAGAATCTTACTGCTTCAGATATATCAGGGCAAAAGGAGGAGTCAGTCAGACATTTGAGAATTATGCAGGACAGAGACCAGCAAATCATAATTCACTGGCCAAGTCTTGCTTTTTGTGTATAGCCTTGGAGCTATAACTGGTTCTTACATTATATTTTAATTGCTGTATTTTATTTTATTTTATTTTACCTATTTCAGCCTTAGAAACCCTTTTTGTAATTAAAAATAAGACAGAATGAAACCAAGAACAAATAGAAGGAAATACTAAAGATCAGAAAACACAATCCCTTTTCAAACTGTCAATATCATTTTTTACATAGATTAACATTTTGATTCTTACATTTCTATAAAAATAGAAAAGACTCAGAACAGTCTAAACAACTTTGATAAAGGAACAAAATTAGAGCTCCAGCCCTCCCCACTCCCATGACATCACAAAGTTACACCAATCATGACAAAACGGCATTAATATCAAGACAGACAAACCACCAAAGTACCCATATAAAATCCCTAAATAGATACCCAAATAACAGATGTTTCATTTCTGGCAAAAATGTAAAAGCAATTAAATTGGAGAAAGGACTGTACCCTCAATAAATACACTGGAACAATTGGATATCCATATGCAAAAACCCAAACCTTATGGCACACCAAAAATTTCTCAAAACACCCAAAAGTCATCTCAAAATGGCTTACAATGGGTTAGTCAAAGTGAAGGCAGATGTGGCCTGAGTCATTGCCTGGCCAGTCATTCTTTCTGGGACAAAATACATATTTTTTCCTTATCATATTAATGAAACAGTGTGATGAGTATGCACCATGATTTATTTATTTCACTAATAAGTATATTTTCAAGGTGCATCCAATATAAAAATGTCCAGTTTATCATTCTTTATGGCTGAATAGTATTTCATTATATAGAAATACTACATCTTTCTTATCTATTCCTCTGTCGATGAGCACTGAGGTTGTTCCAAGAGCTGGATATTTTAAACTGTGGTGCTATAACATGGGGGCACGTATATTGCTGTGGTATGATGTTTTTAATTTTTTTTGGAAAGATACCCAGAAGGGGAATAGCTTGGTCAAATGGGACCTCCAGTCCTAATTTTTTGAGGAATCTCCACACTGATTTCCACAGCGGTTGCACCAGTCTGCATTCCCACCAACCATGGAGAAGGGTTCTTTTTTCACCCTACAGTCTCTCAAGCATTTGTTATTGGTTGATTTCTTCCTACTAGCTATTCTTTCTGGCATGAGATGACATCTCTGTGTTGTTTAATTTGCATCTCTCAAATGGCCAGTGCTGTTGAAAATTGCTGTATTTTAGATGGTTTTGTAAGTATCTATAGAATGTCTTTGATTTTTGCCTCTTGACTTGGAAAGCCAAAAATATATTTCATACATATGGCCATGAAAGAAAAAGTTTGCTGACCATTGATGTAAATGGAGAAAAAGAATTCATCAGAGATAGCTTTGGAGAACAGACATAAAAAGTATGAATCTTAAATTTGATTCCAGTGAGTGTGCCAGGTAATAGCCCTCCTCTGGTCCCCCAAGGAGTCTGTGCCTTGTCAAATGCTGTGAGTCATGAATTCTCTGATAGGATTAAGTGTTACTGTACACAAATAAAAGCAGAGACTGAGTATAGACAAGACTAAGGCCATCAACTGGTCATCCAGGACATGCCTATGTGTTGTTTTGGGGTCTCAGGCTGGGCTGAGGAGAAAGGATACATTAATTTCCTTCTCTTCTTATGCCTCTATGGGCTCCAGCTTGCTGGATCTTGCTAGCATTATCCTTTGAGAGGGTGTGTCTAGCTTTCACTTAATAATGGGGCTCCTCTCTTCTCCCAGCAGCCCATCAGCCAGCGCACACAGCCACTTCTTGCAAAGAGCCCTCTTACCCATCAGGGGAAGATAATGCCCAGCAATCATTTTGGCTTTTTCAGACTTACTGTTTTTTCTCTCCTCATGCCCTTCCTGCCCCAGTGGAAAGTGTAAAGATGCTATTTTAAGATATCCTTTAGTACCAAAATACTACTTTGAAATGCTCATGTCCTTCCTTCCAATAATCTCCTTTGTTTAAGTCATAAAGAACTCATCAGGAGAGGCAAGTCATGGCTTCCTATGGGAAGCAAGCCAAAGGGCAGTGTGGAGACTCTTCTGGTATTTCTGCTCTTCCCAGGCATGAATGATTTCAAATTCATAATGCTGGGGATGTTGCATGTTCTTTGTCTTCCTCAGTCTCTCACCTTTATTGTTCTAGACTTCCGTCTGGAGACTGAGGGAGGAACAGCCAGGGCCTCCCACTTCATGTGGATGGACCACCAAAGGGAGAAAGGGACAGCTAGGGATGACCAAATTGAACTCAGCTTGGCCCCATGGAAAGAGCTGGAGAATAGCTGAGCAAGAGAGAAGAGCATGCAACAGAACTATTTTCTCTATAGAGGCAAAGAAAATGAACATGTATTTGAATTAGTATTAAAAGTGGGTGTCTAGGGACATAATACAAACTAACAAACATCTGGGAGAATGGGTTATGAGTATAATCATTCAGTCTAATAACAAATATTTATTGACTACTATGTGCAGGATTATGCAAGTCCATTTATAATGTTTGGTTTGTTTACTAGTGTAACCATCCTACAGTGTAGAAACTATTGTTAGCTCATATTTACAGAAGAAACAAAAGCTCAGAGAAGCTAGTCTACTTGTCCACAATCACATAGCTTGTGAGTGGTAGAACTGAGACTGAAACACTGGCCTGACCAAAAACCTGAGCTCATAAGCTCCTCATTGGATCAGCTCTCCCTGGGATTTTGCCTCTAGTATCTCATCTCCCATGCCAGCCAGGTGCTAGTACATGCTTGAAGAAACCAACTTCCATAGACAGCTGTCTAGATGGTGTTGATATTATAAATGGTATTATGAAAAAATAAGGATACAGCTTATAAATCAGGCAAAGGGAAGTTATGATTCTTCTGGACACTCTAATCTATCTCCCTATAATTGCCTGTATATGAAATGCCTGCATGAGGTTATCGGAGTATTCCCTGAATTGTCTGTGAAGGTAAGATTGCAATTTTAGCGACCCTTGTTACACAAACCAGAGCAATCTGTTGTACTTTGGCACTCTGACACTCCTGCCCTGCAGAAGGAATAAAGGCAGGGATAGAGGCATTTGTCCATCTTCCTGCTCCAAATGAAAGTGGGAAGGGGTAACCCGTGAGGCAGTCTTGATGTAAATGACAACTCTGGGCTCTAACCACACTAAGCAGTAGCCAGCAATCTTGGGGTTACTTAAAGAGAAAACCACAGCTCCATTTCTTTAAACCATCTTTAACCTTTAGTTCTAGAAACTCTAATTAAAAATCAATTCTGCTTTTTGTAGTAAATCTGACAGTAATTCTATCTCTAATGGCAGTGGCAAGATAAATAGTATGCCAGGTAAACTCAGCAGGAAAATGACATTTTCATTAGCAATTTACTGGGTGTGAAATTTCTACCATGATAAAGCATTTCTGAACAATACAGGGAAACCATATCCCTCAGGCAACCCATTTTGCTAATTAATGGGGGACACTAGTGGGATTAAATGTCTGCTACCCAAATTATTTCAGTGTTCACAGCAGTTATTTAGTATGCACCTTGCACAGAGAAAATAAGTTGGGACTCAAAACAATAAACAAGCTGACATAACAAGATGATTGTAGCCTATTGCAGTCCAGAAAAATCTAATCTGAGCTCCTAACAGCATCTCAATCTTTATTGTGACGGTATGGGTCCCAATTCATCAGCTCATTTTGGCAAGCTATCCCCACCAGTAATCATTCACTTTCAGGGCAGCCTCCGAACAGGTATTGACTTTAGAGACTGGCAATTTATCCTGGACTGTGTATCCCTCCATCAAGATTCCCTGGCAGTCTTTGAAGCAGCCTGTGAAAGAAGAATTTGGTCCATTCCCTGGACTTCCAGAGAGATGCAAGGGAAGGAAAAAAGAGGGCAAACAAAATTCTCAATGCCAAGTGAGAACAAAAGACTAGCATGTTGTCTGTCCTTGCTAAGCCCCCAAGGATGTTCCTAGTGACCTATCCAATCAGGGCTCATACTACAATGACTTATTAGTACTGAAGGAGGTACAGAGGAAGGGTGTTTGTATTTATTAAGGGACTGCTTATTACCTGAGATTTCAAAAGCATTTAAAACTTAAATCAAGTCACGATATAGGTGTAATGAGTAGTCTTCCCATTCAGATGAAAAGCTGAGGCTGAGAGAGCTAAAATGACCCACACAAGCTAACAAAGGATTTCAAATGAAGACTATTGAAATTTACAGTTCCTAAGGACTTTTCTCTTCAATGAAAGTAAAATTATTACAACATGAGCTAATTTTTAAAGTTGTAATTCAGTGGCATTTACAGTACTCTCAATGATATGTAACCATCATCTCTGTCTAGTTCCTGGTCATTTTCATTACCCCAAAAGGAAACTTGTATTCATTAAGCACTAACTCCCCACCCCTCTCATCCCTAGTATCTACTAGTTTAATTTTTTCTCTATGGATTTTTTTTATAGCACCAGAACTCTGTTTTATGTTTCTATAACAAAATACTTGAGGATAGATATTTTACAAGGAAAAGATGTTTGTTTACTCACAGTTTAAGAGGCTGAAATTCAAGGTCAGGTAATGCTCCCTGTTCACTCTCTGGTGAGGGCATTTTTAGTTACACTGAAACATGTCAAATGGCATCAAAGGGAAGTGTGTGCAAGATGGAGAGGAAGTAAACTAGAGTGGTGATTTGGGGCCAGGCTTGCTCTTTTAGAATAACTCACTGTTGTGAAAACTAAGTCCCTGAGACCAACCTTCATCCGTCCACAGGGCAATGTCCCCAGTGTTCTATGCACCTCCCATTTGATCCCAGCTGTTAAATGTCCCATCGCTTTCTAGTACACCACACCAGGAACAAACTTCAACACGTGAGCCTATTGGTGACAGGCTAAGAAAATATCCAAACCACAGCAAACCCTGATCTACAAAACAAATCAGGGTTGCTGATTGAAGTTGAACCAGCATCTTAGAGATTAGATCCATCCGTGTGTTTAATTCTAGTGCAGATCCCAGAGATACTGCTCAGTAGCCTTTGGACCTAGAAGACTATAAGAGATATGGTCTGTTCTATAATTACTTTTTCCTTTTCCAGAGAACAAGTATGCCCAGTAAACTATGAGCAATGTTTTTGAGCAGGATTTGGTGAATCTCTGCATCCCCACTGACTAAGCACCATGCATTTTCAGTGAGGAACCTGTTACAGCATAGGACTAGAAATCTTTCTTGGTTGCCATCCTTGTTATGCTCATTCCCATTAGACAGATGTGGAAGGTCTTTACACTGTGTATCTCAGATTAGGCAAACTGATGATGAGATTGGAGTTTATTACAGGCTTGTAATTTTAACCCACAGAAAATAAGTGTCAGAACACAGCTAGAATGATCACTTGATACAGCAACCAGGGTCTTGGCTACAGTTCTGGAGCTGGAGCTGGTACATTCCACATATTTTCCATTGAACTTGTTGGTAGTGGACAAGAGTCCTTTATATAATTGCCATGTCAGTCATTTCCATGTGATACATACACCTCATCTTTAGATGGGCTTCCATAGAGCCTGTGATGATAATTATGTGATGAGCCTTTTCATTCTGCCCCTTGACTGTGGGTAGATATAACATTTACATCTAAATTACAATACCGAGAACATCACTGAGACTGCAATTGTGGTTCAGGAGTTCTATAGGGTTGCTGTTCGACACTTGGCTAAAAGGTCACACAATTCTCTGCATACCAGCAGTTTGCCTGGCTCAGCTGGTGTGCAGAAAGAGAATATGAAGAATGAAATAGACAAGTTTATAGAAAGACAGAGGGAGACACATGAGTCTCCAACCCAGACACATCTCTAAAATGATGACACGCACCTGGCCTCTCAAGTTCCTAGTTCCAGTCTCTTGGGCAACATGCATAAAATTTCTAACTTTGGATGAAGAATTGTGCCAATTGTACCAGTTAGGGTCTTTCTGGTTGCAAATCCCAAAAAGACCCATGCAACTCAAACTAGTCCAAGTACCAAGGAAGTTTATTTGTTCACAAAGCTGCAAACTCCAGGCACAAATGGCTACACATGCTCAGAAAATGTCTTCTGGATTCTTTTCCATCTTTTCTGTGTGTGTTACTTTTGATTAACTTTATTCTCAATTATCCTCTTCAAAATTTTCCAAGATTTCTGGCTTAACAACTGCAGTGGAGAAAGGGCACTGTATTCTCAGTAAGTTTAGAAAACTTTGGGGGCTGATGCTCATTGACTGGCTTGGTTCTCATGAGCATCCATAAACTGAGACAGTGTGGAGCCCTGAGTGAACCAGGCTGGCCACTCTATTTAGTCTTAAGACTTACTGTGAGGGAGACTCAGCTCCTAATCCATAAAGACTGGGAGAAGGCAAACAGGTATTCCACCAAGAAATGTAGGATGCTGCTATGAGCAAAGAATGGTAGGGCAAAGGTAAGAAGAAGGAGCATCTGTGATCTCTCAAATTCTTTCAAGAAAGCATTTGTTTTTGGTTAGTCTAAGCAGGTTTTTGTGTTGTTTCTTTGTTTTGTCTCCCAATGGTCCTTGACTAGGCTTCCTAAAAAATGACTCCAAAGTGCTGTGGGAAAAATAAAGATTAATAAGACAGATTTCATTGCCAAACACTTTTCCACTCTGTAAGAAAGAAAAACTCATTATAAACAAATTGTATATCACAAGGTAGAGCTCATTCCAAAGATGCAGAGAGCCTCAGAATTTCAAAGATGGTGACAGTGGCTGAGATAATTAGCAAGTTCCTGATGTATTTATTTATCTTGGGGCTTAAAGAATGATTAGTGCTTCTCAAGAAATACTAATCACTAGGGCTTCAAAAAAACAGGCAGAGTAGCTCCAATTAAAAATGATATTATTACACATTTGGTTGATGAAGATACAAAGTATAGATAGAATTTATCAAGTCGACCTTGTAAAAATTACTTGAATGTAAAAGAAGAAAAGATGAGAGGAAGAAGGAAGAGAGACAGGAAAGAAAGGTAGAAAAGAGAGGAAAATAGAAAAGAAAAGAAGAAGGAAGGAAAAGAGAACAAAGAAAAAATTCTTTTTGCTAGATTAGGACTCCCAAATGGAATCTGATTTTCAAGTTGGAAATCTAAGTTGGAAGCACATTTGAAGAGCTTTTAATATTAGGTTTGTGCTTGGGATAGGTACTATAACATTAATGAACATTCAAAGCAGAGATGCTTTGAATTCCAAGTAGTGTTTTAAAAAGTTGAATAAATGATTCTAGGAAAACTAGCTATCCATTGAATCAAAACCTATATCATTTACCATGTACTAAACTAAAACCAAAAGAGACCAAAGAACTAAAAGAGTTAAAACAGAAGCACAAAGTGCTGGAAGATAAAATAGGTAAAACTCTTCAAAAGACTTACTTTCTTAAAAAAACTAAAAGTAAAAATTCCACTTGACCCAGCTATTCTCCTTCTGTGTGTGTTCCTCAAAGAGTTAAAGGCATCATGTTGCAGTGATATATGCATTCCCATGTTCAGAGCAGCATAATTCCTAATACCTAAATCTTGGAAGTAGCCTATTATGTCCATCAAGAGATGAAGGGATAAAGAGAATCTGGTATTTATACACAATGAAGTACACAATACACACAATATAGAACAACATACGTCTTTATACACAATAAAGAACAGTAAATTTCAGTCTTTTGCAGCAAAGTGGGTACCTTGAGACCATAATATTAAGTGAAATAAAGCAGACACAAGCTTAAATATCGCATGGTTTCTCTTGTATGAGAAACCCAAATTATAAACAAAAAGTAGATAATAGCGGGTAAGGAGACAAACATTTTTCAAGTGGTAAGGGGACTAAGAGATGGAGGAAGTGAGGAAGGAATATAGGGAAAGGAGACCAAAAAAAAGTTAAGATGTGTTGTGTACATGTATCAATGCCACACGTGGAGTATAAACATTATGCTCTGCCAACAAAAAAATAAATATTAGAAAAAAACGTTGACTATGTTGTTCAGCACAGAAAAATCTGGAGTAGAAAGACTTTGGGAATAAACCACAGATGAGAATAATAGGGCTACTGAGAATGAAAATGAAATAACAAATTCCAAAGTTTCTCCATGGAGAGACTGAGTGGTGAGTATGGGCAGTGAGTCTAGAGTCTGCCTTTGGAAACATAGCAGCCAGGTTCTCATTGTTCACAGTTTAGTAAGGAGGACAGGCATCAAAGGATACAGAGTTCACAGCATATAGAGAATAGACAGTAACCACAAGTTGAACGGAGCCAAGACCAGAAGTTTAACCTGCTTCAAGAGTTAGAAAACACTTTGAAGCTAGGGACTCCAGAATGAAGAAGGTGGAACAAGAAAGTGAGGGTGAGAGATGGGAACTAGAAAAATATACATGGATTGTTGGATTTAGGTGGGTCAGTAGCAAAATGCAACAGAGGAGAAAGAGGCAAGGGAGGCTCTGGATAGTCATAGGGGGCTTTGGAAAGTTTGCTAAAGGATAAGATATGGGGAGAAAGGTTTTCAGGACAGTAGCAGCGCCGCCCCCATATGCATCACTTTTTGAGAACTCATTTTGTTATACGGTACAAAATAGAAATGTGAATAAAGAGAAAAGTCAGCAATATGTTTCCAAGGCTTGGAGCCCAGAAAGATGAGGAGTGTAAATTCTCCATCTTCCCCTTCTATGATATTGGCGTCTTCATTATGAAGCAACTTCTGATGGATTACTCTCATGGAGGCTCATTGAATGCATTTAAAGGAGAATATTGCTTTATTACAGACCAAAGGCCTTGCATTTATGATTTACAGCATTGTGGTATGAGCCTGCCTGATATCATCTGTGGAGGTGACAAATTATGCAAAAGAAATCAACTCATCTTGGTACCTGGCCAATATGTTTAACTAGGACTCTTAAGATTGAAAGTGACAGAGATGTAACTCAAAATAGCATAAAGAACAATGGAATTATAAAGACAACAAAGGATCTCAAGAAAGAGTGGAGCAACCAAGCCAAAGGATTGCAGATGGGCCTTGGAAACTTCATAATAAGAACTGGGATCTTTTTCTCCATTTCTTGTAACAATTGTGTATTTATTCCCTTATTTTAATATTTCATTACAAAGGAGCTTTGGTAATACAATAAAATCATGGTCTGCAGTAACTTCTGAGTTTTGACTTACAGGGTTGGTCCTTGGAGGGATACTGAATTCACTGTCTAAATGCCACATCCTAAGTTCCTGTGAGCACATTGGCTTAGCTTAGGTCCAATGCCCAATGAAGCAATGAAGAGTGTTTCCAGGGCAGAGAAATGAACTATGATACACTTGCCTACTCATGGAACAATTAACAGTAATAAGAACTGCAAGGGCTATTTGAGAAAATGGTCCTTCAAAAGAAAACCAAACAGATATTATACGTGAAAGATAGAGTCCATTTAGTTACACCTGTCCTCAGGATGGACATCAGAAGATTCTTTTATCTTGATTTTTGTTCATTGATTTATTCATCTCCTTCTTATTGATTCATTCAATACCAAGCCCTAAACACAAATTGAAGCATAGTTGCTATTTTCTAGGCTTGGGGTGATGCACTTTACCCCCAATATGTAAATACACTATTAAGCATAGAGACATCAAATCATTCTCTTCAATCAGTCCTGCATGCGGGAAGCATGTGAACCCTTTGATAGTGTACAAATGTTTGTAGACCTCTTGACATTCAGGATGGCTCCTGTTGAGAGAGATGCTGTCTCTGAAACTTCCATCAGTGGACAGATCTTCCCAGTCTCTCAAAAGTCACATACACACTGTGCGCCACTGGAATTAAGAAACCATTTGATTTCCCTCCTGTAAACAGGACATTTGGCTGTCCAAGTCCATGCCATGGCATTATCTGGCCTCCAGGGGGAGACAAAATTGGTAAGAAACCTGTACTAGTTTCTTTCTTTCTTTCTTTCTTTCTTTCTTTCTTTCTTTCTTTCTTTCTTTCTTCTTTCTTTCTTTCTTTCTTTCTTTCTTTTCTTCCCTCCTTCCTCCTTCCTTCTTCTTTCTTTCTTTCATTTTATTTTAAAGAGAATAAAACAAAACAAAGCAAACCAAAACAAAAAAAGTAGAGCAGAATAAAACAATGCAAACAACACAGGAATTTCAGAAAAAGACAGCAGAAAATAACAGTGGCTACCTTGATATCTCTTGTTTTCTTCGAAACAGTTGTCCATACCTTCACACACAATAAGTTAGTACACATCAAAATAGTATAAAAGCAATCGAAACACAAGAATGAAAGCCTTAAAAGGGCTTTCAAGTTTTAAACTTAGCAGTCTCCTTGCATAAAATGCTCTGAAAAATTAAGAGCTTGACTAAGAAATAAAATACCAGTTTTGAGAGGGAAACGTCTTGCTTCTCCATGTTTAGGCCACTGAAGGACTCTTTCTCTGCTATTTTGTATTGTTTTAGATGAATAAATTATTTTCTATCCCAGTTCTGTGCTGTGTAATTGTCCTTTATCAATTCACATTCTTTACCCCTCAGTAAAAGCAACACTAGTCCTTTTCATTGTCTTCCAGTTGCCCAGCACTGAATCTCGTCTATGCCAGACACTCAGTAAATGTGTATAAAACAAACAGATGGTTCGATAAAACACATTGTGTTAGTCAACCTCAGACCTCTAGGGAGCCATCCCATCCTGATTCTGTAACACGGCAGCTACCCTGGCTTTTGCACTGTGTGGAATCCAGAGAGCACAGGTGTCAGATCTCACAAAAGCACTAGAATCAACCTCTCCTTAAATATTCTCCAGAGCTAGAACATAAACAAAGTGTGGCAGAGGTTCAAGACCCATACACTCAACCAGTGTGATGAGTAGCTCAGACTGCTTAGATACTATCATCATTAATGTTCTTATTTTAATCGTACAACAGTTACTTTTTACTGAGCTCTTGCAGTGCATCAGACACCATTTAAAAGTGTTGGAATGATACCTAACAGTGATCCTCTTTCAGAACTAAGCTCCCCTGCCCCCAGGATACTTGACAATCTTTGGATAAAAGTTTGTCACTCTGGAGGGATTTGCTGATGGTACATAGTGGATAGCAGAATCAAATTGTCTTGTGGACTCTGAAAGTTAGCCTGTTACACTTAAGACAGTCCATTTCCAACAAAGAATGATCCAGCCCCTATGTGATTTCATTAGTGACAAGGTTGACAAATCCCAACCTAAGTGAAACTTTTCTGTAACTTTATATTATATATTATATATTATTATTATTGTCATCATTACTGCTAGTATTTTGATTTTACAGGCAAGAAAACTGAGGAACATGTAATTTGCCCAAAAGCTGGGCTGGGAATCTCAGCCTTTTGAATGTGAGCCATGCATTTTCATCTTCTGTTCTAAAAGTCTTGGCAGATCTTGTCTTCAAGGTTGAATAAACAGAGCACTTCAGGAAAACCATCCTGAGCCTACTTGCTATGCTGAGACTTAGAAATTTCCAGCTCCTCTCAACATCAGATTTTACCTAGTTTTATGTTAAGAAAGTAAAGCGGTTGCTTTGGCCAGAGCTGGGAGTATCTTTAAATTGAATTCAGCTCTCCCTATTGAAACATAATAACTTTAAAAGTAATCTAGTCTCTTCATTACCAGTGCTACATCTAGTTGTCGAAATCTCTTTTGAGTTGGTAGTTAAAGGGCCTGGCCACACATTCCTAACATTATTGTTGCTGGGCTAAAATGCTTAGCAACAACACAAACATCACTCAGAATCAAATTATCAGATGTACTGACAAGATGCTCCTCGATTTAATAGTGTGGTAAATGATGGCTGGGAGATGTTCTTTGAAGCTGCAGAGGCAAATGTGAAAGCTAATTCAATTCTCAAATGAATACAAGTGAGAAATTGTGCCGATAAACCTGATATTACCAGAGATAGGGCCACTGCCTCCTGCTGCCTGGTGTCCAGGAGGAGAGAAGAATGAGAGTGTATTTTATTTCTGATAATAAAGAGCTGGGCTCTGTGACCACACACATTTGACTTTGGGTCCTAGGTTGGGGTTTTTTTTAAGGAACAAGGGCTCATTTACAACTCAGCCAACAGGACTGCTTATAAAGTCATTGTCACTCTGGAGGGATTTGCTGATGGTACATAGTGGATAGCAGAATCAAATTGTCTTGTGGACAATTTGGGTGTATCGGGGGCTCCTGAAGATGCATTTGAGAGCCTTAGGGAAATCAGCTTTGTTTATTAGACTTGGAGAATGAATAATAGAATAAGAGAGGGGATCTTGGATTATCTGGGCCAGTGGCTTTTTAAACACTGAATAGGATTCTAGGATCTTACCAAAGACTCTTAAGCATGAGAAGGAGGAAGAATTCAGAGGGACTCAGGGACTGAAATTATATATATATATGGGAAGGGCTTTTGCTCTCAAAAGTCAGGAGTCTCATAAATCTACTTAGCAGAGGTAAGCCAGGCTCCAAAAGGAGCTGTGACTTCCTCCACATGACTTTCCCAGTCAAGGACCATGCTCCAGCACCATTCCTTGATAAAACTGGCCATCCAACCATCCAATTCTAACACCAACTACCTGGGATTAAGATCAGATGTCACAGAATCTCAGGATCACAGCGCAGCACCCTCTTGGGATACTGGTGCAATGCCACCTATACATATATCTGACAATTTGCCTATAAATCTGAGGGCTTCCATGACACCCCCAGGTTCAGTACTTTGCTAGAATGACTCTCCAAACTCAAGAAAGGGTTTACAGACATTTCTTGGAATTTGGACTGCACTGGTTTTAGGATCCCCCAGAGATAAAATCCGAGGATGCTCAAGTCCTCTACATAAAATGGCATAGAATTTGCATATAACTTGTATATAGTTTCTTACTTTAAGTCATCTCTAGATTACTTGTGATGCACAATGCAATGTGTATGCTGTGTAAGTAGTTTTATATTGTATTATTTAAGGAATAATAACTGGGAAAAATGACTCCACGATTAGTATTTTTTCAAGTAGTTTTGAAACATGGGTGATTATATCCATGGAAGTCATAACTGCAGATGCAAAGGCCAATCATAGCAAACAATTATTGGGTTTTTGGGGGGAGATCTATTTTGTATGATACTGGAGATTGGCTTTGTGCATGTTAAACAATTCCTCTACCACTGAACTACATTTACAACCCTTTTTATTTTTTATTTTTGATACCAGATCTTGCTAAGTTGCCCAGGCTCATCTTGAACTTACAGATCCTCTTACCTCCCGAAGTATCCAGGAATACAAGTGTGAACACTTGTATCACTGTACCTGGCTTCCAATGACCATTTTACTGTAAAAGGCACAAATGAACAACCAGATGAAGAGATCCATGAAGGGTAGTAGGTAGACTCTGAATTGCCCCAGTATAGGCGTTCCTGGCTCTGTGGATTTGGGGTATGTCACCCTATCTGATGTCCAATGTGCTCATCAACCAGGAAGTCATCTGAGCCTTGCTGTCCAGGGTTTCTGTTGAGATTTCATTAACAGCCATGGCTGACTGATCATTAACCATGAGGCTGAACTCAACTTCTAGTGCTTCTTCCTTCGAGGTCTGAGCACAGAGCAGAAAGTGCCAGCCTACCCCTGAAACCATCGAAGGGTCCACCATGAGTCATGTCATTAGCAGAAACTTAGGTGCCATCAAAAGGGGATGCCATCACTCAGAAACTTCAAAAGTTTTGGAAGCTCTGTGCCAAGAGACAAAGGAAAAAAATTTTTTTTCTTTTATTATACCACAAGAACAGAGGCCAACACCACAGCCCCTGTTACCTGTCAGCCCAGCATGGTTGAGAGGTTAAATGGCAGAAGCAGAGGTTAAATGGTCAGAGTAGAAGGGTCTTTATTCAGCTAATTTACAGGAAGTAAATGAGTCTCACAGATCTAAGGATCCAATGGTATTAAAGGGTCTGAAAACCGGGCGTGAGCAATGGATACTTCCTGGAAATTTCATATTTGTTTCTTATAGCTGCTGTAACAATTTTTCACAAATCTAGTGGTTTAGGAAAACACAAATCTGTGATCTTACAGATCTGGAGGTGAGAAGTCTCAAATGGGCTGCAGTCCTTCTGGAGACTCTAGGGAAAATCATGTTTCTTACCTTTTCCAGTTTCTGGAGGCTTTCTAATCTTTTTGTTCATGACCTCATACCTCTACCTTCTAAGGCAGCAGCACAGCACCTCTACATCTCTGTCCCTCACCCCCTCTGCATCTATATTCCATTACCTTCATATTCATTCTGATTTTTCCTGCACCTTTCTTAGAGTAACTCTATGACTACATCAGCTCCCAGAACAATCCAGGATCATCTGCCCTTGTCCAGACTCCTAGCTCACTCACATAGACAAAATCTCATCTACATTACAGGCATCATAGTCTATGTTGGAAGATATAATCTATATTCTTTATCGATTCCCAGAGATTAAACATGATAGTGTTGGGTGAGTCATTTTACAGTTTTATCTTTGTCCCCATTCTGGAATGGATTTTCTGGGTCTCATCTCTTATTTTTGCTCCATCATAAATATGTAATGACAATTATTGAGGAGGAACAAACTTAAAGTTCATTTCTTTGATTTTCAGTTCTTAGTTGTGCTGACCAGAGTGGAGGTGTTATTCTCTCACTGCTCTCCCACTGGAAGGGAGAAGAGTACTCAAGGCTGATGAGCACCTGTGTCAGGTCCTCTTTGTCCTCCTGCCCCAAGTCTGCTGGGTCTCTATTACATTCCTGGTCTTCCTAAATTTGGAGGGAGAAGAACATAAGTATCTTTGGAGATACTCTTCAGAAATACTGTGTTATCCCACTCAGCTCTTGCCAGAAAGACTTGAAAAACAAAGATGATTGCATTTTCCAACTAAAAAAGATTGGTGCTTTCCATTCTATTTGGGCAATATCTGATTATTCAGAAGAGAGTTGTTCACCCATGCAGCATTTACCAAGCCATTTCTCTCCTCTCTTCACCCACTGGTTCACTGTGAGCTTCAAGAATTTATTTCCCTTTTTACATTATAAATATGGTGGCTTTAGTGAGAAATGTCTTTCATTCTTTGTTTCTGTAGGAGTCAGTGATTTCTCCTCATTCCCATGGACAATGGCAATGTTTGGAGGCATTTGGGTTCTGACAGCTTGGTAAAGCGCCTGCTCCTGGCACCTACTGAGTGGAGTCCAGGGATGCTAAGCATCCTGTGGTGCATAGGATGCCCACACAACAGAGAATTTTCTAGTCCAAAATATTAATATTAATATTAATAATTATGCTTCAACTGAGAAAAACTGGGCAAGGTGCAAAGAGAAGGAAAAAATATGGCAATAAGCTTAGTTTCTTTCTCTGCTAATTTGCTCAGTCCTCCTTATAGGAGATTTAGGACAATTGTTGAACAGGCAGGGCTCTTTGTCTTTGCAAAGCTTTAAACACAAGATGCAGGCTGTCTGCTTCCTCTGGTCTCATCTGCCTTCATACACAGCAAGTCTTCTTCCTCCTATTCTCTTTCTATCCATGCAGTAAAAATAATAAGCAGGTCACCCCTGCTGAGGACAGGAGGGGTGTGGGGGAGACTGCCTTTCACTGATCACTGAAGTCTGGCCTTAAAGAGCCCAGGAGTGTGGACTTCACACCTGCTCCAAAAGCCTTGCTGTACTTTGCTCTTTGGTGTCTGGATTAACTTGAGCATGACATATAATTAAACAAGGATAAAAACACTCAGGGTCACTTCGGTTTTATTCCTCAGGGCACAGGGAGGGCAAAAATCTAGTCGAAGCCATAGAAAGCCAGCTTCCATACAGGTTAGTATTAAGTTATGTGGACAGGGGTAAACTGGTAAGTTACAGTAAATGAGACTTTGGATTGGGGCAGAAAAATCTTGCTTCTTTCTATGGCAGAAAAAAAGTAGGGAGAAAAACCATTGCTTTTCATTTGAGAAGTAAATTACATTTGCTATCAGAGAGGATCTTAATACTTTCTTTGAATGCAAAGAAAATAATGTTTCAATTTCTTCATTGGTCAAAAACTAACTACTAGCTATAAAATCTAATGCAAACAACAACAACAAAAAAACATAAGGCTCCTTTATATGAAGAATATTATCTTCCTATAGTCAGTAGTTATTGAACTGCTCATTATATCCCAGGCAATGAACACTGAAATATGTTATCGAATTTAAACTTCAATCTAATTCTCAGTTTTTAGGTGCAGTTACTGACTTGATTGTACAGCTGAGGAAACCCAGGATCAGAGAGCTAAAGTTACTTGCCCAAAATGACACAGCCTATGTGGTGGCAGAGGACATTGGAGCCAAGATTTGGCTTACTATATGACCCTGCATACACACTGCCTTATAGTTTGTATCTAGACTTACTCCCCATATTTGCATAACCACCCTCTACCTTAGAATTTTCACAATGCAATTCTGTAATTTTCTTCTCTTCTGATGTCTTTTGCTAGTTTTGGTATCAGAGTGGTGTTGGACTCATTCTATGGATTAGGAACTCTTGCCTCCTCTTCAAATTTTGGGAAGTATCTATTGTTATTATTTAGTATCATTGGTATTTATTACTATTATTATTATTATTTTGCAGTGTTGAGGTTGAACTCATGAGCTTGTACATGCTAGATAAGTGCACTACTGTTGGGCTACAACCCCAGCCCAACTGACAGTATTTCTAAAGTGTGTTGGGAAATTCACAGCAGAGCCTAGAGTTTCCTTTGTGGGAAATTTTAAAACTACAACTTTATCAATTTTATTTTCTTTATTAGGGCGCTAGTCAGGTGATCTCTTCTCTGCTCAGTGAATTTCATAGTTAAATCTTTCAACCATAAATCTCAACTGTCATTGACTTAATAGACACAGAGGTGGCTGTAATACCCACCCATTATCTTTGTAAATATCTGTAGACTCTGCAGTGATGTCACCTCTCTTATTATCGGTACTGGTATTTTCTTTCCCTCCTCAGTCTGGCAGAGTGTTTATCAATTCTATTGATTTTCTCAAAGAACCAACTTTTATTTTATTGACTTTCTCCGTTTCCCATTTCATTTGCTTCTGCTCTGGTATTTAATAGAACCATTCTTTTGCTTACTTTGAGTTTAACCTGCTCTTCATTTACTATTTCCTAAGGAGGAAACTGAGGTCATCAATTTGAAACTTTATAGTGTTGCAATGTATGCTTTCACTATTACAGATTTCTTCCTCTGTACTGCTGTAACACTCCACATCTCTTGCAGGTTGTATTTTCATTTTTTTAAAAAAGTAAAACAAAATATGGGCTATTTTCCCTTTTGACTTCTCTGACTCATGGGTTATTTAGAATTATGTTTTAAATTTACTATGTATCTGGTGTTTTCCAGACACACTGAACTATTTGGGATTTTCCATTACTAATTTCTTATTTAACTTTATTATAGTCAGGTCACGTAGTTTGAAGAACTCAAATACTTTTAATTATATTGGAGCTTGTATTTCAGCTTGGTATGTTGTCTGCAGCTGAATGTTCTGTGTGGAAGCCCAAAACTCACTGGAAAGAATGTGTGTTTTGCTGCTGTTAAAAGCTTATCTTCTACACAACAACTCAGTGAAGTTGGTTTAAGTATTGTTCGAGTCTTCTAACTTTTTGCTAGGTTCCCATTTAATTATTCTATCCATTATTGAGAGAGAAGCCTGAAATTTCTATCATGGTAAAGTTCTTTATTTCTTTGTGAATTTCTACCAGGTTTTGTTTCCTGCATTTAGCAACTGTTACTAGTCACACAAGCATTCATGTCCTCTGGAATAATTTGTCCCTTTCTTACGATGTAATCTTTATTCTTTGCTTTGAATTGTACTTTCTCTGATATATATATATATAGTCACTCTACTTTTTCATAAAAAATACAGCTAAGATGATGTATTTTTTTCTAGCCTATTATGTTTAGCTCACTTGTGTATTTATATTAAAAGTAAGCATTTTGGGTCAGGTGGGTAGCTCAGTGATAAAGTGCTTGGCTAAAAACTGTGAGGCTCCAGATTTAATTCCTCACACTGAAAAACAAAGTGAATTTCATGTAGACAACTTATAATTCGTTACATTTTTTTATTATTTTGTTAATTTTCACTTCTTATTTTATGGAAAAAAGTAGAACAAAATTTCATAGCAAAATAATAGGAGAAAGCACTAGTTACCACATTGTATATTGCTATCTTTAAAGTAGTTACTCAGAGTACAAGGTGGTAAAAATTTCTTCAATCAATATTGCCACAAATCTTCTCTTTCAGTGAGCTAAGAGACACTGTCAGTATAACTAACTTGCATTTTTCCCTTTTTCCCTTCCTTTTTCTTCCAAATTTCCCCATCTTAGTTCCTTTTTCCTTCTCAACAATGGCTTCCCGTTCCACAATATTATTGTACATTTTAGACTTATTTACGCTTTCAATATATTATTGCCTTTCAGTAAGTATTTATAAACCAGCTAATTTTTAAAAATCCTTTATTTTTATTAGTGCTTTTTGCAATACACAGTGATTATATTCATTGTATGGAATTGGTACACACATGTAACACATCTCAACTCCTTTTTCCCCGTCCCCTCGACACTTCTCCATTTTGTCAGCATCTTATTGGTTATTTGCATTACAAATCCTCATAAAATTAATTAACACACATAGTGTAACAAGCAGCCAGACTTTTATATGGCCAAAAGCATATAAAATAATAAGACAATTATACTAAATGAAGGTACACTGTTAGCTACATTGTCACATAGTAACTCTTTTTTCCCATTGTCTTTTATTTTACACTCTATTTATATTCTGAATTTCTCATATAAGAGAAATCATGCCATATATAAGCTTGTGTGTCTGATTTACCTCACTTCACATTGTTAGGCCAGTTAGTTTTAATTGACTATTAATAGAGTCAGATTCGTATCTATCATACTATTACTTGGCTTTTTTTTCATTAGACCCACTTGTTAATTATTTCCTTTGTCTTCTGTTTCTTTGTGCTAGCTCAGTATTTTTTTTATAAATTAATTTTTAAAAAGTAACATCTTATTGAAAAATAATTTGCATGCCATAAATTTGGCCTTTTAAAGTGTACAGATCAGTGGGTTTTATTAAATTCAGTTATCCAACCATCACTACATTCTGATTCTGGAACATTTTTAGTAACATCAAAAGAAACCAGCATCCATTATGTAGCCATTCTCTGCCTACCTTTTCTCTTTCTACTGCTGACAGCCACTGTTCCATTTTCCATCTCTATGGATTTGCTTCTCCTGGACATTTCAGACAAATAGAATCATAAAATATGTGGCTTTCTATGACAACGTTCCTTTACTTAGCATGGTGTGTTTGGGCCCCTCCATGCTGTACCATGTGTCAATTTTCATGCCTTCCTATGCCTGCATTAACATTACAGTGTACATATGGAATATTATTCATCCATAAAGAAGAATGAAACTGTTTCATCTGCAGGAAAACGCATGGAATTTGAGAACATGGTGTTAAATGAAAGAAACCAGACTAAGAAAGTTAGGAATCATGCTTTCTTTTAGATGCGAAACCTAAAACATGAGTTACAAATGAATAAAATGAAAGAGAGTTGACAAGAAACTAGAAAGCAAGTTCTTGGAGATGGGGAAAGGGCCAGGGGAGGAGAGAGAGAAGGGAGAGGCAGGTTAAATGGACTGAAAATGACCAAGATGTGTTATGTGTAAACCCAAAGCCAACAGCACTATTCCAGGAAGATGGAAGAATGGAAAGCAGCACAAATCAGCTCCTCCAAGATTTGGATTCCAGACAGTGGAAAATAATGATTTCCAGAAAAAAAGAAGGAGGGAGGGGGATCTCTGGGATCCAGGAACGATCTGAAGGGAAAATTGGAGTTTACAAAGGAATTGAAGAATCAGACCATGATGCAGAAAAAGAAAGAGGCAATCTGCTCTTTCTTCTTACATCTTGGCTTGTGGTGAGGCAGAGGCAGATCAAATATATATAGAAGCACGGTGAAAGTGGGTAATTCCAGAGGCTTTCCATGTGGAATGCACCAATGTAACAGAGCAGTGGATGCCATGCACTATAGCAGCTCCTGAGTCCAGCATCTGCCATATCCCCTGGGGAGGGTGCCTGGTTGGATGCCATTTTAGAAGGGGTCACCTGAACTTGTAATTCAGAGCAGCCCTGGGTTGGCTTCATCACAGGGTTAAATTCCCACAATGACTGTGTCACAAACTTCCACAGGAGACATCCATGATCAAGGAGATGTGGCCAGGCTAGCAAGAGTCACCCAAAGTGTCATAAACTAAATGACTCAAACTCCATCCCAAAGATCAGTGGTAAAGTTCAGCCTAAATCTTTGTGAATTTGAAAGACCCCAGCTGACACACTGCCCTGATCCTACTGCCAGCTTGCTAGAATTACCCAGCACGGATCTGGGATCTGTCTCCCTCGTCTATCAAAGAAAGCAGAGTCATGCCTTGAATTGGATATTACTACAATACTCCAGACACCAGAAGACAGGCACAGGCTTCAAATCACAGAAAGATCTCTTATGTTCTTTTCTTTGCTAGTTATTGGTGTTTTAAATTTTTTGTTTGTTTGTTTTTGATTGCTTTTCATGTATTTGTATATGAGTGTGAACATTGTTTTTTTGTTGTTGTCTTTGCTGTTCTGCTTTGTTCATGTTTTTATTTTCTCCTTCTTTTCTTCTCTTCTATCTTCTTTCCAGTTTCCTGAGGCCTTTGGTAACCTTCTTTTGTCCTTTAGTCTTTGTTGTAATCTGTTTTGCTTCTTTTATTTCATGATTGTTTTTCTCTTCTCCCTTTTAAATTTTCTCCTTTAAGGTAAAATTGCTCTATTGAGTAAATATTTATTGTATATAGTTTCCTGATTTGTCTTAGATTTTGTTATGTAACTATAAAATCTTGTACCTAGGGTTAAAGGTAGGTTAGGAGCCATAACAATTCCTGACTTGAAATTACACTACACAGCTACTGTGACCAAAACAAAAAAGAAAAACAAAACAAACAAACAAAAACCCACCACAGCATTATCTGGCAAAGAAAACAGATGTGAGGATCAGTGCAACAGCCCAGAAGATGCAGAAACAACTCCAAATGCACTCAGCCACCTGATCTTTGACAAAGGGGCCAAATGCATTCAGTAGAAGGAAAAGCCTCTAATAAATGGTGTTGGAAAAACTGGCTTTTTACATGCTGAAGACTAAAACTTGACCCGTATGTATCACCATTTACCTAAACTGAAATCAAAATGGATCCAATATATAAATGTTAAAACAGAAATGCAAAATCTCCTGGGAGATAGAATAGTTAGAACTCTGCAAGACATAGGTACAGGCAAGGACTTTATGAACAAAATTTCAATCTCACAGGAACTATCACAAAGAATAAACAACTGTGATCGCCTCTTATTAAAAAGCTTTTGCACAGCAAAAGCAATCACCAACAGAGTAAAATGATAACCCCAGAATGTAAAAAAAAAATTATGATAGCTATTCTTCAGACACTAGACTAACATCTAGAACAAATAAAGAACTGAAAAAAAAATCAGACCTTCCAAATTCAAAGAGCTAATCCAAAAATAAGTATCTCAGATGAATAGACACTTCTCGGAAGAAGAAGTACAAACAAACAGCAAAGATATATAGGAAAAAATGTCCAGCGTCACTGGTCATTTGAGAAATGCAAATTAAAACAATGCTGATATTCCATCTCGTTCTAGAAAGAATGACTATTAGCAACACAATAACCAATAACAAATGCTAGCAGGGCTGTGAGGAGGAAGGAACCCTTCCTCACTGTTGGTGGATGTGCAAAATGTTGCAAACACTGTGGAAATGAGTGTTGAGTTTCTCAAAAATCTAGGATTAGTGGGTCCCATTTTACCTAGCTATATCCCTTTTGAGTATCTTCCCAGAAGAATTAAAAGCATCAAACCATAGCAATTTATGTGTATCTACATTTATACAGGTACAGTTTGTAATAGCTAAATCTTAAAAGCAACCCAAATGTCATCAACCAATGAATGTATTAGAAACTGTGTTATTTTTAATATAATAGAGTATCATTTGCCCATAAATAAATATAATTTTGAGACATTTATAACTAAATGGATGAACCTTGAGACCATAATCGTAAGTGAAATAAGTCAGACACACACGTAAATATTGCATTATCTCTCTGCTGTGAGAAATTGAAAATGTACATAAGAACAAAAATGTACAATGGATACTGTGAAGTAGGAAAAAACTGTTCAAAAGGAAAACCAAACTAGATAGGGGGAGGGGAAAGGAAGGAGAGAAAAAAATGAGAAAAGAAGGATAAAATGAAAACAGCTTTTGAATGGAAGGGTGAGGGGGGTTGAAAGGAGCGGGTGGGAATAGGAAAAAAAGAGGAATGAAGGTAAATCATGTACAGATACAAGTTCCCTGCAATGAATGTGGTCATTACGTGGTCAGTTTAATCTTCAGGATCCATGTACCAAGGTTTTATTGAGTTTATCGGACATGGCACTTCATAATTTTCATTCGACTTGCTGGTTTTGAGTGCTATTTCTTTACATATATATTTTTCTGATTCTATCTTTAGGGACTCCACTTAGATGCCTATTAGGGTTCTGGAAGACGTCTCACAGTCACTGCTGCTCTTTTGATATTTTACCCTTGCATGTTGCACTTTCAACCCTATTTTCTTCTCTTCGAGTTTATTTACCTTTCCTCCTGCAGTGTCTAATCTGCCACTAATTCTGCTTGGTGGTTTATGGCTTTCATCTCTAAAAATGTAATTTAGATTTTTAGATATCTTCCATGTGTGTTCTTAACTTTTTGAACATATGGAATGCAATTATAATATTTATTATAATTTCCTTGTCTGTGAATTCTAGCATCTGTCATTTCCGGGTGAATTTCAATTGATTTCATTCTCTTCTTATTATAGGTGTATGTTTCTGCTTTTTTATATGCCTGTTATTTTTTATTCCAGACATTGTGAATTTCAACTTTTTGGGTGCAGGATATATTTGTATTCTAAAAATATCTTTGGTTTTGTTCTAGGATATAGTCAATGTTAGTTGGAAACAGATTGAACCTCTTGGATCTTGCATTTAAGATTTTTTCAGCAGGATCAGGGTAATATTTTGTCTAGGGATAATTTTACCCATGACTGACGCAAGACCCGTCTAAACATTCTACTTAGTGCTCTGTGAATTTGAAGATTTTCCAAGCCAGATGACTGGAATGAGCCCTGTTCTCAGCATCCTGTAAACTCTGGTCATTGTTTCTAACAAGTCCCTCAGGTGGTTCTTTTCATGGGCTCAAGTGGTTTCTTTGTACACATGTACAGATGGATCAGTACCATTCAACAGAAAATCTTCTACAGGCATTCTGAGTTAGCTTTCTGTGAACCTGTCTCTTCAATACTCTGTCATAGGGAATCTGAGTACTTTGGTCTCCATGAATTCTCAGAACTGTAAGTGGTTGGGAGTCTCTTCATCTTCAGGAATCTATGGGCTCTGCTTGGTTTCTTTTTATGTGTGCTACAACTGAGGCCACCTCTCCATGAAGCAGTCTGGATTAGTCTTTTAAAAAGAGAATAATGACTGAAACTCCAGCCCAGCCTCATTTTGTAGACTTATACACTGGTCAGCTGTTTTTCCTTTACCCTTTACCTGAGTACAAAGATGGGGTCTGGGAAATTCCCATGGAGAGTTGGAAAGGGATAATTGGGCAGGATTTCCAGGAAAGCAGACACTGGCAAGTAGAAGAGGAACAGTGCAGCAAATCATGATTGCTCCTTAAACTCCTCATTGTAGAGTCACCCTTTCTTTCCTGTTCTCGTTCCTTGTCTTTTCTTTTGTTAACTCATTCAACTAAGTAGTGCTGAAAATGGAGGGTATGGAGGTGAGAGCCAGCAATCACCTCCACCAATACCATCAACCCAACAACATCATACCAATCCTACCCTAGTGAAACCAAAGGACCTAAATGAAATAAACTTCTTTATTTTACAAAGAAAGGGAATTTCTTCTCTAGAAGCCTATGGGCTCTGATGGGCTTTTTTCTGCTACAGCTTGGGCCATCTCTCTCTCTCTGTAGCAACCTATGGTCAACTGTAGAGCTTTTCTCATTTGTTTCTTGTTCCTAATGGAGAAATAGAAGACTTTATATATGGCCTGGGTGGTTTTACACACACTGTACGTTGGATGAGGAGATTGACCCCAGAGTTAGTTGCCTATAGAACAGAAATACAAGAGAAAGATGGAGTTATTAGTTCAGTGCAGCAAGAGAGATGGAAACTTCAACCAGAGGAACAACCATACACAGGATCAGGAAGCAAAAAAATACACTTCAGTCCTGTTCCTAGGCCTTAGAGCAGAGCATCCTGGGTGACAGGAGGGAAAGCTGTTCCCTAGGGTGTGCTACTCACCATCAAATTGCAGGCCCAGGCATGATGTTGGAACCATCAGGAGTGCTGATTACTTGATCATTTTAGACGTCCAATGTCTCACTCTGTCTTGTATCTCTCCCCACCTTGCTACCAGTTCATTTTCTGCCACACAATGGGTCTCAAAAGTGCCCGGCTTCTACCATGAAGTTCCCTGGGCCCCAGCATGTCAACTGAATTCCTTTCTTGAGGGTATTATTTCTTCTCTAATTAGTTAGCACACATGTATTGCCACTGGTTTCTCTTGAGCCTATGGAGCCTCCAGAGGTCATATTAACAGTCTTGGTATAATAAGTCATTGCCATGTAAGCAGAAGGTAATTAATCCTCACATTGGTAAATTCTCAGAACTAATTCCACTAAACTACATTGTGAAGCCAGGGCAAATAATACATACATACATACATAAATTCATATTATTATTTCAGTAACTTTTAAAACCTTGTTTTTTTGTTTTTTTGTTTTTTTTTTTATTTAAGAGGAAAAAGAGAAAAACACAAAACAAACCAAAGCGGCGTAAGGGTACACGCAATACAGAACTACAAAACAAAAAACAAAACAAAACAAAACAAAAAAACATAACAGTAAGAAATCACCTGCTAGTAGATTATACACTATCTTCTTGAAAATAGTTCCTCAAATCACAGTATCAAAGAATACAAGGTGGACATTCAAACAGGGAGACTGCAAACAGCTGTGTTCAATGTTCCAAAAACATTGATAAAGTCAGCTATTTAACACCCCCAAACACACTTGCTGTTATATCCGTTAGAGCTCTTTTTCTTTTTTTTTTTTCCCCTCTCTTTTTTACAACAAAATTTACACATCTTGGATTTTATTACTCCTTAGTGCTTATTACTTTCTTTGGGGGGGGGAAGAATACAGTCAAATATGGCAAAACAAAGCTGTCAGTCAATACCAAGGATAGACATAGCACATGGTATAGAACAGAGTACAAGTTTATCAACAATGGTTATCAACGTTGTCCCTTGTTTCCTTAAAAAGAATTGTCTATCTTATTAGATATTATAAAGTTGGACAAAACAGTAGAGAACAAGACCAATAAAACTTAGGCATTGTAAACATTACAGGACTTCCAAAGAAGACAATAGTCAAACCAGAATGAGTATCTTAGTGAATCTTATTGTCTTCAAAGTAGTTGCCTATGTCTTCAAACTTGATACTATCATATAAAATGGAACAGAGTCTAATCAGTCAAAACAAGATCGTGGGAGTACTACAGGACTTCAAAACAAGTTAATAGGAAATCGAAAAGAGTTACTATTTATATATCCTAATTTTTTTGAATTTTTTCTTTAATTAAGACAAACATAAGAAATGACTAAATAATTTTTTTTGAAACAATAAGGGGGAGATTGAGATAAAACAGGACATAACAATATAACAATAGAGGTCACAGCATGACTGCTTCAACAACCTAGTACTTCACCACCTTATAACCTGACTTAATAGTAGTTACGATAGTGTCTTTTTCCTTGAAATATTTGGATAAAACTTCATATACTCTAGCTTCAAATATTTTCATATCAAGAAGCCCAGAATAAAGCCTTTCTAATTAATGAGTGAAAACTTTATAAGGCTTCAAGGCCACCTAATGGGGAATCATGATTACCACATATTTTTATATATTTGAATCATTATTTACATTAGGGAAACTATTCGGTATTCACACATGCGAGATTGATTTATTTCACTAATGAGTATGGTCTCAAGCTGCGCCCATTTATTGATAAATATCTCAATGTGATCCTTCTTTATAGCTGAATAATACTCCATTGTATAGAAATACCATAACTTTTTTATTCATTCCTCAGTTGATGGGCACTTGGGTTGTTTCCAAGATCTGGCGATTACAAATTGTGCTGCTATAAACATAGGTGCACATATATCACTGTGGTATGATGCTTTCAGTTCTTCTGGGAATATGCCTAGAAGTGGAATAGCTGGAATAAATGGGATTTCCAGTCCCAACTTTTTGAGAAATCTCCAGACAGATCTCCACAAAGGCTGAACCAGTCTACACTCCCACCAGCAGTGCAGGAGAGTTCCTTTTTCCCCACAGCCTCTCCAGCATTTGTTGTCGGTTTTCTTGATCCTGGCCATTCTTTCAGGAGTGAGATGGTATCTCAGTGTGGTTTTAATTTGCATTTCTCTAATGACCAATGATGATGAGCATTTTTTCATGTATTTATTTGCCATTTGCATTTCTTCATCTGAGAATTGCATATTCATCTCAGATGCCCATTTTTGGATTGGATCTTTGAATTTCGGAGGTCTGAGTTTCTTTAATTCTTTATATGTTTTAGACAAGAGGCCCTTGTCTGAGAGAGAGTTCACTAAAATCTTTTCCCAGTTTGTGGGTTTTCTTTTCACTATGCTGGAGATTTCTTTTGACATGCAGAAACTTTTTAATAAGAAGTGGTCCCAGTTATTGATTCTGGGAAGTATTTCCCGTGCGGTTTGAGTCCTGTTCATGAATTCTTTACCTACTCCTATGTCTCCAAGGTTTCTACCTATTTTGTCTTCCAATAGATTTAGTGTTTCTGTTTTAATATTCAGATCTTTGACCCATTTAGATTTTAATTTAGTACATGGTGATAGACATGGGTCTAGCTTTAGTTTTCGGCAAATGGAGAGCCAGTTTTTCCAGCACCATTTATTAAAGAGACTGTCGTTCTTCCAGTGAACCTGCTTGGCTCCTTTATCAAAAATAAGGTGGTTGAGTGTGTTCGTAGTTGTGGTTGTATCTTCTAATCTATTCCACTGATCTTCAGCTCTGTTTTGATTCCAATACCATGTTGATTTTACTACTGTTGCTTTGTAGTATAACTTCAAGTCAGGGATTGTGATGCCTCCTGCTTTGTCTTTGCTGCTTAGAATTGCCTTTGCGATTCTAGGTCTCTTCTGGTTCCAGATGAAATTTAGGAGTGATTTCTCTAGATCTATAAGGTATGTTGATGGTATTTCTATTGGGATTGCATTGAATCTGTATAAAAGTTTTGGGAGAATGGCCATTTTCACAATGTTTGTTCTTCCTATCCATGAGCAAGGGATGTCTTTCCATTTTCTGAGATCATCTTCAATTTCCTTTTTCAGTGTATTATAGTTTTCACTGTATAAGTCTTTCACTTCTTTCGTAAGAGTAATTCCTAAATATTTCATTTTTTTGCTTGCTAATGTGAATAGTCCAGTTTCTCTTATTTCCCTCTCTGTAATTTTGTTGTTCGTGTATAGGAATGCTATTGATTTCTGAGTATTGATTTTGTATCCAGCCACATTACTGAATTTATTTATTGTATCTAAGAGTCTTTCAATGGAGCTTAGGGGGTCTTCTATGTAGAGTATCATGTCATCTGCAAACAATGATAATTTAATTTCTTCTTTTCCTATCTTTACCCCTTTTATTTCTCTTTCTTGCCTAATTGCTCTGGCTAGTACTTCCAGTACTATATTAAATAGGAGTGGTGATAAAGGACATCCTTGTCTTGTACCCGATTTTAAAGTAAAGGCTTTCAGTTTTTGGCCATTTAGTATGATGCTGGCTGTTGGTTTGTCATAAATGGCCTTTATTATATTGAGGTAAAGACCATTTATTCCAATTTTCTATAAAGTTCTTATCATGAATAAGTGTTGGACCTTATCGAAGGCTTTTTCTGCATCTATAGAGATGATCATGTGATTCTTATTTTGGGCTTTATTGATATGGTGGATTACATTTATTGATTTGCATATGTTGAGCCATCCTTGCATTCCTGGGATGAATCCCACTTGGTCATGGTGTATAATCTTCATGATGATTTGCTGGATCCTATTTGCCAATATTTTATTGAGGATTTTTGCATCTGTGTTCATTAGGGAGATCGGTCTATAGTTCTCTTTTATAGTTGGGTCTTTCTCAGGTTTTGGTACTAGAGTAATATTTGCTTCCAGGAATGACTTAGGAAGGATTGCTTCCCTTTCAATTTCATTTAATAGTTTGAGGAGTGTCGGCATTAGGTCTTCTTTATATTTCTTGTAGAATTCTGCAGTGAATCCATCTGGGCCTGGGCTCTTCTTGGTGGGCAAGGACCCAATTACATTCTCAATTTCATTAGCAGAGATTGGGTTATTCAACAGTTTTATATCCTCTTGATCTAGCTTTGGTACTTCATATGCTTCTAAGAATCTGTCTATTTCTTCTGTGTTATCAAACTTTTGAGAGTAGAGGTTTTTGAAATAGGTGTTGATGATCCTCTGTATTTCTATTGGGTCTGTAGTGATTTCTCCTTTTTCATTTCTTATTGCATGAATTTGAGCTTTTTCTTTCCTTTTTTTAATAAGGTTGGCTAGGGGCTTATCGATTTTATTTATTCTTTCAAAGAACCAACTCTTTGATTCGTTGATTCTTTGGATTGTTTTCTTAGTCTCTATTGCATTGATTTCTGCTCTGATTTTTATAATTTCCTCTCTTCTTTTGGCTTTGGGCTTGACTTGCTCTTCTTTTTTTAGCTGTTTGAGGTGTAGCATCAAGTTATTTATTTGTATTCGTTCTGTTTTCCTGATGTGGGAACTCAGTGCAATAAATTTTCCTCTCAGAACGGCTTTCATTGCATCCCACAGATTCCGGTAAGTTGTATCTGCATTTTCATTTTCTTTTAGGTATTGTTTAATTTCTTCTTTAATTTCTTCTGTGACCCACTGATTACTCAAGAGTGTGTTATTTAGTTTCCATGTGTTTGCGGAATTTTTGCAGTATCCTTTGTCATTAATTTCTAATTTCAGAGCGCTATGATCCGATAATATGCAAGGGATGATTTCAACTCTTTTGCTTAAATATGTTCTGTGAGCTAATATATGGTCTATTTTAGAAAATGATCCATGTACTGCTGAGAAGAATGTGTATTCTGATGTTGTTGGGTGGAACATTCTGTATATGTCTATCAAACCCATTGTTCACAGGTGTGATTCAGTTCTGTTATTTCTTTGCTCATTTTCTGTCTGGTTGATCTGTCCCTTGGTGTCAGTGGTGTATTAAGGTCTCCTGTTACAATTGTGTTACTGATAATTTGAGTTTTCATTTCTGTTAATAATTGTTTTATATAACTGGGTGCTCTGGAGTTTGGTGCGTATATATTTAAGATAGTTATCTCTTCCTCTTGGAGTTTTCCCCTTACGAGTATGTAGTGATCTTCTTTGTCCTTTATGGTCCTTGTTGGTTTAAAGTTCACGTTGTCTGCAAACAGAATGGCTACTCCTGCCTTTTTTTGGATTCCTGCTGCATGAAGAATTTTTTTCCATCCTTTGACTTTCAGTCTGTGAGTATCTTTCTGGGTTAGATGGGTTTCCTGTAAACAGCATATGGTTGGATTTTGTTTCTTGATCCATTCTGCTAGTCTGTTTCTTTTGATTGGTGCATTGAGACCATTTACATTAATGGTTATTACTGTTAAATGCTGGTTAATTGTAGGAATGTTATCTCTCTGCTGTTGCATCTTTATCTTTCTGTTCTGTTTAATTATTTGCTTTGCTTAGTGCTTTTTTCCTTTGTGTATCTAAACTGTCTTTCAATATTTTTTGCAGGGTTGGTTTGGTGTTCATGAAGTTCTTCAGCTGTTCTTTGTCATGGAAGTATCGTATTGCACCATCTATTTTGAATGATAGTTTTGCAGGATATATCAGTCTTGGTTGGAAATCATTTTGCTTTAGGATCTGGAATACTTCACTCCATGCTCTTCTTGACTTTATCGTTTGTGCTGAGAAGTCTGCTGTGATTCTGATAGGTTTTCCTTTATAAGTGATTTGTCTTTTCTCTCTGACAGCTTTTAATAATCTATTCTTGTGTTGGATTTCTGGGATGGTGATTATTATATGCCTGGGTGTAGTTTTATTTTGGTTATGACTGTTTGGAGTTCTATATGCTTCACTGATCCTGATGTCAGTTTCTGATCTCATGATTGGGAAATTTTCAGCTATTACTTCTCTAAATATCCTCCTGACATCCTTCATGTTGTCTCCCTCTCTTTCATTAATCCCTATCATTCTTATGTTATTCTTCTTTGCATCGTCTTGCAGTTGTTGAATTGTTTTTTCCTGGTTCCTTGTTATTTTCAAAAGATCTTTCCTTTCCTGTTCACTAGCTGCAATCCTGTCTTCAAGGTCTGAAATTCTATCTTCACTTTCATTAAGGCGGTTTTTACAACTTTCAGTGGAGTTTTTTATTTCCTGTATATCTCTGTGCATCTGCATTATGTATTCTGTTTGTTTCTTATATTGCTCGTCTAGGGATTCTATCTTTTTGTTTAGTTCCTCCAATTTTTTATCTGTGTTTTCTTTAGATATATTTAGAATCTCTTTCATTTCTTTTATCATTTCTTCTTTTATCTGGGAGATTATTTTGAGTTTGAATTTCTTTAAAGCTTCCTGGAGTTGCTTGTCAATTTCAGTGGCTATTGTGTCCGATATATGAGGTGGATGGGATATATTTTCTTCTATATACATCGCTCCTAGGGTTTCTTGAGATGGGCTGGAGGTTTGAGGTTGTAATTTGGTCTTTCATTTTGTCATTTTCCTATATTTCTGTGTTTCAAGTCTTATTTGAAAGCTTCCTCAGGATCTGTTGAAAATCCCCTTCTATGTTTGGAGCTACTGAGACTCTGGCGCCACGCTGCCCCAAGCCATTAGGCCTACAGAACCAGTGGCCCTCCTCTGCCTGTTCAAAACTCCGCAGTTCCAGACAAGCTGGGCCTCAGGGACACTGTGCGCCCACCTGCCCCTTGGAAGCTCCACAGTTCTTCAATCGCAGCCGGGTTAGGGTACTCACCACAGGCCGCAGTGCTTCATGAACCTGTGGACCCTCCTTGGTTGCAGAGATATCCACAGTCCTCCAGACACATGGAGAGGCCGATGCAGGCACCCCAAATCTGCCCAGCTCCTCCTCTGTTGACCAATGGCCAGGCGCGGCAGCTAAACAGGCTGGGCTAGGCTGGTAGTGTGGGCCAGCCCACCTATCGGGAGCTCAGCAGGTCTCCAAGTGAAGCCGGAATGGGGAGGCTGATGTGGAAGCCTCAAACCCACCTCTCCCCTTCACTGCACCTGGAAGCCTGAGGGAACTCCAGCAGTCTGGGCGCAGATATCCAGAGTCCTCCAGACACGCAGAGAGGCCGGTGAGGGCACCCCAGATCTGCCCAGCTCCTCCTCTGCAGGCCTATGGCCAGGCGCGGCAGCTAAACAGGCTGGGCTAGGCTGGTAGTGTGGGCCAGCCCACCTATGGGGAGCTCAGCAGGTCTCCAAGTGAAGCCGGGAATGGGGAGGCTGATGTGGAAGCCTCAAACCCACCTCTCTCCTTCACTGCACCTGGAAGCCTGAGGGAACTCCAGCAGTCTGGGCGCAGATATCCAGAGTCCTCCAGACACGCAGAGAGGCCAGTGAGGGCACCCCAGATCTGCCCAGCTCCTCCTCTGCAGACCTATGGCCAGGCGCGGCAGCTAAACAGGCTGGGCTAGGCTGGTAGTCAAACCTTGTGTTTTTTGCTATATGACTTCTTTTACTCGTCACACCCAATATTTGTAAGGTGCCATTGCCATTCTTATCTTGTACATAAAGAACTAAGGCCCAGAGAAGTCTGCAAAATTACATAGCATCTGTGCTAAAGTTAGAATTTGATCTCATGACTGTGTCACTATGTTATTCATAGTCCCTTTCATGAGCAAGGTTTCTGAAACACTGAGTCACCTTTTACATCCAAATATATATGTATGTGGGATAGATAACTATACTATTAATCTCTGTTAGTTCATCAAAAAGAACAGTTCATGCTGTCATTGTTTGATCATTTTTGTGTCTAGATCTTATAAACTGAACAACTATTTCTAAGATAATATGCAATATATTAATTAGTGTTAATTTTCTACTAGTTTTTGAAATTCTGTATCATTTCTATTCTTTTTTTCTATTTTTCTTTTTAAAACAAAAAAATGTATCTAAGCCTTCCATGACCACCAGATTATCGATACAACTGGATTTTACAACACTGCTATTTTTTCTTCCATTTCATTTTCTCAAAAACAATTGTGTGATCTCTGTCTAAATAAAATAATTTGGCTTCAATGCATGCCTTGGTACTGCCAGTTGCCTGATCCAGGGAAAGACACAGGGAGTTCCTCTCTGTAACTGTCTGCCTTCTAGAGCCCAACTAGAAAAAATGTAAAGGGAGGGTAAATGACTGCTCCTAATTACTTTGCCGCTGAACATGTCTCAGATCAAATACCATTTTGTCCTCTTTTTCCCCTTTAGGGGAGAATTAATTAAACTCTAATTATACCTACAGAAAAAATAGAAGCTACAATAAAATTATTTTTTTAAAAAGCTATTAACAAGGTCTGAGCATAGAACTCATTATAACCCCAGGAATGAGCCTCATTTAAATTTTATGATCTTTTCATTTACATTTTTTTATTAAACCTTTTCTTGCAATCCTCCATATGTCTTCTTTCCATGGCATAATCATCCTTGGGAATTTTTAGGTGTTAAATTAGATACTTGGGTTTCCTATAGTTGCCCTGCATTCCGTGAAGCCATGGTATATCCCAGGGGATAGACTAATACTATTTTTAAAAACTGATTTTAAAAGTTCATGCCAAGTTGTTGTTGTCATTGGTTTTTTTTTTTTTTTTTTCCCAATCTGGAATGAAGTCGCACTAGCTGAGCCCTTCTGGTCCAGGCAAATTAGGTAGGAGCCAAAGTTTTTCTTGTTAGAGAGAAACTTTCAGAGTTTATTCCAATCAGAACATTTCACTGGGAGAAGGGAATTAGATGTCTCCTGACAGTTAAATGAAATGCAGTTATGCAGACTTGGCTGAGCTGATGTGAGAGTACCAGGAGCTCTGTGTTGGTGTGAGAGGTCCTCTTGCCCCACAGGCACACACCGTTGCCAGGGGTCAGAGCTTAAAAGACATTCTGCCCCAGGAGGAGGAATTGCCTGCCTCTAGCCACACATGGATCAGGTCCAAAGCAGTAGGATTTTTGATCAGAAGATTTGCTGTGCTGAATTGAAACCTCTATTATGGGATCTTAGATCATTACTTCTCAGATTCTGATAATTAGCAAGGCAGGGGAGTCGTCTGATTAAAAATTCAGACTAGATGAAAAACATAAATTTTCAGCGAGGAGGAAGTAATAAGTATCCAAAATAGCAGAAAAGAATGACACATGTGCCTGAAAGATTGGGGAGTCTAAGGACGGTTCCCACAAAGGAATTTATTTAAAATTGTGTTTATCCTAAAACTTGACATGATTTTGGAATCTGTTCTAATGTATGTACATGTATATGCATATATCCACACACACATATGTAAAATCTGTGTATATATTTGTATATTTCCCAGATTTTAGCTGATTCTAAGTTTCTCACATTAGCTAAAACACCCATGTTATCACCAGACGACATCCACTACCTTTGCCAAGATTTCTACAAATCTCTGATGGGGATGGTGTGTTTATATCCTCAGGTTCATCTCTGCAGTCAAATCCACTGCTTCCACTAAATCTGTGGTTTCTGGATCTTCCTCCATGGGTATCATCTGTATTTCTAGCCATGCACAGTACCTTTATCCTTTACTACTCTGAACCACATCTCACAAGGTATTTTCCTATTCAGTGCACTCCAGTGATGATTATTTGGGGGAAAATACACAAAGGAAGGGCAAGAATGTGCTGGATGTGATTCCTGAGAGTCAGCTATCAAATTTGCAGTAATTTTATGATTTGATTGTTGCTATGCATAGCCCTTATTAAATATTATGTAAACATAATAAAAATTATATGACAAATGTAATAAATATTAAAACTTCATCACTTGCTAATTGTTTACTTTTATTGTTACGTATGCACTTGAAATTATTTGTGCTTACTGCATTTGTGGTGGAAATACAGTAAAGTGGGCTGCAATGGCATGTATTTTCACCATTCTGTGTTAAATGACTGGACACTGGGAATGTAAGATTGGCCATTGAGGGAGCATTTACCTCACAGAAACTGGAAATTCAAGGTTTAATCTATTGCTGATTTTCTAAGCCTAAATGTTAACGGTGGGATATACAAGGAGGTCAAAATAAAGGGTGAGTGTTTACTTCTTAAAATTTATGTTATAGGCCAGCAAACACATCCACTCTAGGACCCAGCATCATGCATGGGCTTCTGGTGGACAGAGAACAGCTAGACCCAAGCCTGTCCCAATGAGTCAGTGCCATTTGTGGACTAGAGGAGAGACAGAACAAAGGCCACACCAGCTAACAAACTCAGTCCAACTCTAAGTACACTCAAACCTTTGAGTAAATGTGATTTTTTTTTCTATGGTAGAAATTACCTTCAATTTAACAAAATAGAAACATTTACCTCCATTAAATAAAAGTGGTGTTTCTAATACCTTAATGTCAAGTAAAAATGAGCATTCTACAAAGTTGCATTTTATTTATTCCATGGCTTCTTAAAATTTGCTGGCATAGAATCATATACTATCAAGATATTCCTATGTTAAATTGAGAAGCCTAACTCTAAATTATTAGTCCAACACATGTATTTCAATTATTTTCCTAAATAAGACTTGATTATTGGCATGTTTCATGTAGTCACAGAATTAGATGTTGAAAACGCTGTCCAAGGTTGTACTCTTGGCTCCTAGGTCTGTTCTAGGTTAAATGAAGTTGTATTTGTTGCTCACCTTTTGCTTCAGAGAACACTGGGGAAGTGTATGGGGGAAGCGTGACACACACAGGAGCAGCAGAGGCCAGGTTAGGATCTGCCTGTAAGCTCTGGGAATGGGTGTGGAGTTCCAGTTTCCATAAAAGATGCTTAGACAATATGAACACAACAGAGAAGAGACCAAATCCAATTTATGCTTAAAGGGGGCAGGAGGCAGAAACAGAGGTAGCACAGAGTACTATGTCCACAGGCAAGACAAGGCCATTGATGGTCCAGATGCAGAGATCAGCAGCCAGTGGGGTGAACAGATTACAGATACCAGCTTAGATTGAAGGATGTTGAGAAACACCAAAGGTGATTTTTCTGTGTCAGATTAAGTAAGGCCTGATGGTCAAAGGTCATGCACTTAGATTACTGATCATGCACTAGATAGTAGCTGTCACAACAATTCGGTGCCACCAACCATAGCAAGATTCAGTGGTGCACACTGACTTCTAGTGCTCAGATGTCTGGGCCAGCTGAGGGTAAGATGATGATCCAGGCTACACTCTGCCCCAAGCAGCAGGCTGGGTTCAGGACAGCTTCACCTATCTCACTAACTTTCTAAGCCATCAGGCAAGGGTGAGTCTATGTTAAAGCAATAGCAAATGCAAACCAAATCCTACAAGCAGATTTCAAATCTTTGCTCATATCTTGTTTGCTAACGTCTGCTGGGTTATAACAACTCACTAAGCTAAGCCTAAAGGCAAGAGTGGGGAACTGTCAACTGTAAAGCTCTAGGATTGTAATATTATGCCATGGAAAAGAATAAATATGATCAAGTATTAAATCCACTACAGACCCTATGCATAAGCTTTGTTTTACAGAGACTATACATGTTCGCCTTAGAGAAGGAAGCAAGATGTGAGACAATGTTCACACTGGAGAAGAAAATAGGGAAGAGGCTGTAGAAGTGACCAGGGATGTGAGACATGGTGGGGGTGAATGAGGGAAGGTGTAGGGGAGATAGGAGTGCTTTCCTCCCACCTCGATGGACCATGGAGCATGACTATTTCTAAGGGAGCTCAGTGTGATGGATCACTTAAGATTCAGCCATTAAAGATGTTCTCAGCCCAGTTACAAACTAGTAATGGTGTGATGTTAGAATTTATAAGTAGAAATTTAAGTTTCTTTCATTTCTGGAGAGATTCTTAGTTTCTTTCATTTCTGGAGAGATTCTTAGATCATCTTATTATAGCTCTAACACAGAGAGCCCAATAAACATCAGTTTGTGTCCAGGAGTTTTCTGTCAGACTGACTGTACTATTATTATTATTATTATTATTATTATTATTATTATTGGGAAGCATAAAGTGATTCAGAATGATCCTTCTCAGTTTCATCTATTGCTTCTTGAAAGACTCTAGCCAGTTTTCTGTTTGCATCAGAGAACACAGCCATGGCCAAGGCAGCACCCAGTTACACAATGTTAGCTTTGAGAATTTGTATTTACAGCTTCCTGAACTAAATGATCTTTGCTTCCTGCATTGTGCTGTCTGAATCTGCGACCAACCAGCCTACTCTTTCCTGGGGGTCAGGTCACTGTTGTTAGCTGTTATTGAGCATTAGTATCAGAATGGGCTTCATAAATATCAGCATCTGGCACCTTACAAAAACCCATACATAAACTATTTTGGAGCAGTGATTCCTCATACCTGCCTGCCTACTAGAATCACCTTAGAGGTGCTGGGATATCACAGATATCTGAGGTTTTTCCCAGGTTAATTAAATCAGGAGCCCAAGGAGAAGAGAAACCTAAGACATCATACTTTTTTGATTCCCCAGATGTTTCTAATGTGCAGAGAGTGAAAAAGAACCTAGCTATTTTAGTTTCTTCCATTTTAATAAGTATGATGCTATGTTGGTCTGGCGATTCCTCTTATAAAATTCACTGTGAAAATATAAAATATGTTCATGTTCATTCTGTACTCAGTTTTGAAGAATGTAACTTTTTCTGAGGATCTGATCACCATTTTTCTTTGTTCTGAAGACTTTGTAGCAGTCTCCAGCCGAACATATCTTTTCAATCACAGGGAAGTTCAGATTTTCCCTCTGAATTGTCGATAATTTTAGTCTTGAAATAAACTGACAATAGATTTATGGGAGAAAAGGTATACACATTTATTAATGTTCAGAAACACAGAAGCCACATACAGAGTTTGAGACACAAAGAAAGGTCCAGATGGTTGAAGTTTAAATAGCATTTTGAGCTATTTAAACTTGAGAAAGAAACAGAGGCTTGAGGCTATTGGGGAAAGTGGTGACAAAAGTTATGGAAAAGAGAAGGGAAAATGTACCACAAACACAGGTTGTCTTATAATGCAGATTAAGCCTCATGTACAATAGGTTTCTGAAAAATATGTGACATTCTATGACAATCTCTGGGAGGATCTGGATAAGGCTGATTGGGAGGGGGACTTTAGAGAGAAAGGCTCTTTCATCTGCCATTTATTTCTATTACAGATGCAAATGTCTCTCCCACTCCAAAGGATGGATTTTTAGAATTATTCCTGCATCCATCCAGAGGCCCTCTCGATAAGCATCTTTAAATGTGCTAAAAGAGTATATTTGGGGGTAGTCTATTTTGACCTCCCTCTCAATCAGTATATTTAAATGCTACTTGTGACAATGACAATGACGACAGTGATGACAAAGTTCCAGGACATCTTGGCCAACTGTGTGCAGACATGGAATTCCCTAAGTCATTCTTTCTTACCTTAGAAATTTGTGTACATCTTTTGACATACATGCAGCTTCTGTTTTGGAATCTGGGAGGAGCTTGGGGTTGGTATGTAGAGAAATCAAATGTTACCTGAAAGAGAAAGACTACAGTCATAGATGGGACTGTAGACTGTGTCATGTCTACCTGCTCCCAAGCTCCTGCTCTGTCCCTTACTTATATGTGGGATCCATGTATTTCTAGTTACATCAGGGGAGATGAGAAAATTTAGGGTGAATTAGAGGGAATCTCTCTTTCTCTTCCTCTAGTCTGAGGACCACGGAGCATCCTTTGTCAGAAATGGCCATCCCCATGTCACAGTTCAGCCGACTGAGGCTCACATGAAGTAAAGGACTTGCCCTGGATCCCTAAACCAGGAGAGATAGGACTGGGATTTGAACCTACATCTTCCAACTACAAAATGCCTTGCTGGTGCTAAGACAGACAACCATGATATTTTCATGAACCGTAAATAGCACAATAACAGAATCTCTGGCATTTTCTTTTAACTTTAGTTAATACCGCTTTGACATTAGTTTTTCTGGACACTTAGAGATGGTTCTTTGTGATAAATCTCTTTAAGTTATTTCTAAGACATCAGTAGAGCCTATGACTTAATTCTCTAGCAACAATCCTCTGCTCTGGAAAGAAGATGAAAACACTGAGCTCATTTCCAAAACAAGGAATGGAAATACTTCTTTGCCATAAAGCTTGATGGTCTTATTATTTTCCAGTGAAGAATGGAAATCAAAACAAAGGAATCAAGAGATATAGGGCAGCCACACCCTTCTCTATCAGAGCTGCTTTTCTTTGGAGACTAGAGGCTGTCAGTCCCCTGAAGCTGTCTTACAATTCATTCCTATGGGAAAAAATGACATTACACCCTTTTACCTTCAGGAAGCTTTGGATGGCTAGGAATTGATACTGGATGGCCAGGTTGGAGGATTTATTTCAAACTTGACCTCAACTTGGAAATCCTCTTGCTGAGCAGCAGGGAGTTGTCTGGTCATCTGTTTGTGTTCTGCCCTGATTTCTTCCTCATGCTCTGGGTTGGCTTAGTTACAGTGTGAGTTTTTATTTTTCCTCTATGTGTCCTAAATGCTTTGGCATGCTGTCCTTTATTATAAACTTTATTTTTCCATAATCAGGGGTTAATTAGTTAGACATGCTTAGATTCCATTGCAACACAACTATCAGTGAACTTGTCTTGGTGCCAAGGAAGCTGGTAGGCATGCCAGCAGTGTGGAAACAGCTCTCTGCTACAAACACATTTACAGTATATTATTCTAAATTTCTTATTACTTTTCTGAAGCACTGAGAACAGCATGGGAAATGATATAGGCATTTCAGAAAAGAAAGGTAGGGATAGGGGAGAAATAGCCTTTGTCTGATGAAACAAATTGTTCCACATTGCTGATTTACCTGCAAGATTATTCTGCATTATCTGTTATTGGAGTACAGTGTCAAAATATTTCCTTTCCTCAAACATGGTAGAGATTGTAAAATATATTTCCATTGAAAATACCTGACTATGATTTCTCTACTAAGGAAATAACTGTTTCTAAAGTATCTGTAGAAGCCAGGGAGCTAATAATATTTAGCTAGAGTGACATTTATTTGGCCTAATGGATTTCTTCCTTTTCTACATGACACGGCTGCAGTGCAATTGGAACTGGCATACTTCTACCTGTGGGTCCCTTTTTTCTCTTTAGATTATATGAAAAATGAGCCCAATTGCAATTCTCTTGTTATGTTCATGCACCTAAAATTGAGCAAATGTCTCTTAGCAGCTGCTCTCTGCTGAGCACCCCATTTTCTGTTTCAGCCATATCACTGCTGCGTAAGTCCCTGAAAGCTTGAAACCCCTATTCTGTCCCAGACTTCCCAACTTCACACTGCTGTTCAGCCTCTAGGAAACAGCTCTGTGTCCTATTCCCAACGGAAGCCCCTTGAAGACACCCCCCTCCTGTAACATACATGAAAACAAAAACCATGCAGTACAAATTGATAAAGAAACCTAAGCTGATGGATATTTGACTATATCTTTGCAATATAAAGATATGCAAACCATTGTATTTGTTTCAGGGTTGATGATCTGATGAGGTGAATATAAGCACACTTGATGATATTCAAGATTCTACAAAAACAGGTACGACATGAACACCCATAAATCTGAACACATGGTCACTAAAGCTACAGAGTAGACTCCTAAAGACTCAGCAAGCTGGAGAAACACCCTCTGTTTTCTGGACTGTGAGAAATTTTGAGGGAGAGGCCAAGATAGAGCAGGTTGATAGAAGAGGCAAAGACACATAGGAGAACAGTTGTGTACAAATCATTTCATTTTTTGATCATGTGAGTGTTCATCAGCTCAATAATAGCCTTTGGGGACCAAAACATAGAGTAAAACTCTGTCTGTGCATCAGAAACCACATGGATCACTTGATTAAAAATATCTGAGTCCAACTTCTAGGTTCTGAGTCTGTGTTTCCAAGGTAGAGCTAGTAATATGCATTTTAACAAAAATTCTTAGTGACCAAGATGGGACCAGGTAGACCTGGTTTTAGACTGTTGACATATTGGTCAAGATGGCAGGCCTTCGGGTGTGGCTGGCCTGGGTCAGAACTCTGGCTCTGCTATTGGCTTAAACTCTTGAGTCTTGATTTGCTTGTCTATGAAATTATGCTAATGATGATGATTGCAAAGTTTGCATGATAAAGTGCTTCTGAAACGCTTAGCTCAGACTGGCCCAGAGAAAATGCTAAGTCCATTCAGCCCTACTCCCTCCGCTGACTTCTAATGCAAAGCAAATCAGAAGGAGAACATTCAAGTGAACCCTTTATAGGAATGAAGATGTCTTAAATCCATCTCAGCTCCCATCAGTAGGTACAGATTAGTATGAAAACTTGCTTTTTTAACAAGTACTCTGCATCTTCCTTATGGTCACTACAAACAAACATATTGCCCTGGTTAAAGAAGGAATCAACAGCTTCTTCTAACCATGGGAGTAGGTTGCTAATTATTTTGCCCATCGATGAGGTTACCTCTGAACACAAGGCCTGTATGCAATGCTGTAGACCCAGCAAGATCAGGGGCCACAGTATCAAATCTACCTTGCAGCATGCTCCCTACATCCATGTCCCCTGGGATGTTCAGTCTTATTCAGATACTGCTCTTCTGCTCCCTCAGTTCCCCATGAAGAAGAAATAAGCTAATGGGCATGCAGTGCATGTGCCTAAGAAAACATTTGAATTCATGACACAACTCAATAATCCCACTGGCAGAGTAGGAGGCTTCAATTTATATTACCCTTTAAATTTCACCAAAGTTTTATCACTCTTTTCTAATGTAAAGATCTCATAACTGCTATAGGACAACTGGAATATAGAGAAAAGCATAAAACTGTTAAAAACATGTGCTTATCTATCTAGACACATGAGTGCACCTACAAAGAGACTTTCTTGTTAAGTGAAAGAAGGTGTGTACATCCTTGCATAGTATTTTGGAAAATATTGAAAAAGAGAAGTGTGGCAAAGACCCCAGTTTTTGGCTAATGTACTTCACTTCTCTGTGGCTCAGTTTCCTGATGTATAGCCTGTGGGTAATGCCATTCCCTACTAGGTAAGAGTCACAGAAGGATTAAATAAAGCATGTAAATGTCTTAGTCTGCTCAAAAACCATTAAGCTATTAAATAAATAATAATACAGTTTGATCAAGTAAGGAAAATCAGAGCATAAAATAATGATGATGAATATCTTCAGGTGTCTATTCTAGTGGGTCAGTTTGTAAATATCTTGGTGGTTTCTGTGGGAATGATGACAACTATAGCTAACATTATTGAGGTCTTCCAGTGGCCAGGCACATTCTAAATGCCTTTAACCCTCAAAATTCCCCAAGGTTTTGAATACAAAGAAGACTTATTCTATTCTATACTATTCTATTCTATCCTATCCTATCCTATCCTATCCTATCCTATCCTATCCTATCCTATCTTATCCATCTTATTCTATCCTATCCTATTGCATTCTACTTTTTTCTTTGTTTTACCTGACAAATTCAGCAATCATAGGAACTGATCCCAGCTCAAATCCAGTTGGGCACTGACACCACTCCAATCCAGTTGAGCACACCTACATTTCAGTCCCTGCTGTTGTTTTGAGGAGCGATGTTTGTGATGCCAGCTTCTGATTGTTTGCTGCATGACTAATTTTAAATATTTGTTTAATATGCAAATGATACCTCCCAGTGACAGCTTGGGGAGGACTGCAGATGTCTTTCTCTCAAAACAACACAGTATCACTGCTGCTCCCTCTCAGTTACTGACACTGTATTACTGCAATTCAAAGCTCTGATACATCCAATTTTATTGAAAATGCTTTTAGCAAGGCCACTGCCACACATACAATACCATTTTGATAATTAGAGAATGGTGCTACCTCTGGGCTGATGAATTGGATGAAATCACCATAATCAAGAACATCCCTTCCACCAACGTGGAATATTATAAAAAATTTGTATCTCAGTCATTTACATGGAGTAAAGTATCCTGTGGTCTCTACTTATCTCCTCATCCAGTGAACAACCTAGAAAACCTTAAGTGGAGGCCTTGATCCAGAGCTTCTCAGTTTCTACATATTATAGAATACAAAAGTTCATTTCGACAACAAGAGATATTCTTAGGATTAGAAACCTCTTTAAGAAAACGCCTTGAGCTACTTTATGTGTGGAAAGAGCCTCTGTGGAAGGTGATCCCTCCACTGGAAGCTCTCTCTGTTTGGTTAATAGGAATTTGTGGGAGCAAACTGGAGGGTGGTTGAGTAAGGAAAAAGGGGTGAAAAAAAGCAGCATAGTGAATAATGGGAAGATAGTCTCCATGGAAAAGTTTAAACAGTGGTAAGTTCCCAGTGGCAAGATGTTTAGACGGCTCTTCTTAAGAAAAAGTATGTCTAATATTTCAGTTTGGGCATAGAGATTGCCAAGTAAACTGCATCTGTTGCCTTAAAACTTTGCTAGCAGTCTGACAAATATAACTGTCTCACAGGAGGTATGGGCAAAGATTGTAGCTACCTTTTGTGCTTGAAGGATATGGAAGTAGCCCCAGAACTGATCTAATGTATGAAAGGAGGGACAGACACACAGAGTGATCAGAAGAGCATAAGGGACGATCTGCCTCACACCTGTGAGAGAGCTAGAGTAAAGGGAAGAGACTCAGGCTCTCTGACCATATGTGAGGTTAGGTAAACTGCTCTAATCTGAATTTCAAAGAACAAAGTAACCTCGGTGAACACCAAGGATATACTGATCAGTGAAGACCATGGAGTTTTTGCTGCCACTTCTGTATTTTCTTATGAATTATGATTAATAATTATAACCCATACCTACTGTGTTTAACATGTACCAGAGTTTGAACGTATAACAACTCAAACTTCCAAACAAACAGCCAAATAAATGTATATGTCACCATCCTAGAGTTCATGGCCTTGGAAGTTCAGCTAGGTCAGCAACATGTCCAAGTGCAGAGACACGATGACAAAGCTAAAGCAAGACCAGATCTCCCCTTTCAGAGTCCGACAGGAATGGATTCATAACAGTTCAGATTCTCCTTTCCAGACACTTTAGAAGAGTAAGCTCCTGGGGTGAGATATGGGATATACTTAGAGTTAGAAATGTAGGCAATTTTCCATACAGAATAAAATTTTGCTAATTTTGGAGAAAGGCCAAGGTAAAACAAAATTGAATCTTAATTTCAGTATGGTTCTTAAGGAAGGTATAAATATAGGATGGATGGGAGAGTTGACAGTGACACCCTCTTGGTGTTAGTCCTGGTATGAGTTTGAGGGAAGTGAGAAGCAGACCCAGGTGGAAATCTAGAGGAGAAACATTTCCTCTGGCAAAGATAGAGGCTTGGCTGAATCACCGTCTCTTCCCAATCTGCATTTCCCTCACTCCAGGAGTACACAGCCTCGTGTCTGGAGAGAGTAACTGCCTTCATTTATGCAGAGAGTGCGCCATGGATGCACTGTATACCTAATTACCTTGAAGCATGGTGACAACGATGCTTATCATTAAATAGGTGTCTCATCATCTTGATTAGTAGCTGAACTTAATGCCAATGTTACATTCCACTTATGCGAGCTGAGACTTCATGGCTTTTTAATCTTGTTACAACATGGTTACAACTAAGATAAAACCTAGAGGGAAACACTATGCAGTAATTCCATGTATAGGAAGAAAAAAAGATGCAGTACTATTTTCTAGGTGCGAGGTATGCTATGGTGCAGATGGAAGCTTTTCATTTTTGCAACCAAAATTTCAGCACTGTTTTCAAACGCATCACATGCAATGGGATTGTTCAACACCACCCCATCAAGAAGAACTACTGCAATGCAGGCATCACTACTAGAACCTGAGGGCTTTGGTAAGAGGGCCAAGGGAGAGTCTAGGAAGATCCTAATGGCATTCCAGATGGAGAGCCACAAAGGGCTGTGGGGACATGACATCATAATGGAATTCTAGGAAAAATTTGAGAACACTTGGGAACATGTCCTTCTAGTAACATTCTGGAGAAAGCAAAAATTGTGGCAGATTTGGAGTGCATGGTAATTTTATTGAGCCTTAACTCACAAATCTTAGCTATCTACATCATCTGTGCTCAAGTAGAAGCCAATAGGGTCTTGTGCTCTGCTTATTTTCTTCCAGAGAAAACTAAGGAGAACAATTCTTTCTCCAACTCTATATGAATCCTGTGGCTACTGGACCCAGAGAGAAAATTCTGGGAGGACAGGAATCTTGGAGTTCTGTCATCCTCTGAGAAACCAACATTACTTCTGGAAGTGTGCTTTTGAGGTAGTACTATTATCATGGTCCTGAACAAGACAAATTCTTCCAATAAGGCAAGAAGAACAGAGGGAAGCCAGAATTAAACTTCTGAAACTCTGAAAGCTCAGATAAAAACTCAGGGGTCAGTTCCCTATACTCCACACAGTCTTATTGTTTGCAGAATTCTTGCAATCAATAGCACAGTAAATATGAAACTTCATTACTCAGGTATTTCACCATTAATCAACTAGCAATTCCGGCTCTCTCAAATACACAGGGCTTTACCCAGCCCCTGCCACCCCTCAGCCACGTCTTTCTATTCTATTTTTTTTTAAATTTTGAAGAGAATAAAACAAAATAAAGCAAAACTAAACAAATCAGAGCAAAACAACACAATCAGCACAGGATTTCAAAACAAAACAATAGGAAATCAACAGTGGCTACCATAATGTGTCTTGTGTTCTTCAAAATAGGTGTCATACCTTCACAAACTATAAGTTAATACAAATCGAAATAGTATAAAAGCAGCCAAAGAATGAGAGCCTTATGAGTCTTCAAAACCAAACAAAAGGAATCAATCATGGCTTCCATAATGACTGTTGTTTTCTTCAAAATAACTGTCCATACCTTCACACATACCAGTCAAAACCAAGAATAAAAACATTATTAAATTTTGAAATAAAATATTAGGAAATCAGCAATGGCTACCATGATGTCTTGTTTTCTTTTATACCATCACACATACTAAAGCCAGTTCTTGTAACCATGTTTGGTGAAGTTCTAGGAATATATAAGCCTACACAAGTACATCTATCCTTTCTGTATTAGAGGGAAAAGTAAAACAAAGCACAGTATAAGAAAAATAAGAAGCAAGGGTCAAATAAATAACGAAGAGCCCAAAACAATAACAATGTAGGCTTTCAAAACAAGGTGGTAGAAACAAAATTAATTTTGTTGCTTTGCATAGTTATCTTTAAAAGTCTAAATTGAATTACCAGATATAGTCATATAAAATTGATCTAATCCTATGGATGTTAATTGTTTTTGTTCCAAGAACTAATAGAATTAGTAGTACAATCACTTTAATAATCTTAAGTGTATATATACAAATTTATATCTTTTTATTTTTTTTCTCCTTTTCCTATCTGAGTTATTTTTTCCTCTTTGAGCAGTTTCTTACCCTTTCACAATATTTATTGAAGATTTTCTATTTACTCTTTCAGGTTCTTATACTAAGGAAACAATATAGTATTTACAAATGTGAGTCAGTATGGGCCTTAAGTTGTACCCATTTACCTATAAAAGCCTCAGTGTGGTCTTTTTTATAATTGAATAGTACTCCATTCTATAAAAATACCACATCTTTTTTATCCATTCCTCAGTTGATGAGCATTTCAGTTGTTTCCAAGATTTAGCTATTACAAATTGTGTTGCTATAAACATGGGTGCATATATATCACTGTGGTATGATTTTCAGTTCTTCTGGGAATATGCCCAGAAGTGGAATAGGTGGATCAAATGGGACCTCTAATCCCAGATTTTTGAGGACTCTCCACACTGATTTCCACAGTGGGTGCACCAGAGTACACTCTCACCAACAGTACAAAAGTGTTCCTTTTTCCCACAGCCTCTCCAGCATTTATTATCGATTGATTTCTTGATCCTGTCCATTCTTTCTAGAGTGAGATGGAACCTCAGGGTTGTTTTAATTTGCATTTCTCTAATGACCAATGATGTTGAACATTTTTTCATGTATTTGCAATTTGTATTTCTTCATCTGAGAAATGTGAATTCATTTCAGATGCCCATTTTTGGTTTGGGGTCTGATTTTTTTTTTATTCTTTATAGATTCTAGATAGAAGTCTTTTGTCTGGGGGACATCTGACTTAGATGTCTTCCCTATTCGTGAGTTTTCTTTTTACTGTGTTAGAGATTTCTTTTGACATGCAAAAACTTTTTAATAAGATCCCAGTTGTTGATTCTGGAAAGTATTTCCCATGCAGTTTGATTTTTGTTCATGAATTCTCTGCCTACCCCTATGTCTTCAAGATTTATACTTACTTTGTCTTCCAGAATATTTAGATTTAATATTTAGATCTTTGATCCATTTTGACTTTAGTTTAGTGCATGGTGATAAACATGAGTCTGGTTTCGGTCTTCAGCATATGGAAAGCCAATTTTTCCAACACTATTTATTAAATAGGCTATCTTCCAGTGAACATATTTAGCCCCTTTGTCAAAGATAAGGTGGCTAAGTGTCTTTGTATTTGTGTCTGCATCTTCTGATCTATTTCATTGATCTTCAGGTCTCTTTTTATTCCAGTAACATGCTGATTTTATCATAGTAGCTTTGTAGTATAACTTCACATCAGGGATTGTGATGCCTCCTGCCTTGGCTATATTGCCCAGAATTGCCTTTGCTATTCTAGGTGTCTTCTGGTTCCAGATGAATTTTAGGAATGTTTTCTCTAGATCTGTGAGGGATGCTAATGGTATTTTGATTGGATTTGCATTAAAATCTGTATAACAGTTTTGGGATAATGGCCATTTTCACAATGTTTTCTCTTCCTAGCCATGAACAAGGAATGCCTTCCCATTTTCTGAGATCCTCTTGGATTTCTTTGTTCAGAGTACTAAAATTTTTGTTGAATAATATTTTATTTCCTTTGATTTCTAAGTATTGCATTTTTTTGCATGCTATTGTGAAGGGTGTGGTTCCTCTTATTTATCTCTCAGTGAGTTTGTTGTTTGTGTGCAAGAATGCTATTGATGCTGACTTTGTATCCAGCTACATTACTGAATTTGGTTATTACATCTAGAGGTCTTTCAATGGGGTTTTGGGGGTCTTCTATGTAGAGTATCATATCATCTGCAAATAATAATAGTTTAACCTCTTCCTTTCCTACCTTTATTCCTTTTATTTCTCTCTCTTGTCTAATTACTCTGGCTAATATTTCCAGCACTATATTGAATAGGAGTGGTAATGGTGGACAGCCTTGTCTTTTTTTATTTTAGAATAAAAAGTTTCAGTTTTTGAACATTTAGTATTATGCTGGTTGTTGGTTTGTCATAGATAGCTTTTATCAGATTGAGATAGAAACAATCTATTCCAATTTTCCGTAAGGGTCTTATCATGAATGAGTGTTGGACTTTATCAAAAGCTTTTTTTTGCATCTATTGAAATGATCATGTGATCCTTATCTTTGACTCTTTCTTTTTTGTCATTTTCCTGTGTTCCCCTGGGTCAGTTGAATGCAAACTCTCAGTTGTTTCTTGGATTGAGGATGGGGGTCTCACTGCAAGGAGTTTCCCCAGTTGACTGGGAAATGGTAAGAGGTCTTTACCAGATTCCTAGTGGCACTCAAAGGCTCCTTGAATGGGAGGTAGACTTTCAGCACATCCCACGTGGCTCACCAAGCTCCCTGCTACTTGGGATCAGTGGGCATGACACTACCAGATTCTGAGTGATGTAGTAAGGGTGATTGGTATGGGGAGTACACTGAGCAGGCCTTCAACTCACACCATGGTGTGTACCAAATTTCTCTGGCTTCTTGAAGTCACTGGGTAGGGCCCAAACAGGTTCTGAGCAAGGTACTGGATCTGCACAGCTAGATAGAGTTTTCTGTGGAGGCCTTCACGTCATGCAACTCCACACCTGGAAGCTTCTGGCTACCTGTGGGTCACTGGGGAGGGCCCAACCAGGACCTGAGTGATGACCTAAAGGTCCTGGACTATTTCAGGAATGCTGGGTGGGGCCCTACCAGGTTTCTGGGGCTGCACAGCTAGGTAGAGTTTGCTGTGGAGGCCTTCGGGTCCCCCTGCTCAACAGACAGCGGCTCCTGGCTATCTGCAGGTCACTGGGTGGGACCTTCTCTTTTTTTCTCGAGCAGTAATTTTTTATGTGACTTCTTTGCTCCAACAGTCCACCACCCCTATTCACTCAGAAAGTCCTCTGTCCTTCCAGTTCTAAGCTATTCCCTCTTGGAAACTCCTAAGCTTTGGTTCAGCATTTATACTGCAGCAAAGAGGAACCATACTAAACCACTGGAATCTCCTTCTGAATAAAGGTGTAAGAGGTGGGTAGGATAAGTGAGTCAGACCAAAAAAAAAATCATAAATATTTCACTTTGAAGATATTAAGATTGCAGTTATTTTTTTCTTCTGCACAAATATAAATGTGCCTGGCAATGTATTAATCACTTTACCACGTACAATCCCTAGAATATCCCATGGAGGCATATACAATGTTTATTCATTTTGAAAGTGAAAGAAGTAGATTTGAATGATTAAGTTACATGCCCAAAGCATATAAGGAGTAGAACCAGGATTCAAACTTAGACAATATGATTTCAGGATCCATATGTTATCTTTGAAAACTCAGACATGAGGGTGAGTCTTCAGCAGCCAGTGCCTACACAACGGAGAGAAAGGCAAGGAGTGCTCTTCTATCCTGGCTTATCATGTTTGTAGATCTCATCTGGATTCTAGGATTGGATTTCACTCCCTTAAACATTTGTAGATGACTTCAGGTGCCATTCTAGGTTTGAACATTAAATTGGTTATCTAGCATGGTTTCTGACGTCTATGGGTCTTTGGGTTCCAATATTGGATTTAAACTTTTTCAGCTTTACAATGGTGCAAAATTAATACTCATTTATTAGAAAATGTATTTTTGAATTATAATGTTTTCTTGGTCTAGCAATAGGAAGTAAGACGTTTTCTCATGAAACTGGGTGATTACCATGAGCTATAACTCCAAGGTTGCTACACAATCATGAAGTGAACCACAGACACTCTACAGTGTGCTCTATTGCTAAACTAGGGTTTTCAGCAGAGTAGATATATCAAATGCAGGTTTGACTCACAATATATTCAGTTTGGGATGGGTTAGCAGAACATAATATTATCATAAGTTGAGAAGCATTTCTAGTTGAGAAACAATTCTTATTATTACTTAGTCTAACAATATTTCTACAAAAACCTATACATAAAAGACCATTTTGAAATTGATCCTTATTCAACTGGAAGACTAACTTTCCAACTCAAAATAGCTAAAAATGCTGCAGGTCAGTCTCAAAGATAAAGGAACACAGAAATCTTGAATGGTAAACAGAGCACTGAGCTGCTTTTCAGCTGAAAATATTTTCCAGACCCTAGTAAATGTAAGCATCAATTTTCATTTCTCTACAGGCACAAGGGAGGACAAAACAAGCTTTAAGACTTCCCAGAGAGGGAAGCTGAACGCAAGACTAAAATATAGCCCCCCTCCCAGAGGAGTTACAGTATCTGTGTGAAGATAAACCAGAAGTAATAATCACAGCTACTATAAGGGCCCCAATTCTCAGTTAAAAACAAATAAATACCTGTTCAGCAGTGAGCAAAGAAGGGAGAACATCTCTTCTGAAAACTCAAAAGATTATACAAGGGGTTTCGCCCCAACTGACCTACCCACCACATCTAAAAAATTCCCAACACATGAATTCATTTAACACATTTCCAGGCTGTGTGCCCAGGTGTCCAGAGGAAGCAAATGAAAATGTGCTCTGGAAGAAGATGACTTTCCTCTGCTCTGCAAGGTTCCAGCATAAATAAATTTCCAAGGAAAATGAGAAGTAAACAGGAATAAATGTGTAGTACACAAGAAGCAAAGGCAGAATTAAAAAAAAATATAAGAGAAACAGAGTAACACTCTTTGGAGATTCTGGGAAGATGGTGACAGAGGAGCTCACTGTATGAATCTCTTTTGATTCGCAGACAAAAGCAGGACTAGATGAAAGAATTTAAAACACATGGACAGCATTTTTAAAAACCAAGTACAAGAAGACAAAACAAAATCATGAATACATGCAAGATCAAGTTTTTATTGTTATTGAGGAAAGAAAATGAAGTAATACAGGCAGAGTCCAAGGGACTTAATAAAAGAGGTAGATAACTAGAAAAAACCAGAGACAGTGCCTTAAAGAAATAGAAGGTGAAAAGAACAAAGTTCAAAAGTCAATAAAGGAAATTAAAAATAGAAAAAGACATTTGTACACATGGTCAGAGTAGAATTCACAAGAACCAAAACATAGGAGCAATGCAAGTGACCATCAACAGACAAATGGAGAAGCAACATGTAGGGCACACGTGCACTGGAGTATCAGTCAGCCTTAAAAGGAAGTAGATTTCGATACATGCTAAAACATGGAAGTTAGATTAACCAGTCACTAAAGGAAAAATATTATATTACTCCACTCATTTGCAGTGTCTAATGAATTCAAGTTCATAGACATGAAAAGTAGAGTAAGGTGACAGGAATGGAGGACCAGAGAATGAATATTTTTAAATTTAATTAAGTTTATTGGTGCAGTTTAGGTCTATACGATGATTACATTCATTATAGAGATGTTGCTCCTGTACATAATATACCTTGATTTGTTTTTCTTCCCCCTCCCATCCCCTTCCCCTCTCTTTAAGCATTCTTCCTCTCCTTATTTACAAAACATTATTTCCATTTTATCCTCCTTTTCTCATTTTTCTTTCCCCTTTCTTTCCTCCTCCCTCCACCACAGGCCCCCTTTCCTTTTGAACATTTTCTTCCCATTTCACCATATCGCTTGTACAATTGGTTCTTATTTAGACTTTCAGTTTCTCACACCAACGGGGTATTTACTTGCATGTCTGCTTTATTTCACTTAAGAGTATTCTTGTGTATTGGGCTCAGGATCTCTTTTTTACAAGGTGAAAAATTTCTAGAGATCGATGATAGTACTGGTTGAACAACATTGTGAATGTATTTAATATCATACATGATTTATGTAAAACTGTTAAACTGTAAGTTTTGGGTTATACATGCAGTACTGTGTTAGCTTTCTGTCATTGTTTAAAAAAACTACTTGAGATAAATAAGAAAAGGAAAGGTTTATTTGGACTCTAGCTTCAGTGGTTCCGGGGCATGGTCCATCAGCTCCCTTGATTAGAGACTTGGGAGACAGTGGGCACAGGGTGCTCAGAAGGCAGGGAGAGAAAGGGTTGTGCTTTTATAGCAGAGCTGTCCCCAGAGCCTGTTCAGTGACTGGACCACATGTGGATGAACCCACTGAAAAGGGCAGAGCAGTCATGACCCAGTGTCCTCCTGAAGGCCGCAGCTCTGAACCCAGTGCACTTGGGCCAGGAGCTGGTTCAGCCCATGAGCCTGTGGGAGACTCTTAGGGCACAAACCACAGCAGCACAGTTAAAAGAAATAAGACTGATAAAAAAGAAAAGAAGTGAAGGTTAAAAGAATGATAAGTTTGAATGCACAGATAGCAAGAATTTGTGAGAATGAAAACCAAAGCAACAGAAGAACTATCAATCCTCCTATAGAGTAATTAAAATAAATTTAAGTGTACTATATATGGCAGAAATAAAGTAAACAAATAAGAAATAATAAAAAAAAACCCTGAAATTAAAAAAAATTGAAAGTTCATTTTGAAAGAGTACACTGTATTCATGCAACACTGACCCAGAAAAATTGTAAATGTCCAAACAGATTTTAGTATATGAGACTTAAAAAATCATTCATCAAACAAAAAAGAATATGTGACTTTAAGAGAAAGAAAATAAGGTTATTAGCAAGCTTTGAAAGCCATGCTGTATACCAAAAGAGAATTACGTAATATATTTTAAATACTCAAGGAAAGAACATCAAGGATTTTATAATCAGCAAAAAACTGATTTTTAAACACAAAGGGTACAGAAAGACTTATCAAAGTACAAGAACTCAAGAAATACTTTTCCCATAAGCCCTTTTTGTGTAATCTAGTGTACAATGAGCTTCAAATGACTATGATAACTAAAAAGTCAATAACATAATGACTATTAATGAGCATCAAATAACTACTAAGATAAACAGGGGAAGTTGACTGGAGTTGAAGGGAGGGGGACAGAGGATGTGAAAAAAAGAAGAAGCAAAATATATCATGCACAAGTACAAGCTCTCCATGGTCAGTGTGTTCATTATGCACATCTAAAATGTATCAATAAAATAAAATTTTTACAGCACAAATAAAACTAAGATAAAATAAGGACAAATAGGAAGATATTTTTATAAGATTATATATTACTATATATAATAATATATATTATATATTATTATAAGATTATATGTTGTAGAAATGTATGTATAGTACAAATATCTTTTTTTTTTTTTTTATTTAAGAGGAAAAACAGAAAAACACAAAACAAACCAAAGCGGCGTAAGGGTACACGCAATACAGAACTACAAAACAAAACAAAACAAAACGAAACAAAAAACCATAACAGTAAGAAATTACCTGCTAGTAGATTACACACTATTTTCTTGAAAATAGTTCCTCAAATCACAGTATCAAAGAACACAAGGTGGACATTCAAACAGGGAGACTGCAAACAGCTGTGTTCAATGTTCCAAAAACATTGATAAAGTCAGCTATTTAACACCCCCAAACACACTTGCTGTTATATCCGTTAGAGCTCTTTTTCTTTTTTTTTTCCCTCTCTTTTTTACAACAAAATTTACACATCTTGGATTTTATTACTCCTTAGTGCTTATTACTTTCTTTGGGGGGTGGGAAGAATACAGTCAAATATGGCAAAACAAAGCTGTCAGTCAATACCAAGGATAGACATAGCACATGGTGTAGAACAGAGTACAAGTTTATCAACAATGGTTATCAACGTTGTCCCTTGTTACCTTAAAAAGAATTGTCTATCTTATTAGATATTATAAAGTTGGACAAAACAGTAGAGAACAAGACCAATAAAACTTAGGCATTGTAAACATTACAGGACTTCCAAAGAAGACAATAGTCAAACCAGAATGGGTATCTTAGTGAATCTTATTGTCTTCAAAGTAGTTGCCTATGTCTTCAAACTTGATACTATCATATAGAATGGAACAGAGTCTAATCAGTCAAAACAAGATCGTGGGAGTACTACAGGACTTCAAAACAAGTTAATAGGAAATCGAAAAGAGTTACTATTTATATATCCTAATTTTTTTGAATTTTTTCTTTAATTAAGACAAACATAAGAAATGACTAAATAATTTTTTTTGAAACAATAAGGGGGAGATTGAGATAAAACAGGACATAACAATATAACAATAGAGGTCACAGCATGACTGTTTCAATAACCTAGTACTTCACCACCTTATAACCTGACTTAATAGTAGTTACCATAGTGTCTTTTTCCTTGAAATATTTGGGTAAAACTTCATATACTCTAGCTTCAAATACTTTCATATCAAGAAGCCCAGAATAAAGCCTTTCTAATTAATGAGTGAAAACTTTATAAGGCTTCAAGGCCACCTAATGGGGAATCATGATTACCACATATTTTTATATATTTGAATCATTACTTACATTAGGGAAACTATTCGGTATTCACACATGCGAGATTGATTTATTTCACTTATGAGTATGGTCTCAAGCTGCGCCCATTTATTGATAAATATCTCAATGTGATCCTTCTTTATAGCTGAATAATACTCCATTGTATGGAAATACCACAACTTTTTTTATCCATTCCTCAGTTGATGGGCACTTGGGTTGTTTCCAAGATCTGGCGATTACAAATTGTGCTGCTATAAACATAGGTGCACATATATCACTGTGGTATGATGCTTTCAGTTCTTCTGGGAATATGCCTAGAAGTGGAATAGCTGGAATAAATGGGATTTCCAGTCCCAACTTTTTGAGAAATCTCCAGACAGATCTCCACAAAGGCTGTACCAGTCTACACTCCCACCAGCAGTGCAGGAGAGTTCCTTTTTCCCCACAGCCTCTCCAGCATTTGTTGTCGGTTTTCTTGATCCTGGCCATTCTTTCAGGAGTGAGATGGTATCTCAGTGTGGTTTTAATTTGCATTTCTCTAATGACCAATGATGATGAGCATTTTTTCATGTATTTATTTGCCATTTGCATTTCTTCATCTGAGAATTGCATATTCATCTCAGATGCCCATTTTTGGATTGGATCTTTGAATTTCGGAGGTCTGAGTTTCTTTAATTCTTTATATGTTTTAGACAAGAGGCCCTTGTCTGAGAGAGAGTTCACTAAAATCTTTTCCCAGTTTGTGGGTTTTCTTTTCACTATGCTGGGGATTTCTTTTGATATGCAGAAACTTTTTAATAAGAAGTGGTCCCAGTTATTGATTCTGGGAAGTATTTCCCGTGCGGTTTGAGTCCTGTTCATGAATTCTTTACCTACTCCTATGTCTCCAAGGTTTCTACCTATTTTGTCTTCCAATAGATTTAGTGTTTCTGTTTTAATATTCAGATCCTTGACCCATTTAGATTTTAATTTAGTACACGGTGATAGACATGGGTCTAGCTTTAGTTTTCGGCAAATGGAGAGCCAGTTTTTCCAGCACCATATATTAAAGAGACTGTCGTTCTTCCAGTGAACCTGCTTGGCTCCTTTATCAAAAATAAGGTGGTTGAGTGTGTTCGTAGTTGTGGTTGTATCTTCTAATCTATTCCACTGATCTTCAGCTCTGTTTTGATTCCAATACCATGTTGATTTTACTACTGTTGCTTTGTAGTATAACTTCAAGTCAGGGATTGTGATGCCTCCTGCTTTGTCTTTGCTGCTTAGAATTGCCTTTGCGATTCTAGGTCTCTTCTGGTTCCAGATGAAATTTAGGAGTGATTTCTCTAGATCTATAAGGTATGTTGATGGTATTTCTATTGGGATTGCATTGAATCTGTATAAGAGTTTTGGGAGAATGGCCATCTTCACAATGTTTGTTCTTCCTATCCATGAGCAAGGGATGTCTTTCCATTTTCTGAGATCATCATCAATTTCCTTTTTCAGTGTAATATAATTTTCACTGTATAAGTCTTTCACTTCTTTCGTAAGAGTAATTCCTAAATATTTCATTTTTTTTGCTTGCTAATGTGAATAGTCCAGTTTTTCTTATTTCCCTCTCTGTAATTTTGTTGTTCATGTATAGGAATGCTATTGATTTCTGAGCATTGATTCTGTATCCAGCCACATTACTGAATTTATTTATTGTATCTAAGAGTATTTCAATGGAGTTTAGGGGGTCTTCTATGTAGAGTATCATGTCATCTGCAAACAATGATAATTTAACTTCTTCTTTTCGTATCTTTACCCCTTTTATTTCTCTTTCTTGCCTAATTGCTCTGGCTAGTACTTCCAGTACTATATTAAATAGGAGTGGTGATAAAGGACATCCTTGTCTTGTACCCGATTTTAAAGTAAAGGCTTTCAATTTTTGGCCATTTAGTATGATGCTGGCTGTTGGTTTGTCATAAATGGCCTTTATTATATTGAGGTAAAGACCATTTATTCCAATTTTCTGTAAAGTTCTTATCATGAATAAGTGTTGGACCTTATCGAAGGCTTTTTCTGCATCTATAGAGATGATCATGTGATTCTTATTTTTGGCTTTATTGATATGGTGGATTACATTTATTGATTTGCGTATGTTGAACCATCCTTGCATTCCTGGGATGAATCCCACCTGGTCATGGTGTATAATCTTCTTGATGATTTGCTGGATCCTATTTGCCAATATTTTATTGAGGATTTTTGCATCTGTGTTCATTAGGGAGATCGGTCTATAGTTCTCTTTTATAGTTGGGTCTTTCTCAGGTTTTGGTACTAGAGTAATATTTGCTTCCAGGAATGACTTAGGAAGGATTGCTTCCCTTTCAATTTCATTGAATAGTTTGAGGAGTGTCGGCATTAGGTCTTCTTTATATTTCTTGTAGAATTCTGCAGTGAATCCATCTGGGCCTGGGCTCTTCTTGGTGGGCAAGGACCCAATTACATTCTCAATTTCATTAGCAGAGATTGGGTTATTCAACAGTTTTATATCCTCTTGATCTAGCTTTGGTACTTCATATGCTTCTAAGAATCTGTCTATTTCTTCTGTGTTATCAAACTTTTGAGAGTAGAGGTTTTCGAAATAGGTATTGATGATCCTCTGTATTTCTATTGGGTCTGTAGTGATTTCTCCTTTTTCATTTCTTATTGCATGAATTTGAGCTTTTTCTTTCCTTTTTTTAATAAGGTTGGCTAGGGGCTTATCGATTTTATTTATTCTTTCAAAGAACCAACTCTTTGATTCGTTGATTCTTTGGATTGTTTTCTTAGTCTCTATTGCATTGATTTCTGCTCTGATTTTTATAATTTCCTCTCTTCTTTTGGCTTTGGGCTTGACTTGCTCTTCTTTTTCTAGCTGTTTGAGGTGTAGCATCAAGTTATTTATTTGTATTCGTTCTGTTTTCCTGATGTGGGAACTCAGTGCAATAAATTTTCCTCTCAGAACGGCTTTCATTGCATCCCACAGATTCCGGTAAGTTGTATCTGCATTTTCATTTTCTTTTAGGTATTGTTTAATTTCTTCTTTAATTTCTTCTGTGACCCACTGATTACTCAAGAGTGTGTTATTTAGTTTCCATGTGTTTGCGGAATTTTTGCAGTATCCTTTGTCATTAATTTCTAATTTCAGAGCGCTATGATCCGATAATATGCAAGGGATGATTTCAACTCTTTTGCATTTGCTTAAATATGTTCTGTGAGCTAATATATGGTCTATTTTAGAAAATGATCCATGTACTGCTGAGAAGAATGTGTATTCTGATGTTGTTGGGTGGAACATTCTGTATATGTCTATCAAACCCATTTGTTCACAGGTGTGATTCAGTTCTGTTATTTCTTTGCTCATTTTCTGTCTGGTTGATCTGTCCCTTGGTGTCAGTGGTGTATTAAGGTCTCCTGTTACAATTGTGTTACTGATAATTTGAGTTTTCATTTCTGTTAATAATTGTTTTATATAACTGGGTGCTCTGGAGTTTGGTGCGTATATATTTAAGATAGTTATCTCTTCCTCTTGGAGTTTTCCCCTTACGAGTATGTAGTGACCTTCTTTGTCCTTTATGGTCATTGTTGGTTTAAAGTTCACGTTGTCTGCAAACAGAATGGCTACTCCTGCCTTTTTTTGGATTCCTGCTGCATGAAGAATTGTTTTCCATCCTTTGACTTTCAGTCTGTGAGTATCTTTCTGGGTTAGATGGGTTTCCTGTAAACAGCATATGGTTGGATTTTGTTTCTTGATCCATTCTGCTAGTCTGTTTCTTTTGATTGGTGCATTGAGACCATTTACATTAATGGTTATTACTGTTAAATGCTGGTTAATTGTAGGAATGTTATCTCTCTGCTGTTGCATCTTTATCTTTCGGTTCTGTTTAATTATTTGCTTTGCTTAGTGGTTTTTTCCTTTGTGTATCTAAACTGTCTTTCAATATTTTTTGCAGGGTTGGTTTGGTGTTCATGAAGTTCTTCAGCTGTTCTTTGTCATGGAAGTATCGTATTGCACCATCTATTTTGAATGATAGTTTTGCAGGATATATCAGTCTTGGTTGGAAATCATTTTGCTTTAGGATCTGGAATACTTCACTCCATGCTCTTCTTGACTTTATCGTTTGTGCTGAGAAGTCTGCTGTGATTCTGATAGGTTTTCCTTTATAAGTGATTTGTCTTTTCTCTCTGACAGCTTTTAATAATCTATTCTTGTGTTGGATTTCTGGGATGGTGACTATTATATGTCTGGGTGTAGTTTTATTTTGGTTATGACTGTTTGGAGTTCTATATGCTTCACTGATCCTGATGTCAGTTTCTGATCTCATGCTTGGGAAATTTTCAGCTATTACTTCTCTAAATATCCTCCTGACATCCTTCATGTTGTCTCCCTCTCTTTCATTAATCCCTATCATTCTTATGTTATTCTTCTTTGCATCGTCTTGCAGTTGTTGAATTGTTGTTTCCTGGTTCCTTGTTATTTTCAAAAGATCTTTCCTTTCCTGTTCACTAGCTGCAATCCTGTCTTCAAGGTCGGAAATTCTATCTTCACTTTCATTAAGGCGGTTTTTACAACTTTCAGTGGAGTTTTTTATTTCCTGTATATCTCTGTGCATCTGCATTATGTATTCTGTTTGTTTCTTATATTGCTCGTCTAGGGATTCTATCTTTTTGTTTAGTTCCTCCAATTTTTTATCTGTGTTTTCTTTAGATATATTTAGAATCTCTTTCATTTCTTTTATCATTTCTTCTTTTATCTGGGAGATTATTTCAAGTTTGAATTTCTTTAAAGCTTCCTGGAGTTGCTTGTCAATTTCAGTGGCTATTGTGTCCGATATATGAGGTGGATGGGATATATTTTCTTCTATATACATCGCTCCTAGGGTTTCTTGAGATGGGCTGGAGGTTTGAGGTTGTAATTTGGTCTTTCGTTTTGTCATTTTCCTATATTTCTGTGTTTCAAGTGTTATTTGAAAGCTTCCTCAGGATCTGTTGAAAATCCCCTTCTATGTTTGGAGCTACTGGGACTCTGGCGCCGCGCTACTCCAAGCCATTAGGCCTACAGAACCAGTGGCCCTCCTCTGCCAGCTCAGAACTCCGCAGTTCCAGACAAGCTGGGCCTCAGGGACACTGTGCACCCACCTGCCCCTTGGAAGCTCCACAGTTCTTCAATCGCAGCCGGGTTAGGGTACTCACCACAGGCCGCAGTGCTTCAGGAACCTGTGGACCCTCCCTGGTTGCAGAGATATCCACAGTCCTCCAGACACGCAGAGAGGCCAGTGAGGGCACCCCAGATCTGCCCAGCTCCTCCTCTGCAGACCTATGGCCAGGCGCGGCAGCTAAGCAGGCTGGGCTAGGCTGGTAGTGTGGGCCAGCCCACCTATCGGGAGCTCAGCAGGTCTCCAAATGAAGCCGGGAATGGGGAGGCTGATGTGGAAGCCTCAAACCCACCTCTCTCCTTCACTGCACCTGGAAGCCTGAGGGAACTCCAGCAGTCTGGGCGCAGAAATCCAGAGTCCTCCAGGCACGCAGAGAGGCCAATGAGGGCACCCCAGATCTGCCCAGCTCCTCCTCTGCAGACCTATGGCCAGGCGCGGCAGCTAAACAGGCTGGGCTAGGCTGGTAGTGTGGGCCAGCCCACCTATCGGGAGCTCAGCAGGTCTCCAAATGAAGCCGGGAATGGGGAGGCTGATGTGGAAGCCTCAAACCCACCTCTCTCCTTCACTGCACCTGGAAGCCTGAGGGAACTCCAGCAGTCTGGGCGCAGAAATCCAGAGTCCTCCAGACACGCAGAGAGGCCAGTGAGGGCACCCAAGATCTGCCCAGCTCCTCCTCTGCACATAGTACAAATATCAATGGAAGGCCTTCACATGCTTGTCAAAATTCACAGATTTGCATATCTAAAACAGATAACTTTTGTTCAATATAAATTTTACCTGGATAAATTTGAAAAAAAAGGGAGAATGGCAAGAATATACATCAATTTTTTATATTGTCAATAAATATAATGGAGGTGATAGTACTATCATGAGCTAGAGACCACTGTGTGTTTAAAACTGGATTACACAAATGAGATATTATATTACATTCTAATTTTACCATCCTTTATATCTTCGAAAACCACATTTCTTGGAATGGAAGGGAGAACCCATTGATGTAATAAAGACAAGGTTATATAAACTCTCAGAAATCTTGATATATAATTAGAAATATCAAAATGAACCTATGGAACATTTCTTTATATGGCATTATAATATGTTTTCTAGAAACAATAAACTAATCCAGTAGCAATGAGAATCCTTAGGGCCCCAAGTTTTGGTCTTGAAACACCAGATCTCTAAAATAAACTAGAGCTTCTTGGAGACATTGCTAATCCTAGTCCTAGAGTAGGAAATATACACAAGGAAGCTGGAATGTGGTACAGTATCAGCTAGCAACAGAGATGTCAAAGGCACTGGGGTTGCATTAGGGAGTTAGAATCATAAACTTCCATGAGCAAAGATGGGACAAGTTGAAATTCAATAATATAATGAATAGGACTAAAATCCAAAATCATTTAAACTTATAATTTCATAATGATATTTAAAAAATTGGTCACTTTATGCACACTACAGGAAACCAATTGATTATATTGAAAACTGATATAAAGAGGGAAAAAATCAAGTAATGACTCTTTATTGTCTATGTGAACATCTTTAGTAATAATGTAGTAGATGAAAGATAATACCACTTTATTCAAACATTCTAACTAATAATCAAAGAATAAATAATAATATTAGAACCCCAGTATCTTAGGCTGAATAGTACCTTGTGTGGGAGATAAAAGGACTTTGCAGATGTCTTTAAAGGCTCAAGTATAGCTCATAGGCACCGCATATACTTGACATATACAATGTTTTGGATTTGAATCCCAGTACCTCAAAAAATGTCGGGACATGGGAAAATCATCCTGAGTTATCTGTGTAGGCCTGAGTGTAGTATTAGAAGTTCTTATAGGAAAAAAAAATAAGGGTGACAGAAACAATAGATGGAATAAAATATAAACAGAGACTTGGAGATGTTGAGTTGCTTTCTGAAAAGATGGAGGAAGGTGCTATGAACAAAGCTCCAGAAAGCAGAGAAAAGTCAAGAAAACAAATTCTTCATTAGCAACTATAAAAAAGCATAGACCTGTAAACTCCTTAGTTTTAACCCACTGAACCCATTTTGAACCTGCAAAACTTTATGAGAGTAAACTTGACTTAAATAACTATGTTTGCAGAGACTTTTTACTACCAGTAACAAATACAGTCAACATTATGTGATTGTACAATAAGTGGAACTGTTCCTTAGGCATCAACCATTGCTGAAATTACAACAAGACTCATCTAGATCTTGCATGCTTTCTGTAATCTAGTCAACTTCTCCCTCTACCTGATCTTTCCACCAAGCCTTTTGCCCAGTAAGTCTGAAGAAAAGTCAGTAAGGACTTGCTATCAACTTGTAGGAAATATAGAGGGCAAACAATCTTGGACAGCACAAAAATTAAGCATCAGAAACCCCACACTGTGGGAGATTACTCAGACCAAACAATGCAGGATCTGCACCAGGTCAATTATAAAGAAATGAAAGGATGATAGAATTGGAAATTGGAAATGGAGATTTAAAAATATATCAATTTTTAAAATATGGGCTAAACCAATTTCTAGTTTCTAAAAATATTTATTTGGTGTTAAATTATGAAAAATCATTTAAGGAACTTAGGACTATAAAGAACAGGACACTAGGTATTTTGTAAAAGTGAGAGACCATGACATACAGGACACATGAAGAGGGCTCTGGAGTGGTTGACAAAAATCTTTTTCTTTCATTTGAGTGGTGTTTGCCTTACACAACTCAGTGCATCATTCAATAAAATTTATGTCGTTTTCTCTTTTATTTTAGCACTATTATTGTGTTTAGTTAAATAAAACTATCCCAAGACAATCCTCAAGAAATAGGAAATTAATTAATTGTGGAGATTAAGAACAATCAAAGTCTATTATAAAAATATAATAAGTGGTTTAAAACTCAATGGACAGGTTTAACAGCAGATTAAATGCAAATGAAGAAAAATTAGAGAATTGGGAGACAAGTTAAAAGAAATTATGAGGCCGTAGTTAAGACCATGAAATAGGCCATGAAGATATAACATCTAATCAAAATTCAAGTAGAGGAATGCAGAAACAGTGGGGGAAAGGAAACATAAAATAGTATAGTGAACATTTTTCAAAACAAACAGAAATGGGCACACAGAGATTCAAGAAGCACAGTTAATGCCAATAGTATAAAAAGAAAAGTAAATAACCAATAACCAAATAAGGTGCCTACATCTACATTATCAGAGTGAAATGATACAACACCAGTATTTTATTTTATTTTGTTACTGGGAAATAAACTCAGGACTTTGTGCTTGCCAGGCAGGCACTGTGCCACTGAACTGTATCCCCAGCCCTCAAGAGATTTTAAAAGAAGTTGGACAACATAACATTATCTCCTAAGGTCAGAACTACAGCTGACTTACTTTATTAGCAACAATAAGATAAGGATCACTTTGGAAGACTAGTTCCTAAAATGTTAAAGTGAGAAAAGATAAACTTTATGGAAAAGACTTTAGATTTAAATTTAGTTTCTGTAGGCTTTTAATCTATTCCAACTAATCTATTCCAACTTTTTATAAATTACCTAAAGAAGGAAAGAAGAGAGAAGGAAGAAAAGAGAAAGTCTTTCTAAGATCTATACACCTCAGACCCCTACATAACAAAGCTAGAAAGAGATCAAGGTCTAGTATCTCTCTATACTTAGGGTTACTTTCCTTAATGGTCCATTGCTCTGCTCTTGCAGGGAGCCTTGGTTATGCCAGTTCCAGAACTTTCTAGCAGAGGTTCGGGAAAGGATTGCAGCAATGTTAGTATCACCTTCTTCCCATGCAAAGAGGCCTCCATCCATACACCAAGAGGCTTTCACTTCTTCACAATGAGAAGTGTGTAGGTAGCTTGTCTACATCCAGTCCAAATGCCTCATCATAATAGTTTATGAACCCGGATCTGCTTAGCATAAATCTGCATATTAAAGGGACAGCATTAACATTTGCTCTACACTGACCTTCTATCCCCATCAGAATGAGCAGCAGCTGGCAGTAACTTTAGCTAGAGAAGGAAAAAATCTGGTCTTGCTATTCTACTCTGCAAGAACATAGTAAAATCCTATTATTATCAGAAACAAAGAGATGCTTATACTAATAAGATTTACGGATGAAGACTGAAAATGTGTATATAGACGCTCCACTTGTACTACTATTGCAGGAGATTTATTCCCAAAATGCCCTCATGTCCCTTCTACACCCATGTCTTCTAGTTTTATCTCTGAATCAGAAATATAAGGTACTTGTCAACTCAAAGCTAAGAAATTGTAGCTCCCCTCAGTGGATGAGTTGGCTTAATGTTGTCCTGCCCAACTTCATCAGTAGAATTCTTCTACATCCAAAGAACTTAAAGAAAACTAGTGCGGGCTGGGGATTTAGCTCAGCAGCATAAGCGCCTGCCTTGCAAGCAGGCAGTCGTCAGTTCAATTCCCGGTACTGCTAAAAAGGAAAAAGACAAAAAAAACAAAACAAAACAAAACAAAAAACTAGTGGCTGGAGAAGTAACAGAAATCTACTCTCCCTAAGACATGCAATTGTACACACACACACACACACACACACACACACACACACAGAGCTAGAAGAATCACTGTAGCAGTACAAGCTGGGAGTTGTGTTTTCCTTGCCTGCCTCTCCTTTAACATGTCACAGAAATAACAATGTCAACAGAGCAGTGGTTCTCAAACTGTCATCCTCACAAGAGCAGCAGTCACCTTGCCTGGGAAATTTTAGGAATACATATTCTTAGGCCAGGCCCCAGACCTAGTGAACCCAAAACTCTTGGGATAGGACTCAGCCAACTGTGTTATTAAAAAACCTCACTGACAAGTTTAATGACATGTTTAAGAACTAATAAAATGGAAGATGCTTCCCTGTCAGGATAGCAGTGTTAGACAAAGCAAAGTGGATACATTAGCAACCAAACTGAGAGAAAAGATCCATAAGAAAATCCATATGTTCTTTCTGTTTGTGACATTATGTGTAAACTGTTGTCTTTTTTTTTTTTTTTTTTTTTTTTTTTTTTTTTTTGTCTTTTTCCTTTTTATCTGTACTGGGGATGGAACTCACTACTGTCTGCTTGCAAGGCAGGTGCTTATGCCGCTGAGCTAAATCCTCAGCCCCAACTGTTGTCTTCTTATTCAAGGGAAAGAAAAGAAAAACCAACTGTTCCATAAAATAATACTGCAGACCTCAGATAAGAAAATGTTATCCTGAACACTAAAGAGAATAGTAGATTCTTTCTTAATATGATTCATTATAGAAAGAAAAACAAATATATGAAACTATTTGATAGACTTCATTATGAAACAGAAATAAAACATCATTAACAGAGATTAAGTCTTTAAAATGTGAGAAAGATTGATAAAAATTGAGTCAAATGGGTTCAAAAGGCAAGTGAAAATTGAAAAGTACAATAGCAAAGTTAAAACCATACAAAGTTGCACAGATCAGTATTGAAAGAGCAGAAAATGAAGTAAAAAATTTAGTAATTGGACAAACTCTACCACACAGAAAAAGAAAATGACCCTCCCCTGCAAAATAACAAAGATGAAAATAGATAATAAACAGAAAACTTCAACATATTGCTGAAAAAATTTTAATTAATACGAAAAAAACAAAGACACAACTGAAGACAAACTTCCTTAATTGACTATACTCCTGAATTCAAGAGTCAAAGGGCTCAATACATTTCAGGCAACACCATTAACAATTAAAGCCCTCAAATTTTCAACTGGGTGCGATAAAAGAGAGGGTTTCCACCTTTCCCAATCAAATCTAATTAACATGCTTACTCTTTTAAATCTGGGAGAAAGCACTCAGAGAGTTGAGTACTCTGAAATGTCATTTGGGCATTTCACAGAAGCAATTTACTTCACTATGATTTATTTCCTTTATTTATCAGGACAGCTGTATTATTTAAATAAAAGAATTCTCCCCTAACTAAAAGAGAGATGGTAGGAAACAGAGGCAGATTCTGAGGAAATGGGAGAGGGACCTGGGGAAAGACAGAGGAAGGAGGAGGAATGAACACAATTGAGATGCAAATGTATATGAACCAATCCTGCAAAGTGAATGTAATTAGTACATATCAAAAACATTTACTAATAAAAAAGAACTTTCCCTTAAAATGCCTCACCTAGATCAGGATTTATTACAATCCACATGTAATTTTACAGACTGTCATGGCATCTTTGTTTGAATGGTAGGACTATGGGTGACTGCTATTCCTCCTGTTATTTCCAAATGTTTTATCTTATTGAGCATATATTTGTTTACTAAATGTGCATTTCACACAGTATTAAGTATCAGGTGTGGGCTTAGCACTGCGCTACTTTTATTTCTCTCTTGATCTTTTTTATTTTATGAAAAAGTGAAATCATATAATCAAATAGTAATAGTAAAATAATAACAGTAATTATTACACTGTGTATCACTATCTTCAGAGTACAATGGCACCTTCATTCTGTGATTGTGGAGAATATGGCCAGATTTGAGTTTGTTAGCCAATGCAGAGTTTGAAAATGGAAAAATTTTTCACAAACAGAAACATTCACAAACTGAGGCATTACCATAGTTACTGGTTTGGCACCAGTACAATCTTGTTTTAATTATTGTAACTTTGCAATTTAATTTCAAATTTGGGATTGTGGATCTACCTGTTTTGCTTTTCTTACCCAAGATTGCATACGTTGCTCTAGTTCTCTTCTAATTCTATCAAATTTTGGGATTATTTTCTTTAGCTTTGTGAGAAATGACACTAGTATTTTAATTGGATTACATTCAATCTATATATCAGTTTTAAAAGAATAGCCATTTGGTTTTGTTCTGCCTAATCAGAAAGAAAAGATAGTTTTTGTGTTTTCTGATGTTCTCCTCAATTTTCTTCTTTCAGTATGATGTTAAGTTTCACTGTAAGTCTTTCACTTCCTTAATTAAATTAATATCTTTTAAAAAATTACTTTTATTGGTGCACTTTTGATGTAAATAATAACCACATTTATTACAGGGAATTTACCTGTATACAATAGCTTAATTCTTTTTCCACATTCTCCTTCCCTCCCTTCAAACCTTTTTATCTTCTTTATTTACAGAAGCTTTGTTTCCATTTTTTATTATCTATGTATTTAACTTTTGATGCTGTTATGATGGTATTGGTTTCCTAATTTCTTTTTTCAGTGAGTTCATTATTCACATATAGGACTGATATTGATTCTTGTGTTTTTATTTTATATCCTATTACTTCACTGAGTTTGGTTATTAATTCTAGGTGTCTTCTAGTGGATTTTTATGGGCCTTGTAAGTAAAAGCTCATGTCATCTGCAGATAAAGTGGTACTTCAATTCATGAATTTAATTCATTCCATGATTTTAGAAAAGATGGCCCCCGTTGTGTTCATGCACGGAAGATGGTTGAGGTAGTGTTCATCTTCTGATGTGAAGCTTGCAAATAGAAGTAAATTTTTGCTGAATATTTCAGTCTGTGAATCACATTGTTTGGGAACAGAAACGTTTGTGAACCAAGGTACTACTGCAATGATAGTTGAATTTGTCCATTACTTCATCCTTTCCTGTATATATTCATGCTTTGGTTACTTTTCTCTCATTGCTGAGACAAAATACCTGACACCCAAAATTAGGGAAGGAAGGGTTGATTTCTTACAGTTCTTGGAGATTTCAGTCCAAATTCAGCTGGCTGCAAGGCAGGGTGCATGGCTGAGGGACAGTCACTCATGGCTGCTGCAAACAGCAAGGTGGAAACCAACAAGAGAGAAAAAGACACACCTTTCCACTGTTACACTGTATGCTGCCTCCACTTCAGGGCAGATGTAGCACTCACACCAGCGATCCCAGTGCTAGACAATGAACCAATCACTAATGCTAGATTCAGCCACATCCACGATTTAAACCATAACAATCCTTTTTATTTCTTTCTTTTGCCTGACTGCTCTGGCTAATGTTTTGAGGATTATGTTAAACTGGAGTGCTGATAATTGATGTCCTTGTTTTATTCCTGATCTTAGAGAGAAGGCTTTCAGCTTGCCTTCATATACTGTGCTGCTGGCAACAGTATGGTCATAAATGGCTATAAAGACCTTTCAAACTTATTTTTCAGGGTTTTTTCTTTATCATGAATGAATGTTAGCTTCTGAGAAAGATTTCAGAAGTACTCCTTCCCTTCTAATTTCATTATCCTCATTCAAAAACCAGACAAAGATCCAACAAAAAGGAGAACTATATGCCAATTAATTTAGGAAACAGACGAAAACTTGATTAACAAGATATTAGCAAACAGAATGTGACAAATATTCAAAAAGATCATATCCTAGGACTAAGCAGGCTTCATTACAGGGATGCTAAATTGGTTCAACCCACACACATATCAATAAATATAATTCATCGCAAAAACAGAAGCAAGGACAAAAATCACATGATCATCCTAATAGATGCAGAAAAAGCTATTGACAAATTCAACATTCATTCACTTCTTTTGTTTCCTATCTACCTATTAATGTCCTTGCCTGATGTACTCATTTTAATGGACCTTTTGGCATTGCTAGCCTCATTGTCTCCTTCTAGCATATCCCTTTTTTTCCTTCTAGTCATTAGATGACTAGTTAAATCCTCTTTCAATTCACCAACCATCTTTTAGAACTGCTTTATTTCCACTGGTTACCTTTCAGACTTATCAACTGTGTAGTTTATGATTTCCTCCTCTTTCTTGATTGCTCTCCTCATTTGGGGGAACTTGGGAGATTTTTGGAAGCATTTCATTGCCTCACCTTTTCGTGTTTCTGTTTTTGTTTATTTTCTGGGTGCTAAAGTTTCCAAATTCTTTGGCCCAGTGCCTCTCTACAGGAGTCAGCTGTGGTACTGTTTACAGCTCTTCAGGTAATCCAGGTATTGGCACAGAGAGAAAATTTATTGTAGCCACTACTATGTTATCTTGCAGTATTCTCAGTGACAACAATGACATCAAATGTCAACTAGATATTGACAAATCATAGGAACCACTTATGAAGAGACTTTCACCCAAACAAAGAGAACTCTGATTTTAGTGAAGACAATTAGATCACGTTATATTTACCTACAAGTCATTAAGAGCACTGATTTTTCTGGACATTGGCGGCAATGTCAGAGCTCAAACATACCACTAGATTAAATGCCTTCTACTTAAGGACAGTTCTTTCTGATGATTATTACCATAATGGAATATAGACCCAGTGATTATCTTGGTCTGAGCTCAGGCCTCCCAGGGGACCCCAGGAGATGTTTATTTATCTCTCACCCTCTCCAAACCTGTCTCCCAAGGCTATCTCACACAGTGTCTTTGGGAAGGCATGACTTCAACCCTAAAGCTAGCTTCCCACTGTTGGTGTTGGACTCTTCTTCAACCAGGTCAGTATGATGTCACCTTTGTTTCCCTGTGCTGTGGAGAACTCCAGGATTGATTACCAATTCCTGTCTTCTCCAACCACAGCCCTGCAGGCTATGGCTTTTTCTTCCCAGGTTCTCTAGGCTCTGAAGTGGGTCCCCAGCCAGCTGCAGTACTGGCTGGGGCTTCTCTCTTGTTTTTATTTTTCCATTGTTCCCCCCTTCCTAAACACCAATAAATAAATACTTGTGGAGTCAGATATTTACAACCTCAAATCTGCAGTAAAGTGATACCTTTCCATACCTGCTTACCAGATACAAATTTCAGGATAAGTCTCTGATTGGCCTAGGTAAAATCTAATCTCCATGGCTGGAAAAGTAGAAATTTATGATGGACCAGTCCTGTTCTGCAGCCAAAATGCTATTATTTTCAAATTCATCCAAAATACATGGTTGTGGGTTTTTGATTATTCCACAATATATACATATATGGAGACATCACATATACTCTATAAACACACTTGTTATTTGCCAATATAAAACAAAATAAGAGATACTAGTTAAAAAAAAAAGTACATCTTTTAGTCAGGGAAGAGGGATTCCCTTAAGGCATGTGATTAGGGAGGGAGTTTTGTGCAGAAGGGGCTCATGCTGTTGAGTAGTCTCAACCTACGGACGCCTGCCACAATCCTACACCCTAGAGCATCTGGGATACCTCCACCCACATTTTATACCTAGTTTTCTAAAATGTGCTGCCATGAGTAGACATCTGAGAGCTTCCTGCTGTCTGAATTTTATCCCTTGGCTAGCAAGTTCTGCAAGTCTTTTAGGATTAAGACAATCATCACAGTGCCAGGTTCTCTACATTACCAAGATCAAGAAGGGTGGGCCTTCTGTCTTTATTCTTTTGATTTATCTGCCTCAAATAGTTTTAGGAAGACTGTTTCATAAACAACACTAACCACATTACCAACAACCTAAATTTAACGCTCTTGCTAGCCAATTTTTGAAAGTGTACAGAACTGAGCATATTATCTCCAGTTCCATAGTCTCCATTGATTTTTTACAATCAATAATTAGAACAGGGTCAGACCTTGGAAACCTGGAAGACTTCAATTTATCAAACAATTGTTACTCCAGACAGCTGTGGATTTTGCTTATTTTGAATTTGCAATGAATGATGACAGAGCTATGAACAATGGCTTTGTTATTGTAATCTTTTACCATTGCCCTTCAGGCCGGTGGGGAGAGAGACAGACAGACAGACAGACAGAGAAACAGAGAGAGAAACAGTGACTGATGGACAAAGAGAAAGAGTGATAAAGAGAGAGACAGAGAGTTCTGCCTGATTACTCTAGCCCTTAAAACAGTTATAACTAGTTTTCTTATCTACAAAATGAGGATTTTAAATGGAGTAGAGACTTTAGTTTTGGCATTATAGGGTATTTTATGAATTATTGTTTTAAACATGAATTGTTGTGAGGGAAACTGGCAGAATACTCTGAACTCAGGTTCTTAGGAAAAGTAGATGGATCGTAGCACACGTATGGAGAAGTCTTTCTGTAAGGGTAAATGGGTTCCTGATTTGGGAAAAAAGAGCTGAGTATCTCCACTCCATCTCAGTATCTGAAGAGCTAACTGGTAGCTGTAGCTATATACAACTTTTAAAATTTTGAATTTCTTCCAACTACCAAGTACAATTTTTGTAATAGAAAAAAGATAAAATAATATGAAAATTATGATAAATGTAATGCTGGCCCTGGAACATAACCTGGAATTAGATTTTACTATTTCTAAAATTCCTGACATGGGATTGATATCTTGTCATTCTATCCAAAATGTCCCTCAGGCTAGACTTGTAGATGTTTTTATGAGACTGAAACTTTCAAAATAATTTAGCTACGTAAGGTTAACATTCCATAAAGCAAGAGTATTTTAATAGAACAAGAATAAAATATAGTGGGACATATTATCTTTCATAAAAAAAAAAAAAAACCCTTCATTGGAAAAGAAAGTTTCCAGACTACTTTAGCATTTATACAGTATCTTTATCTCAAACTTAATTTCTGACTTTATGATCTCCTAAACAACATATAGTTAAAGCTGCCTTTTAAAAAACCCTAACAGTTTGTCTCTTAATACAACACATTATTTATTTACTATAATCAATACACATTCATTTATGTTTTCATCTCATTTATGTTGTCTACTTTTCATATTTTTCTTTACTGTTCTCTCTAGATTGTAGTTAACTGATCAAATATTATTCCTCTAATTTTTCCAGTGAAATAGGAATCTTTCTTTTTTACAAGTTGGTATTCATTGATACATTTTTTACAAACATCAGTTTTTCAAATTCTGTTTCCTCAGAAATAACAACAAAGAAAAAGCCCCACTAACTTAAACCTTTTTCTCTAACAACATCCTTGTAGCCTACCTTCACTTCTATCCTCTACAGCCCCAGGTTTATTGCCTAGAATTATGATTTAATGCTTGCATTTTATTATAGGCATGTATAGATATTACATACCTAATTTTATATCATGATTTTTTCTAATTTATAAACACTACTTATCATTTGTATTGAAACAATACAGTGCTCATTGTATTATGAGCAATCATAATGGCCCTTTCCCCTTATTATTTCTTTGATTCTTTCTTAGTTCTACGTCTGTTTCCCTAACATCACTCTTTGAAGAATGTTGGGTTCTTGGATCTATTCTTCATGTATCACCTTTTCTGTCCCAAATTTTACATAATTGTTCTGTGGATTGGGAGAAATTTTTGGGTAAACATTTCAGATCCTAAGTCAAATCTTTTATTTAAATTTTAGTTCTGTCATTCAGCCCTTCTGTTTAGTTTTTAAAGTTGTCAATCATGTTAGTAATAATTCCTCCAGGTTTTTGTACCAATGGTGCATTCTCTTAGATCTAAAGTACTGATCAGCATCCTTTGAAGTCATCTTCTGTTTCCTACATCAAATTTGGTCAGAGTTTAGGATCACAGTACATCAAATTCATGTCTCTCTTTCATGTTATTTACTACCTTCAAGTATTTTGTCATGGGGCTGTTTATAAAGGAGAAGATAGCCCTGTGCCATCTGATATGGTAGCTATTTAATTAGCTACATGTGGTAGCAAGTAGCCACATCTGGAAATTACCATTTCAATCTCAATTAATTTAAGTTAAATGAAATGAAAATGGAGTTTCTCCAGCAGCACGCTTGTCTCTGTAGGGCTCAGGAGCTCAGTGGTCAGAGGCTCCTGTGCTGGGCAGTCCAGAGCTTCAGAGCACTTCCCTCAGCACAAACTGTTCTGTTGCACAGTGCTAGTCTGAACTGATTGGTTTAGGTGGCTAGAATGCTTTTCCTTTAAACATGTGGCACTCATCATCCTCCAGGTAGTGACTACCACCACCCTGAGTGGAGCACAGCAGTTTCCCCTTGTGACATGAAGTAGTTCGATGCTTAGTCATGACCACTTTATCTCAGTTGTGTTTAACACATTCTCTAGCACAGGGACTTAATTTTTTTTCTAGTTCCATACACTCTAGTTCCAGCTTCATAAACAACAGGAACATCACAAAAAGCATCGGAATGAGGGCCACAACCAGCTTTTCTTTTGAGTGGAGGAGTATGTGTGCCATTGTTCTCTAACTTATGACCCTAGAATCTGCCCACAGACCATGGCTTTTCCCAGCCTTCTGTCTTCTATTTTGATTTTTCTCCAGAGCACTGTTGGAATAGCTCAACTTAGCAAAGCTTTTTCAAATAAGGAGAAGAAGGGACAATGGGAGGGAAGGGGAGTGGGGAAAAAAAAGAAGCAGCAAGATACATCATGTGCAGCTACAAATTGCCTATGATGAATGTGATCATTATGTATATCTAAAAAATATCAATGAAATAAAAATTTTGAAAAAGCCTTGACAGTGTCTCCTCTTTCAAGCTACTTGGTGTGGTTTCCTGGAAGTATCACCATTTATCTGATAACATATACTTTATCACTTCTGTACATTTCTCAAAATTTCTGCGCTGCTGATGGGAACATTCCTGATTCCTCAGCACTGCCAGTGATTTATCCCTCTTTTTATTTTCTGCTAAGATGCGCTCAGTCAGCCATCTTGAATACAGAATAGTAACTTTATTTCCTAAGACTTTTGTGCCTACAAAATTTATTTTATAAATAACCAAGGAATTTCAGGACTGGAAAGGAAATTTCAGATTTGGTCCAATCCATTCATTTTATAGATTAACAAGATGAGATTCATACCAGAGAAGCAACTTGCCTTCTCATCATGTTAATAGCAATGCAAGAGAACAAAGAGAAAATTTACTTACCTCCTTAACTGGCTTCTGATCATTCTCTTCTGCTCTAAGAACTCTTAGAATTATGAGAAGGAATCAGTGCCTCAATTCAGGCAAACCACAAGTCTAACATAGTAGGTGCCTAACTGGGGGGATCCATTTTCCAATGCTGAGTACCTTAAAAAGGAAAGGGATTTATTTAGTTCATTGTTATGGAGGCTAAAAATCTAAACAGCATGGCACTGGCTCTGCTGCAGGCCCCTTTTGGCTGTATTACATCTTGGGGATGACATTATTGTGTGACTGTGTGCAAGACATTATGATACAAGTGTATGCAAGAGAGTGTGCGAGTATCTCACATGGAGAAACAGAAAGCCACAGAACAAGGAAGGGCCAGCGTTGCTCTTTTTAACCAACTCTATAATTAGGATCAACAAGGGTTCCACAAGAACCACATCAATTCTTTCCAAGGGCACCATCCCCAATGACACAATCACCTCTTAAGTCCCATCTCTTAAAAGTTCCACCACTTCCCAAAATGGCTGGACTGGGGACAAACCTTCCAAACACACAGACCCTGTGAGGCACACTCAAATCACATCCCACCATGGCAGCACTTTTCTAATTTCCTAACACAAAATAATATAGTATTCTTGTTACTAGAAGAAAGTTTCAACAGAATCAAATAAAATTCAGTGAATTTTCTCTTAATCTACGAATGTATTCACTCAGTTGTCCATTCCTCTAGCACTGAAAAAAAAAATAATACCTCAAAACAATACAAAGAAACAAGCTTTAAAAATGCAAACAATTTCTGCTTAGAAATGACCACGACACAGCAAGGGGCAGGTGAATGTAAGAAATATGCTTCCTCCTTCCCCAGAAAGTTCTAGGGTGGGAACTCATTGTCCATCTTAGTGAAATGTCTCACCCCAAGCATCTGCCTAATTGCACTGATCTCCAATCTGTTTCCAGTGAAGCAGAGTAATTAATTGTTTTAAAATGCTTTTTGAGACTTTGGAAAACTGACCTAAGGTTAATGGTTCATAAACCTCATTTGTGTTTCTATTATAGATTCTAAAATCTGAGCTGATGAGCTTCTGGACTGGAGAAGAGGAGAGGACCTCAGAGATCTGCCATGAGCACTGAAGCCATGACCATAACTTGGGGATTATCCCCCATACACCCTAGAGCGGGGTTTTGAGCCAGAGCTTCTGATCCTAGCTGAAATCTTCTTCCTATGTACTTCTGGAGAAAATGCCTTAATCCCTATACTTGGTCTCAGTCTGTGATTTTCCTAGGGATGCCGAGAAGGACTATCGATATCTCCTCTAATACAAGCAATTCATTTCTGTGGATCACAAAAGCTTAGTTTGGGGATCATAAACTCAAACGCTTCCAGACACCAGACAGGTGGCATAAAAAAAAATGAGGAAGAAGGGTAGACACTGGGGAACTGAGCACAGACCTGTCCCTTTTGAAGGCAGCAGCTACTTCTCAGTTCTGCCATGCAGAAATATATGCTTGTTCTTTCCAGGGGCATCATAAGTCCAGGTAGCAAGAGAAGTCTAAATTTTACCATGCTGGGGGCAAATTAAAAGATACAGATATTTCCAGGTGCAAATAACACACACCTGTGGGCAATTTTCCTCCCAGCGTCCTGGATTGAGATCTCTGATTTTGTTCTCCCAGAAATCACTATCAAAATTCAAAGACAAATAAGTTATAAAAACAGCCACTTCTAGCTGGTGGGTCTGCAAAACCTGAACAGATGCAGTTATCCTGGTGAAGGTCCACATTCCATGAGATCACTTTCCTGGCCACAGGGGTGGTCTCTGTAAGCTCCTATGACATAGACACCAGGCAAAACTAGAATGTAGGCTTCAAAAAAGGGGGAGATTGTAGGATACATGTATTTCTAGACTATCCTCTAGGATAGAAGTTCTAAGAGAATGAAAAAGATATGCTTCTAAGGTATGATCACACGAAGGAAGTAATCAATCAAAGAAATTCTAGTAAGTATCTGATCCACAGATGCCTACTACAAGTCAAGATAATAGATTTCTAGACATTCTTTTCTTTCATTTACACAAAAGACTCAATAAGTACCCATAATTATTACTTTTCTATAAAAGTAAAAAGAAGCTCAAGAAACTTTCTCTGAATCTGGTAATACCTGAATTTCATTAGAAAATGAGCTCTCAAAGTTCATGTATTATTCTTGCCTCCCTTGAGGATACTGAGTAGGAAATTCAACACAATGAGAAAGGAATTTTCCCTACACAATACCCAGTGATTCCTGGAACAAGCTTAAAATTATTGACCAGATGGTAGTTGATTAGTGGTATATAAATTTCATTCAAACATATATCTAGAGTATACAAAAACATTTTAGGGTGATCAGAAAATAAGCATGCTCTAAAAAAGAAATAAAAGACTGCTTAGCTTCCAAAGTATCTATCATTAAGTGTTCTGGGCCCATATGGATAACATCAATTTGCCTAGGACTGGTGAACCAAGAAGCAGGACCACAGAAGGCTTTGAGAAAGCAGTAAGTGGACATTGAGAAGCATATAACCCCAAGCAATAGATTGTCTATGGGGGTTCTGAGATTTTTAAAACTTCTTGAAATAGCGTATAATTTGCACATTTAAAACATACAATTCAATGGCTTTTAATATTTTTGCAGACATGTAAACACCATCACCATAGTCAATTTTGGAACATTGCCTTCACTTTGAAAAGAATCCTGTACCGTCTAGCAATAATTTTCCTATCCCTCAGTCCTAAGCAACCACGAATCTACTTTCGGCCCATATAAATTTCTTCACCATGGACTTTCATATGAACTTAATCAAGAATATAATCTTTTGTGACGGATTTCTCTCATTTAGCATAATATTTTCAAAATTCAAGGGTTTTTGAGGTTCAAATGGCTTGTAAAACTATATTCTTGAGACACAGACAAAATTATCCTCAAACATTTACAAAAAGGGTAAGGCAATAAAATTGCTAAACAACTTTGAAACAGAAAAATGAAGATAATCAGTGTATCAAATACAAGAAGTATTATATAATTATAGAAATAAAGATCTTACTTTACTTGTGGACAGACACAAAAATGTCAGAATTTTGATAAGGACTTGCATTATGCCCTTTTTCCTCTTCATGCCCAGTGCAGGCAGAGAGAACCAGGAGGAGACTCGTCTCTGCCTGCCAGGTGCCGCCTCCGGAAGGCCTTTTCCTATGCGTGCACAGGCCGAAGGAGACAAACAGAGCCACCTCTGCCCACTGTGCACCACCACCAAAAGGCCTTGTCCTACAGGTGGCCAGTGTGGTCAGAGAGAACCAGCAGATCCACCTTCACCTTCAGGGAGCTGCCACGAGGAGGCTCCTTCCTGCAGACAGCCAGAAGGAGCAGGGACACACAGGTAAGTCCTGTATATCCATAGACCACCATTTGAGGCCCTTGGTTCCCTCAGATAGCCATAATCCACTAGTAGAATCAAACAAACACATCCCTGTGTATCTGCTACCATCCTAGGATTCCCAGCGTAGACGCAGAGACTGAGAGAAGCAGCCCACCTACATGCACCCCAGATCATCAGTGAAGCCCCAGTGTAGCTGTATAGCTCTGGAAAAGCCTGCTCCATGCCTTGCTACCTTCCTGTAAATCTGGAATTAGAGGAACCCAAGTGCTTGTCCCATCCCCCTACACTGCTTAGGGGCAGCCAACATGGGAAGTGCTTAGGACCTCACAACCAGCTTGTTGGGAGGAACCCAGGAGAATGTCAAGACAAAGGAGCAAAAGGCAAACACAGACCTCTAGCCCACACACAATAAGTGTAGGAGATCCAGTCAGGGGAGAAAACGGAAGTCACACACCTGAAATCTCTGAGAGGATTGCAACTGAAGCAAGGAAAGAACTTTATGAGATTGTAAAAGTAGTCAAATCACAAATAAAGTCTCAGGTAAAAGAAGAAATCACAATCATACTGAAATAATTGTTTGGCAGGTCTAAAGAAGACATAGACAATAAAGAGGAGCATAGGAAAATGATGGAAACCTTGAATGAATGTAGAAAGGAGTTACAGTGCATGAGACAGATTCAAAGAGAGATGCAGAAAATTAAAAATTCAGTCAAAAGCTGGCAGAACCACTTGAAAGAGACTGAAGATAGACTTTCAGACCTTGAAGATAGGATTGCAGCTAGTGATTGTGAAAGGAAAGATCTCTTAAAAATAACATAGAATCAGGAAATAACAACTCAATGGCTGCAAGATGAGGCAAAGAAGCATAATTTAAGAGTGATAGGTATCAATGAAGAAGTAGGGGTCAACTCAAATGAAATTAAAAGGATATTCACAGAAGTAATAGAAGAAAACTTCCAAAACATGGGAAATGCATCTGCCATGCAGATAAATGGGGCACACAGGATTCCAACTAGTCATAACCAAAGTAAATCTACACCCACACATAAAATAATCAAGATCCCAGAAATTCAGCAAAAGAACAGAATATTCAAAGCTGTTAGAGAAAAGAGACAGATCACCTATAAAGGAAAAGCAATCAGAATTACAGCAGACTTGTCAACACAAACCATAAAGCCAAGAAGAGTTTGGAGTGAAGTGTTTCAAGCCCTGAAAGAAAACAACTTCCAAACCAGAAAACTGGTTTGATCTACCCAGAAAAACTATCTTTCAAAATTGATGAGAAAATAAGATACTTCCACGATAAAGAACAACTGAAGGAATTCAAGACTACCAACTCAACCTACAGAAAGTGATAAAGAATATTCTAGAGAGAGATGAAGATAATCGTGGTTCTAGGAACAGGAGCAGAGGAGGATCACCAAATAAGACAAGCAATTGAATGAAGGGGAAAAATGGAGGGCCAACAACAGGAGGATAGGAGGGCAGAGACAATCCAGTGTATATTGGTTGTAACCATTGATGTAGATGGCCTCAGGTCAGCAATAAAAAGAAACACAGGGAGAGTAGATTAAGAAACAAGATCCATCAGTACATTGTATATAAGAAATACATCTAACTGGAAAGGAAATTCATAGACTGAAAATCAAAGGAGAAAAAACAATTCATCCATGTGGCAGGAGAACAAAACAAACAAACAAAAAAAAGCAAGAGTAACTTGCCTATCAACTGCAGAATGGATAAGAAAGACATGGTATTTTCATGCAGTGGAAAACTACCCAGCTATACAGTAGAATAATCTCAAGGCTCCTGTAGATGCAGCTGGAGATCATGTTCATGGCCAAAACAGTTCGAACTCATATAGGTTCAACTAGCATAAGGAACAAAAGGAGTTAGTGGGATCTAAAAACAAAATAGTTAATGTAAAAGCAAAGGGGAGGAAACATCTGGGAGGGAAAGGTGGAAACTACTGTCAATTTCTATTGTCTTATATTGAACTCTTGTAATGTTTACACAATTTTGCTATGTTTGACTTTGTTCTGTCTTGTTTCATTAGATTTTATGCTGTCAGAAGGTAGGGACAGCTATTTTGAATCTAGTGGGATATTTTATGGTGATCGTAGTTTCTGTTTACAGTGCTTTCAAGTCATAATGCTTTCATTCATTAGTTTGATTGGTTTTTACTGTTTTGTTTGATTTTGTTATGTGTGATGGTATGAACAATTATATTGAAGAAAATAAGACATGGCAGCCATTGCTGATTTACTATCAACTTCTTTGAAGTCCTACCATGCTTTTGTTCTTCTGTTTTGATTGGTTCTATCTTATTGTGTTTTATTTATTTTATTATGTGAGATAGTATAAACATATTTTTTTAGGAAAATGAAAAATTATAGTAGTTGCACCATTGTGCATTTCTTGTTATTTGGTTTTGAAGTCCTATAATGCTTTCATTCTCTTGAATGGTTTTATACTATTTTGTTATCTTTGATATTACTGCGTGTGAAGATATGCTCAACTATTTCAAAGAAAGAAACATTATGGTAGCTACTGTTGATGTCCGGGTGTCTTGTTGTGAAGTGCTATGTTGCTTGCATTGTTCTGTTCCGATTTGCTTTGTTCTGTTCTTTTTTGTTTTATTCTCTTTAAAGTAAAGGAAAAGAATTTGCATTAAGCCTGTGTATTAAATTGGAGAGAGTTAGCACCTTGAATCTTTTTCTCCATTAATTTTCCTTGATTTATTATAGCAGAGTTTTGTGGGTTTTGGTGTATAAGACTTGCCCATGTGTTTTTAGTACATCCAAATAAATGTATTGAATGATTTTTTTTAAAAAACTGTATTCTTTGTCTACTCTGGAAGAGCTCTTCCAATCAAGTCTTTGCACCTCCTTTGCTATTGTAAGCAACAGTCATAGAATTTCTGTCTGGAGCCCTGGCCAGAAAAAGTTGCATATTATCTGAATTTCTCTTCCCTTGAATCTCCAGGGAAAACTCTTATGCTTCTGTGATTCCCAGAGGTGTATACTAGACGCCTTTGTTGATTTGTTTTACAGTGTCACCAGTCTAATGTCAACAGAGTTTTCGCCTGCCTTTCTCATCTCTACCTTTCTAAGAATTTAGCACTTTCAGCTCTTATCTGTCTTTGGGATAAAGTTTATATTCATAAATATATTCCTCAGTTGCAGCCCAAGAGATCTGTGCTACAGTGGGGGCCACACATGCTGAAATTAGTACCTCCAATCTTTCTTCAAACAGCCTCAGAGACCCTATTGCTAAATGGATCTTCAAAGAGTCTTTTCCATTCTACCTTGACCTGACTAAGCCATTGTGAACCTACAGGAAATGAGTGATTTTTGTTCAAAGCAATGGTGAGAACAGATCATTACCAAATGGTATCTAGCAAAATAGTGATGGTTTCACATTACTACAAGAGAAATGGATGTGCTTGGCACTATAGCATTGAAAAGAGGCTTCAGTGTAGTTTCAAGGAGATAGACTATGAATCACAAGTGGAAAAAATACCTGCTCTTAACAGTTTATGGCATTGGGCAAATAACAAAGGTTCCGAGAGTTTCAGTCTTCTTATCAATGAAATAGAAATAATGCTACCTACTTTATAGGATATTTTGAAGTTAAAGTGTGTTAAAACAACAGCAACTATCACTATGGTATTTCTTTTTTTTTTTTTTTTTTTTTTTTTTTGTCTTTTTTGTCTTTTTCGTTTTTATCGGTACCAGGGATCGAACTCACGACTGCCTGCTTACAAGGCAGGTGCTTATGCCGCTGAGCTAAATCCCCAGCCCCCCACTACGGTATTTCTGCGTATTTCACCACCATTGATTGAACATTCATAAATATTATTTCTCTAACATGTCTGACAATCTGAGAGGTACACAAGCAGCTAATACTTTCCCTTACAGATGAGAAACAATGATTCAGACAAGCTAAATGACTGGCCCCACGTCTCAGAGATGGCCAATGAGACAACTGTTACAATCAGATATTTTAGTTATGAAGATGCCCTGATACCCACTGTTGTAACTATCAGTTGCTAACAGTATAGTGAACATAAGATTCACATATGTGAAAACAGACATTCTTCATCCAAAAACTAAAAAGCTATTGCTTAAAAGTCATGCAAACACAGTAAAATTTTAAATAGGAAATTTCACATTTTAATGGTTATATTTGAAGCTAGACAACATCAATTACTTAAGGAGGCCAGGTATGGTGGTGTATGCCTGTAATCCCAGCACTTAGATGGCTGAGGTAGGAGGATTGCTGCAAGTTTGAAGCCAGCCTAGGCTACAAAATGAGTTCGAGACCAGCCTGAACTGCACAGTGAAACTCTGTGTCAAAATAACAACAACAAAAAATAATTTAAATGCCAGTATAGGGGGTACCTGGAGAGACAGAGAGAGAGAGAGACAGACAGATAGACAGACAGACAGACAGACACAGACAGACTATGTATAGATAACTGGTATATCAGTCCCACCATATCATCTGTTGTTTATGCCTCTATCCTACAGGACAAAACAAATTTTTAGGAGACGCTAACCAATTTCTTTTAAAGAAGGCTTCCAGAACATGACCTCCCATTGCTGGAACAATCTTGTAACATCACAAGTTGAGAAACTTTGTTCCCTGCTCAGCAACAAATACTGGGGTTTGCTGTTTCTTGTCCTTGGGTTCTTCAAGGTCAGTATGATTTGAATTTTTATAAATCAAATCCTATTTCAAATGCAGTTGAACAATGTTGTACTTTAAAAGAATTCTGTCTGGAATCCTGAAAAAATGGAATACTGGTGTTGAAAATGAATAGTTAATTCTGCAATTATCCATTTTGTAATTTCCAAATTTGGTTTATAGCTTTGTAAAGACAACCTTTAAACTTCTGGAACCAATTTGAAATTCAAGTTTGTGGCTGGGTCTTCTGGGCACTCCTTATCACCTTTGCTGATAAGCATTTAAATATATTCATTAACAAAAATAATTGTCACAGTTAACTACATTAGCACCTTTTAATTGAATTAGAAATTAGATGGGGGTCATGAATATTTCACTAGGGCTCACTGCAAGCCTTCCCAATTTCCATCTTCAAAAAAAAATACCTTCACACAGCATAAACAAACAGGTGGATTTGCCATGTTCATGGTCCTGGCTTTTCTGTTTTGTCACCAAATTCATCCTATTGTCAAAAATGAATGAAAAATGAATTTTAACTTTCAAGCTGTTCTTCTATGCTTTCAGGCATGAAGCAAGGCATTTTCTGTCCTTGGGAAAGTTTTAAATAAACATTGACTCAGCACAATTGAAAGATTTTCAGTCCTACTGCACAGTGAGGAGGTAGAGGCCTTAAGTAGAAAGTTTAGCAGTAGGAGCTTTTGTGGTAGAGTCTAAGGTGCTCAACCTCACTATAACTGACATTTGGGCCAGAAAGTACTGGATAATTACAGATTATAGAATGTTTTGCCCCTAGCCAATAGATGCCAGTGGCACACACAACCTGTCACTAGTTATGACAAAAGAATCTCCAGATACCATCTGGTTATCCAGATAAAGTCACTGGCTCCTGAGACATTGCTAGCAGTTGGCAACTACTGAGAACAATACCGGTCCAGTTATTAGCCCTGCTTTTTGTATTTGACCCTTCTCTGGGCATAAGCTTTGCATATATAAAAGAGAAACCATTATATTATTTCACTGGGTTTCTAGAGGATTAATATAATGTTAAGTAAATGGAATAATAACTGAATCAGGTCAGTGTTCAGTAGTTATTAGTTGCGTAGTAGTAATAGTAAAATCAGCCACAACAATAGCAGAACCCACATGGGGACTTGAGTAAGTGGGAAAAATGAGCTAGTTGCCCCATTTTACTTATTCTCCACTCATGGAAGTCTCCATGTTATTGGGCTGAACCATATTTTCTTCCTTATCTAAAGAAAGACCCCAGATGACACCTTCAAAGGCAGAAAAGTATCCTCTGCCCTGAATCTTCAAGCTAGTTTTACCCACATGTATTAGAAAAGCAGTCCTATCTGAGGACTGATTGCAAAGGTGGATGCTGCTGTGAGACCCAGAAAATATGCAGACAGACTTAAGGATACACAAAGTATAATATTTTAGGAACTAACATGCAGAAGCACACGTTTGATAGCAGTACAACAGGTGGATTTCACACCTCAAAGCAAGTAGAAGGGGTTTATATGCTAAACTTGACAAAGGTGGATTGCAGCCAACTGGAATGCACCTGTCCTTTTTTCAAACATTATCAATGTGTCCAGCATCAAGTACTGAGGTCTGGGTGTCAGTGGACACATAACACACTCGGCTATCCTAATGACTTTGCTTGTCATATAGGACTTGGGATGCTTACAAGGGTCATCTAACTGGCAAAATAGGGGGCTGGAAGGATGGCTACAATAACATGAAGCTGGACACCTACACCACTACACAGAGCACATGTCCAGTAGATGGTCAAGGCAATACCTACATCTTTCCCCATAGAGACATCTGAGATAGTAGAGTGATTTTTTTTTTAATTTAAAGTTGGAGTCTGGGGATCCTGAACTGAAAACTTGACTTCTGATTCTGGAAGATCGTAGACAAGTTCTCTAATCTCGCTGAGTCTCAGATTGATGAGATTGAAAACAGCCACCGAGAATTACCCTACAGACTGGTTTTGAGAATGAAATGTGATAATGCTGACAGAGGCTCCTGCACACTTTTTGACACCGGTGCCTCAATATTCAGTACTCATAAGGATAAATATAATTATGGTGCTTTAAGCAGAGTTTCTCAACCTTGATACTACTGACATAGGGGCTGGACCATCTTAGAGATGGGAGCTATCTGATCTACTATGGCAGCTATAGCTCTGGCTAATTAGGCAGTAGCACTGTCCACAGTTATGACACCCAGATCTGTCTCCAAATACATCCAAATATTCCCTGGGGGCAAAACTGCCCCATTTGAGAACCATAGCTCTACATGAAATCGATTCTCAGCTTGATATAATTAGTCACTACACTCTTAATTTATGTCATCTCTTCTAAAAGATACCCTGCCTTCCTTATGCAGAATTGACTGGTGCCTTTATTGCCCCATTATGTGTGTTTGCTCATCTGTCTGGTCTGCTGGATGAGAGCTCCTCCAGAGTAGACTGCATCTCTATCTGTAGGGTGGAGGACAGGGCATAGAGTAGAAAGAGTAAAAAGTTAATGAACTCTTATTTACTTAACATCCCTACCTGCTGAGCACAAAGCCTAAACTGATTGCAGACATCTTTCCTTCAATCTTCCTGATGGATTTACACAGTATGTTCCATTATGACCATTTTACCCATGAATAGCAGACTCAGAAAGAAGGAATTTGATTACAGATGCCCAGCAAGTATGCGAATGGACTTAGGCTTTGACCTCAGGTCTAGGTAGCCTCGGCCTCTTCTCTCCAGGAGTCATCTCTCAGGAACAGAGCATGAGGTGCTCCCTCCTCACTTGAATAGCATTCTACAGACCTCCCACCTGTAGCTGAGAACTAGGGCTTTCTGGATGATTCTTTGTTCCATGAGTGAGATCAGGAAATGAAGGTGATCTTCCCGAGGTCAGAAAATGAGTTGAAATGGCTGACCTGCTTGAAGGAATCTATCATTCTGGACCCAAAGAGAAGGCAGGGAGCATTTTTCATTCTTAGTGATAAGGTCAGATTAGAAACAGCAGCACCCACAGTAAGACCTTTTGGCAATTTTGGAAAATTCAATCTGTAATTCAGGGACAAAGCCAAGGCCAGTGCCCACAGCATCCCAGCTCTTCTCTACTCTGGCTTGAGCACCAGCTGGCACCTGGATCACTTCATCACACATTAGCCTACACGGACCAGAGTTCCTGGGAGCAGGAAGGAGACCTCCCCCTACCCTAGACCTTCCTGCTGGCCATACAGCCACGTCTCCGTATTTCAGAGATTCTGAGAAATACCACCAGCATACGACAGGGACACAGAAAGTGGGCAGCAGACTCCAAGAGGTTAACATCTTCCTTGTCTGTTGGTTAGCACAGTTGCTATGGATATGTACTACAGGAGACTTTGCAAGTTTCACATGAGGAGGCTAGAATTAATAAACTCCTTTGAACTCAGAGGAAACAAACCAGGTTGGGCTGCAAATGCTGCAACCTGTTTATTTCTAGCTTGGATAGGAGTCCTAAACACAGTGTGTGAGCACAAGGCATTTGGAGACCTGTCTGTCAATCACAGACATGCAACCATGTGTGTGTGTGTGTGTGTGTGTGTGTGTGTGTGTGTGTGCCTTTATTTGATCTCTGCATCTGCATGAAGCAGGAGCAGAAAAGGACTGGGATGGCATACCCTCAGGACACAAATTTATTTGATGACTTCCCCAACTAGACAGCAAGACCCTCAGGGTCAAGGGCAATATCCATTTCTGCAATCCCATTAGCACCTAGCCCAGTGCATTGTAGATGTTTAGCAACTGTTCATTGAGCAGTTTCATCTGTTCATTTAACGAATGATTCTGGATGTCCACTACTAGCCAGGCAATATGTGCTGTGCAATAGCTATCAGCACAGTAATTAAGGCAGAGAGTCCTTTTAACCATAGAACTCTCTTGGGGGAAATGGATGCATAGACTGATGGGTGGAGAGATTCTCACTTAGAAGGTCATATAAACACCTGTGGTTGTTAATTATGATATGTCAGACTTGAGTAAGAATCACCCTCGTACTCAATTAGTAAACCTCCAAATATGTCTGTGGATGGTTGACATGTAGGCCACAAACTGAGGAGGGATGACACACCCTAGATGTAGGAGCATCAACCAATAAGCTTATACTCTAGGTGGATTAAAAAAGGGAAAGAAGAAAGAAGTCTCTGCTTTACTGCAAAGGAAGAGCCCCAGTCTTTGTCATTGCCTTCATTCATTAGTCTGCTTTTCCTTTAAACTTCCAAAACAGACACTATGACTTTTCAAGAGGGACTTTCACTAGACTCTGCAATGAGCTCAGGCCTTCAAACTTCAACTGCATCCTCTGGCTTTCCAGTGTAAAGATGGCCATTTCTCATTCTTCTACCACTAATTGGGCAGGCATCCTACCTTTAGATCCTTTATATAATCATATATATGACTTACACTAAGCTGCTTCCTCTAGTGAGCCCTGATACAGTACCTTTCTCATAGTAGACATATGTGCATGTGTCTGTGTACATTCATGCATAAATTTATAAACAGACAAAATAATGACTGTAAAAATCAAGTGTCAGTGAGGAATAGAGGCCACAATTAGAAGACAAAGAATGTGAACTCTGTTGTCAGAGCCTGGGGATTTCAGTCCTGCTTCTGTTGCTCATGAGTCTATAGTTATGCCCATATCAGTCAGAGTCTCAGCGGACTCTTTCACTGAGTAAACGTACTTTGCCTACCTACTATATTCCAGATGCTTTCTGGTTCCCAGGCGCAAAGCTGGGAGCACATCCCTTGTTCAATAAGTACTATAAAGCATGATGGCTGGTATTGAAAGGGAAGAAAAATGGACAAAGTGGACAATGGCTAGAGGTTTCCAGGTAGCCCAGGGAACTAAAGAAGGTGTCAAAATGAAGTGACTGTTCAGCCAGTACACGAAGAATACATGAAAGTCACCCAGAAAACAGAAAGAAGGAAAATGAACCAGATAGGAAGAAGAGTGTGTGTAGAGGTCTTCAGGAAAGAGCAAGCATGGGATTTAAGGAGCTGGAGGAACAGAGCCCCAGGCATGGAGAAAATTCTGCAGATGTCTATGTGAATGAGTGTGTGAATGCCTGTGTGTTCAGATGTGTGAATATGGATGTTTTTACAAGTATTAATGTCCATGTATGTGTGTACGTCTGAGTGTCTAACTGCACACACCATGTCCAGACAGCACGGATGCATGAGTGTGTGAGCTGTGCATGTTTGTGTTGCATGAATATGGACAGCAGTGTCTGACTGTATGTGTGTTTTTTGAATCCGTAAGTGTCTATATGTGTATCTGTCCAAGCACATGAGTGTCAGCAGATAGGTTTGAAGGAGTATATGAGAGCCTGTGTGAGTGTTTGTGTGCGAGCACATACAGGCATATGATGTAGATGAGCACACAATCCTTACAAAGCGGCTTGCAGATATCATGACCAGAAAGCCACAAGTAGTGGAATAAGACTTCCTATGGGAGCTCTGCAACCACACAGCAAAATCAATATTCTAACCCAATTGCTTTTATAGATAATGTATCATGTAAGAAAGGTTTTAATTAAAGCACAGCCTCTCAGAAGGTGTCTCCAAGGCTTGCAAATCTTGGTGCTCTGATCAGGCAGGGCTCTAGGAAAGTGGGAATAAACTGGAGGCCATAGACAGGGTAACTCTCACACTACCCTCCTCGTTCTGTGCTGTCCTCCGTTTTTCAAATTCATAAAGGAAAAGTATCTTTAGGAAATGCCATTAATAAGTCAATGTTATACAAACTATGCATATTAAAAGTCAAAAAGTACAAATGAAAACAAAATAGTTTTGAATCACAGTTTTTCATTCAGCCAAAGATACGGTATGCCAAGCAGATAAGTGAAGGGAAGACAAATTGTTATATATATATATATATATATATATATATATATATATGTGTGTGTGTATATATATATATATAGAGAGAGAGAGAGACAAATTGTTATATATATATATATATGTGTGTGTGTGTGTGTATATATATATATATATATAGAGAGAGAGAGAGAGAGAGTGAGAGAGAGAGAGAGAGAGTGAGAGAGAGAGAAGGGTATTCGAAACATATATCTGAAGCTGTAAGTAGATACATTTCTGGATTCAGCATTTCTACTTCTAGGAATTTAACCAAAGAAAATAATCACTCAAATGGATAGGTTAAATGCAAAATTTTGTTCTTTAAAGCGTCATTTATAAAATGAAATGTTTGGTATATTTCATGTGCTCTTTTCTATAATGAGTCTCTAAAGATCAAAAGCAAATATAGTAAGTGTCCAGTCCCATATTTTAAATATTTGGGGTTAGTCTTCTTCCTGAAAGATTAGGTTAACAGGGGCTGGGGATTTAGCTCAGTGGCATAAGCGCCTGCCTTGCAAGCAGGCAGTTGTGAGTTCGATCCCCGGTACCGATAAAAAGGAAAAAGTTAAAAAAAAAAAAAAAAAAGATTAGGTTAACAACTGCAGTGTATAAATAAACATGTAACAATAGCCCTGAGGGTGAAGAATGAGAGAGTTTACTAGGTAGTACTAATTTCCATTGTGTGAATACATGGTATGATCAAAATATACAGTGATTATTTAAAAGTTTTAAAATTTATTATAGGAAAAGGACACCAGTAATATCTACCGAAATACACACTCTTGCACCTCTAACACACTTATTGCATAATTTTTGCCACTTCCTGAGGTAGTTCTGGAAGTTCTTTTGCATTTTTATGAAATGTGATAAAAATACAGTGGATGTTGCTGCCGCGTGCTATCACACAGGGCATTCCTTGTGTCCTTATTCACCTAATTCACCACATCTGGCACTGTCTGACTTCTGGCTCCTCTCGAAAGCAAAAGACCATGGAAGGGAAATATTGTGAGTAAATTCAAAACATTGAGGCAGCCAGGACAGCACAGCCAAAGAGTCAAAAGAGGACTTCCAGAATTGCTTCAGTGTTCAAACTGAGAGGAATATTTTGAGGGGATTAATGTCAGTGCATGTTTTACCACAACAACTTTTAAAAAATTAAACATTCACTGTACTTTTCAATCACACCTCATATTCCCACCAGGTCTGATTTTGAATGTCTAAAGTTCCCTCAGCAAAATATTAACATTTGCCTCTTGCAGTCCAGCATGAGTGGTTTCAGCACACCATGGATGAGAGGGATGCATCAGCAAGCCAACACTGATCCTTTGCTGCCTGTCCCCTGCAGAAAATATGAAAGAAGGCAGAGGGAGGAAAGTCACCTTTTGGAGGGGTGCAGTGTTGGGGAAGAGATCTCCCTCTCTTCTTTCACATCCCTCGAGGATTTACTCTTTGTAACTAAATGAGGGAGGTGGGAATAAAGTAACTTTCCAGTTCAGAGGTGCACATCAGAAGGGTACACAGTCCCTACATGCTTGTTGAGCAGCTCCGGTGCCTCCTAAGCCCAGTGAGAAGGTGCTGGGATACAATAATGACCGTGGGGCAGAGCGGACTCAAGGATCACATGCTTTTACAAGTTCTGGCTTTCTGGGTAGAATGGGAGATAGCATGGGAAGGACATTTTAAATTTCACATCACATAAGATGAGATTGTCCAGTGATCAAAGCTGAGCAGTAAGAACCAAGAGGAGACTTCAAAACCCAGAGCAGTTCTGTCTGAACTGAGAGATCTCCTTCAGGGAGCCCACTAGGGATCAGGAAAAGAGAGCTCGGAAAGGGTAGCTGTGGTAGTAATTATTGGAAAAGTAAAAATCCTTTTATGTCTTACATTATGGAGTTGAAATATGACAATTGAATTGGTTACACTTTAGAAATAACCTTAATATTCATCATATGAGAATTAAATGCATTATAGAAATTCTACTTAATGAAACAGCATGCACCTATTTGAAAGGCATTAAAACCTGTGTGTGTGTGTGTGTGTGCATGAAAGAGAGAGAGAGAGAGAGAGAGAGAGAGAGAGAGAGAGAGAATGTATGCCTAGTAACTTAATTTCAATAATGTACAGTAGTCATTGGTATGGTATATGCTTCTTTGGAGTTTTTAAAACTTACATTCTATAATCCCATTTTAACTAGAGAGCTAGTAACTCTCTAAGTTTTAAAACTTTACTTTCCATTGGTCTACTTTGATACACCCAACAGAAAAGAATTAGAAATTATACTATATTTTTCCTACCATTATTGCCAACATGCAAATAGGACCATGAGTTGTGAATAGATATGTGGGAATGAAAACTGATTAACACATCATCGTTCAGCAATTATACTTTTGTAAAAACATTAAAATGTTTATAAAGTTATGTATAAAAAATGCCCAAACAGCCATATGCTAAGGTGTTAAGAGTGGATTTTGGGGTGGGTTATATAGACTTTTATTTAATTATTCATTCAGTGTTGTCATTGTTTGACTAATATTTATTAAAGCCTCACCATTTATCAGAGATTCTGTGCTAGGTGCTCTTACCTTCCTGTTTTATCTGGTAGTCTCTCCCTTATCTCTGCCCTACAATTAACATGCATCTTCTTTTAAGTCATGGCAGGAAAATAGGGATGTTTTCCTTTGTTGAAAAATGAAGTATTCCATTAATAGTGCTTAGAAGTTAGTGGCTGCTTAGTAATGGTGACTGCTAGTTTATTTTCCTGTGAATGTTGGGTAGTCATCTATTATAGCTTCTTGACCAATTGCTGTAGCAACAAGAAAAACAACAAGTACTTGTATAGTATTTGTTGTGTGTTGTTCTGAATAGAGTCGGCCTTCCATAGATTCAAACAAATACAGATTAAAAATATTCAGGAAAAAAATTGCTTCTCTACTGAACAACCTTTTTATGATCATTATTTCCTAAATAATATAGTATGATCACTATTTCCAGAGTTTTTACATTGGATTAGGTGTTTTAAGTAATCTAAAAATCATTTAAAGTGTTTGAGAAGATGTGCATGGGTCATAGGAAAAGCCCATGCTATTTTATACAAAGGAAACTTGCACCCGCAGATTCTGGAATCCATGATAGATTCGGCACTCACAAAAATTCTTAACAGTTAACTATTTTTTCCAGTTTTCACATAAACAAAATGAGGCAGGAATAAGAGGTCTTGGAATGTCCTTGCTACAGAGGTCTCCTCTGGTCCTGTCCCGTGGCTCAGGGTGATTTTCTTCACTCCTTGTGTCCTAGAAAATGCTCTTATGTTTCCCATAACTCCACCGCACACAGCCCAGAAATGGATTGGGCTGGAACTGGCTGGGTTATTGGAGATGACACTGGCAGTCAGGGGAAAAGGCAGCCCAATGCAGACAAATGTGAGATAATAAGTCTGAAGCCAGTGAACCAGAAGAGAAGGAGAGCACATCCTAAATAAAAAGTCGTGAGTCTCTCCAGCCTGGAAAGGGAGTTAGAGGTTACTATTCTAAAAAGTAGAGAACTTCCTTGAAGTTGTCAGCACTATGTACTGCTTGAGAAACTTTGGTCTGAAGGTTGTACTTTGGTGTCCTCCCCGACTGAGACAGACCTTTTGGAGTGGGTAGCTCACTACACCCATGGAGTCATGCAGGGGTAGGAGGGCCTTTCCCAAGCGGCGGTGTGGGTGATGTATCAATGCTGATACGGTTCTCAAAGCAAGATGCTGAAATGGAAGGATAGACAATAACCTTCAGGAACTCAGGGTAAAAAGTCTGCGAGGGATTGGAGAATCTGGAGAGGAAAAGAAGTCGATACAAACTGCAGATGATCAGAGTGAACCGGATTCATTGTAAAGAGCAAAGATAGGGAAGATTCAATTAAAAGGGACAGAAGACAGTCAGAAAGGAAGTCTCCTGAGGCAGCAATACATGTTTACACACTCCCTTTTCAAGAGTTGTGATGTGCTGAACTATCATATATAAACCACTTGTCTAGGGGAAACAAGATTTTTAAGCCAAAATGACTTGCAATCTGGTTGCTTGCTTCCCACTGAATACTTCTGTTGACCTGAGCAAATGGCTTTACAATTCTGGGCCTCTCTCCTGACCTCAGAATGATGCAGCTGAGATGAGATAAACTATGCGAGTGAATGGAATCTTCCTGCATCCTGCTAAATGACAGATGTCCCTATCTGGAGAACTGGAGGGGAGGCTTGTACAGAAGACTATTTGGGAGTAGGAATGGTGTAGCAAACCCTCCTAGAAGACAAGGCAAAAGTGCTAATTAAAGCAGATGATGCAGGACAAAACTCTTTGGCTGGAGGAAAAGAGGTACTGGATGTGGGATGCTGGTTACTGCTAAATCCCCACTGAGAGGTGTTGCCTAGCCCAAAGAGCATGCAGAAATAACACCACTAACAACAACTAATTCATTCTTCATCATTATTGGGTCAACTAATCATATACATTTTACAGAAGAGGAAACTGAGGTGCAGGGAGGGCTAAGTAACTTACCTCAAGTCAGCCAACCAGGAAGTGGCAGAGCTAGGATCCAAACCAAGGTCACCAGGTTCTACTGCATGTGCAGAATGTCTCCCAGCCTTCCTCTAGTCAGGCTCCTCGGAGTCCTCTTTCTGCCCAGACTTTTCTCTAGGTCCCCTTATTTCAATTTCAGTAAGAATTCTGCTGTCTTAGTTACTTTTCTTGTTGCTAAGACAAAATATCCAGTACTCAGAGTTAAAGGAGGAAATGTTTATTTACCTCAGAACTTGTAGAGATTTCAGTCCGTAGTTGGCTGGGTCCAAGGCTGGGTGGCATGGCAGAAATGTATTACAGAGGAGACACAGTTCATGGAGGCAGAAGGTTGCAAAGCAAGTGAGACAAGACATGGTGTGTCTAGAGTAGGAGGCCTCGGGTGGTGCCAAACCATACAGTGGACTGATTTAGTGATCACTCACCCTAAATCCTAGCACCTTTAATCTTAGCATTGCACCATGAATCAGCCACACACTCTGAAGTCACCCATCTCTAAAAAAGTTCTACACTAAAACCACATGAGACTTTCAGGGGACATCTCGACACAAACTATAACACCTGACGAGTTAACTTACTGAAAACCCCTCAATATCTCATCTCCAGGTTTCCTTCAATGAAACTCCTGTCAGACCATTTTGCAAAGAATTACCCAACCTCTTAAATAATTTCCACCCAGCAACTCCTGCTCTACTCCTTGGCTGTAGATCTCCCTTTCTGCTTATTATATTTGGAGTTAAACTCAAACTCTCTTACTACAAAGCAGTATTGCAATACTGATAGATGATCTTTAACAACTGTCATAAAAATTTTTTCATTCCTGTTTGCTCTAAGAATACTTTCCAGAGCTCACAGCACTTGCCCATAGATAATTCAAGGATGACAGTCCTCACGTTCTCCCCAAAGTTTGACATAAATTATCTTGCTTCTATTATTATTTTTGCATTGTTCTAGCATATTGTTAGTCTCTGGAAATAAGAGACATCATTCTTTTTAAGTAGCATTTCTATTTACAAAAAAGTAAATCTCAATCCCTAAAATTTAAATGAATGCTGCAAGCAAATTGCATTTTTACTTTTCTAAATAGGAGATAGTTAACACTGTTAGCTACCGTACTCACTTCTTCAATATGAGACAAAGACAAAATCCATATGAGGAGCCCCATAAAAATGCTACAATGCAATGGAACCAAGCAGCATTGCCTTGGATCACTTCTACTAAGGTATCAGCATAAACTGGAGAAAGCCAGGCATGGTGACTCATGCTTATGAGTCTAAGACAGGAGGATTGCAAGTTTGAGCCTAGCCAGAAGAACTTAGAAACTTAACAAGACGTGTCTTAAAGAACAAATATTGATTTTTTAAATATTTTTATTTTAAATAGACTAAAACCAAGCAAAATAAAACAGAATAAAACCAATAAGAACAAAACAGTGTAAATGATACAGAATTCCAAAACAAAACAAGATAAAGGAAAATCAACAATAGCTACCATAATGCTTCTTGTTGTCTTCAAAATAGTTGCCCATACCATCATCAGACGTAGGAAAATCAAACAAAACAGAACAGAATAGAACAAATAAAAACAAAACAATGAATGCAATGCAGGGATTAAAAACAAGGTAATAATTAATCCAAAATGGCTACCATAATATATATTGTCGTCTTTTAAATAACAGCCCATGCCATCAGATATAATAAAATCAAACAAGAAAAAAAAGCAGAATAAAAGTGAACCAAACAAAACAATGAAAATGATACAAAACTTTAAAACAAGATAATAGGAAACTAACAATGGCTACCACCTTCACAAAGAAATCCCCCATTGATGCTATATTGCATATTGTTATCCTCTAAATAGATGATCAGATTACTGGTTTAGGCCAGTCAATGAAACACTAAACACTAAAAGCATAAAGTTTCATTTTATTTCAATACCTATCATCTCAGCCTCTGTTTCTCCAGATCAGCTGGTCACTTACAGGGAGGTTGGGGGCTGGGCCTTGGCTCTTTTTGCCTCTCAGACCTCATTCTGGAAGGGGCTAATCTCTGATTCTCCTCCCTGTGGGCCATACATGGTATTGGAAGTGCTTGGCTTCTTGTTCTCCTCCCTGTAGCCCACAAGTGGCATGGACTAACAGAAAAGGGCTGGTGTTGTAGTCCGGGGTTATTACAGAGAACATTCAGGTCAGGACATGGAGTTTATAATATTTTTATAATGGTCACTGAAAGTTAACACAGGAAAATGCAGGAATCTATCCACAACACCAACGACATAGATTATATAAGTCAAGAGCCTAAACCCCACGGCAATGTCCCACATGAGTCCAGATAAAAACCCAGAGCTCAGGACAATGCCTCCACGAGTCCAACTGGAAGTCCAGGGCCCACAAGGGCTCACGCCAGTCTCTTTTACGGATTCATGCCGGGAAGACCCAAGGGTCAGCGGTGGAAGTCGGAAAGTCCATGCCAGCAGGATGAAGGAGCTGTGCTAGTGGGATGAGGGTTCTACACTGGAGCTGAGAAGTCACACTCACAACAAAGAGCGGGGCTGTCCTGAAAGGAACCACAGCTGTCCTCAGCGACACGGAGGCCCCGAGCTCCTCCGACGACAAGCACAGTCGGGAACATGCCAGGAAGCAGCGTGACGAGTTCACCCTGGAGACCAGGCAGCACATGTCTTCCCCTCCGGAGCCAGGAAGCAATGCTCGATGTGAAGACCAAAGCTTCTCCAGGAGAACCAACAGCTCAGACAGTAACTCGTAGGAGAACGAACAGTGCCTCCATAACGCCTCAATCCCTCTCTACACCTCTCCTCTTCTCCACCTATTTATCCTAGCAACCCTTCTCAGGTGGAGCATCTTCTCTCAATGCATGCTGATGTAATCCAGCTGGCGTTAAGTTGACGACTAGTTATCAAACCATAACAGCTGGTATCTGGTTCTCCTCCGTGAGATGGCCTCCCATGAATCACACTCAAATAAGGAATATTTAAAGGGGCTGATGACATAACTCAGTGTGAAGGATCTGGGTTCCATCCTCAGTATCATAAAATGGCAAACAATCAAACAAACAACAACAAAACTAATAAGACAAAAAAAGAGAAAAAGCAAACTCTCTACTGCCCTAGACCATAATTTATCTTGATTGTCAGACTTAGAATGACAGCCAGTAGAGCTTGACGTATTCTTCAAAGTCCAAGTGAAAATCAGAGCCAATGGCAGAGAAGAGTTGTGTACAAGAATGGCACAGCGGAATGACATACAGGTATCCAAAAAGCTGTAGCAAAATGTTGATTCTCCAGCAATTGTGAAAGACTACTGAAGAATCAGCTGTCTGCAGAGACATCTGCATGAAACCAAGACTTTCAGCATAATCAGCATGACTAGATGATGTTGAGGTATTCCCACTGCCCAGGTGTACACTAAGGCCAGAATTGGAAATATTTCCCTCCTTTTAGTGACTGGTTACAAAGAGGTGAGATACAGTTTTCTTATAGAGGGAAAAAGGTTGAGCAATTCTGGTTTACTCAAATTTCAAGAATGTTTCTATTAAGCTAAGAAAGATTGAAGATGCTTCAAGCAGGGAAGAGATTTCAAGGTGACCCTGCAGAAGGAGCTGGCATTATGAAATGTTTTTGATTGAGTGGAACAAGATAAGCTGTTCATGTTGTGCAAGGGTTCAAAGCCCTGGACACCAACTGAAATAAGAAAATTCAATTTCTGGCATAAGACTGTGCTTTTTCTGCCTCTTCAAAGAATACACATATCCAGCCCTCTTTTCCTCCTAATGAAAGGATGGTGCTCCTTGCTAGTGAGCTTGACACCAACACGGTTGTGCAGGCAGATGTGTGTGGTCGGGGGAATGCTGCCAGTGGGGATTTAGAAACAGTATCGATGCTTCCAGAAACTTCAGGCCACCTCACTCAGGGCCAGGACTGAGATCAATGAGTGACTCAGGGCTAGTGCAATATCCATCTGCTTTCTTCTGTATTCCCACAAAGGCTATGCAAAAGTATCCTCTGTTTATCTAACACAGTATGGTCCAAATGAACTGCACACTGATAGAAATGTCCTACATCTGCACCATCCAATATGGTACCCACTGGCCACAGCTTTTAAACACCTGAACTGTTACAGTGAAATTCAGTTTTAAATTTTACCTTTTAAGTTAATTTAAATAGCGACATGTAGCTAATGGGTACTTCATTGAACATTATGGCTCTGAAAGACTTCGTGAATCCTCCTGTCACTGAGAATGAACTTTGATTCAGCCTTTACCACTGGTTAACTGTGTGGCCATGGTGGGTGTTTGAACATTTCTGCTTTCTGATCCTCACCTTAGAATGGTTATGTGAACAGTAGGACTTTTGCAAAAATGAGTCATAGATGTAGAATAAGGGACAGGCTATATGTATCTACTGAATCATAGCTATAGCTATATGTATGAAGCGAGAGCATACCTTAAAACTTCAGAGTGAGCTTGGGATGTCTCCATTGTTCACGGCACTTTTGTTAGCACTGAAGGGGTAAAGAAGCTAAGGAATTGGTAGTCTTCCCTGAATCTTCTGTGGCAAAGGCAGGAAAGTGGGGCTGGGCAGCCAGGAAGGCAGGTGCAGACTCAGGAATCTCACTAGCAGTGAGCAGGCCAATCAGGTTAGTGGCTGCTTCCCCTTTTCCCACAGCTACAACACAGCTGAAGGTGCAGGCCCTTGCCTGGGAGAGAGGTGGGGAGAGTCATGGGGTCTTAGTTGCTTTTTACTCATCATTGAGACAAAATATCTGATGCACCAATTTGGGAAAGGAAAGGTTTATTTCTTACAGTTTTTTGGAGGTTTCAGTCCATACTCAGTTGGTTCCAAGGCAGGGTGCATGGCAGGGCCTCAGTTCCTGGTGGCTGCAAACAGCAAGGCGGAAATCGGCAAGAGAGCCACACTTTCCTCCTGGCATTACATCACATCTTGACTCCACCCCTAGGCCGGTGTTGCACTCCTACCTCCAATCCAAGTGCTAGACAATGAACCAATCACAAATGCATAATGCAAATGCATGCGGCCTGGGGGCCACCAACATAAACCATGACACATGGCGATGGGGAAAGGGAAAGGAACAGAGAGACAAAGCAAACAGGAAGTAGGAGCAGTGTGTTGCCTAGCAGAGGGACAGGAACATGATAGAATGCATCAGAGAGCAGAGAAAGGCAGCGGGGCGACAGAGACAGAGACATAGGCAGAGCCATAGAGAAGAGATAGACAGGTAGAGACACAAGTCGAGAGCCAGGCACAGGGCCAGAGATAGAGATTCAGAGAGGCAGAGAACAGAGTGGTAGAGACACTAGCGCAGAGAGATGTAGAAACAGAGACAGAGAGATATCCATATAGACACAGGAAGAGACACAAAGTTAAAAAAGACAGATACAGAGACAGAAAGAAGGAGACACAGATAAATAGAGACAGAAAGACAGAGAGATATAGACACAGACAGACAAGTATGGGTCCAGAAAGAGACACAAAGGTAGAAAGACAGACTAACAGAAATACAGAGTTATGGAGATACACAGAAAGAAAGAGATAGGGACACAGAGGCACAGGCAGAGACCCAGAAGTCGACACAGACACAGAAAGACAGACCTATACACCCAGAGAGATGCAGGATGAGGGACAGACAGGCAAAGAAGTATTAGCACCATGGGCTGAAGGCAGGCAAGCTTATACTGAGACACAAGTCCCATATGTGCACACACTGAAGGAGAGACCCAGACAAAGCCACACATGGAGAAACGGGACTGTGAAAGAACAAGAAAGAGAGACACAGAAAAGAGCTAAGAAGACATAACTGGAAAGGCACAGAAGACCCCAGACATTCCCAGCTCAGCAAAGGATTGTGGGCAAGAAAGAGAAACAGTTAAGGAATGAAATCCAGGATGGGTCATGGAGGAGTCTGGGTGTGGGGGAGCTGGTGGGCCCTGGGGGCTGCCTCTCACAGGCTTCAATGCAGGAGAGAAGTTGGCCTTGAAGCCACTGCACCTGTGACTATTCAGGGAACTCAGAGTTTGTGTAAGTGACTCTGAGTAGCTCCCCATGGGCTTCTCTCTATCAATACTGAGGACTGGGGGCAGTGAAGGATTCCAGAGCCCTTCTTACCAGCAGCCCCGCCTCCTTCTATCTTTCTTCAGAGTCGTTAATCTTGGAAAGACAGGCCAGTCTTTTACTAGCTATCTGCAAGGGTCAGCTTAGAAGTATCTGAGGAGATACCATTCTGAATGTCATTTGTCAGCTGGGGCCTGACAGTGGCATTGATTCAGTTCTTCCTGGCCTCCCTTTAACTCTGGAGGCAGATCTTCTCTTTACCTCTTCCCTAACTGGAATTTCATCCTTCTTGCTTTTTCTTTGCTTGTTTGGCAGGCCAGGGCAGGGCAGGGCAGAATAGGAAACTACAGGCAGGGAGGGGCAGGACTGTCACCCCCAGGAAGAGAGGAGTCCCTGCTTTCTGCAATTTTTTTCCCCAGATCAGTCCTTGGCAGCCTAGGCTATATGTGGCTCCCTCCTGGGAAGTTCTAAAAAGGCAGAGTCCTTGACTCATACACAGAATGGGATGTAGCTGCTTTGGAGTAGGGCTCAGGCATTGAATTGTCTCATCTTGTCTTTAGGTGACTCAAAGGAGCAGACAGATCTGCACTGCTTCCTCAGAGAAGTCTTTCCTGATTGCCCTGCCTCCAATAACCCTCTACCAAATACCCAGTTCATTTCCTCCCAAGCATTTGTAGCTACTGGAAATAGCAAAGAGGATGCTGGAGCCAGAGTACGTGAGTACCAGCCCTCCAGAATGAGGATACCTTGAACATCTTATTCCTCTTATTCTGGAAAATGTGAACAACACTTCCAAAGATTCTGGCATGGATTAAATGAGTTAACAAGCACAGCAAGTCTTGAAAAGTCTCTGCGCCCATGGACACGAGGAGTGGCCAGCACACAGGAGTCTGTCTTCTTTCCTGTCTTCGGGTCCTGCACAAGGACTGAGATCCGGTTCCTTGCAGTGCTGGCTAGTTGGGACTTTGTGATTGGAGTTAGTTGGGTAAGAGGGTCATGGCCCAACTTCTCCTAACCTGGCTCCAAACTCAGGCCTCTCTATCCAGCTGCCAGAACTCTGGGCAAGTCCCAGAGCCTGAGGCTCCTCTACAAACTGTCAGGAAGATACAGTGAGGTCTGGTTGAGAAAGGCAGGGAATAGAATGCAGTCAGCACCCCGCCGCCTCTCTACACTGATTGTGTCTCCCCCGTCTCTGAGCTGGGGTGGGTGGGAAGAGCTAGATCCGCTGGGAAGCATTAAGACAGAAATGGGGGGCATCAAGAGAAAAGGAAATAAGAGAGAAGGAGAGAAGGGAGACAAACCACTCTGGATTCCTTGAGAGTTGAAGAGTTTCCAGACGTGTGCAAATCTCAGTGGTAAAACAAGGGAAGACCAAGGCAAACGGATAGGAATTACTCGCCCTAAAAGAGGGCCTAAAGGGATACTATTTTGTTCTTTAAAAAAACAAAAAGCCAGTCCAAGGAAATAGATTGAAGCAACAGCACAAGCAGCAGAGGTTAGATCTCATATGGAACTTCCCGACTGCTGGGATGGCCGGGTCCTTCAGCAGTGGGAAGGAAGCTTGGAGCCCAGGAGGGAGCTAGAAGTAGGGGCTCCCTGTCTCTCCTTGGTGCTCCCTGCAGTGAGCTCAGCAAGCTGTGCTGCCTGTGACCATGACCCTGGGCCCTGCCTGCGGCAGTGTATTTCCTAATGCCAGACATCAGAGGAGGCTCTGGAGATGTCCCACCAGCTCTGAGCCAGCCGCTGGGAGAAGCATGTGCTCAGTGGCACACGGCCTGCTCTCTGAGAAAGCGTTCTGATAGGAAGATTCATGACAGCCATCAGGCTGCAGACACTGAGGCCTTAGCTTGCAATTCCCCACTTACCTGCCACCTGGCATTGCCTCGGGTCCTAGGCAGGCAGATTTATGGCATATTATCAATGAATGAAAGTCACAGCCAGACTCTGTGCTTCAGAGGGAAGGAAGGGAGAGCAGTTCAGAAGCAGAGGATGTGGATCCAAGCCCCTTTCCTACCTGCCATGAGGACACTGTATAGGTGGTACTGAGCCCTGCAGGAGTAGGTAAGAGAATGCAGCAAGACAGAATGTTTCCATAGCATGGGGGAACATTCTGGGAATCCCACTGAAGCAGGCAGACTGGAGTGGAGCCAGCCCCCCAAAGGACTGATGTCACAACTACAGCCTGATCCAGCATGTTCCCCACACATACCAGGGATCACTGAGTTCCACAGGCCCCTGGCTTGCTGTCATGTGAAGGCCATGAAGTGGCCGGTGAAGTGACTTTAGGATCCAGATCTCAAGGAGCTGTAGCTCTCCTCTAACTCCAGGCACCTGGGCAAGGTGATTAAATGCTATACCTTCCCAGGGTTGTGATGGCACACAACTGTAATCACAGCACTCCGGGAGGCTGAGGCTCAATTCTAAGTTCGAGCTCCGCCTGGGAAATTGTGTAACTTAGATCCTTTCTCATAAAAGGGCTGAGGATGTAGCATAATGCAAAAGCCCTGGGTTCAGTATCTAGTGCCATCCTCAAAATAAGAATTCCAGTTTTATCTTCTCCAAGTTGATATTATGAAAATAGTCATTCAGTTGTAAAAGGAATACAACAAACACCACCTAGATTTGACAACCAATATTTTGTTATGATTGCTGTATTCACAATCTATCCATGTGCCTATGACATATATTTGTGTATACGTGTATTTTTGTCAAACTATTTAGAGTTCAAGACCATTCCAAATACTGTAGTCTCCTGGGAACAAGGAATTTCCTCGTACAGTCATAGTAAAATCATCACTCCTAAAATAAATAAAGATTACATAACATCTAATATTCAAGTGCAAATTTCCTCATTTGTCCCAAAAATACACTTAAAATATTTAAAATCCACTTCCCATTCAAAAATCCACAATGGGAGGTTTATTATGTTATTGTAGCATATGTTAACCTAGAAACCACCAGCACCAAATACACACCTTTTAATATTTTTCATATTATGAAAAAAATTTAATAACAAAAATAAGCAAATAACAATAGTTAACATATTGTGTCTCCTTATCTTCCAAGTAGTTATTTAGAAGTACAAGGCACAGACCAAAATATTCTCTCTTACAAAGAAGAAGCAAATCAATAATAGTGTAAAACTTGCTTTGCAATGAACTAAGAGAAACTAGTAGTGTAAACAAAACAAATTAGCATATACATTAAAATATTTTTGAAATAACAGAATGGGTAATTTGGGGAATTACTTTAATGTCTCCTTACTTCTTCTCTCTCTCTCTCTGTCTATCTATCTCTCTATCTATCTATCTATCTATCTATCTATCTATCTATCTATCTATGGTTTCTTATGGTTTCAGATAAACCATGTGATATTTAATCTTATGTATCTGACCTATTTAACACTATGTTTTCAAGTTGTACCCATTTATCTATAAATGCCTCAATTTATCTTTGTTTATGGCTGAATAGTAATTTATTGTGTATAAATACCACATTTGCCTTATCCATTTATCTGTTTGTGGACATATGTGCTGTTTCCAAGAACTAGCTTTTATGATTTGTGCTGGTATAGACATGGATATGCATGTGTCCCTGTAACGTGGTATCTTTAACTCTTTCAGGAAGGAGAAGGAGAACAGCTGGGTCAAATAAAAATTTGAGTTTTAATTTTCTGAGGAATCCCCCTGATTTCCATAGCGGTTGTATTAGTTTACACTTTCACCAACAATGTAGAAGTGTTTCTCTTTCCCTGTCTTTCCAGCATTTACTGTTAGATCTTTTGATGATAGCCAATTTTTTCTTGGAAGAGATGGTAGCTCAAAGCAGTTTTAATTTGCATTCCTCTAATGGCCTGTGATTACACCCCCTTTAATGACACCGACTCTTTGTAGAGGTGCAGTTGTTCTGGAGAAAGTCTCACTGGCTCTGGATTTGTTTGCTTTCCCATGTTGCCATCTGACTCTGTCCTCTGTGCCCTATATTTTTTGTGAGCTCGAATTTGTGTCTAAATTAGGCTCAGTTTACATTGGATTTGAATTAATTCTTATTGGACTATCTATTTAGCAAGAATCCATTATAGGTGACATCAGGGTTTCAGACTGCATCTCTGCCAACAGAAGCTTTTCATTTGGGAGAGGTGATGATGCCACTTCCCCATGGCGAAGATGCATTTCAGCCCCACGCTTTACGAAGTCATCACAGGCGAGCCGCTAGACCAGGCGAAACAGTCCCAGCAGCTTGCTCCAAAAACTTGTTGCATTCATCGTTAATTTACATCTAGAATGATTACTATATTGCAATGTAAACATGATATTTCTAAGTCTTATTTTTGGGACTCCTTCTGTGGTAGCTGATATAGTTGTTCTTAAAGAAATTTTTTTGTTCTTTTTCATTTCGCTCTCTCCTTTTCTCCCCTTCCGTTTTATGAGGGTGACTACGGTCTCATGAACTTTGAGTCATTCAACAACCAACTTTTGTCATCCCTCTAGGTAAACCTTCACAATGAAGGATGCAAAAGGTGTTTTTTTTTTTTTTCTTTTGTTTTTTTTTTTTTTTTTTTTTACATATTTTATTTTTTTTTAAATCTCTCTTTGTTTCCTGGGACAGTGAGATGACCCCAAATCACTCACTTTTTCTGCCTCGGATCCAGAGACAATCATTTTTCTAAGGAAGCTGGCTCCTTTCAGTGCAGAGTGTTATTGTTAAACCAAGGTCTGGGCTTTGGGTACGAGAAGCACAGGCCCAGGGGCAGGAGATTATATCATAGCTTTGACACTCAGGATACTTTGCTAAGTTGCTTCTTGCTCTGGGTCTCATTTCTTCCCAACTGTAGAATGGAGATATTAACAACATATCCTATTTTTTAAGATTGTAAAAAAATAATTGACTGTGTTTATATTCTTAAGCTGTTCAAGAACTACTTGGCAAATAGTAAGTGCTATGCAGATGTTTGCTATACGTATTCTGTCTTGTTGCTCATGAAAACAGAGGGACAGGGTGAGAATGACCTTTAGGCATCCACAGATGGGCAGAGAAAAATTTCTCTAAAGATTTATTCTATTCAATTAAGATATATAAAAGCAAACTAATCATTATATTTATTTTCATTCTTCTATTAATGGCAAGTGATACTGATGTGACATTCGAAAAGCTTTCTTTTTCAGAAAAACATAGCTATGATACAAAGATTCCTTGTAAAACAATTTTTGAAAATCAAATAAGCCAATTTTTAAAAAGAAAATGACTAAATCCTAATGATATGAACTTAGAAATGTCTTTTCTTATTTTAAAGAGAAAAAAAGGTAAAAATAACAATGAAAGAGATTTTCAAAACAGGTTAGTAGGACAGTTACAATAATTAATACAATGTGTGTTGTCTTTGTAGTAGTTAATCAGGGTACAAGAAAATAGGCATAATATCTTGTTCAAACAATATTAGCACAAGCTTTTCTTTTTATAGAACTAAGAGAAGCTAACTGTATATCTGTCTTGTGTATATATACTTTTTTTCTTTTTTCTTTGTATCTTACTCTGCCACCATCACAGTTTATCTTTTCTTTTGAACAGTTTCTTCCCAGGTCACAATATCTATTGTGCATTTGGACCTTATTTACTTTTTCAATTTCTCACATTCATGCAACAATGCGATGTTTGCATATAGGTCTGATTTATTTCACTTAGGAGTATGGTCTTGCATTGTGTCCAACTAATGATTAAGGGAATGCCTACTTCCACTGTTTTGTTCTGTTTTATCTTTAAAATTAAAAGAATTAGATCTATTTTATCTTTAAAATTAAAATAATTTTAATATTCTCTGGATTCTCTAACTGTTTGTGACCTTGTGAGTCCCTTAGGGGTAATGAAGCAATTGGAGAAAACAAAACCTCCAAGAAATAAAAGAAATAGAATTTGGGCCATTCAAAGACCAGGAGTAGAGAGAAGAAGACTACATCAGCAAGTGAGCCCAGTCTAGGAACCAGCACCGTGTGCGGGGCTGCCGCCAGACTGGAATAGACAGACCATAGCCCCTTCTGGTGCATGGGCTGGCAATCAAGAAGTCCAAACCCACCCCACTCCACCCAGTAAGTGACAGGCTTATCCAGAGAAACACAGGCTGTGATGATAACTATGGAGGTGAAATGCAATTGGATGCCTGTGGTGCTTTGGTGTTTCACTAACATTGCAAGTCTAGGGCTAGTGATCTGATCATAGGTTCAGAAGATAGTGGTATGCAGTGTGGCATCTGGGGGGGGGGGTGGAATCTTCTTCTGAGGGTTTCAGCCATTGTTGATTCCCTGTAGTTTTGCTTTGGAAGTCCTATGTTATTTTTTTTGTGTTGAGTTTTATTTTCTTCTGTTTTGTTTGACTATGTCATATCCAATGGCAAGAGCAGCTATTTCAAAGATAGCAAGAAATATTATGGTAGCAATTTTGGTTTTTCTATTAGCCTGTATTGAAGTCCTTATTGCATTCATTGTTTTGTTTTTATTGTTTCTATTCTATTCTGTGTTGTTTGATTTTTACTATATCTGAAGTTATCTGCAGCTATTTTGAAGACATCAAGAGGCATTATGGTAACTATTGTTGATTTCATAATGTTTTGAAGTCCTCTATCTCTTACACTGGTTTGTTTTGATTGGTTTTATTCTGTTTTACCCTCTTTAAAATAAAATTTTTTTTAAAAATGGAATTTGGAGTTTACATAATCCTCACTGTCTATTCACCCTAATAATCTTCTCTCCACTCACTTTTCAGTGATGCCACGTGGGTGGAAAGAAAGATGGAGTTTCATAGTGGGCTGATCCTGGGAAGGGAGTCCAGGGTGCAAAGCTGGGGCTTCTTAAAATCTTTATGTATGTTGGTCAGATATGCTCATTTTAAATACAGCATCAGAGACAATGATTACCTGCCTTATGAGTTCTCTGTGTGTGGAATGAAACTTCATTTCCAGCCACAACCACTTTTGACTTCTTTGAACCAAGGATTCCAAAGAGTCATGACTAAAAAACAATGGAGTTCTTTGACAAATAGCTCACAGAGATCTAAAAATAAACTTGATCAACAGCCCTGTTCAATAAACAGCAAGAATCAAAGATGATCATACTTATGCAAAGAAAGATAAAAGAAAGAGAAAATACAGCCTGTCCATGAGTTTATTAACTCAAAGATTGGCTAGATCATGTGTTTAAATCATCATGTGTTTAAATCAGCATCTATTATGTGTCAATCCCTGAGAAATCCTAAAGACATTTGGTATTACTTAGTGAACACTATTAACCATGAGTCTCCTCACTGATGCTTCTGGCTAGAAATATAGGGCATTAATTGGGTGGCAATTTGGGAGTCTTTAGAGATCCATTGTGTAAGTCACTGCCAATTGACTATTTCTAAAAATTTGGAGATCATTAACATAGGAGGGAGGCTCCAATCTAATACTTCTGCTTCCTCCCTTAATCTCTGTCTTCCTTCCAAGTATTCAATTTATGCTCACCATGAATGTGACCAGTGGAATCTGGAACCTCTCTCAGGAGTACATTTGAGTATGCAGTATATATGAAGAGGTAGTATTCCTCAAACAAACAAACAAAAAATTGGGACATGCAATCTTCCAAAACAAATCAGTGCCTCTGGGGACAGCTAGACAGGCTATTTTAAGTTGGAATTCCCCCAGAAAATCTGGGGTGGAAGCTTCTGACAATTGCAGTGGGGTTTCACTGTTGTGTGCTTTGTACAGGTGCCATTTCATGTCTGTCTCTGTGCATTTCTCACGTGGCCAAAGCATCTGCCACTAGTTGTGCTTGCATGAGTTTGTGATAGACAGGGAAGGGAAAGTGAACCCAGGAACTTTGTAGTATATGTGAAATGTAGAACCTTCACGTATAAGTATGCCAGTAAAGGCAGACATCTGGGGAAAGGTTGAGGCATGCTGTGGGATGTCCTCAGTTTCTCCTTCTGTGAACCCTTCACTGAAGAAATAAGAAGAGGGATTCTGAAGTTTGATGTCTCTATAGAATGGTACCTGGAGATAATCTGTCATTTAAAAATTAAAATTTTATTACAATGGCAAAATGAATCACAGCTCTAGAATATGAACCATCAAATTGTTTCTGTCAATCTCATGAACAAGCTTAATATACTATAAAAGACAGCCAAGCCTCATGAGATCAGAAACTATGAAGATTTAAATGTCCTGTTTGCCCAAGTGGACATTCAGTAAAAGCTGGTTAAATGAGCTCTACATAAGGAGCAGATAAAGCAACCTACACATTTTGTTCCATGTCTTTTACTTTTGATTCTTGAAAAACAAATCAGATTGGCTTAGCTCAGACTGATTTATCTTGGATCCAATCACTCACCCTGGTCCAATTAAAAGCAGTCACAAGACAGATTGTACTGACCAAATACTGCAGTGCCGTCTACTGTGTGAGGTCTGTGTTTGGCTGGTCCACCCAGGAGAAAGTTATGGACTAAGCCGACTTCTCAAACCTGATCTCAGCCTCCAGTTCTTTGGTAAGGATGAGGCAAGGATTGGTTACAGTGTGACTAGGAGGGTCATCTTGCTCGAATTTGAGTGATCTTTAGTAGTCCTGTACTACTAACCCATGTTTTAACCCCTGTTGAAATAGGTGTGTCTGGCTTTTCTCCTGAAGCCTTAAACTTTGCCTCTGAAATTATGTGTAATAGCACAGATAATTCTTCCTTCCAGTATATTCTGTCACAGTGTGTGTGCTCATTCTCTCTTCCTCTCCATCTCCCTCTCATCTGAGTAACCTATGGCTGAGCATATGTTCTCCTTGGCATTAGACTCTTTTCTGTAAAATGAATCATCTTCTGTGGCTCTCAGTGAGGGCTGGCGATTGTGTTTGGATAAGAAGTATTGGCAATTTTTCTTTGATATTGGAGCTATCCACGGCTTCCTGTTGCATAGGGAAACGTAAACCTGATAATTTCTGTAACACTATCCTGATAATTTCTGTAACACTATCATAGTGTGACCTATTCTTTCAGTCATAAATTCTAAAGTAATGAATGAGCACTGTAGGTTAATCATTCCCTTCCTGATTTTACACCACTGGCACTTGTAAAGAGTAACCTATTACAAAGTCAGTTATCCACACATCACAAGATCCTCATGAGGAAAAGCTCTGAGGTTTCCAGATACAACAGCATAACAGATTCATCAGATCCTACTCTCCATCACAGACTGCCAGTTCTTCCTGAGGGCTGCACTTCGCCAGCCTCTTTGGCATGAGACTTCTTCATCCAACGAAACGTGGGCAGCAAGCTGAGTGGAAACATTAAGAACTGAAGGATGATTTTCCCATACAATTTTCTCTTCTGACATAATGATGAAGTTGGAAGTGTTTTGAGTTAGATCCATATGCCTGAGTCCTGGTAATAGCAGCACATCCCCCAGCTGATCCTGAAGGGCTTTGCTTCAAGCCATGGAGAGATATGAGATTGTTTGCTATTATGGCATAATTTAGCTTATCATGACTGCCTTATATGCAATTTATTCATACCTAAAATAATATCTTTCATAAGTTTATTAATCTACCCACCTATTCAAATAAAATGGTGCATTTAGTATGCAAAAGAATTGATTCATTTGTTGTTGTTGTTTTGTTTCTTGCAATCCTTGAAGTGAAACCAAGAGCCTTAAACATGCTAAGCAGTGCTCTACTACTGAGTCCCAGCCCTACAAAAGGGAATTGATTGAAATAAGTGACATCAAACAGAACATGTGAATTTTTGACACATATATTTTATATATGCAAATAATAGGATTGAGTTCTGAATGTGGGTAAAATACGATGTTAAATCCTTCAAATGAATCGGCTTATGAGGTTTAAATTTTTTCAAATTTTATGATTAGAATCATTTTACAATTTAGGGGAAGAAACCCTGAGGCTCATGGGACATCTTGCACTTTATAAACATTGCATAGTTAATAAGTACAGATTCAGGTCTCCAGTCAAGATGTGTGCAAATCTTCTTCTGAGCTACTTAATCACTGTGCCATACTGCCTGGTCCCAAACACCACCAACATAGTTCTGTGCTTCAGAAAATCACAAGAAGGCAAAGAAAAATAAAAGCTCTGCCCTTTCAAATACTCACAGTCAGCCAAGCTCCCCGGGTTTGCTTTGACAGGCTGTCTTCTCTTTAAATGAAAAGACAGAAATAAAGGCCAGCTGTTCGCTGGAGCGAGATACCTGCTGCACGCCGGTGGAGTCCCAGAGTTGACAGCCTGGCTCCTGCCTCAACACACTCAAGCTGTGTCAACTCGGGCTGACATTAGCTGTAATACGGAAACATCTTGCTAAATTGTATGTTTTTACACAGACGTAGGAAAATGTGAGGGATTATGGTAAGAATGTCCTGATACCATCATTAATCAGCAGTCAAGGAAGGCAAGCACAGGGATAAAAAAAGCAGACTCTTGTATTAGGAAGGGATCTGTGCGAAAACATCAGACATATTGAGGCACTGCAAGCACTTTTCTATCCTTAAAATTTTATTGCAGGTTTAGTGTCCAGAGAGAAACAACGAAAAATGGCAATCCCCAAAGCACATGTAAGCCATTCATTCATTCATTAGAAAATCACTTTCTGAATTTTTTCAGTGTCAGAGACTGAAATGTGAAGAAAAAAAACAATGCGGTACAATAAAGCCTTGTGGAAAACCTGATAGGCTGCCTGACATTTTGTGTGTATTCATTTAATACTCACAAAATCCCCAAAATGGAGATGTTCTTATTATCTTGCTAAAGTAGAAACTGAGTCATAGAGTGGTTAGTTATCTTACTCAATATCATTCAGATTTGGAATTTGCTCCCAGCATGTCTGGCTGCAACATCATGCACATTCCAGCCCTCAACATTTCTTTTCAAGCTCAGTCTGGTGAGGAGGCAGATCTTAGAAACAAATCATCCCCTTTTACAGTGTGAAACCTATACTCATGGGAGGATCAAAGGAGGAAGAATTCATTTCTACTTGAGGAAATCAGGGAGAGTTTCCTCCAAACAGAGACCCTTAAATAACTGTGTGCACCTGTTGGCCAGGAGGGCGAGTGGAGTTAAGGACTCTTAGGTTCAGACCCAGACTACATGGATGTAAGGCAGTCTCCACTGATCAGGAGAACTTTGAAGCATGAATTGTGCCTGCACCAGCAAGGGTAGCAGGAAATAAATCACAAAGAGTAGAGTGGGAGAGAGAAATGAAGACCTTGCACTACCGCTGAGACATGGCTGTGGTTGGGTATCTGCCTTCTGCACTGCTGATACATAGAGGAAGAACATCAGCAGTTTGTAGCTCTCTACTCATCTGTGTCTTCAGAAGGTACCCGGCAGAGGAGAGGCATGCTGGCTGGGAGGAGCATAGCAGAGCTGTTAGGAGTGAGCCTTTAACCAGAACCAAGAATTCTGAACTTGAATCTCAGCTCCTTTTTCCTACCTATGTGGCCTTAAGGAAGTGACGAACTTGCCAGAGCTTTAGCTACCAAATTGGTTGTTGCAAGGACTATGTGAAAAGTGGTTATTACTAGCATATAAGGTCTATTACTAGCATACTCTTTATTGCCTCTGAGTGTAGATATACCAACCAAAAGGTTAATGCTATACAGTAGATGGAGGGGAAATATGACATTTGATCTGTCATGAGCAGGACTGTTTTATTTATTTTTTTCAAGAGGGTAAAAGTATTACAGGGTATTTAGAATCAACTAACAGAAAATGAACAATGGTTTCTATATTATCACCTTGACTATGAAAAATTTTGTTTATACTATCACATATAATGAAGTCCAATAAGATACATTATAAAACAGATGGAGACAGAAGAACAAAAGCTTGATGGGACTTCAAAACAAGCTGATATTAAATCAGTACTAGCTATTATAATGTCTTGTTTTCTTCAAAATAACTGTTAATATCATCACAGACAAGAAAATAAAATACCCAAAATAAAACCATTCCAATTAATGAATGAAAATATTATAAGGCTTCAAAACAATATAATGGGGAATCATGATTATCACATGCTTTTATGTATTCTTACCATTTCTTACACTAGGGAAACTATTCAGTATTTATACATGTGAGTTTGATTTATTTCACTTATGAGTATGGTCTCAAGCTGTGTCCACTTATTTATAAATATCTCAATGTGGTCATTCTTTATAGCTGAATAGTACTCCATTGTATAAAAATACCACTATTTTTTTATCCATCCCTCAGTTGATGGACACTTAGGTTATTTCCAAGATCTGGTGATTACAAATAGTGCTGCTACAAACATAGGTGCATATATAGATATATATATCACTTTGGTATGATGTTTTCAGTTTTTCTGGGAATATGCCTAAAAGTGAAATAGCTGGAACAAATGGGACTTCCAAGCCCAGATTTCTGAGAAATCTCCAAACTGACCTCCACAGTGGTTGTATCAGTCTACGCTTCTACCAACAGGAGCAGGACTGTTTTATATCTCAAATAGTATGAATCTGTTCCACTGACTTATTTATACATTGGGCTTTTCTTAAAACTAAATACAAGGTGAGGTTGTCTGTGGATAGCAGAGCCAGGAAAACTGGCTGATGGGAGAAACCAACTCACAGTCTTGATATCTTCATCAGGGTTCCACACAGCCATACACAAAGTTTCATGCACACATAAATCTATGGGATCCTGTTAAAATGTGGATGCTGACTAATTAGGACTGAGGAGGATGCTGAGATCCTGACTTTTTCACCATCTCCTCTGACTGTCCCATGGACCAGACCCAGAGAAAGATGACCTTAGTCCACTGAAGTCACCATGACTGTAGGGCCTAAGCGATAACTCCAGGCTATACAACCCAGAAGATCTTATTAATTGGCTTATTCACTCATTTCCATTCATGCATTCTAAGTACTGTACCTAGCACGTACCAGGTCCTGGGAAAATGAAGATGTATATGATATAGGCCCTGTACTAATCAGTTTGCCTGCCTATTCCAATAGGAGAAAAGGAAAGGAAAAAGGGCTAGCACATTGGAGATTCTAGTTTCACATCCTTCATCTCCTTTAATTCTCCCAACAGTAAAAATTTCAATTATCCACCTCATGTTAGAGACCAGCAAACCATAGCTTAGGGAATGAGGATACTTTTCTTCAAGCTGATCAATCAGTCAATGGTTGGTATTGGGACTTGGAGCCCTAACTTTTGGTTTCAGAGACTTGTGGCATTGTTTATACTTAACAACCACAGTTGATTGCATCCCTTTTTATTTACTTCAAGCTTGATTGTGTCTCTTTAGGTTTAGAGTGGGAACTTTTTTGTCATAAATTTAATTGCCAACATAAAGGGAAAAAATCCTGATGTAATTGAACAAGAAGATGTTTACAACCTTCTCTGAGTCATAGAGCTGCTGGCACACAAAATTTATGACAGCTAGAACAGAGGAAATAAAAAGAAGAAAAATACCAAGGCAGATGCAACTGTGGTGGCGTAGCATTAATATATATGTTCCATCCTGCCACTTGAATACCCATCTGGGTAACTTTTTGGAGGCCATTTAACCAATTAGTTAAGATTAACCTAATGTACTCCTAAATTTTCCAGAGTTAGTTTCCTAAAACCAACCCTGAAAATTACAAAGACCATCCAAGGTTAAAAATCCATGGCAGTTACTTAAGGATGGAATGAACTTCCCAGAGTTCCAAAGAGCACTGTCCAAGAGTCTTGCAGTGGTCCGTGGAAGGATGATAAGTTTTCAAACGAGTGAATCTGATGTTTGCACCCAATCCAGAAAATGCATACAGATGTTCCTTGCACTTGATCAACTTGCTTCTCGACATGAATGCAAAATTGATTGGGCCAAATCAGCATTTGTGCCAGTGAAGGCTGGCTGCATACGGAAATAAAACCAGGCACCTTCCACTTACTTAGAAGTCTCTGGCTTAAAATACACTGGAGGAATATGCGTGCTTCACTTCAGAGCAAGAGCCAAATTGCACAACGACAAAATTATTCTTATCATGATGACAGCCTCAGCCAATCGTTCCCTGTTTTAGTGTGCTGAAGGAGGAAAGTTGGCATCATTAAAAGTATTTTTTTCCCAAAATACATCATGAAATATGGAGAAACTAGAAACAGAAGAAGGGAGCCCACGTTAAATCTAATTCTGAGACAGGACTATTGAATGTTGTTTGTTCTGGATGCACTATGAAAATCCAAAGGAAAGACATTATATGTATCACCCTCATTACACTGACAGCTTAGGTTGGCATGAATGTGAAGTTTTTCCTCTTAGCTCCCACTCTTCTAGCAGCAACTTCTTTGCTGAATCATTATCCCCAATAATCTTCGAACTTTATTCTGCCTCTAAATACTGTAGTTGTGTCTTGTCAGTTTGTTGTTTTGCTTTGTTTTGTTTTAAGCATCACCACATCAATCACATGTCATGACTTTTTTATTTGTCCTTTTAAAAGTACTTAGTCAAAGAAATAATGGATGTGGCGTAGTTTCATGTCCTCTTCCCCAATGAGTCTCTTGCTCCCTGTAACCTTCCCACTGTCTTTTATTAAGTAGTAAAGTTTTAGAAGTCAATCCAAGATGTTCTGATATGAACACTGTTGGAAATGAAAAGGCTGATTTCTGCAGTGAGTGCATCCCCAGTCTGTCTGCACAATTCCTGCCCCCCATACCACGGTGTGGTGCTTCCTCCACCCATCTCTGTGCTTCAGCTTCTCTCCCTGCAGAAGGACATTTGCAGCACCCTCTCAAACTGCAGTGCTCCTAAATCTGGGCAATTACAACTTCCAGATGTCTTATGCCCTTTCATATCTGTTTCAGATTACCACCCTCAACACTGAGAAGTGACAGCATGCATTTCTTTCTGTGCTGAATCGCATTTTGTTCTTTTTTTGAATTTCATCTTTGGAAACTAGACTTTGCTGTCTTTGGTTGTTTCTAGTACATGATTAACATTTCCTTTCTAAATTTTCTGTTTTAAATCTGGTGACTTAATATCCTTTTCCAGAACATGACTTGAGGAGGAAAGGAATAAATTCTCCAAACACCTATAAGAATACAAATTCTCCAAATACCTATAAGAATTTACTTTTATTTTTGTATTTTTTTTTACTGCAGAGGAGACTAGTCACCATAGATTTTAAGGATAAAAGTTGCACAGATGAAGAGGGAGCATGTATTCAAATCAAAGCACAGACATTCAGGGGTGCTCAAAGGTTTCATGTCACACATCAGCTGCAATCAATTGACAGTGTGGTCAGGTGTGCTGTGGGGAGAAAGATTCAGTGCCAACCTCGGAAAGGATGAACCAATTTGGTGGGACACATCAGCAATGTTTGCTATGAACTTGATGCAAAGATAGAGTCAAACATCCTGTTTCTTTTTAAAATAAAGTAATGTAATCCACAGTTTTTTTCTGATGTATCTACCAGACACATACAGAGAAGCCCAAGAAAAACTCAATGTTACCAAGGCAAAATGTCAAGTGGTCTTCCTCAAAAATTGCCATTTCTAACAGTTTTATCACACATGGCAACTCTGATTGATTGACCATTGCTGGGGCTGCTGGGCTAAACTACATGACTGATTAGTAATGTTCACCACAGATGAAGGTGTGGACATGGTACCCAGAATTTGCTTTCTTGGTTTAGTTCAATATGGCATTTATTCGGTCTTGAGGAGGCAGTAAAGCAATAAATGCATCCCACAGGGCCAGGGTATGGGTTAATATCATGTCTGTTAGTGGAGGAGCAGAGAAAAACTGCATTTGAAAAACCTTTAGCAACCCTACACCAAAGATTTGCAGAATGTATATGTTCTTCTAGCTCATTTGGAATATGTACGAAAATTGACCCTAAAGAAAGTATTAGAAGCATTTACAAAACATCATAAAACTACATAGGAAAGTAGGAATAAAATTCCTGCTCTATTTTGAGTGCTTGTGTCCACTATAAAATGCTTAGGGTGAAACTTAATCTTACAGTGTGATAATGTTGCAGGCAGGCATTGTTCGAAATAATCCATCATAAAGGGTTTAATGCTTTGTGTGACAAAAGGGAGAGTCAGGTGCAGAGTGTGCAAGATGTCATCAGGAAAGGGCAGAACGGGACTCCAGTAGACACCAAACCTGCAGGAGGTGCCTTGATCTGGGACATCCCAGGCACCAGAACCGTGAGAAATACATTTCCACTCTTTAAAAACTTCCCAATTTCAGGTATTCTGCTACAGCGGCATAAAGCAGATGAAGATAATCCCCAGTTTGGTAGCCACATAAAAAAACTTACAGCATATTTACAGTTTAAAAAGTATGCTTCTGAATAATTCATACACTAACTGACATAATTTATTTATGCATTTTTCTATCTTTCCTCGTGTGAATACGAGTCCCATGAGGTCAAGGAACCATATTCACTATGCTGCCCCCAGAATAAACACAGAATGTTGTTTGAGTGGGAGCAGGATGAATGAATAAATATTAATACTTAATGAGATTCTAGTCATGAAGTACTTGAAGGGAAATATATAGACTGAAGTACATAAACTATCAAGGAAGAAAGCATGTGACTAAAGATTTCCCTGGAGATACTAGAAAATAAATCCAGAGAAAGTATAAAGTTTTCAAAAAGACCATAATGCAATGAAACATAAATGAAAGAAATGAGAAGAAAACAGAATAATTATTAGCCTCATATGGCTAATATTAGGCAAGATCTACAAATTTCTAAGTATTAAATAACCTTTTCTTATTCAACATTTTAAAGTGTAAAAGCCGGAAGAATGGCATGGGTAATTTAATAAGGTTACTATAACACTTTATATCAGAACAGAGAAGAGGAAGTGAGTCATTTTCATTTGTGAACTTAGATATAATAGTCTTAAACAAAATATAGCAATATACCTTTTATGTTTTTCTTCTGTGAAGACTCAGTTGACTATTTTTTGGTTGGATATTTTATACATGAAAGCATTGCTGGTCATTAGAGAAATGTAAATTAAGACAATATCAAAATTTTATCTTATTCCACAAAGAATGGAAATTTCATCAACAAATCAAATAATAACAAATTCTGGCAAAACTATGGCTTAAAAAATCCCCCTGCATTGTTGGCAAGAATGTTAACTAGTGTAATCATTGTGGAAATCAGTATGGAAATTCCTCAAAAATCTAAAAATAAAAATTCTGTTCAATTCAGACATTTCTCTATAAGGCATCTTCTTGAAAGACTTAAAAGTATCATATTACAATGCTACATGCATATCAATGTTTATAACAACATAGTTCATAATAGCTCTGGAAACAGTGTATTTGTCAATCAACAGATGAGTGGGTAAAACAATGTGATATAGGGGCTGGGGATTTAGCTCAGCGGCATAAGCACCTGCCTTGCACGCAGACGGTCGTGAGTTTGATCCCCAGTACCGATAAAAAAAAGTTCAAAACAAAACAAAACAAAAAAACAATGTGATATTTATGTTTAACAAAATATTACTATGCTATAAAGAAGGATAAATATAAGTCATTTGTAGGGAAATGGATGCAACTTGACACCGTAATATTAAGTGAAATAAATCAAGCATGTAAGCTTAAATACCTTGTGGTTTCTTTCATATAAGAAATCCAAAGTATAAAGAAAGAGCAAATTAAAAATATGGATATACAGAAACAGGGAGACAGATTTTTCAGGGGTCTAGAATATTTCAGAAAACGTGAATCTAGACCAGCAGTCGGAGGGAAAAGGGAAGGAGCAGGAATAAAAAGGAATTAAGATACGTTACATACATGTACCAAATAGAATGAAAGTAGTCATTATGTGCTATAAACGTGTACAAATAAAAAATGTAGCAGTGTGAAAAGAAATGTATAGATATCCGTAACCAAGCAGGGTTTTCATCTAGAAAATTAAACATAGTGTGACATTAGAGAATCTATTAATGTGAGTTATCACATAGAAGGTTAAAGGATAAAATTTATGACCATCTGTACAGATGCAGGAAGAAACCAGTACCATGTTTCACATTTATTCATTTGTTAAAATATGTTAGCAAACTAAGAATGATATTAAAATTTATTAACATTTGAAAAATTATATTTAACATGTGTCTGTGCAATCCAGAATCTGTCTAGAAACAAACTATTAAGATTTTTTTAAATCAGGGAGACAAAGTTAATCTTGTCAATTTGAATACCATTAACAATATATTAGCATAATTGCTAATGTCTGATACATAAAAGTAAACAAAACACAAAATTTCACGTAGTTAATACAGTAAAAGATCTGTAAAGTCTTCATGGGAACAAAACATAACATTTTGTTGAAGACACAAAGGAAAATTCTTTGGAGAGGTATTCCAGGTACATGGGTGTGAAAATGCACTTCAATATAAATGGGATTTTCCGAGAGTAATCTACACAATCATGCGACTTCAATCAAATTCAAGATGTTTTTTCTAGAAAATTTGACTAGTACGCCATAAAATTCACTAAGAAATGCTGAAGCCACAAATAGCAAAGACAGTTTTGAATGACAACAAGAATAGGACGGACAACTGTAAGACATCAAAATAGATTGTAAAGATTTGATAAATAACAGTTTGGATCTGATGGTGAGGGCAAGACAGAATAATGTGGAAAACAGAGACCCACAAAAACAGCCCACAATATAGATGATGACATTTGCAAATAAAACTAAAAATGTTTAGATAATCCAAAAGAAAAAAGAAAAAACTGAGAAGAAAATGGGCAAAGATTATGAACATCTGTGTGCACTAGAAGGAACTATTTGAGAAAATTTTACAAATTTTTAAAAATCATCTCACAACCATCAGATTCTCAAAGTTTTTGTAAATGGGTGGAAATTTTCTACATTCACGTGGCAAAGGAATTTGTAGATACCTGCTACATTGCACTAACCCTAAGATTCCTTCCCTACCCCTCCAGCCCACATTGCTCATTACCATATCTGAAATCTAGTTTTATCTTACAAAAATGGGATTCTTAAGATTTCAGAGGAAAGTATTTTTGGTGCAACTTACATTAGATGGATATCTCCCTAGTTTTAATAAATGATGTATTAGAGTTGGAGGTGTCTATCCTCTTTGATTCAGCCATTTGACTTCTAGACATCTCTAGAGAAACTTAAACCTATACACAAAGACATATATAATGTTGTGATTATAAACATTTGTTTTCACTCTTAGAAGTTTTATTCTGAGTAGGTACAAAAGTACACCATTGTCACAAAGAGATAGATCAACTAGACAAAAAGTCAGCAAAGAAATAACAGAAGTGAATCAAACCCATGAGCAAATGGACTTAGTAGATGTTTACAGTGTTCCACCCAACCACATCAGGATACACATTCTTCTCAGCTGAGAATGGTATGTTCTCCAAAAATAGACCATATAATAACCCATAAAACATTCTTAAGTAAATGTAAAGGGATTCAAATGATCCCATGTGTATTATCAGACCAGAGTGCACTTAAATTGGAAATTAATGGCAAAAGAAATTGCAAAACTTGCATAAATACATGGAAATTAAATAACAACCTTCTTAACAACCAGTGGGTTATAGGTGAATTTAAGAAGAAATAAAATTATACCTACAATGAAGTGGAAATGCAGATACAACATAACATAACCCATGGGACACAATGAAAGTGATCTTAAGAGGGAAATATACAGCAATAAATTGTCATAGCAAGCAAACAGAATGAGCACAAATAAACAATCTATTCTATACCTCAAGCTTCTAGAAAAAGAAGAGCAAGTCAAAAACAAAGCTCATAGAAAAGAGGAAATTATAAAGATCAGAGCAGAAATTAATGCAATTGAGATAGAAAACAATACAAAGAATTAACGAAACAAAGAGCTGGTTTTCTGAGAGAATAAGCAAAACTGATAAACCTCTAGTCAACCTTAAGAAAAAGAAAGGAAAAACTCAAATTCATGCAATAAGGACTGAAAAAAGAGAAATTGCTACAGATCCCATGAAAACTAAAAAGATCATGAATATTCACTTTGACAATCTTTACTCACATAGGGTGGAAAACAGAGAGAGTAAATGAACAGATTTATAGAAACATATGAACTATGAAAGCTCAACCAAGAAGATATAACAATTTGGAATAGCCCAATATCAATTACTGAAATTGAAAACAAGATTAAAAACTTACCAAAAAGGAAAAGCACAGGTTCTAATGGATTCAGGGCTGAATTCTACAAGAAATTTAGAGAAGATTTAGCACCAATACTGTTCAAACTCTTCAATGAAATTGAAATGGAAGCAATCATCCATAACTCATTCCTGGAGGCAGGCCTTGCTCTGATACCAAAACCAGAGAAAGACCCAAACGAAAAGAACTATAGGCTAGTCTCATCACTGAACAATGATACAAAGATTCTCAATAAAATACTGGCAAACAGAATGTGGCAAATCATCAAAAAGATTATACATCCTGATCAATTGGGATTTATCAGAGGAATGCAGGGATGATTTAACACATGTGAATCAATAAGTGTAGTATACAACATCAACAGAGCCAAAAACAAAAATCACATGTTCATCTCAATAGATGCAGAAAAGCTTTTGATAATGTCCAACACTTATTCATGATAAAAAAACCCTACAGAAAATCATAATAGATTGTAACTACCTCAATCTGATAAAGGCCATCTATGACAAACCAACAACTAACATTATACTAAATAGACAAAAATAGAAAGCTTTCACTCTAAAATCAGAAACAAGACAGGGATGTCCACTACCACCATTCCTATTTAATATAGTTCTGAAAATATTAGCCAGAGAATCATATAAGACAGATAAATAACAGGAACAAAGATAGGAAAAGCAGAAGTTAAATTATCACTCTTTGCAGATGAGATGATACTCTACATGGAAGACCCCAAAAACTTTATTAAAAGACAACTACAGGTAATAAACAAATTCAGCAGTGCAGCTGGATACAAAGTCAGCACTCAAAAATCGATATAGCATTCCTGTACACAAGCAAAAACTCCCTCAGAGAGAAATTATGGAAATATCACCTTTCACAATAGCACCTTAAAAAATGAAATACTTAGGAATCAATCTAACAAGCATGTAAAAGACCTATATGTTGAAAATTATACTACCCTAAAACTGGAGATTGAAGAGGATATTAGAATATGAAAGAATATCCCTTGTTCTTGGTTAGGAAGAACTAACATTTTGAAAATGGCCATACTCCCAAAACTGTTATACAGATTTGATGCAATCCCAATGAAAATACCATTAACATACCTTACAGATCTAGAGAAAACACCCCTAAAATTCATTTGGAAACAGAAGAAACCTGGAATAGCAAAGGCAATTCTGGGCCACAAATGCAACGTAGGAGGCATCTCAATTCCTGACTTGAAATTATACTACTAAGCTACAATGATAAAATCAGCATGGTACTGGCAAAGAAACAGATCTGATGATCAATGTAACAGAATAGAAGATATAAACACAACTGCTACTCAGCCATCTTATATTTGACAAAGGGACTAAATATGTTCACTGAAAGAAGGATAGCCTCTTTAATAAATGATGTTGGAAAAACTGGCTTTCCACATGTCAAAGACCATAACTAGACCTTTGTATATCACCATGCACTAAAGTCAAAATAGATCAAAGATTTAAATATTAAAACAGAAACACTAAATTTACTGGAAGACAATGTAGGTAGAAATCTTGGAGACATAGGAGTAGGCAAAGAATTCATGCACAAAACACAAACCACATGGGAAGTACTTCAATGAGTCAACTACTGGGATCTCATCTTTTAAAAAGTTGTTGCACTTCAAAAAAAAAATCCCCAGAAAAGTGAAAAGAAAACCCACAGAATGAGAAAGAATTTTAGCCAGCAGTCCCTTAGTCAAAGGTCTTATACCCAGAAGATACAAAGAATTGAAAAACAAATTCAAAGACCATATCCAAAAATAGGCATCAGATATGAACACAGATTTCACAAACGGCAAATAAATACATGAAGAAATGTTCACCATCACTGGTCATTCAAGAAATGCAAATTACAACAGCATTGAGATTGCATCTCACTCTGGAAAAAAATGGCTGCCATCAAGAAATAAACCGGTAACAAATGTTGACTAGTCTGTAGAGAAAAAGGAACACTTTTCCACTGTTGGTGGGAGTGTACACTGGTGCAGCCACTGTGGAAATCAGTACTCACTTTCTGACCAAAACTTTTCTACCTTAGCAATGCCCTGTGGCTTCAAATGAGTGTTTCATTTCTGCTTTCTCTTTGGCTCAAATTTTATTTTGAAGTCATTATAGATTCACAGGAAATTGCAAATATATTACAGTGAAGTCTTTTGTACCCATTACCCGGTTCCGTTCCCCAGTTCCTCTCAATGGATACACCTTTCTTTAACCTTAAGAATATATCAAAACCTGGAAATTTATGTTGGCACCATGTGTATATGTATAATTTTACTTCATTGTATCATATGTATAGATTCATGAAACCATCACCACAATGCTTTAAAAGCAACACGTAAAGTTATGCTATCAAAGTAAAGATTTCCTTTATAACTTTCCATAGTCTCATTTATCTTCCTATCTCCAAACACCCCAACTCCCGACAACTGTTTTGACCTCAAAATTATATTCAATAGTAAAACTGGAATTTAATTTATAAAAGATCAGAAAATTAAACGAATGTGTGGAAGGAAAAATTAGTAATAAATCTAATATGAAAATATTAATTATAGAATCCAGGTAAATGTTTTATGGTTGTTCAGTAAACATCCCTTTAAATTTGTCTACCTGCTTACAGATAGATTTTCATCAATATAATGTTGGGACAAAATCAACCTAAAAATCTACCAATAAAGAAATGGATAAGTAAATTACAGTGTACTTCTATAGTGGATTATTCTATTACTGTTAAAATGAATGTACAAGATCTACATTATAACAATATGGATAAAAACAGTATACTGAACAATCAAAAGGTAAGTTTCACAAAAATTCATATGAGGCAATTTAAACTAACACACAGAATATCCCAAGGATAACTACCGCTTTTAAGTTGTTTTTACAATTGATTATTTAATATCATCATGAGTGACATCATCTGGGTATTGTTGAGTACATGAGTATTGCTATATTCTTTTTACTTTCCATATTTCAAATAATTAATTCTTTAAAAATAAATAGAAAAAGAAATATCACATATGCTGGCCTACAATAAAAAATAATGGCTCAGAATCATACCTCATAGCAGTGTGAGTCACTTTACATATCAGTCCTTTTATAATCTCTCAAATTTTATTTTATTCACATTTTCCAATTAATTTAATTTGAAGAACAGGGTGCTTCTGGGGAGAAATGCATTACTCTGAAATGATCTCAATCAATGCTAGTATTGGGTGTTTATAGAAGGCCCATTGCAGAATCTGTAAACAAGGAAGCACAGAAATTTAGCACAGGTTTAGCAATTATTCCTGAGCATGTGGCCTTCACAGTGTAAGTGCTGGTTATCATTAAAATCGAATCTGTAAAGCTGCTGGAAAAATGAAACAGACAAAGAGCTTGAATTATGCAGTCAATAAAGAGATACACAGAGAATAGGTAGTCTTAAAAGTTCTTCGCATCACAAAAGCTAAGATAGTGTTAGCTTCAGTGACGAGAAATGACTTCTGATCTTTAAAGGACTCGAAAACATTCTGTTTCTTTGTCCAGGTGACTGTGACAAAAGTGTTTTGTTTGTAATTATCCTTGAAACATTCATATGTGTCCTGCATATCTCTGTATTTCCTTAGGTTTCACAATGAAAGAAACTATGTAAATTATGAATGGTGGCTTGGAATAAAATCCTAGTTGTGACATCACATGTGAATTTAAAATTGGTGGACCTCAAATACCTCAGATGCAGCATGACACTGAAATACTGAAGAAAATATATACTGATTTTAAAAAGGCCTCATTATATAAAAGAATGTCATGCAAAAATGCATGTAAAAATGAATGAAATTATTTCTTGCCAAGTGAGCAAAAAGAAGCCTTGTTCATAAACTACAGTTCTACTTGCAATTCAAATATATATGTAACTAAATAATAAATTCATTATTATTGCTAGATAAGAAACAATGGTGTCTATATCTCACCACTGCATAAGTGTAAGTTGGCTCAAAGACTTTGGAAAGTGGAGAATCTTCTTAATGAGAAATGGTGAAAACCATGTATGCAAAACCACTGTGCATGTAGGATTATATAGATTTTCACAATTTGAAAAAAGCTATAGCTTGGGATCATTCCTTATTACATGATATATCTTACAGTCTTGTAAAAAGAAAGTCTTATCTGGAAAAATCTTTAGAAATCATTCAATTTTTTCCTATTGTCTTAGGTAGAGCAAGAGAAGGGGGAAAGTTTGATCTCCCCAAAGGAAAGATTACCCCCAAGATAACAATAATACAGATATCAAAACTAATTCACTCTTCCCAGACCTTGACATATATATTTTTCAACTCTCATCAGAATGTCACCTTAACGCTTTGCTCTTCCCTGGAAAATAAGAAGCTACTGGCTGTATAATGCATCTGTAAATCATTTTACAAGAAAGAGGTATGGTAGGATACATCAGAATTGGGTGGGTAGATCTAATGCCTGAGGAAGACATATTTATTTTGGGCATTCTTGTATCATTTCAGAATATTGAGGTGGGAAGAAATGATAATAACCACACTCACTTTTCAATAAATTAAATTTGAAAAATTATAGGTCATGAAAAAGCTCTAACCAAAGAATTTTAAATCCTGCGATAGTTTTAAACTATCTAATTTCACATCATGTCTTCGAAGACTAACATGAACAAAAATTACTAAGTTCACAAAGCAATTTTTAGATGGAGGTGTTTGATGGTACAAAAAGTATAAATTGAGCATCCTTGTGGGATATTTGCACAGCCACAGAAAAATCCCTGTTGGTGCTGATTCACTGAAGCTGGTACCTGCCATAGGACAAAGAGTTATAATGTGAAAAATGAGGTGAGTGTACCTAAGAGGTTTAGTGTGGGTGTTATGTATGCTCTTTATCAAAATAGCTTTAGATGTGATGAGTATGCTTAGAAGACTTTGGTTCTGAAAACCAAAGTCATACAAGAAACATAATAACGGTGATAGAGGGCAAATACCAGGAGAAATGCTCAACCATAAGTAGCTTAGACTCCAAGAAGTTACACGACTAGACAGTAGGAAGCAGTGTCTAACATATAATAGAAAGAAAATAAATATTGCCAAATAAATGCAGAGAATTAGCTAGAGGTCTAGTAATGAACCATCCAAGGTAGAAGCACATATGAATCCAAATATACAAAGGTGCAACTGGCTTTTGGGAAGTAGCAAAGTTCAATAGGTCCTTTCACTCAATCTAGAGGAGAAGACTAGCTTAGCTAAGAATAAAGATGTAATCAGGAAATGACCACTCTAGCAAGTAGAATTTTCAGATATGATTATTTTACCCTTTGGATTAAAATACTTAGTGATTTTGAACTTTTCTTAAGAGGAAGTTCAAATCTTTATTATAACTGTCTCTGATCAGTTTTTCCCAGAAGCAGATCCTTAAAGATTCCAGTGGATGTGATTCATTAAGAAAGTGTTTCTGATAGATCCAGTTTGAGAAGGAGAGATAGGAAAGAATGTAATTTAAAGCCATGTTCTTTCTTCAGCCAGAACCAGAGACGAGTGGTGGAACCTAAATTGCCCCTCAGAGCTTGTTCTGTCTCAAGACACACAAACAGTTCAGGAGTTTGTGCTCCCTACTAGTTGATTAGTAGCTATAGGACATCCCAGGGATACCTCAGTGGAGATGAAGTGGCTCCAGTGGCCAAGTGCAGAAGAATGCCAGCCATTAGCAGCCACGCACAGATGCTGGGCTGTGTGTGTGCGCACAGAACCACATTCAAAGGGATCAGAGGAGATCTGAAAGGGACAGACGGACATCTGCTACAACTGTGACCTGCAAAGCCAGCTTGATCCAGCTCCTGCTAACCTCTCTACTCTCGTTCCTTGCTAAACTCTCTGTAGTAGTCAGTATGTTCCAGAGAAAAAGAACCGATATCTCTAACGTAAATATATCTTGTATGTGTATTTCATAGTAATACAAAGGAAGGAAAAAAAGAAGGAAGAAAAGGGAAGGGAACAGAAGGGTGGAGGAAGAGGAGAGAGTGGGAAAGAGAAAGACAAATGAAAGACGGACAAGAATTGTCTTGCATGGTTATGGAGGCCAAGAGGTTCTCTGATATGCTGTCTGAAAGCCAGAAATCTCAGATAGCTGGTAGTGCAAGTTCTCTTCAAAGAACAGGAGCAGATAGGTGTCCCAGCCGGGAGACAGGAAAGAAAGAATCAGTTTTCCTATTTATACATCTCAGACCTCCAACCAATGGGAAGAGGCCTTTTCACCCTGCAGGGGCAGGTCCACTCACTTAGCCTACTGACTGAAGAGTTAACATCATCCAGAAACATGCAAAATGTCAACTAAATATGTGATCCCCCATGGCCCAATGGAGTTGAAGCTCAGATGAACCACATGTGGTCAGATGCAGGACACACAGGCTTGAGGGATGGAATCTGGAGGCAGAGGTGACAGGAGGGCTCAGGGGACAAATTCTGAAAACAGTGCACATAAAGGCTACAGTAGCTGTATGTCAAAAACCAAGTTAGTTTTTGTTGTGCTAGGGTTTCTTTATGCTTGATTTTTGGTTGGTTGATTAGTTGGTCGGTTGTTTAGCTGGCTATTTTGATGAGTTTTGTTTTCTAACATATGACCTGTTTACTATTCTCTGCAAGTCAGAAGAGAAGCCAGAGGTGTCTACTCCATGATATACATTCCCAAAGCATGCTGTACCATCCCTAAGGAAACTTGGTTCTGGATAGGGAAGTGCAAAACAATCTTACGCTCTTTATGTATAAATCACAGATATACATATAATACTTAGGCAGAGCTTCAGTAATCTATGGTAATAGCATTTCAAGGGGGGTTTGGTGGAGCAGTGCATGTTCATAATCCCAGTACTTTGGGAGGCTGTGAAAGGAGGGCTGCAAGTTTTAGCTCAGCCTGAGCAACTTTGTGACTTAGCACGATCTTGCCTTCAAAAAAGAACTAGGAATGTAGCTCTGTGCAGAGGCCCTGGGTTCAAGACCAGTACCCAAATAAACAAACACAACTTCAAGAGAAAACATTTATGGACAAGCATCTTTAAAAGGCTCTAGGAGAAAGAATCAATAACAGTGATAATGTAAAGGTGAAGTATTCTAAAACCACAGATATCTGAAGCTACGCAGGAACAAAGCTGTTCTCCTTCTGATATCCCAGGAAGAGATGTAAGAGGACCCACTAGGGCAGACCTGCCCGAAGGTTGCACAGAGTTTGCAACTGATCCTGGCAAAGTTCAGGATTTGGTACACTCTACTTCGTATTGAACAAATTAAATATGTCTGTGAGTGGAGTTGCAGTCTCCAATTCTCATTATCCCATGCTCCCAGTGGAGGCAATGCAACAATTGATGTGTGTGATTCTTGGAAAAAGATGTGTCGTCTTACCATCTTGGTGGAGTGACAAGGGACAGTCAGAGAAGACCGCAAGCACCTGAGAAAGTTGTAACATCAGGCAAAGGGGTCTTCAGGAACAGGAGGTGTGCAGAATTTGGAGGAGAGAAAAAAACAAACAAGGTACTAGAAGTAGTCAGTCTCTCTGATTTCTTGCCCTTCCTTCATAGCTAAAGTTAGGTTCTTTCTATTGGTGCCTAACGTCCATCCAAGAAGCTGAGGATTTAAGGTAGACATGAAAAACAAATCTAGTAAATATAAGACTTTTCTGTCCTCTGGTAACTCAGTGACATTTGACCCACTCATGTGGCTGTAGGTGTCACAGTTTTCCCCAGGATCTGCTTCATTCATTTATTTACTCAATCTTTTATTCATCTGTTCATTCACTTATTCATTCACTGGACACCTACAAAACACCAGGTATTGTCTTAGGCATAGGCATTGTCAGAGCAGGAGCTAATGTGCAGTAATAAAAATCAGCGTTAGTCCTGACTGGAGGCAAATTTTAAATTTCACGGCAAAGCTATCTGAAATAGGAACACAAAACCTACATTTCAATAAAATTATCCTCCGTGCCGTGGATAGCATGTGATAAGCATATTTTCTGACTGTGTAGGGGGCCAATGGGTTGTGTCGTATGCATGAGTTCCACTCTCTTCTGGCAGGGCTTCTTAATCCATGTTTGAGGGCAGTCAGGACTAAATGAAATTATAGTTACAAAAGAAGCAAAATGCGAAAAAAAAGTTTTAATTGGCTTACTCTGATCGCCCTGCTGTGATTGTATCACCAAGTTGGCAGCTTGTCACTTGCAGTTGCTAGGCAACAGTGAGTGGTAAAGCAAACGTGTCAGCCCATGTTTTCCATCTTGTTGTTTGAGTCTCTCAGAGTCTGGGCTGAAGTCTGCTTCAACCTGACCCTCAGCAGGGGCTCTGGGATGCCCTGTGTGGCTCCAGGAATAAACCTCGAACTTATGCTTCAAGCTGTCTCGTGGACCACTTCTCCATAAAACTTCAGCCCCTGCTCAACAGTCTGGCTACAACCTTGCCAGAAAGACAGCATCGACATTATCCAAACCTTCTCAGTCTCTCGGGAGTATTGGCAGAGTGCGTAAAAGAGTGGAGACAGAAGGTGCAGGATGTTTGCATCCTCCTGTCTAAGGGAAGCCTCATTATTCCAAAATCACCTTTCAGATTTATCACATAGAGCTAACAGAGGTGGAGTCTGCAGCTGGACAAGGCTAACCCGTGTAAGCTGTGTGACTTTAGGCTGTGACTTGCCCCTCTGTGCCTGGTATGTTCTCTGTACTGTGAAGATGACACCTTCTCTCCAGGGTGCTGTTAAGCTTTTCCTAAGAAAAAGACATACAAAATGCTTAGTACAAAGCCTGGTGGGTGGTTAGAGCTGTACAGTTTTCCAGGCAACTGTGGAGACCTTGGGAGTTTGCATCAGGTCATAAAACTAGTGATCACTGAGTCTCCTCATTGCTTGAGTCGGGAATCAGAGATGCAGAGGTCAGAGTGAGATGCACCCATAGCCACGTTATAGGGACAAGAACTAGGGATTCAGAGTCCACCACGAACACTCCGTAGGTGGGGTACAGAAAGACCCTGGTGTTCAGTACACCTGGCAGCATATAGTTGCCAGTATGTTCACTGGATCCTTGAAGCAGAACGTGTCCCATGCTTTGGGCAGGGCCTGTGCCTCCTAAACATGCCTAGCTACTTCCCTGGTGGCCGGTAGAATAACTTGTCACCTTGGAAAGAGAATTTACCCACTTCACCACAGTACCCAGGAGTTTTCTTGGGATGACTACTGCTCCCACTTCAGTCTACTCCTCTACCCCCACCCACTAACTTCCCTGTCCTGCCTCAGAGCCTTTGCACAAGTCGCTCCCCTTGCTGTGAGCACAGATAACCCCGGTTCCTTCCTGCACTTGCTTCAAGCCATTACAGTGAGAGGTTCAGACTCTATCAATTTCCCTATTTAAACCTGCAGCCTTCTCCCTCAGGCACTCCCTCAGGCCTGACCCCTGACCCAATTCTCCAGTGCCAGAGCCTCACACTCAAAGTCTGAGCCACTCCACAGTGGGGCCTATGTGAAATTTCATATCCCCAGGGTCTGCCACATGAACTGCACAGAACAGGCTCAGGGTCACAGTCAGCACTGGCAGAGTATTCAGCCTGGGCCAGGAAGCTACCCACCCGAGTTTCTCAACCTTGGCTCCTGTGGTTGGGGCCATCCTGTCCCTTACAAAATGTTTAGCAGCATCCCTGGTCTCTACTCATAGTATACAGCTGAAAGCACACACATCATCTGTGACCACCAAAATCTCTTCAGATATTACCAAATGTCCCCTGAGGTACAAAATTGCCCCTATCCGAGAACCACTGGTCTAAGAGTTTATTGTGAATTAGTTAACTCAACACCCACAGCAATGCTGTGAGAAAGTTCTATTTCATTTTATGATGATCATATTTATAATGTTATTATATTATCAATAAGCTAACTGAGGCATAGAGAAGTTAGGAAACTCACCAAAAGTCACACATCTAGGAAATGGTAGAATGTGAACTAGGTGGTCTGGCTCCTGAGTTTAGGGAATTAACCACCAATGAATTAAGTTTAGAAGTGGTAGATGCAGACCAGAGATGTAGCTCAGTGGCCTAAGCACCTGCCTGGCAAGCACAAGGTCGTGAGTTAAAAAAAAAAAAGAAAGAAAGTGGGGGATGGGGAGGTAGAGCTGATGGGTACTGAGTGTTTATTATATGTGGACTGTTCTAAGCCTTTACATGAACACCCTCATTCGATACTGTCTAGACTTTGACACAGTAGTTATATTTAATATTGTGCAGAGGAGGAAACCGAGGTGCAGTGATCATCTAGCTAGTGGGAAACAATACTTGTGCTGTGAACCCTGACTTGAGAGCCTATGGATGAGGAGCGAAGATGAGCAACACTCTCTGCTCTAAGCTGCAAAAAGTCAGGATGCCCTTGGCTGGGTCTCCCTGGCACTGTCCCCATGTTCCCTTTAAAATAGCCTCCCTACATGCACATTCATGCATCTGGCTCCCAGAGCACCATGCTCCGAAGGTCACACTGAGCACTTTCATGTTCCAAAGCAGCCTTGTACACAAAACCATCTGCAGGAGGATGGTGCCAGAGGCTCCTCCAGGGCTGGGATTCCAAAATGGGAAGCTGCTTCTTCAATCAAACCAGTTTAATAGAAAAACACACAAAGTCAGGTGGGAGAACTTAAGGGTGTTTTCAAGACGTTATGGGAGTCTCATACAAAAATAAAGATTTGAAAAGGAACCATGAGATGCCTTCCCTATTCTCTTCTCTTAGCAGTTACCAAAGGAGAGCTATGTGTGTTTCAGAGGTGCCCCCCGACATGAGTGTTTAAAATAATGATTTCATCATTTCCCCATAGCCATTTTTGTCAATGAGCACAAATAGGATTACTGAGAAATCCTAAGGTGTGCAGCAAATGTCTCTTCTGACCTTGGGTATTGTTAATCAGACTCACTTAGAGGGAACAAGATTCACTTTCATAGGCAGAGGTGACAATCTACAAGCCTCTTCTCCAAATAAGATGGCCTTAAGGTAACAGGAGGAGACAGGGCAAAAAGACAATAATTTATCCCCTATGCCCCAGACACAACTGCCCACTATGTACATACAGTGAAGTCACTAACTTGTTTTATGCAATGCTTGGCTCCATGGAGATACAGAGGGAAAGATTATAAGAGACACAGCACAATCCAGTCTCCTTTTAAGGATCTGCATGGTCCATATGAGAAAAAAAAAAAAAAGGCCGAAGATTTACTCTGCTAGATGCTGAAATCTGTGCACACTGTAATAATTATGGTGAGTATATGTGTGTAAAATGGGGAAAATATCAATGAATCAAAAGATATAACTCAAAAACAAATAGTATATGTATTTTCTCTTTTCCTCTTCTTTCTTCTATACATACACCCACGTGTGAACACAAACACACACATGTGTGCACACACATACACACAGTAGATTTCACATTGCAAATCAGTATAGAGGAAGCTTTGTTTATGTACATCCAAGAAAACAAACTGCTTAGGTATTTCAACAGAGGGAAATTTGGTGCAGGGAATTGATCACAATGCATAGAAAACCAGAGGAATAAAGAGGAGAAAGTTGTGCAGCCCAGAGTCTTAGTTACTTTCTTGTTGCTGGAACAAAATACTTGATACTCACGGTTAAAGGAGGAAAGGCTTATTTCAATTCTGGCTTGAGAGGTTTCAGTTTGTAACTGGCTGGCTCCAAGGCAAGATGGTGCAGCAAAGGATCACAGAGGTGAAACAGTCCACGGCAGGGTAGGAGGAGACATAAAGCAGTGAGCCCTCCACACTTTTATCTCATCCAGAGTGCAAGCCTACTAGATGATGCCTCCTTTACTCAGGGTGGGCCTTCTAATTATCCATACCCAGAACTGTGATAAGTGAATAAATGAACAGATTTAGCTATCACATAACTTTAACCTATGTGTCCATATACATCCTACATCCAGCCATCTCTGAAAAGTCCCACCTATGAGTATATAAGGATTTTGGGTAATATCTAGATATAATCATAACACCAAGGTTTCACAGCTGTAGGCAGTCAATACCTCCTTTAGAGTTTAAAAGTTAAATAAAAATTGTGGTATTGTATTTTTAAATTTTATTTTTATTTTATTTTAGTTAAAGAGGAGAAAACAAAACAGAATTAAGGCAAATCAGAACAGAAAAATACAAGCAGCACAGGACTTCACAACAAGACAACAGTAAATCAACAGTGGCCACCATAATGTCTCTAGTTATCTTTGAAATAGTTGTCCATACACATAATACAATCAAATAAAGCAAAATCGTATAAAACCAATCAAGACAAAATAATTAAAGCACTATGATACTTCAAAGCAAGACAATAGGAAATCAATAACACCTATCATAATGTCTCCTGTTCTCTTCAAAATAGCTGTCCATACTCTCATGCATACTGAAATCAAATAATAGAAAACAGGCTAAAAGCAATTAAAAAGAATGAAAGCATTACAAGACTTCAAAGCCAGATAACAGGAAATGAACAATGATTACTATAATGTCTCATTTTCTTCAAAATAGTTGTCCATACCATCACATGTAATAAAATCAAACAAAACAAAACAGTATAAAGCCAATTAAACAAAAGAATGAAAGCATTATAGGATTTCAAAACAAGATAATAGAAAACCAGGATGACTACCATAATACATTCCATTATGTTCAAAATAACTGCCCATACCATCAGACACAGAAAAATCTAACAAAACAAGACAGAACAGAACCAACCCTAACAAAATTGTGAAATCATTACAGGAGTTCCAGATAAGACAAAAAGAAATTAACATTGATTACCACCTTCTCCTCCTACATATTTCCTCCCCTATCACTTTTATGATATTTATTGTGTTGGAGATACCACTAACTTTTTCTTTTTTTTAATGCCAGTGGTCACCCCCATATGAGTTCAAACTGTTTTGCCCATGAACGCGACCTCTGGTTGCATCCATTTACCTACAAGAGCCTCAAGAGTATCCTACTTTATAGCTGGGTATCCTACTTTCTAGCTTTCCACTGCATGGAAATACCATATCTTTCTTATCCATTCTCTGGTTGATGGGCAAGTTAGCCTTGCTTTTCTCTGACCTCCTGTCACATGGAATAACTGTTATCTCCTCTTCAATTTTCAATCTATTAATTTCCTTTCCAGTTAAATGTGTTTCTTATATACAGTATATTGATAGATCTTGTTTCTTGAACCATTCTCCCTGTGCATCTTTTTATTGCTGATCTGAGGCCATCTACATTAGTGGTTACAATCAGCATACATTGGTTTGTCTTTGCCATGCTACCTTCCTGTTGTTGGCCCTCCACTTTTCCCTTTCATCCAATTGCCTGTCCTGTTTGCTGATCCTCCTCTGCTGCTGTTCCTGGAATCATGGTCCTCTTTATCTAGAATATTTCTCAGCACTCTCTGTTGGATTGGTTTGGTGGCCATGAGTTCCTTCAATTGTTTTTTATATAGAAGTATCTTATTTTTCAATCAATTTTAAAAGATAGTTTTGCAGGGTACATCAATTTGTGTTGAAAGTTGTTTTATTTCAGGATTTGAAATACTTCACTCTATACTCTTGACTTGATGGTTTGTGTTGACATGTCTGCCTTGATTCTGATTAGTTTTCCATTATAGTGATCTGTTTCTTTTCTCTAACAGCTTTTAATATTCTGTTCTTGTACTGAATTTCTGGGATCTTGATTATTTTACATCTGGCTGTAAATTTGCTTCAGTATAGCTAGTTGGAGTTATATATGCCTCACTTATCTGTATACCAGATCCTTTTCCCATGTTTGGGAAATTTTCTGCAATTATTTATGTAAATAGCCTTTCATTTTTATTTTTCTTTCATTTGTGTGTTCATTCTTATTTCATTTGTATTGACACTTGCTTTTTCTTTGATACCTTATCATCTTAAATTATTTCTCTTTGCATTGTCTTGCAGCCATTGACTTGTTCTTTCCTGGTTCCTTTTTTTAATATAAGATCTTTCCTTTCACAATCTTAACTGCAATCCTGTCTTCAAGGTCTGACAGACTATCTTCAGTCTCTTTCAAGTAGTTTTGTCAGCTTTTGATTGACTTTTTAATTTCCTGGACGTCTTTTTTAATCTGTTTCATGCTTTGTAATTCCTTTCTATGTTATTCATTCAAGGTTTCCATCATTTTCCTATGATCCTCTTGTTTATCTATGTCTTCCTTAGATGTGCTGAGCAATTTTTTCATTATGTTTTTCATTTATTTTTCACCTGAGACATTATTCATGATTTGATTACTTTTACAATCTCGTGAAGTTGTCTCTTTACTTCAGTTATTATCCCCTCAGAGGTTTCAGATATGTGACTTCCATAACTGTATCTCCAAGACTTGTTCTGTTTGGGCTGGAAGCCTGAGTTGCCTTTTGCTCCTTCCTCTTGACATTCCACTGGGTTCCTCCCAACAAGCTGGTTGTGGGGTCTCAAGTACTTTCCACATAGGCTTCCTCTCTGCGGTATAGGGAAATGGGACAGGCACAGGTGTTCCTCTGACCCTGAGTTTACAAGGAGGTAACAGGGCACGGGGCAGCCTCTCCAGACCTGTGCAGCTACATTGGGGCTTCCCTGATGGCCAGGGGTGCCGGGTGGTGAGGTTGCTTCTCTCAGCCTGTATGTCTACACTGGGACTCCTGTGATGGTGGCAGGCACCAAGGGTGTGTTTGTCTACCGATGCAGTTTTTGTGTGCCTAGCTCTGGTAGTAGAGTGGAGTACACATAAGGACAGGTATGCAACTGGGATTCAACAGACATCATATTTCAAGAAAGGCTTATTTGTGAATGATACAGAAAACAATTGTCTAGTAACTGGAAAAAAAAACAAAAAATTTCACTTAACGCTGTGAAGCAAAATAAAATCCAGGTGATGTGAAGGGTGAAAGACACACACACAAACACACACACACACACGCACACAAACACACACACATGGAGTCAAACACAAGAAAGAAAAAGAACACAAGAAAAGTGTCATGACTTAAAGGTAACAGACCTTTTTAGATGCAGAAACAATGAAAGAATCATTCCAAAACATATAGAAAAACTAATTTCTAGTTATCAGAGAGATTTTAGGAAGCAAATAATCTGGGAGGCATACTTATAAGATATATATTGAATGTTTTATAACCTACTGGATTACCAAATAAAGATAGAGCTATATACACTCAAGTGGCTGAGCAACACCACTAGAGAAATGTGTGCATTCCATAGAGTACTAGTTAAGAGAGAAACAGGAAATTTCAATATACACATTAACACGAATTTATTTCAATAATAACTTTGGGTACAATAAGCAACAAAAGAGCTTACAGTAATAAATATATATATATATATATATATATATATATATATATACACACACACACAAATTGGTGGTAAAGCTATAAAGAATATTAAGAAAATAACCACGAATATCAGAATTAATGGAACCAAAAAAGGAGAATAAAAATGGAAACATATCCAAGAGATTTCAACAATATATAAATGTCTTATTTTACTTATATTCAGAACATATAAAGAATTGAAAAACATCAAGCCCCCAAATTCAAAGACTATCTTCAAAAATGGGTATCTGAGATGAACACACGTTTCTCAGATGAAGATATACAAATGGCAAATAAATACATGCAGAAATGTTCACCATCACTGTCCATTCAAGAAATGCAAATTAGAACAGGATTAAGATTTCAACTCACTCCAGAAAGAATAGCTGCCATCAAGAAATCAACTGATAACAAGTATTGGCGAGGCTGTAGGGAAAAAGGAACCTGCTCCACTGTTGATGGGAGTACAGACTGGTGCAGCCACTGTGGAAATAGCTATGGAGATTTCTCAGAAGACTAGGATTGGAAGTTCCATTCAATCCAACTATTCTCCTCCTGGATATTTTCCCAGAAAAACTGCAAAGGTCATATCACAGAGATATATGTGCACACATGTTCATAGCAGCACAATTTGTAATAGCTAAATCTTGGAAACAACTAAGATGTCCATCAACCACAGTGTGGATGAAAAAATGTGGTATTTTATGCAATGGAATATTACTCAGCTATAAAAAGGATGATCTTGAGGCCTTTATAGGTAAATGGAGACAACATGAGACTATCCTTACAAGTGAAATAAATAAGAATCATATTTATAAATATTATATTGTGTCTCTAGTGTAAAAAGTAATAAGAAATGTAGGAGTAATAAAACCTAAAATGCGTAATTGCTGTTGTAAAAAAGAGAGGAAAAGAAAGTGCTCTAAAGAATATAACTGCATGTATGTTTAAGTGTGTAGAATTGATAACCATATTACTAAGGTTTTGTTCGATAGTTGGACAAAACTGTTTTCAGTCTCACTGTCTGAATGTCCACTTTGTATGCTTTAATTTTGTAACTTGAACAACTATTTCTAAGAGGACAATGTGTAATTTATCAGTTAATGATTTCTTTCTGGTTTTTTTTTGAAATTCTGTATTATTTCTACCCTTTTTTCTGTTTTGCTTTCTTTTCTCTTTAAATAAAATTTTTAAAAAGTCCTATTTCATAAACTGGAAGGTGAATATACTAGTTTTTAGTGTTTTACTATTATTTAAATCATACATGTATTTGATGTAAAATGAAATAAAAAATGAAAACATACAGACACAAAGAAAATTCAAACCATGAGATGATGTGAATAAATTTTCAACAATATTTTGATCTAAGAAAATAAATTTAAACAACAAGAAAGATAGTGCTTAACAATTAAATTAACAAAGACTCCCAACCTGGTAATTCTGACTGTTAGCAAGAATATAGCAAAGAATCTCATTTTCTAGGTGGAAGAATAACTTACTTAAACAGTTTCAGAAAGCAATTTGGAAACACACATTAAGAGTCTTTAAAAACATCCATGCCTTAGGGAAATGGCTGGACACTCCGATAAAGTTTTGCGCATAAAAATGTGGTCATCTTAGCATTTTTGTAATAATGAGAAACTTTGCAACATTATGGGAGTAAATAAATCATGATAGATATAATGAAACATTACACAGCATTTAATGGTGATTACAAAGAGATTGCCATTATCCTGGAGAAATACTTATGTCATATTATCTAGTGAGAAAAGAAAAACTGCAAAACTTTATTCCCAATATGATCTCATTTATTTTTTTAAAAAAGCATATTGGAAGGAAGTACAACAAAATATTCACTGCAGCGGGGTTCGGTGCCGACTATGGTTATTTTGGCCTTTATTTTGCCCTCTATTTTCCAATTTCCTAAAATGAGCAGTTATTACTTTTATGGTATAGAGGAAAGGGTGTTGGAATTTAATAAAATACAAAAGTCTGGTTTGACTCATTCTCTTTCTGCACAGTTGTATTACGTTACCGTTGAGCTCTTAGCCCAGCATGATTACAAGAACAATCTCTTGTGGCAAGGAGGTGAGAAGTTAGGTCATTTCCAATTACCATTCTTCATTTCTACCTTGACTTACATAGCGATAGGGGAGGTGGAATTATGGTTACTGAGTGTTGTCCTGGGTATCATGTTATTTCTATATAGTATGGCTGTGTGATAGAAATATTGTCCTTATTTTCATGTTGGGCATACTGAGACCCAGTGGGCTCAAGGCACTTGCTTGAAGGTCCACAGCTACTAACTGAAAGGCAGCATTGCCCTTCCCTTCCCTGTAATGAGGCAACGGAATCAAGAGCACTATCATAGCTTTAATAACTGGCCTCAGAAATCAGTCTGCTGGGCGTAGATCCTGCCTCCATTTCCTAATTATGAAATTTCAGGAAAGTTTTATTTAGCTTCTCCGTGCCTCTGTTTCTGCATCAGTCAAATGGAACTCATGATGCTGTCTTCTTCATAAGATGTCATTCACATTACATAATGAGCTTAAAGAGCTCCCGAGAACTCAGTAAAAGTCAACCAACATGATTATGTCTACTAAGGCTGAGCAAATATTGGGCTCTGCCTTCAGGTCCTCTATGCTATCTCTCACCCAGTGAATGTCATAAGAGGTTTTCTAGTCCAGATCTGGTTTTACAGACGGACACAAAAGACTTGAAAGGTGCAGTGAGAGCAGATGACCTCGTGACTTTCCATCGTAGTGCACTGACTGCCATGCCCAATGGCCAGCAAAAGGAGTCATCAGGCACCAATCCTGGAGTGACAGGTGCCCTCCTCCCTGCACGTACTCTTCTTTGCAGAAGTATTGTTGTTTGATTTCTCAACAACCCTGGAATGTGGATACAAAGAGTGAAGAGAACCATTTAGTTGCTTCCATCTGGAGGTGAAGCAGGTGCCGCAGAGTTCTCTGCATGGAACCACAGTAGTGTGTCTCAGAGTTTTGTGTCTTTCCAACTGCAGATCTCTGATGAGGGTGGGAAGAAAACTGAATTGGGGGAAGGAATCACCTTGATGTCTCCCTTCATTCCCACAGTGCCAACTATAATTCACCAGTAGCTCACAGACAGGGAAGCAGGCTCATCTGGATTTTCATTAGCAGGACTGGCTCACTAAGTCTCTTCCAGAGCCAGTGGTGAGAAATGTGATGCAGACCAAGCCAATGAGTCAAAAGTGATGCCATCCTTATTTCCAATCTACCCCTGCTTCCAGCAGCTTTGGGGGTGACCTTACTTATACATAGCCAGGCTATGGTGCTTACAGAAACATGATGTTTTAGATGAAAGAAACTGAGATGCTCTGAAGCTTCCCAGAGCTGCTGCCGAGGGTAGGAACTGGTAGAACCTCTTTGAAAACCAAATAAACAAACAAAAAACCATGGTATGACTAAGACAAAATAAGTGCTAATCCCATGACATAGCAATCCCCCTCTTGGATATATACTTCCCAGAAAGAAGTATTCACGTGCATACAAATTCAGAGATAGAGCTTTATGGCTGTTTATTAATAGCAAGCAAAATGCAACCTAAATGCTCATAAACCAGGAAGTGAGTAGATCTATGATGGCAATATTCCCTCACTGGAATTTAATACTCAGTAAAAAATGAATAAAATACCGCTACCTGTAATAGTATTGATGAATTTCACAAATGTAATGATGAGAAATATAAGACAGAGACAAAAAAACATCTTTTTACAGATGATCTCCAAACTACAACAGTTTAATCATTTGTCAATTTACGATACTGTGAAAGTGACATGCATTCAATAAAATCATACTTTTAATTTTGAATTTTATTACTTCAGGGACTGGAGGCCTGTGAAGTAATAGGCCTTGGTAATTACTGTCAGTCATACAACAGTGACAACCCACAACCTACAGTGTACTGTATTGTTAAGCTGTGGGGTTTAGTGGATCACGTGTCTTAAATGTATTTTTTACTTATGCTATTTTCAATTTACATTGGGTTGATTGGGATACAATCCCAAGATATGGTGAGAAGCCATTTATATATGAAATTCAAGATCAGATAGAATGAATTTAGTGCTAGAAGTTGTGTGATGTTTACTGTTTTAAGGAGTTTCTCTCGATTAATAAGAGATAGGAGGCAAACTTCTAGGGTGATAGATATATTCAGTATCTTGACCCTAAACATCAGTTCTATGGGTGTAGAAAAGAAACAATTAAGTGTTATAGGTAATAAGTGTGCACCATGTGCTATGTATGCTACATCACAATAAAAATTGAAAAGTGAATCCTGCTGGCTGGATCGCTGAAGATTCATTCACTAGGAACTCAGAATAATTCCTCAACAAAAGCCCATAAAAGAAAATTATCTTTTAAATCAACCTGTGGACCTCGAATACCAAATAATTCTTCTTTCTCCCAGACACCATCTCAAGGTAGGAGTGACGCTGTCCTCTGAGGTACCACTGGCATCACACTTACCACGCTGTGGCTCTGTCTGCCTATGTGTCCCTCTGCCCCACCACATCACCTGCAATGTGAACAGTGCCCATGAACTTTTCATGTCTTCCCCATACTGGGGAGCAGCATGCCTGGCTGAGAGCAGACACACAATGGGATAGATGAAGGTGTGCGTGAAAGACTGAACAAACCCAGCACCCACAAATATGGTATGTGACCACAATCTAGAAAGCTCTTTTAGGCCATGAACTGTAGAAGCATCCTCAGGCAGCATGATATAGACTACTGGTTGTGAACCTAGGCAGATTTTGTTCCCACCAACACCACCCTGCCAGGGACATTCAGCAACATCCTGAGATAACTTTTGGTTATCATGGCCAAGGATAGCGAGGGATGCTACTGGAATGCTGTTAAATATTCTACAACACACAGTGTGGCACCCTTCTCTCCAACACTCACAATCATCACTCAGCTCAAAATACTAATTATGCTGAGCCTGAGAAGACTTGGTATGAAGGACCATGACCTAAACACAGGAAGCAAACCTTGAGTTTGAATGCTGACTGACTACTGATGATCTGTGCAACTTTGGGTAGGTTACAAAACCTCTCAGAGCTTCCTCACTTGCATTAATAGGGCTGCAGCTTACACTGACAGTAGCTGAGGAGAGGAGATGAGCTTAGCCGTGTAAATCAGCTGCCTCAAAGCAAGATCCCAGGGAGACTTTGTTCCCTTTCATTCTCCACCTTCCCCTCTTCTGATCCCCTTCCCCAGTGTCACTGATGGACAATTTTTAATAAGAGCAACAGCTGTCAAGTGCTGCTTTTCCTGCTTCTACTTAAGAAGCTACTGAAGAGTGAGGCAGCCTGTGGAGAATGCACTTTATTTGCCAGGTGCATCAATAGCTCCTGCTTCTAATGAAATGCATTATTAAAAGATAAAGTCAACACATTCAGCACTCAGGCCCACGTTGCATTCCAATATAATCTGTCTTGCTTCCAGCAATACAGGTGTCCCATAAGCCCGCCTCAGAAACACAGATTCTGATTCCACCACTTTCCTGTGAGCCCCCAGGAGACAGGGAACATCCCCACATACTACTATACCACGTGCAAGGGCACAGGCACTGCGGACAGATATCCAAGACCTGTTCTCTGCAAATGGGAAGAAGAATTTCCCATAGGGCTCCATCTAAGGCTGGCAGCATCCCTTCCCTTTTCTCCACTGTGTTTTAATGAGAGTTACCAGCCCCCAGGCAATATGAGGCTGGAATCTTGTAAGGGTTCATTATTCTAAAGTTGTGTTTTTCTCAGTCCTGAAAAAGTCTTCAAGTGGGAAGGGTCACTTCTACATTTCTGTTCATCACATAGACCTGGGACTTTAAGATGTGATGTTATTATATATTTTATCATTATTTTACCCAATACATAGTGTAGAATATTTGGGAAACATATAGAATGAAATAACAAAAGCGGCTAATATTTAATAAGAGTATTCCGGCTCTTATTCAGGCATTGCTATTGACTTCATCTTATGGGGTTTGCAACATAAATTTTCCATTTTTTCAGATTAGGAAAACTAAGGCAAAACCAAGCTCATCACCTCACTGCAGTGAGTTGACAGTGGAATTAGACAGGAATATCTACAAGGATCCGGGTCTCATCTCTTCTCTTTCTTTAAGGCTGGTCTTGTCTTGGCTCCCAGAATTACTATTTCCCCTGCTGGCCCGTGATTTCTCTCTTCCTCTTCCCACTGGCATAAACCCACTCATCATTTCTCATTATGGAAAAGGAATAAAACTTCAGTCACATCTCTCTGATAGTCCTCACTCCTTTTTAGTTCAAAGAAAGTCTCCTAAAAAAGTGATTTTGTATCAGTCTTTATTCTTCTTCACCTTCCATTTTATATCTTTTCACCAAAACAACAGAATATGGAAGTGCTACAGCCATATGATAGAATACTAAGCAACAGAATATTGAGCCAAGTCTAAACCAACAATGGCTGTCCTATTGAGTACTGACTTGACCTCTTGTTTTAGCTGTCAGTGGCACAGGACATCAATAGCCACTTTCTTGTTCAAATATTCATTTTTCCTCTTGTCTCCACAAAAATCCGAACTTTCCTTCCACCTTCACAATCTAAGCTCTCAATCCCTATTCTTGAATCCTTCTCAGCTGCCCAACTCAAGATGTTAAATGAACTCGATCCAGGAAATCCTTTGCTAATTTACCCACACTCATCCAAGGAGCGATATCACTGAATTCCTTGGCATTACTAAACATCTCTGTGATGGTGCCTCTCATCTGTGTATCTCTGAAAGCCACATTTCCTCTAATCTCTAGACTTCCATATTCCATTGCCTCCTCAGTCTCCATTCATCTGATGTTTGATCATCTTAAATGTAACAGATTAATAAGGATCTCTTAGATAAATGGTGGAACATGTCTGTAATCATAGCACTCTGGGAGACTGAGGCAAAAGGGTTGTGATTCAAGCCTAAACTCAGCAATTTAGCAAACTAGCTGGCTCTCGATTCAATTTCAGGATTGCACATACACACACAAGAACTATTCATTTTCCCTCTCCTACTAATTCAGGCAATGTCACAACCCCTTTTTTGTCGTATTTCCATCTGAGGAATCAACTTTTTTACTTCTCCTGGCTCACAATCAACCTACTCCTAATCAAGTTTCACAGACTTCACCTAAAAACCATATCTGAGTTCTATTAATATCTCTGAATGTCCAGTGTCAGTGCCTGGAATCCCTACATTCTTTCCCATGGATTTTAATAAAGTCCTATTTCAGTTGTGTTTGAGATAGTACATGTGTTTGAAAATCAACCTATATTCAAACATATGCATTTCTGTCCTCTATTGTTCCAGTTCCACCCCTACAGTTCATAGATAACCAAATGTTAATTATTACTTGGATGTCCTTCACAATCTTTATACAAGTATAAAACATGTATTCCCTTTTGGTTTTGCACACACATTAGCACATGGTGCTTTCTGTTCTGCTCCTTGTACTGCTCACTTTGTCATTCACTTTGGAGAGCTTTTCAGATTGATGCTACTTATTTTATCACATGGCTGTAGCACAATTTAGTTAACCGGTAGACTGCCCTTTTTGCAACGAGTTGTCTCTAGTCTTTCACTATGTCAAAAGATAATGCAAAAAAAAAGAGATAATTCAATAAATACCTTAATAAATAAATACCTATAAATTAACAAAAGTAGTATTGCTGAATGAAAGGGAACTTGAAAAAACCACTTAGCTGATTTCTTTGTTTTCTCCTTTGACTTCTATATTTCAAAGAGCATCTACAGTGATATTTTGGGGGTTATACTTTTAATGTAAAACAATTTAGATCACCCTTCCCAGACCAAAGCCCTCCAATGGCGTTCCTCTATGTAGGATGAAATATGAATGGCTCCATCTGGTCTCCAGAGCCTGTTTGCTTCAGATTGTATCTACTCAGCCCCATTAAGTGAGCTTCAGCAGTTATTTATCCAACCTTCTTTGCCTTTGCTGTGATTCATCTCTCGGCCTGGCACAGTCTCCAATCAGGTCTTCACACTGTTCACTCCTTATTGTCAGGTCAGTGTCAGGATCACCTCCTCAGAGAGGCTTCCAAGGATGACTCCACCTAACCCTTCACCACTCCTTTGTACATCATTTTATTTATTTTCTCCATAATCCTTCCTCTTTCTATTCTTTGGTTCTGGAATGGGACCTAAGACAGTAAAGCTTTTATCATCAAAAAGGCAATGAATATTAATACTGACGAGCATGTGGTGAAATGGGAAAATTTCACTGTCAGTAAAGATGTAAATTAGCACAACTATTATGGAAAACAGCATAGAAACTTCTCAAAAATCTAAATAATGGAACTACCATATGACACAGTAATCCTACTATTGGGTATTTATCCAAAGGAAATAAAACATTCTGATAAAGGGATATCTGCATCCCCATTGTTTATTGTAGCACTGTTCACAATTGGGAAATAGAATCAACCAAAGTCTCCATCAACTCACAAATGCATAAAGGAAAGGTGATACATCAATACTATTCAGCCACAGAAAGGATAAAAGTTGCAACTTGCAGCAGCCTGAATGAACTAGACATGACATTATGTTAATTGCAATAAGTCATGCATATAAAGCCAAATACTGTGTCATCTCACTCATTTGTGGAATCTAAAAATCACCTGATCTCATGGAAAGTACTGAGTAGAATAGTGGTTATCAGAGGCTGGGAAATAGAGGGCAAAGAAGAGAACATGGAGAGACTGGACAATGGCTCAAAGTGATAGCTAGACAGAATGAATAAATTCTGATGTTACATTTCACAATAGAGGCTATAGTTAGGAATGTTATATTTTCAAAATACCCAGAAGATTTTGGATGTTTTTATTGCAAGGAAATGATCAATATTTGAGGTGATATTATGCTAAATATCCTGACATTATCACTACACAATGTATGCATATATTGAGGCAATGCACACTATTCCATAAATGTACACAATTATATATCGATTAAAACAAAACTTTAAAAAAGATACTAGATCATCGAAGAAAAAGGTGTAGCACCTGACAACAAATGTGTGTTGAATCAGTGGATCAACATCCTAGCATGTTAATCTCCAGCATCTTTCCTAAAATGTATTTTTCATATGGGTGAGATGATGTCTTATATAGTTGTATACAATACAATGATAAATACAAAAATTCTGGTCAACCTCACATTACACTACAACAGTGGTCTCATCAAATTATGTCACCTACTATTGTTGTCATCATTTTAGTCCATATAAACATAATCTATGATGTTGTCACAAGGATAAAATCACCTAATTGCATTTTTAAAATATCTCTCCATTAATAAGCAGCATATGTCTGAATATAATTTTGTATTTTGGTTTTGTTACCTTACGTTATTGTTTAAGCATTTCTCCAGGAAATTAAAATTCACTGCAAACCCTCTTATTTAATGAATTCAGGAAAGTTTACCCTAGAGAAAAATGAATTATTCCTTTTGTGAGAAGTTAGATTATTCTCATATTTTTGTTACTTGAATTAACATTGTAACAAACATACTTAAATATAAACATTTGTCCTTAATTTTTTATGTTTTCTAAACTGGATTTACTTGGTTGAAAGATAAGACCCTTTTAAGCCATGAGATACTTTTATGAAATATCTTTTCAGACACATTACAATAATGTATATACCTACTAACAATAAATCAACCAATCCTCATCAGCTTTAATATTCTTTCAGATTTAATGTATTAGGTTAATGATTCTTTATTTAAAATCATTACCTGTAAGCACAGAGAATATTAGAAACTTGGAAACTAATGAAATTGAGTATTTTGAGAGGTCATCTTTGATTAATGACAGCATTATCAATGGTAATTTCCACAGACTTAGAGACAATTTGATTATATTATACTGGACTATTCAGAAATCTGGCTGTGAATTTTCTGTATTGGGGAAAGTATAAACAGTGTTGTGGGATTACTACAAAAACACTCCTCACTTCCCTCCTCTGTGGAAAGCTTGACTTCCCTCACACTGCAATTTCCAGGAAATGTACTGTATTTCCCTTGCTTCCCACCTAGGTTGTAATATTTCAGTCATTGCTATGTCTTCTGAGAATGTTAATGAATACTTTGAAGGGTCCATGATAAAGATTCCATATAGAAGCTTTCATTCAGTATTTTCCTGAATCATAGTTCTGAACCTGCTATTCATTTTGGTAACTTAATTTCATCTCTTCCTTAGGAATGAATCTCTGCATGTGTCAGCATCAACAAATTAATGTAACCTCTCCTCTCTAGTTTCAGCTAACCTTTAAGCCATTCTTAAAATTTTCAATAACTGTCTTCCAAAACCAGGTACTCTAGCCAATGTTATCAAATTAGCATGTTTAAAAGGTACTGCACAAATAGCCAGCATTGATTCACAGATGACTTTAAAAATTCAGTGAGCCGAGAGGCTTACATTATTGATTCATTCTAACAAAACGACGAAGCATAGCTAATCTTTACAACACATGCTGGGCAGAATGACATTTACAAATGCAGACAGACGGAAACCATTTGGACATAATTCTTTAAGGATTAAACTGATGTCTGCAATTAGGCCTGAAAAGGTGAGCAGTCTCACTGCTGGGAACTGAGACTTCCTCTCCAGGGTCTTCGTATAATTTGTTTGTCCTTGGCTAACCAGGGTGTCCTTCTGTCCCACTGACCAGCTAGTTGTATGGGTTTTCCTGTGCTTCCCCAGGTTTGTCAACTGGCTTGTAAAGTATAGCTTGATGCTGCTTCATCTTGCCCCTTTGCCTTTGAATAACACCTGCTCTGAATAACACCTGCTCTGAGGGTGGCCATGCCTATGATCATCAGAGTTTGGTGCTATCATTATGAAATAGGAGATGACCCCAAGACAGGGCAAGCTGGGAGATAACATGGGAACACTCCTTTGTACCGCATTCTCTGTTGGTATTAGATACCAAAAGCCTTGCAAAACTTGGGAACTCTTAAAATCTGATTTTAAGGTTTATTTCTTTTTTAGCTTAAAGAAATATTTGGGCTTGATTTATAACTCTCCATCCTGGAGAACAACTCTGCCTTCTATTTCTGAGTAAGTTCAAGGTTAGGCTGATAAAAATCACCCAAAGAACAGAAAATCTACTTGATAACCTCTAAGATAAATCCAAAAGTCTTCAAATTAATAATGACTCTGCTTATCAGCAACACAGAGTGGTGATGGAATGGAAAATGTTTTGCAGCGATAGAGTATAACAGAAATCACTTGTGTTTGGAAATCAAATTCTGCCCTGCCACTTACATAGTCATGTTTAATACATGTTAAAATGCCCTGATTTCCCATCCAATCTGTATGCAGCAGGGATATTTTAAAGTTCTATTGAGAAAGCATAGGGAAATCCCTCCGCAAGAGTCTTTTTAAAAAACTTTAAGACATACCCACAGTTGATTGTTTCTTTGTGGTCATCCTTTTGCTTGTCTTTCCATCACATCCTGTTCCTTTCCTGCTTTCTGCTATAAACTTAGATTCTGGAAAACAGCAAGAGCACGCCTAAAGAAAAGGACAATTTGTGGGACATAGAAAAGACATCTCTGTAATAGTTAAGACTGTTTTATTAAAGGTAGGTAAAACATAAAACTTGAATTATCCTGAAAAACTGAGGTAAACAGTTGGTCACATAGGACATAAGCATTGTCCAGAGAACATAATGCTTCATAACAAGATTCAAACCCAGATCCACAATCTGTGAAACTCATAGTTATTCAGTTTACCAGAAAGGTCAAGCATGCTGACAGAATGTTTGTTAGCTAGTGCAAAATGTGTGATGCGACAAGCTTTCCTTCAGGGAGGAAATCCCTCTTTCACTGATGCACTGTGCAGTTTTGAGAAACTAATGTCACTAAGCAGCAGTTTTCTCTCTTGCAAAACAGAGATGATGATCACAAGTGTGACCATGCTCGTGGCTCAATTGATATCCAGATTCAGTGTTTCTTTCATTCAACTGTACCTTGTTCTGAGTGAGTGTGGTAGTTAATTGATTATGTCAGTTTGAGTAAGAAATGCCCAACTAACCTGGATCAGCATGGTGCTGGGTATGGAAGGTCCACCCAGGAAGGATTGTCTCCAGAAGGATGTAAAAAGGAAACAAAGAAAGAAGGATTGCTTCTGTTTCTTAGGAGACATTCTAGTTTTCACCTTCACCTTGGACACTGTCTCCTGGCTTCGAGTGCAGACTCTTCAGCCTTCCAGGGCATATTCTTTAGCCTTCTTCTACCGACTCACATGGGACACTCAGGTGGGTTCCAGGCTTTTGACTGAATCCTTTGGATCTGTAGCAGTTAGACAGACCTTTTGCACTCTCCTATGGGTGACCATTGTAAGCCAACCTTGTAAATTATAATATATAAATTCTTATTTGTATATCTTATATTAAATCTCTTTCTCTAGTAAGCACTGACTTATATACTGAGTAAGTGTAATTCAATCTTTTAGATGGCTCCCAGCTTCTCTGATCTCCTGTTAAGCAGAAGTCAAGGTGAGATATCCTGATGTCTTCTGATTCGTCTGGGAAGCAAGGTTACTGACTGAACCCTCAGAATTCTCTTTCACCTGAAATCACAGCACTGCCAAAAACCATGTGGATAGACAACAGAAGGAAGATAATCCCAAACAAAGCAGGAGGCTCTAGCCAGAAGATGAAGAAGAGAGTGCACTGAAACCAATGCACGATTGTTTGTCAGGTTTGTACAACATAAAATCAAGAACTACATCAGTGATTTTTCACCCTAGCTGCAGATTAAAATCACCTGAGGAGCTTATAAAGAAAAGGATGTCTGGGCTCCAACCTCAGAAAGGTTAAATCAAATACTCTTATCTGAGAAGTAAACAATGCTAGTTTTGCAAAGCATTCAGCTGACTCTAATATTCATGTAGGAATAAGAACCTTGCCTATATAGATGTGCATACAACCATACCTGGTGCCTAAACCACACATCCAGAAGGGATACTTGGGTATGGAAGCTTCCTTTTGGAATATCTTCTACAAAACGGTAGTAAGAATTCCTGCCTAAGAAACTGAAAGACTATAGGATTACATCAGTGCTTCTTAAGTCAGTGCAGAGCCCTAGTTTTGGAAGATTCAGGTTCCCATGAATTGCAGCCTCCATTACTGGCCACCAGTGCTAGTGCAGTCTGATGTAGTCAAGTTTTTCCTTGTGTATTTCTTGAGATTCTGAAATCACAAATCTATTGGAAATGGAGTTTGGAATTTTTCAAAATTCTGGCTTCGTACATATTGTTCTGAGTATATCTAGAGGTTCTAAAAAAACCCCTCTGTGTGTGTGTGTCTACGTATGTAGGTAGGTAGATACGTGTGTGTGTTCTCTTTAGTAAGCAGTTCTTCAACTTTCCACTTGATCTAGTTTACTGGTTCCTTTTTTTAACCTTCCTTCCTTTTAACCTTTAACCCCAAGAATATGCTGCAGTCTGGGTCCATTTCATGTAACCTATATGCTTCAAGAGGTACCGCTGGTTACTGGGCAAAACACCCAGCTAATTTGTGAGAACACATCAAGTAAGGACAGATATACTTTTAGCTATTTCCATATTTTTGCCACCCAGAGTAAAATCTAAAGGTATCAGTAATATAACTAAGAAAGCTAGAGAACAAACTGAGAGAAGTATAACCAAACAAATGTGTCATGGCAATAAATGTAAATCTTTTAAGCCCTTAAGTTCCTCATTTAAAGGTCAGCAACTCTGAGATCTGGTCAAATTAAAATCCAATCTTATGTTGTCTGTAACTGCTGGGCCTAAAACAAAATTATATATTTGGATTTAATGCAAAAGTGTGGGCAAACAGGTGCCAGACCAAAGCAAACAGAAATTAAACTGAAGGCTGGACTGAATGTCAAGCACCATACAATTCCAGTAAAATATCTTAAAACAAAACAACAGGGCTATTTTGCAATAATAAATATGCAATTCACAAGGCAGCCAACATTCATAAATGTTTACTTGCTGAACTCATGATTACCAACACAAAATACAAATGACATAAACACCTTGAGCATGTGAAATTTGAACAGTTTGTGACACATAGAATAAGTAAAAATAAACAAAGATATAATGGACCTAAATAATATAATTAATACTGATTAAGCAGACTTTAAACATGATATTAAGAATACAATGAAATGTCTTTTAAAAGTATAATTAATACTCCCCTGGTCTGCTGGAGCCCTCAGTTCCGGAGGCTGAGAGCTGCCTGCGGTGAGTGTCCCCGCACCATCCCCCGAACCCAGGGAGTTTGGGATCCTTGCTGGGGCCCCAGCCAAGGAACTTTGAGGCTTCTTCCTGCACTGGACCAGCTCAGCCAGTCTTGAGCCTGTCTGCAACAACTGCCCCACTCCATGCTGTGTTTGATAGACTCTGGGGTCCCTGGTTGCCAACACCCTCATTTCCAGAGGCTGAGTGGCCTGCAATGAGTGTTCCCACACCATTCCTTGAACCAGGAAGTTTGGGATCATTGCTCCCACCAGGCAAGGAACTTCACAGCTCCCAGCCACACTCAACCTGCACCACAGGGCTTGGACTGGCCTGCTCCACCCTCAGTGATCCTCTCTTAATTCAGGAGGAACTGGGCAGCTAGAGTCCCAGGGGCTGAGAGCATAGAAGAGGATTTCCAACAGGCCCTGGGGAAGCCTTGGATTAGCACTTGAAAAAACTGAAATATAGAAAAATGACAAAACAAAAGAAGAAAACACAATCTCAAACCTCCAGCCTATCCCAAGAAAGCCTAGGAGCTATGTACACAGAAGAAAATATATGCCATACACCTGAAATACCTCACATGATAGCAACTGAAATAAAGAAGCAACTCCAGGAAGCTTTAAAGGAATTCAAACTAGAAATAATCTCCCAAGTAAAAAAAAAAAAAAGAAATGATAAAACAAATAAAAGAAATGCTGAACATATCTAAAGAAGACACGGTTTAAAAATTGGAAGAACTAAACAAAAAGATAGAATCCCTGGATGAACAATATAAGAAACAAACAGAATACATAAAGCAGATGCAAAGAGATATACAGGAAATCAAAAATTCCACTGAAAGTTGTAAAAACCACCTCAATGAAGGTGAAGATAGAATTTCAGACCTTGAAGACAAGACTGCAGCTAGTGAACAGGAAATGAAAGATCTCTTAAAAATAACAAGGAACCAGGATATAACCAGCTGCAAGATGATGCAAAGAAAACCAACATATGATTGATAGGAACAAATGAAAAAGAAGGGGACAACATAAAGGGTGTCAAGAGGGTATTTAAAGAAGTAATAGCTGAAAATTTCCCAAATATGAGAACGGAAACTGTCATCAGGATCAGTGAAGCATACAGAACTCCAAATAGCAATAAGCAAAAGAAAACTACACCCAGACATATAATAATCACCATCCCAGAAATCCAATATAAGAGTAGAATATTAAAAGTTGTCAGACAGAAAACACAGATCACCCATAAAGGTAAACCTATCAGAGTCACAGCAGACTTCTTGGCACAAACAATAAAGTCAAGAAGAGAATGGAGTGAAGTATTTCAGATCCTACAGGAAAGTGATTTCCGACCTAGACTGATGTACCCTGAAAAACTGTCCTTCAAAATCAATGGTGAAATAAGATACTTCCATGACAAAGAACAGCTGAAGCACTTCATGATCACCAAGACAACCCTGCAAAGAATACTGAAAGACAGATTAGATACACTTAGGAAAAAAACCACTAAGCAAAACAGACAATTAAACAGAATAGAAAGATAAAGATGAAACAGCAGCAAGATAACATGTCAACAATAAACCAACATATAACAGTTATAACCATTAATGTAAATGGTCTCAATGAACCAATTAAAAGAAACAGATGGGCAGAATGGATCAATAAATAAAATCCCAACCATATGCTGTCTACAAGAAACTCATCTAACCCAAAAGAATACTCACAGACTGAAAGTCAAAGGATGGAGGTCCAGAAGAACATGGCAGATAGACAGCAGCAGCCTTGGAGGCTCTCTGAGAAACTGCACTTGAAATCTAGGAATGGTGCCAGGCAGGAAGTCCTAGGCAAGGGGGATATTCTTTGCCGACTCAGGCACAAACTAAATTAAGAGAAACCAACTGGAAATGCAATTCCAGTGATACAGCAGGAACAGATAAGGTCTCAGCATGGAAGCTAGACCCCACACTACTGGAAACTGTGATTTGAATTACCTGCAGTCTCTGTTGTATCCCACAAAGCACAGTGGGGAGAGAGGCGCAAAAGCTTGGAGAGTGGGAAGCGTTGGAAGGAGTTGGGAGTGGGACTGGCCAGGTGCCCTGCGTCAACCCACAGTGAGTGAGCGAATCGGGACCCTTCCATAGAGAAGGGGGCTTCAGCAGAGGACATACTCGGATGCAGACTTCACAAAATGAGATGCTGCAGCAACTTCAGTCACATATCCCCCTCTCAAGCGGGATTGGTGGGGAGTGCCTGGCCTGCAAGACACCGCTAGCTGAGACCCAAAAGGCTAGCCCAACTCAGGTCCCAGCACCTGGAGGTGCACCCTAACGGTGAAGCCTTCAGGTAGATTGACCTGGAGGAGCGGGCCTGGCATAGACTGCCCAAGTCTGTGTCTCCCCAGTGTGTTGCAGTGGGTGGGAACACCTAGCCAGCACAATTCAAACAGACAATGGCTGACAGGGAAGGAAGGTGGGCCTCCTATAAATGCTTAAATATGAGGAACAAAGAATATGGGAAGAGGGAGCAACAAGAAAGGGTCCTCGGCCCCCAATCCTGAGAAACATACAATAGCAGACACGGCACCAATAGACATAAAGCGCTATCTCCAGAGCCTCATCGACGAGTTCAGGAATGAAGTTATTAATGATCTGAAATAAGACATAAGCAGAATAGTTAGAGAAATGCTAAGCACCACCCAAGAAAAAACAGATGGTGGAATGGAAGAACAGAAAAAAAGGAGAGAATTGTTTGATGGAGAAAATAGAGAAAACATAGAATATGTAAAGCAGGTTCAAAGAGATTACCAGGAAACTAAAAACTCTATTGAAAACTGGCATAACAGCTTGAAAGAAACTAAGGACAGATTATCTGAACTGGAGGGCAGATTTGTAATATGGAAGCATGAAATGAAAAACTTCTTAAAAATAACAACAACAACAACAACCAAAAAAAAAAAAAAAAACAAAAAGCAACAATACAAAAGCCAGAAGATGATAAGAGGATCTATAACTTAAGAATTAAGAATATAAGAGAAGAAGTAGGGACACAAACAAATGGACTACAAAAGCTATTTACAGAAATAATCCAAGAGAATTTCCCTAATTTAGCAAATGGTAAAGATACTCAGATATATGATGCATACAGGACCCCAGCCACCTACAACCCAAACAGAGCTACACCCAGGCATATAATAATCAAAATTCCAGAAATCCAATATAAGAACAGAATATTTAAAGCTGTCAGAGACAAGAAACAGATCACTTACAAGGGAACACCCATCAGAATTACAGCAGACTTCTCGGCACAAACTATCAAATCACAAAGAGTGTCGGGGGAAATAATTCAAGCTTTGAAAGATAATAACCTCCAGCCAAGATTGATATATCCTGCACAACTGTCCCTAGAAATTGACGGAAAAACAAGGTGCTTCCAGGATAAAGAGGAACTAGAGGAATTTACAACCACTAATTCAACTCTACAGAGAATACTGCAGGATAGTCTAAAAAAGGAAAATACCAAGATTCCAGAAACAGTGGCAGAGAGGCCACAATGAATGGAGCAGAAAATGAAATGAAGAAGACAAACTGACAATAAACGACAGAAAAAGAGCTCAACAGAAATGAGGCAGAGAAGATCGGAAGGTAGGCACAGCTATTTTGGAGAAAACAAGACAGCATAATAGCTAGGGCTGATTTAGTATCATCTTGTTTTGAAGTCCCATCAGACTTGTATTCTTCTGTCTCCATTGGTCTTAAAAGGTTGTATCTTACTGGATTTTATTATATATGATAATATAAGCAAAAACTTTTATAGACAAGGACTTTATATAGAAATCATTGTTCATTTTCTGTTAATTGGTTCTAAATACCCTGTAATAATGTCATTCTCTTGAAGGTTTTATAGTGTCTTGATATATTTGGTACTACAGTATAAAAAGTTATACTCAAAGATTTCAAGGAAAGAGACACTATAGTAACTATTTTTATGCCAGGATATCTTTTGGTGAAACACTATTTTGCTTAAATGGTTATGATTTGACCTGCGCTGTTCTGTTGTTATGCCCTCTTTTATCTCAATCCCCCTTTTTAAATTATTTACTTTTTTTCTTTTTTTAATGAAGGGAAAAATAAATAAAAAGTAGCAGGATACATTATAGTAACCTACTTTGATTTCCTATTAACTTGATTTGAAATCCTGTATTGCCCTCACCATCTTATTTGGACTGATTTTCCTCTATTCTGCTTTGCTTGATAATACCAAGTTCGAAAGTATAGGCATAACTGTGAAGACAATAAGAATCATTATGATGCTCATTCCAGTTGACTATTATTTTCTTTTAAAATCTTGTAATGTCTCCAATGCTTTGGTTTTATTCTTTACTGTTTAGTTCAATTTTATTATAACTGCCAATTCTTCTTAAAATAGCAAGCAGCAATATGGTAACCACTGTTGATCATCTCATATTTTGTTTTTACATTATCTATTATGTCCATCCTTTTGATTTGACTGACCTGATATGTCACATTTGGTTTTACTCTCTTCAAAAAAAAGTAATAAGGACTGTGGGAGTAATAAAACCCAAAATGTGTAATTGTCATTGTACAAAAGAAAAGAAAAGAAAGCTCCCTAAAGGTTATAACTGCATATATGTTTAAGTGTAAAAGATAGATAACCATATTACTGAGTGTTTTTTGGATCATTAAACAAAACTGTTTGCACTCTCATTGTTTGAAGGTCCACTTTATATGCTTCAGTTTTGTAACTTGAACAACTATTTCTAAGATGAGAATATGTAATCTATTAACTAGTGATTTCTTACTGTTTATTTTTTAAATTTTGTATTACTAGTACCCTTTTTCTGTTTTTTTTTCTTTTTCTCCTTAAATTAAAAAAAAGAAAGTCAAAGGATGGAAAACAATACTACATGCAACAGGACCCCCCCCCCAAAAAAAAACAGAGGTAGCTATTCTGTTTGCAGACAATATGAACTTTAAACCAATAATGATCAGAAGAGACAAAGAAAGTCATTTACATACTGGTTAGGGGAAAACTTTAAGACGAAGAGATAACAATCTTAAATATATATGTACCTATTTCCAGAGCACCCAGTTATATACAGCAAGTATTAACAGAAATGAAAAACCAAATTAGCAGTAACACAATTATAACAGGAGGCCTTAACACACCATTGACGCCAAGGGACAGGTAAACCAGACAGAAAATCAGCAAAGAGATAACAGAACTGAATCACACCTGTGAACAAAAGGACTTGATAGACATATACAGAGTGTTCCATCCAACAACATCAGAATACACATTATTCTCAGCAGTACATGGGGCATTCTCTAAAATAGACCATATATTAGCTCACAGAACATATTTAAACAAATGCAAAAGAGTTAAAATCATCCCTTGCATGTTATCGGATCATAGCGTTCTGAAATTAGAAATTAATGATAAAAGATACTGCAAAAATCCTGCAAACACATGGAAACAATAACACACTCTTGAGTAATAAGTGGGCCACAGGAGAAATTAAGGAAGTAATTAAGTAATACATACAAGCAAATGGAAATACAAATAAAACTTACCAGAATCTGTGGGATGCAATGAAAGCTGTCCTCAGAGGAAAATTTATTGCACTGAGTTCCAACATCAGGAAAACAGAATGAATACAAAAAAATAACCTGATGTTACACCTCAAACAACTAGAAGAAGAAGAGCAAATCAAGCCCAAAGCCAAAAGAAGAGAGGAAATTCTAAAAATCAGAGCAGAAATTAACGCAATAGAGACTGAGAAAACAATACAAAGAATTGATGAATCAAAGACTTCGTTCTTTGAAAGAGTAAGTAAAATTGATAATCCCCTAGCCAACCTTATTTAAAAAAGGAAAGAAAATGCTCAAATTCATGCAGTAAGGAATGAAAAAGGAGAAATCACTACAGACTGTAGAAATACAGAAGATCATCAACACCTATTTCAAAAACCTCTACGCTCGTAGGTTTGATAACACAGAAGAAATAGACAGGTTCCTAGAAACATATGAAGTACCAAAGCTAGGTCAAGAAGATGTAAAACTGCTCAATAACCCAATTTATATTAATGAAATTCAAAATGTAATTAAATCCTTACCTACAAAGAAGAGCCCAGGCCCAGATGGATTCACTGCAGAATTCTACAAGAAGTACAAAGAAGACTTAATGCTAACACTTCTCACACTCTTCAATGAAACTGAAAAGGAAGCAATGCTTCCTAAGTCATTCCTGGAAGCAAATATTACTCTAGTACCCAAACCTGAGAAAGACCCAACTAAAAAAGAGAACTACAGGCCAATCTCCCAAATGAACATAGATGCAAAGTCCTCAATAAAATATTGGCAAATAGAATACAGCAAGTCATCAAGAAGATTATACACCATGACCAAGTGGGATTCATCCCAGGCATGCAGGGATGGTTCAACATACGTAAGTCAATAAATGTAATCCACCCTATCAATAAAACCAAAAGTAAGAATCACATGATCATCTCTATAAATGCAGAAAAAGCTTTTGATAAGGTCCAACATTCATTTATGATAAGAACCTTACAGAAAATTAAAACAGATAGTCTTTACCTCAATATAATAAAGGCCATCTATGACAAACCAACAGCCAGTATCATACTAAATCGCCAAAAATTGAAGGCCTTTACTTTAAAATCAGGCACAAGACAAGGATGTCCTTTATCACCACTCCTATTAAATATAGTACTGGAAATACTAGCCAGAGCAATTAGACAAGAGAGAGAAATAAAAGGGGTAAAGATAGAAAAAGAAGAAGCTAAATTATCATTATTTGCAGATGACATGATACTCTGCAGTAGACCCCCAAAACTCCATTGAAAGGACTCATAGATAAATAAATAAATTCAGTAATGTAGCTGGATACAAAATCAATACACAAAAATCAATAGCATTTCTATCCATTAACAAAGTCACAGAAAGAGAAATAAGAGAAGCCACATCTTTCACACTAGCAACTAAACAAAATGAAACCTTTAAGAATAATTTAGGAATTATTCTCATGAAAGAAGTGAAAGATCTATATAGAGAAAATTATAATACACTGAAAAAATTAAAGAAGATCTCAGAAAATGGAAAGACATCCCTTGCTCATGGATAGGAAGAATAAATATAATGAAAATGGCCATTCTTCCAAAACTGTAATACAGATTCAATGCAATCCCAATAAAAATAACATCAACATACCTCATAGATCTAGAGAAATCACTCCTAAAATTCATCTGGAACCAGAAGAGACCTAGAATAGCAAAGACAGTTCTAAGCAGCAAAGGCAAGGCAGGAGGTATCACAATCCCTGATTTGAAGTTATACTACAAAGCAATTGTAGTAAATCAACATGGTACTGGAATCAAAACAGAGCCGAAGATCAGTGGAATAGATTAGAAGATGGAACCACAAAAACAAACACACTCAGCCATTTTATATTTGATAAAGGAGCCAAACTACAAGAAGTACAACAGTAGAGTTTCTTTAATAAATAAGAATGACAGTTTCTTTAATAAATGGTGTTGGCAAAAGTGGCTCTCCATATACCGGAAACTAAAACTAGACCATTGCCTATCACCATGTACTAAATTGAAATCTAAATGGGTCAAATATCTGAATATTAAAACAGAAACACTAAATTTACTGGAAGACAAATTGAATAAAAATCTTGAAGACATAGGGGTAGGTAGAGAGTTCATGAACAGGAATCCAACTGCACAGGCAATACTTCCCAAAATCAACAACTGGGATCACCTCTTGTTAAAAAGTTTTTTCATGTCAAAAGAAATATCTAGCATAGTGAAAAGAAAACCGACAAACTCAGAAAAAAATTGTAGTGAACTGTCCCTCAGACAAAGAACTTCTATCTAAAACATATAAAGAATTAAAAAAATCAGACCCCCAAAATTCAAAGATCCAATTCAAAAATGGGCATCTGAGATGAATACACAATTCTCAGGTGAAGAAATACAAATGGAAAATAAATACATGAAAAAAAATGTTCATCATCATTACTCATTAGAGAAATGTAAATTAAAACCACACTGAAATTCCATCTTACTCCTGAAAGAATGGCCAGGATCAAGAAAACCAACAACAACAAATGCTGGAGAGGCTGTGGGGAAAAAGGAACTCTCCTGCACTATTGGTGGGAGTGTAGACTGGTACAACCATTGTGGAGGTCAGTCTGGAGATTTCTCAAAAAGCTGTAATTGGAAGTCCTATTTGTTCCAGCTATTCCACTTCTAGGCATATTCCCAGAAGAACTGAAAACATCATACCACAGTGATATATGTGCACCCATGTTTATAGCAGCACAATTTGTAATAGCCAGATCTTGGAAACAATCTAAGTGTCCATCAACTAAAGAATGGATAAAAAAGTTGTGGTATTTTTATAAAATGGAGTACTACTCAGCTATAAAGAATGATCAAATTGAGATATTTATAAATAAGTGGGCACAGCTTGAGACCATATTCATAAGTGAAATAAATCAAACTCATATGTATAAATACCGAATAGTTTCCCTAGTGTAAGAAATGGTAAGAATACATAAAAGTATGTGGTAATCACGATTCTCCATTATATTGTTTTGAAGCCTTATAATGTTTTCATTCATTAACTGGAATGATTTTATTCTGGGGTGTTTGTTTTTATTGTCTGTGATGGTATGAACAGTTATTTTGAAGAAAACAGGATGTTATAATAGCTAGTGCTGATTTAATATCAGCTTGTTTTGAAGCCCCATCAAGCTTTTGTTCTTCTGTCTCCATTGGTTGTATCATGTTGTATTTTATTATATGTGATAGTATAAACAAATTTTTTTTTATAGTCAAGGAGGTAATGTAGAAACGGTTGTTCATTTTCTGTTAGTTAGTTCTAAATACCCTGTAATACTTTTACCCTCTTGAATGGTTTTACACTGTCTTGTTATGTTTGATAGGCATATTCAAATATTTCAAGGAAAGAGACATCATGGTAACTACTATTATGTCAGGTTATCCTGTGGTGAAACACTATGTTGCTTAAATTGTTCTGTTCTGACCTCTGTTGTTATGTCCTCTTTCATCTTACTCTCCCCCTTATATATTTTTTTAATAAAAAATATAATTAACACAAATTCCAAACTTTGTATTATATTAGGTCGTACTCAAAGCAACAAAATCCAACTAGTGGTAGATCAGGTCACATTTTCTGGGCCTATAAAGAAAGTAATAATTTAGAAGAATATATATAGTATATACTTATATAAAATACTACTCTCTGAGCATACATATGTAGAAAATATTCTTTAAAATCTAAATGAACACATTTTATAAGTCCCATGCTAGAAACAAGCAAAACAGAAAACCAAAATCCAAGCTTCTGAAAATTGAAACTCTCTATCCAAGTAATACATTGATCAAAAAGAAAGTTAAACTGTTGGCCACAGATTAATTAACAGTTAATATCTTGAAAAATTACACTATATAACAATGTTATAATCTAATGTTTAAAGCCTTAAATTTTATGAATGAATACCAAAAAATGAAAAGAAATTAAGGAAAATACATCAATGAGATGTTTTGAAAGATAGAAAGGAAAACTAAGAATAGAATAACGAAAAATGAAGAGTAGATTTTTTGAAATCCAATAACTCAGAGACTTTCAGGCCTGAAGCCTCTACCACCTCCCAGTAGCTCAGGAGCTATCAGCTTTCTTTTCCATGTTCTCCCCACAAATAAACTGTCCTTTATTTTATCAAAAGAAAGAGGAAGAAAGAAAGAAAGAAAGAAAGAAGAAAGAAAGAAAGAAAGAAAGAAAGAAAGAAAGAAAGAAAGAAAGAAAGAAAGGAAACAAGTTAAATAGGAGGATGACAAGAAGGGTCCTCATGGGTAAAAGGTCAAATACCACAAGGTGGAGTTAAAATACTACTGTCATGCTCCGTAACCAAAGCTCCTAATCAATGCTTTATGGAGACCCTCAAAACAGAGAAGAAATAATAAGATAACAGGTCATGAACAAGATGAGATAATGTAATAATGAAGTACAATCACATGTGAAGTAAATTTAAAATATCTTAAGTATATTAATGGTTTTCTAGGCAGACATGAATTATAAAAATGGGCTCTTGGGAATCTGAGCATATCAATAACTTTGGGGAAAAGTGAATAAGCTTTACAAAAATAATCTGAAGAAGAAACTGGACCTGAATTATTCAAAATGCTAATTATTTCACAATTCTAAAAGTAAATAACAGCCGTGGCATGTAGCTATTTAGGAAGAGATTTTAAAAGGAAGAAAAATATGTCCTGAATTCTTTAGTGATGCTGGCATCAGTCTATTGCTAAGACCAAATAGCAATAATCAAAGAAAAAGAAAGCTCTAATCCAATATTATTTATTGATATAGTCACAAACATGCTGAATAAAACACCAGCAAACCTAATTCAGCTGTGCATTAGAGAAATAATTCACAATGACCAAATAGATTTTATGCCAGGAAACCAATGTAGATTTAATATTAGGAATGATTTAATATTCAGAAATCTATTAGCATAATTCATCATATCAGTGGGTCAAAGGAGAAAGGCCATCATCAAATATCAAAAGGGTTTTGACAAAATTCAATTCTGTCTCTGACTTATTTTTTAAAAGGCAGAAGTCATGGAATACAGGAATGCTTTGCTAACCTTATGAAGATTAGATCTCACATATCAACCAACATTTTACTGAATCACCAAACCCAGAAACATTTCCTGCTAAAGTCTTGGACAAAACAGAGCTCCCTGCTTTTCAACAGTTTTAGATCTTAAAGAGGATAAATAGAAAATCAGATTTCCAGTTGAAAGGCATCTTGGAGACACAGGCATTGGTGTTGGCCTGGGTTTGATCTCAGCTGTCTCATGTATTAGGAATTGAACACTTATTTACTAAACTGTTAAGCCATTTTCCACTGTCGTGGGGATGCTGATACTTGCCTCATAAAAGACAATGAAGATCACTTGAGCAGATTCAGGCATCACTCTCTGCATGGTGCCTGACATGGTCAAGCCTGCATTATGCCTGCTCTCAGGCTCAGTCAAATAATATGAGTATAAACCTAGAACATCCACAAATAATGATACTGAAGATTTCAACAAGATTTCCAGAGTCTGCAAAAATACACACAAATAGCTGTGAAAATCAGCTTGAAAACACAAATCCCTCAGTGGGCCTCCTACATGTTACAGGAGCACTGCGTATACTCATGTCTCCTGGAAGACCCTTCCCAGACCTGGCTCACTCAAACATAACATGTAATTGTCGTTTAGATGTGAAACCCACTGTACTGTCCTAATGGAAGCTTTTCCTGACTTCCAGGCCCAACACTACTGTGTGTTTTTATCTGGACCATCTTCCTTACCACAGTGCAAGCTCCTTACTTATAATCAAATTATATGGATGCCTCTTCTTCCTCAAGGTATAAGTTCTCAGAGAGTGCTATGCAGTTATTAAAATTATGCATATGCAAATGAATTTATTGTCTACATACATCATAGAAATTAGTATTTAATCACACAATACGCAATTTAAAAGTATCCATTGATATATGGTACACATAAAAAATATAAGGATACTCATCCATTAATACTATTAATTGTAATACATTTTAAAATTCTTTTTCATATTCAGTAATGCTTTTAAACATTTAATCATTTAATACAATATAAATTAAAACTTTTTATACTACAAATTATACATAGGAATATGTCAAATGTCTACATTTCCAAAGATCTTGGAATAGGTATTTTTCTATTTGATGACAGGTGTCTTGGTGGCAAGATATTGATGATGACCATATATCAATATATGTATTATATAGAAATACTACCTGTGAAAACTCTTCTTATCCAGTAAAAACTGTCATTCATATGGAAGAGATCAATGGTAGGAGTAATAAAGCCAACAATGATGATACAAACGGGAGAAATATTTTCATTTCTCAAATGTAAGAATGCAGGTATATCTCAGCCCCAAAGAATCTCTCTCACACACATGCAAGACACCTCAAATGGCTGGCAGACACACACTAAGCATCTATTACGTCCATCAGCCTTGTAGGTGCTGCTCTGAGGGCTTCATCTCCGCTCCTGAGGAAGTCATTTGTGACGAAAACCAACACACTGACAAAAGAAAAACAACAGCACGGAACAGGTGGCAGACGGTAGTTTTGCACATTCTGAGTTCTGCCTTCGCAGCAGTCACAGGATGCCAGCAGGACTCGCAGTGGGAGTGGAGTCAGTTCCCATTCCTTCTCCATGGCAGCAGCATAAACAGAGCGAGGACCTGACGAGCTCTAACCAAACACACTCTCTCTTTTGCCATCCCCACCCCGCACTGCTGTATCCCACCCTCTAGTTTAGCCCCGTGATTTCTACATCTACTGAAGCTTCTCAAAGCACCTTTATCCTTCACTCTGTGACACGCGATACTGCTTCTCCTCCACAGGCCATCTCTCCTGACCAGTCACGCCTGAGTCAAGGTTTGGCCCCTTATTCTCCTATCTCCTAAGGCGCTTCGGTTATTTTATTCATCAGAGACTGCTTTCTTTCCACCACTTCTCATTCTCCACTAGACAAAGGCCCTTTGAGGTCATGTTTTATGTCTCTCTATATGCCCAACTCCTGACTCTGCCTGAACATACTCAATGTTCAGTGCATTCAATGAATGCAAATAGGAAAAATGAACAAATGAAATTCACCTCTAGACACATTCAGCACCTTGAATTGCTGCTGCTCAAGCTCTCCCATGCGACAGGGGTGTTTTCCTCTACTAATATGCATGCGTTCAAATTCTAAGCTTCTCCTTATAGGTCTAGAACATATATCATCTACTCCATGAAAGCTCCTCTGGCTTTTCAGTTACTAACAACTTTTCATCCAATGTCTGTAAGTCCTGTATCAGGATTTCCCGTGCCATTCTACCTAATTAGATTTAGTACTATTGCAGTCATATTCATGTTAATCAACACTCTCTTTGATAACAGAAACTGTGTGTCTCCTTTATCTTCAGCCCCTTCCCAGTACCCACCACCCTATAGACACTAAATTAACCAACAGCAAGTAAATGGATCCATGCAGCAGAATTCTGGCACGGAGGCACTAGGCCCATGTGCACTCCCCATGGTTAGCTTGGCAAATGTAAACAGGTGGGAAGTGATAAAGACAAACTCCTGAATCTTACTGGGAGTTTGAATATCCCTATCCTACCTCTGATCCTTTTTAGGGACTTTAACTTGGCCTTGCAGTGTACGTATGTGATTTGCTCTAAGTAGCTGAATGAATTCCAGCTCTCAAAAGAAACATGAAACTGTCACCTAGGGAGACATCATTGATGAAATCCTTTTCTAGAGAGGGATGTTGGTCTCTACACATCAGCTCATCAAAATATATCTCTGAAGAGACACAAGTTGGTGAAGACACACCAGGAGTCAGTCACCCTTGCTCTCCTCCAACTTTTAGACCTCCCCAAACACACTATTTTTCCCTTCTGCCTGGGCCGGGTCTTGGCGGCTCCTGAAGCAATAAGGGGAGCTATTTTGGGGAAGCAGTTGAAACTTGGCGAGTCCTCCTACAGATCAGCAATAGCTGCTTGAAATGTTAAATGCCTCCCAGATGGAGATACTTAGCATTTGTAGGAGGAATAATTTGGAGGAGAAAAATGCATTTGTCTTTTTGGCATCCTGTGGATTCCGTTGGAGAAAACAGAGAACACTGTGAATCCTGCTGTCCACATGTCAGTGTTTTCTTCAATTTTCAAGTCCTGGATGACCTCTCTACTTCTTCTGGGACTATATGGTTTGGGATGTGCCATGGTTCAAGCAAAAAGTGTATGGAGCTGGAATTCCAAGATCAGAGCATTCCCTATAACCATCAAGGCTCATCCTCCTGCCTGCCATTAATTAATGCTTAAATCACTTAGACCAGATGCTTTTCCTTTTGAGCACAATCTTTGTATTCAGGGAAGACTGAGAAATAAATGTATTGCAGACTAGATGAGAGAACTAGCAATTGAGGTCCAGGGTTCTGGATTTTTTTGTGGCCATAGGCAAATCACCTTGCCCACAAAACCTGAATGCTCTCATCCTCTGCAAGATGGAGAGGTTGGACTGGATCCTCTAAATCTTTCTCTAACAAAAGAATAATTATATGACTCTAACTGTAATGGCTTATACATCATAAAGCTGATATTACTTTATGGGAGAAATCACAGACTTTTCCTTCAGTTTTCTAGGAAGAGGAAATCTCATTGGATTGTTCATTATGCCCCCTTTTCATGGAAAAGATAAGAGTAATTTCTTAACAAAAAAGATGGATTCACTGACACCCATGGGTCCATGGCCCACCAATAAGTCTCATCAATATGCACCTGCCTTGAGCAACAGACTGAAGTATTCCAGAGGAGCAGCATTTGCTCTTAAAAATGATAACAGATAAGTTGGGTAAGGGTCTCACATCACACTGGGAGGTGCATTGAACTGCCTTTATTGTCTGTGACTTACACACATTTTTCAAGGATGCTGTAAGGATGGGAGTGGAGTGCTAGGTTTAGTCTAAATCCAGGAAAAAAGGAAAATGGCAGCCAACCAAAGGCATTAAGTTCTGAAACTGTGAAAGCCTGAGACTGGTATTTCCCAAAAGGTAGAATGGAAAAGGTTCACAGACATCAACACTAAAAATCTGTTGTAAGAAGGAAAAAAACAGAGAACACCCTGTTATAAAAAGAAAGAAACTTAAACAGGACAGAGATGTTTCCTGGTGGATTCCAAGATTTGCAGAACTGGAAGACTGAAATGCTGATATATGCTGTACATAGCATCCTTGACAGAAAGGGATATGGTGATTGTGGTGATTGTTCTTCAAGCCAAACTTGGTTGTCCTGATATATACAGTTAGTCTCTGCGTTTTATACATAATGCATAGATTTTCTAGGATTTTAAAAGGTAATTATGGATGTCATATTTCAGATTTTCTAAGTAGGAAGACTAGGTAGTGGTGCTATTGAGGAAAAAAAAAACATTTTCCTGGCACTGCTGAATTATGACATTCCTTTGACCTATCAAGAGATACTACGACTGCTGTGTGCGGGTACCCTTCCACGTGATGAGTAGCACAGGATGGATGTAGTTCCTAACCTTTCAGGGCTTACAAACAAACAGGACCAGTGGGAACCCCAGCTCAGCCCCTCATCTACCCCATGGTGAGGAAGGTGGCAGTCAGCAAGTCTCCAAAAAGAAACAGCCTGCAAAGAACAGACACAGTGACCCAGATTGACCTGCATCACCAGGTGCATCCTTCTACCAAAAGGAGATAATAAAAGTGTCCCACCTTCAGGCCACAATCGCAACACCAATGACACTGGCATTTGATTTGTTAGATCCAAAGAAGTCAGTCATTGTATGCCTTTGCCACATGCCACTTGATCCCATTCCTGATCTTCCTGATCTGTTGGTCTCTCCTCAGAAACATCTGTGTTAACCTTCCAGCATCCCCACACTGCTACCTAAAACAGAGGACCAGAATATAGGCAGCTGGCATTTCCTAAAGCTGCCAGTGTAAGGAAAACCCTGCTAATGCTTGAAGCAAAGACATTAGGGGCCTGGATTTTCAGCACTGAGCCAATTCTATTGTTTATTTATTCATTTATTTGTTTATTTTATAGTGAAAGGGATTTTTTTAATCACTAAAAGAATTCCTCAAAACTCCTCAGATCCCCGTGCAGTAAAATATCAATAATGCATTTTAAAGTCACATGTTCTTGGTTTCTTGCTGTCTGCCAATGTGCTTTTGGGGCTGTCTCCCTGACTTTCAGCCCTCAAAGTCTTGGCCAGAATGAAGCACACGCTGAGAATTTTTCAGCAAATGACCAGACATACCCAGGTCCCCCGTCCCTTAAAAGGGGCTTGGAGAATCTGCTAACAGCCAGTTCATTCTAACTGACCTCCTATGAGATGCATCACAGGAATTTTATGTCAGGAGCTGGTTTTCTTTAACTGATTTTACCTGGTAAGCAGGAAATCACGTGTCAGGAGAAAAGCCATGCTGAAGTTTTAAAGCAGATAGGTCTGGGTTCAATCCCAGATCCTGGATGCACTTGCTGTGAAATATCAGAGAAGACATCCCACCTTTCTCAGTCTAATTAGCTCTTTTTTACAACTGGAAGCATCCTTTCTTTGAAAGAAGACTTTTAAAATATCTCTATTTGCTGAAATAATACAAACACATTGGTTTCAAAGAATCACGTAGTGCTGAAAGTCTTTTAATGAAAACTGACAGCTTCCACCCTCACCACCTCTGAATCCTGCTCTTGAGGCGGCTGCTCTCAACCCTGCCAGCTCAGTTTTGTTTTTTTGTTTTCCCCCCACTGGGAACTGAATGCATGACCTTGCTATGCAAGTGCTGTGCCACTGAGTTACATCCACAGCCCCCAACCCACGTTTATTCTGTTGCATGAATCAAAATGCTGCAGGTTGTCTGGGTCTCTCTCTTCTGCACTGAAGAATCCTGCAAAGCGTGGCAGCTGGAGTGGAGAGCAGGGCACTAAGAAGCTGGGTACAGGTTCTGGACACACAGGGACAGGACTGTCTGTTCACGGGCAAGTCTCCTTGTGGGGTGACAGGGCATCGAGTCATTCCACTCATTTGGGAACCACCAAGTTTCTACATTTTGACGCCATTTCTCATAGTGCTTCGGTTCCTGCTTTTAAACCTCCTTCAAGGTTTTGGGCAAGGAGTGTAGAGCTGAACAGTCCAAGGATTTATCGTTTTCTCTTCCCACTTGGCCATTCCTGGTGATTCATGGAGTCCCAAACCTTCTTATTATCCACGGGACTCCACATCTGTGTAGAAAAGAGGGACGTGACTGCTTAAGGTGGGCAGGGGACCTGGTGAGCCAACAGCTCCCCACTCGGTTTCTAGGTCTGACTCCGTCTCACCTTCACGTATCCTGGGCTTTAAGATACCTGGAATGGAACTAGCTCCGCACTTGGGTGTCACTTGTCACTTCTTTTTCTCTTTCCCTATCTCCTCCTCCTTTCCTTTCTCTCTTCTTTTTTCTGTCTTTCCAATGAGATATAAGAAAGGAAAGGAGAGACTCGAGTGCCCTCTACTCCCCTTCTTTATAGACAAGTTTGGTAGGAAGAGCTCCCTGTGTAAGCATGTGGAGTCCTTTGCTGAACACCTGGCACATGTTTAAATGCTCAGCCACACTTGCTCCCGCACCACACTACCCAGCACTACTTTGGTGGACATCCCCTGACACTGCCAGCACAGAGAACCTTTGGCCTGAGAGTCATCAGCATTGCTGGAGAGCCTGAGAGCTCATGGTGCCTCTCAGGAGAGGGTGTGGACAGAGGTCTGACGTGCCGTTTCTCAAGGTCAGTCACTGAACTCCATTACAATTTTAAAAATAATTGTAATACTTTTTCAATACCGGGATGGAACTCAGGAGAATTTTACTGCTGAGCCATATCTGTGACCCTTTTTAAATTTTTAAAATTTTGTTTTAAAGTTTAAGACAGAGTCTCACTAACTGGCTGAGCTGCCTGGGTTTGACTAAGACTTTTGATCCTTCTGTCTCACTCAGCCTCTCAGAGTTCTGGGACTAGGAATATGTGCCACCATGCCTTACTAACATTATTGTTTTAAAGGTTCATATATATGGAGTAAAACACAATAATTTGATACATACATAAATTGTATAGTGACCAAAACAGAATAGTTAACATTTCTGTCTTCTTAAGAAATATTTTCAAAACATTGCAATTAACATCTATTAAATATTAAGTAATTATACTTAGTAAACCCCTAGATAACTTTACCAGGAAGGTATCATTGTATTATTTGTGTTACATTTTATTATTTCCTATTAATATCTATGTACTATAACAATGGTTTGGAAGAGTATCTTAATTGGGGAGGAAAGAAAGACTGGTGAGAAGCATCCCTTGATCCTCTGCCAGTGTAACAATGAATTTCAGGTATCAACCTAACTGACTTGAGAACACGTAGGAGATCAGTGAAACACACTTTGGGGTGTGACTGCAGGGATCCCGGAAGCATGACTTAGAGGTTCCTATCTGGTCCCTGGCACTATCTTCTCTGGCTCTTTCCCTGTCTCTCTCCTTCCTTCACCACTCCCTTCTGCCATGATGTTTCTGCCTTGAAGCAAAGCACCATGGACCATAAAACCTCTGAAACCATGAAACTCTAAAGTTGCAGGGGTCAGGTACTGTCCCAGCAATGAAAAGGTGACACACACAGCCAGACACCAGACATAGAATATACATGACTGTCCTGCCCTCTGAAACACCACCAGCTTGAGCTAAAAGGCCTGTAATTCTCCTCACGTGATTACACACACACACACACACACACACACACACACACACACACACACACACGTAGCTAATAGGTGAAACCACCATCTCCAGGTTTCCTGGAGCCTGAGCCCCTCTGCAGGGCCTCCAATCAATACAAGGCTGGCTGGCTGAAGCTTGGCTGAGTTCTTAAGATTACAAATGAAAGCCAGGCTCCCTGAGGGCTGCGCTCCTGTACTGTGGCACAGGAGGAAAATATCATACCAGCTTACACTCATCTTTGTGATCAGCTTTTCCCCTGATGACTGCTCTTGTAGCTTCCTTTTAGATCTGCCAATTCTATTTTTTAAAAAAGCAAACACCCAGAGCCCTAACTTTGATGGATCAAGTATTTTTCATTTTACTAAGGTATTTTCTCTCCTGCTAATTTCAGGATACTGTTTCTATGTGGCTGCTTCAAAAGGAAGAGCACTTTTGATAGTGCTAAACAATATTTATTGAATAAACACACAGTAATAATAATAACTGTTATTACGTGTTTATTATGACAATTTCTAGTTGTTACATCTCAAATCTGTGTGGGATACTATGCCAGGCACTATGTAGATATTATAGCTAAGCTCCTCAAAACTGCATAGCTCAAGTGTGGATATTTCTTCATCAGCAAGGAAACTGAAGTTTAGAAATGGTTAGCAACTTACTTGAGGTCACATAGCCAGTTAAGAAGGATCCACACTCAAATCTGTCTGTCCAAGAGCTCATGATCTCCAAAAATAACACGATGTTGTGGGAAATCGACCAGGCATAGAAAGAGCTGGCCTGAGCATCAATAGGGATTGAAGTTCCAAGGACCATCATGTTATAAAGCGTCCTAGGATCTTCAGCAGCAGAAAGCACTTGAATAAATGTTATCATCTGGAACCTTCAGGCTTTAGACAAAGAAATCTTGAAACAAAAAGGGATGTAATTAAACCAAGCATACTTTCAATGGAGCATGTGTGAACTCTTAGGACAGCAGTGTCACTGGGGACCTGCAGCCCAGGATGATGCACTGTGATGATTTTCCTCCATCGTCTTCCCTCCCTATTCCTCCACATACCCCTGGCAGCTGTCGGTCCCATTGCTTTTCCAATGTCTGAAGCCCAAAGAGTTGACAGCCACAAAAAGTTGTTTTCTCCTCTGTTATTAGCTCCAGCAATTAGAAAAGTTTCTGCTCTGATAAGCAAAGCTCTGCCCTTTGCCTTCTTATGTGTTAATAATAATAAATTAAATAACAGCTAAGACAGAATGATAGGTATTCTGTGTCCTTTTGGCATAATCTGACTTAATCTTCAAAGCAGCCTCAAACATTAGGATCACCAGTCTTTCTGAGGTGTGGAAGAAACAGACCCAGGACAGTGGAGGGTTCTGCTCAAAATCACAGAGACAGAAAATGGCAGAGCCAGGAGGAACAGCTGAGCCTACACAGCCCAGGCTCTTGACCACAGTGAGAGATCAGACCACAGGTAAGCTCTGCACTCCTGACACTTTCAACTGTCCGTCTCTAAAGGGACAAACCATGGGACCATTGGTATCTCAAGTGCTAAGATAAGGAGAAGGGCTGGGAAAACCAGGCTTATTCTTGTAGCGTCTTTGTGTTTGCTCAAGATGTCAGATGGAGACTGTTTGGACAGCCCATCTGGTCCCATCTGGAGAAGAACACTGTGCTTCAGAGAAAGGAGCTCTTTGGCTGCTGGGGATAACAGGATACTGGGCTACAGTCAATCTCCTGGTCCTGAGAGTATCCAGGATAGATGCCAGGATAGATATCTCCCTCTGTCTGGTTCAGTGGAGCCACAAGTCAGGTCTGGAATGACAGTGAGAAGGAGGCAAAATTCCAGCTTAATCAGGTGGGTTCAAATACATTTTCAAAAATCACAGGAAGCTGAATTATACTTAGAGCTTAAATACCACTCCCACTAGCCAGGCCACTTCCACACAAGTCACACTGCCTATCTCTTAGTCCCAGCACTTGCACTTCCTTCTGTCACAGGACTTTTGAACATGCTATTCCCTCAGCCTAGAATGCTCATCTTTCTTTTTGTCCCACTAGCCTCCATTCATTCTTTAGAATTCAACACAAACCTTCTCTGACTTTTTAGACCAGATTAAAATCCCACATTTGAAATTTTCCTATTATCAAACACATTTCCTTTCTAGTGCTCATCACTTTTGCAAACTTAAACTTACATCAATGTTTATTTAACAACTATCATGTCCCCCATTAGCCGTAAGCTTTATAAGTACAAATCAGATTTTCTGGTTTTTACCATTATTTTCTTGATCTCTGGCAAAATGTCTGGAACATAGTAGAGACTCAATAAATGCTTTGAATTAAAAGATGAATAAATTGATAGATGGACTGGGAAAAAACAAAGACACAGCCATAAAGGCAAGTGTCAGAGAAACAGGGATGAGTACTTGAGACTGTTAAAATTGCCAGGCACTTCTCCTGGGGCTGTTGGATATGATTACTTTGTGCAGTTGGTACCCTCTGGCTTTATACAGTGTCCACACACACACAACTCTATTTGATAATCTGCCAGGGCTTCCTCATGGTCTAAGGCTCTTTGCACAGACATGCTGGATCTATTTAAGAGTGAAAGGCAGAACAGGTACGCTTCACGGTTTGCCACCATTTTAAAGCAGTTCTCTTCTGATCACCGTGTGGGTTTCCATGAACTTCCATAACTCTAGAGCTTCTACTTCTGTTGCTGAGAAAGGATAGCAAGCACAGGGTCCCTTAAAAGCCAGGGATCTTCCTGGGCAATATTTATGAATCTATGTCAGAAACGATCGACTTTATGCCTGCATTCTGTAATGCTCAAAGAAAACTCATCGCCATTTTCCCATGAGAAATCCATATCACTTTTTAAAATTTTATTAATACATGTTTGCAGTACATGAAGTGGATATTCATCCTGGAGACTGTGTTCATGTACATAACCCAGCTTGTTTCTTTTTCTTTTCTTATCTTTTTTTACACTTGTTCTTAGTTGAAGGGTCAAGAAATGATTTTCTTTTTTTAATCCCCTTCCCACCTGCCTCCCTCCCTCCATGTCTAAATCCCCTTTCTCCATTTTCATCGTTCTTATTATTATTCTTAGTCATATTTATGACATATGATACAGTAATCATTATTAATTTTTTTTGAGACAAGATCTTGCTATGTAATCCAGGCTCAACTTGAACTCTAGGCAGTCCTGCTATCTCAGCTTTCTGAGTCCAGCATTACTTAGTTCTTCTTTCCTCCCCTTCCCCTCCACCTCTCTACTCGGTCTCTTGGGCCTTCTTCCCATTTGCAAGAGATCTACCCCCTTGTTTTTTCCCCTATTTTATTTAGCTCTTTGTACTTTGCATTACTCAGATGATAGCTATCATATGGTATTTAAGCTTGTATGAATGATTTATTTCACTTAACATCTCATATCTCTTTAAATTTTTCATCCTTATGAGACATTGGCAGAACTCTTTTTATGGTAGCAATTTATTCTGCACTGGCCTTGTAGCTCCATGATATGCAATGCAAGGAGAGACTTGCTCTTTCAGATTCCTAGAAGACCCAGAACCAAAACTTTTAGGCCAGTTCAGAAGGTAAGGATCACATTGTCTTGCCCCAGCCTATACAGGGCACATACCAGTGATCGACTTTGAAAATCAGACATATTCTAGACCTGCTTCAGCAGATTCATCTAATTTCTTAGAATGCCCTCAGCTGCAAGTAATAGAGCATCGCCAATTACCAAGCAGATTCCCATAAGACTTGATTCAGTGGTTATCACCTCTGCAATCTCATGACTTTCTCTTCCTGGTCTACTCTACTTCTGTGCATCACACCCAGAGTCAAAGCAACATAAAGCAGGCAACATGCACGTATGCATATGTGTATACACGTGAGACAATTTTAAGAGTAAGGGCTGTTCTAGGTCCATTTGTCCCCTGATAGCAGGAAAACTGAAACTCAACCAGAAATCTCTCAACAAACTGTGTTCACACTCTTGTACGACTAACTTCCAGGGAGTCTGCAAAAGCCAGAGTTTTAGTTAGGTTCTGTCTACCCTGAAAAACCTGGAGTATTTTTTTAACTTAGCAAGAAAAGTAAATCAGTATGAGATAAGCATCGTTCTGAATTCTCAGTGCAAAGCAGTTTGGGTAACCTAAATTAACAACTCTCTCTGAGCACCTCAGGTGTTCAGGCAGCTCTCTGCAAAGTCTTCCTTTTTATCAAGGAAAAAGCTTCAATTTCCTGTCAGGAATTTTCAAATAACAATGGTATAGGGTAACTGAAATATGCATGAATTGTTAATCAAGGTTTTTACTCATTGATTTTTCTATGAAGATAGATACACAGTGTACTTCTGTGCTTAACTGGAATCTGATTTGCAAACCTGATAGTTTAAATAAATAATTCTGTTCTAGGACATATTGATCACCTAGTATGCATGAAGTCCATACATATTCTGATGGCATTAGATTGGAGAAAGTGACTTGTCTCAAGGAAACTGTCACGTACATACTGATTCTACCTCAGTGTCTGACTTTCTATGGTTTGTTTATCTGAGCTCTTGTAACAAATCTGTTGAAACCCTTTCAGCTCCAAGATCCTGCCAGCACTGAGCCCAGGACTCTGGACAAGGTGAATAAAGAAGCTAGGGAATGGAATTTTTTTAAATAAACATGGTATCCTTGGAATCCTTGCCTTGTTACTTATTTGATTTTTGTCCTTAGGCAACTTGTCTGATCTCCCTGTAATTCAGCTTCCTCCAGTGATCTCAAGATCAGCACTTCAACAAGTGATTTTGCAAGAGAAGTAACATTTGTAAAATAGCTAGTACAGGATAGATGTTTAGAAAGTGTTTCTTTTATTAGCATTCTTTTAAGAAGGCAGAGACTAAGACATTAAATTCTAATTTTTAATGAAGTTTAGCATATCCAAGATTTCAAAGTAAAGAATTTGGTCTTTGGAATCCACTAGAGGTCATGTTCCTGTCCCTTTGCTCACATTTGATAGCTTTGGATAATTTAAGTTAACCTCTTTGGAGTTTCATTTTCTTATCTGTAAAATGGGTCAGAAGAATGCCTGCTTTAGTTAGTTCACTACTTATTCAACCAATATATAGATATAGATATAGATACAGATATAGATATATATGCACCATGTGAAAACAACTGTGGATAAAAATAGGAACAAGATGCAATTCTTTCCTTTTGATACTTAATGTCTAATGGATGGATTGCACAACACTTCCATGAGCTCCCATTTACTGAAAATCTACTAAATTTACTAGAAGCTAGATATTTTAACCAAATTATCTTAACTGAGTGTTTATAATTTCTTAAAGATATATGTATATTCAATCTCATTGTACAGGAAGAAATATTGAATTCAGAGAATTTAAAGAAATCATCCAAGAACCCACAGAGACTGACCGTATCATGATTTGCACTCAGGTCTGTGGGCCTGCATTGCCTGTGATAGTGCTGCCTTGTATGCTGTTGCAAAAGAAGTCCTAGTCACAATACTGGGCATGGAAAATGAAATCCAATTAAATGTGCTCTGGAGATATAATATTATCACTGATGTCCTTCAAGAACTTTAGCCAAACATTCAAATATTACCATGAGGGTGACATTTATCACTACCTTTCTTGAAGACAAAAATGCACAAATTTGCTTTAATCAGCTTTGCAGATAAGTTACAGAAATGGTCATGTAATAGAGGCAGGCATCACGTGAGAGAAGAGCAGATAAAAATAGCCTGTGAAACCAGCAGCCGGGCATACATTTCGGGGGGGGGGGCCTCTTGAGAGGCACAGCTGTAGCTATTGCATATGATTACACAAACACAGAGAACCCATCAGGAATGCAGGATGACTGCATTTAAAGTTCCCTAAAGTAGGTATGTAAGAAAAATGGTCTAACCCTGCCAAGGAAATGAATAACCATGATTATAATTACAGTTAATGAACAATTAATGTATGTTACACACATAGCTAAGCAATTTGCATGCATTGTCTTGCATTTCCTCTCAACAATTCTTTGAGTTGGATACTACAGTTTTCCAAATTTTAGAGTTGGAGAAACTGAGTCTCAGAGAAGCTCAGTTATTTATTCAAGTGACCTATTTGGAATTGACAGAATTGAAGTTCAAAGTAAACTTCATCTTAATGATGCACCATCACAGACTTGGCCCGACCTTCTTGAGTGAAGATACCATCAGTGGGCCCTGCAAATCTTGCCTTCATCATCTTCATTCCTCCAGCTGTGATCTTCTTCATTCTCTTCTCTAGCCTTGTTATCAGTGGTCACAGCCCGGAAGACAGAAACCTTGCAGGCTGACCCTTGGTCTTATACTTCTAAATCACGCCAGACTGTGCCCAAGATTTTGTACAGCTCTATACCTTTTTAGTCCTTCTATTCCAGAGAAATCAGAGGGTGTCAGAGCCACCCCCCCAAAAAAAAAAAAAACTTCCAGTCTAACCCAGGTTTCTCCCGTTTGCTATGTAAACTTAACCTCTCCAAGCCTTAATACGTTCATCTGTAAGACTGAGGTGCTAATACCTATTCCCTTGGAATTCTCTTTAGAGATAAAATTTATCCAAGAGAACGTGAGATATGTAGAAATGCCTATCACAACAGGCAGAAAATGTGTTATTTCCCTTCTCTTACTTGTATGGAAAACACCTTTATCCTTGAAAGCCCAGATCAAGGTCTCCTTTTGTCATGGGTTGATCAGCTCATCATCCATACTATGGGAACTCTCCATTTCTCCCAAATTAGCATCTGTTCACCAGACTATCCTTACTACTGGAGAGTGGGTCCTCCATTATCTTATTTCTGTGGGTATCTAGAATTTATCCCTGTCCTACCACAAGTGGGATAAACCATTATTTGTTAACTGAATGTGCCAATCTGCACTGATGCTCACTAGTTCATACAGCCACCAGCAGGGGGTGAGAAGGAAATAATCCTGGACCTCAGTGTTCACTGTTCTTTTGCTTTTGCTTTGCAGGTTGTCTCACTTTCTTCATAAGAACATTTAAACAGTAAGTCTGAGAGAAACACACAATGACTGAGAGTATACCTCTGACTTCTTTGGAGCCCCAGTACTATGCCACACACACTGTCACATGCAGTTTCTATTCCCATGGTGGTCTTGTGGATGGCTTACTGGAATGAGGGGAGATATTAATAATGTTTGCAGTCAGCTTCCTCACCACTTCTTGATTGTTAAGAGGAAAACATTTTTATCAAATTCACGAGATATATTTTTAGTAGGCATTTTGATGATTAATTTTTTTGTGTCATCTTGACTGGGCCATAGGTTGCCCAGTCACTTGATCAACATGATTCTGGGTGTGTCCATGCGAATATGTCTGGATGATTACCTCTTGACTTGATGACCTTAGTAAAGCATGCTGCCCTTGCTGATAGGATGGGACATGGCTCAGTTCACAAATGTTTCAAATGGAATAAAAAGACTGACTCTCCCACAAAGTAGGAGAGAACTCCTGCCTATTTTGAGCTGGACATTATTCTTTTCTGGCCTTCGGAATCAAACTTCAGACCTTCTTGAATGCCTTCAATGCTTGCCATCTTCAGCCTGTTATTGAGCCTATAGACAAACATCTGAGCTAATTGATATGTAAAGAGAAAAAGTTCATTTTGGCTCACAAGGTTTTTGGAGGGGTAGGTGGGAGGAGTTGGGATCTTTTGTTTTGTTTTGTTTCATTTTCTTTTGTTTTGTTCTAATCCATGATCAATTGTGTGCCCCCCTTCCCTGGACCTGTGGCACTCTGACCCATCATGGTGGGGCACATGGTAGAAAAAACCACTCTCCTCATGGTCAGATAGCAAAAGGATCCTGCAGTCCCCCTTAGGGGACACCCCTAATGACCTGTAGACTTTCTACTATGCCCTACTTCCTACCAACTCCACCACACAATAGTTCTACCCTGGCGACCCAACCCTTTATCGCATGAGCCTTTGTGGACACTTAACAATCAAACAATAGCACCAGCCTTCATAACCATGTGAGCCAATTTCTTAAAATAAAATTTTAAAAAATGCATGGCAGAGACAAGAACTTCATGTGGGTTTCCCAGACATCAAAGCTTGTGCTTTTATACCTTAATCTCTACACCAAATGTTCAGTGGTAATTCCTAAAGCAAATGGCCATTGATGGCCCCCAGAAGAGTTCAAATGGAGCAGCTGATGTATACACATGGCTCATCCCTAAGGGGTCAGGCCTTCCAAATATAGATCCAACTTATACCAGGTGTTTGATCAAATCACTCTTCAGCTGGCAATCAAGAGACCCAATATGAGCTACTGAAGTTTATTACAGAAAAAAAAAAGGATTGGGTAATTTCATTTTTTAAGGGGCTTCAGGTCATAGATGTTTCTAAATTTTACTTTACTTTTCTCTAAATTGAAACAGGCAATTAAAGATGTCTGGTAAAATTTGCGTTAGAGGTAAAAAAAAAAAAAAAAGGTGCTAGAACTGGATGGGAATATTCCAAAGTGCACCAAATGTCAAATAGTAATGGCCATAAAAATGAAAGTTGAATATTAAAGATAAATGGATGCAATTGAAATGCCATAAAATATGATAGCCTCTTTCAGAATTTTAACATTCATAGAAGCTTAGAAGTTCATAGAACCCTTGAGATTTTCTTCAACATACTCCACATCTCCCATATTTGTGAAACTGAGGTACAGCACAGAATTTGAGCATAAGTGTGTCAGCGAATTCATTCATTAATTTGGAAGGTAAGAGCTAAGTATTTATGATGGCGGAAATAACTTGTACTTGTGTCAGATTTCATAGACACTATTAAATGTTTCAGAACACATGCCCTTCAGAAAATTTCCCTGCACTTTCCACAGGGAAAACAGATACTGATGGACCTCAGCTCTTGCTTAGAGATACTGCTTCATTTCATATTTCATCTAGAATATATTCCCCAGCAGGGCACATCTGAGTTAGTTTTATACCACAGTCACTTCTTGAAAGTTCTTAGCAGTTTAGTTATCAAGAGCACACAACGCTCCCTGAGTTCCTCGGCCTGATCATCCGGTGGTACAGCAGCCCCAGCCCTTTACCCAAGAGATTATACTGAACCACAGATAGTACTGTGAGTTTCCTGGGGATAACTCTGCTTCAAAACTCAAATTGGCACCCACAGGCCAAGGAATAACCCCAATAAGTCCAGTGTAGTGAGTCAACAAGTCTGTTAGGGGTTACTTACAGAGCAGTGGACAGCCTACATGCAGCCACACCATCAAAGTTACCAGTACCATTTGGAGAGTACCACATGGGGCTTTAAGTTACACAACGAAAAGCAAAATCAAGACCCAGAATCCCCAGGAAGAATAATATGTTCCTGTGCACACCATTCCCACCTTACAGGGAATTATACTGGTCTCAGCAAACAGTGAGGTGTGGTTCTCCCTGCTGCAGCCCGAGCACCACTGAGGGTGACCTCAACAATTGAATGGTGACATGCTACAAAGTGTGTTTGCTGGGGCTAAGAGGACTGTTCTTCCTGTGAGAGCTTAGGCACCATGATCAAAAGATGCTGTGAATGTTCACATTTTTTTAAAAATTACAATAAAATACACATTGCCTTGAATCTCTCTGAAAATACTGCCCCTCACTTCAAACATGCTTATTCTACTACTCTTGCCAATTTATGAAACAGTTCTAGATGTCCTCTGTGGTGACTTTGCCATCTGTTAAAACTTGAACTGCTGGGACCCACCCCAGAGTTTCTCATTCAGGACATTGGGTATAGCCTAAGAATGTGCTTTTCTACCAAGTTCTCAGCTGATAGTGATGCAGCTGCTAAGGGCCATGCCATAATTTAAGAGCTCCCTGTCAAAATCATTGTCTAGATCATTGCCTACTGTGTGTATCATGGAAACTCAGCAGTGGTCCTTATCCTTCTGAGCAGAAATTTTGTGTGTGTACTACATCTTTTTTGTGTGGAGGGTTGTTGGCCCATCCCACACCCACAATCACCTCCTTTGATTTTTTATCACCTCAGTTTTCTTTGGAGAACCACTCCTCTCACACTATCTGCATGGATGTTGGTCATTTCCAGTGTCCCCTGGGCAAAGGGTGGATCTTGGTCCAAACCAAGGAGAGATACAGCTAGAACACAATACCAGAGACAGATGGGGAGATGAGGTATGGCAGAAATTGAGTTGTTTGTTGCTAGAAAATCAGTACAATAAATGGTGCCATAGTTTGATCATTTTCCATTTAGCAGCTTTCAAGATTACCTTTCAAGTCAGTGCCTTACCTTAACGTAAAGACGCATTGGCTGCATGTGTGGTACATGCTTGTAACCCCAGTACTCAGGAGGCTGAGGCACAAGGATTGCCTCAAGTTCAAGGCCAGCCTGGGCTACGTAGCAAGACCCCTGTCTCAAAAGAAAATATTCATAATTTATAAATGAGACTACTTTACCCAAACCAGTTCTCTATTTAGTTGAAGCCCGTCAGACTCTTGTACCTGTGAACTTAAACAAAAATTCCTGAACAGTTCCTAGCACAATGACTAAACCACTGGAGCCCAATGCCGGTGTCTCAAGGAATCAGGGTCCATTGGTTCATTCTCTCTGGATCCCAGATCCTGCCTTTCTATATCTTGGTTTTCCAGCTTCCCCCATTCTTCTCTGTGTTTTCTCATTTCTCTTTACTAACTTCTTTTTTTTTCCTTTGGTGAAATAGTCTGCTTCTGTGGCTTAAAACTTTACATAATTTCCTTCCAAAATAGAAGACATGGAACTCCATTTTTAACACAGATAAAAAGAGTATCCTTAGATAAAAAGGGGAGTAGTGATCTAGATCTAGTACCCAAGCCAGCAACCTGTAACACACAATCTCCGTACTCCACAATTCCTCCAACAAGTTTCCGAAGAACCTAAAAATTTTAGGGGTCACAAATGGAAGACCTTGGACTACAAAGTCTGCCTTTGTGTTTTGGGTTTACTTTGCCAATCAGCAAAGAGATAAGAGCTTGGGTGGATCAAGCCCTTAAAATCATTTTAAAGTTCAGTGAGTAAAAATATAGCCTGATACCATATGAGTTTAATTATAAATCCTTGTATTAGCTAACCCCCAAAGGACCTCATATGTGCATGTATAACCCCATCCCCCTGGGTCTCAGGTTATAGTTCTTATTTCATCAGTGTGGATGGAATCAGATCTTTGGCTCCACTCTTACAACATATGTCCAAAGGTTTGTTTCCGCCAAAGAAACACAAAGAAATAATAGCAGCAACTGAGCCAAAACATGTTAATTTCACCATAAATCGTTAAAGAGCAGACATCAGCAAAGACGCAGCCGTTGAGAAGCCCCACACAACAGAACCAGAGAAATACTTATAGCATAGCCCCAAATAGAAATTGCTCCATGGAAGTTCCAAAGAGGGAAGCAATGAATAAGCTTTTGTTGCAGAGGGTGGGAGAAGGAGAGTGAGAGGAGCAGAGAGAGAAAGGGAGGGAGAGAGATATCCACCCTACCGTCTCTTCTGCAAGACAGCTCCTCCAAAATAAGTCACTGTCTTCAGAAAACAGGTTCTGTCACCAAATTTAGGGCAGTTTTGCTTCTAGAGATAGATATTTCACTACAGAGCATATGGACCCCAGGAAATTTGAATCACAAGTTGAAGGCAAGATACTCTATTTTAAGAGAGTGGAGGTTCCACCTAAGCATTTTAGACATATCCACTGACAGAAACTAATTTGATTTGGACACTCCAATCAAAGAATAGGGGTCTTAGACATTGCAGTTACTAAATCAGCCCAATAGAGTCTTTGGAGCGTAAACCTTATAGAAAGCTTAACCAACTCATTCAGGGAAGAAGCAACAACGAAGCCATTTATGTTCATTTAGGTGATAGAATATCAGAACTGGGGAAGGAGATTAGTCTGTTTAGGAGACATTGTGCAATTCAATTGAGAAAGGGATAGGCTATCCCAGAAAGGGAGTTAGTCTATCCCAGGAAGGAATGCTGGTTCTGTCAATCATCAGTCTTTTGAAGGCATAGAGGCTGAGACCCATGGGAGGAATTTGACCATGTTCCAAAAGTAGATATCTCTGCAGACAAATTCCCAGCCTGAGACCTTATTCCCTGAAGGGATACCATGAGTGAAAGGAGTTATTAAATGAGGTATCTCATGGTTGCTGCTGGATGGAAAACCATTCCTGATCCAGGCTGGAGGCAAAAACAGATGTCCAATCTTGAGTCATATAGAGAAGAGGAGGGAGGGATCTGGGTGTCCAGAAGGCCTGATTCCCTTTGAAACAGCAACCACAAATCCACTGATCTTGTCAACACTCTACAACTTCTTTCAACATCACCTTGGCCTTTGTTTATTTACTCCTCTAATGATCACAGACCACATGTCTGGAGATGCCACTTTTGTTTAGATTTGGTTTGTTACTTTCAGCCAAAGCCTTTTAACAGACACAAGTTTTCAAGATCCTAAAAATACCCAGTCTTCATTAACGTATCCTTTTCTTCATTACTACGAAATGCCTACAAACAAGTGCCACACCAGTAGAAGAAATAAATTTTTTCCAATTATATTTCTACAGCCAAACATCTGAACAGCATTTTGAAGTTTATGAAGTACTTTTGTAGCTGCACTAATTGGAGAAGGGGGTCCTTACACACTTGTGAAATTAAAAATAAGGAGGAAAGTTGGTGGCATTATCTCAGCTGTATAGCTAGCAAACAATAGGCCTGTGAGATGAATTAGCTTATGCCAACATTGCTTAGTTCACATATACAAACACAATTAGAATCAGTTCTATGAGCCTTACTATCCATCTTTGCAACTTACTTTGGTGGCCACAAACACTCCCCCTTCCCATATTGTGTTGGAATCTAAAGAACTAGATTCTGGTACAAGCCGTCATGGGCTTGCTCTGTGATCTTAAGCAGCTTACTTAACTGTTTGAATCAGATTTTGCACTCATAAAAATGTCTCATAAAAAAGAATTTTGTGCAGCCCAAATGAAATTATAAGCAAAGATACATATTTCCTAACACAGTTGTCGATAAATGGAAGGTTTCAGGGTCATTCACTGACCACCAACCCTCTATTTGGCCAAGTAGACTGAACTTTGATGTAGGACACATCACTTCTGTGGTGCTATTTTTCTTCTGCTTTTGCCCATAAGTTTAGAATGAAAGATACTATTGTTCCTGTCATGTTTGAGAAAAGTCCGAATCTAATTTTCTAACCCAGATCTTCCTTGGATGCAAGTTAAGGACAGTTTTCCTCTGGAAGCAGGAAAGAGGCGGATGAGGGGAGGTGGTTGACTGATCAAATCTGTGTTGTTCCAGCTTCATTAAATTACCACATAGACCAACCCACAAAAGATTCTTGGAGAATGGGACATAGATTAGACAAGCTTTGATCAAAACAAAGTGAACAAAACTGTCTAATTACTTTGTTCCCTGAATTAGAGAAAGAGACGGGGAGTACAATTCCTCACTGAAACCAGAAGTTCAAGCAGCCTGACAGACTTCAAAAGCCTTGTCACAAAGCTAGAGAGGTGGGTGGCGAGAAGGAAACAGGCTCCTGATCCAAGATGGTGTACTGGGAAGAAACTGGACCACTGACTCACCCCACTTTATTCCTAAATCCTGAGAGCCATGAGCTTTGATGGAAACAAGGTAAAAGAAGACTATCTAACCAGTATGGTCGTGGATGGGTTTCCTTGTTTCTTAAATTCAGAAAAGGAGATAACTACTATTCTGTCCATTTCTAGGACACTAGCATTTTTAGATTCTGCATGTGAGTGAGGTCATACCTTATTTTATCTTTTTATTGCTGCATAGTATTTCATGTATGTACTACATTTGGTCATTACCCAATGCATACATGAACCAAAACATGACATTGTACTTTATGAACAAGAACAATTTTTATGTGTCAATAAAAAATGTTTTTAAAAAAGATTAAAATCCCGTTTCACTAATACCGGAAGGCTACCATGGATACCTAGATAGCCAGTGTAAAATAAAGATCTTTGAAAGGAGCTGGGATTGTTTAGACGTGGGAAGCAGGAAGCAGCAGATGTTATTGGTTGATTCCCAGGTCTCTAGCTTGAGAAAGCAAGGAGATGAAACAGAATGCCCTGAAAGAAAAAAAAGCATTTGATGAGAAAGGGTTTGGTGTGGGCTGTGTTGTGTTCCCTGTGCTAGGGATGTTTCCAAAAGATGTGCAGTGGGAAGCCAGATAATGGAAATGCTGAGGCAGATGTTCCTGGGAACTGGACCAGTAATCAGAAACTTCACTCTTCTGTCAGCTGGAGTCACTCTGGCACTGACAGCCGGCACCTTCAGGTACTTTATTTATTATCACTAATCCTCCAGGGCCCCAAAACCCTTCCACGGGACTCTCTTTCTCATTCCTTCCCCCATAAATCAGCAAGAGAGACCTGCTAAGTCCCAGCTGATAAATGAAGCCCTTCCCCAAAGAGTTTGGCCCAAGCCCAAAGCAGCAGCTTTCCTGTCGATTTATTGTCCATTTAAATCATTCTTGCCTCTTATGACAAAATGTTAATGGCAAAATATAAGTGATCTTCCAAGAAAGGGAAAAGCTATATTTTTGCAACTGGAAATTAGAAATGTATTATTAACAATGAACATTAATTATATATTTTAATGTTCACATGGGAGAGGTGGTAGGGGCATAATTTTCAGAGAGAGGGTGAATAGGGGCTGAAACTTAGCAGGATCATTTTATTAAGCATGGATCCTATTTCCTGTGCTTATGAATATTTCATCTGGAATATTTATTTCATATTATTATTCAGCCATTCTTCCTTGGCTAAGCCCTGGTTTTAGACAAGGGCTTCTTTTTCTGATCTTGTTCTTGAGAGAGTAATTCTTATCCAGAAATGATGCATCATTCTGAAAATGAGGGACCTGAAAAGCAAATCACTATTTGCTCAGTCCTCAGGAATATCTGTGTTAGCAATGGTCACCCAGTGACCACTCACAGCTGTGAACTGCTCCCAGGAATGGTCTCTGCAATGTTGGTATCTCTTGCTCCAGAAAGTCTTCTTAATCCTAATAATTGACTTCCTGTGTCCTACTTTAGGTCTAGTGCCTAATCCTGCCCTATCTGATCTCCCACTAGGATGCCCTAATCATGCATCAATAAGATACATGTCTGAATATGACCACTTTCTAGATGGAAAAACCAAGCACAGATTTCAGGAATACATAGTTTATCGTTGCACTATAAGAAATACACAGATAAGAAAGCACAGGTGACTGATACCTCTAAACGTGTGATTGACTCCCTGGCATGCATATGGAACCTCCCCTCTGACTTCAGTGCATCATCATAAATGAAATAGTTTGCTTTGTTTTACTTTTGGAATATAACCTTATTCCATCTTCATTAATTAATAGCAAAATACTCTGCATTGTATTCAGTTGTAGAGAGATTAAACTGCATTTCATAGAAGTTAAACAGTCCTTCAAAAACACATACTGGTATGTATTGGAATTGGATTGGGACTAAATAGTGATTCCAAACCTTATGCATTTAACTATTATACATACGACTACACAATCTACCACTGGGTGAAGTTGAGAAAAGAATAATATCCCTAATATTAACAGTAAAAAATACCATTTATGGACAGCGTGTGAACAGGTTTGCATACATTATCTCATTTATTTAGTTCTCCAGTAATTATTCACTCAGGATAGATATTATTCCATAATTTGTTTATAAGAAAAGAGAATCCAAGCGAGGTTAAGAAACTGGCCCAGGCACACACAGCTGTGAAGTGTAGAATCAAAACTCATATTTTTCTGATTCTAAAGCTAGAGAGTTTTCACCTTGATACTAAAATACCAAAGATGTGTGAGAATTTTCTTTCCAACTGCCCAGAGAACTACTGATTCAACTCTCCCATTCCTGCATGTGTCAGGCCCAGTCCTCAGTTCCCACTTCTTCCCTAGAGTCCTTCTGAGCCTACGGGTCTAGAGATGCCACCTTTTCTCCAGTCCAAGCATGTTCCATGTTCTAGTGATCACATTTTGTCTGGGAAAGAAACTGTGCTAGAAAAGGATCTATAAGAGATTGTGTGGTGATTATGTGCGAGACACAGTAAGGAATAAATTCTCTAATAAGTGATAAAGGCCACCAGTGTAGCTTTTTCGGTGAGTGCTAAAAACGTCCCATAAGAATATAATCAAAACCATAGACAAATAACATGTTTGTGTGCATGTGCAAAGAAAATCATGCAGAACTCCTTAATTAGAGCATAAAGTTCAAAAGACCACTTCCATTTTGTGAAAAAAAATTTTTAATGACATTCTTATGGAAGAATGTGAAGAAAAAAACAGCAGGGTGTGAAACTGTATATCATGCCTGATGATAATTATGTAAATTATCTAAAAGAAGGGAGTCGAGAGAAAATCTGGAGATTAATACAGAAAAATATTAAGAATGGTTGCTAATAGAAGGAAGATTTCAAATGATCTTTTCTTATACATTGTTAATTTTTCCAAAATTTCTTCAGCAAAAGCATCTGTCCTTGCCTTAGGGGAATGAACATTTAGGTAACTACAATGCATTAAGTTATAAAATTTGCATGGAGATCTAATATTATAGACTTGAAAGGAGAATTAAGTGTTCAAATTTGGTTCCAGAATCTACTAATTATTAGAGAGCACTTTGTTTTCATAACATTTTCTCTCTGTTCTGGTGGTTTCAGAGGTAACAGAAGTAGAATACCTGTGTTCCCACAATGCCTAAGGCCAGGCAGGCAATCCCAGCTTCCCTGGCAATCTTGGCAGATCACAGAAGAGGACCATCTAATTTCCCTCTACCTCATACACGTATTCAGGCTGAACACACATGGTATCTCTGCAGACAAAGGATAATGTTGTAATCACTCCTGAATTTTTCTATATTGGGGGTAAAACCCAGGGCCTTTACACTAAGCTATATCCCCAGCCCTGTTTTAGTTTTTATTTTAAGACACTACGTTGCCTGGACTGGGCTCAAACTAGCTATTGCCTGCCTCGGCCTCCTAGAGTGCTGAGATTCCAAGCATGCAGTACTACGCTTCACTTCTAATTCTGTTCCTGCTACCTGTACACTGTTCATTCTTGCCACAAGGGTGGTAACCGCAGTGTGGAAGGAGGGAAAGAAAAGGGGAGATGTGGGTGGTCACTATTATTTGAAAACTCACACTTTTTTTACAAAAATCTTTTCTTCAAAATCAAAGGCTTCTCCCTACCTCCTACCAGACATTTTGGATACAGGATATGTTATGTGGCCAGGAAATTCTCCTGCATGTATGGGGGACAGATTATATTCATTTATATTTCCCAAGACTCTAAAAACCACAATGTCAAACAAAGAATAAATAGGTTCCAGGAACTGAGCTAAAATCCGTCTAATTTACTACTGACATTTTTCCTCCTGGAAATAGCAATGAGGAAAGTATAATTATGTCTTTCAAACCTGTGGTGAACTTTATATTAATTTGCTGTACAACTGTCTTCCAGAGTCACTCTTAATTTTGTGCTAATGAAAACTTGATATAAAATATCAAGAAGCTATGAGAGCTGTCAGTCCATTCTCTAATGATCTGGATTTCCTCCTTCAAGACCAAAGCTCTAACTTTAGTATTAAAATATATGTTCACAGCAGTCCTTTCCAGTACCTATTAACCCAGAGATGAGAGAAGAAGCAGAAAAGATCCATGATACATATTCATTCAATCTCTCTTAAAATAATGATGCATGCAACCTCATTTCATTACTTTTTAATGATCTTAGCCTAGTTAATAGCACAGTAATATTCCAAAAAGGAGCAGGGAATTATTTCCGCATTTAATTTTCATTGCAAAAATGAAAGGAGCTCTCGCTACATTTTTTTCTACCAGAGAAGTTGTCTGCTGTCTATGACTGCATTAGCTCTGCTACATTACAGCTGAGCTAACGGATCAAAACCAAGTGATTAGTTTCCTACTCTTCTGAGCATTTTTGAGTACCGACTGACTGGCTTTGAAAGACTTAGACATGGCTTTTCAGTGTCTACATGAAGTTTATGTGATTTCCTGTCAAGACAGGGCTTAGGACTTGGATTTGGTATTTGTAGGTGTAGTAGACGTGATCCTTTGGATGTTTGTGTCACACAGAGCAGTTAGAAAGGCGTTGTGGAGGATAAACTATGGGTCATGCTTCTACTCAGTGCTTCTCAGGCATTATTAAAATCACAGATGATACAACGTGGCCTCATGCAGGGCCAACTATCCAATGCTTCATTCTTCCATTAATTCATGAGCTATTCTGTGCCAGGCACTGCCAGAGATCCTTAGCGTACACCAGTAAACGCCACAGAGGTGGTGCCCTGTGTTGGAGCTCATAGCAGCAGATTTTGCATACGATTTTTTTTAGGTCCAAGATACACTTGATTGTAAGATATATAATTGGTCAAATATAATCTTTTTCGTGAGGAATAAAAAGCAGTAAAACAGCTTAAATATTGACATAAATTTTAAAATAAATGCAAAATAATATTGATGCTGTAAAGTATGAGGGGCCATGATACCTCTCATAGAATGGCTAAAATTAAATAACAAAATAAAAGACTGACAAAAAGAAGCAGGGTGATAGATCGTATGTAAATGGGAAGGGGACAAAGAGATGGGGAGTAAAGGAATCCAACTGTTACCACCCTGATCAGAGACCCCTCTAAGCTACCCTTTCCAAGGCTCCTGGAGCCTCGAAAGATTATCAGCCCTGCTACCGAAGGCAGCCACTACGCCCTGTACTTTCTTGCCCTAGCCCCGTCCTTGGGCAACCATTATCACTCCCTCAAGTCTCTCTGTTCTCTCAAGCTTTGTTATTTTATTATTATTATTACTATTATTATTTTAAAGAGAAAAAAACAGAAAAATCAAGAATCAAACAAACAATTAAAAAACAACAAGAAAAGCAAAATGACAAAGACAGCCACAACAACAACAAAATGGCAATCTAGGACTTCAAAACAAGATGACATGGATTTAACAATGGTTGTCATATTGCATATTGTCATCCTCAGAGTAATTGCTCAGGATACCAGATACAGGCATATAAGACTGATCAAACAAAAAAAATTTCCCCAAGAGTAGTTTCTTTCCCTTTTAATACATCTATTGTAACTTTTGGTTCTTAATCTGTCAGATTTTGAAACTAGCAAGAAAATACAGTGCTTAAACAGGCAAGTCTGATTTATTTCACTTATGATGATGGTTTCTAGTTGCATCCATTTACTAGTAAAAGCCTCAAGCTTATCATTATTTATGGCTGAGTAGTACTCCGTTATATAAAAATACTGCATCTTTTTTTCCATTTTCCTCAGTTGATTGGCATATGAATTGTTTCTAAGAGTTAGCTATTACAAATTGTACTTCTATGAACATAGGTACATGTATAACACTGTGGTGTGGTGTTTCCAATTCTTGTGGAAAAATACCTGGAAGGGAAATAATTGGGTTGAATGGAACCTCTAGTTCTACTCTTTTGAGGAATTTCCACACTGATTTCACAGTGGTTGTACCAGTAAATACTCCCACCAAAAATGGAGAAGGATTTCTTTTTCCCTATAGTCCTACCTGCATTTGTTATAGGTTACATCTAGATGCTAACCATTCTTTCTAGAGTGAGATATCTCAGGGTAGTTCCAATTTGCATTTCTTAAGTGACCAGTGATGTTGAACATTTTTCATATATTTATGTGCCATTTGTATTTCTTCATCAGAGAACTGTATATTCATCTCACCTGCCCATTTTGGATTAGGTCTTTAAATTTGGGGGCCCTGGTTTTTTTCAATTCTTTATACATTCCAGATAGAAGTCATTTTTCTGAGGGATATTTGGCAAAAATATTTTCCAAATCTGTGAGTTTTCTTTTCACTCTGGTAGTGATTTCTTTCAATATGCAAAAACTTTTAATAAGAGGAGATCCTAGTTGTTGATTCTTTGAAGTATTTGTCATGGAGTTTGGTTTTACTTTTCATGAACTCTCAGCTTACTCCTACATTCTCAAGATTTCTACCTACTCTGTCTGCCAATAGCTTTAGTGTTTCTGTCTTAATATTTATATCTTTGATTCATTTTGATTTTATTTTAGTACATGATGATAGGCATAAGATATAGTTTAAATCTTTGGCTTGTAGAAAGCCAGTTTTTCCAACACCACTTATTAAAGAGCCTATCTTTATTCTAGTGAACATGTTTGTCCCCCTTCTCAAAGATAAAGTGCTTGAATATGCTTGTAGTTTTGTCTTATCTCCTATTCTGTTCCACTGATCCTCAGTCTGTTTTTTCTTTTTTCTTTTTTCTTTTTTTTTTTTTTTTTTTGCCAGTACCATACTGATTTTATTATAGCACCTTTGTAATATAATTTCAAGTCTGGGATTGTGATGCTTCCTGCCTTACCTTTGTTGCCTAGGATTGCCGTTGCTATTCGAGGTCTCTTCTGTTTCTAGGTGAATTTTAAGAATGTTTTCTCTAGAACTGTGAGGTATGTTAATGGTATTTTGATCCAGATTGTATTAAATCTGTATAGCGGTTTTGGTAATATGGCCATTTTCACAAAGTTGGCTCTTTTCCTTGAGCAAGGGATATCTTTCCATTTTCTGAATTCCTCTTTAATCTCCTTTTACAGAGTACTATAATTTCAAATGTATAAATTTCATACTTCCTTTATTAGATTGATTCCTTTTACTTCCTTTATTAGATTGATTAAATAATGACAATTTAATTATTTGTTTATGTTATTGTGAAGGGTGTGATTTCCCTAATTTCTGTCTCAGTGAGTTTGTTGTTTGTGTACGTTAATGCTATTGACTTTTGAGTATTGACTTTGTCCTTAGCTACACTGCTGAATTTGCTTATTAAATCTAGAAGCCTGTTAGAGTTTTGGGAATCTTCTATATAAAGTGTATACAACTAATGGTATATACTATATACAAATAATGGTAATTTAACTTCTTCTTTCATATCTTTATTACTTTTCTCTCTCATCCAATTGTTCTGGCTAATGTTTCCAGAACCATATTGAATAGAAGTGGAGATAATGGATAACATTGTCTTGTTCCTGATTTTAAAGTGAAAGTTTTCACTTTTTGACTATGTAGTATGTGGTTGACTGTTTGTCATAGATAGTTTATATCAAACTGAGGCAGAGACCATCTATTCCATTTTTCTCTAAGGTTTTTACCATGATTGTGTATTGGACTTTATCAAACATTTTTTCCATATCTATTGAGATGACCATGAAATTTTTGTCTTTTGCTCTGCTAATACAGTACAATACATTTATTGATTTGCATATGTTAAACCATCCCTGTATTCCTGGGATGAATCCCACTTGATGGTGCAGTATAATCTTCTTGAAGATTTGCTATATTCTGTTTGCTAGTATTTTATTGAGGATTTTTGCATCTATGTTCATTAGATAAATTGGCTTGCAATTTTCTTTTTTGGTTCAGTTTTTCTCTGGTTTTGATATTTGCCTCCCAGAATGAGTTAGGGAAAATTGCTTCCCTTTCAATTGCATTTAAGAGTTTGAGGAGTATTGGCATTAAGTCATCTATAAATTTCTTACTGAATTGAGCTGTGAATCCATCAGGACCTGGGCTTTTTTATTGTTGGTAAGTTTTTAATTTTGTTAACTTATATTGGGTTATTCAGCAGTTTCATATCTTCTTGATCCAGCTTTGGTAATTCTTATGTTTTTAGGAATCAGTCCATTTCTTCTATGTTTTCTATCCTATGAGAGTAAGGGTTTTTCAAAGTGAATATTAATGATCTTCTGTATTCCACAAAATTTGTAGTGATTTCACTCTTTTTTTTTTTTTTTTTTTTTTTTTTTTTTTTTTTTTTTTTTTTTGGTACCAGGGATCAAACTCATGACCTTGCACTTGCCAGGCAGGTGCTTATACCACTGAGCTACATCCCCAACCCACTCTTTTCATTTCTTATGGCATGAATTTGAGTGTTTTCTTTCCTTTTTTAATTAAGACTGGCCAGTGGTTTGTCAATTTTATTGATTCTTTCCAAGAAGCAAGTTTTCAATGCATTCATTCTTTGTATGGTTTGTTTAGTCTCAACTGCATTAATTTCTGCTCTTTTAATGGGTTTTTATAATTTCCTCTCTTCTTTGAGCTTTGGGTTCTACTTGTTCTTCTTTTTCTAGAAGTTTGAGGTGCAGTATTAGGATGTTTACTTGTGTTCATTCTATTTTTCTGATATATATTTCCCTCTTAGGTCTGCTTTATTTGTGTTCCACAGGTTCTGGTAAATTGTATTCGCATTTTCATTTTATTGTATATGTTGTTTAATTTCTTTCTTAGTTTCCTCTGTGACCCATTGGTTCTTTAGTAGGGTGCTATTTAATTTCCATGTGTTTACAGAGTTTTGTGGTTTATTTTGTCATTAATTTCCAATTTCAATGCACTATGATCAGATAATATACATGGGATAATTCCAATTATTTTACATATTATCTTATTATATAAGCACGTTCTATGGGTTAGTATATGGTCTATTTTAGAAAACATCCCATGTTTTCTGAGAAGGATGTGTATTCTGATGCTGTTGGGCAGAACACTCTGTACACATCCACTAAGTCTATTTGTTCACAAGTTTGATTATGTTCTATTATCTTTTTGCTGATTTTTGTCTAGTTCACCTGTCTCTTTGTATCAATAAGGAAGGTATTAAGATCCATCATTATAATTGTATAATTGCTTATGTGATTTTTTCATGTCTACTAATATTTGTCTTTCATAGTTGGGTGCTCCCATACTTGGTGCATATGTATTTATAATTGTTATCTCTTCTGCTTGAAACTTTCCCCTAACAAGTATGTAGTGACCTTCTTTATCTCTTTTGTCCATTTTTAATTTGAAGTTAACATTGTCTGCAAATGGAATAGCATATTGTTTTCTATCCTTTAGCTTTCAGTCTATGAATTTCCTTTTGAGTTAAATGTGTTTTTGCATATAGTATATCGTTGGATTTTGTTTCTTGATCCATTCAGCCAGTCTGTTTCTTTCAATTGGTGAATTGAGTCCTTATGTTAATGGTTGTAACTGATATGAATTGGCTTATCTTTGTCAGGTTATCTTTCTGCTCTTGGTCTCTACTTTTCCCCTCTGTTTAATTGTTCTGCTTATTGGTCTCTTTCTGCTATTCTTGGAATTATGGTCATTTTTATTTCTTTGTAGAATGTCCTTCTGTACTTTTTTTGGGTTGGTTGGGTTGTCATGAAGTTCTTCAGTTGTTGTTTATCATGGAAGTATTTTATTTCTCCATAGATTCTGAAAGATAGTTTTGCAGGTTACATTAATCTGGGTTGGAAGTTGTTTTCTTTTAGGATTTTAAACACTTCATGCTCTTCTTGATTTGATGGTTTGTGTCGAGAAGTCTGCCATTGATTCTGATATGCTTTCATTTATAGGTGATCTATTTATTTTCTCCAACATCCTTTAATATTGTGTTCTTATGCTAAATTTCTGGGATCCTGATTATTATATATCGAGATGTAAATTTATTTTGGCTATGGATAATTGGAGTTTTATATGACTTGCTTATCTGCATGTCTGGCTCCTTTCCCATGTTTTGGAAATTTTCTATTTCTTCTGCAAATAGTCTTTTTATGTAATTTATGTTGTCTCCTTTTTCATTAACACCTATCAACATTATACTGTTCCTCTCTACACCATCCTATAGGTGTTGAATTATTTCCTGATTTTTTGTTATTTTTAAGAGATGCTTGTTTTCATGATCACTAGCTGTAATCCTGTCTTCCATGTCTCAGAGTCTGTCTTCAATTTCATTTATGTGGTTTTTCAATGGAATTTTTTGTTTCCTGGGTATTTCCTTGGATCTAATTCATGTATTCTAATTTTTCCCTGTATTGTTCATTCAAGGTTTCCATCATTTTTCTGTTTCGCTATGTCTTTTGTGGATATACTCACCAGTTCTTTCATTATGTTTATCATTTCTGGTTTTACTGGGAAAATCTGATTTTCTTTACAACTTCCTGGAGATGTTCCTTTACTTCCGTTGCTATCATTTGAGAAATTTCAGGTGTTTGATTTCTAATTTCATCTATCTCTATGTCTCCTGCATTAGATCTGAATGGACCAGAAGTTTGAGATTGTATTTGATTCTTTCATTTTGGCATTTTCCTGTGTCCAATTCAGTTGTATGCCAAGTCCTAGTTGCTTCCTGTGCTCGCAACCCATCCAGCAGCCAGCCTCACTGAGGGTTGTTAATGACTGTGGGTCTCTGAGTGCAGACTTCTGGTCCCTGTGGGCCTCTGAGATCATTCTCAGGTATGGACAGGCAGCTAGGTACAGACTTCCAATCCTCATGAGTGTCATTGAAGGTTCTGATGACTAGGGTTCACTGGGTACAGTTTCTCATTCTCCAGAGCCTCATCTATGGTTCCTTAATATTTAGATCTTTGATCAATTTTGACCTTAGCTTAGTGCATGGTAATAAGATTAGTTTATATCTTTGGCATGTAGCAAGCCAGTTTTTCCAATACCACTTATTAAAGAGGCAATCTTTCTTCCAGTGAACATGTTTGGCCCCTTTGTCAAAAATAAGGTGGTTGAATATGTTCATAGTTGTGTCTGTGTCTTCTATTCTGCTCCACTGATCCTCAAGTCTTTTATTTATTTATTTGTCATTACTATGCTGACTTTATATCTGTAACTTTGCAGTATAACCTCAAGTCTGAGATTTGATGCCTCCTGCCTTGCCTCCTTTTCCCAGGATTGCCTTTTCTTTTCTAGGTTTCTTCTGTTTCAGGGTGAATTTTAGGAATGTTTTCTCTAGCTCTCAGAGGTATGCTAATGGTGTTTTGATTGGGATTGCATTAAATTTGTATAACAGTAGGGGAGTATGGGCATTATTGTAATGTTTCTTCCTACCTATGATATCTTTCCATTTTCTGAGATCCTCTTTAATCTCTTTTTTCAGAGAACTATAATTTTCCATGTATAGATTTTTTATTTCCTTTATTCTCAGATGAAGAAATACAGGTGGCAAATAAACATATGAAAAAATGTTCAACATCACTCGTCATTTGAGAAATTCAAATTAAAACAAAATTGAGGTTCCATCTCACTCCAGAAAGAATGACTATTGTCAAAAAATCAACCAGTAACAAATGCTGGAGGGGCCGTGGGGAAAAGGAACCCTTTTCCATTTTTGATGGGAGTGTGGACTGTTACAACTATGGTGAAAATCAGTGTTATGAGTTCTCAAAAGAACTAGGTTTAGAGGTCTCATTTGAACCAGCTATTCCCTTTCTGGGTATTTACTCAGAAAAATAAAAAACATCATACCACAGTGATATATATGTATCCATGTTTATAGCAGCACAATTGGTAATAGCTAAATATTGGTAAAAAAAAAAAAACCTCTAATGCCCATCAACTGAACAGTGAATAAAAAGTATGTGGAATTTTTATTCAATGGAGTACTACTCAGCTATAAAGAAAAGTAATCCTAAGGCTTTTAGAGGTAAATGGATACAACTTGAGACTATACTCATAAGTAAAATAAATCAGACTTCAATGTGAAAACACCATCTTGTCTTCCTAGTGTAAGAAACTGAAAGGATAAATAAAATCTAAAGGATAAAATAGATACTGTGAGAGGGAAAGAAATTGCTCTAAAGGAAAGAACAACTGGAATGGGGGAGAGGAAAGAAAAAATTATAAATAAATATATACACACAAGATAGCTAAGATAAGTCTACTATTAATTCTGTTAGTTCAAGGAAAAGAACAGTTAGTGTTCATATCGTTTGATCAATTTTGCATTTCTCTGTTAATCTGAGCAACTCTTTTGAAAATAACAATATATAATATAACAAGCATTGTTACATTTCTATCATCTTCTGTTGAAATTCTATATTGCCATTATTTGGGGTTTTTTTTGTCATTGCATGTTTCTTTTGGTTTTTGTTTGTTTGTTTGTTTGTTTTTTCTGTGTTTTTTCTTTAAAATAAAATATTTATACTTTAAAAACATACTATATGTGATTTCAAAAGATCTTTAATTCTTTCTCTTTCATATTTTCTCTCTCCTGTCCCAGGGCTCCTTTCTCCCCATATAACTCTTTCTCCCTTCAAACACTCCTCATCCTATAAGACATACACAGTAGTTACTTGTAGTTTACTTAACAAATAATAAAGTAGAAGGAAAGGCGTTTGACAAAAATTACAAACTTGATAGTTGGGGCATCCAGGATTTGACCTTACCTTTGAATAATAGTGATAATAGCAATAATAATAGTAATAATTATGAAAACACCCAAGCTTTTGCTCTGCATCTATCTATAGGTAGATGATTCTCCACTCTCCAGAGACTGGACAGCAGAGATGAGCAGCTGCCTTTCCTGTTGTTCTCAAGAAATGTAAGCTGATTGTTACTTCTGTTTTGGCAGTTGCTTGTTCACACTCATACAATGAAATAGAGAGGCTTTGACTGGACCAGTTAAATGTTCAGACTTCCTAAAATGACCTACAGGCTGGCTGAAAAGGGACACTTGAAGAGAAGCACCTGCCCTATTCTCTTTGACCGAGTCCTGAGATCACAATTGCTTAGGTTCACTTAACTCTGACATACATTTGGTTCCTTGTTACATCATCTATATAAATGCTTTGGGAGTACACTCATCCTTTATTTCCCCTCTTCTATGTCTTATAACTGAAGGAACATTGCTAGGTTGTCACGATAAGGCAAAAAGTGTATGCCTCATGTAGTTTCACAAGCTGTAGACATGTTCTCCCCAAAAGCAAATGAGAGCTGGTTTGGAGCAACTCTTCCATCCTGCACAAGCTTCTACAGCCAGCCTCTTCAACCCACTTGAGTTGTCTCCTAATTGGCCATACGCTAGAGTGATGATGTGTGTCTGCATACCCAGCTACCCAGAAGGCTGAGCAGGAAGGTCATAAGTTCAAGGCCAACCTGAATGACTTAGCAATACTCTGTCTCAAAATAAAAGTTAGAAAGGGATGGGGGTGAAATTCACAGAGCACATGCGATCTAGTTCTCTATTGCTGAAAAGTAAATTTCAGTGACTTTGCATGCAACTTTAAAAATACAAGAGTACTTCTTTTTGTTGAATGACACACAATTTCACAGAAGCTCCTTTGTTTACACATAATTTAAGATTTATTCCTCATAAACAACCATGTGAAATACACAGATAGCAGATGCTAGTATTCATGACCCAAGATCACCATATTCCTAAACCTCAGGGAATGTACAATACAATGTTCCAGAAAGAGTAATCTGGCTGTGCATAAGCACTTACGTGCCTTCTAAAATGTAGGTTGGGGGTCAGGTTAGGGGTCTCTAGTGCTAAATCGGCCACACCCAAAAAATATTTAAATTGCCACAGCTGAGAAAAAGAAGTAAATAATAAACTGTTTGAAACTGGTCACAAGAATCTCCAACTTCTCCCAATCACAGGAACTCTTTCTGCCTTTCCAAGCACTTCATTTTCTGATAGTCACCAATTCACCTTCCTAACCTGCAGAGGAAAGTGAACTTCTTTGGGTGGAAATAAATGCTGCAATATGGTCTCAAGGATTTACCTGAGAATGGATAACAAGAGTTAACCATATGAGAACACAGGAAGAGCAGGGGAAGTTCTGGAAGTCCGTGGAAAGACAGTCTACAGTACATTAGTTACCAACCTCAAGGGCTGTTCATGAAGCTGGATGATTTACATAAAATCCCAAGAACATAATAAATTCTCAGTAAATATTATGCCCTCACAGTGCTCCTTCCTGAGTAACACCATCTATTTTCTACCTGCCAATTAACTAGTGAGAGTGCTGCTTTTCTGAGTGATGTGCTATCCAGGGCCTGGACAGTTGATTCATCATGGAGAATGTAATGTCACAATCTGGACTATTTATATTCAGATGGGTTGTGCATAACATGCCACCCCTGCTAAAGAGGAGCATTAATATTTAGCACTCCACGTTGAGTCAGGATGATTAATTTGATTTTAACTTTGTGTCTTCTTTGTGGAATTTCCAATCTCCTCTCTCCTTTTAAAGGAATATTACAAGTTGTATTTTCAAAAGCATAAGTGGGCCTTGTTTAAATACTGCTGAATACAGTTAAACGGGATGTTCACAAGCTTTGAAAGTTCCCCTATGGCTTTGTATCCAGTTGTTTTAGGTCTGGGACTTCATCATCAGCACAGGTGGGGAGAATGTTTACAGATAAGTTATATAATGATAGACGATTGGTTCAGCAGATTCATTTGTTTTGTAAAACACTATTCATTCATTAAAAATTACTTTCACAAAGCATTATCAGCAATGCAGGGATATACTTCTGCTATAGGCACAAGTAAAAATAAGGAGCACAGAATGAGAGACTAAAGAAACAAGGTGGCTATTCGGAGGATGTGAGTTTACTGACAATTCTTTTCTTCTTCAAAATTTCTATAGATGAATTTCCTCAACTGGAAAGATTCCTTGTTAAGTAAGTTAAACTTTACTGACTCCAAGCTCTAGGAGGCTCTCAGAGCCTTTGTTCCATGTTAACAATTGTGATTCCATCTTCACCTGGGATCTACCACATAGATAGAAGTGTAGTAATTTTATCAACTTAGTATTTTGACAGCTGTTGCCAGTTTGGGTTTTTGAAGTATAATTTACATTATATATTATTTCTACAACTTTATTTTCATGTTAAGTTCCTGAAGCCAGGGAAACCATGATGTAGAAGGGAGCAGTGACAGTAGTAAAAGTCAGCTGCCACTGGTTCATTTGTTTCTTGTGGTGCTTGGGATTGAACTCGTGACTTTGGTACTGCAGGCACATTCCCAGTTTCCCTCACCCCTGATGACAACATCTTCTTTAGACAAGGTCTCTCTAAGTCAAAATTGCTCACGTGGGACTGGAACTTACAGTCCTCTTGCCTCAGCCTCCCAGAGTGCTGATCTCAGGCATGCACCACCATCCTTGGCTGCCACCATTAAGTGAGCAGTTATTACATGCCTGGCTCTGTGCCATCTACTTTGCATATACTGTGTCTAATTCTGTAACAGTCTTGTGAATAAACGTCATTATCAGCACATTCCCTATATGGAATCATAGGCACACAGGGAAAGCTATGGAACATGGCCAAGACCAATTCCACATGGGTGAATAAAACCTATGTGACTCCAGCAGGATCCTTTTTTTCAACTGGGACTTACTGGATATTTGACTTATTCAAGTAAGGTCTCTTGATGCAAAGATAGCAGAATTTTAATATACCAGTTTTTCATCATGAACAGCTACTACTCCTACTAGTTGAGTGCACAGGCAAAACTCTATGCATTTAAAACGAACATTTAATGACCACACATTTTTCTGTCTTTCATATTGCTCCCCAAATCCATCCATTCCTTTGCTGAAGTCTCTCAAATTCCTTGCCCTCTTGGCAAGGCCGGCATGGACCACTGTGCACTGACCTCTCCTGGCTCCCACTCCACTATGGAGGCCCACGCTGGTGCCCACAACAGTCATTCATGAGCTCCCGTGGGCCTTTAGCTGATCAGATGTGCAGGACTGGAGAGTAGGAATAATCTGCTTCCATGTCCACTGGAGCTCACACCAGCTGGGGAAGGGAGACCTGGAGTATGAGAGTCACACATAGAAGTATGGAAACTCTTCTGCCATGAAGGAGATGCACATGGAGGTTGTCAAGGGGTGCCTTCTCTAGTTTGCAGAATAGCAACCAGAAAAGAAGAGAGAAGCTGAAAGACCATGTTCAATTTGTTTTCATTTATTCTAAGAGCAACAGTAGCTTATACAAGAATGCAGAAGATTCATTGTGTGTGTGTGTGTGTGCGCGTGTGCGTGTGTGTGTGTGTGTGTGTGTGTGTGCACTGAGGATTGACCCCAGGGCCTTATATATGCCAGGCAAGGGCAAGCTCTCTACCATTGAGCTACACTCCCAGCCCATTCATTTCTTTGTTTATTTTGTTTTCTGGTACTTGGGATTGAACACAGGGAACTCTGAATTACATCCTTAGTCCCTTTTTTATATTTCTGTAAACATTTGAGACACAATCTTGCTAAATTTCCTAGGCTGGTTTTGAATAAAGCAATTCTCCTGCCTCAGCCTCCTGTGTAGCTGAGATTACAAGCATGCACCACCATGCCCAGCTCAAACTATGTTTTAAAGAGACCTTTAAGATACTTTGAGGGAATAGTGGAAGAGTGAGACAAGAGGGATGTAAGCTTCTCCTTTCTCCTCTGATTCAAAGCAGGATCTCTCAGTTCATCACACGCCTTGGACACAGCCTCCTGGGTGGCACATTTCCTGCACCTGTGAGTGTGTTTTAGGTGCCTTTCCTGTGCCCATAGAACTCTGGACTTTCCCTAACTTAGCACATGCAACAGTGCATTGGAATTGCCTATTGATTTCTTTGTACCATGTCTAATCTCAAACTCTAGAAAGGCAAGGATTACTTTAGCTTGTCTACATCATATCTGAAATGCCATAAACACTGCTGGTACATAGAAAGCACTCAGCAAACATTTACAAAACAACTAACATTTCACGAAGCACCAACTGTGCGCCAGCTATCTTCAGAGTCCTTTCACATGCACAAGGTCATCCATGTCTCACAATACCATTTACAGCAGTGCTGCTTTTAGCCCCATTGTAAGGCATAAAAAAAACAGAAGAGGTCAGGCAGTACAGTGGCCGGCACATGGCATCACTGAGTTTCAGAGTCCTTGCTTTGAACTGCAACACTTTGATGAATACCAAAAGAAAAGAATTCAGACTCGTGCCAGCAAGCATCTGATTATCTGTGCTCACGGCATAAAGTAGCCCTCTGTATCATCAAAACAGTAAGTACCTTTTGAATAATCCCTGGTGGACTTGGTGATACATATGGATTTTCTTCAGTAGATTGATCTTCATAAATCACCACTTAAAACAGCCAGCGACAAAACCCATCTCTGTTCCCTAAATGGCAATCAAACTAATGGACAGAAAGTAACTAAGAGCTAAACTAAGTTTTAAAAAAAATCAACAAATTTAATTAAACACTCGCTTCCTCTTCAAGCTCCCACTATATTTCGGTGCAGCCCATTCCTGCTCAAATTCTCAAAAGCATATCTCACAGCTACCATCTCTACTTCTTTAGTTCCCATCCCCATCCTCACACTGGGTCTTTGCTGCCACAACTCCCCTGAAATTTCCCCATAAGGGTCACTGATGGCCATTGCTCAGCCATACCCTAGGACTTTCTCCCATTCCTGAGACTGCAGATGGATTTGGTTCTGTGAGCACCTTCGATCTCTGAAATTCCTCCTTGAGCATCTTAGACACTGCTGCCTGCTCTAAAGGACAAAGAGACTGAAGCACCCTTTTTCTTTCTCACATCTCCAGGACTGGGAAAAAAATTCAAATGCCCTCGCTCTGCCCTGAGTTTAATTCCTGGTGTTCTGCTGGAGAGTAATAAACTGTAACTGTTTTATTCTCTCAGAGAATTCTGCCGAGGCAGTATTATGGCTGACATATTTTGCCAATTTGAGAAGTTTAAGGGATTTGAGAAGTTTAGCAGGGAGCTAGGGTCTTTACTTGGTAAACATCCTCATCCTGTGCAAAAGGAGGACACTGAGATTTTGTGAGTGCTCCACCCATCCTGGGGGTGCTGGCCTGCATACAAAATCAGGGAGGGAAAAGGGCTTGCTCCTCCCCTTGCTCTTATTGCTTTTGCTGTCTTCTGCTGCTTTGGAGTGCTGCCCTGTGCCACGCCACCCTGCCTTGGAGCCAGCTGATTGCGGACTGAAATCTCCATAAACTGTGAGCTAAATAAACCTTTCCTTCCTTTTTAATTTTTTTTATTTTACTTTTTTAAAAAGGGTGAAACTGAACAGAACAAAGCAGATCAGAAGCAAAACAATGTAAGTGACACAGATTTCAAAGCAAGACAACAGGAGATCTACAGTAGCTACACTAATGTCTCCTGTTTTCTTCTAAATGGTTGTCTATGTCTTCACACACAAAGAATTCATACTAAACAAAACAGTATAATCAGAACAGATTAATGAAGTATGATCAGTACAGAGTAATGAAGGCATTACAGGCCTTCAAAAACAGACAATATGAAAATTAACAATGGCTACCATAGTGCCTCCTGTTCTCTTCAGAATAGCTTTCCTTACCTTCATGTATGTTGAAATTGAATACTACATAACAGAACAAAATCACTTTGAACAAATAATAGAAGCACTATTGGATTTCATACCATGATGATACAGAATCAGCGATGGATACTGCAATGTCTGTTTTTCTTCAAAGTAGCTGTTTGTTTCATCACACATGGAATATCACTCATCTGTAAAGAATTATCACATTGAGATATTTATAAGTAAGTGGGTGCAACTTGAGACCATACTCAAGAGGTGAAATAAACCAAACTCACATGAGTAAATACTGTGTTGTCTTGCTAGTGTAAGAAATGGTAAGATTACATAAGATACAAAATCCTCAATAAGTACAGTGAATGGGTAAGAGTGTTCAAAGGGGAAAAAAGAATATCTCAGGGCAAAGGAGGAAGAAGAAAAAGGAAGGGAAAGAAAAAACATTTAAATATGTATAAACACATTTAGGATAGCTAAGATGATTCTACTATAAATTCTATAAGTTTATAGAACAAAGCAGTTACAATTTTGCATGTTTGTGTCAGGTGATCTGAGAAACTCTTGAAGATCACTATGCAAAATATCAACCTTAGTTCTGTTTCTATCACTTTGCTTTATTGTTTTGGGCTCTTTGCTATTATTATTTATTTGTCTTTTTTGCTTCTTGTTTTTCTAATAATCTCTTTTGTTTTGTTTTGTTTTTCCCTCTAGTGCAGAAAGGATAGGTATACATGCAGAGGCTTATACATGCACAGAACTTCTCCTAAACAGTTTATGAGAAACTTTTCCTTCCTTGGTTTGGAGTGTTGGGTATTTGTCTCAGCAATGAGATAAAAGAAACCAAAACAGGCAGTGTCTTCTTCAGATCAACTGAGAAGTCTGTCAATAAACTCAGCCTCCACAATACAGCAAATCCTGCTGGATTCTGAGAGTGGCATTCAATGTCAGTAGTGAGTTCCTCACGGAAATCGATTTGATTTTGTTTACTCTAAAAAGAGATCTTATTTAACCACATGAGAGGTACAGCATTTTGGAGAAAAGGGTCCAAGAATCCCATAGACTAACAGTCTCCATCACTTCTGCAGTGTGGTGAAGTGGTAATGGGCTTCAGCTTTGATAGCAAAGATGGAGAGCGAAAGTTCAGTTTAGCAAATTACTAGTGCTATAGGGCTCACACTGAAGCTTCCTTGAGTACTGATATCTTTCTGCGAAAAATGAAAATACTGGGAGGAGGGATAGAGAGGAATGAATGGAGTACTGATGCATCACAGTCTCTGCGTATAGGAAGCTCTTGCTTCTCCCTTCCAGTACATTCTTAGACGTGAGCTTTCTCCCACGTATTTTCCCAGTGCCTTGAACTCGGACAGGGTCACATTATTACTACCATGACATCCAAAGAAATGTGAGTGGGACTCTGGTGTATCACTTCCTGTCTGAATCATTTATCAGCCATAGCAACACTGTCTGGCTGTGGCAGCAGCCTGGAAATCATGTGATCAAAGCAGCTTATGGTACTGAGTCACCCTGGAGAGCTGTCTATGGACAACTTTAGCATCTATCTAACTACACAAAAACTTCGCTGTGCTAAACACTAAAAGTTCTAGGTTGCTCCACACCGATAGCATAGTCTAGCCAACCCTGATTACAGATACCATTCACTGTGGATGAGGGATGTTCCTTTTCTTCCTAAATTGGAAAGAGCCAAGAATCTGTTTCATCTCTATTTTCTGAATGTCTTCTCAGTTAGCATCTTTCCTTGACTGCTGCTTCCCTCCACACACTAGAACCCAATCTCTGAATTTTACCTTGGAAGAAACTAAAACCCAGAGAGGTGAAGCAAATTGGCCAAGCTCATGTACCATGCATGTTGCACAGCTACGTCAGTAATCCATGTTCCCCAAATCCCTCCAGCTTCCCATCATCCACACCACACCACATCCCAGAAGCGTGATCTACTCTAGAAGGAGTAACAGACAGAGTTCTGCTGGACTAAACCATGTGAGTGAGTGGGAGAGGAGAAATGCGGTCCAGAGACAGGTGAATTCAGGTCATTCAGGGAAGATTCTGCTTTGGAGGCAGCAGGAAACAAGCCCAGGTCCTAATTGGAGAGGACAATGGGACAGGATTTATCTTAGATCCCCGTTATTCTCTGCATAAAGCCAAGCACAGCCAAAGCAGTGGTTATATAGTGGATAGACTCCCCAGGGAGCATTTGAAAAATCCATGCCAAGACCTCACCCCAGACCAATCAAAGCAGACACCTCTGGAGATAAGTGTAATCTAGGTACTGGCATAATGTAAACGCTCATCAGATAGTCTAACTTGCTGGCAAGAATCAAGCTATTGGCTTAGAGGCAGGAAGAGCCTTTGGGAACTCAGGCCAAGGAAATGGAGAGAGTGAATAAAGAGAAAGGACCAGATCCAAAACAACAATATTTTAAAAGCTAAAATTAACCATTATGATTGATGAGATGTGGGAGCTGAGAGAGAAGGGGGAGAAGGGTGAATAGGTATGAAGAGATATTCCAGATTTTAACTTTACACACACACATACACACACACACACACACACACACACATCTTACAAAATACTATTGTCAGAGACTCTATCAAGCCTGTCAGCAATTACTAATGCCTCTCCTTCTTCCTCTTCCCCAGTAGTCATCTATGGAAGTCCAAAGATTACATTAATTGAGAACACACTGTGTGCTACAAGCACCAGTTGCAATACTCAGAGGTCCACATTCATTCTCATCACCCTGTAGTCACCCTGCAACATCCAGAGGGATTGTGCTTGAACCCATCCTGGCCTCTTGCAGGAAAAGAACTGGGGAATTCCGTGGGAAGAGCTATTGTCTCATTAGGACATTATATATTTTAATGCAGAGTTCTAGCAGCTGCAGTTTTGATTGCATTGTTCACATGGCCAGGCAGGAAGTGTAATGGGAATAACATTAATTTGATGATTTAAAGGAGGAGATTTCCAATTTGAATTATTTTCAAGTTGTGAAATGAGTCTGGGCCAGTTTGTAAAACAGCTAGAAGTCAATGCACCGTGTAACCTTGATTTTTTAAGAATCTCAGTACGATGTAGAAAAAAATTTTCTCCAAAACCATTAGAAGAGGGTTAAAAAAAATAATGCTACCATCCTTCTACCCCTCTTTGGCAAATTAGCAAGACAAATGTTAGCATAAAACTCTGCAGATGCACTGTTATTTATAAAGGAGAGAGGAAAGGAGATGCTATGATATAAATCATACTGACAGTTCAATCAAAAAAAACTCAGAATATATTATTCATGCTGCATCTCACGAGTTGGAAAGAAAGTGGACAAGGGGAGCCAAATATGTACTCATGTGCTTTATTTACCCATAATAACAATTTGGATTCCTAAGAAACCACCACTTAATGAAATCTGCATGCTAAACTGACCTGACAGGCTTGTTTAGGACTTAGTGTTTGAATGCTTTGGCTCAGGAGGCAAAAGTGAATGAGCCAGGTGAGACCCCTGTTTCCTATGAAGGTGAATTTCTGTGGTGAGGGGCACGGACACACAGATGACAAGCAAGCTTTCAACAAACAGCAGCCCATGGTGAGTGCCTGGAAAACTGCAAGCAGATGGGGCAGCAGGGACCAACCAAAGGGCTACTCTATCTTGAGGATTGGCAAGATCTGTTTTCTCGGGTGATGTGTAAGCTGAGCATCATGGAGGAGCCAATAAGAGCGAATCTGCAGAAACAGTACTCTATGGGAGGGGCCCACATGCAAAGGTGTGGGAGGAGCACCCAGCTGGGCATGGCTAACAACCATGAGAAGGGAACAGGTACATGATGCAGTGAGCAAGGAGAAGCAGATAGAACATGGATCTGAGATGTAAGCAGTCCAGGCCCATGTAGGACCTTGCATGTTTCAGAAAGGAATCTGGATTTTACTCTAGATGCAGCCAATTGCCACTGGAAGGTTTTAAGTGAAGGGGTGACATGGTCTGATTTAAGCACACTGAAAACCCTGGTGACCTATTCAGCAGCTCAACATGATTCCAGACTGCAAGATGGATGAGGAGTGAGTTTCAATAACTAGGGAAGGGTTGGGACATTCATGATCTCACAGTGACAATAAACCATTCACCAAAGACTGGAAGGTAAGGAAACTTTTGAGAGAGATGAGCTGTTTAGACACTCATGGTGTGAGGCAGGAATGAGCAGCAGAGACAATCGCTTGAGTGTGGTGAAGTCAATCAATCAAGGAAAGATGATTTTGTGTGGGTTACCCTGCCCAAAAGAGGAGTCTGCAAAAGAACAAATGTGGCCAGGAGAAGCCAGTGCCAAATCCCAGAACCATGAGAAACAAGCCACTAGAGATGAGTTACAGCGAAGACAGTGCTGCAGGCTCTCTCTAGCTACCTGGACCAATGATTCACAGCTGAGGGTAACTTCATCACCAAAGCATACTTGATGCCATCTGGGTCCCTTGTGAGTCACCAGGAGAGTACTGTCAGCATGTAGTTAGTGAAGCTCTACTCAGTATCATACAGCACAGAGGACACCTCACAACAGAACAGGATCCGCGTCCATTTGGACTGAGGATGAGGCACCATGAATACGTAGTAGTCTGTGGGCACATCCTGAGTCTCATGGCCCCCTCCATAAAATGGAGATGACAACGGCAACATGCCCCCCCCCAAGCAGTGAGACAGAGAGCTGGGGACATCCAGGTAAGAACTCCACTCAGGGGTGAGCAGAAGCTATGGCTGTTTCAGGAGACCTCAACATTTTACCTGAGTCAATGTGAAAGCTGAGAGAATGTGAACTGGGCATCAGAAGGTTGATATTTGGATCTGGGTTTCCCCACACCCCTTGAGTAACTCTGGTGATTGAACCCAGACTTCCTGTACCCTTCTTGTTCTGCATTTAGACAAAAGATAGATATAAAGATATCCTTATTCTCCATACAGAACCATATAAACATATCTGTGTGACTCTCTCATCCAGGACAGTCTGTCTTTGTCCCATCAGCCTGCTGTAATAAGCTACCCATGAATGGGGTGGCTTATAAACAATAGATCTATTTCTCACAGTTCTTGAAGCCAGAAAGTCCAAGATCAAGGTGCCTATAGATCAGTATCTCCTTCTTAGTCTGCAGAATCCCATTTTTGATGAATCCCACAAAACAGAAGGGATAAGGGAGCTCTCTGGGAGTGTCTTTTGTAAAGAAACTAGTCTCGTTCATGAAGGATCTATTCTTACGTCTCAACCACTTCCCCTAAGTCCCACCTCCTAGTACAAACAAAGGAGATTCTCAACATATGAATGAGGGCAACACCCTAATAGCCATAATCCTGTCCATATTCCATCCCACTCTTCCTTGCCTACTCACAGAAAACTCAGGACCCTCTTGCCCTAGCCAGCTCCTTAGCAGCACATCAAAGTACAATATAATTTCTGAGCAATACAAAAGAGATTATCATATAAGTATTAGCTAAGCATATCTTGCCTAGGATGAGGTTTTGCAAATTTGATGCCATAGCATTTGAAACTGGGTTATTCTCTGTTGGCACATGGAATGGAAGGCTGTCCTTGGAATCAGCGATGCCCCTGAATCTAGCCTCTACATTGGACTAAACCCTACACCAAGAATAACTGAACAAGCATAGTATAGTAAAAACAATCTGCATAGATGGGCAAAAGTCAGATCCAAACCCCTCCTCTTCTACTTCCTAGCTATGCAGCCTTAAGCAAGCCACTCCCAATCTCTGGGACTCTGAGTCCTCACCTGTACTGTGGGTAGCCTACTTCTCTATAATGAAGATGCTAATATGTAAAGTTCTTAGCATAGTGTTTAGCACATAACTGGCTCTTGAAAAGTCTTTATTTCTACTTTCTGGTAGAAAATTTGAGTTAAGACAGAATGCCTTGACTCTCACAATAATCCTTCTCTCCCCATAAGCAGGCATAAACAGATAGGTGAGATGGACAGCCCAGTGCTTCTTTACACCTTGCTGTGAACATTGGCTCTGTCATAAGATTTGTCTTATTACTAACATTACCACCACAACACTAGCATAAGAAGAAACTGAGGGACTTTTCCTTACAGCTGGAAGCTGTCTTGACCCCATCAGCCTCAAAGGATGCTTGAACTTTCAAGTCTTCCCCCTCTGAGAAAGAGAAGCCACAAAAATCATATGTTCATGAGGTCAAGTGTGCACATACCAAGAAAAGCAAGGCTTGCAGCAGACTGTGGCAGGGTGTGGGTGGTCTCTCTGACAGCTTGTTTTTAAATACTTTCAAAGGAAAATGAGTTCACCTCCCAGGAACTGTCTGTGTGCTGGCAGATCAGAAAGCGGAAGCAAAGCCCTAGTGACCAGCCACACACAGGCATTCTAATGAGAAGTGCTACTAATTTAAATCCATTTTTCCAGGTGCCCATATCCTCAATGGGAAATCACCACCATTCTCTGGAGAAGATGGTTAATCACCTTACCAAGTCACGAGAACAGAGAAAACAAAAAGGAACTGATAAGATGCTCATAAAAGGAGATTCCCAAGTGGAATTTTCTGCAGGATATTGCTCTCTAAACACTTTCTGCCCATACTGTGCTCTGCTGCATGGAATAGATTATTAAGATTTAAGAGGTTCTCTGATGCTATTTTGGTGGTAGGGGGCCAATTATGTCCCCAGTTCCATCCCACCTTTTATGCTTTCTCTTGATGAAGTCTTGAAGGACATATAAACAAAGAACATTAGCCAAATGGAAGCAAAGGCCCCTTAGTTATTAGCTACAGCAACGCCCAATGCTCTAGTATGAGACTCTTTAGAAAAAAGTAGTCTACATAGCAGAGGCTTGACAGTCACCTTTCATGAAACTAAGTTAGAATCTGGTCTGAACACACTGAGGAGGAGCACGACATGCTAATATCACCCACCAGGTAGACCTCTTGGTATATACAGGACAGAGATAGGGTGTGAGAGGATATAACTGGTACAGTTCAAATCACCACCACCACCCCCATTCTGTGGCCTCACACAGGAGTCAACTCTTTTCCTAGAAGCAGCACTTAGCCACTTTGCAATTGTTGGGACAAAATACCTAACACTCACAACTTAAGTGAGAAGAGGTTATTTTGACTATTATTATTTTGGATTCTGTCCATGGTTGGCTGGTTCCAAGTCAGAAACAGCACAGAAATAGAAGCAGCAACAAAAAACTGCTTACCTTTGGGCTGTCAGGAAACAGAGGGTGAAGGGATCACCAGGGGAACGTGAATATGCCTTGTGGGTCACATTCAGTAACCCACCACCTCCAGCCATGCCCCTCTCCTAACAGCATATTCACCTGTATGCACTAATCAGTTGATCCACTGATCAGAATATCACCTCCACAATCCAGTCACCTTTCAAACACTTGAGACTTTGAGCGGATATTTCAGATCTAAACTGTGATAACCATACATATGTATGAACTGAAGTCATAACTTGATGGATAACAACTCCAAGCCTCTTTCCTTCTGCCCTTGAGTCCTTCCCCACAACCCCTTCAAGTTTTGATCCATCTCCTGTCATCTTCCCCATGCAACTTATCAAAGAATTTCTTCATTCCATGAAAGTCTATCACATACTAAGCTTAGGTGGGTCTCCCTGAAAGCAAAGGCTGAGATAAGGATGTGGGGACAGATGGTTTATTGAGGGAGAAATCCTCAAGAAAACCATCTAAGGGACAAAAAGAAGGCAAGCAGAGAGAAGAAAAGCCCAGAGAAAAGTCTATGGCCTCAACTAGTGTCTGCTCCAGATTGATTTCCAGCAGGGTGGGTCTAAAACAGAGACAGACAGGCTTTCTCTGCACAGAAAGTAATATTCAAGCCTGTGAGACTCCTAGAGCTCTGAGAGTGACCACTCACCTCTGTCACTGTAGCTCAAACACAGCCATAGAAATGAATGGGCATGGCCACGAGGTCAAGGAATGTGTTCGTTTTGTCCCTCTGCATACTCTATGCCTGAGACATTGCAAGCACGGTACTGTCACATCCAGATCACTTTATCAGCCGTTGCCCCCACACCCCAACTGTCATGCTTGCTGACAGCTGATGGCTTGCAGTTCTTTCCTTAATACATAAACTACCTTTCATCAAAGATTATGATCCCTCCCTCTCCTACCCAGAAGCAACCACAGCCCCAGGCTGATGGATGCAAATGTACAAGAGGTTGATCCTATTACCTCATGAAGAGATGCTTCAGCAGTGTTGTATATGCCCAAAAAATAGACCAGCAAATTGTCTGATAGCCAAATATGACCTACCATTTATTCATCCCTGAATTCTCCCTATCCCTACTACAGAGCCTGGAAGAGGGCTGAGAACTATTTTTGAGCAGAACTGAATTCAATGGAGCCTTGAAAGACAGGTCACATTTGAGCAAGGATGAAGGGCATTCTTCTAGGTTCTCCAACATGCTATGGACATTTACATACTATTAGACATTCTACCAGCATCAACTTGCCTCCCCAACATGGCTTTGACTAACTCTTTGCTTTATCTTAGGTCAGATAGATCTGAGCCCAGCCCAAGTTAATTATTCCTCCTGTGAGCCCCTGCAGTACTCTTGCTGGACAGTAATGGAATAATTCTCCCATAGTGTAGAAGTTCGTAAATACGCTTCTCTGTTTCTTCTAGTAGAATATTTGCTCCTTGAGGGCAGGGTTCTCACCCTACCTGCCCCAGTCTATGACCTTAGCATCTAACATGGTGACACACAGGCAGTATCTCCAAGGTTCCATTGCTGGGGATCTATTCAAGGAAAGTGAAATCAGGATGTGGAGGGGACATCTGCACTCCCATATTCACTGAACCATTATTCACAGTAGTTCAAATGTGGAATCAACCCAAGTGTCTATCAATATATAAATAGATTCAGAAAATGTGGTTTATATACACACTTGAAGCCTTTAAAAAGAAGATTCTGTCATTTCAACAACATGGATAAAACTGGAGGGCATAAAGTAAAATAATGATGATCTTAGTTAGATGTGGAATCTAGAAAGTCGAAATTTTAAAAGCAGAGAATAGAACTTTTACTAGCATGTGGGTGGAGATGGGACTGAAGAGATGTTAGACAAAGAACACAAATTTTCAATTGGACAGGGTAAGTTCAGAAGTATACCAACATAGCTCCTATTGTTAATGGTGAAAACTACTAAGAGGTTAGATTTAAAATGTCCACAGGCTGGGGATTTAGCTCAGTGGCATAAGCACCTGCCTGGCAAGCGTGAGGTCGTGAGTTCAATCCCCAGTACCACAAAAAAAAGTATAAAAAAATGTCCATACACAAATTTGAGAGGTATACTTCTGTTAACTAGTGTGAATTAGCCTTGTTTACATATATAAACATAATATATACTATAAATGTATATAATTTTATTTGTCAATTTTAACCATTTTCTTCTTTTAACCCTTTTTATTCTTTTATGTTTGCAATACATAGTATTTACATTCATCTTGGGGAATTGGTATATGTATGTATCATAGTCTAATCATTTTTATCCTACTACCTATTATATATCTATCTATATTTTCTTTTTCTCTCATCTCCCTACCTATCTCTACAAAGTCCACTTTTTTTGATTCCTCTCCCCATTTTGACTCTATTTTTTCATTCAATCATTATTAGAAAATTTCCAAAGCCTGCATAAAAATTAAAAGGTCAATAAAATAAACACCACCTAGATGCAACAACTGTTAATGTTTTACATCTGATATATTTTAAATATCATCAAACATTTTGGGGGAATTTATTATCTGCCAAAATATACCAGCTATGCAAATACTACAAATATTGTTTCTTCTGTCCTGACAAATGATATCTAAGATAAACACTATTTTTCTTTCCACTTCACTGATGAGGAAACAGAGACTTAAAGCAATTTCATCACTTCCAAAATTTGAGCAAGGTTTTAGACTCAAATTTGAACTGAAGTTGGGTTCCTGACTACTAGGTTATACCATCACATGTAACACAGCTACAAGATGTACCGAGACATCCCAGTAACTGTGGGGTGCTGTTATTGCTGAAGAATTTGAGGCACTTGTGGAAAATGACTTAAGAAAGCAGTGGCCACAAGGCAGATGGAGCCAGGAGGAGAAACACACAGCTGAATTTTGGGGCAAATCATCAGGGAGATTAGCTCCAGTGGCACCACCCCGGATCTCCTTCTTCCTTGCCAGACATCTCCGACACAGCCGTTATTAGTGGCTGGGCTCAGAAGCTTGCCACCTTGTACGATCTGAATTGATCCAGTAAAGAATTCTCTGAAAAGTGCCATTAAGATGATTTATAGTCTAATTTTGGTTGCTATAGATTCGAAGTCAGACTTATGACTGAGGAGAGAGGGAAAAAAAGGTTCCCCACTAGCTTAGAATTCAGGCAAAGGTTTCAGTATTGATAGAGAAGCATGGCTGCCTGGGAAAAAAAGTCATGTTTTTTTTTAAGTTTACAGCTACCACTCCTGGTTTGGGGTTGCTATAGCAACTGAGGGCCTGCAGGGAGGTCTCTGAAGATCTCAAGCTACAGAGGAAAAGCTGATTGATAGGTTTCCCAAACACTATTTAGACATTTTTGTGCTCGGAGCAGATAACACTAGTTTATTTATTAAAATACATGTTAAAACACCCAGGCTTTTTATCCAATCACTGTTTTTGAGGAATTGTTATCAGCCTACTGATAGGAATGGAAAGCAAGTCCCATTAGTCAGTGGATTACTACATTGTTGGAGATGAGTGCACAGGGCATAAGGTAAGATTGTTACTAAGCTAATTTGCAAAGACTGATGACTCCTTCACTCCCCACTAGACCTACCTAGAGTTTGAAAGAGTTAGAGGTATACTGCATCCCAGCAAAGTCTTCTGTTTTTGGAGTAAACATTCTGGTCTGAACAGTGCTGAGCTAAAATCTCTGAATTTCTGTCTCCCATGGGCAGACTGGCAGGTGTGAATGCCAGTTTGTGCCATAGGGCCAGTGTGCACACACTGTCAGAGATGTCATAGCTCAGGAGATTACCCATAGCTATGGTCAAGACAAGATGGCTATGAATGCTAGTTTTGACACTAGTCTTGAATTTTGTATCTGAGAAAACTTCTTAGGCTTCAGTTACCAACCTGCAAATGGATCTTCTGATATCACTTCCATACTGGCAGTATAAGTGAATCATTCTCACCAACCTTGTAAATGGAAGAGTTCATTCCAAAACTTATGAGAACCAGCTTTCTTTCCACCTTGCACATGAGGAATTGAGGCTTAGAAGAGCTCAGAAACTGGAGCTTTTAGGACTGCGAGAGATTCAGTACAGATGCATTCAATGTAAAATGCTGAGCACAACACTGGGTACAAGTGATTTGCCATTAATGATTGTGGCAGCAAAACTCCTAAAATCGCCGGCTCTTCATAATTCTTCGTATATACCACTAATTTTATTTTCATTGTTGTTGGTAGTATGTGGTATGGTTATTGTAATAATTACCCATAGCTTATCTTGGTGTCATTTGCTTAGAACATGAGATCTCCAAGCAGGCAGCTGGCTCTTATCGCTCCTTATGATAGCATTAATCCTCCCACTGACTTCATGGGATAAGCATCATTATCTCAGTCCTATAGATGAAGAGCCCGAGGATCTCAAAGGTAGAGTCACCAACCTGGAATCACTCACCTGGTAAGAGCATTACAAGAATTTTAATCTTGTCTTCTTCTCAAATGCTTCTTTCTACCATGGAGCTACCTTCATAAAACCACAGACTAAGGTGGGGCATCAGTGATCTCTTGTTCAATCTGAATATGATGCATATACTTCCTCTCCAATGTTTCTGAGCAAGAAATTCTTCTAGCTCCGCTTAAGCAATTTAAGAGAGTTTACTGTTCAATTAGACATTTCTTTATAGATTAAACACAAATCCCAGCTATGAATGCCCTCATTTAAATCCTAAAGCAACACAGACATAGTATCTTTCCTTTTTGTGTGCTAGATAGTCCAGTACATATTTGAAGAGACTCACCGCCATACTCACTTGGATCATTTACTCATATTTTGTTCACCTATCCATTTAGTTATCTAATTATTCACAAATATTTACTGAGGCTCTGTTGTTTGCCTGAGCACTGGGCTACAATGCTGATTGGATAAGCACAGTCCTGACATGTGGTTTACATTTTAACTGGAAAGAAAGATATGAGGCTGTCTTAAGTTATTTCATCATAACTCTTAAGAATTATAAAGAAATATAGGATTCTGCTAGAGAAATATAAGATTCTAAGGAAGTACATAACCAGAACAAATAGGAAAATTGGCAAAGAAGATACTAGAAGACAAATGAGGCATCATCTCTCTGAAAGAAAATATTCAAGAAAAGGTAAAAAGCATGGGAATAGATCCTGGGGCAAGACAGAGCTTAGTATGTCTGAAGAATTAAAAGAACAGTATGACTGCAGAAATAATAAAAGCATGAGAAAGTGAGACGCTTCATGAAGCGAGACGCTCATGAAGGGAGGTCCTCACTCCATTCCTTTCTTTTCATTTATCTTTTCAAAATCAAACAGGAAGTCAAGAACAGGACTTGGATGTATGCTCAAAATTGAAAGCAAATCAGGACATATTCAGACCTTCTCCAGATTTCAATCCCTGAAGCTGTCTGTGGCTGGATGTGTTTGTGTGTATCTTCATGATCTTATTTGGCAACTGTGTTTCCCAGAATTTCCTTCCTTGGAGGTGAGTACTTTAAAATTATCCTTACAAAGAAACTAGAAAGGGATTTTGAAGGCAGAGATCCAGCCACTGTTGCAAACCTCAGATTATCGTGTCTAGTGGGTACAGGACCATCGTGGGTCTCCCCAGGAGATGCCAACCTATCTCATACTCACCTTGCCACATCCAACTTTCCAGTCCATCAGCCTAGAAACCAGGAGCAGTTCCCAGTTACTACCAGATACCTGCTGCAGACTCACAGACATACAGCCACACCCCTGGACAACACAGGCACTTCTGGTCTTTCCACTTCTGCCGATGGATGTCTTGTGCCTTTCTTCCCTGGCCAGTGCTTTAGAGCAGACAAGGAAGGGACATTTTCTGATGCCAAGTTCCCCTACACCAACCTGCATTTCCCTAGCACCTTGCATGGAGTCTGAGTCTAATTTCAGGAGCAAATTCTTGTTTCATCGTCATGGTCCTAACTCTGTTCCTTGACTGAAGTATGGTCAATCAGCAGAATGACATGAAGAGAAGAGAAGGGATGCAAAGGGTAGGGAAGGAAGAGAAAGGCTAGGCTTCCTGTTGAGCATCTGACTGTGCTGCTAATGTTGTCCTCAGTATTCCTTTTGAAGTTACCTTCCGTGTACTCAGATTTGAACAAAGCACCTTTAGTGTTTGCCAGATTCCATTTCATAACAGAACTAAAGATGGCCTTTTGCCATCAGGTAGCATAACAGCAACTTTACATGAGCATTTGGGGCAATGAGAGCTGAGTGGTCCCCTGCATTTCTGTGTCACCTGTTGGGACAGCCTCCCTGTAGTCCTCTCATTCCAGGATTGGTACTGACTTGGTGCCTGGGTCATTGATACAATACCAAATTACTGATGAGCCTAAAGGTGCATATGTGCCTTTACATTTTATAACATTTTTCAACGACATTTCAGTCTTTTGCATAAAAACCATTCATAGCTGGTACCAGAAGTCTTATATTTTCTTTTATAAATGCAGATGAGGAGGCTCAACAGGTTGGTGAATTTCAAAAGGTTTTACAATTGTTAAGAAGCAGAACTGGAACTTAGTACCAGCTTGAAAGTCCAAGATCTTGGCTGATGTCACCCTGTTGCACTCCATGAACATAAGTTTCCCCACTCTACCATCTCTCCTTAGTATTTAAATTCCATGTTGATTTCAAGTCAGAGACTAGACTAGTAGTAGCAAACCTACAGCATTTGTGCTGCAATGGGCTGTTTGTATCTTTAGATGCTCAAAAAGGTTCACCATCACTATCCTTGACCGCCCTGATTGACTTTCCCTGATTGATCCAGGCTACCAGGAGATCTGACTTCATTGATTTCTATTTCCCATGAAGGCACAGTATTAACAGTTTTTTAATACTTTGAAAGCAGTGTGCCTTCCACACCACCCCAACTGCCTTACATCATACATTCCTTAAGGTTAGAGAAGTCAAATGTAAAGTTCCAGGGATGCGGGGACTGGTTCAAATCTTGATCCTTCCTCTTGCCTATTGCGTGACTTTGGGGAAGATCAGTTTCATTTCCCCAAGTCCCAGGCTGATTTATGAAATGAAGGTCATAACGTTGCCTTGAGGTATTAACAAGAAGACTATTGGTAAAGCAATTAACAGAGTGCCTGGCGCGTAACAGACACTTGCAAATGATAGCTACCACTGTTTTTGCCATGTGTTACATTTCTTGTGTACAGTCTTATTGTGGGCAAAGTGACATCAAATAATATGAGTTCAATAAGCAACTGTTAATAGAATGGTCCATTGACTATTTCATTAAAAACTTACTGAGATGTCATTTTATTCCAGATAACATGCTAAGAAATTTACTTTAAGGATCTTTTGAAAGTCAAAAGGACCATTGTCCATGACACATGAACAGATAACCATAGTACAATGTGAAAAATTTCACAATGAAGAAATGCATAGGGCTTTCATAGGATTGCAGAGAAAAAGCACTTGCTAAATCTAGGAAGGCTTCCTGGAGGTGGTCTCAAGTTAACTCCTACAGAAGTGCATAATTTGGATGGTAAGCACTGGGATTCTCCTTTTAGTCTCGAGAATTCTCTTATCCTTACCAAGAGCAAATTACCAAAAACAGCAGACAAAGCAGTAGCATTTATGCACCTCTGGGTGAGAATTCAGATTCATGTCTATGATAATTGCTTTTGCTTTTTAGAATTTCTGTCTAGAGGCTGTATCCATTGGAATCAAGGCTTCTTGTCAACCCTGCTTTCATTTCAGCTTTTCCTCCTGGGTGGTAAACATATAACCCACTCTGTAAGCTCTCCCCCATTTCCTTTGAGGCAAGATGTATATTCTTAGAAGCAGCCTGCTGAGAAACAAAGGTTAATTCTGCAGGGAATGAATTGCCAAAGCCACGTTCTTATTTGAAGTTTTGATTTAGGGAAAACAACGTGGGTTTTTCTTTCCTTTGCAAAGTTCCTTCACATCTCATCTGACACAGATTGTCGGCATCACTCCATGCGTGGGCCAAAGTTACCAAAGATTTGATTTGATTTTGCTGTTCTTAAAAGGGAGGAGACAGGACTGTCAGTACTTGCAGGACTGTTAGGAAGGGATGCTCAGTTGGAAGGCTTCAGTGGAACCAACTGGCCACATATAGGGGGTCATAAAGTCAGTGGCATGAACAAGGCTGACAGTTGTACTTAAATAAGAGCCCCTGAGGTCGGTGCATTTGTGAAATATCAGAAGGTCACTGGAGTCATCCTCAAATGGCTACTGTGCTTTTGAAATGCTATTGTGCTCCAGCTGTGAGCCTCAGATTGGCCTTCACTGTTCTGGAAGGGAAGCAAAGTTGGTCTCAGAAAGTTCCCCTATGACCACAGTTCTTTGTCCACCTGTGAATATACTGCAGTGTAACACAGTCAGGGGTTGGTAGGTCTTGTAGTGTCCTACTTATTAAATTGTTAACACCTACTATGTACCAAGAACAATCTCTAACAGTCATGGACAAGCAGGGTGGCTCACACAATGGTGAAGTTCTTGCACGAGGAGAAGGATGGCTGAAATCCACCCACCAGGCTGTGACCCCTGTAGCTTTGTCTGCCACACATGTTAGACTTTTTCCAAACTAGCTTTTGGAAAAGAAAATTTTCTCTAATTCACACAGAGGAGCAAATTGATCTAGTTTAGGCTGGCCTTCCCTGTGTACAAGTCAGGTGCAGAACTGGCCTTTGTCAAAGTTTTCTTCTAGAAGGGACTGTGAAGAGGGCCAAAAGGTGAACAAGCAAACTAAACATATTCAGGATGACTTCAGACTTTGTAAATGTGCAAAGGAGGAAATTACTAGCATGGTGTTAATGCAGAAATATTGGAAAGATGTGACTTTAAATAAGAAGTCCATGAAAGCTTCTTTAGTAATTAGCATTTGAGCTCAGATTAAAGGTACAAAATTCACTGAAAAACTGGAGATTCAACTTATACTGAGAACAATCTAACTCCAGAGAGTTCTCTGTGAATTTCCCAGGGCATTTATTTGAGGAAAGGAGACCTTCACGGTAATAGGAACTACACTTTCCTGTAGGTCCTGATATTCTTCTGCTCCAAATCGATTGATTCCTTGCTATTCTTGGTGGACAGAAAGTCTTTGCAAAATATGACCTTTCTCAAGCATTATCAATACGGCTAATGGTTATGCTGTCAGAAATGTCCAACAGTCATCACGCCTCAGGGGCCCCTCTGAGCTCAGTGTTATTGGTTCAGAATTTCTGCTGCTCTTGGAATGTGTCAGGGTTTGTTAGAGATTCTTTCTTTGCTGAAATCCAATTATGGTCTTATATAGATTCATTTTACCACTTGCATTTTAACATGCTTAGATGTCTGTCTGTACCAACAGACTGTGAGTTCCTAGGGAGCAAGGACTCTGTGACATTCCAGTCTGTGTTCTCAACCCGACAGTGATGTATGCCCCAAAATAGATCTTCAGTCAATGCTTGGTAACTCATGATGCTAAGGTGGCCCTATACTAACATGGAAATTATTTCCATGATAATTAGAAAGTTCAATGTCACTATCTTAGGCTGATGATATCTGCCTATGCAGGGAAAGCACCTTGTGTATATGGCTATACATTTGTCCATCCTTTGGAACATAGATATGAGCTGCCCTATCATGTCCACTTAAAGGACCCCTAAAGAACTTTTTCTCCTAAATGATTAATAGAAGATATAAAACTTACTGAAGATGCTGTGGGGTAAATAGATTTTATGTTGTATTCCAAAGTCAACAAACTAAAACGCCTCTCTGAGTCTCCTTGTGACCAAAGTGTACTCTCCTGTGGTGTCTTGTGATTGTTTCCCTCCATCTCTACCTTTCTAATGAGCCCCCAGCATACTGATAGCTCCCCGTGCTATGGCATGGAGCATCTTCTGTTGCGCCAGTCATCGATCAAAGCTTGTTTTCTAAATGGCTGCTGCACATTGTGCAATAGGAATCTCCAGAACAGCTTTTGAGAGAGCCATGCTCTTCTTAGCAATCTTCAAAGTGTTTTGAACATAATAGGTGATCCACAATTAACAGTTAACTGAAACAACTATGGCACAGTGCAATCTATATACTGTGGAGAGAGGCAGAGACAGAGACAGAGAAAGAGACAGAGACAGAGAGAGATTTGTACTACCTGAGATCTACCTCATTTTTCTTTTGCACTGCTAGCCTTACCATCACCAAATGGAAAAAAGGGGTTCTTAGCTCTAGGATCACCAGGATGGGATCACTCTAAACCGCCAGGCAGGTAATAAATTCCAAGCATGCATATGTCTATGTAAATATAGATAACTCATGTCTTATTCAGATGCTTCCTGGCTTAGGAGCCCTAATGAATGACAGCTCCCTCAACACCTTTCTTTGTTGTGGTTTCTGAAAAATTTTTACCTTGCTCAAAGCCCAGAGAATTTGTTTCATACCTCTGTTCCCTGGTCTCAGCTAATTGTACCAGTATGAAAATGTGACCATAGGAAACCAAACACCTTCTCTCTGCCTTCTGGATATCTGGGACTGAGACATGAAGATAGAATTAGGAGCTGAATGGGAAGTTCCCTGAGCCTGAACATCAGTGGAAGAGGGAACACAGAAGCTGAAGAGACAGGAGATGCTGATGTCAGAGATGTTCAGGGAGAATCCCAGATGGCTGATAATTACACGAGGTCTCTTGTCGTTGTTTCAGAGAGATTCCTGCTGTTTCTTTATACCAGCTTCCCTTTCATCTGCCATTCTCTGTTTACATCTCTGACCCATAAACCAAACTATCCCTGACCAACCACACTTTTACGAAGACAACCACCCTGCCTCTGATCTCCCCATGCACCTTGCACTGGGGGTTTGCTTAACGCACTGAACTGGAATTCATCATTTACAGACTTCTTTTTTTCTTACCAGCCTGTCAGCAAACTGAAGTCAAGGTCTCTGATTTTGTCCCTGTATCACTTTCTAATTCAGCACTAAGGGCATAGTAAACTCCTAATAAATATTTGTTGAATCAAATTATAACAATGTCATCTGCAGAATAAAATCATGTACATATCGATTTGCTCTAAGTTCAGCTTTCCACAGGAGACCATGATTCCACAATCAGCTTACAGCCATGCATTTATAACTTGTACCAGTCACAATCCACTTTGGGGAATCTGTTCTAAAAATAAGCACATTGCCTATATCACTGCCTCTGCAGAACCATATTACCCACTGTGGGGGCTTTTGAATACAAACTCCTGTGTAGATTTTCTTGCACAATGACAATAATGAGAACTGGAGACACCTTTTATCACTAAATAAGCCCTGATCCACCTCTTCAGACTAAAGGAATCAGACAGTTAGGTGTGATGGCCATGTCTTTCTTTTGTTTTCTTCTGATTACAAGGCTTAATACAATTGGAGCTGATTCCACAACTGGTGTCACAAGTATTACAGTGGCATCACCTCCTCAAAACAGAATCCTCATGCCTACATCATAATCTTGCCATGACCCAGTCTTCCTCTTCCCTTTATCCAAAGCTAGTAACAAGTTATTGAGTACATGCAGTGAAACCAGTCAGAGCTGCCTTTTCTGCCATAGTTAAATGTTACTCATGGCTGAAATAAGGGATTACTCTTTCCTGAAGTCTGTGTAGTTCACAAATCAACACTGATGAGATTTGACAAAAAGAAAACGAAAGTGAAATTTCAACTTGAAAAATAAAATTGATAGTGTTAGTATATAACAAAACCCCACCTCTTTAAATAATAATGAAATGTTCATGCAAAAATATGATTTAAAATGTCTATAACTGTCACTGTAAATAATTAGAAACAATACTGATAAGTAGTCATTTAGGTTCACCTACACTTGATTTTGCCTGAATACTTAAAATGAATTAATAAAAATTAAAGCATACTTTATATATATAACTTTAACATTTGTACATAAAAGATCAAACAGGTAAAATGGTGTATATAAATATATATATATATATATATATATATTGGTACCAGGAATCGAACTCACAACTGCCTGCTTGCAAGGCAGGCACTTATGCCCCTGAGCTAAATCCCAGTCCCTCTGCATATATTTTTATATAAATGCATACAGGTTTGATACTATCTTAAATCTGAAAATCCAGAATTAGATGCTTTTAAGTATTATGCCACTGGATCTACATGGACCTTCCTCTGGCATGATAGTTATATAACCCAAATGAACCTAGTAGAGCTTTTAAAATGTTTTCCCACTCAGCTCAATTAAATTAGAATCTCAAGGTGTGAGGTCTAAGCCATGGCATTTTAAAAAGCTTTTGGCTGATTCACATATACAATATAGATATAGACTTACTGTCCTCAGAACTACTTGAGAGGAGAAAAGTTATCTTTTCTCATTAAATGGTAAGACCTCACTTCCAAAAGCATGTCTCAGAGTATCACCTGATCCAAACAAGCAGAACATAGGCATAATAATGAAGACCATGTTTGGAGAAGGAGCTATAAAATATAGATGGAAAACTTCTCTATGTAAGTTATGTGGGTCACATCTATATAAGTCAGATACCTCCATTAGCACATCCTCTGTTGCAAATTCACCATCCACACTTTCCACAAACCAATGTTAATTTGGCCAGGGTCAAAATAGTGACTGCAGGCTAAATTGGTATCATTTGTGAGGTTCTGGGGGAGGGGGTCATTGGTTCCATTAGAAGCATCTGTTGTTTGACCTCATCTCCTTAAATCCATTACCCTCTTTATTATAAGGTGTTGGCTAGCACCACATGATAGCCCTTCAAAGAAAATAAGCAAGGCTTTTAAAATGTACAGAGTGGGGGAATGGGGATTTGGCTCGGTGGCATAAGCGCCTGCCTTGCAAGCACATGGTGATGAGTTCAATCCCTGGTACCGATAAAAAAAAAAATGTACAGAGGGGATATAATGCATTTAAATTAATAAATGATTATTCCATCTGTCAACGGTTATGAAATGACCACTGTTAAAATAAATATAAAAGTAAATAAGGTGTGCAGTCATGAGTTTGATCCCCAGTACTGATAAAAAAGTAAATAATCCCATATAGTAAAGAAAATAATACCTGAAAGAAATTTCAGTGTAAGAATTACTTTGAAGTCAATCAATCTAAGCACTATATTTGATGTATGGTGCCCAAACAGGGCTAAGATCGATAGTCAACCTTTCCATCTTATCCTAAAAACCTGTTTCCTTAATCCTATTAGTAGCTAATTCTTTTTTAGACACCATCTCTGCTGTCCTGTGGTGGACTAATAGTATTTTAACATGATGGCAAGAAAAGAAGTGGTTCTCATTGAATTTGGGCAGAACTAGGTTTAGAACACTACGTTCTTTCCTCAAAGTATAAAATGACTGCACAAGTATTGGTCCCAAACAAAGCAAAACTGCTCTGGTCTGCTCCTCCAACTCAGAAAATAGTCATTAAATCACCTTGGACAAGATAGTTCACTTATATGAACCTCACTTTTCTCATTGATAAAATTAATGCAATGAAAAATCCATCTTTCAGGGTAGTTGGGAAGATAAGTGAGATCATCTGAGGTCATGGAAACTTTTTCTGAAAAGGACCAGATTGTAAATATTGCAGGCTTTCCAGGCTGCAAATCTTCCTTGTATATCTCTTCCTCTTCTAAGAATCTTTTAAAAATGTAAAAAAAGTAAAATCAACATCATTAGCACATGGGCCACACAGAAGTGGGCCTCAGGCTGTAGTTTTCCATGGCTGATTGAGACCATATGTTCCAAGAATCCAGGAGCCAAAAATTTCTTACTATCACACATTCAGCACCTAGGACAGCTCCAGATGCTAGAGTATTTGCTCAATAAATATCTGAATAAATATCATATGTAAAAGATTTGCTTCAAAGTCTAACATATAAAAATTACTGTATACTTACTTAATGTTGTTAGTTTCATTTCTTGCATAGCTTCAGTCCTATGAGATAATATGGAAGAGATAAAGATATGTTCACAGAGATTGAATGGTGAGTTAGCTAAAGAGCATTGAGGGAAAACAGACAACTGTTAACTTCAGTAGCTTCATAAAGTATCACAGAGGAAAAGGCAATGGTCTAAGCTTGGAAAGGTAGAGCCACCTTGGAAAAATAGAAAATTGAAGAAGATAGTTGTCAGCATATTCTATTCCAAGGCAAATAAGAAGGAAGTTATGTCTGCCACAGTTTTAATAAAGTTACCAGGTCAAAATTATTGTTGCAAAATCTACTTCACCCTATGATTCCTTGGGATATGGAATTCAATTGTTAATGAAGTGGGATGTAGGCAGGTTCCCACTGAGAGAACTGACCTCTTATCATTTTAAGTTTCAATGATAGTAGAATAACTCTAATAACAAGTATGGTCCTGGGTAATTAGCAAATCAGAAAAGATAGTGAAGACTTCCCATAGAACTTGCTATGAAATAGAAAGCAAACTTGACCAGCTACCCTGGTTCAATGCCAAGATCTCAACAGTTACAGGAGCTGCTTATGCCCACAAAATTTGGATTATTGACTGTGCATGTGAGATTAAATTGAAGATGTAATAAAAAATTCAAACCAAGGATACTGTGGTGTGGCTATGGCCTTGTGTCATATTAGAGATATACATTCTCTCTTTCCCCTCCCACTGCATTTGCCCTCCACTTCACACTCAAAGGACTTACTGCCTGACAAGTTTTGGCATACTACAGTTATGTTCATCCTATCACTAAATAGAATGTGATTTAATTTACATCTCCAAGTTTATGAATGATAACATCCTACCAGTATAATCATTATCACTTTATTCTTCTCATTGTCATTAACAGACGAGTACGTGATTGCAAAAGGTGAAATGATTTTCTCCAGGTCACATAGATAAACAGTGCAGTCAGGGATCTTTCTATCTGTTTCACTGAAGAATGTGGATTACCTAAAGATAAATTGTAAGTGGATATCATCAACTCATTTTACACAGATGGGCTTTGTATGGAAGTCTCTGAGCAAGGGTTTGGAAATCAGGCAAGGCAAGCAGATGAGGTATTTCTCAGGTAAAGAAATCCTAGATTTCACCCATTGAGTAAGCATATCCTCCAGGTCTTACTTGAATACTGGAATTTAGATGGTAACATCTAGCTGATTTTCAGGCTATTCTTCACAATCAAAAAGTACACAAAAACCCATCCCAGGGTTGCAACTCAGATTGCACAAAGCTGCTGTCATGAAGCATTAAGAAGACACAAGCATGGACCAAGGAAACAAAGCACATCCCACTCTCTCGTTTGGAGTAATTGTCTGTGTCTATTAAATGTAACCTCTAGATCCATCTTGCTAGATTGGTTATTTTGAGTACAGATACAAGTATTTGGTCTATTTCATTCAAGTCTTCCAGACTGATCAATGAAAAGATGTATATGGTGCCTGTGCGTCTGGCATTTAAAAAAAGAAAGAAAGAAATGACCTCAGTGAATAAGAACAGTGTTTGGATTTCTTAAAACCCTGGGTAAACCAAACAGTTTCAAGTATGTGATGGATTTCTGCTATCCAATTTAATATTTAATATTTTAATATTTAATCCTAAGGCTATGTGTTCTATTTCTTCAGTTAGAGAGTATTAAAAAGCAGAGCTATTAAAAGCACTAAGTGTTTTACTTCAGGAGGAGAACAGAGCCTTCCCAAAGTGACAGGTGACTCAGCGTGCCTTGCTTTATTCATTTTTGAAAACACGGATTTATTTCTTAAATATTTATTATTAATGTTACTCGGTATTTATACACTATCTTGTCTACTGAGGCATGCTATGTCTGAATAACATCATTGGTTTTTATGAACCTTACTGTCAGGAAGAAGACTAGGCTTTTACCTCTTTCCAAATGGGAAAATAGAGATCAAAAACATTTTCCCAAGTCACAAAGTAAATCTACTAGATTCCCTCAGAGGTCAAGCAACTCTACCCAGTGTTTACTGGCTATAAGAGAAAAACCTTTGCTACAAAATTTGAGTCTGATCCCTACCAACATTTATTTGATACTCATTAATAAATGTGGACCTATAGAAAATATGTGTGAGGTGGAGTCACAAATGTTGCAATACAAACAGCTCGTTTGCTCATTCATTCATTGATAAAATAGTTACTAAGTTCTTAATACATGTTTGACAGTTTCTAAGCTCCAGGGCTCTTCATTAGTTTTCTGCTTCTTCTGTAAAACTTACCACAAATAGTGGAAGCTTTGAAGTGAAGGTAAGACAAGATGTCAGCAAAGCGATATTCCTTCTCAAAGTTTAGCGCAGAATTCATCTTTGCATTTTCCAGTTTCAGCATTCCATGGTTCATGAACCTTCCCTTGCCCTCTTGCTTCTACTATCACATCTTCTATTTCTGGATGACCCTCTGGCCTTCTCTGTGTGAGGACACTTGTGATGAAATTGGGCTGCTCTGGATCATTGGACCTAGTCTCATTTCAAGTCTTCCACTGACTCATATCTGCAGAGCTCCCTTTGCTATGTAAGGTCACATATTTACTAGCTGCAGAGACTGGGACATGGACATGTGTGGGAAGAAGAGACATTAATTTGGCTTAATGCAAACTAAAAAGATGTTTTGTATTTGTTCTAGCCCATAGAGAAATTTTCACTTGATGGGAAATAGGAACACAAACAATTGATGACAAAATTGGATAGTAAGTGACAAGAAGTGGTAGGTAAGAGGTTGGATCCCTGACCCTTCTAAAGGAGATCATAATGTCTAAAGCCAGTCTCAAAGGGCTAAATGGAAATAGTTATCAAGAGAACCAGGAGGTGAGTCGGAAGTTAGATGTCCAGGATGTGAGGATTCTCAAGGCAAAGTGTATAATACATGCATAATGGTGTCTGTTTAATTCACTTGGCTTCAATGTTGGTTCCCAATTGGTCAGCTTTGTTTGAGGTACTTACAGTGACAGACATAACATAGCAAAACAGAAAGCTGGAAGTCAGGTATTCTGGGTTTCCTTCAGGCTCTGGTCCTTCTTTAAATCTCATTTAATCTCTCTGATTTTTACCTGTCTGTCAAACAATCTTAAAGTTGGTCCAAATTGTAAATGAGTTTGAGAATACTGAGTGCACCAGATACCAGCAGATCTAGTGTCTACTGATAGCAAGACCCCTGCTTTGAACATGGAGGTTTTCACCTACATTCCCAGAAGACAAAAGCTCCATTGGGGATTTTTTTGGTAAGGGCATTAATTCCATTATGGGGTCACCTAATTACCTCCTCAAAACCCCACCTCACAGTACTGTTGTATCAGAAATCACATTTCAACACAGGAATTTTGAGAGGCACAACTGCTCAGGCCACAGCATGCAGTTTATGTTGTAGCCCATGCCAGGAAACCCTCGTGGGAACTTCAGGTGACACTTCCTTGAGTGTCTAGGCCCCAGGCAGCTACCATCACGGGTCATCTCAGCAGGTTACATAAGGACTTCTTCAGGATATTATGTGCGACACTAAATACAGTTCGTAGAAAACATGTTCACAGCTGGCACACACAAACCTCCTGATCCTAGAAAATTTCTATTGTTGGAATGTCACTTTCCTCTCTTCTTGAAATAGCCAGGTGTGGTTATTCTTGGGGACCAGTAAATAGCTGTGATTTCTGTTCACTGAAGGAGTCCTAATTTCCTGGCTTTCTCCCACAACTCTGACAGTGTCATGCAGTTTAAAAGATCTTGTGAAACGTGAGTCAGATGAGCTGCTAATAGCTGAGTACTTTTAGCCAGGTAATATAACCTCATTTTACCCACATACAAAAATGGAAAGTTTTGAACTGGATGATTTATAAGATCCCCCAAATCCTAAATCTAATTTGGCAAGTTTAGAGCACAAATATATACCAGCTACAGAAAGGCAGTCTGTGCTGGTGGAATGAATGCAACTTTGGGGTCTGATAGACATGCGCCGGCTTCAAAGCAAAGATATGCTCATGGGCCTACTGAACTTGCCTGGGTCTCCACTTCTGAAAAATAAGGGCAAAAGTCCTCATTTCAGAGGGCTGATAGAGAGATAAAATGAGAGGGTGCATGTCATGAAGAGGCCGGCACCCAATAGTAGAAAGTGAAAGTTCTCTCCAAAATTCTACCTTCACACTCCAGTGGTTGGGCCCTGTCCTAAGAAGTCTTCTCCTTAATTTAATTTTTATCATTTTCAAAATATCATATATTTATAGTTCAAAAAGCTAGAGCTTTATTAGATTTAGATGAAAAAACATCAGTCCTCTACCATTAATTACATCTCCTCAGAGGAAATAGCTTTTCATTCTTAGCCATTTCTCCTGGTACTTCCCTCCATATTTCTAAATAACCTGCTTAGGCTGTTGTTTCTTAATTTATCAATTTCAACTATCTGTTAATGGCATTGAAAGATTTTCCAGCCTCCACGTACTTTCACATTCTGCCTCCTTAGTGGTATGACATTTTTTTGGTTAAATCAATAATCAGCACATGCATTACTCTGGCTGTTAAGCCAAACAGAAGACAATAATGGCATTACTTCATCAGACGAATTTATTTTTTTTCTGAAGTCACTGCCTTTTTTGCCCTTTAACTTATTGTCTGTGCATCTAACATCATGTTAGATGAACACTTCCATAAAATTTCCACAAAACAGCAAAGAGATTCTAATGCAATAAAACTCCTCAGTAAGTTACCAGTCCTTTTTCTGGAAGGTGCTTCTTTAGGACATCTGTGTTGTTTTTTCTAATAAGCACAGCTTACAGTATAGCTCTGCTATAGAACTGTCACCCTACAGCATGTTCACCATCCATCATTTTATCCCTTTTCTGTTCTGAAGGAACTGCCATTAACCCTCTCCCCATCGAATTCCATTTCTCTGTCCATATTTTTCTTCTCTTGATTTTCAAAGAGGCACACTATCCACAAGGTTTTTCAGGTACCATTTTGAGTCCTCACACGTCCGAAAATAGTTTTCATCATATCTTCACTCTTGCCTAATAGTTTGGGTGTAGGACTCTAGGTTACAACTTTGAAAATACGAATCTTTTTCTTCTAACTGCTAGTATTTCTGTTAAAAAGTCCAATGTTAATACTTATTCTTATTCCCTTTTAGAAGACCTATTACTATTTCCTTGAAGTTTTCAACACATTTTTGCTCCCCCAGTTCTTTATGATTTAAGAAGGATCTACCTTATTATGAGCTTTTAAAATCAATTTATTGAGTATTTAGCTCCTGTATTCCAGACTTTGCATCCTTTACTTCTGGGCAATTCTGTACCCGCTCTCGTTCTTTGATAATCTGTCATCTTCTCTGCATCGCTTTCTGCTTCTTCTCTCTGCAATTTCCAGTAGTTATATATACAACTGCTATCTCTCAGCTTTTCTCCTTAACTTTGTGCCTTTTAAACTTTCCCTTCTACACTCTTGCAAATTTCCTGAAGTTTCTCTTTCAACTATGCTTTTGAATGTTTGTCTCATCTTTTCTATTTTTAATTTCCAAGAGTTTTCTCTTAGTCTCCTCCACGTCATTTTTAAAGCGCAGTTCCCTTCTTGCATGGATTAATTTTTTTCTCTAAACTTTGTAAAGAACCTTAATTTTGTTTATTTAAAGTTTTTCCTGCTTTCTGTACTGTTTGGTTTCATTTCAGTGTGCCTATGTTTCACCCTATATGGAAGGCTTTCGTCAAGTGTCAGGTTACCCTTTGCTGGTCGTAACATTTGAGTCACACACACACACACACACACACATATACACACATATATCACTCACGTGGACTAAGAATTCCACCCCCCCCCCCAAAATGGCCATTCTGTTGGAATAGTCCTAAATGTCAGAATGTATAGTTTTTCTTTTTCTTGGTCCTTTATTTTTTAAGGAAGAGTCTCCTGATCTTCTTCAGTGTAAGGATTCAGTTCTGGCATCTAGGATCCTAGAAAACAATAGCTATCTGGTCTCCTCAGTCAGCATGCTGAGTTCATTTCACCCTTTGACAGAATGCCTCCTATGCCACTGTTCACGGTGCTTGGCATTTCTAAATAAACAGACATCATGCTTCAGGTTTTTTTTTTTTTTCAAAACCTTACCTGCTAATCCCTGCCTGCTCTCACAGGGGTAACTGGGTGCCTGAATCCCAACTAACCCTCCTGGACTGAGCACACACATTGCTTATGCTCTTTTAGCGAGCCAGTACTTCCAGCTACTGAAACTTCCCGAGGTCCCGTGACCCAAGCCACATTGATGGCTGTTTATATCTCCCAGTAACTGGTCTTCAGATTTTAGTTTTCTTCATTCTGCTACTTCTGTTCCCATTCACTGATCCACATACTATTGTTCAAAACTTGGTTGACACATCTTATCCATTATCATGTCCTCTCCTATTCTAGCTTCTCCCTCTCTCACTGCTTTCTCATTCCATTTACACAATTTTATCCCTTCAGTGCCATTTAAGTGGAAATCTCCAGGGAGAAATGAAGATAAATGAATGTGTTCAGTCTGCAATGCTTAACTGGAGTCCATTGGGGATTTCTTTCAGTGAAAGACTTTGCACATGTGTGATACCGGGAAAAACACAGAGGATCCGCTTTCATGACAAGTCTCTGATCGAGATGCTAATTCACAATGGCCTCATTTTCTAGACTGAAGTTATCTGTGGCCACTCTGCACCTAAAGATGATCCTACTTTGATCTTCAATATCACATCTCATTCTTTCACAGATTTCTGTCATTCTTAAAGCTTTACATTCCCTAGGCGCCTATTTCTCTGCTCAGGTGGGCTGTTTCTTTCTATCTTCCCCAGCATGACTTCAAATCTAGGACAGAGGAGTTTTCTTTTAATTCATCTGCCATCTGCCCTCCCACAAAAGACAAAGGAAACATACTTTGAAAGGTATCCCTCACCTATAGTAACTTTCACTAAAGATCAGAAATAATAGTTCCTTCTTCAGACTGTGCTGGTTGCATCCTACAGTGATGGCAATCATAATTCTCCTTATCCTGCTATATCATATTGTCTAAGTGTATATTTATTTCTAAAATTAGCACAGAAGGGAAAATGGCAAGCAAGAATCTTTTGTATATCCTTTTTTTTTTTTTTTTTGTCTTTTTCATTTTTATCGGTACCGAGGATCGAACTCACAACTGCCTGCTTCCAAGGCAGGTGCTTATGCCGCTGAGCTAAACCTCCAGCCCCTGTATATCCTGATAGAAGAATGAATAATAGTTTTAAGGCAATGAGGCAGAAGAATTGCAATTATCATCCAGGAACTCTCATGAAATAAAATCTAACAGGACATCCAAGATTTACTTCCCCTATCCCAAAAGAGAAATAAGACATTTAGAATAAAACCAAGAGGAGACAAAGGACATTTGCATATCTCTTTGTATTGAGTTTATGAGATATTGTTTGTTTTTTTTTGTTTTTTTTTTCCATTTTACGGGTGAGCCAAAAGAGGCTAACTGAAAGCCTTCCCTGGGCCACATAATTAGAAATTAACAGCACAACAAATGGCAATAACTGCTGCCGTTGTCACCTCTGTGTTTTCCATATACCAGCTTTAGACAGACACACATACAAGCATGCACACAGAGACATGTCCATGTATATTCATCATTCATAAATAAAAATTTTCTTTATCTCTCATGATTTCAAAAATAAACTATTGTCTTCCTTCTTTGATTTGGATTCAAAGATGGTAAGTATTGTGCCCACATATCTGTCCATCTTTTTCATTTCTCCCTCTATTGTTTCATGCTGGCCTTATTACTAGTACTCACAGACAGTACCCAGAATGCCCAGTGTCTTCTGCACATTTCACTCTTGACATAAAAATGCAAAATACATTTTCACAATTCTGGAAGCCTGGTGAACTTCATGACTAACTTGACCAATAAAATGTGATAGAAGTAGTATTCTAGGCTTCTACAGTTAAGCCTTAAGAGTGGTTTCTAGTTCTTGTTGCATGAAACTCTAACACCATGTTGGGAGAAACCCAAGTTTCAAGGTTGAGCAATCTGGTTGAGCTTCTACTGACACCCAAAACCCAACATCAACCACTGGCTCTCTGAAGGGCCATCACACTTGCTGCAACTCAGTCAAAACCCTCCAGTCTCAGTTACACTGTAGAGAGGAGAAGAACCACCCAGCTGAGCCCCATCAACCCACAAAACCATGAGATGGACTACAATGTTACTGTTTGAAGCTACCAATTGTGTTATGTGTTACCAAACAAAAGACAACCCAAACACCACATGTCTTAAAAGACATGGCTCCAGGCCTTGTGATTCTAAAACCTGTTGTCTTTCTGTTAGGACATTTTTATCTTTAATCTTCCCACCGAAGATAAAAATGGCATGGTTCATTTGACCTCTGAAAATGATAGTGGAAACAAGGCACTCAAGAAGGATTAGGAAATGGCAAACTTTACAAATGCATAGATTTGGTAATAGTGTATAAAACATACTATTTAATTGCTCTTCATAGACATGTGAAATAGTGAAAGATTCCTAAAAGGCAGTTTGCCAATGTGTGTTAAACATCTTAAACACACTCAGCACAGGTAGGCATGCAATTCCAATTACTTCAGAGTCTAATGCAGGATGATCACAAGTTTTAGCCCAGTCAGAGCAATTTATCAAGACTTTTTCTCAATATTAAATATTAAAAGAGCTAGTGATATCACTCAATAATAGAGCACCTTTTAATTCCGTTACCACAAAAAACTCATGCTTCCTGACCACTCCAAGCCATTATGATAGTTATAATAAATATATGCAAAATTTTGATCTACTACAACTCTTAATACAGTTCTATTTAAAAGATAACACTCATGAGAAAGAGAACAATTTAAATATCCAACAATAGAGTATTTAGGTAAATAAATTATAGTATTAGTACACAATGGGAAATTACTACATTTCAGTAAAAGCAACAAAATGGAAATCTGCTTAATGGCATAGAAATGCATTCATTGTTAAGAAGGAAAAAAGCCATATATAAAAGATCATAATCAATTTACACCGTGCTTTTTACACAGCAACAATCATAATACCACCAACATAGGACTACATGCTAATACTTTTGAAGAGTCAAAATAAGTAGTGACTATCAGCAGTATGATTAGTTTTACTCTAAGGCATTCAATGTTCACTACACATTTGTTTTTGCAATAAACATGTGATAAGAGGGATGGGGATGGAGGAAAGGAAAGGGAATGGAAAAAGAAATTATGAAGGGTTGTATACATGTACCAACTCCATACAAAGAATGTAAGAATTATGAACTACAAATATGTACTAAGAAAACTTATTAAAAGAATATAATGTAACCAATTACTATAAGCTATTATAGTTTTTAAATGAGCAACTTAGGGACTTCTGGGGTGGTTAAAAATGTTCTGCCATTCTGAAATGAGGGTCACGTATTGATGTGGTAGCCTGCGACAAAATCCTGGCCTAACAGAGTCCCTGATCTCATGCATATATTTAGTAACTAATTCTAGGCTAATTCTTGTACATCTTCTGGGTCCTTCTCTACCAGACCATTTCTCAGTTTGCTTCTGCCATATGCATAAGGTAAGAGATTGCGGGGTGTTCTCTGCAGGGGCAGATGAAATAAACATTCAGTTTTAGTGTATCCAGGAAGTGATGAGAGCTCTGGAAATTCAGAACACATGGTTGCATTATAACCTATACACTTAGGCAGCAGAGGTTTCCCAGCATCCCGAAACAACCCTCCTGCAAATAGAAATGGGATTTGCAGCAGGAGTTCTATCTCAGTATGAACAGCAGACAATAGCCTTTGGCTCCCTCTAACAAGATCAGTGAGCCAGCCTCTTCAAATGGGCTAAATTTATATTGCACACTAGACACTGAGAATAAATAACGAGGAAATTCTTTTGTTGGCTTGAAAATAATCTATACAAATTCTATCTTAATAATGGTCTCGCAACAGGCCATGTAAGGGCCAGTGGGCAGGCAGAAACCAGATCAGAGGACTGGGACAGGATCTCAGGAGTGGGAATGTCTGTAATGAAATGCTACACCTGCTGCCTCTCAAAGTGGAGTGGATTAGACAAAAATTTAATACACAAGAGTCACCCTGTGTTTGTTTCCCAGACTTTCTGCATCTATAGATTAAGGACCTATTTCCTTAGAGACTGCAAGATGTTTTGAATTTCTAGAGATAAGCAATAACCTGGCATAGAGGAGGTGTTATGGGCTTGAAAAATAAACAAATTAGGTAGAATGATAACCTTTGGCTACTCTGACTATTAATATTGATTTGATGTAAACACAAACCCCTTTCCACACTAACAAAAGCACATTATCTATTCATATAACTGAACAGCTCAAGGACTGCAAGCATGACTTTATCAGGGGGCTGAAATAACATTAACAAGATCTAATTTCTCTTTGTTTAAATATTAACTTGATTCACCCTATGTTAGCTCTACCTATATCTACCTATATATAGATATCGATATATATATATATATATATATATATATATATATATACTTCTTGCATAATTTTACAAAGTCAGCTGTAGTGACCTCAGAACTTACATCTTTCTGCTTTCAAATTCCCTGTGAAATGAATAAGAATTTCTTTCCCAGAAGGCTCAGCAAAAAGTTCATGCAGCCTCTCTGGTTCTGTTTAGGCTACAGGCTACTGCACAGATATAAATTAAGTAGGATCTTGTTTATTCTCTTCTTTTGTAGTGAGAGGAAGTACAAAAATATCAGGACCACCCAAAATCATGGGCTAAAATGAGGGAGAATTAACCAACCCTTAGTCAAGTTATTCTCGTAAATAGGAACATGCTGGTTCATCGCAAAGTCTTCTGATCCAAACCAGATTTTAATGAAAAGTTAAAATGGGCCCTGCCAGATAACAATCTAAAATCCCTGCTACACAGAGAATGATTTCCTGTTCCTTGAGATGGTAATCACCTTGCAACTCCTGCCTTTCGAGATATGACCCACTCACACCTCCTGCCTGTACTCCCTGCCTCCATATCTATTCTTAGGCATGTCCTGGTGAAAGATAGGGACTTCATCCACATGATAGTAATAACTATTACTTATGTGCCTTCAATATCATATAAGACAAGATCCTTTATGTAAAACTCTGATTTGATCTGCATGATGACTCTAGGAGGTCATCCTTGCTGTTTATGCCAGGAGGAAAATAAGAATCAGAAAGATGATAAAACTTGGGCCAGATCTTACAATTGCAACGTTCAGTCCAGCTGCTCCTTCTGCCATACAAATTCAATTCTACAAGCTAAGACATCTACTTGCACCCTTGATCTTAAATCTGAGGTTTCCCTGTCCACACTTGCTCCCTCACAACTATAAATACACGTTAAGGGACAGATCCTTGTCTGAAATCCCAATGCCTTCTTTCATACCCGTCTTCCTTTCTATGACAGAAAGATTGCTTCAAGGACCTGATGATGTTTTCTGCTTGAATCATCTACTCTGCTCCAGGGATCCTGCATATTATCCATATTCTTTATCCCTCTGCTTTCATATTGCAAAGCCCTCACTTGAAGTATTTTACTTACCTGCTTATCAAGTCTGCCAATAAGAAGCTGCCTCTCACAAGACAGGTGAACCAAAAGTTTACAGAAAAAGAGACTGTATACAAAATGGTTTGATGAGCAAGGAAAATGCCCATTAAGAAGATACTGAGATGACTGTTCATCATTGATTAGACTGACAAATATCAAACAAGGACAATGTATCCTGTTGGTTCGGTTAAAGGGAAACAGATTCTTCTTTCATTCATTGTAGTGGGAATGCAAAATTGTACAATCTTTATGGAAAGTAAATTGATATTGTTTACCAATAACATTTATGTATACCCCTGTCCTTTGACCCAACATTCCATCTGAAGGTGTCTGTTCCAAATGGAATTGTCAAAAACATGAACACACAAATATACAAAACTATTCACTGTGGTATTATTTATAATAATAAATACTGGAACATTACCAAATCTGCTTTAGTAGACAAATGGAATAGATTGTAGTATATCCACCCTGTGGAGTAGTACATCATTATGGAAAAGGAATGTGGAATGTGATCCACACTTGTCATCTGTGCGTTCTAAATTTACCTGTTAGCAAAACCAACATCAACAGCACTTTCACAGTCATTAAGAGCCATGGGCATGCACGGATTCACAGGAAGTTTGAGCGGCCCCATGTTCCCATTCCCAGCTAAAGTCAAACAAGGTGACCCTCTGTCTGCTAGTCTCATCTCCCATACTGCCAATATAAACGCCCTTTATGTGGTTTATATAATGCCGCATTTTTGGTATTTGGTGGATTTAACCACTTACAATGGCCCCAGAGTGATAAAATGTTACCTCATATTCCTTAGCTCAAAAAAAAAATATGCCTTATAGAGAGAAAAATACTAAAAGAGGTTTGCTCAGGCATGAGTTTTAGTGCCCAAATTAAGTGTTAACAAATGAATTATACATATTAAATAAGGTGCTTTTAAGGATAAACACACATGAAACAAAGTTACATATTGATTGGTTGGTAGAAATGTGATCATAAGCTCATAGGAAACCAACTGATGGATTAAGAACTGGTGGTCAACTTAATGCCAGCTGGATCACATCAGCATGGCACTGAGTGAAGATGCTCCACCTGAGGAAAGTTGCCAACATAAATAGGTGGAGAAGGAGGTTGTTGAGCATGGAGGTGTTAAAGCATTATTGTGTTGAGACATTATAGGTTCTCCTACGAGTTGCTGTTTGAGCCATTAGATTTTCCTGGAGAAGCTTTGGTCCTCACATTGAGCATTGCTTCCTGGATCTGGAGGGGAAGATGTGTGCCACTTGGTCTCCAGGATGGGCTCGTCACACTGGCTTCCTGACATGTACCCGACTGTGCTTGTCGTCAGAGGAGCTTGGGGCCTTCGTGTCACTGAGGATGGCTGTAGTGCCTTTCAGGATAGCCCTGGTCTTTGTTGTGAGTGTGACTTCTCAGCTCCAGTGTAGAACCCTCATCCCACTAGCACAGCTCCTTCCTCCTGCTGGCATAGACTTTCTGGCTTCCACCACTGAACCTTGGGCCTTCCCAGCACGGATCCGTAAAGAGACTGGCGTGAGTCCTTCTTGTGGGCTCTGGACCTCCAGTTGGACTCATGGGAAGCATTGTCATGAGCTCTGGGTTCTTATCTGGACTCATGTGGGATTTAGGCCCTTTACTAAATATTCTATGTCTTTGGTGTTGCGGATAGATTTCCTGCATTTTCTTGTGTTAACTCCCAGTGACCATTATAAAAATAATACTATGAACTCCATGTCCCGATTCTAATTGTTCTCTGCACAACCTCTAACTACAACACCAACCACGTATTTACCCTAGATTTACTAATCTAGTGTTAGAAGGGACTTTGTAAAACATACCTACTATGAATGCTGATAATTGCCTGTGTTTCTATATATTGATAGGATGTGCTCTCTAGGATATATTGCTAGCAAGGTGTAGAATAATAGGATAGCATGCTGTTTCTTACATAAGGAAGAAGACATAAAAAGATACATATTTGTATGTGTATATTTGTATCAATATATATTTATATATATATATATATGTATGCATGTAAATGTACATTTGTACAACAGACATACACATACACACAATGGTTGAATAAAAAAACTAAAAAGTAACCACCCAATGGAAATATTAAGAAATACACGAAGGAGGAATGAAAATTAGAATTTTCTGAATGTAATCTTCCAAAGATTTTACTTTTCAAGCATGTAGACAGTCCAAAAAATTTGAAAATAAAATGTTTAAAAAGAAATCCTTTCAAATCTAAAGCAAAATGAAGTAGATGAACTAAAATGGGTATCAAGTTGGTGGCTTCATGGTGACAAATTATGCTAAACTAACATACAGCAATTTTGTGGCATCTCTCTACTAGGATCAGCCTAGGATTAAAAATGACTGCAAAAACATTGCAAGTTGTTCCCAGTGATCATAGTGGTAGTTGTAATATTGATGTAATATTGAGCACTCTGCAGTGCTCCCTTCAATTCCTTCCTTCGCCCTAGTGATCCAGTTGTGCATGGAAAGGGATCTACTTGCTTCCTTAGTCTTAGATGTGATGTTTTCCTGGCTCAGCTCCCCAGTCACACTTTCTCCCTCACAACAATAAATACACTTTCCAACTGGATTCAGAAGGAAAGATTCTTTTAAACATAGAAAAAAGGCTTAAATTGTAAAATCAAAAGAGCACATGAGCTGTCACAGTGATTTGTGAAGAAGATAAGGAAGCTTTACCTTGTCATTGCAGCATGTGGGCTAATTTGGTCAAATATCTGAGCATTGTAAATCATACATTTCCAAAGCAGGGAGAGTTTGGTGGTAACTAGTCAGGGGTTATCCATCTATTTATCACAAGCTTCCAATGACTTTTCAGAAAGACACTTTAACTTCAGCAGCGTCTAACTCAATTAAAGGATTACAAGTTTAACTGAGCAAACTCTGTAGCTGAGGAGCCAGTTTTCATTAGTTTGACTCCACACTTTTTTATCAATCCTGACAACAAGAAAGAGGTCAAGACCCTGAGTCACGACAAAGCACTGCAGATTGCGAGGACTCTAGGAACCTCTGCTGTCCACGCTCACTCGGAAATGCCTGACAATCCGAAATCTGATGAGGCTTGACTCAAAATTGATTGCAATTGTGAAAGTTAAAAAAAAATTAAATGTTAAAGATGAGTTAAAGCTGTTTTTTAGTAAGTCATAAAATTGTCTACAGTATAATAGCATTTCTCTTTCTACTTCATACTTTTCCTCAAACACTGTCCTTAAATCAGTGGTAAATTTTAGAATCAATAAGATACCATAGTAAATGTCAAGTAAATCTGGGTTTACAGACATGGCCTTGGAGTGGAAGCAACCAGACCCAGCTGCCTTTTCCCCTCCTTTCTGTTTCTCTCTTGCCTGAACTTCCTATTCCTTGGAGAGAACACAGTCCAGATATAATCTGTGCCAAGCTGGACCATAGTAACCAGCAGATTTCAAGTCTTCTGGCTCACCCAGAGATAGTGCAAGGAAGCAGGCCAAGCTGGGAAATGGAACAGAACCCTGGGAACACAGGGAAGGAAGGCAGACATGAAGCCTTGGATTGCTTCTTGGCCTTAGCTTTGAGCATGACCAGCATTATCACAATGCTTGAAGAATTTTCCTTCCTCACGCTGGGGCCTATTATGGCTCTGACCAAACAAGACAAACTAATGGAAGCTGGAGAATGACTGGAATCTGAGCTGTGTCCTTGGCTTCAGTGTCACATGTAACATACTCAAGAATTGGGAACCTGGCATCACTAAGAACTCTCAGCTTCTCCCTCCAAATGCTATACCTTTCTTCATCTAGGTTCAGAGCCTGCTTTACTAATTCTTAGATTCCAATTTTGGGTTATTGATTGTGTTGTATAAACTATAAACATATTATCTCATTTAATTTTCCCAAATGTTCTATCCAAGTTGATATTGTCTCCTCCTCTTCCCCCACCCCGGCCATCATTCAGATGCTGTAATTGAGCCTTGAAAATGGAGATAGAATTTTACTCCAGGCTTTACTGCAAAACTCACTTGATAGACAGATAGATAGATAGATAGATAGATAGATAGATAGATAGATAGACTATGCAACTCAATGGTTTTTACTATATTCAAAGAATTGCATAATTATTCTTAATATTTAATTCCAGAACATTTTCCTTCACCCCTGAAATAAATCCTATTCCCATTAACATTCACTTTTCATTTCTCCTACTCAAGTCCCTGGCAAGTGTAAATCTGTTTTCTATCTCTACAGATTTTCCTACTCTGGATATTTCATAAAAATGAAATCATGAGTTTATGTACTTCTGTGTCTGATTTCTTTCACTAACTGTTACAGTTTGTGTCTAAGTGGCTCCTTAAGCCTCATGCAGTCATAGAGGTGGCTAAATCTAATGTTTGTGATTAGTTCGTGGTCTAGCACTGGGATCAATGGTGTGAATGCTGTACCCACCCAGGGTGGAGCTGACATACATTTGAAGGGAGGGAAGAAGGCATGTTTTTTTCCTCTTTTGCCCTTTTTGCTCTTGCTGTTTGCAGTTGCAGTGAACAGTTGCCCCTCAGCCATTCCACCCTGCTTTGTAGCCAGCTGAATATATACTGAAACCTCCAGAAAACTGTAAGCTAAATAAACCTTCCTTTTGCTAATTTTGGGCATCTGGTATTTTGTGTCAACAACAGGAAAAAAGTAACCAAGATGCTTACTTAGTATTTCCAATGGTGTAACGTATATCAGTGTTTCATTCATTTTTATAGCTGAATAATATTCTAGTGTATAAATATATCAAAGTTTGTTTAATTCATTCATCAATAAATGAATATCTGAGTTGTTTCTAATTTTTGGTTACCATAAATAATATGCCACAAACATTCAGATACATGTTCTTCAGGTGGGCACATCTTCAAATTTTTATGGATATACACCTGGAAGAAGAGTTTTAGGGTTATGTAGTAAGTGTGTTTAAGGTTTTTTTTTATTTAAGAGGAAAAAGAGAAAAACACAAAACAAAACAAAGCAGTGTAAGGTTACACATAATACAGAACTACAAAAAAAAAAAAACATAACAGTAAGAAATCACCTGTTAATAGATTACATATTATCATCTTGGAAATAGTTGCTCAAATCACAGTATCAAAGAATACAAAGTAGACATTCAAACAGAGAGACTGCAAACAGCTGTGTTCGATGATCCAAAAACATTAATATAGTCAGCTATTTAACACCCCTAAACACACTTGCTGTTATATCCGTTAGAGCTCTTTTTTTTTTCCTCCCTCTCTTTTTTACAACAAAATTTACACATTTTGGATTTTATTACTCCTTAGTTCTTATTACTTTTTTGGGGGGGGGGAGAATAAAGTCAAATATGGCAAAACAAAGCTGTAAGTCAAAACCAAGGCTAGACATAGCACATGATGTAGAACAGAGTACAAGGTTATTAACAATGGTTATCAACGTTGTCTCTTGTTTCCTTAAAAGGAATTGTCTATCTCATTAGATATTATAAAGTTGGACAAAACAGTAGAGAACAAGACCAATAAAACTTAGACATTGTGAACATTACAGGACTTCCAGAGGAGACAATAGTCAAACCAGAATGGGCATCTTTGTGAATCTTATTGCCTTCAAATTAGTTGCCTATACCCTCAGACTTGCTACTATCGCACAGAATGGAACAGAGTCTAATCAGTCAAAACAAGATCGTGGGAGTATTACAGGACTTCAAAACAAGTTAATAGGAGATCGAAAAGAGTTACTATTATATGTCCTAATTTTTTAAATTTTTCCCTTAATTAAAATAAACATAAGAAATAGCTAAATAATTTTTTTAAAGAATAGTAGTTACCATAGTGTCTGTCTTTTTCCTTAAAATATTTGGATAAAACTTCATATACTATAGCTTCAAATATTTCCATATCAAGAAGCCCAGAATAAAGCCTTTCTAATTAATAAGTAAAAATTTTATAAGGCTTCAAGGCCACATAATGGGGAATCATGATTATCACATATTTTTATATATTTGAATCATTACTTACATTAGGGAAACTATTCGGTATTCATACATGCGAGATTGATTTATTTCACTTATGAGTATGGTCTCAAGCTGCGCCCATTTATTGATAAATATCTCAATGCGATCCTTCTTTATAGCTGAATAATACTCCATTTTATAGAAATACCACAACTTTTTTATCCATTCCTCAGTTGATGGACACTTGGGTTGTTTCCAAGATCTGGCGATTACAAATTGTGCTGCTATAAACATAGGTGCACATATATCACTGTGGTATGATGCTTTCAGTTCTTCTGGGAACATGCCTAGAAGTGGAATAGCTGGAATAAATGGGATTTCCAATCCCAACTTTTTGAGAAACCTCCAGACAGACCTCCACAAAGGCTGTACCAGTCTACACTCCCACCAACAGTGCAGGAGAGTTCCTTTTTCCCCACAGCCTCTCCAGCATTTGTTGTTGTTGGTTTTCTTGATCCTGGCCATTCTTTCAGGAGTGAGATGGTATCTCAGTGTGGTTTTAATTTGCATTTCTCTAATGACCAATGATGATGAGCATTTTTTCATGTATTTATTTGCCATTTGCATTTCTTCATCTGAGAATTGCGTATTCATCTCAGATGCCCATTTTTGGATTGGATCTTTGAATTTTGGAGGTCTGAGTTTTTTTAATTCTTTATATGTTTTAGACAAGAGTCCCTTGTCTGAGAGAGAGTTCACTAAAATCTTTTCCCAGTTTGTGGGTTTTCTTTTCACTATGCTGGAGATTTCTTTTGACATGCAGAAACTTTTTAATAAGAAGTGGTCCCAGTTATTGATTCTGGGAAGTATTTCCCGTGCAGTTTGAGTCCTGTTCTTGAATTCTCTACCTACTCCTATGTCTCCAAGGTTTCTACCTAATTTGTCTTCCAATAGATTTAGCGTTTCTGTTTTAATATTCAGATCTTTGACCCGTTTAGATTTTAATTTAGTACATGGTGATAGACATGGGTCTAGCTTTAGTTTTCGGCAAATGGAGAGCCAGTTTTTCCAGCACCATTTATTAAAGAGACTGTCGTTCTTCCAGTGAACCTGCTTGGCTCCTTTATCAAAGATAAGGTGGTTGAGTGTGTTTGTAGTTGTGGTTGTATCTTCTAATCTATTCCATTGATCTTCAGCTCTGTTTTGATTCCAATACCATGTTGATTTTACTACTGTTGCTTTGTAGTATAATTTCAAGTCAGGGATTGTGATGCCTCCTGCTTTGTCTTTGTGGCTTAGAATTGCTTTTGGGATTCTAGGTCTCTTCTAGTTCCAGATGAAATTTAGGAGTGATTTCTCTAGATCTATAAGGTATGTTGATGGTATTTCTATTGGGATTGCATTGAATCTGTATAAGAGTTTTGGGAGAATGGCCATCTTCACAATGTTTGTTCTTCCTATCCATGAGCAAGGGATGTCTTTCCATTTTCTGAGATCATCTTCAATTTCCTTTTTCAGTGTATTATAGTTTTCACTGTATAAGTCTTTCACTTCTTTTGTAAGAGTAATTCCTAAATATTTCATTTTTTTGCTTGCTAATGTGAATAGTCCAGTTTCCCTTATTTCCCTCTCTGTGATTTTGTTGTTTGTGTATAGGAATGCTACTGATTTCTGAGTATTGATTTTGTATCCAGCCACATTACTGAATTTATTTATTGTATCTAAGAGTCTTTCAATGGAGCTTAGGGGGTCTTCTATGTAGAGTATCATGTCATCTGCAAACAATGACAACTTAACTTGTTCTTTTCCTATCTTTACCCCTTTTATTTCTCTTTCTTGCCTAATTGCTCTGGCTAGTACTTCCAGTACTATATTAAATAGGAGTGGTGATAAAGGACATCCTTGTCTTGTGCCTGATTTTAAAGTAAAGGCTTTCAATTTTTGGCCATTTAGTATGATGCTGGCTGTTTGTCATAAATGGCCTTTATTATATTGAGGTAAAGACCATCTATTCCAATTTTCTGTAGAGTTTTTATCATGAATAAATGTTGGACCTTATCGAAGGCTTTTTCTGCATCTATAGAAATGATCATGTGATTCTTATTTTTGGCTTTATTGATATGGCGGATTACATTTATTGATTTGCGTATGTTGAACCATCCTTGCATTCCTGGGATGAATCCCACTTGGTCATGGTGTATAATCTTCTTGATGATTTGCTGGATCCTATTTGCCAATATTTTATTGAGGATTTTTGCATCTGTGTTCATTAGGGAGATCGGTCTATAGTTCTGTTTTTTAGTTGGGTCTTTCTCAGGTTTTGGTACTAGAGTAATATTTGCTTCCAGGAATGATTTAGGAAGGATTGCTTCCCTTTCAATTTCATTGAATAGTTTGAGGAGTGTCGGCATTAGGTCTTCTTTGTATTTCTTGTAGAATTCTGCAGTGAATCCATCTGGGCCTGGGCTCTTCTTGGTGGGTTAGGACTTAATTACATTTTCAATTTCAGTAACCAAGATTGGGTTATTCAACAATTTTACATCCTCTTGATCTAGCTTTGGCACTTCATATGCTTCTAAGAATCTGTCTATTTCTTCTGTGTTATCAAACTTTTGAGAGTAGAGATTTTCAAAATAGGTGTTGATGATCTTCTGTATTTCTATTGGGTCTGTAGTGACTTCTCCTTTTTCATTTCTTATTGCATGAATTTGAGCTTTTTCTTCCCTTTTTTACATAAGGTTGGCTAGGGACTTATCGATTTTATTTATTCTTTCAAAGAACCAACTCTTTGATTTGTTGATCCTTTGGATTGTTTTCTTAGTCTCTATTGCAGTGATTTCTGCTCTGATTTTTATAATTTCCTCTCTTCTTTTGGCTTTGGGCTTGACTTGCTCTTCTTTTTCTAGCTGTTTGAGGTGTAGCATCAAGTTATTTATTTGTATTTGTTCTGTTTTCCTGATGTGGGAACTCAGTGCAATAAATTTTCCTCTCAGGATGGCTTTCATTGCATCCCACAGATTCCGGTAAGTTGTATCTGCATTTTCATTTTCTTTTAGGTATTGTTTGATTTCTTCTTTAATTTCTTCTGTGACCCACTGATTACTCAAGAGTGTGTTATTCAGTTTCCATGTGTTTGTGGGATTTTTGCAGTATCTTTTATCGTTAATTTCTAATTTCAGAGCGCTGTGATCTGATAACATGCAAGGGATGATTTCAGCTCTTTTGCACTTGTTTAAATATGTTCTGTGAGCTAATATATGGTCTATTTTAGAAAATGATCCATGTACTGCTGAGAAGAATGTGTATTCTGATGTTGTTGGGTGGAACATTCTGTATATGTCTATCAAACCCATTTGTTCACAGGTATGATTCAGTTCTGTTATTTCTTTACTCATTTTCTGTCTGGTCGATCTGTCCCTTGGTGTCAATGGCGTATTAAGGTCTCCTGTTACAATTGTGTTACTGATAATTTGAGTTTTCATTTCTGTTAATAATTGTTTTATATAACTGGGCGCTCTGGAGTTTGGTGCGTACATATTTAAGATAGTTATCTCTTCCTCTTGGAGTTTTCCCCTTACGAGTATGTAGTCACCTTCTTTGTCCTTTATGGTCATTGTTGGTTTAAAGTTCATGTTGTCTGCAAACAGATCGGCTACTCCTGCCTTTTTTTGGATTTCTGCTGCATGAAGAATTGTTTTCCATCCTTTGACTTTCAGTCTGTGAGTATCCTTCTGGGTTAGATGGGTTTCCTGTAAACAGTGTATGGTTGGATTTTGTTTCTTGATCCATTCTGCTAGTCTGTTTCTTTTGGTTGGTGCATTGAGACCATTTACATTAATGGTTATTACTGTTAAATGTTGGTTAATTGTAGGAATCTTATCTCTCTGCTGTTGCATCTTTATCTTTCTGTTCTGTTTAATTATTTACTTTGCTTAGTGGTTTTTTCCTTTGTGTATCTAAACTGTCTTTCAATATTTTTTGCAGGGTTGGTTTGGTGTTCATGAAGTTCTTCAGCTGTTCTTTGTCATGGAAGTATCGTATTTCACCATCTATTTTAAATGATAGTTTTGCAGGATATATCAGTCTAGGTTGGAAATCATTTTGCTTTAGGATCTGGACTACTTCACTCCATGCTCTTCTTGACTTTATTGTTTGTGATGAGAAGTCTGCTGTGATTCTGATAGGTTTTCCTTTATAAGTGATCTGTCTTTTCCCTGACAGCTTTTAATAATCTATTCTTGTGTTGGATTTCTGGGATGGTGATTATTATATGTCTGGGTGTAGTTTTATTTTGGTTATGACTATTTGGAGTTCTATATGCTTCACTGATCCTGATGTCAGTTTCTGATCTCATGCTTGGGAAGTTTTCAGCTATTGCTTCTCTAAATATCCTCTTGATATCCTTTATGTTGTCTCCTTCTTTTTCATTAATCCCTATCATTCTTATGTTATTCTTCTTTGCATCATCTTGCAGTTGTTGAATTGTTGTTTCCTGATTCCTTGTTATTTTTAAAAGATCTTTCCTTTCCTGTTCACTAGCTGCAATCCTGTCTTCAAGGTCTGAAATTCTATCTTCACTTTCATTAAGGCGGTTTTTACAACTTTCAGTGGAGTTTTTTATTTCCTGTATATCTCTGTGCATCTGCATTATGTATTCTGTTTGTTTCTTATATTGCTCATCTAGGGATTCTATCTTTTTGTTTAGTTCCTCCAATTTTTTATCTGTGTTTTCTTTAGATATATTTAGAATCTCTTTCATTTCTTTTATCATTTCTTCTTTTATCTGGGATATTATTTCGAGTTTGAATTGCTTTAAAGCTTCCTGGAGTTGCTTGTCAACTTCAGTAGCTATTGTGTCTGATATATGAGGAGGATGGGATATATTTTCTTCTAAATACATTCCTCCTAGGGTTTCATGAGATGGGCTGGAGGTTTGAGGTTGTAATTTGGTCTTTCGTTTTGTCATTTTCCTATATTTCTGTGTTTCAAGTGTTATTTGAAAGCCTCCTCAGGATCTGTTGAAAATCCCCTTCTATGTTTGCAGCTACTGAGACTCTGGCACCACTCTACCCCAGGCCATTGGGCCTGCAGAACCGGTGGCCCTCCTCTGCTTGTTCAGAACTCCGGGGCTCCAGACAAGCTGGGCCTCAGGGACACTGTGCGCCCACCTGCCCCTTGGTAGATCCACAGCTCTTGAATCACAGCTGGGTTAGGGTACTCACCACAGGCCTCAGTGCCTCAGGAGCCTGGGATCCCTCCCTGCTTGCAGAAATATTCACTCCTCCAGACAAAGGAAGGGGCTTCTGCAGGCACTCCGGATCCATCCAGCTCCTCCTCTGCACACCGATGGCTAGGCGCGGCTGGGCACAGGCCGAGTTGCCTCAGGAACCTGGGATCCCTCCCTGCTTGCAGAAATATTCACTCCTCCAGACAAAGGAAGGGGCTTCTGCAGGCACTCCGGATCCGCCCAGCTCCTCCTCTGCACGCCGATGGCTAGGTGCGGCTGGGCGCAGGCCGAGGTGCCTCAGGAACCTGGGATCCCTCCCTGCTTGCAGAAATATTCACCTGTGTGTTTAAGTTTTAAGGAACTGCCAAAGCTCTTTCCAATGTAGTTTTCATTCTTGGTGGCAGTGTGTGCGGGATATAGCTTCCCACATCCTCTCCAACGCTTGCCATTGTCTTGTTTACTACACGCATGCTTGCAGCTATGAAATGATACCTAAGTGCGGTTTTGGTTTGCCTTTCCTAGTGACTAATCTTGTGTTTATTGGCTCTTCGTGTATCTTCTTTGGAGAAATTTCCATTCAAATAATTCATCTATTTTAAAATTGGATTATCTTTTTCTTGTTCGGTTGAAGAGTTCTTTTAAAATTCTAGGTATAAAACTTTCATCTGTTATTTGCAAATATATTGTTTCATTCTATAAGACAATCTCTCACTTTCTTGAGAGTACCTTTTGAAGCACAAAAGTTTTTAATTTTTAATGAAGTCCAATTTATTTATTGTTTCCTTTTGTTTTTTATCCTTTCGTGTCACATTTAATAAATGCCCCCAAATCAATGGTCATAAACATGTACTGCTGTGTTTTCTTCTGAGGGTTTGTCATTTAAATCTTAGACTTAATTTATGATCTATTTTGGGTCAATATTTACATAGCATGATATGGCATAATTTTGTTTCCTTGCATACAGTTATCTAACCGTGCTGCTATCTAAAGAAAAGATTATTCTTTTCCATGCTGAATTATCTTGGGTTTTTTGTAACAAATGTAGAGGTTTATTTCTGGACTGCCAATTTTCTTCCATTGATCCATAGATCTATTATACTCATGCTAATACTATACTGTCTTACCACAGCTTTGTAGCAGACTTTTGAAATAGAATAGTCTGAATTTTTCAAGCCTTTTTAAAGAAATTTTTATATTCTATAAATATTATATTAGTATTAGGATCATTCAAAATTGTTCAGAAAATGCATTTGACTTCCAGCTGGTTAAATTTTGTTTGTTTGTTTGTTTGTTTTGATGAGGGTACCAGGGATTGAACTTAAGACCTTGCACTTCCCAGGCAAGCACTTGAGCCACTGAACTAAATTCCCAATCTCAAATGTTTTTGTTTTTTGAAGCATTTTGATTTGGGTTACAGTACATGGTGAGAAACATAGGTCTAGATTCAATCATCTACATGTTGATAGACAGTTTTCCCAGCACCATTTACTAAAGAGGCTGTCTTTATTCAACCCTAAGTGGCAGGCACCTTTGATGACATCAGATGGCAATGTGTCTCATGTTCATCTGAGTCTTCTATTCTGTTCCATTGATCCACATTTCTGCTTTTGTACTGGTACTAGGCATTTTTTTAATTTTAAAAATCAAAACAGAAGAAAGGATAGAAATGATACAGAGTTTCAAAAGAGAAAAGAAAAAAGTAGGAAATCAACACTAGTTAACATATTGCACAGTTATCTCAGAACTAGTTTGATTAAACACTTTGTATCTAGATTTTGTAATCTGAACAACTAGTTCTAAGATACTATGTTGTTTTTAATCGTAATAGCGGTGTAATATAATTTGAAATCTGGGACTGTGATGCCTTCTGGTTTGTCCTTATTACCCAGGATTGCTTTTTCTATTGAGTCTCTTCTGCTTCCATATGAATTTTAAGATTATTTTTCCATTTCTGTGAGAAATATTGTTGATGTTTTTCTGGTATTTTGATTAAATCTGTATACACGTTTGATTGGGAAGTCTAATCACAAGCATACACTAATAAAAAACATACCTGAGATTTTATGAAGACTGCACTAACTCTGTAGATCAATATGAAAAATATTGCCAATTTAAAAATACTTTGCTCCCCATCTACAAATAGGAGCTCCATTTGCCACCTAGTTCTCCTTTATTTCAATGATGTTTTGGAATTTTCTGCATGTCTTATAATTCCTTCATTAAATTTATTCATTTTACTGTTGATGTTTTGCAAATGGAATTTTAATTTCCTTTTAGCTTGTTAATTACTTGTGTACAGAACTAAAATTGATTTTGTATATTGTTTTTATACCCTGCAACAATGTTAAAATCGTTTATTAGCTTTGATAGATTTTTGTGTGTGATTTCTAACTACGTACACCAAACATTCCTGAGTGAAGCCCTGGATCTCTGAAAGGCCCATTAAAGCCAAGTGTCACATTATTTTTAAGCACAGCTCTGCCTTACCCTGTTACCTATAGTGGACTCTTGGATTTTGTTGATGTTTTATTGATTTCCACCTCTTAGTATCCATTCTCTTTCTTCTTAAAATAGTAACTTGGTTTTCCCCCTGGAATACCTTCCTTTTCCCATTCTCAGTCCATTGTCCTTGGGGAACAGCAACTCCAGAGATGGGTGCATGATACAAACAAGCTATCACATTCATCTGGACATCAGTTCAGACTCAGGACTTTCAAAAACCAATAACAAGGTCACCATTTTTCTTCTCTGAGGGACTTAGAGTCAACACAGAGGAAAGCAGAGAAAAGAGATAGAATCTGATTGTATCTCGTCAGTTTAGAATCATATTGTGTTAGTGTGTGATCCAGTAAATTGTTTTATGAATTAACCAATTACTGCTCTGATGTTACCTCAGAACATGTACAAGAGACAACATACTTTTTTCTTCTCAACTGAAATGTCTCACCTTCAATGAATAGTGATCAAGAGACAGCAAACACCCTTTAAAATACTATGTTTTACTTCTTTATTCTGAGAAGGAAGTTCAAATCAATAAAACTGATTTTCACTAAGACCACATATTTGAATTATTTAGATCTGCATTTGGAAATGTACTTTGCTAAACTCCACGTGCAGCCCCTCAGTAGCTAATTTAATCTACAGCAGACCAACTGCCTTCTCTCCCAGCAGTTTTTTAATGGTAACTTTGCTGTCAGAGGGTCTGGGGCCATGCACACTCATTTCTTTAGTGCTTTTAAACTAATGCCTTAGGTGAAAGGCGTCAGCTTATGTTTCTACCTCTTGTTTTGTTTGTTTGTTTGTGGGTTTTTTTTTTTTTTTGACCAGGGATCAAATTCATGACATCATACTTGCCAGGCAGGCGCTTTTGCTGCTGAGTTAAATCCCCATGCCCCCACCCCGCACCATGTTTTGTTTGTCAGGAGGTTATTTTAGAGGGGGTTTTGCATAATATCCAACAGCATCAAGCAAGAAAAAAATCCTTAAGTAACTAGCTCCATAAAGGAGGCTGTTTCCTTTCACTCCTTCCTACTATTTATGAACTCCAACCTTCAATTCCAGAGAGAGAAAGCTAGCCTCAGCTTCTAACTTAACGTTTACCAAGAGTCACAAAAGTTTTCAACTTGAAGTACCAAAAAGCATCCCTCTGAGTTGATGCTTAGTTGATAGGGAACTGGAAATTACTCTGGAAAAGAAGGTCCTTTTATCTTCCAGCTGTTGATTTATTTAGAGAGAAGGGATTAAGAAGGCCAGAGTATAATCCTTTCCTCTCTAAATAGGGGGGATTCATCATTTGGCAGCATTAAATTTTTTCCTCAGAGCTTTGATTTGAATCCCTCAAGGATAAATGAGAAATTTGCCACTACCATTCAGTAGAATGTATCCATGGGAAAAGTACTGAACCACTCTGAGCCTTAGACCCTCCTTCCGTGACATGAAGTTAATAAAATCTACGACATGGGATTGTTTGCCATGGGATAGTGACATAAAATACTTAAGTATGGATGCCATAAGTATATCTTAAATATTATGATGTTATTTTTCTTTCTTCTTATTCTCAATAAGAATGGTGAATATCAAACACTGCCAGCTCTCTCTAAGAAGACATGTTCACAGTTCTTCCTCAGAACCAATCAGGCCAAGATGAGAATCCCTGGTAAACTAAAGCCAGACTGAACAAAATTAGCATTATTTGCTGCCAGTGCCCTCCATAAGGAAATGTGTATTTCGGTACATCACAGTAGCACAGCCTTCTGAATGTTAATATCCAACGGCCTTCTGAATATTATTATCCAATGTTAATATCCAAATAACCTCCTGACAAACAAAACATGGTGTGGTCTTCTATTTATTCCTGGATTTTACTAACATCAAGGGAAGCTATCATTTAACTTTCTAGGTCTGTCTTTGTTTTTCTCCCACAAGGTCTACTTACAAGTCTCTCTTCTGAAATTTGTCTAGAAATGACAAAAAAAATCATGTGTTCATTCCACTGAGCAACCACCCAGAATGATGACTCTTGAGCCAAAGGCATTTCCAGCCCTCACAGTGGAGTGCATGGCATGGATGTCAGCACCCTGCTTACAGGCATTCATGAATCTGCTCTTGTAGGTGACCATGGTGATGGTGAGGATGAGTCTTGGAAGGAGGGATGAATGTGCTCATTGTGTCTATGTACTCTAAAGGCCAAGGCTACTACCAGATGATTAAAAAAATGGGAAATAAGAAAAATGAACATTACCACCTAAAAGAGGAAAGAATGCAGCAAAGGCAAGCTCTGGGAAGAAAGAATAGCTAATGTTACCCTATTTACAGCTCTTCCAGTCATGGCATTGGCCTGTCCCATTACTGTAGCTAAGGAAAAGTGCCTGCTTTATGGGGTTATACTGCTGGAGATGGCCATTCAGTTTCTTAGGGACAGGTCATGTACATGATAAAGCAATATAGTCCCCATGATAAAGCAATATAGAAGTTAACCTGAAAAATTTGGCAGGAAAGGCCACCACTTACAGGTTTGTTTTTCCAGCCTCAGTACAATGGCTCAGTAGAATGGCTACAATTAGTGTCCAAGATGCACAGCAGGCTTTATGATATTTTTCTCAAAATGTGCAAGTGTGGGATCAACCCTCCTTAAAAAGTAGACAGTTTTGGAATCTTTGATTTAAAGAAGGAAAGATGATCGATCAAATCACACCCTCTTTTAAGGGAGAAATATTCATTTCACTTATTATTTATCTATTTATCAACAAATATCCAAGATCTACTGTGCTCAAAGAGCTGAAAACATAGAGTGGGAAATAAGGAAGGGTTTGTAGGGTTTCTATGCAAGAGATCAAACAACATTAAACAATTAAGTATTCAGTGATAATCAAGACAAATGCTTTCAAAGAGAATTTTGGAGCATTTTGCATATGGGAATATCAGAGAACTTACTCTTATTTGGATGATCTGAGATTTCCTTGAGGGAGTATCATCTGAATTGAACTAACAGAGAAGAACCAGCTAACAAATTGGTTGGGAAATGGAAATGTGTTCCCAGCAGAGAAGGCGGTCTTTTCCAAGGCTCTAAGTCAGGAGTGAAATGAAAGGTAGTGTGGTTAGAGGAAAGAGAGTGAAGAAACTGTACATGAAAGTTCTTTTAAAAGTCTCAGAGGCTTTTGTCCTTGTCTGAAGCACATTTGCAATGCTGGGATATGGGAGGCCAAGGTCAGCACCGAGAGCAACGAGGAGCCACTGAAGGATGCTAGCCAAGGGTGTGATACAGTTTAGCAGTTCTGAGAGATCACTCTGGCTTACATGAGAAGGAGATGGATGGGGCAAAAAGGAATGAGGTTCAAGTGGCATTTAGGAAAAGTGGGTATATAGCACAAAAAGTCAACAATACTTGGAAACCTACTGGATACAGAACTGAATGATCGTATCACTTGATATGATATAGTACCATATAATGTACGGTACTATAAGAGGAAAATGTTACTGCAGAAGAAAACTTTGACATTAAGGAAATTTTCAATCATTGTTTCACAGTTACCTTCCCTAAGATATACAGAATCATACTGATTCTTCTCATATGATAAATATTGGAATGTGATAGTATTATTAGACAAAATTGCAGTCATGCCAGAAAAACAAATATGAGTGTACATGATGTGTCTGAAATGAGCTCAGTCTGTTTCAAGGTTTCAGAAGGGATGGTTCTGGCTTCTACAATGAACTCAGAGCCTGAGGGCCCCTGCACAGAGAGGGCCTAGACATACCTTAAGACTGACTAACACAAAAGAGCAAAGTGATGAGCATGTGAAGTTTGCAGTGTGCATGTGTGTGTGTGCGTGTGCGTGTGTGTTTGTGTGTGTGTGTGGGTGTGGGTGAGTGCGGATGTGTGTGTTCCCTTACTCTAGAAGATTCTGCCTCTGATATCATTACTTTTCCAAGATTCACCTTCCTTATTAGAGAAACTGAACCAGAAAGAGCTATGCATAGATAGATAGATAGATAGATAGATAGATAGATAGATAGATACATAGATACATAGATACATAGACATGAGTCATAGTGCTCAACTCAGTAAATATTAGCTCCCCTTCTATCTCTGGCAGCAATTCTAAAGATGTAGCTAATAGTAAAATGGTAGTACAGGTAATACCTAGCAGTTATTGAGCATTTACAATGTGCCAACAACTATTAAAAGCACTTCTATTCATTTATTCCTAATAAACAACCCCCTGAAATAAGTGCCACCTTTGTACTTATTTGACAGACAGGAAAACTGAGGCTCATAGATCAGGCCCATCCAAGGGAATAGAAGACCCAAGAGTCAAAATCCAGTACCCAAAATCCAGAGGGTATGCAAGTTATGAGGCCACCACACGGAGAAGCAGAGAGTGGGAATTATGTTAATGAAGGTTCAGTGAGTCTACTCTCAATAAATTCAGATAGCAAAACCCCGGGGACTGCATAGCAGTACAATGTTTGAAAAATTCAACATTGTGCCAGCCCATGACGAATGAAACCCACTGGACGTCTAATTCACAGTTTTCCCTATGTTCCTCCTTCCCTTGCTACTTCAGGAAAAAGCAATAGCTCCAAATTATCTACCAGCTAATCAAACCCTGGGATCCTGGGTATTTTGCTGAGTTCTAGAGACAAGTTCAGTGGTTCAACAGCACAAGATTTCATGCTGAGATAATGATAGAAGGTAGACACAACAATGTGGTCTCCAGCTTGGATTTATAGGATAGGAGTCTGTCAGAGATTTGGGAAGAGTCCAGCCTGGGAAAGACTAAGTGTCTGAAACAATCTCCTCTTTCACTTTGCTTGGGAAAGCACAAGAAATACGGCAAAATTGAAAGGTCCGTGCAAACCAACTGTATAATGTAGGATAGTTTCATCACAATCACTACAAGGGTAACAACTGAATTGCACAGTGACACACAAATAACTAAGCTTCCTATGCCATCACTAGTGTCCAGAGGCTCTAAATCCTGATACGCGATGATGCTGAATGTATGTGCTAAAACATCCCCCAGGGAACACCATGAGCACAAGAGTTGAGTCAATCTGATTCAGTGCTGAATCACAGCGCTTAACCTGATGCTTAGAAACATAATGATGATAATGATGATGAAGAGAAGAGGGGGAAGAAAAGAAGACAGAAAGGGAACTGTGAACATAGATCACATAATTATAATAGGCCTGTCATAGTCTAAGCACCTTCCACAAAGTCACTTAATTCTCACAATTTTATGCGATAGAGTGCCATGTCTTGGATATGTTTTGTCTTCCCAATGGTTAATGCATTGGAGGCTTGGATCTCAGTATTGAGGCAGTGCAACTTCCAGGAGGCGAGGTCTAGTGGAAGTCAGACAACTGGCTTCTCCTCACTCTCAGACTGGCTCTGTCACTGTCTCTGCACATGACTTCTACCTTCCACACACACTCCCACCTGTTGTCTGTCAGGAGTTCTTCACTAGAGCTGAACCAGCGAGAACACCATGCCCTTAAATCTCTATAACTGCAAGCTAAATAAACTCCTTGTCTTTATAAATCTCACAGTCACAGGAATTTCATTATAGTAACAGAAATAGACTAACACAGATGAATTTTATTACAGTAAGTCCCTGATTTAGGAAAATCTGAGTTCAAACTTTCACAGATACAAGTGAACCTCACATTAGAAACACTGTGGACTTGTGATAAGTTGTGGGAATAGCTCACATGTCTGCTGGACATTTCATAGCTTTGCTGCTATGTGCTCACTGTACAGTAATTCAGTGGTCAATAGGAGTCCAGGATGTCTGGGCACAAGAGGAAAAGTAGTGGTGTTGGGAAGGGAAATTTTAGAAAGCATAAAGCAATGTACATTGTATATCTGTGTCAAAGTATGTAAGAATCACAGACAAATATGACTCGTGGAATGCAAGTCATTCATAAATCGGAGACTTACTGTACTATATTTTACAAATGAAGAAACTGAGACGTAGTGAATTGTAAGAATAGACTGACCAGCTACTAAGTAGGAGAGACAGGATTCAAACTCATCTCCTGACTTTAGTGTTTCTAGTCACTAATGATGCCTGTCTTAGAAGAGAGCTTAATTAATGCTTTTGGAATTAATGTTTGAGAAACGTTCACTATGGTGAAGAATATAGTTGGTGAACAGCGTGTCTTCTTAAGAGGGTATACTGGAATTTCCCAAGGAGTATATTTAAGTTACCCATCTCTCATCTAGCCACTTTCTGTCTCAACTCTCGGATGAAAATCCTTAGTGTAGTCAGTTACTGTTAGTGTATGCAAGTACGTTTGCTTCTTCCTGCATACTGGAAGGAAAAGAAAAAAATCCTAGGGAATTTTTCTGTACCAGTGGTCTCCAAACTTCCTGCAGGTTTAGACTAAACCGACAAGCTTACACAGTATAAGTATTTAGATCCAGGCCATGTTTTAGATGGATTAAAACTTCTAGGGGTGGGGCTTAGGCACTGACATTTCTTAAGAACCAACAGATGAATTCAATTAAAGATTGAGAAGCACCAGCCCGCTTTCCCCATCCAAAATCACTGAAGGGCAGGGCACGATGGCACACACCAGTAATTACTTGGGAGACTGAGGCTAGATGGTCACAAGTTCAAGGCTAATATCAGCAGATTTGTGAGATTCTATCTCAAAAAGTAAAGCATAAATCAGCTGGAGATGAAGCTGTTTAATCTCTAGTAACACTAAAAAAAAAAGCAACTAGTGGATGTTCCAGGGTCATCGCATTTCCCTTCCCTAAATATTAAGGAAGATAGAGATTAAGGTACAGACATTAAGAGGATCATGTATTTAAAAATATAATTTATCCAACCCAGTATTTTATGTGTTGTTCCTATCTGGCAAAGATAAAGTACAACTTTTATCTTTTTGGTTTTAAAACTGAATAATAGGATAATGCAAGTATAGAGAAGAAAATATAACATAGTGATAATGTACCACTGGCACGAGCAAATATCAGAGATTGGAAGGAGGAGGACAGAGGAAGAGAAGCCATACTGGAAGTTGAAGTAATTCTGAGCAACTTAGGAAAACGACATAGAGGTTCAAAGGAAATGAATGAGGAACATCAGAGAAAGCAAAGAATACATTCCCTTTTGGCTTTAAGGTAATTGGAAATTCATATAGAATATTAAGAAATAATACAAAGAAATCTCATGTATCCTTCACCCCAGTTTTGTCCAGTGGTAACAACTAGCATAACTATAGTACATCTCACATCTTTTTTTTCTTTTTGATGAAAGATTTTGACAATAAGCAACAGATTTCAAAAAGGACAAAACTTAAAGTATCCTATCAGACAATTTAATTACGAGCACAGATTAACATTGTGTTTCAGGCTTGTGAAAAGGGAAGAGACTTTGCTGACCTTGGAAGGGACATTTTACAGCAATAGAGGGAAGTGAGATAATCCTTGTTTGAGTGGATGCGAGTAAAATGAATGTCTGGTTAAGATCATTAGATCCTTGACTGACAGGCAGCTAAGTAGGTGGGTAGGTAGTTTCCCAGAAGAGGTCTTAATCTCATTAAAGTTTAATGTAAAACTGCTTAAGCATTTTTATCACAAATCTTAATTTCCTTCCTAGTAGGAGACTGCGAATTATATCATGAAAAAAACTTCTGCCTCTACCCAGGTTTGGGACAATTTTTCTTTGTCATAATCTCAGGTAATAAATGAATCAGAGCACCAACCTTGAGGTTTGGAACGAATGAACACAATGCCAACACCTGAGGTCCTAAAGAAGACCCAGGAAAAGACACACAAGCTGTAAACCAGCAACAGGAAAATTTTAGCTTTTAATACAGCACTAATGACTTGGTGTCTGTTATCTATTATTTCCAAATTAGACTGTGAGTAAATCTCTAGGATGAAGTTACTTGTCTACTTTTTAACCTTGAGTGTTTGGACTTGATTATCAAGTCCATAGTTGACACAAAATAAATGCTGGTTATTGAATTTCTAAATACATAACCAGCAACCTGCCTTCCCTAAATTTCAAATATGTTGGTGACAGAGGGGGAGGGATTGTTACATCATGACTACATTTCATTAATTGATACTTGACATGTAATAGTACATTGGCATATGCGTGTACTACAGCTATTAAAAATAATTTCAACCTCATCTTTGTCAAAAACTTCTACCCAGACACATTTCTAGGCATCAGGATCACTCAAGAAAGGTTTTGCTATAATTATGACAGAGAACAAATTCATTGCTGCTGGGGATTGGAAGGTGGGAAAGTGATTAAAAATAGGATTCAAAATGGAAGTTTTTGGACTAAGTGCCCTGTGCCCTGATTTTGGTAGTACAAATGGTATATACATCTATGCATCTATTAAAACTTGTAGAACTGTGAACTATATGTGCATTATTCGAAAACAATTTTTGCCACTGAAAATCTTTTGAATACGTGTCTGGTATATTTGGTGTAGGGAATATTTCTGCCAGTCAGTTACCACTGCTGCCTTCTCCAGGACCAGCCCCCACTTCCATGCTTGTTTCTCCAGGAATTATCCTCATAATGTATGCTCCATCCTCACCCACATCCTTCACAGTGACTGACAACAGGCAGTCAGCAAGAGTAGCTAGAATGTGAAAACACGACACACAGCCAGCCACGTTCCTTTACATAGATGAAAGCTGGGAGAACTGGTTATACAGTAAGAGTGAAAAGGATACAAACCCACCAAATTAGTGGCTATGGTGGGGGAGCCAAAGAGAGAGAAGAGAGAGAAAAATGAGGAGTGGAGAGGAGGAGGGAGAGAGAGAATGAGAATAAATATCAAACATATTGACTGATACGTTCTTGTTCTTAATTCTTCTTTTTAAGGCTCGTTGTTTTCTTACCCTTGATTTCAATGACATATTCCATGTTCTTAAAATACAAATTATTAAGAACATAGAGTGGCTGGACTGTACTCTGTGTGCCCTTGCTTGTTTCTACTTAATCAGGCTCAATTGTTCTGTTTCTTAAAGCACGAATTTAATGAAACTCTGCACCTTTAATACTAGTTCTAATCACCATCTCCTAGTGAAAATGTGGGCAACACAAGGTCTTGATGCTTCAGTTTCCTCATCTATAAAACAAGGATAATAGCACCTGCAAAGGGCTGTTAAGATTAAAGGAGTCCATGTAACATCTCTAAAATGGTGCCTGGTGCAAAGTAAGAATCCAAATACTGTTGCTGTTATGATTACTAACACAGCTTTATCAGAATCTATGAAAACTCCCAATCTCATTTCAGAACAGGCATCAACTATAATAGTCAATGTTTTCTGAGGTAAGAGAACAAAATATGGGAAAATGTCTCATTCATTATTAAAACCCCAAGACTTCCCCCAAACATCAGAAAAACCTCTTGAGATGATTCAAATATAGCACAAAAATTATGAACATCAATATTTTTATTTCATTTCCTTAAATTCTGGTAGTATGTCCCATAAAATTGTATTATAAAGCCAAAAAAAAAGAAATTCAAAACCTTTCAGAAGCAAGTTTAGTCTTATTTTCTCTGAGGCACAAATGAACACAGCAGAGTTGTGGATGACATCTTACATCTACACTGTAATTTAGTTTACAAAATACTTTCCTGAAGTCTATTTCATTTTGAAATTTATGACAGCCATTTGGGGCATGTGTTATCATTGCAGTTTTACAGATGAAGAGTTTAAGGCTAAGTCTCTCCCAGGTATTTAATGGTCCCGGCTAGGATCAACATCTTCTATCTTCCAAAATTAATGTGTGTCATAATATTTATGTCTGCAATATGAATAGCTCCACAGATGAGGCCCAGCCCTAATATTTCCCCATTTCTCAGATTTATTACCAGTTCATTTGTTCCTGGCCTATACATGTGGTGCTCACAGAAGTGCATCAAGTTTAGCATATAACCCTCATTTTTCTGATCATGAAACCAAGGTGTTAAATGATCCAAGTCCAAGGTTGTATCTGGATAAGTGTACAAACCTAAAGAAACAACCCAAACATCTATTGGTTGTAAATTTTTTACTTAATCCCATTGTATATCACTACTTTTTGGGTTGCTTTATTTTAACCGTGGAATTTCAAACTTTTAGCCAGGCTGGGTGGTAGAAGTTATCAAATTGGTAGAGGCAGGACAGAATCACAGTTGCTTTTCCAAGTGAAGGTCCATGAATGAACACTAAGGTCAATTAATATTGTGCAAATATTACATAAGAATGAAATATATATCCACCATAGAATAAAGTATAAGAAAGAGTGCTAAGTGAGAGAAGTTAGATGAAGGAAACTGAAAATGGAAAATCTCCTAGATATAGCCAATTGACTACTGGGGTTTGCCTCAGGGAAATATTTGAAACTGAGAGAGTAAAGGTATGAATGCATACATGCATGTGTATGTGTGTGAGTATGTATATGAACACATAAACTATAAGATTTCTATAGTAAAGAGCTTTGGGAGCCAAGGGTGTCACCCAGAAAATCCACCTATGGGAACAATAGGTTCATCAAGTGAGAAGAGAAACTGAGTCATTGGGTTTTTGCCTCAGTGAAATCTCAGGTAATTGCTGATTATATGCCAGAAGTTAAGGGTTATACCATAGAATCTGTCTTTCAAGAGGGTCTGGCAAGAATGACAATTATCAAAATAATATTATTCGTTAGCCAACAGGAGACAAATTTTTGTTTTGACTTTTTCCTCTTCTTTCCACAATAAGAGGAATCAGGTCAGCCTCCTGCAGAATGTAAGCACCCTGTACTGTGAGAACTTGCCACTGGAGAAAAGTCTCTAAACCAGAAATGAGATATCCCCAAAGATAGGGTTTCAGAGATATTTAATTTAGATAACAAAAGGAATATAAATCCACTTCTAATTTTTAAGTAGGACAGTAGATTATATCATACTAAATCCTGCCAATAAATTTCTACAAAATCTGAGTAAAAATTTCCCAAAATGTTGATTATAGCCATTAAAAGACAATCGAGACAGCCAAAAGTCAGGGAGGTGAGATCATCAAAGGATGATGATATTGATGTGGACCTCATGTAAACTAATACTTCTCTCTTGAAACATTTCTTAATCCATACTGCATGATATAGAGGCCAAATTGAAAGCAGCAACCTAGAATTTCCTGCTATCATATCAAGCTGGTGAGACAAACATTGAATTTCAGGATTACCAAATCATCCAGAACTCAAAGATCCAAGATCTTGGAAACAAAGGAGAAATTCTGAGAAGTCGATGATTCTGCATAGAATTTTCCCTTGAAGCACTCTCAAGCTTTGGATGCATGCATGAATGTGTGTGCGCACACACACACACACACACACACACACACACACACAAACACACACACACACTCATAAACACACAAGTGGATCAGTAAGCAGCAAAATACACAGCCTCCTGAGAGAAACAGCTCAGATGCCAGAATAAAACATCCTGGAGAAGACCAGACAAAGGGAGATGGATCCTCTCGAACTAGGAAGAAACTAAAGGGAAAGGAGCCAGTCAAACTCGTGGTTGCAGCAATATCAGAGCAGCTCAGATTCACAGCCATGGTACTCTCGCTGGAGCCACCCAGTCTTGCATTTACGGTGCACTCACCACTGGAGTTTCAGTCGTGCTAGAGTTGGGGATTGGCAAGCCCAGCGCAGAACAGAGCTGGCATAGAAACTTGCACTAACCTGCAGTGAGTGCTTGGAATAAGAACCTCCCATGGGAAAGGGGCAACCACCTGGGCAACATATTGGTACTGGGAAGGTTCCATAAACACGGAACACACTAACATGGTGAAGGTCCCCACTGGTTGACTGGCTCAGAGGGGAGGGGCCAGCCTACATTGTTCCTACTTGCACCTTAATGACCAACAGCAAATTGGGGAGGGCAGAAAGCCCTAGCCATCCCACTTCAGAAGAACAAGGAAAGGGGCTGGGACCTCCACTATACACATGAATGGAAGAAACCAGAAACGTAACAACAGAAAAAAAAAATAAGAAAAATCCCCCAAGCCCCAATCCAGTGAATACTGATCCAGGGGAGGTAAATGCAGAAGAGATTGAGGATAATGAACATACAACATCAGACATGGCATCAGCTGACATAAAGAGCTATCTTCGTGACATAACAGACAAGCTCAAAACTGAAATACTAATTCAAATAAAGCAAGATAAAAGAAGTTTAATAAAAGAAATGCTAAGTACCTCTCAAGAAGACAGATGGAAGAATGGAGGAACACAAAAAAAGGAGACAAACATTTGATGAAGAATGTAAAGAAAACCTAGAATACATGAAACAGATTCAAAGAGATTACCAGGAAATTAAAAACTCCATCAAAAGCTGGAAAAATTGCCTGACAGAAATCAGAGATAGATTCTTGAACTTGAAGATAGGTTTGCAATGTCTGATTATGAAAGGAAAGATATCTTAAAAATATCAAGGAAACAGGCAGTAACAATACAAAGGCTAGAAGATGACAAGAAGATCTATAAGTTAAGAATAGAAAATGTGACTGAAGAATCAAGGGTAAATACAAGGCTATCCACAGAAATAATTAACAAAAACTTCCCAAGCATAGGAAAAGGAAATTATATTCAGATGTATGAGACAAACAGAACTCTAGCCACCTACAACCAAAACAGAGCTATATCCAGACATACAGTAATCAAGATCCCAGAATTCATCACAAGAACAGAATATTAAAAGCTATCAAAGACAAAATCACCTAGAAAGGAAAACCCATCAAAATCACGACAGACTTCTCAACACAAACCATCAAGTCAAGAAAAGGTTGGAGTGAAGTATTCCAAGCCCTGAAAGAAAATAGTTCCCAACCCAGATTGATGTACCCTGAAAAACTGTCTCTGGAAATTAATGGAGAAACAAGATGTTTCCATGACAGAGAGAAACTGGGGGAATTCATGACCACCAATTCAATCCTAAAAAAATACTAAAGGACATTCTAGAGAGAGAAAAAATGCCAGGATTTCAGGAACAGTGGTAAAGAGGCCTCACTGAATGGGGTAGACAGTGGAATAAAGAGGAAGAGTAGACAACCAATGGAAGAAAAATAGCATAGCAGAAATGAGGCAGAGAAGATTGAGTATAGATGGCCTTGATACACTAGCAAAAAGAAACATAGGCAGAGTAGATCAGAAGATAGGGTCCATCTAGATGTTCTGTATAAGAAATATAATTAACCTGAAAGAGGGTTTATGGACCAAAAATCAAATATGAGAAAACAATGCTCTATGTGACAGGGAACCAGAAAGAAATAGGGGCAACTCGACCAGCACCTGCAGAGAGGTTGAAAAGACATGATACTTTTGTGCAGTAGAGAACTACTCAGCTACAATGAAGGAAAACCTTGAAGCATTTGTAGGTAAAGGAATACAACTTGACATCAAGCCCAGGAGTGAGAATGTTTAGAACCACCTAGGTAAATAGCAAATTGCCCCCCCAATCTAAAAACTGAGGGAGCTGGTGGGACCCAAAATCTGCAGTGCACCCTGTGGGAGTGAAAGGGGATGACTTGTCTAAAAAAGGATGGTAGAGGATATTGTTAATAGTGCATCAGGATTTAAAATCCACATTATTCTCATTGCTCTATTTAGATGGATTATATTCTGTTCCAGTTTGTCTATTTGTACTAGATTTTAGGGCATAAACAGCAATTCCAAAAATATAATATGGTAATCACCTTTAATTTCCTATTAACTTAATCTGAAGCTCTGTATAACTTACACTGTCTTACTATGACTGATCTTATTTGAACCTGGTTTGTTAGATTGCTGTTTTGTATTGACTGATTTTATTCAAATCTGTTATGATTGATACTATCAAGTCTGAGAGTATAGGCGACTACACTGAAGATGACAAGATTCACTAGGATACCCACTCTGGTTTGACTATTATCTGCTTTTGAAGTCTTATAATGTCTCCAATGTTTTGTTTTTATTAATATTGCTATGTACTGCTATATTCAATTATACTATGCCTGATGATATAGACAATTCTACTGAAGATAACAAGAGACATCATAGTAACCATTGTAGATCACCTTGTATTGTGGTTTTATATGACTTTTTCATTCATGTTTTTCTAGGAATTTGTTTGGTTTTGTCTTGCTTTGTTTTGTTTTTCCCTCTAATACAGAAAGGATAGATATACATGTAAAGACTCAGGCATGTGTAGAACTTATAATCAGTTTATGAGAATTAATTATATAATGCTTGATGAAATGAATGACTACTTTGAAGAAAAAGAGACACTACAGTACCTGGTACTGATTCCATAGCATCATGGTGTGAAATAGAGCAATACTATTATTCTTTGTTCAGAGTGATTTTAGTCTGTTTTGTTTTATTTAATTTCAACATCCATGAAGGTTGAACAGCTATTTTGAAGAGAATGAGAGACAGCATGACAGCCATCGTTGACTTCTTTAGTATCTGGTCTTGAAGACATAAAATGCCTTCATCATCCTGTTCGGATCAGTTTTATACTATGTTGTTTTCTATGAATTTACTGTATGTGAAGACATGGACAACTATTTGGAAAAAACAAGAGAAAATATATTACATAGTGAAGATCTCTGGTTGTCTTGCTTCAAAATCTATGTATCTTACATTGCTTTCTTATGTTCTGTTTTGTTGTGTTTAATTGTATCCTCTTTAAAATAAAATTTTAAAAAATTAAATTAAAAAATTAAAAGAAAGCATGTACTAAGGAGTTAAAAAGTTAAGGTAGCAGAGACAAAATATGGAGTCCAAGGATACAAAAGAGAATTGTCTTAGGGAGAAGAAAACCAGAATTTGAGTTGAAACTGCCAGTGAAAGTCATTGCAGGAAGAAATGTATCTTATGGATACAAACAACCTGGAAGCAAGAGCCAGTTTTCACAAAATCTGAACCCCAAGATGATTGGTTTATGCTTTCTTTTTCTCTGGAAGAAAATAAAAGTAAATCTCCTATAAAGGAAGATAATGTTGTGCTGAGCCCCCACTATTTTTCATATAGAATGTTCAGCATTCTAAAAAACACAATAAAAAATAGTTATCAAGCATCATGGGAAATGGAATGCAAATGACTAAAAACTCAAGAAAGCAAGGACAACATAAAGTATCCTGGAGATAATACAGCCCTGAATCATTGTGCATAAACTTCAGAAGAGCAACTATGATTTATAAAAGCAAAGAGAAGAATAGAGATGTAGTATAGAATTAGAACCTTCAATAAAAGAGCAAATATAAATTTTAAGATTGAAAAATGCAGTAACTCAGATTTATAACTCATTAATGATTTTAACAGAATATAAGACAGGACAAGGAAAATTAGAGAAAGGTATGTAAGTAAAATGTACACAAGTTGAGGCATGAGAGATGGACCAAAAAATCATGTAAGAATGTGACCTGTGGGGCATGACAACAAAATTTAACAATGTGCAAAATGGAAGTTCCTAAAAGGGTAAACAAAAACAGATAAAAAAGTTTTCCAGAAAGATACCGATTGGGAATTTTCCAAAACTGATGGAAGAACAATGCACAGATTTCAGAAGTTGTACAAGCACTGAGATGAAGTGAATACAAAGTAAAATATCTAGGCATATCATTGCAAACCCAAAACAAAAGAATGAGTGCCAAAGGAAGTCAGAGGAAAGAAAACTGTGCATCTTTCCAAGGCTATCAATAAGACTGACAGCAGATTTCTCAATTGAAATGATAGAAACTGAAAGGCAATGAAAGGTCATTTTTACAATATTGACAGAAAATAACTGCCCAACTCAAACTGTATACATACAAAGTGAAGACAGACTATTTACATGTTTATATAAATAAAAAAGCTAAAATATTTAATTACAGCAAATGAAATGTTACACGGAGTTTCTCCTTGTAGAATGATATTCTATTCTTGTAGGTGATATTCTAGAAGAGAGATCATGGAAGAAGCTGGCAAAACAAGAAGAAATAAAGAGTACTGGAAAGGAGAAGTATATAAGTGAGATTAAATGAATATTGACTATTAAAATATTAGAGGTATACCTTAAAGTTTTATTGCATTTTTAGAATTAAAACAGTACAACAAAGACATAAAAAAGAGAGGCTAAATGGAAGTAAACTTTTGTGAGATTTTAACTTTAAGAAAAAGAAAAAGTGATTACATAAAGCAGTCCTTAATAAGTTAATGAGGCATATTGTAATTTCTACTGAAACCTCTGAGAAAAATGACAGAATGTATACTAATAAGCTAAAAAATTGGCAGGATAGAAGAACAAAATGTAACTAATCCAAAAGAAATTAAGCATAAATAACAGTACAATGATACATTTTAACATAAATATTTTAGTAATTAACATTAAATGTCAATTGACAAAATAATCCAATTAAAAGATATTTTTAACCTGAATAAAAATAACCAAGTACATGCTTCTTATGAAACACAGACCTATAGACCTTTAATATAAAATGTTGAAAATAATATGATGATAAATGATATATAAGGATATACCAAAGCCAGTGTAGCTATACTAAGAGCAGATAAAAAAATTTTACTGCAAGAAATATCATACAGATCTATACAAGAATTTTTACAGGCATAATTTTACAAAACTCCAAACTGGAACCCACCCAATTATTCAATAGTATGATAAGATCAAATGTGGTAAAGTCATGCAACGCAATATTGCATAGAAGTTGGATGAGCAAATTTCTAGGCACAAATCACATATGAATTTCAGACATAAAACTTTGAACAACAGAAGTAAGAACTAAAAGAACACAAGCAATTGCTCCATTTTTTAAACTCAAATGAGAGAGGGAACTAATGCATGAAGGTAAAATTCAAAATAATGGAGATCTTTGCAAGAAGTTATGACGTAGAAGGAACATGGTGTCTTCTATAGGTCTGGTAATGATAAACACATTGGCCTGTGGCTATTGCATCCTCTGAGCATCTATCAAGTAGTCCACTTAGAATTTTTACACTTTCATGATTGTATGTTTTACTTATATCAAATACTTTAAAATAAATGAAATGTGATTCCATTTTATACATCAAGCTAGTGAAAAGAAATACAATCTTTTTCTTATAATTTTAATTATTAATCATTAGCATTTAACTAGTCCTGTCTACACACCCACACACTTCCAAGTATCATAAATGTATTAACTTAACACTCACAAGAATCCTATTGCTATAGTGGCAATGTTTGCTCACCTCCAAGAATCTGTGTGTTGGAAAGTTAATCCCTAATAGATTGGAGGTGAGGCCTTTGGGAAGTGATTTGGTCCATGAGGGTCCTCACGAATGGATTAATGGACTAATGAATGTATAGGAAGCGGCTTTGTTATAAAGCAAGCTCATGCTGGCATGCTTGCTCTGTCCACCCCATGGATACTCTATAACAGCAGGACCCAGTAGGAAGACCTCACCCCAGGCTGAGCAGGTTCCAGTATTTTGCTCTTGGACTTTGCAGGCTCCAAATGCATGAGACAAATAAACCTCTGCTTCTTTTTGCAGGAAACCAAAACAAGTCTTGAATAATGTCTCAAGTATTTTGTTGTAGCAAAGGAAAATGGACTAAGACACTTATTAGATAAGCCTATTACTAGCCCCATTTTAAGAACTGAACATGCCCTTGAAGACACAGTCAGTAAGAGGCTTGATCTCTCTCCCTCCTCCTTTCCCTGTTCCTTTCACTTCTCTTTCTCTCCCTTTTTACTCTCTGTTGCACATAAGAATTATTTGGGGAGATTTTAAAATTTTCAATGTTAAAGCTGCAGCCCAAACCAATTAAATCAGAATCTCTAGAGTAGGATGCAGGCTAAAGTATTTTTAAAGGAAAGCAGCTGCTTGCTTGATTATCATTTACAGTCATGGTAGTCAAAATTTTTAACCCTCACTTATTTAAACTCAGGCATGTGTAATGAGCTCTAGAATTAGTTTTAAAATTAGGGTCACAGCAATTTCCAGTGACCAACACTTAGAATTTTCTTCCATTACCCAAGACCCCATCCTAAAGGCACAGCTCCAACTATTTTGCGTAGAGCAAAGACAAAGATCTGGAACTTCAGAATTTCTTACCTTCCTTAATCAGAAAATGCCTAGAGATAAGTAGTTACCTACTCTAAGAAACCAAAGCCAAAGATGGGGCCATATGCTTAACAATTTACTGAGGCTCCTGTTCTGGTATAATAGCCATGTTTCAGACCTTTTTAAAAAAAACTACTTCAAAGACAAAGCCTCCTAGACAGAACCTAAAGTAGGTTTTTCTCCCTTCAGAGTGACTAAATGACTGGACTTTATGAGGACTGTAATATGCACATTAAGAGGCTTGGAAATACCCATGGGGCAATAGGGAAATTTTCCAACAATTTTTTTTCTGCATAGGTAGGAAGCAAACAAAGGTATTCACACAAACTAGGCAAGTACTCCCCATTTAACTGTATCCTCAGCCCTTAACATAATAATACTGTAGTCATTCATAGAATGCTAGAAAAGCATTCTGAGAAATAATTCTCTGGAAATTTCTATTATCCAAATCTCAGTATGGGAGAGATAAAAGAGAATAATGTTTGCACAAGCTTCATCAGTTAAGGGTGCTACAATCACTATTTCTAACTGTAGAAAAAAATATATGCAGTTCTTTCAAACATATACTTAAAGCTACAAAATGGATTTTGAGTGTAAGTTAAAGCAGAAAATATGCAAGCTCTCTCCCTATGCCTTACTGAGTTACATTAGGGAGAAGGTATAAAGGTGAAATGCTCCCTTAAAATACCTTTCCCCAGATTTCCTTATCTCTAGCATCATGGCTATCTGCTTCCCAGTCTCCAGTCTGTTTTCCTAATATGTAAAGTGCTATCTCACACCATCCTGATATTAGCTTCCTTCCTTTACTATCTTAGTTACTTTTCTATCATTACTCAGACAGAATACATGACACCCAAATTTAAAGGGATAAAGGTTTTATAGTGCACAGTTTGTAGAAGTTTAATCCATAATCTACTGGCTCCAAGGCAGCGTGGCACATGGCAGAGGGGCCACAATTCATGGCAATGAAAGACAGCAAAAGCAGTGAGAGCAAAAAGGGAAGGACAAGCCCTCCTTTTCTCCCTTATACTGTATACAAGCTACCTGGCCTAGGGCATGTGTAGCACTTATACCCTTAATCCCAGCACTGTACCATAAATCAACAGCAAACTCTAGATTAAACTATTTCTGGAAAGACCCACTCGCATGGCTGTACAAGGCTTTGGGTGGGAGGGGACATATAGACACAAACCATAACACTCACCTACTCCTTTGAAATTCAAATGAAATTGGCAAAGTCCACACCATCTGTTATGAAGAAGCTCAGGACTGATTCCCATCTCTGAAGATCTTTGAAGCTGTTGGGAAAAAGTAGTTATAGTTGCTGGATTGCTTCCAGCTCAGACTCCCACAATTAAGAAGAGACTCCTGAGTCTGGATCAACTCACTCTCCACCTATTTTTGCACTGGTCCACAGCCCTTGACCAAGCCTTCCTGAGGTGCAGACACTTTTACTAAAAGTTTGAAACTATAGAAAAGGTTTGACACCAAGGCACAGTCAAAAGCCTATCAGTGAAGCACGTTATACCTAAAATTTCCATCAATCTATCTGCCTGACAACAGAATTTTTCATGAACCATTTTGCTTAATCCTATCTTTTCTCTTCTTCTTCCTCATAGGCTTGGTTTTAGTCAGTGAGTTATTCATGCTCCATGCAAGCCATAACTTCCAAGTCACTTCTATTCTTTTCTGTAGACCCCCTATCACAATCTCTTTGTTTCACTGCTCCCTTCCCCATCATGCCTTACCACCTGCCCATTCTCCAAGCCCAAGAAGTCTATGCGAGCCTGTTTTCCTGAACAATAGTAGTTTTCATTCTAAAAAAAAGTTTTGCTTCCAAATTTAAATTAATTAATTTTTACCATGCTTCAGTCAAATGATACGAGTTCCTTTTCCTCCTAAATTCAAGCAGTAGGTGGTACCTAATCTCAACCAGGCAATAATATACTTGGCACACAGGGGTGAACATGATAGAGTTCCTAATTTTAATGAGATCCCAAGAAGGGGTTCAAAACATGATTGTTTGGAAACATATAGTAAATTTTCTGTGTGAATGAATGAACAAAGGACGTTATTTTCACATCTAGGACTTGGAACTCAGTTTTATGGATCCTAATTATTCTTTTTTTTTTCCTTCTTAGGATACCCACTTAGGTCTTTTCCTTCCCACAATAGCGGACCAAAGCAAGTGCCCTGAAGCAGTGCCCCTGACCAATTCCCATCAGAACTGCCTCATGACAGTTACCAGCACCCTCCATTTCATCTGAAAAGCATACTGATTGCTGCCCACAGAAGGTGGAAAGCTTATGGCTAAGAAACAACTCAAATTCTTCTGCAAGAGTAGCCAGCCAACTACCAGTTCCAAGTATATCAGAGAAGCAGGCTTCCACTGTATTTTTCCAAATAAAAAGTTTTTCCTCCAAGTGATCTCTAATTCAAGCTGTTGGGGGGAAAAAGAGTAATTCTGTTTTCTTCTTATCACAGGCATGTGGCTGGATGCTTACAAACAACTTTGTCTGAACTATAGAAAATTCATCTCCTCTTCTTGCATAGGATGATCATAATTATCTTTTTCAGAAAGAAAATTTAAGCAGTTATCAGTTACATTGACTACCAACTCCTAAGTTAACAAAGTCCCTAAATATTCAATGGCTTAAAACAATAAGCTTGTGGGCTGGGGATTTAGCTTAGTGGCATAAGCGCCTACCTTGCAAGCTGTCGTGAGTTCGGTACCAATTTAAAAAAAAAAAATACAGTAAGCTTATATGATTGCTTATGGCCCTATGGGTGAGCAAAGAAATTCTGAAGCTGAGGTCATTTCATCTGGTGATTGCAGTCAGCTGACAAGTTTAGCTGGTTTGGGCTGGTTCAGGACAATCTTTGATGCCTTGTGATTCGTTGGTGGTTGGCTGGACCAAATCCTTGCTGAAATGTGATTGGTAGGTTATTGCCTGGAGCAAAGCCTTACCTATATTATGATTGGTAAACTGTTGTCTGGTGACTCAATAAACCCTATGAATTTCTACATCCATCAAGCTAGCTCATGCTTGCTGGCAGTATTCAAAGAAAGCACAAGCCACAAGGCCTGTTGGGATCTAGTTTCATGTTGGCACTTGTACCATATTCTAATGTCCTCAGGAACTGACAAAGAGTTATGGACTGAACTAGATCACTCACTCTAGAGTCACATGTTGAAGTTCTTAAGACCCAACATGGAGGTAGCACAGAGAGGACCTTTAAACAGGCGATTAAGATTAAATAAAATCATAAGGATGAGGTTTAACCCAAGAGACTTACCTTCCCTCTGAGAAGAGATAACAAGAAGCTATATAAACAGAAAAATCCAGAAGGCAGCCATCTGAGGCCAAAGACAGAGGCCTTGGGAAAAACCAAACCTAACCACCCGTTGATCTTATACTTCTGGCTTCCAGAACCGTGAGGAAATGAATGTCAGCTGGATTAGCACCCCAGTCTGTGGTATTTTGTTATGATAGCCCTAAGAAACTCATAAACAAGATGAACTCAGATATGAAGGGTAGAGAAATACATTGCATCCATTTAATAAAGGAGCTATCCAGTAATACTGAAAACATTGTGGAAATAGAGATAAGAAGTGAAGCCTTTATTTTAATCAATGTACCACATCAAGTAGCATAACCCACTCATTTTGTACTGTAACTCAAATTGACTTGCAAATTCTGGTGTGGGCTGGTTCCAAAAGGTGTCTTGAAATGCAGGAGGAAAAAGTCCCTAGGTTTCCTTCTACACTGGACATGAAACCCATGAAAGATAGTTGCCACCACCCAGAAACAAAAAATCAGACTGTTTAGATGTATCAAAGACATGAAAACATACACATGTGCATGCACACACTCACACCCAAAGGAATGATACTCAAGAAAGTAAAAGCCTATTATGTGACTGAAAGACATCACTGCCCTAATTCCTGGCAATACTAGAGAGGAAAAAAGAACTATAAAACATCACATTTCTTAAAAAATTTTTTCAATGGTGACAAAAAGCTGATATCAACATAAGAATTGCAAGAGTCTTCAGTGACGGAGCGAGTTTTTACACATCCACAGATCTTACCTGTTGCTTGGGAATTTGTGTCAAAAACAGATGAGAAAAACCCCACCAAATGCATCATTGCTACCTGTGCGATGATCCTGATGTGCAAAAAGAATGGAAGGAGAGGGTGGAAGAGCAAAAGAAATATCTCCCTCTGCACTGTGGACTTGTACTAAACAAAAATCAAATTAGGACAGTGGAATAGGAAAAAAACACAAAACATTTCAAGCCTTCCATCACTCTAGAGTGGAGGAAAAAGAATGTATATGTTTAAGTCTTCCTCTAATATATTCTGGTCCAATGTGGTAGGTACAGTTGCCACCTTGAAAATCTGGAAGCAAAAAAGCAGGACTAAAAAATATCCCCAGCTCTGGAAGCAAAAGTAGAGAAAAAATAGAATGCTCCAGAAGCCAAACAAGCTGGCAGGTGGGTGGTAGAGCCAAGAAAATGTTACTACCACTCTGAAATCTGGCAACTGCTCCTGAAGCCCAGAGACTCTGGGATAATCTTGGAGCACTTAGATTCCAGCTCCTACTGAAGAGATATCTCGATCTTATATGCAAATCATGTGAAGGGGTGAATCAAATCAAACAAAAGCTGGTAAAATGCTCAGGTTGAGCTAAACTGCAGACCAGATTCAGTTTAGTGACCTGACATAAGCATAGGCTTCTTTATCCCATGGTCTGTTAAAAAGCCTTGCTTAGGACATTCCTGTTCTAGGTCTGTCTCAAAGGATCACAAGGCTTGGAATCAGCTGTGCTAGATGGCACAGGCAACACCGAGATTATAAGTGGATCCTTTAGAGGCCCTTCTCACCCTCAATCATACACATCCTCTACTTGGGAAACAGCAAACTCAAAGTGCAAATACCAAGTGGCTTGTGTAGCCACGATGTAAAACACTGTTCTTGAACAAGACTATCCAGAAGCAAATGGACATTTACTTCTTTTGAGATTTTATGCGATTAAGGGTGGCAATCTGCAGCCACAAATTCTTATTTGGCATACAGTTATCCAACAGGCTTGAAACACATGAATCTACGTCTCAAAACTGAATCAGCTATCATGACCCTTTTGTCAGAGTATGTGGGAAAAAGAGCAAACAGCAAAAGGAAGAAGCTACCAGAAGAGCCTATGGACAGACACCACTACCTTCAGAGTGTAAGCAAGGAAAACTGCCTTGACATCTGAAAACTTACTACATCCTCCCCATAACTGCCGAGCTTTCCCTGACTCCTTCACCAAAGCCCCAAATGCTCATATCTTTCCTGGCTCCTGGATGCAAATGTGACCCTTTCCCTTTATTTTAAAACAGTGGAATAGCTCCAGGCTTAGTCACCAGCCACTGGGATCCCCAGAAGGTTTGCTGAGCCAGAAAGAAGGTGACACGAAGATGACAAGTTCCTTCCGAGGATGCCTCATGCTCATAACTCATTCACACACTTTCCTCTGGGCAAGGCAACAATAATTTGAAAGAATGTAATGTTGGCCTTCCTGGAATTACAAAAATAAGAGGGCATCAAGATTTGAGGACTGCTTGCTCCCTGCTCTGTGGTGCCACAGCAGCTGGAAGATAGCCAGGAACCAAATCTGTTCCACAGTCTCTTGGACAGAAATGGAGATTAGCAGGTGTTAAAGACAGATTAGCAGCTAAATGAGTTCCTCCTGCCTGGCAATATCAGCATTAGAAGAGGAAGGGTTTTAGGGAGGAGTTAGACAGCTGCTGGGAGCCTTTTCAGACAAGAAGAAATTTGCCTGGATTTACCAGAGTTTAGGAAACTCAGGAAACCTAAGTGTAAGTGTAACCCACACATGAGCTCCTTCCAGGTAAGTGCTCAGAACCTTGTCCTGAGACACAGTGGTATCAGAGTAGGTTTGATTCTGTGTTCATGATACCTCCTAGAGATGAAAAGGCAGAAGTTAATACTTTTCCTCTTCTTGTTTCAGGTTCAGAGTGTAATTCCAAGACTCTGGGGTTTGTAGGTAGCTATGTTCTCCACCCTGAGGTTTGACCCTTTACCTGGAGGGAACAGGCACTGGTGAAACACCACCATCTTGGTCCACTTATTGCAGTTTTGGAGGCTGGGAGGTCCACGGCACAAACAAATGCTGGGCCTAGTAAAGACTGTCTTCCTGGTTTGTGTTGAAAGGGTTTTGCCCTAGATAGGACACTACAGCAGTGAGAGGTGGGACCAAGAGACGTTTATCTTGAGGTCATTTTCTCCACCCCTAGGCAATTTACCTGTGGTGCAAAATGAATTCCAATGGGCTGCCTGGGCATCAGCAATGCCCCTTTAGGCACCACCCTAGACCACACCACGTGTCTGGCAGAGAAAGCCAGACCCAGGTGGTCATGGAGTTTCTCTCCACATCCTTAAAATAAAGGTCACTTTACTTTATATTCTGTCTTCTAACTGCACCAAAAATCCTATCAGTATTTTAGTGAGCAGCTTTCTTCTTGCTGTGTCCCCACATGGCTGAGAAAAACTCACTCATTCTCTCACCCACTCTTGCAAAGGCATCATTCACTTATCTACGTGAGGTCCATGTATTACAGTCTTGGTCTGCTTGGTGGCATAATTGGGATGGGTACAATCTCTAAGAGATGAAGGTGTGCTTTGGAGATTGCCTGACCCTAGCCTATTCCTCTCTCTTTCCTGGTTAACAAGGCAAATGATCTTGTTATGCCAAGTACTCCTGCCGTGATGTGCTGTCTTGCCACAAGCCCAAAGCAACAGAGCCAAATGATTGTGGACTGGAACTTCTAAAATTATGAGCCCAAATGAACCTTTTCTCTTTATAAATTATCTCACTTATTTAATTAAAGTGATATATAGGTGATTAGTACAAGGTTCCACCTTTATGAACTAATTACTTCTGAAAGTTTCCATCTCTGTATATCATTACACTTGGGATTAGATTTCAAGATGTGAACTGAGAAAAGGGAGATACAAATATTCAGTTCATTAAAAACACCAAGTACACTGTCATAGTCAACTAGGGTTTTTAGAGATCAAGGAAATAAAGCAACTTTTATTAAGTGCTTATTACACACCATGTGTTGTGTTAGACCCTTTCATCATTTTATTTTTAAGCTAAAAGAACTGATCCACACTGGAAGATTTGGCATGAGAGATATTAAAGATGAATTGAGTTCCTTATTCTGTTCCTTCCCATGTTTTTTTTTAAATTTCCTTCTTAATGTTATTTCAAATTTGTTTGGGCTCAAATTATATTACACCCTTGTCATCTCCATTAGCTAAAATGTATTTATGGCTGATTATGCATGCAGAAAATAAATTAAATATCTGAATAACATTACCAGTAATTGGTGAAATTGCCTTATGTTTTCATATCCCTATAACAAAAAAGGCATCAACAAATGGCTGGAAAACAAAGGGATTATCCATTATAATTGTCCATATTACCATAGAGATAGGGAAGGCACAATTATGGGCAATTTCAGCATCTAAAATTCAAGTATGATGAAAATTATATTGAAGTTAGCAATAACAAAAAAATTACTTTTGCTGTTACTCCAAATGAACTGATAGTCAAGATAAAAGAAAAACAACTGTTCCTCTGAAAACTCATCCACAGACTTAGAAATTGACAGTGAATTACTTAAGTTTGTACAAAATGTAATCTAGAACCAAGTGCTCCTTTTGATTTGCTTGGTTGATTCTCCATGATAGGGTTTCCTTTCAGAGACTGCAAATTTATTGGTGAAACATTTATGCTAATTTAGAGAAACATTCTAGTGTGTTTTTGTCATATCTCTAGCATAGCCGTTGATACTCGTTTGTTTCAGGCTATGTACTGGATCAGACTGACATAATCATTAGCTAGGCTGCTAATTTGTGTTTTTTGATGATGATGTAAAGTTATGATCTTTAATAACCATAATAGCCACCATGGTGTGGATGCAGTCCAACTGGGATGGATACCAGCTGTTGCATTAGAGCAAGCTGCTGGGACCTTTTTTGTATAAGACCAAAGGTCCTAGGAGTAAAAATACACAGAAATACTGCTATTTACCAGCCAATATGGGAGGCTTTCACTATTTTAGCAATGGTGCAACTGTATCATGTGTCTCAGCTCAGCAGCTCAGTGTCTTGACACACATGCATACACACACACACACACACACAGAGAGAGAGAGAGAGAGAGAGAGAGAGAGAGAGAGAGAGAGAGAGAGAGAAACCAGTCTGGCCGCTTATTTTTACCTCTGTTATCCAGGTGGCTTTGCTCAACATCTTACCAGATGGAGACTCTAGGAAAGTGCACCCCTGCAAGGCTCTGGCAGGTCACATGACAGCCCAAGAGGAGGCTGTTTCTACAAAGAACAACCACTACACTCTTCAAGCTGATACCTTGAAAATCACAATCCTGTAACAGACATAGCTGCAGGAGCCCAAGCACAGACACCATTATTTTGATTCTTAAAGGCAAAGATACATGAAACACGAAACAGAGAGGAGAACTCTCAATCCATGCAACAGAATCTACAGAAGAAAGAGAAAAGGGGGACAGGCTTTATGAATCAAGAGAAAGAGCACCCTTTTCATTGATTTTTGTCAGAGTGAGCACTATAAAGTATGGTTCCAATGACGTCTTGCCATCCCTCAAAATCCTTCAATGGCTCCCAAAATAACCAAGCCTCCAATATGGTAAACAAGGAATTTATTAATGGGATTTTGCGTTTCTACTTGCTGCTAGCCTCCTATATAGAAATAAGAGTAAACTCTCTGCAGTATGGAAACATTATTGTATTCCATCCCCCTGACTTCCATCCCTTCACTGGGCAACCTGTTACAATTCACAGAGTAAGTCATGCTTGAAAATGTCCTGGTTATCCTCAAGCAAGTATCCTACGTAACAGGGCTTGGTTGTATATTAGAACAAAATCATCTTTGTTGAACTGATAATTGAATATAACTGAGCAATTGCAAAGAACCAAAAATTTCAGCCAGATTCCCACAAATCCTTATTTGGGGAAAATTAACATATGCATGGTATATTATAAGATTATAGAATTTTAAAAATAGGTGTTAAAATAATAAAAATCCTGACAATACCAAAGACTGATGAACTTGGAGTATGTCCAGAATTTTCAAGCACTACCGGTAGGAATGGAATGGAAAATGGTACAGCCTCATAGGAATCGACTTCACAACTTCCTGCCATGTGACCAGCTATTCTAGTTGGTAGTATTTGCTTGCCTAAGACAAAGAGACTGTAAGTCTACATAGGCCTTGTACACAGATGTTCAAGAAAGTCTTATGTGTAGTAGCTAGCAAAGGATAGAATCCAGACATTTCCAGTGAAATAAATGGTGAATGAATAAATAAATCATGGTACAGCTACATTCATACAATAGAACACACGTTATCAATAAAAATAAATGAACTATAGCTACACATGACAATAAGGATGCAACTCAAAGTAATGATGCTAAGTGAAAGTAACTAGTTTGTACCCCTCAGAAGGGGTACAAACTGTGATTCCATCCACAGAGAATTCTAGAAAATATATACTAACCTGTAGTGATCAAAGCATACCGTATCTTTCCAGGAATGGAAGAGTGGCAAGGAGAGATTATAAATGAGCACAGGAAACTTTTGGAGGTACTGGAGATATTCTCTGTTTTCACTGTCATGAGTGTTTCAAAATTGTAGAGGTAAGTAAAGATTCATCACATTCTATGCTTTTTAAGTATATGCGGTATATTGCATTTCAATTACACCTCAAAGAAGCTGTGAAAATTAAAAACTGAGCAAGTTATGTTTTATGAGAAAACAGCCTTTGTGGTTTGGGGAAATTAGAAAAAAGTTATTAAGAAGGCAAAATGAGAATACGCTGATTTGGAAGTATGCAAGGTGTGATCAAAACACATAGTGAATGTTTAGAGTAAAAATATTGCAGTAAAAGACATGTTACCATTAAACCCCCACAAAGAACTCTCCCTACACTTTATTGCCACCATTTTTACCTCTTTCTGAAGCAGTTAATGGAAGTTTTGTTTCACAGACATCTTAAGGATGTGAGCAAACATATAGTGATAGCTGCTGCAGAGTGTCACCCTCTGGAAAGGTAGGTTTGTGAAAACGTTAGTGTCCCCATTTACCTTATTCACCAGATCTGGCCCTGTGATTATTCCAGCTGTTTCCCAAAGTCAAATGACCATGAAAGGTAAACATTTTATATTGAGTCAGGACATGGAGTCATCACGACAAGAGGGCAACCAAAGACTTTCCCAAAAGAAGACTTCTAGAACTGTTCCAGAAAGTGGCAAGAATGATGGATGAGCGCATTCAAATGAGGGAGAGTTTTTTGGGGGAACTTCATGGCAAAGTGTTCTTTAAATGTAAATAGTCACTGTAGTTTCTTTAATCATACCTCATAAGTCAGAGACTAAAAATGATGACCCTTTACAAGGCAAAACTTTTTAAATGTTTAAAAGTCAAGGTTGTCCATTATTGAAACTGGTCTCAGTGATAAAGAGCTCCCAGTCCAGGAAGTATTAATTTAATGATCACTAAACCCCTTGCTATGGCTGGGCAATTATCTTCTGTCACTCCTAAGATTCTGATATTTACTTGTTTGCTGAGGGGTGGGGGTCTATTTGCAGGTAGCAAACTCCCTGCGATGGATGCATATGAAAACAACCATTAGGATTTTCCTCAAGAATGAAAGAAATAAATATAACTCAAAGGAATGGAACTTCAAAGAAATGGAGTTAAAAGAAACTCAGTTCTTCAGATATAAGAATTACAAGAGAGTACAAAGAGAGTAGGGAGTGATTGGGGAATGCAGAGTGAGAGGATGGGGAAGTGGGCACTGAGGCTTAGGTCCTCAGTGTAAGTCAGAGCTGGAGGTGTGAGCAGAGTTTGGGGAACTAGGGTTTAGGAGTGTTTCTCCACAGATGCTGTTGGACTAGGTCTGGAGTAATCTTCTAAAAGAATGAGACACACCTCTGTGTTCAAAAACTTCTTGTAGCTTCCTGTGACATTTAGAATACCACTAGAATTCTTTCCAAGGTAACACAGATATCTCTAAGTGAAAACAGCAAGATGCAGAAAACTGTACACCAAAAATGAATAGGGCTAAAGGCAAAGACAATGTGAACTCTCTTAGACATCTGTCTGTTCTTCATGAGCATTTCACACAAGGGCATCGCGCTCAACCATGACATGGAATCATGGCACCTCTTGAGTCATTCTTGGCTTTTGCCCAAACCCCACTTAGGCATATGGTACTGCTCTAAGGGGGAGATGGAGATAATTTCTGAGGCAAAGAGGATCCAAGGAGTAGCAGTTGTGATCCCCAGCAGCCTCCTAGGTGGAACAATTAAAGGATTAAGGAAGTAATAGTGAGAAGATGCCAAAGGGATTAAAACTGACCTGGGTAAAGGAAGAAAGAGGTCATTTTCCTCACTTCTGAAAACCAAAGTGAGTAAAAGTTCAGTCAGATCCTTTCTCTTATCCTGCTTTTCCTCCTTGGCCCATAAACAAAAGGCTGTCAGTCTATCTTGTGGGAAGGAAGTTGCCAACACCTTTGGCCCCTCCAGCCTCTCCAAGGAAAGGAGGAACAGTACAGTTGCTAGAGAGCCAGACTCACTGGATCTGGTTTACTAAAGGGCAGAGGTAGGATGTCCCTGTTGTACTGTTCCCATTGACCATAGCTACTCTGAAAGCCTTCCTGGTTTCCTTTCCCTCTATCCCCAACAAACACCAGCCTCATCCCCAGAGCTGCATGGTGTCTCAAATCAGACCTTACATATAGTTAATAATATCCAATTCAAAGGAGAAGTAAGAAGATGAAATCTATTTCTGCTCAGCATTTCTGACATCCATGTGTACGATTTTCCCATTCCAACCACCAATTATCCAGCTTCCCACACACCAACAGTGATTCAATCAAATTTCAAACCTGACTACGTAGAATGAGCATCAGACCCACAGGTCAAAGGTTCATCCCACGTGACCACTGCTGCTTCAGATGCCATTCTTCAGCTTTGGGATGCCTGTACTTCTGACTGACCCAGCAAAAAACCAGGGGTTGTCATGACCCCCTGTTCTTGTTCATTAACTTGCTAGAGTGGCTCATAGCAGTCATGGAAAACAGTTTAGTGATGCCATGCTACTGCAAAGGACTCAGATGAAGAGGTAGGTTGAAGTCTAGAAGGATACTAAGCATAGGTGCCTTTACCATCCTGGAGTAGCGGGGGACATCACCCTCCTAACACATAGATGTGTTTACCAACTCAGCAGCCCTCCAAGCCTCTCTGACTAGGGTTTTGTGGAAGTTTCATTGCAGTTGGCATGACGGATTAAAGCACTGACCACTGATGATCAATTCAGTCTGCATTCTCCTGATCTAACCCCCCAATCATACACAGCAAAAGACAAGAAGTAGAGCTGAAAATCTCAAACTTCTAATCACATAGTTATTTATTCTGGGAACCAGCCCCATTTTGACACTATTGAAGGGCCCATAAGGTTCCCTTCACTCGCACAAACTCAGGAATGATTGAAAAGGGCTTATCATGAGTGGCAAAACATGCTCCTTGCATTCCTATCTCAGGAAATTATAAGGGTTTCAGGAGCTTTTCACTAGTGACCAGAGACAAAGGACCAGACACATATTTCTTATTATATCAGTATTACAGAGGGTCTCCTCATCGTTGGACCTAGCTGTATTCTTAGTCATGCTGTAACTGAGACCCTCCTTTGGGAGCTTTTAGAGGGCTGTGCACTCAATAAAAAGAAACCATTTGCTTTGTATGGGAGATCATCCATGGGAATCTTAGAAGAGAAATAACTAGCAGGAACTGCTCACCATGAATGCTTAAGTAATGACAAAGAACCAAAAGTGGTGACACAAAGGAAACAGCAAGTAGTCTAATAAATTCCACAGGCCCTCTTCTTTCTCTTGGCAACAACTTCAACCAAGACTTCAGGGTACACAGTGCTAGCCCCATTCCATACATGAGTAAGAAGAGATACCAAGAGTTAACTAATAACTAGTGGTGGGACCAGAGAGCTGTTAATCACTGAACTATTCTACCTCTTTAAATGAAAAATGTTTCTTTATTAGGCTGTTAACATTATGATCTTGAGAGAAAGACAGTACCAAGGAAGGTCAGCAGCTTCTGTAACCCAAAGACAAGTAGCCAGAGGCAGAGAAGGCTGCAGTGTAGTGGATGGAGCACAGGACTTAGCCCCAGGAGACCTGAGCTCAAGTTTCAGGCCTACTATGGAAGTCCACTCCTCTGTTTGCCAGACTCTGTATGCTGACAAGACTCAGACAAGATCATGCATATGGAAGTATATTACACATGCAAGCCCTGTCTGGAGAAACACACACTTTATATGATAGTGGTTTCTGGTTGTCACAGTTGAATTGATCCAGTGCTTCTGTCTAGGGTGATACTGTTCGTGAGGAGAACTAGACAATGTCCAGAGATGTTCTGGTTATCACAACTTTGGAGGGAGGTGTTACTGACTCCTAGTTAGTAGAGGTCAAGGATGCTGCTAAACATCCTGCCATGCACAGGACAACTTCCTGTAACAGAATTTCCCAGCCCCAAGTGTCAATAGTGCCAAGGCTGAAAAACATTGGTTTGAAATGAACTCATGCATTAGAACAATTCAGGAGCAGAGTTGGTACTCAATAAATATTTATTGAATATATAAATAAAGAAAGAATCAATTCTACAAGGTGGTTAACATGAGAGAGCAGTGTCAGAGTAAGTAGACAGTTTTTAAATAAGCCGGAAAGACCAGGGAAGTGCTACATCCCTGTTGCTCAAAATGTGGCCACAGATCAGCAGCAGCCTCATCATCATCTGTGCACCTGTTAGAAAAGCAGCATCCCAGATTGTCTCCCAGATCTCAGAATCAGAAACTGAATTCTACAGAGATTCTCAGGTGACTCATAAGCACTTTAAAGTTTGGAAAATGCCCTAACAGTGTCTATACTTGATGGCAATTTAACAACCAATGACAATGCTATGTTCTAGCTGATTAGTGCAGAAAGGTTTCATTAAGATTAGCCATGCTGACGTCTCCTTCATGGCTACAGAATCCAGCTTTAACCACAGGTACCATTTCTACCTGGAATATTTCCATTCAAACAACAGAGTCCATGCACTCCCGGGCATTAGTAGCTCTTCTCTCTCTTTCTTTACAAAATAGAATGCTGACTATAATGAAATATGGCATATTATCAATACCTCCTGTGCAGAAACTGCATGCAATGCCACAACTGAAAGATTCCCTGAGGAAAAAGGGAAAATTCTGCTACAGTTTTTATTTGGAGTTTGATTGCTTCATTGCCTTTTACCCTCCAGGTAAAGGGGCAGCCAAGAAAACTGCATTTTGTGTGATGATGTGAGCTTATACGTGTACCCTTGACTCTGAATGTGGCTTAAGTTGTATCCCTTTGCAAGAGGGAGGAAAAAGGTGCTCTGCCTTAGCCCCAAAACCGAACATTTTCTTCCAATCAGAGTTATCATATTTTTCCTTCAAAGAATAATAGGGTATCAGAGCTCAATGTCTATTGAGCAATGACTAAGTACCAAGGCACCATCCTATTTTACGAATTTAGGATTTGCATACCCAATTAGGCAAGAACTATCAATACTCCCTCATTTTATAGAGAAGGAAACTTAAGAGTTCAGAATCTAAGAAACTTTTCCAAGGTCAGGAAACTAGAAAGTCCCTGAAGCCAAGATTTAAATCCAGGAGTTCTGACCTCAGATTTAGTATTCTTAGCCTTTTCACTATGCATACTGCTTATACTTTGGTTTTTATGAGAATCAATATGTTAAAATTCTGCCCTGATGAAATACTCTCATACAGGGAGCTAGATTAACAGCTATAATATGTAATATCAGACACTTAGAGCAAAGATGTTGTATTTCTTCTGTCAGTCCCATCCTCCTTCCTTTTCTCACCTTAATCTAATTTGATTCAATGGTTTGGAACCAAGAAACATGTTAAAGCATGTCAGGTACCTTCCAGATGATCATTACAATGGTTGAAAGAATAAATAAACTATTTGACAGATGAATGAACAGGTACCACGTCTTGAGAAATGAAGGCACAAATATTCACAAGTTCTTAGTGAAAATGGCTGGGGTTGCATTGTTTTGTTTTGTTTTCCACCCAGAACATCTCCCAAGCCCTGTTCTTACTCAAGGAATTGCTCCTCTCCCAACTCTACTGTGGTTCCTGATAGAACTGTGATGGCTTTGCATTATGTTCAACATTCCAGACAAAACTGCTGAAGTGTGCCAAACCAAGGAGTTCCTTTCTTTAAGGATTCTGGAATCAGGAGAGAGAAAATCAGAACAATCTTTCCAGGTAGAAACAATTGCATAATGGGGAAAAAATGAGATGCAATGGGACCTGCATTTTCAACCTGAGAAAGGCAGCTTGTATGCATCAGGAGAGCTGCATAAAGCTTGATGCTAATATGCAGCAAGAGCCAAAGATGAGAGAGCGAGAGAAATTGCTTCTGACAACGTTCAAGTCTCTGTTTCCAGACACTTAACCTCTCTGAGCCTTTATAAAATGTGAAGGCAGGGGAGAGAAATAATTGCATCTTAGAAGGCTGTGTGCCCATCACTGTTGAAGAGAGAAAGGGCTTCAGCCAGCCAACAATGGCCAAGCAACACTGAGAGTGGACTGTCCTTCTTTTATTCACATCTGGACCTGAGCAGGAAAGAGCAATACCAGATGAAGAAATCTAGTTTGTTCTGTGCTTGACTTCTAAACAGCTTCTGTGACCTGGCCATGGGTGTTATGACCTTTCAGCTGATAAACAGGTAAGTCTCTATCATCTCACACGTTTCCCTCTTGTTTTAAACAAAATGGCATGCTAAATTTTCACAAATGTCTTCCATAGTTTTGGGTACCATAAGGGGTGTCATGAACCATTTCTCAGGCCCTTCTTGCTAGATAGTCTTCTCATGCACACTCTCTTCTCATAGAGCTAACAGATCTGGCTTAGCCAAGGTGGTTTTCCTTGATCATACAGACTACACAGCTCTTCACTGAGGAAGCACAGTTGCATTGGTGAGTTAAAACAAAAGGATGGCCAGATGGAAACAGCCCTTCAAATTTCCTTTACTTATGTTTTTAGATCTTGCTCTGAGGTACGCCTCTACCATTGCCTTTTTATCTGCTGTGCTCTATAAATCAGGATTTTTGCATATACTGTATGATACATTCTGACACTCTCCATTTTATTTTCTTAAAAGAAAGCAAGTGTGCCCCCGCCCAAATTAATGTTAATATCTCCTAATGGATTCCAAGCTGGCATGCCCACAAAGCTCCTTCCAACTGGGATTTGCATTAAATGAGTTCCCTGTGTCCAGAGTCACAAAACTGCTTCTGACAGATGAGAAGGGACATGTTTTATTTCAGCTCTACATAGTTGGCCAACTTAAAGTTAAAAAAATGAAAACAAAGAACTTCTCCAAAAACTTTCAATGATAACGTGTACATGTTATGACTTTTGCCTCCTTGTGCAGAAAGAGATCAGGGGATTAATACAAGGCTGGGTAACACAGGGTCTCTAGTCTCACAAAGCTGTGATGTCTGAGCTTGCTCCCTCCATTGAGTACCATTCTAAAAATATAACTTTCAGATCATGAATCAATTCAAAACCCTCACAGGCTCACCCCTGGTCTCCAAGTCCTTCCACACGTCAAGCGATCCACCCAGACTCCGTTTGCACCACAGGTTCTGCAAGTACAACCAGCACTCCTTTTGATAAATGCCCTTTGCCAAGATGCAGGTCAGTGTAATTTCCCAAAAGGTTAGGAGTGACTGCTCAGAGAGGACTCGCTTATTATTTTAAATGCCACCTAACCCATTCTCCAAGGTTTACGGAGTTATTTACAATTTGATTCCATCACACCCGCCTGTTTGTCTGACCTGCCTCCCACCTCCTCTCATCACTATCACTAAAAGCCTTGAAACAGGATTCAATGGTCAAGAGTCCTGCCCTTCTGAGCCAGGGCGGTGTCTCACTGAAGAGAAGGAAGTCACCCTAATGGGCAATTTTTCCTCTAAGTCATGCTTTAAAGTCATCGATAAAATCCACCTATTTCGAGGCATGCAGGATTGATTGTATCCATGTGGCTGCAAATGTTTAGTCCATTTTCAATTTGTTCAGCCAGATTAAAACCCCAATACTAATGCGTTACACTAACAAGCTAGCAAGCTTCAAAAAGTCCTCATTTCTCCCCTCTATGCTGTTGTTGTGTTGATTTGAGTGGATAATTTTAGCTAAGTGTACTTTTAAGGAACAAATATTCATAGTATAAACCTGTTTGAATAATAATAAAAAGGGTAATAGTAGTAACATAAAGATGATCCATTTAATGTCTACTGTGTGCCAACAATGATGCATGGAATTCAGCCACTTATTACATATAACTATATATACATATATGCATATAGAGTTTTTAACATGATTTATATAGAGCTTTTATATGTGTATGTATGTGCTTAACTCATACCATCTCTATAGATTATATATAAGAGCATTATTCTTGATGAATAAGAAAGGTGATATTCCCCAGAAATAGGACTAAAGTCCAGAATTATGAAGAATACCCCCCCAAAATTAGATCACCTTAACATAAAAGACCCAATCAAGAAATGAGCAAGCGAAATGAACAGACATTTCTCAGAAGAGAGGTACAAATGGCTAAGACACATATGAAAAAATGTTCAACATCTCCAGCCATTATAGAAATGCAAATTCAAGCAACTCTGAGATTTCATCTTATACAGGAAAGAATGATGATCATCAGGAAATCAAAGAACAACAAATGCTGATGTGGCTGTGGTAAAAAGGAGCCTTCTGCATTGCTGGTGGGAATGTAAACTAGTACAACTATTATGGAAATGATTATGGAGATTTCTCAAAGAGCTAAAATTAGAAATTCCATATGACCCAGCTATTCTCCTTCTAGGTACCTTGCCCAAAGATCTAGAAGCATCATATTATGCTAATGCTTGCATACCAATTTTTAGAGCACCACCATTCATAATATCTAACTCCTGAAAGCAGCCTGTAGGCCCAACCACAGACAATGGATAAAGGTGGTATTTATACATAATACAATACAATTCAGCTGTACAAAGGATAAATTTCAGGCTATTGGAGGAAAATAGATACACCTGTAAAATATGGTAGTGAGTCAAATAAATCAGACACATAGGCTTAAATACTGTATGGTATGTCTCATTTAAGTGAGGCAAATTAGCCCAAGAGCAAAATTAAGACTAGGTAGAGGGAAACAAAGGGATATATCTCTTACAAGTTGGAAGGGGCCCAGGAAATCAAGAGAAGGGGCAGTAAGAAGAATTAAGATATACCATGTACAGGAACCCAATAACCCTAATTAATGTAAGTATTATATGTCATAAGCATGAACTAATAATAAGAGTAACTACAATAGTAGTGACAATGAGGAAAAGGGATTAAGTCACCTTGGGAGTGAGGACTAGATTTCAAGATCACCTGCTTTTTCTACCCCAGACACTACTTCTTGGCCATAGTACACCAAGAACCGTCACCCTGCCGCAGGCATCCACACCTAATACAAGTCAAAGCACCCAAGTCATGGAACAGAATGGCTGAAAAGTTGCATTGTCAGACCTTCTGGCCTAGCATAAGAAATTCTGGAAGTAGAATAAACACTGCCTCCTTCTTCTCAAAGAACCCAGGAGTCCTTCGTGTCACAGCCCACCGTAGCTACGTATGTTGACAATGGGCTCAGAGTAACCGAGTTTGAATTTTGATTCCCTCACATGTTAGCTGTGGCACCTTGGATGAGTCAATTCACTTCTATGAACCCCCATTTTCTTATCTTAAAAATCAGAGGGGAACCCAGTGATACCCGCCCCACAGTGTTATGGTAGAGAAAATAATAAAGTGTTGTGTGTTAAGTACTTGTGGCTGGAATTATGATAAACAAATGTCAAATATTATTATAATCTTCTTTAGGAGTGATTAGAGCTTTGATTGAAAATCTTTAAGAACAGGACATGACACATTTACTATTGAGTCAAAATGATCACCCTGTAACTGTATCTACCATCCACAACACCACCACCTCCAACTCTTACTCCTCCTCCTTTGCACAAATGCCATTATGTAGCTTTAGAAAAGCTGATAAGTGAGCAGTTTATATGTCCAACTTCTGAGTTTCCCAGGGAAGCCTGAGCCTGGGCAGGGACTAAGCTGGTTCGGAGACATGACACCTTTGTCACTGGACACCAGCTCTGGTGATCTTTGTTGTTCAATCCATGTGAATGAGGACTTCCAATATATTCTTAGGACATTAGGTTTTGTCCTAAGAATATATTGGCTGATCTTTCCCTATATTTTGTTTCCTCTTTAATTTCTTGCCGTTTTCTTCCTGCCTCTTCCCATCCCTGACATGCCCCTCTCTTGTTATTCCATTCAAGATAATTAGATTGTATTTTGATCTGTAAACTCTCAGATCTTTCCAATGATATCTGCATTTTCATCCTGCTTCAATACTAAGGGTGTGCAGGAAAAAAAAGACTTGAATTTGATGTTTATTCCAATAAATATCTTTCATCCCTACATCATCAAATATATGCTATTTCATAGGATTGCTATAACAAATGACCACAAACTACACCTAAAACAAATTTATTCTCACACAGTTCTGAAAGTCAGAAGTCCAAAATCAAAGTATTTGCAAAACCACACCACCTCTAATAGCTTTAAGAATTGATCTTTTTTTCCTTTGTTGGCTGGTAGCTGCATAATACTTATCTCTGCCTCCATCTCTTCTTCTTCTACCTCTTATATAGGTGTGTATCATTAATTTAAAACCTACCTGAAGAATTCAAGACAGTGGTCTCTCAAGATCCAAATACATGCTTTTTGCATAGAGGAAGACTCACATGGTCTAGATAAACACATCTTTTTGGGGGGTTGCACTATTTAGCCCATTCAAAGAACCTAACGAGTCCTGCAAAAGTTGTGATATGCTCTCCTTTCCCTGTTCAGCTCACCTCACCCCTTTACCAAAACAAAGCTAACACAAACTTTCCATTCCATGACACAAGCCTGATCTCCCCATTCCCTTCCTTAAATACTATATTTTGCAGGTTAGAGAGTAACATGGGAAAATGAAATGAACCTCGAGGAAGATAAAAGGCTCTTGGTCCCCATCCCACCAAGGCATCTTCCTATGGCACAATAATCACTGTATGGGAGATACTAACTGTACCTTTTCTCACTTTCTTCTGCCAGACAGATGCTGAGAAATGGGCAATGTAACCACTTTCCACAATGTACTTATTATATCCCAGGAACAAAATTTCCATTTTCAAATAAATCTGGGAAGTGCTGAATTCAATAAATCCAGACAGGTTTTCTTTGTTAAAGAATTTATCAGCTATCTCAACACAGTAAGTTATGAATAGGGGTAAAAATAATTTATAATATCTCTCACATTTACATAGCCAGAGAACTCCTTGACTTGGAAAGCATCTGATAGTCCTAATGTTCTTGTAATGACAGATTATAATATTGGCCGTTCTATGTCATCAAGCAACAATCAGACCATCAGAGAAATGCAAACAAAACAAGGTACCACACCCACTAGGATGACCATGATTAAAAAGCCAAACAATAATAAGTGCTAGTGAAGCTACAGGGGAATAGGGACGCTCAGACTTAGCTGTTGGGAATGTGGAAGTGTTACATCTGCTTTAGAAAAAAGTTTAACAGTTTTCCACAAATGGCAAATTTCCTGCAGAACCTAGCAACTCCAACTACTAGAAAGAAAATATACATTAGTGTCTATCAATTAGTGAATGGATAAAGTGTGGTACATCCTTTCAACATTTTTGTCATCTAATAATAAAAAAAGAATAAAGCACTAATACATGTTACTACATGCATGAACCTCACATACATTATGCTAAGTGAACAAATTGAGGCACAAAAGATCACACATTCTATGATCTCACTTATGTGAAAGGCCAAAAGGAAAATCCATAGAGATGAAAAGCAGATTGATTAGTGGCTGCCAGGAGTTAGGAATGGGATAGAGATTAGCTGTAAGTGGGCATAAGAGATCTCACTGAAGTGGTTAAAATATTCTATAAATGGGCTTTAGAGATGGCTGTGTAACAGCATATTTACCAAAAATCATTAACTTATACACTTAAAATGGGTAGATTTTATGGCATGTAGATTATATACCGACAAAGTTTTTTAAAAGTGCTATTGCTGATGGGTGAAATAAAACTTTACCTAACAAAGTGCCTGTCAAGCTAAATAAATGCTAACCACTCTTGCCTGCTCAAATGAAGATGCTGAGCAGCTATTTGAGAAGTACAATTTCAAGAGTGAAGATTTTCATTGCACTTGGGAAAGTTGAGCAAACTGTTTCAAGTACCTGCCTTTTGACTGTGCTTAGAGGAAGCATTGAAGTCTTTCCTATTAGTAGACGTGCCCTTGTAGAGGTACTTGCGAACTAGAAATACTTATGATCAATCCCCAGTTGTACTCTGTGTGTACCCAGAATGAAACCAGAGCCAATCCTTAGAATGTACTAAAACAGTGAATTGATTAGAATTCCAGGACCAAAGTGATAGAAGTTCTAAGGGAGAGAGACTGGGCTCTTTGATCTGCCTGGTTCTACTCTGACTTCTGGCTAATTAGCAAAGCTTTTGAGGCAGACTGATAAGCATTCAGGGCACTGCACATGTCTGGCCACTGACTAATTAATTAATTTTTGACTTTGAGCAGTGACACTTAATTTGAAAACTTTCTACCATCCATGGATGAATGTAGAATGTAGGGCAAAAAAAATTTAAATATTCTAAAGGTGCCATTTCAAGTTCAGTTGATTTCAGAGAGGGCAAAATGGGCCAGTGCATTAAGTAAAGAGATGGTTGGTGGAAGGGAAAGCCTAGTTCTCCAACAGCTTTCCTGGGTGTCTGGGCTTAGTCACCTGTCCTTTTTCTTCTCATGGTCACTGTATTTGAAATTCAGTGGGCTCCAGGGAATCATTGTTTATTGATCCATGACTGGGTGCATTGGCCATAGAGAGAAAAAGGACAAAACCAAAAATGACCACAGGTAAGCGAATGGAAATAGACAAAGCCCATAAATCTGCACAGAGACTTTTTAGGTAAACAGTACTCAGGTCTGGGGTCTGAAGGTGACAGTCCCAAAGCAGCCTGTCATCTACTTTCATAAGTACAACTCCATTGGACCCCAGCCATGCCCATCTCTCTATGCCCTGCCTGGAACTGGCTGCGCACCAGAAGGGAGGGCCCAGAGGCACAACAGAGGCTGTGAGGCACACCAAGCAGGAAGCATTGGTTGTATGTTTCATGATGGAAGACAATTGCCCACCCTGGTCTAGATAGAGTCACCATTCTATCTTTTGGGTGTGATCAAAGGGAGATTCAGACGTCTCCTTTTTATCTCAAACAATCTCTTTTATTTTTCTGATGAGAAAGGAACTTTAATGTCTCTATGTGCCTGGAACTAGATCCCTTTCTCAAAGATTAGCTTCATCTCAAATCTTTGAAGTAGAGGTTAACATGATTATGTGTCAGAGGAGGAAACAGAGGCTCAGAAAGCCAACAACTTAAGAACAAGTTACAGAACTGGTACTTGAAACTAGACTTACTTACCTCCAACCTCATAGTATGATGATCCCTCGTATGTCAACATTAAGGGACTATTTTGGGAAGAGAGTCCCTGACGATCCCCAGTAAAGGATCCAATGGCCTTGGGAACAGTTTTTACTTTAGAGTTATGTATTTCACCATCATTTCTGTGCTGATTCTACACTGTAGGCTTAGACAGAAGCCTTCCTATGCAAACCTCCATCCAACAGGTCCAAATATCAGATCATAAAATTTAACAGACCTTTACCAAAGAGTTAAGAACTTCAAAACATTGTTCAGGGAGAAAGTCATTGCTGCCACTAAAGTTACGGTCTCTATAATAGAAACTCTAAAAATTTAGGTCTTTATTTTTCCCTGTTCCAGATACAAAAAGAAACCCCTCCCTTCCCCTACCCAGGCTTCCCCATTTTCCATCCCGGGACAGCTGAGCACAGGGACAGACCTTCCTTCAGAAGAAACCTCACCTGCAACCGCACAACAGGCCCTACCCTCCAAGGTCCAGGCAAGGAAGGCAAAGTCTTGACTGCAGGATTCTGGAAGCCTATGCTAGTCACTGCTCTGGAGGGATGATGCCAAGACAGCCTAACCCAGGTTCTGTGTCTAGCCCAAATTGAAGATATCAGGCCTAGTCCTACTTTCCTCTCAGCAACACTGTTCTCTGATAACTAACAAACAAACTTTAGGAAAAGGAACACAGGTTTCCTCATTTAACAAATTAGTTTTCAATACTTTTAGGCCTGATTTATTTTTAGAGAAGAATGTGTTTCCTCCACTTCCAAAAGACATGGTCTGATTGAAAACAACCTCAATTTCCATCACTAAACAGAACTCTAAGCATTTCAGGCCCTTAGGTTCTACATTTCTGATAATACAGTATTGCCCCAGGTTACCGAGAAGTTATGACCTTTGTGCAAATTAGGAAACACCTCTCCTGGCAGGTGTGCTGCCCCACCAGACAGAACTCAGAAACTTTATGAGAATCAGAATAAAGTACCCCTCCTAGGGTGGATACACCACATAATGACACTCAAGGCTGGACTGTAGCATCACTATTGTGCAGTGACCCACCTGCCCAGCTGCCTATGACTATACCTGATTTTCCAAACACTACTGGTCTTTTCCATTATAACTTTTTAAATGTAAGGGCCCATCCTGATAATTCCTCATAAATAAATGTCACCTGCAAAAAGCTAAATGAATCACCCTCCCCTCAAGGGAGGTTAAAAACTGAAATTTTCAACAAAATAATTCAAAAGACCTGAGTTGAATCACACAGTCAGCTGACAGCTGTGTGATATGAAACAAGTCCCCTGGCCTCCCTCTGGTTTTCATCTGTGAAACAGAGGTGTCAACACTAGCACTATCGAAACCTCAAAAGATGTTTAAAAATCTCTGTTAGAAAATAAGGTGGTATCACTAGACACGAAATGATCTATTAGGCAGTAGCCACATGAAAAGAAGTGGCAAATGGTGTTATTTGTGCTTCTATGAAAAGCCATTTTCTCCTGCCCTTGCCTTTTCTGGCCACAGTAGTTACCCCCCAAAAATCTGAGAAGGGCCATTATTTGTCCCTGGTTTTCCAAAAAGGTCATTCAAGCAATAAAGGGTTTCCAATGTGGAAGCTAATTAGTTCTCAAAGCCTTTCTATCCCAATTGATCAATTAGACTAAGTACTAAACACTCTCATCTCTAAAGTGCATAAAATTGAATTGTATGTATGCTATGCCATTACAGAATGGTTATGTACTGCTTGCAGAATTGGTCACACAAGCTAGGGAGTAATAAAAACAGTGTTTTAAGTCACTACCCTGTCTAGCAATAAGATGCTAGCTAGATGTGTTTGAGTAGGATTTTTAATCGAGAGAGAGAGAGACAGAGACAGAGAGAGAGACAGAGAGAGAGAGAGACAGAGAGGCAATACAGGCTTTTGTGTGCCTTATCAAGCCACTTTAAAGACTTCTGCGGAACGCCCAAATGTCATCCAGGCTGCCTTGACAGTGCCTTCCCACGGCAGGAACATGCAAGCCGACAGCAGTGACTGTGCCAGATGTGAGAGCCAAACGCAAAGCTCATTTTTCTTTGTCAAAGGCTCCCTGCCACAGGAGGAGATGGTAGACATCAGCGCGGGAGTTTTCTTAACAACCCACCCAAGCACAGAGGTGCACCCCTCTCCTAGAAGACAAGTTATTAAAAAGATGTATTTTTGAAAGCAGCCTTCTCTGCACATAATGTCAATGTCAACAAACAGAGGAGGGGGAAACAGAGGTGAGGGGCGAGCTCTCTGGAGGGAGGGACGTGCTGCCTCCCTGGGCCCAGTTTAAGGCATGATCAATGCACACGTCAAAGGCAGCGATAAGATGCGTGGAGCTTATCAAGAGCTGAGGCTCTGATGACAGAGTTCACATGTGGCAGGGAGATAACGGAAGCTGGGTTCTTCTTGCCCTCTTTCCTCTCCCCAAAGACCCTGTTTTAATTTCCCACTCTGCATGTTACATTTTCAGTCCCAAAGGAAACCATCTAGCCTCATTCAATTCTTTTTCCAATCTCACTGTAAATGTTTCCAGGAGACTGTGATTAGCAGACATTGACCTCCAAACTATTTGGAAAAATAACATGCGAGTCCGTCTCAGGATCCAAAAGGCAGCTGAAAGTTTTGGAAAACACTCTGAACACCTGACAGCAGAGTGGTGAGAGAACTGAACAGGGTGTTGCAAATGCATGTTTGTCTTATTTCTGTCATAAATACACTTTGTGTCTTTGTATAAGTCACATCACCTCTCAAGAATGAAGTCTCTTCAATAAAATAGGAGGAGAAAGAATATGCCTTCAAAATCCATCCAGAACTACCAACCCACACTCCCCCATTCCGCTGCCAGGGATACAGCTACCATCAGCTCACATCATATCATTGCATAATGTCTTAGCTCAGGCTGCTGTAACAGAACCCGAGGGCCTGGGGAGCTGAAACAACAGATACGTGTTTCTTGCATTTCTGGAGGTTGCGAAACACAAGGTCAAAGTGCCAGCTGATTCAATTCTTGGCAAAGGCTCTCTTCCTGGCTTGCAGACAGCTGTCTTCTCACTGTGTCATCACAGGGCAAAGAGAGGAAGCTCTGGCGTCTCTTTTCATGAAGTATGATCAGAAAAATACAGTGAATGTTTAAATTTGTAAAAAGCCTTACAGAAAAAGTCATATTGCTATTAATACCCTCTCAAAATACTCTTGCCACTTCAAATACACTTATTCCACCATTCTTGCCACTTTCTGAAGCAGTTCTGAAAGTCCTTTTTAATGAGTGTCTTTAGTTGCATTATCATTGCTGCTTCCAATATAGGACCTGCAAATAATTCAAGTAATATAAGGCAATAGGACTCCCAACCTGCTAGGCGTTTGATACCCCATTCATGTTCTCTAAAACTGAAGCCTGAATTCTGGAATCAAAGTAGGTTAAGAGTAGGAAATACTTACTGAGAGAAAATAGCTCCTAAGAAAGACAGAAGGGCCCCTGAGCGGGTGTCCCAGAAACCCTGCTTCTCCAGGGAGTTTTATAGAACAAAGCCACAAGGTGAAGAAGGTATAAGGTGGGACAAAACTATAATCAACTAATAAGATTACAAGTATAAACTATAATCAACTAATAAGATTACAAGTCATTTAGATAACATTGATCCAATGAGATGGAACAAAACTATGGTCAACCAATAAGATTCTGAGTACAATTGCTTAAGTAATATAGATTAAATGGGGAATCAAGGCCCATAGCAAGTGTACCAGGACTTTTCCTGGAAGGGGACTGGCCGAAGAGGTTTTGGTCCTCCACCCAAACTGACTGATATCTACTTAGAATATTAATTTCTGCTGTTCATCTTTAGAATAAATATGTGGGTGTAGTTATATCTCTATACTGAGGCCTGACCTTCAACAAAAACATCTCCTACCACAGTTGTCTTCTGCAGTGACCCTTTGTGAGGACCTAGTCCTTTCTGATTGCTTATATTTCTAAGTGACTTAGCTGTCTCTAATTTTTGGAACTCTTGAGTTGATTCAAAACATTTGCCTTTCATGGTCATTTGGACTTGAGGGAAGAGCTAGAGATTGCAGGTGCTGTGTCTGATGAATAAAGTGGGTGGTGGCACACCTAATGTTTTTATGTGTCTGTCTTTCCAGCAGATGGCACTTGCCAGCAACATTCACTATTTTTTTTTACCACGACTCATAAAGACACTCATAAAAGAGGACTTCCACAACTGTTCCAGGAAGTGGCAAAAACAATGAAGGGTGTTCAAAGTAAGAGGGCACACTTTCACAAGATTGATAGCAATGTGTGTTTCACCATAGTGTTTTTTTTTTAATTTAAGCACTAACAAGATATTTTAATTATGCTTCATATAAGGGCACTAATCCCATCATAGGGGCTCCATCCTTATAACTTCATGTAAACCTAGCTACCTCCAAAACCTACCTCTTAATTCAATCACATTGGGGTTAGGATTTCAATATATGAATTTGAAGTGAATAATTCAGTCTATAAAGGGGTGCTAACACTTCATGTAAGATCTTCCTGCATGATCTAGAGGCCTCTGGAATCTAAATCTGAAAGCAGAAGATCACTGGTGCATCTCTGCCTCTCATCCTTCCAGCCTAGCAGATGCTCCCAACGCAGCCTGTTCCCCAGGGCAAGACTATGGTCATCCTTTGGTTATCCTATGCTATGAACATGTTCCTAGCCTCTCATCCTAACTTGAGTCTATCCTGTATTTTCTTGATCTTCAACCAAGACCTTTCTATGTCTCCTACCCAAGCCCAAGATGAAACTTACCCATGTTAGGAAAGGAATTTGTCTTAGTTTCCCTGTTTAAGGTTCCCCGGCATTCTGCCATGATTAGCTGGAAGTAGCTGCCTAGCGTTGACAGTGATCCTGACTGAGGCTATGCCGGGGTTGAGACAGGAAAAGAACTGTGACTGACTAGTGATGTCTGCCATATGTCACACAAGATACCCCGGCAGACAATCAGACACTTGTCATCCCTGACCAAAGAACCTCAGCTGAGGTTCTCACACACTGGTGTGCATCAGAGTGAATGACAGTGCTTATGTTTCTTGTAGCTATTGGCATATTATCTTTCAGTTACTCTTACAGTGACCCAGAAAATTAGCATCAATTTTTGTCCCCAACAGCAGATTACAAAGACTCCTTTAAGTGCTTTAGGCAAGGTTAGAATGAGATCAAGAAAGTTGTCTTCTTGTGCTCGCTTCGGCAGCACATACACTAAAATTGGAAGGAAAGTTGCTTTCCTGTCTTGAGTCACCAGTTTTTAAGATTTTTTAAAAATCATATTTATTTCTGGAGTTTTCCATGTGAATTTTACTTTTAAATAAAAATTGCATACATTTAAGGTGTGTGATGTGATGTCATGGCATACATATACATAGTGAATTGTTACCACAGTCAAATCAACTGATGTACTGATGTCTTCACAGTTACCTTCTTATGTGTGATGCAGCCTGAAATCTCCCTCTCAGTGAGTTCGCAGAACACTAGCCCCACCTCCTATCTGAATGCAAAACATTTTAAAACCCTCCACAGATGCCTGAAGCCAGAGATAGTATCAAATTTTGTATATACTATACTTTTCTTATACATGCATGCTAACAGAAAAGTTTAATTCATAAATTAGAGTAAGAAATGATAATAAGAATAGAATAGTTTGCTGTATTAAAAGATATTTAAAACTATTTCTGAAATTTTCCATTTAATATTTTAGATTATGGTTGACTTTGATCATGGATTATTGTTTTATTTTCCATGGAAACCATGGAAAATAAACTATGAGTATGGAAATGGGACATATCTATGTATCATATTACTGGTTTCAATTCCCAATACCACAAAAAAGGATGTCTAATACAAAATTATTAACTACAACTATCATGTTATATTAGACTTTTAAATTTATTCACCCTTATTCATAACTTATTCATCCTCTTTAACTGTAATTTTGAATCCTTTGAACAATGTTTTCTCATTTCCTCTGCCTGCTCAACCACTAGTAAAGACCATTCTACTCTCTGTTTCTATGTAGTTGATTGCTTTACATTCCACAGGCCCTGCATTGCCCCAAAAATAAGACCAGACCTTATATTAATTTTTACTCCAAAAGATGCAGCAAGACTTATTTTCAGAGGATGTCTTATTCTTTCTTATACAGCAATCTAACTTTACTTATTTACTCATGTATGAAAATCTAAATTTATTCAAATATAGTCATGTCATCTTTTGGAACATTGACATAGTTCTTGAAACCCCAAATTCCAGCCTGAACTTATTGTGACTCCATTTCCAGATGAACCACTCACCCCAGTCTCTCATGTCCAGTCACTGAGCTATCCTTAATGTGCATTTCTTGTCCAGGTAGTCTGTTCATAGAGCATTGGCAACATGGTTCTCAGTGACACTATCCCATGAATTCTTCCCCCAAGTCATGACCTCTTGCAGGCTGGGCTTCACAAAGTTTCCATTAAATCAAGTATTAATTGAAGACTGTCTCATAAGACAGGAGTGGCAAAAAAAAAATGATGACAGTTAAGAATGATGATCCAGGCAACAGTGACAAAAAATCACAGCATGAAAATCCAGAAAACAGTTATTTAACACAGCTGCATTAACTGCATCCATTATAACACATGATGTATTGAATTATGAACATTCATATTAGACTCAACCATGTCCATTACGTTACCAAGTGTGAATGTTATTCCTGCATCGCATCTATACTCCAATTGGTTAGACGTTTACCTCTCATCCAAAGGTACCCACATGGGTATTTATAAATACTTAATTATAATTCATATTACCACTTGCTTTAAGTATTAAGGTCAATAACATTATTTTGTGTTTAATTATATATTAATATTATTACTTCATCATTCAATACATCCACCGTGTGTTGCAACAAATGTACTAAAGGCATACATTTGGCTGATGATCTTACCTGGGGCTTATTCTTGGGGTAGGGCTTATATCATGAGCATCCTGAAAAATCATGCTAGGGCTTATTTTCTAGTTAGATCTTATTTACAGGGAAAACAGTACAGGAGAGATTATGCAATATATTTCTTGCTATATTTGGTTTATTGCACTTGCCATAATATCCCACAAATTACAGTACACATTTGCTGCTCAGTGGCTTGGTACCCACCAAGCCTATGTTCAAAAGGTCAGGGAAGATATTGGTTCTGTTCTGGTCTTAGTGGCCTGAGATTCAGAGTGGTCTAGGAACACCTGAACACAGGTCACTCAGAGATCTAGACCTTGCCCTGTGACCTCTATCCTTGTCACCGAAGTGCACAAAGGCATGATTTTCCATGCCAGCATTTACCTGTCCCTGGAGAAAGGTTTTCTCAGGCCACTGGGCCCTGCTACACACACACAAGGACAGAAGAACCTGGGAACTGTGCCCCACAAGCAGTACCAACCAGTGAAATTGCTTCCAGAGTTTTCCAGTGGATCAAAGTCCACTTGCCCACAGTCTCGCCTTGTTTGGTGACAGCTTTGCAGGCCACTTTCCCTTTCCCATGTCACATTTCTACCTTCCTCTCCCAAAGTCCAAAGATTACTTCCCAAATATACCATCATTTCTGCAATTGTTATCCTGGTACCTGCTTCTATAGAAAACCCGCTCTAAGGTAATGCGTTTAAAGATAATTTCAGACACAACTTTATTAAAGATCATAGCTGTGTCAATGGGAGAAGCACAACACTTTCCTTAAGTTTCTTCTCTTCAAAACCTGCCTTTCATAGCATGGCTGAGTCTGTGTATTTGTGCAGTGGTTTTACATTTTCAAAGCACTTCCTCATGCAGGTGTCCCTTTGATATTTGCAAGCAATCTCCAAGGTAGAAGAGACAATGACATTGCCCTTCTGTCAAATGAGATCAGCCCTTGGAGCACAAGCCCAAAGGAGAGAGTCAAATCACACAAGGATGCATATTAGGTCAGGCCCCAGCCTCTCAACAGAACCACTGCCTCTTGGTGGCATCATCTGCTAGGAGTCACACAGATCCTAGAAGTGGGAATTCACTCCGAAGCACAGTGGATCACATACTACCAGAATAGAGGCTCACAATAAGAACACTTGGTGATGATGGTCATTTTCTATTTCTACTCTTGGGCAACAAATTATTTCAGGAGAAAACAGCTGTTCAATGTCAGTTATGGTTTATATCTAAATATCCCCTAAAGCCTCATGTGCTTCTAGGTGGTGCTTTGGGGAGGTGACTGCATCATGGGGATGGTCATCAGTGGATCAGTGCACAGATGAGTTTATAGTTCAATGTGATGTTGGGAAGCGGAGCCTGTTCTGAGGCGGTTAAGTCACAGAGGTGTCACCTAAAGGGATGTATCTCCTTTTCACCTCCCTTGATTTCTCGTCCTGCCTCCTGCTCCATGCCATGAGCTATTTCTCTTCTGCTGAGCCCCTGCGCCATGCTGCCCTGTCTCAGAGTCAGGTTTGAAACCTCTACAAACTACAAGCCAAAATAACCTTTCCACCTAAGAGTTATGGGTGGCAGGTATTGTGTCTCAAGAACAAGAAGAGTGATTAAGACCTTGATGGAAACTGAGTGAATGTATGTTTACTAGCCAATGGCACTCAGTTCTGATCTCCTATTCATAGGGCCCCAGCACTACAGTGGCAAGGTGGAAGTGAATGAGCTCCTTTGATACAGTAATTGAAAGTTTCACAGCATATTCAGATTATAAGAGTTGGTGGTTCTGAAACTTCAGCATTCATCAGAATGACCTGCTGGGCTGTTAAAACTCAAGGATATTGTTGGATCTACCTCAGAGTTTCTAACTCATTAGGCCTGGGCAGAGGTGGGAATCTGCATCATGCAAGTATCCGGTGGGGCCAAAGATGCAAGGCTGGCTCTAAGAACCCTACTTTGAGATAATGTTGTCCAAATACAAGGTGTTAAAGCAGAGCCTGGAACTATACATGAAAAGCAGATCCCAGCTTAGAAGGTTAAGCCTGTGTTTCTAAGGAATTCCTAATGACCCTAAGGCTACCAATGAGGCTACCAATCTGGGGATTCATTCCAAGTCAGCTGTCTCTGGAGAGGAAGTTCAACTACCTCTAATATCCAGGACACCAGCCAGCTTATTAGACATGCATATTCTAGAATGGAGACTGCTTCAATCTGTTAAGGCTGCTAATACAAATTTATTTAGGCTGGGTGGCTCATAAAAAACAGAAATTTCTTTCTCTTTACTGTAGATTGCAAAGTCTAAGATGAAGGCAGTGGCAGACTCAGGGTCTGTTGGGGGCACTTTTCCTGGCCATCTTTAGGGTGTCTCCCACATATGGAAGGAGTAAGGACCTTTTTCCAGGCCTCTTTAATAAAGGCTGAAATTCATCAGGGCCCCTCCTTAATCACTACCACCCCCTTATACCATCACACTAGGGATTAAGTTTCAACATGTGAACTTGGAGACAGACCCTACTCCAAAGAAGACCAGAACTTGGCTTTGGGCTGACACAATGGACACCATGCTGAAGCAGGGTGATAGGGAGCATCACTGGTGGGTAACCCTTAGGGCATCAAGATAGTACCCCTTGCCTCCCAACAGAAAGAGAAAGAGAAGAAAAGAGGGAGAAAAAGACAGAAAGAGGGGGAGGTAAGCTCATTTCAAGATGGCATTTGGAGCAATGTAGAAATCCAAAACAAATGCTCGACTACTTGCAAACTGCCTCACCTGCCTCTTTGCTTTTTGCTTGTTTTAATTGGAAGCCATGAGTGTGACAGGTTCACGAGGCATCCACGCTCAGCTGCTCCAAATGACTCAGGTCGCCCGGTGCTGCTTCTTGTCGGTAGCAGAGAACATTTTATGTTTCCAGAACTACAGTACAATCACTTTCAAACTGTTATCTGGTGCAGAAATGGCTTCATGCTCAGGTACAATAGCGCTTCCTGCGTGACTGGCAAGGGTCATGCCTGGGTCAAAGAGGCACAGAGATCATGAAAGGCAGATGGCTCCCTTCATGTGCATCTGGGAAAAAGCGGAAACTGTACTGGGAAAATGAGCTTCAAGAAATACATCATAGCGCCCAGGGGCCCTCTGACCTCAGAATCAGAAAAAGAAAAGAAGGCTTAAAAATGTAGCTGGAGATGTGGAGCAACTGGGCCTAGGGACAGACATGAAGCCACCTGCTTTAGTCCCAGAGAGATTGCAATCAGCTGGTCACCTTTTATGTTCTTGAGATGAAGCTTGCATCAAATAGGACAAGTGGTACTAATTTATTGGCCCCAAATATTAACTTTTTTACCTTATATGAAAAACATTTTTCTCAAAGTCAAAAAACAGATTTTACTAGCGTAGTAAGAACAAGTACAGAAATTGCTACATAACACACTGGGCCAGTAAGCTGATGTGTTTTTGCCAGTCACACTACAAAATGAATGTCATTATTTCCATTCTATAAAGCAGAAGTTTTTAGAAATTGAAATCAATTATCCAGAGCCACACAAAGGCAATAGTGACAGGCACATACTGAACCCTCGCTGTGTAAAGCCATCACTAGGCTTTTGACTTCTGGTTTAACTTACCTTTGGTAATAAAATGCAGTTCCAGCAGGTTCAGTGGCATGTACCTGTAATCCCAGCACACCAGGAAATTGACATCTCCCCATGATCATTGAGCCCAGCCTGGGCAACTTAGCAAGATTCTGCCTCTAAATTTAAAATAAGGGCTAGGAATGCAGTTCAATGGGAAGGCCCTGGATTCAATCTGTAATACCAAAAAATAAAAATCAGAAATTGGGGACCTCCCTCCAGTATGTTACTGTGTTGAAATGTAAAATGGTATAGATACTTTAGAAAATAGATTAGCAGTAGTTTCTTGAAACATTAAACATTTTTTAAAAGTTAAAATATATCATATGTAGAAAGCACCCAACAATACCACTCCTAGGTACCTGTTACGGCTTGATCTAAAAGGTCCCCCAAAGGCTCATGTGTTCATGTGTTCAAGGTGGGGACTTTTGGGAAGTAGTTGAATTATGAGATGCTACACTCATCAGTGGTACCTGAATGTGCTGTTAGGAGGTGGGCTGGTTGGAGGAGGTAGTTCGAACCCTGGAAGGATGTGCTCTTGTCCCTGGCCCCTACCTCTCTGTTTCTCTCTTGCTCTCTCCCTTCTTCCTCGTTACCATGAAGTGAAAAGCTTTTCTTCACCACCCTCTTTTACCATGTCATTTCTACCTTGGAGCCAGCCAACCATGGACTGAAACTTCTGAAACTGTGAGCCTAAACAAACCCCTTTTCTTTTAAGTTGTCCATGCCAGGAAGTTGGTCTCAGTGATGAAAAGCTCATACACTACTCAAGAGAAATGAGACCATGAACTCACAAAAGAATTGGATGAATATTCCCAGTAGCATTATATACTATAACCCCAAAATGGAAACAACCCAAATGTCCATCATTAAACAGAAAACAAAACTGAGATAAGATGAGATAAGAAAAATAGATAAGCAATAATAAATACACAATGAGATATAGTTCAGTAATAAATGATAACAAAATGAACCTTAACGGCATGCTTCATGGAAGATGCAGGATACAAAAAAATCACACATAGCATATTTTCACAGAAAATATGAGAAATAAGTCTACACACATGGGTGGTTCAGAGTGGCAGGGAGCACAGACACTACAAATAAGCACAGGAAGTACTTTCAGGGTGTAGCCATGCTCTCTAGTGGGCCTGTGTTCATAGCTAACATGACTCTAAATCTACTAAAAGTCATTACATTGTACACACTTAAAGGGTGAATCTTATGATATGTACATTATTCCTCTAGAAATTCTTTAAAATATAGCATGTGATGGCCAGTTGTGATTGTACAGACTGGTAATCTCAGAACTCAGGAGGTTGAGGCAGAAGCATCACCACAAGTTCAAGGCCAGCCTGGGCTACATAAGCAAGTACAAGGCCAGCCTGACCTACAGAATGAGACCCTATCTCAAAGTAAATAAATAAGTAAATAAACAATTAAAAATAGAAAAAAATAATGAGCAATGGGCTGGCAAATAGTAATATGATCAGTCCTGGATAAGGTGACCTCATTTATCCCTTGCAGTGCAACTTCTTTGCCTTGCCCAGATGCAGTGTTGTCACTTCATGCCATGGGAATCTCTGCCAATGAGCCCTAGCTTAGCGCTGGAAAACATTTACTGGATGGAAAACTATTAAGCCATGACTAAGAGACCAGGTTCTGAGTAAGAGACTAAAGTGGGCTCAAGTCCTGACAAATATTATGCTAAATCGTTAACTATTATAAGTTCAGTACTCAAAATATGATTAGTGATGACATCTGTGATAGGCATTGACATATGCACCCATCTCAATGCCCCTTCCTTCCCACCACTTTCACTATAGCAGCTGAAAAAAGTTAAATGTTTGCTTTCTCAGGGCCCCTTACAGCAAGGTATAGGCCTAGCTACTGAGATATATGGAAAGAGGAATGGCTCTAAGAAATATTTTTGTTAGGCTGATTAAAACAACAGGGTAGCTGGCACTCTCCATGCTTCTTTCTTCCTGATTTGAATGTGGATGTGATATGGAGCACGGCAGTCATTTTGTGGCCATGAGGAAAATATCAAAAAATAATGAGGTTCCAGCCTGGGATGGCTGTGCCACTGCACAAACCCCAAGCAGCCAAATGCTTTCAGAACTTCTGACATGTGAAAAAAATAATTCCATTTTGAATCTCATACTGTATTTTTATATTACTTGTGGCTGAATACAACAGTAATGTTATGGTATTAGAAGCAAAACTAAAGGAATGGGGATTTTTTGTTTTTGTTTTTGCTTACTAGAATACTTGCAGTCCTCCTGCTTTACCTCTTTCCAGTTAGCTTTCCCAAACCAAACCTGAGGTTTCTTGTCACCTCCAAGCCATCCCTACTTATCACAGTTCTAACTATCCACTTGGAACTTCTTTTTCCTGGTGGATTCATTGGGAAAGTCCCAAATCAGCAGCAGAAGGGAAAATAAGTGGGTTTAATTTCAGAAAAGACAAGCCCATACTCATTTCCCACTCAAAATCTCATCATACAATGGCAATTATCATAATTATAACAAGCAATTGTAATGCATTCCTGCGACCGGTGTCCATCACCGCACCGCACACTCATCCATCACCATTTGCAGGCAGTTCTGGCCTCCTTGAAATTCCCACATTTTTGGTGTGGGCCAGATCCAGGGATCTGCTTCTGAATGTGGAGATGGAACATGACATCTGCTACGAGGTATCTTAGGCCATTGGGGCTGCTGTGACAGAACACCACTGATAGAATACTGCTCAGAATAACCGAAATACCTCTCATGGCCCAGGAGAGCGGAGAGGTGACAATCAAGGTGCTGGTAGGCCTGGTGTCTGGTCAGGGCTCACATCCAAGGGCACAGAGGGCTGTCTTCTTACTCCCTCCCTGATGATCTGTCAGGAGCGTCCTTTATAAGGGCACTAATTTCATTCAGGAAGGCTCCGCCCTCCTAATCGTCATCCCCAAAGCCCCCTTCTCCTAATGCCATCATCTGCAGATGAGATGCCAACATCTGAATGAGGGGAGCACAAAGTAGCAATCCTCAGCATTTGGTTCTGAAAGACTAACCCTTAACCCTCCTTTCATCCATCTCTCTGGTACACTTGATCTGAGGTGGAACAACAGCTCACAGCCACTGGCCATGCCCAGCAAGCGCCTAGCACCCCTATCCCAAAACTCACATGGAACAGAATCCTCTCCAAAGTGCTGGGTTACCACTTGTCTCTGGTTACCAAGTCCCTGTCCACAGAGGCTTGCTTGTTCTGCTCTAGTGGCAGGCCACAGTTTCTCAGAATCTTTGTGTAGACCTGTGGGCAGAAAGACCAAAGGGAAACTACCTGCCCAGGATCCCAAACACAGGTCTCCTCCAAACCCAAGAAGGTATCTGAAGATTAGAGATGTGAAAACACTCACAGCAATGCAGGAAATAAAAATAGCTTCCAGGCTTCTCTTCCAGGTACTAGCACTGCTACTGTGATTACAGGGGTGCCACTCATGACACACATGATCGGTCCAACACTTGTTTTTACCCTTTGGCCTTTCTACTGCTCCTTAGAGGACATGAGTACCTGTCTCTGCCTCTCAGGAACTTCCTCCAGCACCTCTAGGAACTGGACACCATGACCTGTCAGAAACTCTATGATCTACTTGGCCAGCTTGCCCTGTCAAAGATTTCTTTTAGAGTACAGAAAAAAAGAACAAACAAATGCACAAACATCTTTAACTCCTAACAAATGTTAGCTTTGAAGATAATGTCTTGCTGTTTCCTGACGAAGAAAAATATAAGAAAGGCTCTTTTCTGAGTTTCAAGGTTCTTTTGAATTCGAGATCTGTTTGTTGCAGCCCATGGAATCCTCTTTCTTCAGAGGGTAGTAAGCCTCGTGACTTAGCTTTTATAACCCAAGGGATGCCATTGAAGAAAGAAACTACTTCTGATGGAGTAATTAGTCATATTTGTTATGTGTAGAGTATCCCTGTGCATGCATGTTGTGAATTAGTTCTATACCGGGTGCCTGCAAACTTTGGCTCCCAATGCCTCCTATTTTGTTTTGTATTTGTCTGTTTTTATTACTTTTCAGCACTCGGTATTGAACCCAGGGTCTTTGCACTGAACTATGTTTCCAGTGCTTCTTTTTGACACATGGTCTAGCTAAACTGCTACGTTTCCTGGGCTGGGTTTGAACTTACGACCCTCCTATTGAGCCTCCCAAAAGTGCCAGGATCACAGACATATGTCACTATACCTGGCTTCTTATTTCTTTTATTATATTTATTGCCAGTTTTTAAAATTGTGTTGAAATACACATAACATGAAGTTATGAATATTTACCATTTTAAGCATTTTAAATGTACAGGTCAGAGCTACTAATACATTAAGTGTTGGCATTAAATGCTGTACAAATGTCACTACTATCCACCTCCATGACTCCACATCTTGTAAAACTGAAACTCTATCCCCATCATTGTGCAACCCTTCTTTTCCTCAGGCCCTGGAAACTACCTTTCCATTTTCTGTCTCTATGAGCGGTACTACCCTAACTACCCACATAAGTGAAATCATACATGTGTCCTTTTGTGCCTGGCTTATTTCACTTAGCACAATGCCATCAAAGTGCAGCCATGTGACAGAAGCTATCATAATTCCCTTCCTCTTTAAGGCTCAATGATAGTCCACTGTGTGCATATTCCATAGTTTGCTTGTCTACTCATCAATTGATGGGGCTTGGGTTGCTTCCCACGTTTAGTCATTGCAAATAACAATGCTGCCATGAATCTAGATCTGCAAACATCCTCTCAAAACTCACATTTAATTCTGACTCCTACTTTTCCAAAAATGATTCTTATATTTTTCAGTGGTTGAAAAGAAAAGCAAAAAAATACTAATGAAATGCAAAGGAATTATGAAATTCAAATTACAAGATGCATAAACAGTTTTACTGGCACATAGCTACATTATTCCTTTAAGTGTGCGATCTGGTAACCTTCACACGCTGAGGACTGAGAGCATACAGACTGCAAAACCTAAAAGAGCTACTCTCTGGCCTTGTAAGGAAAAGCTTGTCCACACCTTTTCTATCCTGATCAGAACTTTATTTTTCATGACAATCATTGCATATCATGTACTTAAATCTACTTCATCTTTTAAAATCTTAAAAATGGTTATAAACAATACCACAATGAATATTATTAGACCTCTAACTGTGTGCATACGCCACATCCCTCTGCAACCCCCACCCACATACACACACAATACTGCAGGAACTCTCTGAATCAGGAGCCTTGTCTATTTATCTTTCTATCTTAAAAGTAGAACCAAATAACAACAACAATTGATTTCTTTCAATAAATATATCTGGTTCTAAATGTAAGGTTAAAGCAGACTCAGAATTCCTTCCAAAATGTTGAACACGATTCAAACAAAGGGGTTTGAACTTCAGGAAATCCTACATCTTTCAGCATGGAAATCTGTCTTCTGCATTGTTCTTTATATGTATATCCATCTACTCTGCCTCCCCTTTTTTCGCAGCAATTTGAGTTATGTTTAGCAACCATTCCCCAAGATAGCATATTCCTCTGTGACAAGATTTAATTAAACTTCCAGCAAAATAATTAGCAAGGCTATCTTAAAAGACTATTTTAAAATACCAGAGTGATACCAAGGAACAAATAGAGTTAACACTGTCATCAGAGATCAAAGCCATCAGAAGACGTGACTGAAAATTTAACCTCCAGCAGCCTCCTAATGAAGAAGTATACACTGAACAGTTGTGATATCTTCTCTCTCGGGTCCCATCGACAAATTCATTTGACATGGGAAATTTCCCAAGGGAAGCTTAAAAATGGTAAATTTCCATTAATTACATAGCAAAGAATGTTCTCTTCATAATTCATTATGCGTTTGGAAACTTCGGAGGAAACTGAAGCTATTTCTTGTTATACAGATGACCCTTCTTTACTTGGAAGGCTAGTGGAATTAGCAAGGAGTGAAGCTGCTTCTTCACTCCCATGAAACTTGTTGGAGAGAAGCGCTGTGTGAAATTCCTTTGGGGGCAGTGGTTGTGGTGGCTATTTTGACACAAGCCCCTGAGGTGATGGTGACAAAGAAGTCGTGTTGAAGTAGTGACAATTACAATGAAACTAGCTGCCAATTTGAGACTCACTCCTCTCCACCAGGACACTTTGGAAGAATAAAAAGTTCAAGAGGTTCCAAGTCAAAAGACTTAGGTTTGAACTTTCCGTCCTCAACCTGGTAACTCTGTGGTCATGGGAAAGTCCCTTTCTCCCTCCAAGATTCGCTATGCACCTATATATGGGCTATATGTGGGTTGGCAAGTGGGGCTGAAACACTCAGTGTAACAGTGAGAAGAGTGATTCCATACAGTAACCCTATTCTTATTTTCCCTTTTCATTGTCTTACATGATAACATCTGCCCCTAGGGAACCCCAAGAAATCTACAAGTAGAAGAATAAACAGTATCTGGCTACTTGACAATTAACACAGGGATATGGGGACTCTCACTTCTTTATTGTAGGTCTATAGTTGAATATGGTGCCTTAATTATATTCCCTGTATTGGAAATATATTTATAAGAATTTATTTACTCTTTGGAGATGTAGATTGAACTATTTTCCAAATTGTGGTGGCCAATTACTGCTCTTTTGAATTTCTTAGGTACTTAGAGAATTCCAATTCTTATTATCCCATATAAGAGACATTAATATATTGAACATTTAAGTATCTGTGTGTTGGAACACACTGGTAAGTACCTTCAGAGCCAGTTTCATTATCTTCCCCATTTTTGATGAGGAATCTAAGGGCCATAAGAATTTTCTAGGTTTGCAACTTATGTTTTAATCTTCTCTGCTTTATGCTCAATATGTGTCCCCCCCACTCCCATCTAAGTCACTGTCACTCTTCTCAGCAGCAGCAACTGCATTCCCAATCAGAGACCTCCAGGCTCTGCCCCTTGATCCTTATCCTCAACCTGCAGGGACACACCTTCAGGAGCACTTAGTCAAATAGATGAGTGCATGTCATAGACTCTGCTCCCTGTCCAAACACAGTGACTCTTTACTAAATGGTAACTGCAGTATAGAACAAAGCCTGGAATTCTAAGTTCTTGGTTCATGCTCTATCCCTAAAAAGGAAGGTGGCCTTAACTGACCAACATGCATTATTTCTCCAAAGCTCAGCTTCTTCCTAGGGATAGGAATGTCTCTTCTCACTGAGTTGTGGGAAGATTAAATGAATTGGATGCATGAGAACCCTGAGATTAATATGCTTAGGAAACTGTCTGACACCAAAAGCTGTCTCTACATGCAGCCCCACTAATATTGTTTTTCCCAACAATGCAAAGCATCTATCCAATCCTATCCTGGTGCTGTGTTGGTGCCAGGTAAACTAAATTAACCTTAGGAAGTTTATTATCTTTTACTTCTTGATTGCAAATATGCTCCCTTCTCTTAGCAAAATTCTCTCAAGCTCTCAATTCCTCTGCTAATACTTCTGCTGATTATTTTTGGAAAATAGTGTTACATTGTTTTTCTACCCAGCAAGCTCAAAAGAGAAAACAGACATGAGAGAAACTCTGATTTAGCCAGGAATATCATCTCCCATGCTGCACAACCCCAGTGGCCCTGGCTGACCCTTCTCACCTCCTATCTGCACAGGGGTTTTCTTTAATTTTCATAGAAACAGTGAAGGGTCAACCTACCACAGCCCGTGACCTCATCGACAAAACAAACCCCCAGCACAGGGCTCAAAGTTCAGGGAGCTTCCAAGTGCAATTTAGAATAAATGCTCACGTAGGTGCTATGGTCAGCACTCGGAATTTGTCTCAAAGTTATTTGCATATTCAGAATAATATTCTCCAATGCTCTGGTCCATTGGGGAGTGATTTGCATTCAGGGAGGAAAGGCTAATATTCTAGTCTTAGCAATTATTGAAACACATCCAGTCAGTACTCTAATAAATTATCTTAACCCAATTACTAAAAACACTGCAAAACATTACTGTGCATCGAAGACTGTTCTGCCCAGGAATCTTTATTGGCAAGATAATTAAAAGCACACTAGTTATGGCTTCTGCTCAAACATTTGGGGATGTTTGGTGCCATTTGAATTAGCTCTCTTGGATTCTTTAGAGAGAGATCTGCCTATCACTAGCTTTATACATCTCTGCCCTCCCCAACTCCCTACATTTGAGCTCAGCCCTCCCAAGAGTTCCCTTCCTGCACCAGTAATTTCTCTCTTAATCTGATCCTTGCAGAAAATGTATTTATATACACTCAGCCCCCTCCTCTCTATCCCTTCTTTACTTACTTAAAGTAAAAGATTTGTTTGGGTGCCTACAATGGGCTGGAAACTTTAATATTCCTGGAATAAATCCTAGTTTAACATTGTACAGAATGGTATTGCCATTGCAAGCATAAGAAAATTGAGGATTACAAATACTGCATGACCCTTAGAAGTTTACCTACCTGGTGTCAAAGCCAGAATCAAACACAAGTCTGGCAGTTCCAATTTCCCTACTGCATCTTGCGATGAGTATTTATCAACTGCCCTTGTGTGCCAAGCACTGTACCAGGTCCTGAAAATAAGATAGTGAGCAAACTCAGGCAGACTCTGACCCTCATGGAATTCATATCCATTCATCAAGTGAATCTGTCAGGGAACACTGAGTGTGCTGATTTCACAAGCTAAGCCATCATCTCAATGGGATGCAACAAATACAGCTTTCTCCTCCAAGCCCCACATCCAGAGTTGACTGGCACCACAGCAAGTCACATGTCTACATCTAACTTTAGTGTAATGCTACTAGACAACCAGAAATCAGAACACTGGAAATGTGTGAAAAAAGAGCACAGCCTCAGCTCCTGGCAGACATAAGGGTGCAATGCAAGAACCACATTTATGACCTGTGTGATAAATTTACAATGAAGCCGCATTACTGGCCAAGGTCCCTGGCACTCTAAGTAGAAATCTGACATTCATCTGCAAACACTATCTCTGTCAGACCACAGGAATCCCAGGATCCAACCCTGCCTTGATCACAAAAACACTCAACATGTACTCTGTCACTATCAGGTTCATCCTCACGCCCCTTCGGTGTACACCAGGCAGCTGAACTTGAGAGCCAGAATCCGAGGGTACTGACGAACGTAGCCTGGAGCAGAGAGTGGAAATGGCAGGGGCATCTCTGCTGGCTAAATTAACTCTTTAGAATCATGACAAAAGCCTTGGTGTTTTCAGCAGTCAGCCACAAAGATGTGGTTCTTTCACCATCTCATTAGTGGCATTGTCTGTCTTTAGTTCTCTCCTCACCGTGAAACAGGCCCTGGGCAAACTGCATTGTCTACACTGATGCCAACAGGAGCATACTGATGGCTCCTTCTTACAGAGGCAATCAGAAAGTGGAAGAGTTTTTAACACAAGTCTTTCTGCACCAAAGCCTAGGTGGTGAGGGGATGCCAGAGCCTCTGTCAGAAACACCACAACAAAGACCCTGACCCCATGGCCCCACCTCTAAGGAGCCAAAACCTGAGCCTAACAGTGAACAGAGATAAGCAAAGAAATGTTCTACCATTTGAGACAAGAGACACCAAATGCAATTCAAGTCCAAATCTCACAGCAGCTAATGTGAGGAAAGAAACTAATTTTCAGACACCTAAAATGTATGAGAACACCAGACAGGTCCAGCCAGTGAACCTCCATAGTTCACATACTCTAAATTCAAGGCATCATCTCAGGAAACCTTCTCTGCCTCCCAACAGGGAAAATATTTAGTGTATAAGAAATTAGAAGCCCAGAGAGAATGAGAAAGTTGTCCAAGGTCACATAGCTGGTAAGAGGCTCCCACTTGAATTCTGTGCTGTCTTACTTTGTGTTTCTCCTCCACCACGGTGCTACAGAAGAATCTCAGAAGAAAGCCAGGCCTGCCTTTCAGGGCAATAAACACACAGCACACACAAATACGGGTTTTATGCAGTCATCTCAGGAACAGCACAGCATCAATCAAGGATGAATTGGACCTCTCCTAAGATCAATGGTGCCTCACTGCAAACCACGTCACTTAACTTGCCAGGCACAGTGACACCAATAGCAGCCACATAAAAGGGAGAAGAATAGGTGGTGGGAGAATAAGAGGAGAAAGTGGGAAGATGAGGGGGGAGATGGAAAGAAGATGGAAAAGAAGAGAGAGATGCTCACCCTCATTCACTAAGCAGTCAGTGAGTACCAGGCAGTGTTCTGAGCACGATACGTGCACCTCATTATTCTTCTTCTCATACTAGGAGGCTGAGGGTCACAAAGCAAAGATCAAGAATCCTTCCCAAGGTCAACTAGTTGGAAGTACAGAGGAGGAAGAGCTTATTAATGTTGGGCAAGATTCAAGGGCACAGGACCCAACTTCTTGCCAGAGGAAAAGGGGGACCAGCTCAGATTCTTTTGAGAGGAGATTCTTGTTCCACAGTTTACCTGCACAGCCCCAGCCCCTGGGTAACCCACCAGATTTCTTTCCTTGTGGGTGCACCCTTCCCCTCCCCCAGCTGCTTCCAGTATTGACTGAGAGTAACTCACACCAGCATATGTTCCCCTCCCAGAATGCTTGTCCCTTGGCATCAAGATGAGATCAACTTCAGGTCAATTAGAGCCCCAGAGCCCCTGAGGGCCAGCATGCAGGCCTCCTAACACCATCCTTGCCCACCTATGCTTTTTCTGAGAACACATCCCTAATAGTACCCTTGCCCAAGAATCCTCTTCCTGGGCTCCACCTCTGGAGAAGAGCCCTGAGACAGCCCGGTCCTCCTGCCTCTGCTCACTTGGGCTTCTGCTTCTCAGCCTCAGAGCTGGGAGGACCTAGAGAGAAGGTGAAGTGGGGGACTAGAGATTCAGGCTTCTAGGAGACAGCAGGCAGCTCTACCACGCCAGCAGTGCCTGCCGCCCCCACGTCCACCTGCCCTCCTCCGTGCACTTTGGTGATTAAGAACAGATGGCCCATCGCCTCTGCCAAGCCTCATTAACTCCTTAATGCTGCTCTTCTGGAGGCCGGACGGTCAGCTGGAAAAGCCAGCTTTGGAGGTCATCGATTAAATGATGCCCGGCGCCCAGGGCTGCCTAGACCTCTTCTCTGGCTGGCAGCTGCCCCTGTGGCTTCCAAGAGCTGCCTTCAGTGACCAGATGGGCTGGGAGAGGGACCTGGGTGTGCCCATGGGGGGTGCGCTGAATGAAATGGCTGAGGAGTCAGGACACACTGACCTGAAGCAGAGGACAAGGAACTTAGTTTGGGTTTTGGTTTTATCGCCTGCAAAGGGCTATAGTAACAATTACAATAAAAATAATGTTATATTGTTCAGAATGGTAAGGATTGTTTCTTTTAGGGCAGTAATATTCTATTGAAAATAATACTTGGTCAAACAGTTCACATGTATCATTTTATTTAATCTTCATAACTTCCCTTTGAGGTATCCCCTCTTACTATGTCCATTTCACAGATAAGAAAAACCAAGGCACGAAGAGGTCACTTGCCAATTCACATGCTTGGCCAGAGGCAGTATTTGAAGTCAGGTCTGACTGGTGCCAGGGCCATCATTCTTCACCATTGTTTTAGCTCCATTCAGGATACTCTGGTAAAAATACCATATGCTAAGGGCTTCATAAACATCAGGACTTGATTGCTCACAGTTCTGGAGGCTAGAAGGCTAAGGGAAGACAGCAGTGAGCTCACTCTCTGTTCAAATATGACACCTTCTCCCTGTTTCCTCACAGGCTGTGAGAGCAAACAAGCTCCTGCAGGCTTCATTTGTAAAGGCACAAATGCTGTTGCTGAGGGGTCCACCCTCAGGGCCCAAACACATCCCCAAGGCCTCCTTTCTTAACACTCCTGCTTTAGAGATTAGATTTTGGTGTATGAATTTGGAAGTGGGTGCAAATATTCACACCATAACAAGCCCATGCCATAGCGCCCCATTCCATCTACCTTACAAGGATGCTTAACTTTCAAAGGAAAAGAAGTGCCCTGAATCCTTGACACACCAAAGGCACACCTTGACTCTCTTAAAATACCACAAAGCATTAAGAGCCTCAATCTCCTTTCATCTGATTGTCTTCGTAGGCATAGACTCCGTGGTTTGTCCTGGGAATTTCTGGTTCCTTGAAATTCTAGTTGCCTTGAACAAGGCACAGGAAATATTTACACAGCTACAGATTTTGGATAAATGTGATTAAGGAGGGAACTGAAGCCAAACTTAGTGGCTAATGTCTATAATCCCAACAATCTGGGAAGCTGAGGCAGGAGGATCACAAATTCAAGCTCAACCCAGGCAACTTAGCAAATTAGTAAGATCCTATTTCAAAATATGGCTTGGATGCAGCTCAGTGTGAAGGCCCAAGTCAAAAAAAATTTTTTAAGGAAACTGAAAATCTTCTGAGTCCTTGACCAATGAAAAAAACTCAAGAAACTCACCTTTGAGGCCTCATTTGGGAATTCCGGTCAGGTCAGGATGACAGCAGGTGACCACGACATGGGAAAGGCTCCAAGATTCAGGGAACAGCAGAAATGGAAGTGAAAGCCTCAGAAACCAACTTTCTACACAAACAGAAACAACACAGAGGTTGACAGACTCAAGTGGGATTTGGTACCCAATTACGGGCACTGACACAAGAGATCACAAAGATTCAGTGATGACATCTAGCTTCAAAGTTTTAAAAATGCTTTTGGTGAGAATGTTTGGTTTCTTCTAGTGGACAATGGTTGCTTGGGTGTGTTCAGCTTGTGAAAATGTACTGGGCTGCTCACTTATGTAAATGTTCTTGTCTGGATGAATGTTATGCTTTATTGATACTTGGGAGTTTATGTGTTTTTTGGTTGGTGTTTTCTTTTGCTTTGCTGTAGTCTACAGTACTCAAGATTAAATCCATGACCTTTGTACTGAGCTACATTCCCAGCCCTTTAATGTATTTTTTCTCATTTTGAGATTAAATTTCACTAAGTTGCTAAATTGTCCAGGCTCAGCTGGAACTTGCAGTACTGCCTCAGCTTCCTAGAGCACTGGCGGTGCCACCACAGGTTTTTTACTTTTAAAATATTAAAGAGAATTGCCACTAGTGAAAAGTGCAAACTGCTTGGGAAAGGCCAAACCTCCACATAGGTTTGCCATTTTGATGTTTTTAGGTTGTGAACACCACCATCCCACCCCCTCACCCAGCAAGTCTGTTCCTCAACCTGAACCCAACAGGCACTTGAATCAGTAAATGTTACACATAACTGATGCCCTAGCATCTCCCAGCCCCTCTCCTCTGCCCTCTACTCCTCTCCCTACTGCTGCAACCACACTGGCCTCAGTTCCTGGGGTCTGCCAGGTATTCTCCCTCCACAGTGTCCCCTCTTCTCAGAGCTCCTTCCCTCAGTCATTTGCATAATTCCTTTCTGCATCCTGCTTTGGACTTTCATCAAATAGCTCCTCAGTGAGTTTTCCTTGGCTACTTTGGGTGGATGAATATCAGCTTCTCAAAGATGTCCACCTTCTAATGCCTGAAACCTGTGAATATAGAGGTATCTTCCATGAAAAACGAGCTCGCAGATATGCTTGATTACAGATCTCAAGATGAAAGACTGTCCTGAGTTATCCAGGTGGGTTCCCTGGAATCACAGGGGTTTTGTAAAACACTGGTGAGATAGAGAAGAAGGAAAAAGGAAGTAAAGGGACTGGAAGCTGTTAAAATGCTGCCTTTGAAATGGAAGAGATGAGCCAAAGAATTCCATGCAATCAAGAGCAGCAAAGAGGCTTCAGAAGCTAGAAAAAGGAGAAATGAATGAATGAATAAATGAAGTGGTACACACCTGTAATCCCAGAAATGCAGGAGTTTGAGGCAAGAAGATCTCAAATTCCCAGCCAAGGCAGTTTAGTGACTTAGTGAGAACTTGTCTCAAAATGAAAATAAAAATGGGCTGGGGATATAATTCATTATAAAAACCCTGAGATTAATCCCTAGTATCACTAGAAGAAGAAGGAGAAGAAGAAAGAGAAGAAGAAGAAGAAGAAGGAGGAGGAGGAAGAGGAGGAGGAGGAGGGGGAGGAGGGGGAGGAGGAGGAGGAGAAGAAGAGGAAGAGGAAGAAGAAGAAGAAGAAGAAGAAGAAGAAGAAGAAGAAGAAGAAGAAGAAGAAGAAGAAGAAGAAGAAGAAGAAGAATGGATCCTCCCCAGAGCCTCCAAAATGCATACAATCCTGCTGACTCGGTTCAAACTTACGACTTCTAAAACTATAACATAATATTTTTGTGTTATTTTAAACCACAGAATTGGTGGTAATTGATTACCTCAGCACTGGAAATCTGCCAAGCTACCTAATCTAACATGTTATTCTCCATCATTGGTGCACATGTCTATGTATGTGAACAAAACACGCACACTTAACTCTCACCTTGGTCTAGTTTTCCCACACCACTTACCATCTGACAATCAAAATAAATAAAAAGAATATGGCAATTACCACCCACACAGACAGAAATGAAAATACCATGAAGATGGTGATCTTTGTCTGTTTGGGTCATTACTATATCCTGTGCATTTAGATACTGGCCTGGCTGGCATTACTGAGGGACCAGACATTACCTAATTTGTTTACTATGTGCTCTATTCATCTTAGCACCTATTCGTTTGATTACAATTATTTATTTTTTAAAAACTCTCACTATATGACTCCTAGCCCTTGAAGGTGAGGACCTGGCTCCAGCTCACTGTGATATCATTGGTCACTAACAATGGCATCTTGTCCTCCTAGAAGAGCCCTGCAGACCTGTGCAGAACCAGCATCAGGCCAACACTACTACATTCTATACATCTGAGCCTCCGAGTTGTCAGAATTCCAATCCGTCAAGAGCCCTCACATTTTATTTGATTGCAAATATGTCTAATTCCTGGTTCACTGAAGCAGCAAAGGAAAAAAAGCCACTCAAGTCTGTAATTTACAAAGCAAATCGGCCCAGTAAAAATATTCATCTTCAGAAGACAGTGGGATTCAATCATCTTTTTAAAAGGGAAGAGAAAGAAACCCACCCCAATCTTCAGACTCTCCAGTTGTATTGTTTGCAAACCTTTTGAAAGCTGCTTGAGGCCAAGGCTAATCACTTGCTTCAAGGGGCTCATTTCCTGGGACTGGTGGTACTTTTGTCACTGAAGAAGGAGCACAGCAGGCAGGAAGACTGAGACTGTGGCAGAAAGAAGCCCTTCGTGGGCAAAAGATGTATGAAAATCCAGCCAGCCTCTCCGGGCTTCTAATTGGAATTCTGGGCCTACAGGATGGTGTCTCCCTTTGAAATCCTACAACAGTCAGATGAACGGGGCTGTCCCTAACAGGGACTGCGCAAGGACATATTTAATGACATTGTTTTCACTTTACATAACTAATTGGAAAAAATTAGAGCCTGAAAATTACATTAGATGAGTTTGGAGGCAAGCTATGTAGAGAAAGCCCTCCTCCTTTTGAATCTCCACCACCACTGTTCTTTCTCATCATGCTATATTGTAAAGGGCTTCTTCTTTCTGTTTCCTGACCATTATGGGGGCCCCTGAAGAGAAGAGACCACGTGCCCTTTGCCTTTGCATCCTGAACACCATTGTGGTGCCTGATATATACTAGACACTGTGTTCAATGATTGAATAGATGTCCTGATCAATGGAAGAAAGAGCGATTAAAAGAACAAACAGATGGCAGGAAAGAGGGAGGGAGGCACCGAGAGAGGGAGGGTGGCACAGAGGAAGAGAGAGAGAAAAGAAGGTGGAGAGGAATGGAAGAAAGGACTAATGGATTGACAAGTGGGCAGATGAATGATTTAAACCAGAAATGAGCACACCTGTACCAGTGCCTCTGCCCACCCTCCCGTGCCCAATAAACCATCTGGGACATTGGAGCCATCTATAGCCTCTCAGGCCCCACCCTAGAGATGCAGATTCTGCCTACGTTGGAAGGGACCTGCGAGTATGTTCCTGAACAGTTGTCAGGGTAGCTTCTATCATCAGGCACTTGAGAAACACATGCTTCATCCATCTGTTTTATGCGTCCTTGCTGAAAAATCCTTCTGTTACATTCCTCACCCCAGGAAAACGTTCACCAGGTGAGCTTTCTCCCAGGAAAAATGGGAAGCAAACTCTCTCCATATTTAGCTACACTGTATTCGCTTCTGAATGCCATTCAACATTTCCAAATGTGACCTTGTATTTTTGTATCCTCACTCTCTTGAGCTGAGCATGTTAAGACTTTGAATATAAGATGGAGGAAGCAGAGCCCGCTGTCTCAGCCCTCTGACTGACATCCAGGAAGGAACATGGATGGCTCAGTTCCTTGGAAGACCCCGCATCTAAAAGCAGGACCCCCGGCTCCCAGCATCTTTCTGCAAATAGTGTTTGCCCTTCTTCTTATTCATAAAAGAGTGATTTGGCTGATGAGGACGATTAAGTGTATGTTTCCTTCATCTCACTACCCATATCCCTGCTTTGGAGACTGAGTCCTAGACAGTAGTTTTCAGGTTGTAGGAACCAAGTAGACTCCAGAACTCAATTCTCCTCCCATTAGGGTGGCATCCTATTTTTCTGCGTTCCCATACTTGGATCTCCAACAATACTTGATTCTGCAACATGTGACTAAAACAGAAGACTTCTTGGTTCAGAAAGATTTATAAACTGCTAACCAAAAACACTTCTGAGCCAAAGGTACATTTTTCTTAAGGAAATATCTGAACAAAGTTGAATTTCCTTTTTAAGACCAGGAGGAGCCAGACTCAGAAATTGTAGTCCCTGTGTTCCCTGGGGTGACTCACTGCAACCACTTTTTGTGTCTGGATCATCCATTGTCATTAGCTCTTAGAAACAGAAGGGCCACAGAAGAAATTACTACTTTCTGAAAGAGTAATCTATTGCTGTTTGTTGTGGTTTACAACTAGACATCCCTCATAAAGACTCATGAGCTCATTGGTGGGGCCTTTGGACGGTGATTGGGTCATGGGGTGTGATACTTATTGGTGGGTTAGTGCACTGATGAGTTTATAGTTCAATATGATTTGAGAGGTGAAGTCTTGATGGAGGAGTTGGGTTACTTGGATTACTGGGAGTTGTGATCTGGAAGGTTATATATTCATCCTCCCTTCCCACTGCTATGCCATGAGCAGACTTTTTTCTGTCATACCTTTGCCATGCCACTCTGACTTGGAGCCTGTCAACTATGAACTCAAATCTCTACAAACTATGGCCCAAAATAAACCTTTCTTCCTTTTATTTGCTGGTGTCGGGTATTGTGTCTCTAGCCATTGAGACACCCTGTGAGAGGTAATGATGCCATGAAGAGATCACCACCCTTATGAGAGACTACTACTCTTCTCTCAAGAGTAAGTTAGTCTCAAGGGAGTTATGAGAGTGGGTTAAGATAAAGCCAGCACACATGTGAAGGTGATCTTTTTCACATGACCACTCTCCACTGTTGGACCTGCTCCTGCCATATGACCCCATCTGTCACATCATGATCAAGTGCACAGTCTTCATCAGATGCAGCTGCTCAGGCTTGGACTTCACAGGCTCCAAACCCTGTGACCCAAAAAACTTCTTTTTGTCATACAGTTCATAGTTTCAGGTATGGTGCCATAGCAAGACAAAATGGTCTAGGCCAGGGGATTTAGCTCAGTGACATAAATACCCGACTGGAAAGTGCAAGGTCATGAGTTCAATCCTGGTACCGAAAAAAAAAAATCTGAAACATTTGGTTCTAATCTAGTCTCTGCTACTGACTGTTATTGTTATTACTGCTGGAAATAATATCACTGTCACTGCTGTTATTCCATCCTGAAGCACTTCACAGATCTTCATCAGCATCCCTGCAAGAAAGTACGAATAAGGAAATGAAGACTCAGTGGAGTTCAGGGATTTGCCTGTGTGTGATCTTGCAGCAAGTGAGTGGAAGAGAACAGGCTCTGCTACGGGCTTCCAGTTCTTTCTTCTAGTACTTAACAACTTTGACCATATCCATGAAAGAAGGACACTAACACTGATCTACAGAGCCTAGCAGTGAGATGAAATAAAATAATAGCACAATAAGATTCATAAAGAGTAGGTGTTTTATTTAACAAGCAGTTTTTGGCACTTTTTTGTGCCAGGCACTATGCTGATACGAGTTCTGCTTCCACCCGTGTGAGTAGATGGCAGCACACGCTTCCCTTGCCTTGTTAAAGTCAGACTCTGTGTTATGTGCTCAATAAAGTTTCCTTCTTCTAGTCCTCAAAATGCACCAAGAGGTAGGAGGTGCTGTGAGTGGTGCCTCCCCTCACTGCAGAACAAGCAGGCTCAACTTCCAATCTCCAGCATCTGGGTTTCTTTGCCAGAGCTTTCTTGGGCCACTCAGCCTGCTTTGTCCTCTAGTACAGCATAATGAGCCACTCCTCTCCTGGTAACCTCCTTCCCAGCTCAACCCTCCACCCCCGGAGATAACCCTGGGCTATGTGTTGTGTGATGTCTAGCAGAGTTGCCCAGAGTGATTATCTTCTATGCTCCCCTGGGATGCCTGAAAAGTGACTCACCCTTTTTGCTTGCCTTATTTTACCTATCTTACTTTCCTAGTCCCATAACCATATTCTCTGATCCTTCCAAACAAGTTACTTGCACCCAGTCCTTGTCTCAGTGTCTGCTTCAGAAAAAACTCAAACTAAGACAATACATTATCATCATTAGCAGCAGCAGCAGTAGCAGCAGCAACAGTGGCACCTCCATTTTCAGATTCAAAAAACAGCGCACAGGAAAGTTAAGTAAGGTATCCAAAATCACATAGCTGGAAAGTGGTAGAATCTGAATTCAAACCCAGACTGTTAATCTCACGCATAGCGATTATATTTTTCTGTGTGTTCCACCTCTGTAACTGTAGGATAGTTGCCTTGTGTTTTAGAGGATAAACTGTCTACACCAAAGTACTTTGTATCATGAGTGGCCAGGGGTACAAATTGTTTCCTGTATTACTGCAAAAGCCAGTTCCATTCTCTAATGAACATGTCGACTCCCCAACACAACCAGCTGCAATCCTATTGAAAGATGCCATTGTGGAAGCCATGTTAATGGTGCTATCATGTCGCAAGGATTTCTGGTGTGCTTGTAAACCTAAAACCATAATTGCCAGAGAGCTCGTCCCCCACAAATCAAGCCCTTCTGTAATGACAATTACATCCAGTGTTACATGGAATTTAATGCCTAAATAATGAAGTCCAAGAACAATGCTGGAGACCAAGCATTTGAATACAGTGATTGATTCATTTCTCTTTCCCATTTAACAACCCACTTAGTTGGTGGTGCTTACGTGCAGCAGGCTTAGAAAGAACATAACACACCAAAGAGACAACACTTCACAGATTAATAACTGGATGTGGTACAAGCCAGTGCTCCCCTAATAGCAGTACAAAAACAGGTTATCGTCAAAAATCCAGACTTAATGTTTCAAAATGGGGATTGATGCTTTTCTTTTATATGGTTCTATACTTATCACCACAGGCTAATGAAACATAAATCAGAAATCAGGACTAATAAATGCAATTCTGGGGGAGGCCTTTTTAAATTTAATACTATCCAAGATCGTGATCTTTGTTCAAGATTTTTAATGTTCAAATTTCAATGTGTGAATATTAAGTACATTCAATTATGATTGAACTCTCTAAAAAGCTAATTTATGAACTCTGCAGCCTAACACCCATGCACCACTTTTAAAAAGGTGTGGCCACAGTTTGTTTATATTAATTTCTCCAGCATAGAGATAAACGCTCTCCAACTGTCTGTAAGAATAAGTTGTATGCATATATGTATATGACTGGGTAATGTGATTTCCATAGAGAGTTTTACAATTAAATGCTATTGACTCGATTTTAATGTAATTTTGGCAGGAAAATTTGTTTCACAGAATGGCCTCTTAAATTCCTTTCTTACTGTTCTGGTGAAGCAAACAAATTGGTAACCCTACCAAAGTCACACTTTCAGGTTGACAGTGACAAAATGTACTTATTCCATAGCCATAATTCTCCTACTGAAATAATATCATGAGAAACTGTGGGAAAATATTTCCCCTTCATAAATGCTGTGTTGATATCAGTTTAATAACATGGTGTCTCTTATTGGCTATGCACTTTATTACTCTTTCTCCTGTTTACTATCAAATGGTCAAACCACTGGGTATAATGAGAACTGCTTTGTGTCTTTGAAAGTGTCCAGCCAGCCGGGGAGGATGCAACATTGAGGTTGTAAAAGATAGAGAAAGAAGAGAGAAGGCATTTCTCACAAGCTGTGAAACATCCTGACCTGGAAAAATCCTGGTCCATTCATTTTGCCGTTTATGGGTTTATCAACAGCATCATTTCTTAAAAAGTGTACTACCAAGGTACAAATCTGGTGCCGATTTAGGCAACCACTTGTAAAATTAAAACTCAGATCTGGGTAAATATTAGGGCAAAATACAATGCAGAAATTTATTCTGCAAGATGTCAGACATTTATTTGAGTGAAAAAAGCATGTAACTCCAAGCTCTCTGGAAATTAAGGCATGAAAGAAACCATATTCATTTCATATGGTGCCCAGACAAAGTGGACATTTCCTGGCTCTGAGCAAATATGTGTACTAATCTATACCATGTCTCTCAGAGAACTAGTAATCTTGCAAGCACACATACCTTTCATGGGCAGATTCCTTTTGTTAAATACACTGTGTCTTTATACCATCCAATAGTTTTTGTCCTCTGAGGATGGGGGCAGTGAGCTGATGATGCCCTGACATAAGGAAGATGTCCCTTCCTCCAGAAGCCCACTGTCCAGGAGCATAGCTCACAAGTAAGTGCCGGCTTCACGGCAGCTTCCATGTACTCCATGGACTAGACTATGCCCACGAGCCTGGACTAAACTGAGTGTGGTAGCACACACTTACAATTCCAACTCTGGAGACCAAGGCAGGAAGACTGCAAATTTGAGCACTATCTAGGCAAATCTGCAATTTACTGAGACCCTGTCTCAAAATATTTTGTTTAAAAAAATAGTATTGGAGTCGATCCTCAATACCACAAAAGAGGTTAAAAAAGAGTCTAAGTTATGGTATAACATTTTTCATTCAGGTCTTCAAATGGGATCATGGAGAAAAGGGATGGGCAAACTTGTCAACAAGGGGAACCAGTGTTGAATTCCCTGAGCCAGGGTTTCAGTCCTTGTGAGAACCAAGATCTGTTCTAAAGGGAATTGTAAGAGAAAAGACAAATTGTATAGAAGCCCAGATAGTATGGTCTTAAAAGTCCCCAGTGGTTGAATTTAAAACTACCTATACGTAGACAGGCTGAGTGTGTTTCAATTTGCCTCAAGAGGGAAATCAGTTATGCGGGTCAATCATTCAGCTAAAATCTTGGAAACAACTAAGGTGCCCATCAACCACAGAGTGGATGAAAAAATGTGGTATTTTTATACAATGGAATATTATTCAGCTATAAAAAGGATGATATTGAGGCCTTCATAGGCAAATGGAGACAACTTGAGACTATCCTTATTAGTGAAATACGTAAGAATCATATTTATAAATATCACATTGTGTCTCTAGTGTAAAAAATAATAAGAAATGTAGGAGTAATAAAACTCAAAATGTATAATTGCTATTGGCAAAAAGAGAGGAAAAGAAAGTGCTCTAAAGGATATAACTGTATGTATGTTTAAGTGTATAGAATTGATAACCACATTACTCAGTTTTTGTTGGACGGTTGAACAGAACTGTTTGCAGTCTCGCTGTTTGAATGTCCACTTTGTATGCTTTACTTTTTTAACTTGGAACAACTATTTCTAAGATGACAATATGTAATTTATCAACCAGTGATTTCTTACTGTTTTTTTTTGAAATTATGTATTATTTCTACTCTTTTTGTGTTTTTTTTGCTTTAAATAAAAATTTTTAAAAAACATTCAGCTAAGCTATGTACTAAGGGAGCCACTGATAGAGGAACCAGAGCCCCACAGTAAACCATCCATGATCCCTTTTACTCTAGAGTAACAGTAGCAAAAGGAAGCCCTGGGGGATGGGAACAATCTACCTCCCTTTTATTGAAATAAAGCACCTTTTCATAAGTGTCTTCTCTTGAGGGACCTGATTTAAGAAGTCATTCACATGGACTCAAAAGCATAAAAACAAGTTATAAATTCTGGAGGCAGCTCAGGAGTCATCCAGTCACATGAGTGGCAGCAGCTTCCAGAACAACAATGTGGAGTCCCTTCGGCATAGGACAAGGGAAAGCACAGCATAAGTGAGTCGAGCCCTGAAATACGATATTTTGAAACAAGCCTCCATAATCCATTGACTGCAAATCCAACTAGAGACCCTGAGATAGAATACTGGGTTGTAATTTCTACAAAGTGTCACTTAGTAGGAAGGCTCCTCCTTCCTGTAAACGTTCAGCCCTTTAAAACATCCTAATCCTGAGGGAGTTATGAAGATGTAACTGATCTGGCCATCCAGGAAGCAGTATTCAAATTATGACTGTATTGATTGGATACACAAAATCAGGACAACATAACGAAGCAAAGGTGATGGAATTTAACCCTCCCATTTTTATTTTCACTGTTAGTCTAAGAATGCTTTTACCTCTGTGTTCATAAAGCCAGCAGGAAAGAGTTCATTGTGGGCTAACTGATGACTAAACTACAGAAAATTAGCCCAGGCAAGAGAAGATCTGGTTGAACAGAAACAAATTCCTTCCCTCCTTCTGAGTTTTGTTCATGACCTCTGGTATTATGGACAACATCTGGAATGAACAACTAATAATTGTAGCAATGCCTTGAGAGGTCTTCACCTATTTACATATAAATAGTTCTGACCAGAGCTGGCCACTAGCAATAGTTAATTTAATTTAGTATCCCTTGGCAAAAGAATAGTCATTGGTTTTCCAGCACTTTTAACCTCTGTAGACCCTTGGGAAATAAAAATTAGATTGAAAGAAAATTACCAGTGGTGGAGAACAGTATAAAAGTGACAGTAACATATATAAACCTCTGGCAGGAGTGGAATAAAGTGGCATATTATTGTTTGCTGGCTCCCAACATTCAATATTTCTTATGTGATTTACACATCCACCATTGTGTGACCCCCAGATACGCTGGGCAATCCCTCTCAAGGTGCATACCCTTGTTACCATGACAGAAGGAGCATACAACCTGGCTAAGCAGCAAGAGATATTTGGAAAAAGAGCCAGGAAAAAATGGGTCTCTACAAATAAGAGTTTAAAGAGATGTCTAGAAATAAGAGGCTAGAAACACAGGAAAGATATAATAACTGTCTACATAGTGTCTGTGTGTGTGTGTGTGTGTGTGTGTGTGTGTGTGTGTGTGCGCGCACGCACCTACATATGTTTCAAAAAAGATCCCGAATGAAGTCAATGAGTGTCTGGTGTGGCTGGCTGTTGATCCCACTTTCTCTACATAATTCTATCATTCTTCTCTATGTGGATGCTCAATTCTGAGGGGGAGGCTGAGGCTGCCTCTCAGCCTCATTGATCATGACTGTAAACCCCCACTACCCAGTATTGCTAGTAGACACACACACACACACACAGTGAACCCCCCCCCCAGCCGCCCCCTCCCAGTGCTTCTCTTCCTGAAACCACTGTTTTGTGAACCTTCCTTTCCTCGCATATTCTTTTCTGCCTGTACTACTTTCTGCTCCATCCCTGTTTGGCCTGTCTAGCACCTGATTTTCCCTATGAAACCTAGCCCAAGCATCCTTTCCTCTCCTCATCAAGGAGCTTTCCTTGATGTCCTCCAGGGCAGGTGAGTACTTTCTCTCCTATCAGCCCCCTGCACTCCACTGACATTATTTACGTCCTTCTATTCCTGTGTCTCTGTAGGCCACCTCCAGAGTCCATATTGAGACTCCTGTGAACATTGAAAGAACAGAACACATAAGCAGAGGAAGGAGTCAGGTTCACAGCAAGGGACAGAGACAGGAAAGTCAGGAAACTCCTCCTTGCCATTCTTACCTGGATAGGTTTCCTGGTACAGGTTCTTGCTTCGCTCTATATACCTCAATTTAGTCCTATTTCTTTTTGTGTGATAATCTGATTATCAAACCTTTCTTTCTCATGTTTCTTTCTCACGGTGTCCTGTACATATCCATATAAATAAATAAATGGCATGAAATAGAAAAGGGATTTAAAAATAGAAAATAAGATCACAATCCCTTGTATGTGTCTGCATGGCATAAGAATAAATAGGGACAGTATACAGAGATCCTGGATATTGAGCTCTAGTTCTAATGAAACTACATGTAAGCCTGAGAGGCTCTGACTCTAAGACTTACCTTTAAACAAACATTGAAACTACTATGGGATTTCTCCTCCCCAATATAGCCTGAAGCTGGTCATTTATGGAGTATAAAGAGACTTAAACGATGAAGCTGTCTGGAATCCACCAACAGTCTCATTTTACATGTAATGAGGTGAAGCAAGATTTCCCCCCACTTGCCCTCTGGCATGATAACTTCTCATGGAAAGATCCGTGTCTTGTTTAGGAGTCACTCCGTAAAGCATAGACCTCAAAACTTACGTATAAATCACAACAGCAGCATAAAGGTGTTGCGAATAAAGGCAATCACAGTTGCCTTGAGATTATGTTATTTTGACAAGCATTACTATGAGTAAAATTTGTGAGTTTGGTAGGGAGAAAAGTTGTTGTGCTAATAGAGAAAAGAAAAGGGTCTGGGGCACTGCACTGGGTGCTTGTAGAGAAAGACACAGGATGACATAATAAGAGGCTGGGGTGAGGGTCCAGGTTGCCTCCCATGGGCAAGACGATTGAAACCCATTCCTCTGCTTCCTCTATAATGTCTTAGATGAATTCTTCTCAGCTCATCAAGTCTTTTGTGTGAATGGGTTTTATTTGCAGGCAGTGGAGAGGAGGCCCCAAAGATTAGGATAAGTGAGCAGCTGACATATACATGATAAGGGAAAGAGGAAATGATTCCTAGTTAAGCTGGCTGGTGTGCCAACAGATGCTTTGGCACACAGCATTTCAAACCTATTGGTTTCATAACTCCCCCTACATATGTCAGATTTCTCACTTAGCAGGAGAAAGAGAAAGTTGAGTTTACTTCCATGAGTCAATGTCAATATTTATTGACATCAAAGATGTGTCAAACAGTTTACATGGATCATCTCCTTTAAATGTCATGGCTTCTCTATGGAGCAGTCAGTGTTGTTTGCATTTTATAGACAAAGAATGAAGAAAAAGTATCAGGCAGGTAAATTGTTCCAAGTTATGTAGTAGCACATAAATATTTGTAGTTAGATCTGAACTCCCATCTATCTTCCCATCATGTTACGCTGTCTCCTAAAAATGACTGGGAGATTGCTAAAGAAAAAGAAGAGAAAAGTGTTTACATGAATGAGGGTGGAGTTAGAAGATAATGTCTCAAATTCAGGCAGATTTTCCTAGAGAAGATCGTTTCCATAAAGTCCTTCAGTCTCCAGGGATCCAGACAAGCTCTGCTGGTGAAACAGATGACTGCGGACTTGGGAATCAGGGGACTTATCTTTGACAGATTCATCAAGAGAATGTGGTAGCCATGCAGGCTTTAGAACCAGGCCAAAAAAACACAAAAATGCCTCTGATTTACTATGTAAAACAGCTAAACTCTGAATTTCCCTCTGGAAATAATCATAAACATAAATTTAACGATTAGTCAAAAGAAAAGCAGCTCTTCTGAATCAGGGAACAACTGCCACTAGAGAATAATAACCCTAAATCTCTTTCAGTGAGTCCATAGCAGCCTTCAGTTAGCAGAGCAGAAGAGCTTCATCTTTTAATTTCCTTAAGTTCTAAAAATAAGCTGAAAACTTCTGGCACCTATGGGATGAATATTAATTTTATAAAAGAGACAACGCTGATCTTGGAGATTATTCTGTGACCTTGGGCCAATTATTTTACCCCTCTGAGACTGGGGAACTGCCATCTGCAATAACAATGGTAACGACCTACCACAATTAAGGCTGTGGATGAAGTGAGGTAAAGGGCAAAATGCTAAGCACAGTGTCTAGGACTAAGCAAGAATTTCATAAGAGGAAGGAACAACAGGGCATGGTGGTGACCCTGTAATCCCAGTACTCTGGGGAGCTAAAGCAGGAGGATTGCCAGTTTAAACCCACCCTCAATAATTTGGCAAGACCATGTATCAAAATAAAAATTAAAAATAGCTGGAGATGTAGCTCAGTGTCAAGGCCCTGGGTTCAATCCCTGCTAATGCAAAAGAAAAAGAAAATGAAAGGGTGGTCATGTGACAACCATAACAACAGTAATGAGAATGACAAGAGCAGTGAAGCAAAGACAAAATAAAGAAGAAGAAAACAAAAGAATTTTAAGAAGAGGAAGAAGAACAAGGGGGAGGAGGTGGAGGAGGACGCCAATAAAATAGCACTTATGCCCAAACCTTCGGTGCTCTGCTCCTCCAGCCCAAAGAGATGTCCTTTCTTGATTGGAAGGACACCACCACCCAGAAGCAGTGGACTCAACCTCTGAAACCCCTTCAGCCCCATGTATCACTCAGCCCTCTCCCCTTGCAAGGGAGGAAACTTTATTGTTTTATTGAGAAGGAAACTTTATTGTTTCAGTTCTGTAGGAGAAGACTAACCTATCCATGCTTTCATCACAGCATCACAGCTATTTCTTTTGGTAATAGAACCAACATCACAGAGCCCATCAAAACACAGGAGCAGTCATCAAGACCTGAGTTTCTACTCAGCCCAGGTCCATGCCAGGGAGATATGGCCAAAACTTTCCTCAGTGTCATCATTCATGAAATGGAAATGAAGTCTTGTCAAGAGCTATGAGTACTGTATCGTTTCTGGGCCTTTTGGCTAAGATCAAGTGAGTATATCTACTGGACAACTAAGACCTTACAAGCAAATGTGCTCTGAGTTCTTTCAACCAGTAACTATGAGAATCTTAAGTTTTTGGTAATTAACAAAGTGCAAAATTATTTGAATGGTTAAAAGTATGATTTCCAGCAAGTCATTTATACTCTCTGAATCTCAAAATGATAAAATAATGAATTTATATAGTAATACCAATCTAAAAAAATAGTAGAAAATTTCAGTGAAGGTAATCTATACAAACAGTTTGATACAGTATCTTTCTAGTAATATCCTTCAGTCATAGTAGATATTACTATGTAGGAAACATAAAGGGAAATTTTAAATGTGTTCAAAATACAGGTATGATTATGTGAATCTCCTGCTTAATGTTTTCAGTAGTCTCTTCATTGCTGTAAGAATGGGGTCCAAATACTATAACATGGCTGGTAAAGCCCTTACTATAATCTGAATCCTTGCCTAACTCTCCCCAAAGACTAAAAGTTCTTAAATTGCTTGTGTCCCTTCCAGGCCCCAAACTCTTTCTGTGTTTGACTTTTCCATCATACTTCTGTTCCCTCTAGAACACGCAGCCTCCAGGCTGGGGAAACCTTTGAGCCACTCCTATCATAGCACAGATGAGTAATTTTCTAGTTATGTATCTCAATTACACGGAACTGAGACAGGCTATTGGTGGTCCATTCTCACTGTATAGCATGGTGCCTGGTACAGGGTGAAGCCCAGTGGATGTTTGCTGACAAAGGGATGAGCCTTGTGGTTGCTGTTAGTGGAGGACACAGAAAAGTGGTTGGAAGCGGAGAAGATAGATGGAGGATGGCACGTGAGCAAGAACTTTGGGTCAGACAGAATTCATGTAGGCTGTGTACAACTCATATATCCAACCCATATTGTATCTATTTTTTTCTGAGAATTTCACTTGGAATAATAATAAAAGGAATCTATCCTCCTCTGATTCAAAACAGAGATTAAAATATTCCCAGGCCACATATTAGATTCAAAGACTGGCGTGTAGTCCATTTTTTCAGGAATTTCAGCTCCTCATGAATAAGAAGCATTTAAACTCTGACAGAGGTGAAGCTATCTCAAGTGTGGTAGAAGCTGTCCCATGACACAAAGTGGTGACTCCGTGGGAAGCAGACAGTTGGTGTGACCTTCCTTCCTGATGGGCAGGAGCTGGGGAGGACAGCCAGGAGAGAAAACATAGCCATGCTGACCATCAATTAGTGCAGGTGGGAGTCAGTAAAATGTTTCAGGACAACTACAGTCTTAGCCAGTTAGAAGGGCCAGGAATAGGTCCCTGGGCCCAATAGGTCGGGCAAAGAACATAGTATAAATCCAAGAATTCAGGTAGCTGGGGAACTGGTAATTGATCAAGCATGGACACTGAATCTGGGGAAATTTTTGAGATTGAACATGAGTAATTTCTACTAATGCAGTGGTTTGCAAACTGGTTCTATAAAGAGCCAGATAGTAATACTATTTTAGGCTTTGCAAGCAATGTAGTCTCTGTCACAGCTCATCAACTCTATTGCTGTAGCACAAAAAGCAGCCATAGACAATTCATATATGATAAACTTATGATAAAGCTTTATTTAGAAAAATAGGCAACAGGCTCTATTTAATCCATAGGCCTTGGGTTACAGACTCATGCATTAGACCGGAGAGCATGATTGCAACCCACCAAGAGCCTGTCTTCTAGGAGCTGAACCAATACAGAGATTTGCAGAAAGGGGATATCGGAGAGCAAGATCAGGGCTGCAGTATTTATTGAAAACTCTGGATCTAGTCATACCTGAAAATAACTTCCTCTGGTGTGTTCTTTTATGTGAAACAATTAGCTCGGTGGTTGTTGTTTATGTTTAAGCAGCATAAATTATTAGGTTTCTGTCCACTGAGACGAAAACATCCTGATAGCATGAAATGAAAGAACGTGAGGAAGACAAAAGAGGTCTCACTCTAAATGCTCTGACTCCTGTGCTAGGTTTCCCCCCTTTCAACACACCTCCCAGAAAAGAATGCCTCAGTTGAGATGTCTTTTGTTCTAGACAAAAACCAGTGTTTCCAGTGTAGATCTGGATGTTGCTCCAAGAATACTCTGCTTCTCAAAATGTCATTAGAGGAAAGTATGTGCCTGAGAAATGGTGTCCATGGATGTGGAAAGGTGACAGAACAGCCTTGAAGGGCCAGATGGATTGCAGACATCTGTGACTTGATGTAGGCGCTCCATTTGGCAGGACCAGGGGAGCCCAGCATGAGCAGCACCAATTAGCAGCCTCTTTTGAGAGAGGATGATTACGGCACATCACTGCAATCAAGCCTCATGCAGCCACTACAAATAATGGTTATCAAGTCTCTGTAGAAACATGCAGACACACTTCATACAGTTTTAAAGGAGAATAGCAGAATGCTTTGGAATTCTCATAATTGCTGAAGAGGTTGTGTGTTGGAACAATTCTCTAGAAAGTAATTTTGCAGTAGATATCAAAAATTTTTAAAATAAAAAACTTCATGACCTTTAATTCAGTAATTACCCTCCTCCCCTGTGACTGGCCACACTAAGTATATAATTCAAATACAGATTTCTACGTAAGATGTTCATCACACCATTATTTATAATAGAAGTAAAAGGAGAAAGTGCCAAAATTCTTAAGGTAGTAAATTTTAAAAATATACTACATAGCCACAGAATGGAAAATGATAACAGCTATCAGAATTAAGTTTAAAAAAAGAATCTTTAATGATATAAGAAGATATTTATTTATGACAGGTAAAAAGGTAAGGCACAAATTGCATAATATGACCAACAGTAATTAAATACATGATGCAAGTTTTGTCTTACTTGGATATGATGAAGAAATGTTTGAGATGGGAGATTAGGGGCTCCTCTTATGGATTTATTTGCCTTGGGACAGCTGTCTGGAGCTGAACAAAAATCAGGGACTTGGCAGGAAAAAATTAAGAGACAAGGAGAACTAAAAACAATTAAAAGATGTGACAATGTAACGGCATTGAGTTCCTCATAGTGATATTTTTGAGGCTTTCTCTGAGGAGTCCTGGGCAGATTTTGAAGGGCTCTTAAATGTTGCTTCTTCAGGGGAGGGCTGTCCATTCCCCAGAGGAGGCCGCACATTCCTGATACATGGTCTCAAAGCCTTTTGTAATTCTCCTTCAATCACACAAGCAAAATTGTCATTGTATATTTAAAGGATATATATTTTTCATGCACTAATCCTGCATTATCAAATATGGTAGCTACTACAAATAGCATGGGATATTTACATCTTGATGTAAATTAATTCAGATAGAGCAAAATTTAAAAATCAATTTTCAGTCACATCAGCCACCTTTTGAGTGCTTGGAAGCCACAGGTGGCTTGTGGCCACCAATGTGGGCAGGACAGATAGAAAATCAGGTCATGGTTTTACTGAGCACTGCTCATTATAGGAGGTATTGCTAACACATTATCCCTGGTTCCTAGCACAAATGCCAAGCACCTTACACTCAGTGGATGTATGTGCTGAATGAAAATAGAAAAGATATTTCCATAAAATGGAGGCCTTCAGTATACAAAATAAAGAAATAAAATCTCATGCACACTATCCTAGATTTATTCCTATGTCAAGTGATCAGCGCCATGGAGATCTAGTTAAGAATGCACTTGGTAAGGAATAAACAAGATCAATGAGAAAAGAGCTCTGAACTCTAGTAGGTATCCACACAGCCAGCCTGGCCCCCAACAAGGAGGATGTCAGTAATGACACAAATCAGAGCCAATTTCTCAAGATCACAGCTGAGCAGGACACAAAACACACCCGGCACTGGAGCCAGGGTGCCTGGTGCACCACAGACAAGGAGCTAAGGATGACAGTTCTACGCTCTGGTCCCTGATTTTTTTTTTCCTGACAGCTAAAAGATGAAAAGTTGGCCACATCTGCAGAGATGAATGTTCCGATCTTCAGGGCTGAGCAAGACCCATGCTATCGGACTTTTGTATATCTCTCCTACTCTTTCCCCAAAATCCAGCAATTCAAGAATCTCAGTGTGAAGCTCTGTTAGATTGTATTATAACACACACTCTTACCTATAAGAGATGCTCCTGTAAATTTTGGGTTAACATATAAGGCTTAGTCTTAAAGACTAGTAACTGATAACATTCATTCATTCAACAGATGTTTAATTGAGCATCTACTAGATGTTGGGCATATACCAATTCCCCAAAACAAATGTCACTGTTACATATTACAAACATACCCTAATTTGAAAAAAGAAAGATACACAAAATGACTCCAACATGCAACCAAGGTTGAAAATTACTACTTCATACTATGTCCCTATGATTAGCAGACATAAGGAGGTGTTAAAAAGGTCTCTTCTTCCTTTCAGAAAGGAAGAGACAAGAGAGATAGAGGAAACTGATATTCAAAAGACTTCCAAAGATCTCCAGCATCTCTTGAATTTAGGATTATCGGGATCGTCCTTCTGTTGTTTCTTGAAAATAGCCTACCGTGTCTCTGTCTGTTGATGCTCATTAGTCAGTGAGTGCTAGGAAGACACTTTTAGGCTAGTTTTCCTGACTTGGTGGCATGAGGAGGGCACAATACAGAGGAACAGGAGAGGAGGACTCGGTGAGGGACTCCGAGCAGGAATTCACGATAGGGTTGGGCTTTACTATGTGTTCTGGAAAGGGTTTCACAGAGCAGGGCTTCCTCTGGATTGGAGGCATCGTGAAGTGAGGATGTGTTCAAAGTGAACGCCTTAATCAGTCTTCTTTAGAGATCACAAGGGATGAAGCAGGGCCAAAGCCACGACTGGCAGAGGATGCGTCATCCATATGCACCAGGAAACAAGGAAGTTTGGCCATTTCTGTGGTGGGGGCAATGCTTTTCATTTGTGCTCAGACGTGATTGTGGCAGGGTCCTGTGTTTGTCTTGCTCCATCACAGCCACCAAGGGGCCTTGGCTGATGTTGGTCATTTGTGAAACTGTTTGTTTCAGCAGCTCTGAGCTCCAGGCCAGCTTCCAATTGACAGGGCCTGCTTTGAAAACTGTCACATTCCCTCTTCTGTTCCCCACATTAAACCTCTATTGTCTCTTTGCTTTCAAATGTGTCTCTTTCTTCTACAAGGTGATGAAATTCACCCTTTCAACTTGCCATGTAATACATAGCACAGTGGTGGGCGTATAGACAAGGGAGCTTTCACATTCTGAAAAGTACATTAGGTCTAGATTTAGAATCACTAGACCTGACTCTCAGTTCCCACTTTCCACTTGCTAAGGGTGCAACTTATAGGCAAATAGCCCAACTGCTCTGAGCCTCAGGTGGGGAATCCAGTTCCCTAGCTCACAGGATTTAAATCAGAAAAGTGAGACCACTCTGCATCTACAAAGAATTAGTTAGCAAAGCAGCAGATCTCAAGAAATGTGCATGAGGAAGATAAGCAGAGTGGGGAGGCGACTGGCGTGATTAACACTTTGGTCAAGGGTGACAGAGGACAATTAGCTTACAAGACCTCTAAAGACTCCAGAGTAAATACAGGAGGTTGAATCACAAGCATGGAATTCATATCACCTGAGTGACTCTTCAGCACATAAAACAGCCTTCACTGGTAAGCAACTAGATGTTGGCTTTGCTTAGAAAACCATCTTCTAATATTTTCTACTCAGAAAATGTGCTACTTCTCAAGCATTGTGATACAGAAGTGGAAAAAACACAAGGCATCTTCCCAAAGATGCTCCCAGTCTCCTGAGAGAGAGGCACAAACAGAACAATTTCAGTTCAGCATAAAAATACAGTAAAGGCTTATAAAATAAGCCAAAGAATAGAGCCAGGAGGAGTTTATTCTACCCAGGGATAGGAAGGTGCAGCTAAGGATCTCAGGAAAAACCACACAAAAATGGTAATATTTCAAATGGGCTTTGATGGAAGGAGAGAAGCATTCAAGGCTGATAAGTGAAATGTCAGGAAAGTGATCTCTAGCAGAAGAGTCAACAGGTGCTCAAGTGCATACGTGTAAAGGCATAAAATACCCCAATGTGTCCTGAAGTCTTGAAACTCATTAAAAAGTAATTCCTATCAAAGGTGTTATGGTTTAGATCCAGGATGTTCCCCAAAGGCTACACACTTTCACAGGCGAGGATGTTAAAAGATGTTCAGACCACGGAGGTGCTGTACTCTGCCAGCTATTCATCCTCGGGTGAATTCAGAGTTAAGTGTGCTGTCCAAGGTAGGGCTTGGTCAGAAGACACAAAAGCGACCTGGAACAGCAAGTGTCCCACCCTGGTTCTCCTCTTTCCTGTCTGCTTCCTGAGCAGCGCGATGTGACTTTTCTCCTCCCAGGACCTGCCACTGCGCTGTTTCTGCCGGAGCCAGCCGGCCTCAGAGGACTGGGATTTCTGAAAATCCCAGTGAGCCAAAAATAAAGCTCTCCCCTCTAAGGGGTGGATGTTGGATATTGTGTCTCAGTGGTAAAGAAAGTGACTAAGACAGAGAGATACGAGACTACCGTGTCAATTATGATGCTATCCTCATCCAATAACAGACTTGACTTAGACATAGAATTTCCTTAGAAATCCAAAAAGCAAAGAATGAGAACCATCTCCATTATTATCAGAGGTTTTAACCACTGTGATAGAAACTTGAGCAGACCCAGAAGTGAACGATTATATATATACCTTTAAAAAATCCTAACCTCTGAAAGTGTGAGGCCTTTAGAGAACACCATAGATCTAAATCACTAAGTACAGCGGGTTTGCCTTGTATTTATATTATATTTTCTATCTTCTTGTTCCATATTTATAACTCTTTGGAATTAATTATATAGCTAACTGGTATAGTTGGAACCATTATGTAGTTAACTGGTATTGAAATATTCAAAACCAGATTTTTTTAAAACAATAATCGTGTCAATATGGAGAGTTTAAACTATTTTTTCAATTTTTAGTCAGCTGCTGTCTGTCTGAACAATGTGTTCAGGAAAGGTATGACCTAACCACACGAGATTCCCTCCCCAGTTAGTCTCTTCTGAGTTTCGCTTTCAGAAAGTCAAGTTTAGGTAGTTATTTGTAAAATAATAAGCCACCAGAGAACCTGGCGCTCTTCTCCTGTGTGTGTGTGTGTGTGTGTGTGTGTGTGTGTGTGTGTGTGTGTTCCAAAAGAGACTCAAAAGTTAATTTAGGAACAGCTGCTAAGAACTTTGGGCTTCACCAACTGTGTGAATGAACATCCCTGGGGTGGCCAAAACAGAAAGTGAACGATCCCCCCAAATTTACTGGCCAGAAAGGCCTCCCTTGAGGAATGCTTTTAGGTTCTGCTTCACACACTGCAGAGGAGTGGTTATGCTTTGGACACAGTGGCTATTCCCTCTATTCCCTCCAGCTCCCCTATGTTGAGTCTGCTGGCACAGCCCACTGCCTAAATAACCATGGCAGCCAGCCTCTCCATGGCAGCCACATCCAGGGCCAGCCAGTCTTGACACAACTGGGTCCCCACGAGCACGAATATAGAGAGCACTCACTAACAGCATGGAGAGTGTCACCTCTTCGGGGTGATGGGGGAATCATGAAAACACAGATGCCATGACACATATAAAGAGGCTGTTTTAGACAATGTGGGTGGCTATACAGAATTACCTTAGGCTGAATGGCTTAAGCAAGAGATATTTAATTCTCACAGTCCTGGAGGCTGTAAGTCTGAGATCAAGGCTTCAGCGTAATTGGATTGCAATGAAGACCTTTTTTAGGGCTACAGACAACTGCTTGTCTTATCTGCGCCTCATGAAAACCGAGTAAGGCCCTCTTAGGATCCTTTTTCAAAAGGCACTAACCCCAGTCACAAGAGTGCCACCCTACTGGCCATAGGTCTGCAGAGGAGGAGCTGGGCAGATCTGGGGTGCCCTCACTGGCCTCTCTGCGTGTCTGGAGGACTCTGGATTTCTGCGCCCAGACTGCTGGAGTTCCCTCAGGCTTCCAGGTGCAGTGAAGGAGAGAGGTGGGTTTGAGGCTTCCACATCAGCCTCCCCATTCCCGGCTTCATTTGGAGACCTGCTGAGCTCCCGATAGGTGGGCTGGCCCACACTGCCAGCCTAGCCCAGGCTGTTTAGCTGCCGCGCCTGGCCATAGGTCTGCAGAGGAGGAGCTGGGCAGATCTGGGGTGCCCTCACTGGCCTCTCTGCGTGTCTGGAGGACTCTGGATTTCTGCGCCCAGACTGCTGGAGTTCCCTCAGGCTTCCAGGTGCAGTGAAGGAGAGAGGTGGGTTTGAGGCTTCCACATCAGCCTCCCCATTCTGGCTTCATTTGGAGACCTGCTGAGCTCCCGATAGGTGGGCTGGCCCACACTACCAGCCTAGCCCAGCCTGTTTAGCTGCCGCGCCTGGCCATTGGTCTGCAGAGGAGGAGCTGGGCAGATCTGGGGTGCCCTCACTGGCCTCTCTGCGTGTCTGGAGGGCTGTGGATATCTCTGCAACCAGGGAGGGTCCACAGGTTCCTGAAGCACTGCGGCCTGTGGTGAGTACCCTAACCCGGCTGCGATTGAAGAACTGTGGAGCTTCCAAGGGGCAGGTGGGCGCACAGTGTCCCTGAGGCCCAGCTTGTCTGGAACTGCGGAGTTCTGAGCAGGCAGAGGAGGGCCACTGGTTCTGTAGGCCTAATGGCTTGGGGCAGCGTGGCGCCAGAGTCCCAGTAGCTCCAAACATAGAAGGGGATTTTCAACAGATCCTGAGGAAGCTTTCAAATAACACTTGAAACACAGAAATATAGGAAAATGACAAAACGAAAGACCAAATTACAACCTCAAACCTCCAGCCCATCTCAAGAAACCCTAGGAGCGATGGATATAGAAGAAAATATATCCCATCCACCTCATATATCGGACACAATAGCCACTGAAATTGACAAGCAACTCCAGGAAGCTTTAAAGAAATTCAAACTCGAAATAATCTCCCAGATAAAAGAAGAAATGTTAAAAGAAATGAAAGAGATTCTAAATATATCTAAAGAAAACACAGATAAAAAATTGGAGGAACTAAACAAAAAGATAGAATCCCTAGATGAGCAATATAAGAAACAAACAGAATACATAATGCAGATGCACAGAGATATACAGGAAATAAAAAACTCCACTGAAAGTTGTAAAAACCGCCTTAATGAAAGTGAAGATAGAATTTCAGACCTTGAAGACAGGATTGCAGCTAGTGAACAGGAAAGGAAAGATCTTTTGAAAATAACAAGGAACCAGGAAACAACAATTCAACAACTGCAAGACGACGCAAAGAAGAATAACATAAGAATGATAGGGATTAATGAAAGAGAGGGAGACAACATGAAGGATGTCAGGAGGATATTTAGAGAAGTAATAGCTGAAAATTTCCCAAGCATGAGATCAGAAACTGACATCAGGATCAGTGAAGCATATAGAACTCCAAACAGTCATAACCAAAATAAAACTACACCCAGACATATAATAGTCACCATCCCAGAAATCCAACACAAGAATAGATTATTAAAAGCTGTCAGAGATAAAAGACAAATCACTTATAAAGGAAAACCTATCAGAATCACAGCAGACTTCTCAGCACAAACGATAAAGTCAAGAAGAGCATGGAGTGAAGTAGTCCAGATCCTAAAGCAAAATGATTTCCAACCAAGACTGATATATCCTGCAAAACTATCATTCAAAATAGATGGTGCAATACGATACTTCCATGACAAAGAACAGCTGAAGAACTTCATGAACACCAAACCAACCCTGCAAAAAATATTGAAAGACAGTTTAGATACACAAAGGAAAAAACCACTAAGCAAAGCAAATAATTAAACAGAACCGAAAGGTAAAGATGCAACAGCAGAGAGATAACATTCCTACAATTAACCAGCATTTAACAGTAATAACCATTAATGTAAATGGTCTCAATGCACCAATCAAAAGAAACAGACTAGCAGAATGGATCAAGAAACAAAATCCAACCATATGCTGTTTACAGGAAACCCATCTAACCCAGAAAGATACTCACAGACTGAAAGTCAAAGGATGGAAAACAATTCTTCATGCAGCAGGAATCCAAAAAAAGGCAGGAGTAGCCATTCTGTTTGCAGACAACGTGAACTTTAAACCAACAATGACCATAAAGGACAAAGAAGGTCACTACATACTCGTAAGGGGAAAACTCCAAGAGGAAGAGATAACTATCTTAAATATATACGCACCAAACTCCAGAGCACCCAGTTATATAAAACAATTATTAACAGAAATGAAAACTCAAATTATCAGTAACACAATTGTAACAGGAGACCTTAATACACCACTGACACCAAGGGACAGATCAACCAGACAGAAAATGAGCAAAGAAATAACAGAACTGAATCACACCTGTGAACAAATGGGTTTGATAGACATATACAGAATGTTCCACCCAAGAACATCAGAATACACATTCTTCTCAGCAGTACATGGATCATTTTCTAAAATAGACCATATATTAGCTCACAGAACATATTTAAGCAAATGCAAAAGAATTGAAATCATCCCTTGCATATTATCGGATCATAGCGCTCTGAAATTAGAAATTAATGACAAAGGATACTGCAAAAATTCCGCAAACACATGGAAACTAAATAACACACTCTTGAGTAATCAGTGGGTCACAGAAGAAATTAAAGAAGAAATTAAACAATACCTAAAAGAAAATGAAAATGCAGATACAACTTACCGGAATCTGTGGGATGCAATGAAAGCCGTTCTGAGAGGAAAATTTATTGCACTGAGTTCCCACATCAGGAAAACAGAACGAATACAAATAAATAACTTGATGCTACACCTCAAACAGCTAGAAAAAGAAGAGCAAGTCAAGCCCAAAGCCAAAAGAAGAGAGGAAATTATAAAAATCAGAGCAGAAATCAATGCAATAGAGACTAAGAAAACAATCCAAAGAATCAACGAATCAAAGAGTTGGTTCTTTGAAAGAATAAATAAAATCGATAAGCCCCTAGCCAACCTTATTAAAAAAAGGAAAGAAAAAGCTCAAATTCATGCAATAAGAAATGAAAAAGGAGAAATCACTACAGACCCAATAGAAATACAGAGGATCATCAACACCTATTTCGAAAACCTCTACTCTCAAAAGTTTGATAACGCAGAAGAAATAGACAGATTCTTAGGAGCATATGAAGTACCAAAGCTAGATCAAGAGGATATAAAACTGTTGAATAACCCAATCTCTGCTAATGAAATTGAGAATGTAATTGGGTCCTTGCCCACCAAGAAGAGCCCAGGCCCAGATGGATTCACTGCAGAATTCTACAAGAAATATAAAGAAGACCTAATGCCGACACTCCTCAAACTATTCAATGAAATTGAAAGGGAAGCAATCCTTCCTAAGTCATTCCTGGAAGCAAATATTACTCTAGTACCAAAACCTGAGAAAGACCCAACTATAAAAGAGAACTATAGACCAATCTCCCTAATGAACACAGATGCAAAAATCCTCAATAAAATATTGGCAAATAGGATCCAGCAAATCATCAAGAAGATTATACACCATGACCAGGTGGGATTCATCCCAGGAATGCAAGGATGGTTCAACATACGCAAATCAATAAATGTAATCCACCATATCAATAAAGCCAAAAATAAGAATCACATGATCATCTCTATAGATGCAGAAAAAGCCTTCGATAAGGTCCAACACTTATTCATGATAAGAACTTTACAGAAAATTGGAATAAATGGTCTTTACCTCAATATAATAAAGGCCATTTATGACAAACCAACAGCCAGCATCATACTAAATGGCCAAAAATTGAAAGCCTTTACTTTAAAATCGGGTACAAGACAAGGATGTCCTTTATCACCACTCCTATTCAATATAGTACTGGAAGTACTAGCCAGAGCAATTAGGCAAGAAAGAGAAATAAAAGGGGTAAAGATAGGAAAAGAAGAAGTTAAATTATCACTGTTTGCAGATGACATGATACTCTACATAGAAGACCCCCTAAACTCCATTGAAATACTCTTAGATACAATAAATAAATTCAGTAATGTGGCTGGATACAAAATCAATACTCAGAAATCAATAGCATTCCTATACATGAACAACAAAATTACAGAGAGGGAAATAAGAGAAACTGGACTATTCACATTAGCAAGCAAAAAAAATGAAATATTTAGGAATTACTCTTACGAAAGAAGTGAAAGACTTATACAGTGAAAATTATAATACACTGAAAAAGGAAATTGAAGATGATCTCAGAAAATGGAAAGACATCCCTTGCTCATGGATAGGAAGAACAAACATTGTGAAAATGGCCATTCTCCCAAAACTGTTATACAGATTCAATGCAATCCCAATAGAAATTCCATCAACATACCTTATAGATCTAGAGAAATCACTCCTAAATTTCATCTGGAACCAGAAGAGACCTAGAATCGCAAAGGCAATTCTAAGCAGCAAAGACAAAGCAGGAGGCATCACAATCCCTGACTTGAAGTTATACTACAAAGCAACAGTAGTAAAATCAACATGGTATTGGAATCAAAACAGAGCTGAAGATCAGTGGAATAGATTAGAAGATACAACCACAACTACGAACACACTCAACCACCTTATCTTTGATAAAGGAGCCAAGCAGGTTCACTGGAAGAACGACAGTCTCTTTAATAAATGGTGATGGAAAAACTGGCTCTCCATTTGCCGAAAACTAAAGCTAGACCCATGTCTATCACCATGTACTAAATTAAAATCTAAATGGGTCAAAGATCTGAATATTAAAACAGAAACACTAAATCTGTTGGAAGACAAAATAGGTAGAAACCTTGGAGACATAGGAGTAGGTAAAGAATTCATGAACAGGACTCAAACCGCACGGGAAATACTTCCCAGAATCAATAACTGGGACCACTTCTTATTAAAAAGTTTCTGCATGTCAAAAGAAATCTCCAGCATAGTGAAAAGAAAACCCACAAACTGGGAAAAGATTTTAGTGAACTCTCTCTCAGACAAGGGCCTCTTGTCTAAAACATACAAAGAATTAAAGAAACTCAGACCTCCGAAATTCAAAGATCCAATCCAAAAATGGGCATCTGAGATGAATATGCAATTCTCAGATGAAGAAATGCAAATGGCAAATAAATACATGAAAAAATGCTCATCATCATTGGTCATTAGAGAAATGCAAATTAAAACCACACTGAGATACCATCTCACTCCTGAAAGAATGGCCAGGATCAAGAAAACCGACAACAAATGCTGGAGAGGCTGTGGGGAAAAAGGAACTCTCCTGCACTGCTGGTGGGAGTGTAGACTGGTACAGCCTTTGTGGAGATCTGTCTGGAGATTTCTCAAAAAGTTGGGACTGGAAATCCCATTTATTCCAGCTATTCCACTTCTAGGCATATTCCCAGAAGAACTGAAAGCATCATACCACAGTGATATATGTACACCTATGTTTATAGCAGCACAATTTGTAATCGCCAGATCTTGGAAACAACCCAAGTGCCCATCAACTGAGGAATGGATAAAAAAGTTGTGGTATTTCTATACAATGGAGTATTATTCAGCTATAAAGAAGGATCACATTGAGATATTTATCAATAAATGGGCGCAGCTTGAGACCATACTCACAAGTGAAATAAATCAATCTCGCATGTGTGAATACCGAATAGTTTCCCTAATGTAAGTAATGATTCAAATATATAAAAATATGTGGTAATCATGATTCCCCATTAGGTGGCCTTGAAGCCTTATAAAGTTTTCACTCATTAATTAGAAAGGCTTTATTCTGGGCTTCTTGATATGAAAATATTTGAAGCTAGAGTATATGAAGTTTTACCCAAATATTTCAAGGAAAAAGACACTATGGTAACTACTATTAAGTCAGGTTATAAGGTGATGAAGTACTAGGTTATTGAAACAGTCATGCTGTGACCTCTATTGTTATATTGTTATGTCCTGTTTTATCTCAATCTCCCCCTTATTGTTTCAAAAAAAATTATTTAGTCATTTCTTATGTTTGTCTTAATTAAAGAAAAAATTCAAAAAAATTAGGATATATAAATAGTAACTCTTTTCGATTTCCTATTAACTTGTTTTGAAGTCCTGTAGTACTCCCACGATCTTGTTTTGACTGATTAGACTCTGTTCCATTCTATATGATAGTATCAAGTTTGAAGACATAGGCAACTACTTTGAAGACAATAAGATTCACTAAGATACCCATTCTGGTTTGACTATTGTCTTCTTTGGAAGTCCTGTAATGTTTACAATGCCTAAGTTTTATTGGTCTTGTTCTCTACTGTTTTGTCCAACTTTATAATATCTAATAAGATAGACAATTCTTTTTAAGGAAACAAGGGACAACGTTGATAACCATTGTTGATAAACTTGTACTCTGTTCTACACCATGTGCTATGTCTATCCTTGGTATTGACTGACAGCTTTGTTTTGCCATATTTGACTGTATTCTTCCCCCCCCCCCCAAAGAAAGTAATAAGCACTAAGGAGTAATAAAATCCAAGATGTGTAAATTTTGTTGTAAAAAAGAGAGGGAAAAAAAAAAAGAAAAAGAGCTCTAACGGATATAACAGCAAGTGTGTTTGGGGGTGTTAAATAGCTGACTTTATCAATGTTTTTGGAACATTGAACACAGCTGTTTGCAGTCTCCCTGTTTGAATGTCCACCTTGTGTTCTTTGATACTGTGATTTGAGGAACTATTTTCAAGAAAATAGTGTGTAATCTACTAGCAGGTAATTTCTTACTGTTATGGTTTTTTGTTTTGTTTTGTTTTGTTTTGTTTTGTTTTGTAGTTCTGTATTGCGTGTACCCTTACGCTGCTTTGGTTTGTTTTGTGTTTTTCTCTTTTTGCTCTTAAATTAAAAAAAAAAAAAAGAAAAAAAAAAGAGTGCCACCCTCATGACCTCATCTAATTTAGCTACCTCTCGGAGACCCCACCTCCTAATAGCATCACATAGGGGGTTAGGATTTCAACAGACGAATTTGGGGAACACAAATAGTACAATGCAGAGCCGAAATGAAATTGTTTCATGAAATGAGACCACAGAAGAAAAGAATGTTCTAAAATAATCTATATTATTTTATGTGAGTGACTGAAATAGTTATATAAACTAAATAAACAGCAAGACATTTGCTTTTCTCATCTGTATCTCTAGACGTTTAAATATTCAAATTGGTAAAAAGAAGAAAAACCCATTTTACCATCTCATGGAGAAAATTATAGACCTTACATATTCAAGATGCAAAATAAATTAATATTGAGTGCTGTGTGAGAAGACCATGGACCCCCCTGGTCAGAATTAGGACGGAGAGTTGGGGAGGCCAAGTCTCTAAGCCATTGCTCCATTCTCAAGAACCATCAGCGAAGGACATTTGGTCGGCACTTTGGAACTCTGTGTGTGTTCTTCATCTGTACATCTCCTTGACCTCTCCACCTCTTTCCACTCTGCCTTTAACACTTCCAGATATCAACCTCATTTCTTGTTCACAGCCTCACTTCCTGGTTTTTTTTGCTTATGTTCTAAAAAACTACTTTCCTGAGTCTGTCCTTATTTGTTTTTTATTTTTATATCAGCATTATGGCCTTACAATTTATATACACTAGAATGTGCCTACTTTAATGCATAGCTTCAATGTATATTGCTAGATGATAGATGATAGATAGATAGATAGATAGATAAATAGATAGATAGATAGAATCACCATCTTAAACAAAACATAAACCCTTGGACAGTCAGTCATTCCTGTCATTGCACACTATTTGTCCTGTTTTAGAATTTTCCACGAATTGTGTCACACAGTATGTGCTCATTTGTGTCTGACTTCTGTCATTCAGAGTGGTATTTCTGAGACTTTTATATTAGTGTACCTATTAGCAGTTTACTCTTCTTTGTAGCTGAGAAATGTTGTTTATGGACATACACTATTCAGTTATCTATCCACATGTTAGAAGACATCTGGGTTTTCCCAGTTTGGGGGTATTATAAATGATTAGCTATAAATGTTCAAAATCCTGTTCTGCTTTTGCTCAATGTTGGGAAATGTTTGCTTCATATATTTTGTCCAGTTTTCTAGCTGCTTATGGCAGGAATATACAATGAGCCATGGCCAGGTTAATTCAGTTCTCATAAACAAATTTGCCTTCCTCATGCTGGAAGGACAGGTCTCCTATCCTCTTCCAGAATGTATTATTTGACTCAATCCCAAGACCCTTCTGCCCCCAGAAAACATTCTTAAAATTATATTCTTGCTTTGAAACTGGACATCAGTTACCTAAAAATCAGATTTTGATGACCAGGATAATAGTAACTACTGATAAGTCATGTTGATAGTATGCATCCCCATGATGGGATGCCATGGGGAAGATGCATCACATTATTATGTTCTTCATCAAACCTCTGCCAGTGTCTAAGCATAAGAGGCCTAATTTCAGGGACAATTTATAAAATATCTGACCAATACTCTTTAAAGCTTCCAACATCATGAAAAATAAGGAAAGAGCAATAAACTGTCACAGATAGGAGATAGGACAATTAGGCATTATGGGATGGTGTCTTGGATGAAATCTAGGTCAGGAATAAAAGCACAAATGGAAAAACTGGTGAAATCTGCATAAAAAGTATAGAGTTTGGTTAATAATGTTGTACCAGTGCTGATTTCTGCATTTTGACAACAAATGCATGATGTTAATGTAAGATGTTAACAACAGAAGAAACTGGTAATGGGAACTGTCTATAGTACCTTGGCAACTTGTCTTCAAATATAAAATTATTCCAAAATAAAGCATTAAGTATGAAGATGTCAAGATTTAGTATTCTCAGCAATAAAGTACAAGCTCTGAGCAGGGTCACTCCCTCTAAATGTGTCCTGCCACTCTCTACACCTACTCTCTTGAGGAAGGTAGAGAACTTTGGTCTACTTGCCTTCTCATTCACGTTTTAGTTGTTTGACTAGATCTTCCCAGGATTTGTGATTATTAAATTATTATCTTGTTAATATAACCAGGGTGGCCTGTCCCAGAGATTGGTCAGTAAACAGCCCCAAATCAAGGACAAAGAGGCTCATCTCAGGGATATGTTCCTCTTTGAGGCTCATACAAGGGGTATGTTCTCCATGCCAGCTAGTATAAGGCAGAGGAAGAGCCTGTCCAAAGCTTTTTGGACAGCAATACAGCATGCAGTACTCTGCTCTTTCCATCACTGTCTCTTTTCTACTGAGAAGCAAAGAACTCCAGTGTGGATGAGGCATCCATTTTACAAACCCCGTGCCCGGCTCTGCAGTTTTATTTCCCAAGGTTAACGATCTAAATAAATCGGCCCTGTCTTGCCTCTACTAAGCTGCCTGAAAAATGATGTTTTATAGTCAACATAGATCAGATTGGTACTTTCTTCCTTTTAAAGTTATCCTTGGTAGAAATCCTCACTCTACCTAATGAACCAATATTAGTTTAACTACATGTTGTTAATTAAAAACAGAGTTTTATGCAGGCTCTTTCCCTGAGAGAGAGAAAAAAGAATATTGTGCTTCAGAGTTCCTGAAACAAAATAGTACTTTCAGAATTTATAAGCCTCTATTAATGGATATCTTCTAACAGTGTACTATTTGAGGGGACCTCATGCTCCTACCAAGAAAGATCTGACCACAGATAACTCTCTATGACCCAAGTCATTTAGCTCTCATGGGTGCAAGAAGACCTTTTATCCTATGTTCTCAATCTTTTTATTCATCTGCAAACATTCAGGTAAGTCTAAGTGAATTGTGTGCACAAGAAAGCAAAGGCCATCTTTTGTGGTCATTCTAGCCAAAGATTTAGGGTAGGTGTCTTCATTTGCATTCTTCTAGAAGAAAACCCTAACATAGGATTCTAGTGTATCTTGGTTGCTTTTCTCCTTGCTGAGACAAAATATACAACATCCAGAACCAAGGGAGGAAAGATTTATTTCATAGTCAGCTGACTCCAAAGCAGTGGGGAAGGGGGCATGGCAGAGAAGCATCACAGAAGAAAAGCAGTTCATGGCATGGCAGTGCAGGCCCAGGGCAGCAAGCAGCAGCAGCAAAACAACAGACGCCACAACAAATCTGCCGCTCTCTTTTATCCTATCTAGGCTACAGCATTTTGGGTGGTGCCAACTGCACCCAGAGTGAATCCTTCCTTATCTAACCCTTAATCCAGCATCATATCATTAATCCCAGTACTGCACTCTAATCCAGCCACCTTTGAAAGTCCCCATCTGTGAGCACATGTGGTTTGGAGGCACATCTAGATACAAGCCATAACAAAGTTAGAATAATTTATTAGGACGTAAACCAAGGGCATGTGATTTGGAAGACAAGCCAGGAGAGTGAAGGAAAGCAATATAAAGGGCATGTTCTAGGCAAATTACCACTATAGATAACTGTGGCTTAGACACAGTGCCATACACTGAGCACAGTGTAGAATACATGCTCTGGAGTCATACAGCAGAGACCCAAGAGCTGGGCACTAATCACTCATCTTTCTATCATTAGGGGTTGGCTACCACTCTCCAGAGATATTAATCTCCAAGCCCTTTTAATTTCTGCCAGAAGTTTCAGAGTGAAATACAGTAAACACTTTAGGCAAGAGAGACAGATACTAGCAGTTGCAAATTAAGCCAACTTTTGAGGAACTGATAGGAGGTTTTCAGGGCACAGTAACACCTGAAGAACACTAGATCAGTGCCGAGATAGGACTAGAGCCTACTTCTCTAGCCCTAAGCCATGAGACTCAATACTGTCTGCCTTTGGCATCAAAAAAAGAATGTCTGTCACACTTTCAAGTATAGCATGGTGATTAGCACCACTCTGAGGACCTGCTAGGTGGAATTCACCATGCCTTTTTTTTGTATATGGTCCTCTGGAATGGTAGAGTAGAAAGATGACTGAGCCAGAAGAGTTGGTTGTATCACTAATAATGACTTTGAGAGAGTCACTTGACCTCTCAGAAACTCAGTTTCCTCCACCTATCAGGTAAAGAGACTATGCTATTACCTTATTAGTACATATCTCAAGTGAAACCGATTTATTATCTTAAGTCTATAATTGAGAAAACGTGTATCCAGAGTTGCTGAGTGGACCAATGAGACAATGGGCTTAACATCATTGTAGCATTATGGGGTGAATTCTTGTGTCTCCTGGGATTTCTATACTGAAGGCCTAACCCCCAATGTGATGATGTTTGGAAGCGGAACATTTAGATGATAATTGAGACTAAATATACAACATGAGACTTGACTCCTCTTGATGGGATTAGCACCCTTATAGGAAGAGGAACATACAGGAGATTTTTTCCTGCAGATTTTGAATGCTGTCTTCACCTTACATCCAGTATCTGTGTGTGTGTGTGTGTGTGTGTGTGTGTGTGTGTGTGTGTGTGTGTGTTTGCATCTATGTGTCAGAGAGAGATGAAAGACAGATAAAAACCGAGAGACAAAGCAGATGGGGATCTAGCCTCCATTCTCTTCCATTGGCTGACTGTCAACTCCTGTGTTAATGCCACCATGTCTTAACAGACATGTTCAATTTTCTTTCCCTCTCTATCCATTATTTTTGTGGATAGTTTTGAGAATTGGTTTACCAATGACTACTACCAAAATTATTGTTTGCACTTTGAAATAAAGATGCATTATTTGGAGAGAAACTTGCGTACCAAATACTGGCTCTTCCCAAGAAGGTGAAAACACCCTGAGTGTTAAGCACTGCTGGATTTTATGCATTTGCCAAGAATATGAAGCCAGCTTACAAAGAATCTGGTGAGTCTGAAACTGCCATTTTGTTTGTGATCTACATACATTTCTCAAGACTGGCAGTTGTTACCACGTACTCCTATTGGAATTAGTCATGGTTCTGAGTTTGTCAGTGCACTACACAGAAACCCAGGGATCCCTGAGTCCTTTCTTGCCAGTCAGCACCTGTGAGCTTCAAATACAAAGGACAACAGAAGAATGAAAATAAGAACATCATACTTTGAAGAATAGATGTTGCCCAGAATAAGTCTCTGCATTTAAAAGGATTTGCATCTTGTCTCTTTTTTTCCCAAACAAGGACGCTTCACAATCTAAATCTTGGAACAACTTGGAGGCAAACAAGTAATAAAGGAGGAAAAAGATAGGCTTAAAGGCAACATTAATTCTAACACCCATAACCAGTTTTAATCCCAAAAGTAGAAAAAAAGAGATAAAGATATAGGTGGGCCTGGCCTTAAATCTATAACATAAATAAGTAAATAAAAAATAGACGGTAAGCAACAAGAGTATAGGTCTTTTGCTAATGAGAAGGGGGCCAAGATATGGAGGAATAGGAATGAGAAAGGAAAGGGATTAATACGCATTATGACATGTGTCAAGTCCCATGATGAATGCAATCTTATGTACTGTAAATGTGTATTAATAGAAACTCTTTAAAGATTTCTAAGAAAAGGATATGGAGCCTGAAATTGTGTGTATAGGACATCCACATAATAAAACACAACTCAGTGTCTATTATAGGTCCTGACAATCATGACAGTATCTTCTCCGCTCTTGGGTGGGAAACTAGGAAGGTGGTAAGAGACCGTAAACTATGGTGTGGGCAGATGAGCTGATTTAGTTTCCCTCTTCCAAATCTGTTCATGCACTATTTACTCACTTACTCATTATTCATTTGTTAATTTAATATTAAGTACAAATATCCTTTGTATCTGCAGGCTACTGATTCCAGGACACCAAGCCCAATTGCAGTAGCAAAATCTATAGATACTTGAGTCTGTTATATAAAATGGTATAATATTTGCATATAATCAGTAATATCCTCTCAGAACTGTAAATCATCTCTACATTATTTATAATACCTGATGTAGTAGAAATGTCATGTAAACAGTTGCTTTGCTTATCATTTAAGAATAATTACAAAGAAAAATTCCGCAGCAGGGAATGGTGGGACATGGCTATAATCCTAGCACTTCAGAGGCTGAGATAAGAGGATCACAAGCCCACCCCAGTCTGAACTACATGGCAAGAATGAGGGAAAGGAGCAGGGGGCATGTGAGGAGGAGGAGCTGGAGAAAGTGGAAAAGGAGGAGGAGAAAAGACATAAAAAAGAAAAGGTCTGTACATTGTATTGGTGTTTTATGTTACTGTAATTAAATACTTAAGTATTTAAGGCTGGGTACTTTGTAAAGAAGGAAGTTTATTTAATTCCCAGTTTGGAGGTTTAAGAGCATGGTGCTGGCATTGCCTTGGATCTGGAGAGTACCACCTTCCAGCCATATCACAGCATGGCAAATGGCATCAAAGTCAGAGGGGATTGAAAAGGAGACATTACATGGCAAGACAGGAAGCCAGAGAATAAGAGGGGACAGACTTGTTCTTTTATAAAAATGTCCTTGCAAGAACTAACTCACAAACACTGCATTAACACCTTTCTAAAAGTGTCCCCAAAGACCACCCACTAGGATCTACTTTTTTAAGGTGCCACCACACTGAGAACCAAACCTCTGACACATGAACTCTTGAAGGACAAGGCACCTTCAAAGCATGGCATACATATTCAGTAAGATGCAATTTTAAACAAAGATTTTCAATAGTTCATTGAATCAAAGGGTGAATCCACAGATAAAGAGGCTGAATTGTACAGTCTAACTGCACTGTTCATGAATTTCTCTATTCACGAAAATTACTTGTTACCCCTAAGTCATTACTTGTGGCACTTCTGAGGCCATTTTTGGACCAAGTAGCAAAAAATCTGAGGCATCCACTTTGTACACATTCCCAATGAACCTGTTTCTACCTGCCTTTGAGTTTTAGCTCTTACACTATGAACAAGTATCTTTTTCTGAAACTTATTTAATGCTATGGTTTTCACACTTTTGTGCCTTTTGTGGGTAATTTCTCAATACTCCCCAAGTATAGTAGAGAAGTGTTTTTCTGTTGTACCAAAGCACAAGAAGGCTGAGGTGTGCATTACAGAGATTAGATTATATTATCCTTCATTGGGATATAAATTATAGTGCTGTTGGCTGTGAGTTGATGTTAATGAATCAACGATGTAAATTAAATAAGGTGTCTTTAAACAGGAAAGCACATAACACTCAGTTGTGGTTTAACCAGTTGATGAAAGTTCTTGGCTTCTAGGAACTTAATCTTATATTCTCCCTGGGTTCGACATGCGGTAATTCAGTGCACAATGACTTTATAGAACATGACTACTGCAAATAATGAGAACCAACAATACATGTCACATATGTGACATCATGATGGATGCTGGGGGTATAATGGATAAGTGATATAACATGTGTCTACTCACTGGTGACTGATACAACGCCATTGTCTCAAAGTTGATATACAGTAAGAGGTGAGGCTGTACTGGAAACCAACAGATCTGGATTTGAGTTCAAGTTAGAACTAGATAGATCTATTTCACAGCCATTGGCAAATTTATCTTGACTTTCATTTCTTCTGTAAAATCAGATGGCCATTAACTTTCTAGGATAGAAGGCTTGTCCAGGAATCACAGTGTGCCAGTCTTTTGTGGCAGCCCATTATGAATGGGTATTGGTGCACCCAGTTGCAAAGGTCCTACCTCCTCTGTGCAGTATTTCCTCATTTTTAATGAATACGTTGGTATGTGTGTATTTTGTCCATCTCCTGAAGTTGCTGGGATCAAGCACTTTCTTCAGTGCCTGAGAAGACATTCTGTTTTCCTGGGCTGTTATAAAAAGTTTCTTAGCTTTTAGGGTTTTGGACCATGATAAATCTGCACCAAAAATGAAAGCCATATTGTAAGGCCCCTTCTCAGATAGTTAAACTCCTTTAGGAACTCTGACTTCACCATGAATTTTTTTTACCTTCCAAAAGTGGTCTGACATTTTCAGAGTCTCTGTTTCTCCATTAAAATTATATATATAGGGGCTGGGGATTTAGCTCAGCAGCATAAGCACCTGCCTTGCAAGCAGGCGGTCGTGAGTTCGATCCCTGGTACTGATAAAAACGAAAAAGACAAAAAAATAAAAATAAAAATTATATATACATATGTATATATATTTACATATAAAATGTATATATGTGTATATGTATATGTATATATATAAAAGTATATATATGTACATATACATATATTGAAATCTATGTCACCGAAATAGGATTGCAGGGACTAGATGCTTCTTTGCACTCTTAGAGTTTAAGTACGTAAACGTGTACCTCTCTTCAGCCAAAGTATGATTCCAAAGTCAATTAATTTATGTTCAATTATTTATTCTGCTGTAATGCCTTCTCTAATTACTAATAGATAATTGTATAAGAGGAAATAAAATCCAACATGAAGAGCTAATGTGAGATCATTTTATGGGCAAATTTCTGGCTTAGAAATAGTTACTGAAATGGGACACAGGTGATTTAGTACAAATAAAGCAGGGAGATGAGCCCCCTTTTAATTAGCTCTTTAACTTATTTAATGATGCATCCTAGGTGTTGAAAGCTGTTATTGTTTAAGGATTTAATGGGCCATAGGATTTAGGAAAAGGAGACTGGGAAGGAAAACAATAAAATGCTCTAGGATCCAGTTTTTGGTGAGTCCTGCTGGACCCTCCCAGGTAACCCTCCCTATGGTTATTTTGCTTCTATTCTCCCTTATATGTGTCAGCTATTGGGGAAAATACTGGGCAACTCCATGTGGCAGCTGTTCTCAAAGTTGTGTTTGCAACCTAGCAACTCTGCATAACTGTGCCTCCTGCCTCACCACATCCAGAATCAACAGCAAGTAACTAATTTTTCCCCTTAGGCTATTCTTCATCTTGGGTAAAAATCACAATTCAAAAAGAAAGCAAGAAACTTAATTTTTTTCAAAAACAGAACTTTTTATTTTCAGTTTACAGTTTGCCTCAAAACGAAACTGGTAAAGTTGGGGCCTGAAAAGATGGACCAGAAAAGACTCTGGTAGCTAAATTGATTAGCATTAAATAGAAGCCAAGTAGCTTACAACAAGACAACAGGACAATGCCTTCAGGAATATGAGAAACCATAAGGCTGCACATTTTGCAGTCTCAGAATCACAAAAGCAAAAGCCTGTTTTGAGAAAAGAGTCCCAATGCAACCATCCAGGCACTTAGAGACTCTTTTAATCACAATGGAAGGAAACTTGGCTACTGTACCAGTTGGCAGCAGCCCTTAGCATCATTCATGTGATGCTGGCTTTATACATATGAAGAATGTAAGATTTGTGTGGTCAGAAAGGCTTCTACTCAATTTCAGAAGAAGGCCTGGGGGGCCAGGCAGTGCACAATGAGAGAACAGTGTGTAAAGCTGTGATTGCGAAGCTGAACGTACAGTGGAGACTCCAGGATACTGGAAAAGCTACAGATGTGGAATGTCTGAGGAAAGCCACAAAGAGTGTGTAAAGGCAGCCTGAGAGAAGGCTACAACCACTAACAGCACCATAGGAACACAACCACCCAAGCCCTTTTTTTTTTTTTTTTTTTTTTTTTAATGCAGGGAATTGAAGTCATGATCTCACACTTGCCAGGCAGGCACTGTGCCAGCTGCTGAGCTTTGTCTCCAACACACCCAAGCCTTTTGGAGCTCGCATCTCACCACAACTTGTCCTAGGTACAGGACATGAAACTATAGAATTTAATGTTTGTCCTGCTTGATTTAAGTCAATCTTTCATCCCAATCCTTTCTTTTGGAATGGGGGGATATTTACTCTGTTGTACTTCGTATCTCAGCAGTGTTTAACTTTCTTTGTTTCTTTCTCTTTTTTTGTCTTTTTTGTTTTTTTATCGGGACCAGGGATCGAACTCATGACCGCCTGCTTCCAAGGCAGGCGCTTATGCCGCTGAGCTAAATCCCCAGCCCCTTTTAACTTTCTTTTGATTTTTACAGAGACTCACAGCTAAGAGTTCATCTTAAATCTCAGAGGAGACTTCAGACTGGACTTTTCAGCAATGCTGAAACTGTTAGGACTTACTTTTTAGTGATGAGCTAAATGCATTTTGCATAAAGGGATTCACATAGGTCTTTTAGGAGCCAAGGTTGGAATGTTACGATTTTTATCTAGATGTCCTTCAAAAGCCCCATGAGCTCATAGGTGGGGCTTTGGGGAAATGATTGGATCATGAAGATGTGATAATACTCAGTGGATCAGTCCATTGTTTATAGTTTATAGCTAAATGTGATGTTGGTAGGTGAAGCCTATCCGGAGGAGATGGGTCACTGGAGTCGTGGCCTGGAAGGGTATCTCTCCTCCCACTCTGTTGAGTTCTCTCTGTTTCCTGCTCACCATGCCATGAGTACCTCCTCTGTTATGCTATCCTGCCTTAGAGCCAGTTGACTATGAACTGTAACTTCTACAAACGCTGAATCAAAACAAAACCTTCCTCCTTTAAATTGTGGATGTTAGTAATGTATCTCAGTGAATAGACAGTAATGAAGATATCACCTACATATGAATTTCAAATAAACAACAAAATATTTTAATATGCTTCAAACATTGCAACAGCATCTGTTATTGTTGATATTTTGTTTTGTTTTGTTGTTGAATCTGGCAGCCCTACAAAAAATACTCACTTCCCCCACTTGGCACATAAAATGTAGGTAATTTGGGAATTTCCATTTGGCTAATTCTGATCACAGCTTATTTTTATTGAAAGAGGTAAAACAAGATCACAGTATAATAGCAGAGGATCTCCCCAAGACAAAATGGAAGAAGGCCTACGTCAGTGTGTACATCTCTGGAGACTATCTCTTTACCCCTTTCCAATTTTATAGGATACTAAGCCATTAAGGTTTACTTGGAAAGTGGAAGAACTATGTGAAACAAGAGGAGGATTCAAGATTTTAGTGTATAAAGTCCCTGTGAAAGTTTATTTTAATGAGACAATTTTAGACCAGGATATTATCTGATTCTCATGGAAAGCCCCATATTTTAATAAACTTCTCTAAAACTTCTGCTGAGTTTTTAACTTGTACTAATTTTACCATGCTGGAATATCTTAGTATTTGGGATCTAGGAAGATAGTTACTGGCTCCATAAATCTATGCGCCAAGCATTGACATATGTTACTTATTTGGTCTGCAGGACAATCCTATGAGATAGAAATTAAGGAACAGATGCAAAATAACTAATGCAAATTATAGAATACCAGTTGATCATCAGGTTAATTGTACAGCTAACCATGTGACCTAGTAATCCAACACTTAGTTATTTCCCCTAAAAAAAATAAAATAAAAACTTTGACTTACATAAGGGTTGCTTATATACAAATGTTTATAGCAATTCAATTCATTAATTAGCCTAAAATAAAACAAACCCAAATATCCTTCAGCAGGTAAAGTTAAATGAACTGAAGCATATTGGCATAATGGAATAGCAATAAATAAAAATTAATTAGCAATAAATAAAAAAAACCTACAACACATACAATAACTTCAATGAATCTCAAATACATTATAATTTTGAGTATAAGAAATTACTCTTAAAATCTTATTTACTATATGGTTTCATTTATATAATATTCTTGGAAAGACAAAAGTACGGTGACATAGAACAGACTACCAGTTACCAGGGGTCAGGAATGAGGTTAGAATGTAATGTAAGAGTCGAAGTGCTGGTTTGTGTCATTATTGTGGTGGTAGTTACCTCCATGATGCCTAGTCACAGAATTCTTTGAAAGATCAGTTTTACTGAATGATAATTTTAAAAATAAAATTAACTTAAAAACATAAAGTAAATTTGAAAGTTGGGGGTCTAGATCTGGGTTCTTCAACCTTGTTAAACAATGTCCTAGAGGCAACAACAATTTAAAGTACCACAAAATGGCAGGAATGCTGACATATGTATACCCCTGCCACCTTGAATATGCACATTTGACTGTATGTTATATGTACACATTTATACATTATTTTAATATATATGTGTCAAAATTTATATATACACTTATATACAAACATTTATTATATAGTTTTTAAACACTTCCAAGAGCTTAGCATAGTGTCTGGAAAGCCCTAGAGGACTGCCTTGAATTTTTGGCCTCTGGTACTCTGTCTGCTTCATTGCTCCGTGCCTCTGCCATCTGGGAGCTTGGCTAGTCATCTGTACTAATAGACTCACTGGTGACAGAAGCTGTCCCTTTTTTTGTCCTTCTGCCAGGAGACTTTCAAGCCACCCAAGTGGTTTCCCTCAAGCCCCATACTCCATATGGACTCACTGCCACAGTCCCACGTCAGTGTCTACTAGTCACCTCACTCAATGTGGCTAAACAGAAAGGTTGACTTCCTGTCCCCTACAAAAAAACTCCAAATAAAAGAAATTTTCTTTCCCACTTCAGTAAACCACACTAACATTCACCAGTTCCTTAAGCCAAAAAACTAAATATCATTCCTTATGGTTTCCAGTTTTCATCCAACTACTGCATTATCCTCTTTCCATTTTTGCTGCACCTCTCTCATCCAGGTCTAAAACACTTACCAGGAAAACTAAAAGAGCCTTCTCTGTGACATCTAAGAGCTTCCACACTGACACTACTACTAGCAATTCTTGCAGAATGAACTGAGCTTTATAATTAAAAGTTCACTGTGCCATTAAATCCCTGTACTGCTTCTTTTGGTACTTAGGATGCAACCCATGGCCAGATTATCTGTGATTTGCCCCTGCTCACTTATTTGATATCATCTCATTTCTTTTCATTGTCTCTCTTAGTCATGCTTAATGTCTTTTTGTTGTACATTTGTGGTGAATTGATAACTGGTGGTCAACTTGTAATACCAGCTGAAGTACATCAGCATTGTGCTGAGCATGAATGGTCCATGTGAGAATTGTTGCCACCATAAAAAGGAGAACCGAAGAAGAAGAGTGTTGTTGTTTGTTAGTGTTGGATCTCCCATTGCCATGGGTTTTCCTGGAGGAGCTTGTCAAGCTTCTTTCTTGATGTGAACTTGGATGTTCCCATTGTCAGAGGCACTTGGGACCTTGTTGTTGCTGAGAATGGCTGTGGTTCACTTTGGGGCAGTGCTGATCCTTATGTTGTACGTCATCGTTTCCTGGCTCCACAGGGGAAGATAGTGTGCTGCTCAATCTCCAGGAAAAGTTTGTCATGCTAGGTTCCTTGGATTTGGCTGTTCTCATCATTGGACGAGCTTGGGACCCCATTGCTGCTGAGAATGGCTGTGGTGCTTTTCAGGGGAGCTCTAGTTCTTACTTTGAGAGTTGCTTCATGGCTCCAGTGCAAAACATTCAGCTATTGGCTCAGATTCTTTACCCCAATGGCACAGACTTTCTAGCTTCCACCACCTGAGGTCTTCTCAGTGCAGGTTTGTAAAATAGACTTGCATGCATCATTGTGGTGGGCTCTAGGTCTTCAGCTGGACTCGTGCAGGACATTGCTGTGGGATCCAGGCCCCAGCTGGATTCCTTGGGTCTTAATGTGTGGAAAGATTTCCCTCACTTCTTATATTTGACTCATTGGGTGACTATTATAAGTAATATTATAAATTATGTGTCCTATATTGTCTTGTTCTCCTTGGAATCCCTGACTACATCATATGCAACATGCCAAACTTGCTCCAAGTCCCCTGACCTTACCATTACCTTGACCTGGACTGTTCTTCCCCTGGAGCATGGCTAGTTTCTCCTTCCTGTGACAGTCTCACCTAGATCTGACCTCTTCACATTTGCTCTTTTAACCACCCAATCCAAAAGAACCTCTTTCAGATTAAAGCCATTCTACTGTTTTCACCCAAAAACCTGGAAGTTCTATTAACAGGATAGACTCATAAAATAGGGTTCTTGCCTAACTTGATATCTGTTCAAGCCTTGCTGTCAGATATAATGCCTCATACCTTGTAGATATTCAGAAATACTTGGCAAACAAATGGATCAGGGGAGAAATGTATACAATGTATGTAAAGAAAATGACTGTAATATGCTTGTAGAAACTCCTGTAGACCATATAATTGACTGGCAGATTCCAGAGGATATATAGAGAGGGGGGAAAATCTTAAGGTACAAAAGATTTTAGTGAAAAACTATATCCCTGGGATAAGAATGCCCTTCTTTCTGTGTGTCAAAACTTTAAACCTAAACACTTAGGAGCTGCTTATCTCAACCAATCAGGTACCTTTTCTGAGGATAAAGACCATAGAAGGCATGCAGGAAATGAATTAGTATATATCCTGAGACAACTGCTTGTCTTATTCAAGTTGCAGCTGTCTCCAAAGCATGGAAAAGCCTCTCTGATTGTCAATTTACATGGGTGAACTTAACATATTGTCCAATGCTGATTTATGGTGACAATTAAGAACATATTACCAAAGTCTATTTCACCATTAACATCCCTGGGGACAGGATAACTTTTAAATCTTCTGGCTGCTCCCTCCCTAAAGGCTTGGATCTTGGCTCAGGATTTAGAGATTATAAATTTAACAAAGGATGAAAACTGCAAGACGAGAGTCTTGAACAGCAAATAATGAGTTTAACCAGCATCTCAACTTCTCAGAATGATTTACCATGCCTCCCTGCCTGAGGCCAGGGAATCTTTTATTCTGAAGTTTATAGCTTCTATCACTTAAGGTTTTAGCTCCAGATTGTGAGAGTCTGGCCCTTAGACCAGAGTTTTTATTGAAGCGTTCATTGCTTCAGCAAAACTCACCTTCCAAGAATCTTTTTAGAGAATAGAATAGTAACCAGAAAGTAGTGCCTACCATTTCCAAAGGCCAAGATCTACAGCTTGAACAGGTTGGTTGACATACAGACCCTCTGGTATATACTTGTTTGATCAGAAAGCTGAATGACTAGACTTCTAAGACTGTAGCTTAGAACTCTAGGACTAACTGGTTCTTTGATTCTAGAGTTGGCTTCTTACCTCCAGGGAAACAGTCACCTTTCTCATCCACAGCAAAGGAAAAATTATCAAAGTTAACCATTATCTACTTAGGGTTGAAGTGAAAAAGCTGATAGTCAATCAGATCTTGATTGTACTAATCAGCTTCGCCATCAGTGAGACAAAATATCTGACATCCATAGCTCAGTGGGAAAAGGTTTATTTTGGTTCATGAATTCAGAGTTTTACTCCAAGGCAGACTCAGCATGTCAGAAGGGCCTAGCTGAGAAAAGTTGCTCAACATAAAACAGCCAAAGAGCAGAGACATTAGAGAGCCAGAGCAAGAGTAAAAAAAATACATATCCTTCCAAGTCATACCTGAATTAACTTCCCTTCTCCAACCACGCACCAGTTCCTAACAAGAAGTTCAGCTATGAGTTCATCAGTTGATTAATCTTTCTAAAAGTCCTACTCCTGAACACAGATTTTGGGGGAGTACATTTTAGACCTAAAACATAATACTGGTCAATTTTTCCCAAAGCATGGTTCAGAGACTACTGCTACCAGAATTACTCAGCATGTTTTTATAAGATGAAAATCCCCTATACCAGATCTATAGAATCAAAAGTTTGATACCTGCCTTCCTAATATGCTCCACAGATGATTCACATGCATGCTAAGCTTTGGGCAACTCTGAGCAAACTCTGTTGGAATGACTGAGAGCCAACCTGGAAAAGTGAGACATTGGACATCACTAGGGAGCCCCACCCCTTTTTACCTTTGGTTACCTTACTCTGAGACTGTAACCTAGTGTCATGCAGAGACAGGAAGATGGAATTCCTGCGAAAAGTTCATCTCTCTGAAACATCCACCTTAACTGGACCATCTTCTAGCATGACAACCTCAATATGCAATCCTACTGAAATATTAGATAAAATAGGGGTCTACACTATATTTAGCACTCTGTTATTTGATAGAGTACTTTCAAAAACTAAAATAACTGGAGAACTCAAAAACCAAATAAACAGTAGGGGAGTTTAACTGCCATGAGCCTGGTAGAAAAAAATATTTTGACTCTACTTATACACAATACTTCCTTACTTCTTGTATTGCTCTCTCCAAAGGGAGAATCTTATAAAGGTTAAGTCCCTGGAAAATATATTCTATCCTCAAAAGCAACCCAAGTTTCTAATGTTGTCTAGTATGAGAATTTCAGTTAGCATTTTACCAAAGAACGGGTACTCCAGTTGTAGTGTGTATTGTGTGCTTGGACACACACACACACACACACACACACACACACACACACACATCAGAATAGTACTCTGTTGCCAAGACTGGCAGGAAATACTTGATCAGTGAGTATAAAGTTTACTATTCTGATCACTAAAATCTTAAGTTCAATATTCAAAAGGTATTAAGAAACATGAGACACTATCTACTAGCAACATTTCTTGACAGGATCCATTTTTATGATATGACTTACATGCTATGGCACAGCGAGAGAATGATAATGAAAACTAGCATTTACTGGGAGTTTCATTCACACTCAAGAATTTTACATACACTGTGAGTGATCCTTACCACAGAGTTACAAGTCAGAGAATTTTTTTTACCTTCACATTAACAAACAGAACAAAACCAAAACTTTTTATTGACTTGCTATGACTATGTAGCAGGGAGGTGAAAAACAATGGAATTTGGAACCCAAATAGCCTAACTTCAGAAGCAATTATTCCTATAAAGGGCCCATAGTAAGCCCTTTCAGCTTTGCAGGGTATACAGTCTTGGGTACAAATACTCAGTTCTCCAAGTGTAACTTGAAAGCAACTGGAACATAGATAAATGGGCATGATTATGTATCAAGAGAACTATTTACAGGTACTGAAATATGACTCTCATGAAATGTTTGCACATCTTTTTTTATTTTAAAGATGGTAAAATTAAACATAACAAAACAGAACTAAACAGATAATAAGAAAACAATTTAAGAAACACAGATTTCAAAGCAAGATCACCAGAGATCTTCACTGTCTGTCACATTGTCTCTTGTTTTCTTCCAAATAATTTGTCCATGTCTTCACACACAGTGAATTCATCCCAAACAAAATAGTATTAAACTAATCAGAACAGGATGATGAAAGCATTTTAGGTCTTCAAGACCAGACAACAGGGAAGTCAACAATGGCTACCATAATGTCTCTCGTTCTCTTCAAAATAGCTGTCCATACTTTCATGTATGTTGAAATTAAGCAAAGCAAAACAGAGTAGCATCACTCTGAACAAAGAATAATAGTATTGCTAGCTTTTATATCACGATGCTACAGAATTAGTACTGGGTACCTTAGTGTCTCTTTTTCTTCAAAGTATCTGTTCATTTCATTGTGCACGATATAATCAATTCTTGTAAACTGTTTAGAAGTCAGTTGTTCTGTTGCTATGTCTTCTTTTATCTCAATCTCCCCCTTTTTTTCTTTTTTAAAAAAATAATTTATTTTTTCTTATTGTTTTAATCAAGGGAAAACTAAATTAAAAAATAGCAGGATACATTATAGCAATTTTTTTGTTTTCTTATTAACCTGATTTGAGCCCCTGTAATGCTTTCCCCATCTTGTTCTGATTTTACTATGTTCCGTTTTGTTTGATAATATCAAGTTTGAAGGTATAGGCAACCACTTTGAAGGCAATAAGATGCCCATTATGATTTGACTATTATCTTCTTTTGAAGTCCTGTAAGTTCTCCAATGTAGGTTTTATTGGTCTTGTTCTGTACTGTTTTGTTTAATTATACTATACCTGATGATATAGGCAACTCTTTTTCAGATAGCAAGAGGCATAATGGTAACCATTTTTGATCACCTGATATTCTGTTTGTGCCTCATGCACTATATCCAGCCTACTGTTCTAACTGACTCTGTTTTGCTTTGTCAATTTGATTTTTTTTTCTCTTCAAAAAAAAAGTTATAAGAACTGTGGGAGTAATAAAACCCAAAAAGTGTAATTGTTATTGTAAAAAAGAGAGGAAAAGAAGGTGATCTAAAGGACATAATTTCATATATGTGTAAGTGTGTAGGATAGAAAACCATATTACCGAGTTTTTGTTGGATCATTGAACAGAACTGTCTGCAATCTCACTGTATGAATGTCCACTTTGTATGCTTTAATTTTGTAATTTGGACAACAGTTTCTGGGATGACAATGTGTAATCTATTAACTAGTGATTTCTTGCTGTATATTTTTTTCTTGAAATTCTGTATTACTTGTACCCTTTAAAAAAACTGTTTAGAAGTTCTACGCATGCATGAGTCTCTATATGTATAACTATCCTTTCTGTATTAAAGGGAAAAACAAATCAAAACAACACAAAACAAAAAACAAAACAAAACAAAAAAACATGAAACAAAAAAGACATATAAAACCACACTACTAGGTGATCTACGGTAGTTACTATATGTCTCTTGTTATTTTCAATAGAATTATCTATCACCAGTCATAGTAAAATTGAACAGAGCAGTATATAACAGTATTAATAAAAACAAAGCATTGAAGACATTATAGGACTGCAAAAGCAGTTAATAATCAAACTGGAATGGGTATCCTATTGAATCTAGTCATCTTCAGAGTAGTTGCCTCTACTCTCAGAATTGATACTATCAAGCATACCAGATTCAAATAAAATCAGTCAAGACAAAACAGCAATCTAACACAACAGATTAAAATAAGATTAGTCATAGTAAGATGGTGTAAGTAATACAGGCTTCTGATTAAGTTAATAAGAAATTAAGGATAGTTACCGTAGTATATCCTTCTATTTTTTGGAATAGCTGTCTGTGCCCTCAAATCTAGTACAAGTAGACAGACTGGAACAGAATAAAATCCAACTAAACAAAGCGGAAAGAATAATGTGGATTTTAAATCCTAATACACTCTTAACAATATCCTCTTCCTTCCTTTTCTTTTTTTTTGAGACAATTCCTCCCCTTTCACTTTCACAGGGTGCTTTGTACATTTTGGGTCCCACTAACTCTAGTTTTTAGATTAGGAGGGCAACCAGCTATCTACCTAAGTGGTCCTGAGCTTGATCTTCAGGTACATTCCTTTACCTACTAAAGCTTCAAGGTTTTCCTTCCTTATAGTTGAATAGTTTTCCACTGCACAAAAGTGTCATGTTTTTCCAACCTATCTGCAGCTGTTGGACTAGCTGTCTTTATTTCTTTCTGGTTCCCTGTCACATAGAGCATTGTTTTCTCGTCTTTGACTTTCAGTTCATAAACCCTTTTTCAGGTTGATTATATTTCCTCAGAGCATCTCCATGGACCCTATCTCCTGATCTACTCTGCCTGTGTTTCTTTTTGTTAGTGTATCAAGACCATCTGTGTTATAGGTTATAGCCAATATTCTCTACCTCATCTCTGCTATGCTATTTTTCTGCCATTGGTTGTCTACTTTTCTCCTTCATTCCACTGTCTGCCCCATTCATTGATGTCTCTCTGCACTGTTCCTGGAATCCTGGTGATTTTTTTTCTCTCTGTCTAGAATGTCCTTCAGTATTTTTTGTAGGGTTGGATTGGTGGTCATGAACTTCCCCAGTTCCTCTTTATCATGGAAGCATCTTGTTTCTCCATTAATTTTGAGAGACAGTTTTTCAGGATACATCAATCTCGTTCTGAGGTTATTTTCTTCCAGGGCTTAGAATACTTCACTCCAAGCTCTTCTTGATTTGATGGTTTGTGTCAAGAAGTCTGTCATGATTTTGATGGGTTTTCCTTTATAGGTGATCTATTTCTCTTCTTTGACAGCTTTTAATATTCTGTTCTTGCCATGAATTTCTGGGATCTTGATTATTGTATGTGTGGTTGTAGATCTGTTTTGGTTGTAGCTGGCTGGAGTTCTGTATGCCTCATATATCTGAATATCATTTCCTTTTCCTGTGCTTGGGAAGTTTTCCTTAATTATTTCTGTGAATAGCCTTTGTATTTCACTTGTGTTTACCCCTACTTGTTCATTCACATTTTTTATTCTTAAGTTGTAGATCCTCTTGTCATCTTCTAGACTTTGTATTGTTAATTCCTGGCTACTTGTTTGTTTGTTTGTTTTTTTATCAGTACTGGGGATCGAACTCATGACTGCCTGCTTGCAAGGCAGGTGCTTATGCCACTGAGCTAAATCCCCAGCCCCCTACTTGTTGTTTTTAAGAGATCTTTCTTTTCATGATCACATACTGCAAGCCTGTCTTCAAGTTTTGAAAGTGTAACTTTAGTTTCTGTCAAGTGATTTTTCCAGCTTTCAATGGAGATTTTAATTTCCTGGTAATCTCCTTGGATCTGTTTCTTGTATTCTAGATTTTTTTTTATATTCTTCATCGAAAGTTTCTCTCCTTTTTCTGTGTTCCTACATTCTTCCATCTGAGCCTTCTTGAGAGGGGCTTAGCATTTCTTTTATTAATCTTCTTATATCTTGCTTTACTCCAACTAGAATTTCTGTTATGAGTTTGTCTATGTCACAAAGATATTTCTTTATGTCCACTGATGCTGTGTCCAATATTGCATGTTTGCTACCTTGATCTCTTATGTATTTACCTCTCTTAGACTTATAATCCCTGGGTTGGCTGCTGGAGGCTTTTTCTTGCTTCTTTCTCTTATCATGTTTCTGGTTTCTTTCAGACAGATGTATGGTGGAAGTCTCAGGCCCTTTCCATATTTCTTATGGCTTTTCCAAAGCATGCTGGCTAGGGGATCGCTGCCCTCTCCAGTTTGCTGTTGATCAGGGAGGTGTACAGAGGGATGGTATGGGCTGACCCCTCCCCTCCAAGCTAGTCAATGAGCAAGTGCCTTCACATTAGTCTGTGCTGTGTGGATGTCACTGGTTTGGAACAATTTTGTCCCTGGCTATTGGGTCCTAACCAGAGGTATGGCCCAGCCCAAGAAGATCCCACCAGCCTGCTTTGGGCCAGGAGTGGCCGACTGATGGCACACACTTCTGGGTTCAGGCCCATCCTGCCCAACTCCAATATGTCATCCAGCCAGTTACCCTCTCTTGCAGAACCAAATCCGGAACACTCACCACAGGTTAGTGCAGCTCTCCATACCAGTTCCATTCTCTGTTGCAGCACATCCACCCACCAACGGCCTGGGGCTCACCAATCTCCAATTTCAGTGTGATTGTGACTTCAGCACAACCACAAGTGGTCTGACTCTAAGGTGCCCAGTCCAGTGTGGGACCAGCTCCGGTGAGAGTGCATCCAGCCTTCCATCTACATTTTTCCTTTCTTTCTTTTCTTTTCTTTTTTTCTTTCTTTTTCTTTTTCCTTAGTTTCTTTCTGGGTCATGAGAATCACTCTCCTTTTGTCTGGTCTTCTCCATGATGTGAAATTATAGTATCTGAGTTATTTCTCTGAGAGAGGCTCTCTACCCTGCTACCTATCAATCCACCATCTTCCCAGGATCTCAATCTTTGCACATCTTGAAGTGTTATTTTTTGGAGTTTTCTTCAACCATTAAAAATGTTAAAATTATTGTTTTCATATGGTCCACAGGAAAGTGGGCAGTGTGCTCAATTTGACCTACAAACTATAGATGGGGACCCCTGTCTACAGGATTCTTTCAAGGTTTTGGCCCTATCTCTCCCTACTACTATGGAGCTATTATATCCTGGGCAAACTGCTTAACTCATCAGTTTCCCTACTCTCCATCACTAGGCTTCTCCATCTTGATTGACGGGATGTGGTCAGTTTGTCAGGTATTTGTATTTTGACAATTATTAATTGAATCATGCACAGGTTAGATACTAGAGATGCTATATTTGGCCCCTGCTACTGCTGAGCTTACATTTCAATGGGAATGACAGGCAAATAAGTAAGTCCTCTACTTGCAGGACAACACACTAAGCCAAAGAGAGCAGGTAGCAGGAAGATATACTATGGGGATATAACTTAGTTGCTTTCTTTCCCTTGAAACACAATACCTGACATGCACAACTGAAAAGAGGTTTATTTTAGCTCATATTTTAGCTTGTGGTTCAACAGCTCCAAAGAAGAAACAGCAAGGAAGAAGAATATGGTGGAGGAGAGTCATTTATGTCCTGGTGGCCAAGAAACAAACAGAAGTGAGGAGCCAGGAAGGAAGACAGACCTCTCCAGTTCACACCTCCTGTGACCCTCCTCTTCTGACTAGGCTCTATCTTCTAGCATCACATTTAGCTATAGTGACACCATGAGTCAATCACCTTTCAGAAGGCCTGCCTAGGACTGCATGAGGTTCTTGGGGGAACATCTAGACATAAACTGTAACAGGAAACTTTTTGGACAAAGGCATAGGCAATGTCATGCAAGGCAAAGTCCTCAGATCAAACTTTCACTTCTGCTGCCCTGATTAGGCTCTTTCGGGAAAGTGCTGAACTATCTGAATCACAGCCCATTGTTCTACCTCTTTTACAAAAGTTGCATTTACCTCTTACTGTTGTGTAACAAGTCACCATATATTTAGCAGTTAAAACAGACATGATTTAACCATTCTTTCAATTTCCTAGTGAGGAGTCTAGGTGCAGCTTTGCTGGCTTCTCTGTTCAGGGTCTCACCAGGCTGGCATCAAGGGGTAAGCTGGGATGTATTCTCATCTACAGACAAGACTAAAGAAAACTCTGCTTCTGCGTGCATTCAGATTGCTTGAAGAATTCATTTTCTTGTGGCTGTGGAACTCGTGGTGGCTTGCTTCTTTGAGGACAGCAGCAGAGTGACAATGAGCCTTTTTCAAGTGATGTGCATATAAATATTTATAAATATATGAAATAACACAGTGACATCCCATTATCTTTGCCATATAATACAGTTTAATCAAGGAAGCATTCAACTCACCATCACCTTTTCCATATTCTGTGGATAGAGTCACAACATGGACAGAGATCAAGTGGGTCATCTCAGAATTCTGTCTGCCAAAAGTCTTCGCCTGAAACAGGACTGAATGTCGCACCCAGGTCACATCCTACTCTTACATTCAAAGAGCTAAGCACTAAGGAAGAGCTTATGATCATTTTCCCTATCATTTGTCACTGTCATTGTTAAGAAGCTTCCAGTCATGTCTCTCCCAGCTCAGAACATAATTCAGTCTTTTCCATGGTACTGGAGGTATTGTTCCATAGAAAGCAACTCTCTTTCTTGATCTCCAGAGATCCCGTGCCCAGATTCTGAGACCACAGTGCCTTTGTGCCATGGATTTTCCCAGCTAGACCAGATGGCCGTGTTCCATCTCATTTTCCAGATAGAGATGTTTTCAACAGAGGTGGATGATAGTAGCTTTTGTCCAAGACCTTCAAACTCTCAAATTCCAAATGCTGATATGCTTGCATTCAACAAATTCATCTGTCTTACAATCTTTTATCGCAAGCCCTCTGCATGGTTAGTGCCAGACTGGCTTCTTCTCAGCATCTTTGCTCCCCTAATGACCTCAGAGTTTTCTCTCATTCTACCTCTTTTAATTTGGATGCACTGTCACTTCTTCCCATTCTATTTAAGGTTGAGTCCATTTTTAAAGCAATAGCTACAGCTTCTGAGATGTTAAAAAAATGCTGCACCTTACTGACCTGTGCTGTTATTACACAGGATTGCACACCTAAACGTTCCTGTCCCTCTCTCTCTCTCTCTTTATACTACTTTATCCTCTCATTTAGATTCTGAATTACTCTGTATCCTAGAACCAGTTCTCAAAAAAGACTCTAGAACTGTAGTTGACTTCTATTTCTTTTTTCTTTTTTGTTTACTTTATACTCCCAAGAATTCCGTCTAAAAAATTTTCTCATGTAAGTCATCATAATTTGAATATAATAATAACAATAATATTAATAACTATAATGCTAATAACAAGTGCCATTGCTAGAGATTTTTTGTTTTGGTTTGGTTTGGCTTGTTTTTGTTTTTCCTTTTGCTTATGTTTTTGTTTTGAGACCTGTTTTTCTCAGTAGTCCAGGCTGGCCTCAAATTTGCTATGTAGCCCACATCAGCCTTTAAATTGTTACTTACCTCCCTAAGCCTCCTGAGTGTTAAGTGCCTTGCACTGCTAAAGGTCTTACCATGTAACAAGATATATTTTTAAGATATTTATACATTCAACTCATTCATTTTGAAAACTGGGAAAATGTAGTACAGAAAAATTAAGTGACTTGCCCAAGGTCACATAGTTTATAAGTGGCAGCTGGGACTCATGAAGCTATATAACTTCAAAATTTGTATGTTTAACTATTCTGCTATTTTTTTCTCTCCACACATGCTTTGAGAAAAATTTTTTTGTGTGGATGTAGCATCCCATATGCAGATACGATCTTTAGATCCAAATCGCAGAGTAAAATAAAGGGAAAAAGAGGGAAGATTAAACTCTGCTTTCCTATCAAATGCGAGTTTGCATCAGTAAGGTGGGCCCTTTCTTTAACACCTCAAAGCTCTGAATATTGTTTTTAAAAAGTCAGTCCAATTTTAAAAGAATGTAGGCAAAGATAATACTGAATCCAAATCAAAATAGGTATATTTAGAGAAAGGAGAGATGCAGTGGGCAGGAGAGTGGGGCTTGGACTCAAGCAGAATTAAATTCAATCAGGTCTGAATATCTACCTAAATGTTAAGGAAGAAGGAGATTAGGAGCGTCTTGTTTCGTGAAATGAACAGTCATGGCTAAGCAAGCCAGTAACCATTATTAATCATAAATGTGTTCCTGTCCATACATTTAAACATGGCCAAGTTTCTGAATATTCTAGAAAGTCTCATTTAACTTATGTTAATTCTAATTCTGTGTATTTTAAGACAAAAATTCAAAATACATAGAGCCATAAATAACAGAGAAGCTAGAGATGCAGCTCAGTGGCAGAGCACCTGTCTATTATATATAAGGCTCCTTGTTTCATCTCTACTACTGGAAAGAGAAAGGCTCTCCTTACCCACAAAACAAGTATTAGTGCAAAGCTTCTGGGTTTATTCCAGAAGATACAAACCCAAATATACTCTCCATCTTCCCCTAGGAGCTGGGGAGAAGGAAAGGCTTCTATGCTGGAGATTGCTTGAATAAGAGTTATCATTAAACATTATAACATTACTGTTCAATATGAGATATCTTTCTGTATTTCTTTATTACAAAGATGAAAGCTCTACATCTTTTAATTTGAGAGAATACAGTTCCACTCACTTAGCAAATAGTTATTTGCGTGTGTTATATTTGTGAAACTTCTACCCTAAGCCAGGCTCTGTGCTAAACCCTTATCTAGAATGACTTTTCTAGACTAGATTTTCTGTCCTTAAGCTCTAGGTGCTGGCTCTCTGTTGAGTAATTGAGGCATATGAGACTTCAGATACATATTCAGTTCTTTTTTACTCACAATGGCAATTTCATATGTGTCAATGTGATCGTAGGAAAATACAATAACAATTGTATAAATTATAATCTGAGATAACAGGAAAAGTGTGAGGCTCTGTACAAACATAGAACAGGAAACATTAAATGTAGCTTTAGCATTGTGCTGGGGAAATGCTTCTTCTCCACCTCTGTCTGGAATTACATCAATGAGACAATCCTGTCTACTTGAATGACATAAATGAGAACCAGGAAAGCATCACTCCTGGGGCCTGTCCAGCTCTCTTAGGAGTCAGCTAGCAGGAGGCATCTGCTTTGCATTGTTCCTTCCTGCTTATGTTTCTTTATGTTTATACAAAATGTGCATAACACAAATTGGCCATTTTAAGTGTACATATCCCTTATTGTATGCTCACCACCACTATCAATCTCTGCCTATGTATTTTGAGGTACCCTGCCTGCTGTATTTGTTAGGGTTTTCTAGAGGAACATAATCAATACAAAATATATGTATAATTATGTGTAGGGACTTTTTAGGTAGGTTTGCAATATCAGAGGCAGAAGAGTACCCAAGGGCCTTCTGCACACACAAGAGCCAGAGGATCTAGTAACTGCTCAGCCCAAGAAGATGGGAGACACAGAAAAATGGGATCAAGCATGCAGGGCCAGCTGAAGGGCAATGGCCTAGAAGCTTACTGTAGAACTGCTGGTGTGAGATTGCATTAGAAGGCAAAAGAAACTGGAGACTGATATCCAAGAGTAATACTGGAGTTCTTCCAAAATGAGGGGCTTCCTTCCTCTTTCCCTTTTAACTCCAGCCAGGCTGTAAGCCTGTTGGTTAGTGCCAGCCACATCCAGAGTGGACCTTCCTTGCTAAATTTGCTGGCCTACGTGTCAGTCATTCACAGATATACCCAGAGTTTTACTCATCTACTGAGATGGTTCTTATTTAAATCAAGTTAATATGGCAAAATCAACGATCACACTTGCTTCTATCTTTTAGTTATTGTGCATATGTTGCTATGAACACAGGTAATCCAATGTCTGTTCAATTCCCTATCTTCCATTTGGCTTATACCCAGCAGTACAATTGCTAGGCCATATGATAATTCTATTTTTAAGGTTTTGAGAAACCTCCATATTATTTTCCATAAGAACTGTATTTTACATCCTACTCGCCATGCAAAGGGGTCTAATTTCTCTATATCCCTGTTGTAATCGGAGTTTACAAGGGTAAAGATTTAATACAGGACACATAATTTATAGGATTGTTTTATAGCCCCTCCCAGTGTCAAATGCAAAAGAGTGCAGATCTTTCCACACTAGAGACTCAAATAATTCAGCTGAGGGCCTGAGTCCTACGGCCATGTACTGTACAAGTCCAGCTAAAGACCTACAGCCCGTGGAAATGTTTTCCACAAGTCCAGCTTGAGGCATAGAACCCAGGACAATGTCTCATGTAAATTTTTATTAAGGATCTGCACGCGGAAGGCCCAAAGGCCAGGGGCAGAAGTTAGACAGTCTCTACCAGGGAGATGAAGGATCTGTCCTGTCAGGCTAAAGTATCTGCACTGGATCCAGGAAGCAACACTCAAGGTAAGGACCAGAGCTCCCCACAAAAGAACCACAACCACGCTCAGCGATAGCGAGAACCTGAGCTCCTCTGATGATGAGAGCAGCTGAGTTCATGTCAGGAAAACCAGCACAACGTGTTTCTCCAGGAGAATCCTCTGCACATCATCTTCCCCTCCAGTTCCCCCTTTTATGTTTTTGGCAGCCATCCTCAGATGGGTCTCCCACACCTGAACCACACTGATTCAATTGAGCTAGGTGTTACAAATTGACCGTTAGTGAATCTACCCCTGTCTCCACTGACACATATTTTGTTTTGGCTTTCTAAAATAATAGTAATCCTAATTGTGCCAAGTGGTATCTAATTATAGCTTTGTCTTGCATTTCCCTAATGATATCGACATTGAAGTTTTCTTCATGTGCTTATAGTCACATTGTATGTCTTCTTTGGAGAAAAGTCTATTTAAGCCATTTGCTTATTTTTAATCAGATTGTTATTGGATCATAGCACTATGCGTATACTCTAAATATTAATATCTGCTATTATTTGTGTCTACATGTCCCTACAAAACCTTATGCAGTCATAGGTGGGGCTTTCAGAGGTGGCTGGATAGAGACTGTGTAATGCTGGAATTGATTCATGGTGCAATGCTAGGATTAAGGACTACAGGATTAAGGATATAAGTCCTACCTGCTCTAAGGGCTCTAAGGGCCGGTTGCTTGACTAACATATAAAGGATACAAAGAGTCTTGTTGCTTGTTGCTGCTTGCTGGTTCAGCTGTCTTCTGTCTGCCATGAACTACTTTTCCTCTGTGATGCCCCTCTGCCATGCCACCTGGTCAGCTGATTATAGACTGAAACCTCTAGAATATGCGAATCAAAATAAACCTTTCCTCTTTTAACTTTGGGTGTTGGGTATTTTGAGTCAAAATGAGAAAAGTAACTAAGATAGCTCCTTATCAATTAAATGATTTATAAATGTGTTTTCTTGTTCTGTGGGTTGCCCCTTTACACTGTTGATATTGTCCTGTGAAGCACGAAAGTTTTCAATGTTGTTCTAGTAAAGTTAATATTGTTCTAATAAAATCAATATAACTATTTTGCCAATACTCTTGGTGCCATATCACCCTGAAGTTTTACAAAGGCAGCCCTACCAGTGGGGATCCTGTGGAGTCCAGCACTGCTTATGACAAAGCACGTAAGTTAATTATAGAGACAGAATTAACAATCTCATTTTAGAATTCCTGATGAAATGAGTCATGTTTGCCATCAGCTTTTTAATTTAAAAGAGGTGTATTTTAGTCTGTACCTGAATCACTTCTGGCCTTTTCCTTAATTTGTTTGATGGTGATTTGCATCCCCTCCCAATACCAAAATGAAGCTAAGAGAATGTGACTCAGGATAGCATCTGTAGAATCCATGGATTTTAACTTATTGAAGGGAGAAAAGAAGAGTGGATCATTCATGACAGAGAAAAGAGAATATACAAATGCCATCTATTGATAGAAGTATAACATGATAGAAAAAATGATAGAATGTCTGAGAGGAGTTTATAAAAGAAAAAACCAAGCATGGTAATGCACACCTACAATTCCAGTTACTTGGGAGACTGAAGCAAGAGGATCACAAGTTCAAGGACATCTTGGTAACTTAGCAAGTCCTTATCTCAAAGATAAATAGAACTTAGGGTGTACCTCAGTGTCCTAGAATCTACAAGGTCCTATGTTCAATCCCCACTACTAAAAAAAATAATAAACAAAGATTACTGAGTAAAAAGTGAGTTTCCAGCCAGGAACACGGGCAGAACTCTACACTAGCAGGGTCTTATGGAGCGTTATGTCTGTCCTCTACTAGAAAGAGTTAAACCTGTTTTCTCTCATCCCTGAAGCTTTTGTATTCATTGCTTACCCTCATTCTGGAGCATGAATAATGTAATCATCAGATTTCCCTCAGAAGTCAAGGGTTCCTATTCAAAATACAGATATGCATGTCACTTTGCTGCCACCAAAGCCTTAGGTCAGAAATGCTTTAATTGGCTAAGAAAACTCCTTTATGTCAAAAGTGGGGAAACAAAATCAGAAAAAAAAGAGGCAACATAAATGAAACTAACAACATAATGCCTTTGGAGTAGAAAAGAACCAAAATTTTTATCCTCCTAGAAGTGTGTATCCATTAGAAATACAAACATTTTCCATGGTCCTTGGAAAGAAACTAGGAAACATGATGCAGGTAACAACTTCCTCAAGATACTTCAATCAACCCCAAGTATTCAGCACAATACAGATCCAGTTGTATCTTTTCATTTAATATGACTTCTCTGAGAGCATGGGTACCACCATCATCCCTATTATGAGAAAACCAAGGCATTAAAGTAATAAAAGAAATTTTCACTCATTACCCCACTAGTATGTAAAGGAAAGATTTTTTTTCTTCTTTTAAAATTTTATTTAAAGGAGAAAAAAAAACAAAACAGTATATGGGTACAAGTAATAAAAAATTTCAAAAAAAACAGTAAGAAATCATTAGTTAATAGATTACATATTGTCATCTCAGAAATTGTTGTTCAAGTTGTAGGATTAAAGCCCTTTCAGACAGTGAGACTGCAAACAGTTGTATTCAATGATCCAAAAAAAACCTTAGTAATATGGTCGTCTATCTTAACACATCTCAACACACTTGTAATTGTATCCTTTAGAGCACTTTCTTTTCCTCTTTTTTACATCAACATTTACACATTTTGGGTTTTATTACTCCCATAGTTCTTATTACTTTTTTGGAAGAGAATAAAACCAAATATGACAAAACAAAGCAGTCAGTCAAAACAAAGGATGGACATAGTACATGATGCAAAAACAGAATACAAGGTAATCAACAATGGTTACCATAATGCCTTTTGCTACCTTAAAAAGAAGTGCCTATATCATTAGGTATAATAAAATTGAATAAAACAATACAGAACAAGACCAATAAAACCTAAACATTGGAGACAGTACAGGACTTCAAAAGAATATAATAACCAGAATGGGCTTTATAGTGAATCTTATTGCCTTCAAAGTAGTTGCCTATACCCTGAAATTTGATACTATCAAACAGAACAGAACAGAATAAAATCAGTCAAAATAAGATGCTGGGAACAATACAGGGCTTCAAATCAAGGTAATAGGAAATCACAAAAGTTACTATAATATATCTTGCTAATTTTTATGATTTTTCCCTTAATTTAAAAAGTATTTTTTTTCAAAAAGGGGGAGATTGAGATAAAAGAGGACATAACAACATAACAATACAGGTCAAAGCATAACAATTTCAGCAACATAGTGCTTCACCACAAGATAACCTGACTCAATAGTAGTTACCATAGTGTCTCTTTCCTTGAAATATTTGAGTATAACTTCATATATTATGGCATCAAACGTATCAAGGCAGTGTGAAACCATTCAAGAGGATGAAAGTATTACAGGGTATTTAGAACCAGCTAATGGAAAACAAACAATGGTTTCTATGTTATCTCTTTGCCTATAAAAATTTTTGTTTATACTAACACATATAATAAAATCTAGTAAGATACAACATGATAAAACCAATGGAGACAGAAGAACAACAGTTTGGTGGGGCTTCAAAACAAGATGATAGTAAATCAGCACTAGCTATTATGATGACTTATTTTCTTCAAAATAGCTGTTCATTTCATCACAGGCAATAATATCAAACAGCACAGAATAAAACCATTCCAATTAATGAGTGAAAACTTTATAAGGCTTCAAAACCACATAATGAGGAATCATGATTACCACATACTTTTATATATTTGAATCATTTCTTACAATAGGGAAACTATTCGGTATTCATACATGTGAGTTTGATTAATTTCACTTATGAGTATGGCCTTAAGCTGCGTCCTTTTATTTATAAATATCTCAATGTGATCCTTCTTTATAGCTGAATAGTACTCCATTGTATAAAAAAACCACAACTTTTTTATCCATTCCTCAGTTGATGGATACTTAGGTTGTTTCCAAGATCTGGCGATTACAAATTGTGCTGCTATAAACATGGGTGCACATATATCATTGTGGTATGATGCTTTCAGTTCTTCTGGGAATATGCCTAGAAGTGGGATAGCTGGAACAAATGGGACTTTCAATCCCAGCTTTTTGAGAAATCTCCAGACTGAGATTTCTCTCACAATGGTTGCAGTAGTCTACACTCCCACCAATAGTGCAGGAGAGTTCCTTTTTCCTCACAGCTCTCCAGCATTTGTTGTTGATGATTTTCTTGATCCTGGCCATTCTTTCAGGAGTGAGATGGACTCTCAGTGTGGTTTTAATTTGCATTTCTCTAATGACTAATGATGATGAACATTTTTTCATGTATTTATTTGCTATTTGTATTTCTTCATCTGAGAAGTGTGTATTCATCTCAGATGCCCATTTTTGGATTGGATCTTTCAATTCTGAGGGTCTGATTTTTTTAATTCTTTATATGTTTTAGACAGAAGTCCTTTGTCTGAGGGAGAGTTCACTAAGATTTTTTCCCAGTTTGTGGGTTTTCTTTTCACTATGCTGGAGATTTCTTTTGATAATGCAGAAACATTTTAATAAGAGGTTGATCCCAGTTATTGATTCTGGGAAGTATTTCCCGTGCGGTTTGAGTCCTGTTCATGAATTCTCTACTTACACCTAAGTTTCTACCCAATTTGTCTTCCAATAGATTTAGTGTTTCTGTTTTAATATTCAGATCTTCGATCCCTTTAGATTTTAATTTAGTACATGGTGATAGGCATGGGTCTAGTTTTAGTTTTCAGCATATGGAGAGCCAGTTTTTCCAACACCATTTATTAAAGAGACTGTCGTTCTTCCAGTGAACCTGTTTGGCTCCTTTATCAAAGATAAGGTGGTTGAGTGTGTTTGTAGTTGTGGTTGTATCTTCTAATCTATTCCATTGATCTTCGGCTCTGTTTTGATTCCAGTACCCTGTTAATTTTACTATAGTTGCTTTGTAATATAACTTCAAATCAGGGACTGTGATGCCTCTTGCCTTGCCTTTCTTGCTTAGAACTGTCTTTGCTATTCTAGGTCTCTTCTCGCTCCAGATGAATTTTAGGAGTGATATGTCTAGATCTATGAGATATGTTGATGGTATTTTTATTGGGATTGCATTGAATCTGTATAACAGTTTTGGAAGAATGGCCATTTTCACAATATTTATTCTTCCCATCCATGAGCAAAGGGATATCTTTCCATTTTCTGAGGTCATCTTCAATTTCTTATTTCAGTGTATTATAATTTTCCTTGTACAGGTCTTTCACTTCTTTCGTGAGAATAATTCCTAAATATTTCATTTTTTTTTTGGTTGATAGAGTGAAGGGTGTGGCTTCTCTTATTTCTCTCTCTCTGTGATTTTATTGTTAATGTATAGGAATGCTATTGATTTTGTATCCAGCTACATTACTGAATTTATTTATTATATCTGCGAGTCTTTCAATGGAGCTTTGGGGATCCTCTATGTAGAGTATCATGTCATCTGCAAATAATGACAATTTAACTTCTTCTTTTCCTATCTTTACCCCTTTTATTTCTCTCTCTTGTCTAATTGCTCTGGCTAGTATTTCCAGTACTATATTAAATAGGAGTGGTGATAAAGGACATCCTTGTCTTGTGCCTGATTTTAAAGTAAAGGCCTTCAATTTTTGGCCATTTAGCATGATTCTGGCTGTTGGTTTGTCATAGATGGCCTTTATTATTTTGAGGTAAAGACCATCTATTCCAATTTTCTGTAAAGTTCTTATCATGAATGTATCTTGGACCTTATCAAAAGTTTTTTCTGCATCTATAGAAATGATCATGTAAAGCTGACTTTTGGCTTTATTGATATGGTAGATTACATTTATTGATTTACGTATGTTGAACCATCCCTGCATGCCTGGGATGAATCCCACTTGGTCATAGTGTATAATTTTCTTGATGATTTGCTGTATCCTATTTGCCAATATTTTATTGAGGATTTTTGCATCTGTGTTCATTAGGGAGATTGGTCTATAGTTCTTTTTTTTAGTTGGGTCTTGCTCAGGTTTTGGTACTAGAGTAATATTTGCTTCCAGGAATGACTTAGGAAGGATTGCTTCCCTTTCAATTTCATTGAAGAGTTTGAGGAGTGTCAGCATTAGGTCTTCTCTGTATTTCTTGTAGAATTCTGCAGTGAATCCATCTCAGCCTGGGCTCTTCTTTGTAGGTAAGGACTTAATTACATTTTCAATTTCATTAATAGAAATTGGGTTATTCAGCAGTTTTACATCTTCTTAACCTAGCTTTGGTACTTCATATGTTTCTAGGAATCTGTCTATTTCTTCTGTGCTATCAAATCTATGAGAGTAGAGGTTTTCAAAATAGGTGTTGATGATCTTCTGTATTTCTATAAAGTTTGTCGTGATTTCACCTTTTTCATTTCTTATTGCATGAAATTGAGCTTTCTCTTCCCTTTTTAAAATAAGATTGTCTAAGATTTATTTATTCCTTCAAAGAAGCAACTCTTTGATTCATTGATTTTTTTGGATTGTTTTCTGAGTCTCTATTGCATTGTTTCTGCTCTGATTTTTATAATTTCTTCTCTTCTTTTGGCTTTGAGCTTGACTTGCTCTTCTTTTTCTAGATGTTTCAGGTGTAACATCAGGTTATTTATTTGTATTCATTTTGTTTTCCTGATGTGGGAACTCAATGCAATAAATTTTCCACTGAGGACTGCTTTCATTGATCCCAGAGATTCCAGTAAGTTGTATTTGTATTTTTGCTTGCCTGTAGGTATTGTTTAATTTCTTCTTTAATTTCCTCTGTGGCCCACTGATTACTCAAGAGTGTGTTATTCAGTTTCCATGTGTTTGTGGGATTTTTGAAGTATCTTAATCATTAATTTCTAATTTCAAAGTGCTATGATCTGATAAATGCAAGGGATAATTTCAACTCTTTAGCATTTACTTAAATATGTTCTGTGAGCTAATATATAGTCTATTTTAGAGAATGTCCCATGTACTGCTGAGAAGAATGTGTATTCTGATGTTGTTGGATGAAACACTCTGTATATGTCTATCAAGTCCATTTGTTCACATGTGTGATTCAGTTCTAATACTTTGCTGATTTTCTGTCTGGTTGTTCTGTCCCTTAGTGTCAATGGTGTGTTAAGACCATTGTTACAATTGTGTTACTGATAATTTGATTTTTCATTTCTGTTAATACTTTTTTATATAACTGGGTGCTCTGGAATTTGGTACATATATAGTTAAGATAGTTATCTCTTCCTCTTGAGATTTTCTCCTAACAAGTATGTAGTGACCTTCTTTATCTCTTCTGATAATTATTGGTTTAAAGTTCACATTGTCTGCAAACAGAATGGCTACTCCTGCTTTTTTGGGTTCCTGTTGCATGAAGTATTGTTTTCCATCTTTTGACTTTCAGTCTGTGAGTATCCTTTTGGGTTAGATGGGTTTCTTGTAGACAGCACATGGTTGGATTTTGTTTCTTGATCCATTCTGCCAGTCTGTTTCTTTTAATTGGTGCATTGAGACCATTTACATTAATGGTTATAACTGTTATATGTTGGTTTGTTTTTGACCTGTTATCTTTCTGATGTTGCATCTTTATCTTTCTGTTCTGTTTAATTGTCTGCTTTGCTTAGTGGATGTTTCCTAAGTGTATCTAAACTGTGTTTCAATATGTTTTACAGGGTTGGCTTGGTGATCATGAAGTTCTTCAGCTGTTCTTTGTCATGGAAGTATCTTATTTCAACATCAATTTTGAAGGACAGTTTTACAGGATACATCAGTCTAGGTTGGAAATCATTTTCCTTTAGGATCTGGAATACTTCACTCCATGCTCTTCTTGACTTTATTGTTTGTGCTGAGAAGTCTGCTGTGATTCTGATAGGTTTTCCTTTATAAGTGATCTGTCCTTTCTGTCTGACAGCTTTTAATATTCTATTTTTATGGTGGATTTCTGGGATGGTGATTATTATATGCCTGGGTGTAGTTTTATTTTGGTTATGACTATTTGGAGTTCTGTATGCTTCACTGATCATGATGTCGGTTTCCAATCTCATGTTTGGGAAATTTTTGGCTATTACTTATCTAAATATCCTCTTAATGTCCTTTATGTTGTCCCCTTCTTTTTCATTAATCCCTATCAATCGTATGTTGTTTTTCTTTGCATCATCTTGCAGTTTTGAATTGTTATTTCCTGATTCCTTGTTATTTTTAAAAGATCTTTCCTTTCCTGTTCACTAGCTGCAATCTTGTCTTCAAGGTCTGAAATGCTATCTTCAGTTTCACTGAGGTGGTTTTTACAGCTTTCAGTGGAATTTTTGATTTTCTGTATATCTCTGTGCATCTGCTTTATGTATTCTCTTTGTTTCTTATATTGCTCATCTAGGGTTTCTATCTTTTTGTTTGGTTCCTCCAATTTTTTAACTGTGTCTTTTTTAGATATATTCAGCATCTCCTTCATTTCTTTTATCATTTCATCTTTTACCTGGAAGATTACTTCTAGTTTGACTTCCTTTAAAGCTTCCTGGAGTTGCTTGTTTATTTGTTGCTTTTGTGTCTGATATTTGAGCTGTGTGGCATGTATTTTTTTCTATGTACATCGCTCCTAAGGTTTCTTTGGATGGGCTGGAGGTTTGAGATTGTAATTTGGTCTTTCATTTGTCATTTTCCTATATTTCTGTGTTTCAAGTGTTTCGAGTGTTATTCTAAGCCTTCCTCGGGGTCTGTTGGAAATCCTCTTCTATGCCCTCAGTTCCTGGGACTCTGGCACCCAGTTCCCTGGATTGATAGAGGGTCACGGGTGGTGGAGCAGGCTGGCTTAAGCCCAGCCTCAGGAACCGATGGCACCCACCTGCTTGCTTAGCACTCCACAGGCCGCCAAGCACAGGCAGGGATGGGGAGGCTGATGCCAGTGCCCCAGACCCACCGCACTGCTCCAGTGCACCCAGAAGCCACTAGGTTCCCTGGCCAGGGCCAAGCAAGGGTCCCAAACAAGCTGGACTTGGGGGAAAGTGCTCAGGGCACATATGCCAGGCCACTGGACCTCTGAAACCGGTGGCGCCCGCCTGCTTGCTTAGAACTCCACAGTCTGCCAAGCACAGCCTGAACAGGGAGGTCAATCAAAGGCAAGATTTTTTTAAAAACATGATTTATCTGATGCCAGAATTCATGTTTTCAGCCATGCAAAATGGCCTCATTTTCATTCATTCTGTTTTGGAGACAAGATTAAGCAGAGCAAGTTTAGGGAAAGAACCCTTCCTTCTGAGGTTAGTTTTATGAGGAATATGAGGAGATTTTTGTATTGGTTCACCTCTTCATTCAGCTAGCCCCATCCTTAATTCTTAACTGATGGCTGGTGGCCATTGCATTACGTAGTACACCACTGTAGATGTAGTCCTAAACGGTAATGGAGCCAGCTACTGAGATGGTGGTGCTGTTCCTAGTGCTAATATTCTGTGTTCAGAACATGCTGAGATCAATATGTTTGAGGTTCAGAATTAGTCCAGGATGTAGAGGAAGAAGCAGCCCTGGCCAAATAACTCAGAGCAGCCTCTATGTCCTTGGGCAAAAGTCTGTCCTAAGGCTCCTAGGAAAAACGGGATGGATACAAAGCATCTGAAATAAACTTTTCTTATCCCTCTATAAATCCAAATTCTGGTGTTGTAATAGATAACAATTACTACAGTCTTGCTCTGAGATGGTTAATTTTAAACTTCTCTCACTCAATCCTAGGTAGACTGTATAGAGTTAATTACTACAAGCTTCTTTTTGCAAATAGCAAAAGAACTTTTGAAAAGGATGTGTCTAGAATCCCATGACTTGGAATTTGAGTTCAAGAAGACTGATTCCAGAATCTTTGTTGTAGCTACTAAAGAGAACAACTCCTGCTTTAGGTTCCTCAAGTTATAAAGAACAAAAATGGACTCTGTTGCCCTTAACAGAAAAAAGATTGTTAGAAAAAGTATACAATAGCTCACAGATGGAAGAAAACATAATTTCTTATGTTTGAAATTTCTTACTTTGAAAATGAGGAATAAGCCAAGAAAATTAAATGGCCCAAATCACCTAAAATTTCACCCCAAGTGTATCTTTATTCCCTCCAGCCTACTTTGTGTCAGGAGCTCCAGATTTGAATCCTCAGAAAGACCTTGGTATTGGCTGAATTTAGCTCAGAGCTCAATCTGTACCCACCTGAGATCATGATAGCAATGACCAGCCTTTTAGACTCTAGACCAAAAGCAGCACCCAGGTGTGTCTCCAAGTCAGAGTGTAGATGAGTCCCTAATCACACAGTAAGCAGGGTTAGAGGCTGAGCAGTCAAAAAATTATAGACAGCCACTACCTGTTGCCTTTACTAACAACCTTATATTGTTAATAAGGTGTTTTGCATTGCAGACTACAAAATGTTGTTTCTAGCCAACTAACAATAACCCAAGTCTAGGTTCCTAATCTGTGTATTTTCAAAATTCAATAGAAAGCAGTATGGGTTTATTTTTTTTAACAAAACACCTTCTTAACCTATAGTCACTCAGGTACTGCCATCACAAATTTTGGTCTTTGTTCTCTGTCATTTACTTAATATTTTTTCCCTAAAGAGATGCTACATTTTTATTTGATTTGTTTTAAAAGAAAATTTGCTACTACTGCTGAGAACATGGGGTTGGTGCATTTACTATATTTTGTTTCCAAATGGTCATAAAATAAATATAAAGCTCTGAAAGTTCCTGAAGTTCACAGAAGAACCACCCAGAAGCATCCTTTGCTCCTTGAGTAGCTGCTTAATATAAGAAGCCCCCTGACATTTTCCCATGAGGCTCAGATGACGAGTGAATAATAATTTCCAAAGAAAACAAAGAAGCCTTATATCCCCAAAATTCTGAGAGAGGAGCCGCTGGGAAATCTACCTCTGCATTTTCTCTTCTTTATGTTTGTCTTCAATCAAGTTTCATGGCTCGTTTGTTTCTTGGTCCACTCAACACTGCCACTTGCATAATGAAGCCAGGATGTGGGCACAGCCTCTTCTTGTCCTTCCTGCTCTACCAAAATTCTATTTAGGATTAACATTTATTTCCCTTTGAAAAACAGAAATCAAAGCCTGTTTTCTCTTATATCTCCTATGCACTTCTTTTATCCAAGAACAACATATAGACAAACTAACCAAACATACAAACAAGCAAAAATAAGTAAATAAAGATGAGCCTTCAATAAAGGATGTGGGATAGGAAATAGAGGCAGTTTGTTCAGAAAGAACAGGTTCCTTTCCTTGCATTTAAAGTGATGAGTAAATTTATTTACACGGCATATATCCACTTAGGACTACCCTTGCCCTGCAAGGATATAAATCCTGCATAAAACCCACCTCTTCTCTGCACAGAAAATTCTGTAAATAGACATGCTGTGAATGCAAAAGGAGGACCAGGTGCAAGGATCAGGCCTCTTGAGGTAGGTTAGGAGATACTGTCCCTGTACACTTAACCAGTACCTTTCTCTTTCTATTCTTGCCATACCTCTTCTTTCTCCTTTCTCCTCTACTCTCCTCCTCTGTTTTTCTTCCCACATCTTTTAAAGGAAGTGTGTGCACAGGAGATAAGAACTTCTAGACTGGAAACTCTGGATCATATTTCAAAGGTGCTTTCTTAAAACAAGAACTCTCCCTAGACTGGGGGAGCTACTACCAACTTCTCTGATCTTCCATTCAAGAAGTGGGCAAGCCATTGGAAACTCAGAACACTGAGCTCAAAGTACTCCGGCTTAATAGAGTTAACCGAATTAGTTAGTCAATTAATGAATAAGTCACACTATTCTAGCCTAATACATATGCCAACATAGCAAGAGACTGGGAAAGCACAGGAGAAATGAGAAAACGCAGAGGCTTCCTCTGCAATACAGAAGTATTTACTTCGAGTGCAGCATAAGTTCAACAAACATCTGTTTATTTAGAATATGAGCACGAGGGAACTCAAAGTAACCAGAATGACTTCTCAGAATTTTAAAAGAACATTTGATGCTCTTAATCATAAGATGCGCAGACCTTATGAGAGCTTAAAGTACTCTCTGAATCAAAAGGTTCTTCCCTATGGAGTTGTAGAAACAAAGTGTGTTCCAATGTTTTGAAAAGTAGCCATAAGGGTATATTTTATGGGGCAGTTCTCAGGCAACTTGAATATTCTGATAACCAACTAACTCACTTCTTATTCATGCTAAGGCACATAGTGAGGACTGGGGAGATGGGGAAAAGGGGGAAATAAAGCATTCTACTAGGTTGTGGTACAATTTAAAGGACACTAACTTTGGAGTCTAAAAAACTGGGTGGGAGCCTGGCTTTTCAGTTTACCAAGACATGACTATTTGAGAAAACCTATGAGAATCTCAGCTTTCCAATCTGTGTAATGGAAGAAATCATTTTTATCCTCATAAAGTGTCTATTGAAATAAGAAAAAGTGCATGTGTAAACTTTGAATGTCACAGAATGGGTTTTAAATGGAGAGAATGATTATTGTCATTAATAACAACACACTCTGAGCTTTGATCTATTTTCTCCTCCTCTCTCCTCCTCTCCTCCTCCTCCTAGGGAGCATAATAATGCAGTCTATGATTACGCGTGGAAACTGAATTTCCCTGTTAGTTCTTCTTACAAATTTCATTGAAATCCATTAAAATACTTTAGGCAACCTTCTTTCTTTATAAGTGTTTTTAATCACTGTTTTATTTCAAGATGTTGGCCTAAGAAAAAATTGTAGGCTTTAAACCCTCAGTGATATACTTTGATAACAAGATGCATTTCATTAGACTTAGCCTGTGCCTTTCAAACTGTTATTAAACAGGACAGGCAGAGAAAGTTGAGCAATCATGAAATACTCAGCAATTAATATAAGACAAAGACCTCTAGTGTGCTTACAAAGGTTATAATAAGCAATGATAATTTTTTGCCCACAATCTCAGTAGCCACCCAAATGATTTCACATTGTGCTCTGTCTCAAAGGGAGGGAATGTTTTGAAATTTTTCCTATGATTCCTTCAGTTCTTTTGAAATGGGCATCAAATAGATAGATGACAGGTAGACAGATTAATAGATAGCTAAGAACAGGTATCAAGATGGACTCCATAATAAGATGAACGTACACAAGGGTTCATCTCAGTGATTTCTTTGTCCTGTTCATAAGACAAACAAAACAAAAGGTTTTTTTAAAGAAAAAATGTAATATGATTAGAAAGGATCTAAAAAATAGTCTTAACCCACTTTCTCATTTTTAAAAGGTATTTTTAAATTAGTTCACCCCAGGTCAGATTGCCAGTACTGTGACCATCATTAATAGTAGCTGTTGTGCCTTAGGAACCTGCTGCTAGTTGAATTTTATACTCAGTTCTCCATAAATGCCATATCTCACTTAATATCTCACAAATATCTCACAAATCCACAAATCTATATCTCACAAATCCTGCTCTATCCAAGAAAATTAGCATGCAATTCTCATTGTTCAGAGGCTCAGAAAGGAAAAGCACCTTGCCCAAAGTCACTCAGCCATAGAATCCAGAGACAGATTTACAAACTGGAGGATGCATAGAGCTACAATAGATATCAGTCTATTAGCTTTCAATGTAGCACAAAGTTCCCTTTATATATGTTTCTTTGAAATTTTAATTTAAAATATTTCTCTCATTCCAAAGGTAATTGGAAAAATCTCTTTTTAAAATGAATTTACAAAACAAAAATTTACCAAAAAAAAATGAATTAACTACTGCTCCAAGTCACACCTTTCCTTTTTTCTAGCAAAATCTATTGCACGCACCAACAATTAGTTCAACTGGAGCTGGGCTGTTGCATAAACAAGCCATGACCAGGTTGAGTCTGTTCTGCTGTCACTGTATGTGTAACGGAAGAGAGAGTGCCATGGAGCAGCCCACACTCACCTCCTCGAGCACATGTTTCTAAACTCCTCCTGACAAGTAATGAGCAGAGCATTTCAGAAGGATGTGTTAAAACCAGCAGTGCTTTGAGACATTGCCTGTTCACTTCCTGGAGCTGGCACTTTGATTTTTTCCCCCTCTTTTGGTTCTACCCTCACTACCAGAAGAAAGGAACCCAGAGCAACTCCCGGAGCACCTGGTCTAGCTACAGCATTGCTATTCCCAGCCTCTGACATCAGAACACATGTATGAGGAACAAGGCACATGGCCTGCAAGGCTAAGAGGTGGGGTTCAAATCCTGCTCTAACATTTACTAGCCCTGTGGTCCCATAGCTTCCTGGTTGTTCAACTACAGAATAAGAATCATGACAGTACCCTCCATACAGTTTCAGTGAGAATTAAATAAATGTGTTAATATTAGCTAATGTTTACTCAGTATTCATTTATGATCCAGACATTTCATTAAGCACTGAACATGTATGTATTGTTCACATAATTCTCAGAAATAGGCAGTATTATTGTTCCCATGTCACAGGTAAAAAACTAAAACATAAAGAGGTTACGTAAGTGACCAGTGTCTCATAATAAACTTGGCATCAGCAATCTGGCTCCAAACAAAATCCCCTTAGGAACCACTTTGTTAGCACAGTGTCCAGCATATAGTAGGTCCTCAATATACTTTAACTTGGGGGGGGGGGCTGTTGTTTTGTGCGTGGGTGTGTGTGCACGTGCATGTGTTTGCCAATGAATTGCCTCCTAAAATTGCTCACATAGTCAGAAGGGACATTCGTCAGTGTAATGGTAAAGAACAACAGAATCATTACTTGCTGAACCTCAGATTTCTGCCAGATGTTTTATGTTTTCTTATTTAATCTTTATTGCACAACTGCATGTAAGTCACATTTTCTTCATTAGAAGCAGGAGACTGAGATCAAGGACCTTACCCAAGACAAGAGCAGATCCAGGACTGAAGTTCGGTTCTATCCAGCTTTAAAGCCTATGCCACACTGAGCATCTGCACCAGCCCTCAGAGCCTATTCCATCCAAGTCAACTCATCTCTTCCTCTCCTCTCCATGACAACTGTAGGAGAGAAAGTCTCAAAGTTTACTGTGCATACAAATAGGGAACTTATGCACTGCAGATTTTGATGCCACAGGTCAGAGAATCTACATTTTTAAGAAGCATCCAGGTGAGGCTGATGTTCCTGCAGCTGGTGTGGACAACACTTTGAATACCAAGGAGATACAAGAGTGCTTCAGTCCACCCAAGTTTTCTCATTCTGCCACTTGAGACTCAAGAGGCTTTTACGGTTCTGAGAGAGATGGGCATTTAGCTCCACCTTCTTTAGCTCTGTAGAGTCCTATTTTTCAACCCCTGTTCCTTATGCCAAACCCAGCCAATATCACACCACACATGCACACACACACACACACACACACACGCACACGCACACGCACATGCACATGTGCACACGCGCACACACACATGCCTGAACGCATGCACATACATACCCTCTCAAACTCTCTTACATGTTCATGCCTTTTTGTTATGTGGTTGTTATGCACATTTCTTATTAAATCCTCCCAATTTCAAATGAAAACTCAAATCGATTACCAGGCATATTTAATTCCAAAGGACAGTTCTGCCGGAAGGCAAAATGCAGTGGCATCAGCAATTTACAACTGAATAATGTCTTAAGTAATGATAATGAGCCTGATGACATTTGCTTGTGCATAGTCAAATCTCTCACAAAATAATCCTTTTCAGCTCAGAGATTTAAACCTAGTGAAGTACTCAGAGTATTTAAAAACTTCATAATAAAGTGACTCTTTTCTGTGAACCTACGATTTTACAGCCTTGGCACTTCCTGCCCCACCTCATCTCCCTACAGTCCCCACGCAGTGGTGGTCTTTCAGATCCTTGATCACATGGTCATTTCTGCTTCAGAGCCTTTATTTGTAAAGTTGGTCCCTGAAGATCCTTTGTCTTCAGGCTTAGAGTGTTCAGGCTTCTGTCTGTAGAGGAGAGTTTGTGTTCAGGACATCCTCATTGACTCTGTTCACTATTCCAAAATGTTGATTTCACATCCTATTCTCTCTAAATAGGTCAATCCTCTTTGGCAACACAGTGAAGAAAGCAATGATCCTCATGCCTGGGTAACAAGCATCTCTCTGACAAATACCAACCTTGTTGACCAGGCTATGCTTGCCTAGTTCTGCTGGTTCCATATATACTGCTTTTAATCACAAAATAAAATACACAAAATATTCTCTAGCACTTACAATTTCTCTCAGTTATAATCTACTTCCGAATAATAATTAAGATAAGCAAACACTTGATGTGGGCTAGGAGCTTGTTTTTAGCACTTTATGTACCCCAATTCATTAAACTTGAAAATGACTACATAGATTAGTTATACTATTACCTTCTCCAATTTTCAGATAAAACTCTGAATCACAAAGAGGTGAAAAGATTTTCCCAGCTTCACATAGATAGTGAAATGCAGATTTCATATATAAACCCAATTGGTCTGGAGACAGTACTCTTATTTATAAGCTACATAGCACATTGATTAACCTAATAATTTCTTTTTATTTTAATTTAATTCTTGATCAGTGAAATGATCATATATAATTCCATCATACATAATTTCAAAGTGCCACGGAAATTTGAAGAAAAAAGAATGGCATGCAATAAAAGAGAAAAATCCTTGGGTATCTAATTTTGATGGAGGGGTGAAAAATGTTTTTGTCCTGGTATAAATTATTGGACATTATGATAGTGGTCTAACATGGCAGAAGGCCAAAGCAAAAAACAACACTTACTCTGATGACCAATTCCTCTTCCTTCTCTTTCAGCCCTAATTACAACTTCCTCTTTCCTTTCCTGTGTGCTTGAAGAGAATTCCAGTCAGTTCCTTGTGCACCATCAATGCCCACCCCAAGCGCTGCTTCCAGTCAGAGGTCATAAAACCCCCCACCATGTTTGTGTCTTGCAGAGTAGAAAAGCCTAACTCCCACCATGAGTTGTATGCTCCTCTCCATGCCCTCAATAAAAGCCACTTTTTGCTTCCTTTTGCTTCTCTATTGCACTAAAAAACCCTAACATAGTGAACATAAAGAAAGAGCTTCCTGAAGGAGATCAGGGACCTGAAAGAAAGACAGGAAGGAGTGAGGTAGAAGATGCCTGGAGCAGAGATGTCCTATTTAAGAAGAACAGCATGTCCAAACCTTAAAGGCAGGGGAACAATTGGTCTATTCAAAGAACTGATCTAAAAACCTTACTACTAGAGTAGATTAAGAGGAAAGAGATGCTGTGTATGTAACTATTTCAAAGAATTTGGTAGTGACTAGGAACCAAAAACCAGCAAGTAAAGCTGAACATGGTGGTGTAGATCTTTAATCCCAGCACTTGGGAGGCTGCAGCAAGAGAGTCACTGTGAGCTCAAGACCAGCTTGGGCTACAAAGTGAATTCAAGGCCAGCCTGAACTGTGTAGTGAAACCCTGACTCAAAAAAGACAAAAACCAAAACAAAACACCAGAAAGCAGAGAAAACCAGAGTTAAAACCTGTGTTTTGGGGAGGATGGACATCATATCCAATTCAAGTCATTACATTTGGGGAGGATGGGGAGGAATCCTGGAGTGATTCTTAATGTTTAAGGAATAATTTTGTGGGAAATGAGAGACTTAAATGTAGCCAAAAGAAGGAAATGAAGCTCTGTTAGATGTTCCCAAGGAGATTCCAATGGATACTTAGGCTAAAAAGCTACCAAGCTAAAAGTCATAAGGTATACAGGAAGAATTAAGGAATAGGAAGAAATTAGAAAAAAACAGTTCAAGCATATGCTTCACAGGTGAAATGAAAACTGATAGGATTATTTCCAAAAGATGAAAAGTATTTCCAAAAGATGAGAAGTATAAAACAAAAAGAGGCCTTTATTCTGAGAACACGGAGAGAGATGACTGGCACCCTGGCTGCCGAAGTCCGGTGATCTCTCTCACGGACACATGGCATGGAGGGGATATAAGTAGCCTAAGCTTAGGGCAGTGCCCTAAGGCCATTAGAGATGCACAGGCACACGTTTGGCACCAGGGGCAGATTCCAAAGGGTGGGGGGATATAGAGTTACAAGTAAATCTCTAGGGGCAGGGGAGACAGGAGCTCCCTGATTCCAGCTGAGGTCTTTTCTGGCTACAGTGTCCCATCTGGGCCAAAATCCTTTCAAAAACAACTTGATGGGAACCTTGAGGGGAAAATGGGCAGAGCAATAGAATACCATAAAAGAGGGCAGAAGGATGAGGTGAAGAGGGGAAGTGAGGAAAATGTAATGACTTGAATTGGATATGACTCTCCCAGCACTCAACCTATTTGCCAGCAAAGGTGTTCTTATCGGCAGAGACTAAAAGCAGTAAGACAGGGCATGGAAACTTTCAGGCTCCCAAATATCTGGAGACCCTCAAAATTTACACTGGATGCCTCAAGGACCTTGCCCACTGAAATGAAAGTCAGAGAACTTTGACCACTCAACATCTTCCCATCGAATGTCTCTTGACTTCCTTCAGTCCCTGTTTTTTAAAAAAAAGGCCCACTTAGCTTTGTTCCCTACAGATGGTCTTATTGCCCTTTGTCTGCCTGCACCCAATTGTTAAACCATACACCTTGTTGTTTCCACAAAAACTCGTCAAGAGGTCTCTGCTTTATCTTGTTTATTCATTCTTTACAGGAAGCCTAGACCTTGATCCTTTACCTATTATTTTCTCTCTAGATCCTCCTCTGGCCTTTTTCTTCTATCACTCATAGTGGAAATCCACTGGATGATAAAATCAAAGAACAACAAAGCCACTTAAGATGAAGAAACTGAGGATCAGACTGGGTGAGCTACACTGCCAGAAGCCAGGGATTTTGGGGTGCCTGTCTGCTTATTCTACTAGACCAGCATACTGTATTAGTCCATTTTTATTCCTATAATGAGAAACAGCCTGTTTTATAAAGAAAAAAAAAAGATATATTTTGGCTCACATTTCTGGAGGGGCAAGGTTTAGGACCACATTGGGTGATGATTTTCTTGCTGGCAGAGTACTCAGGCAGCACAGAACATTACATGCCAAGAGGTGGGCAGATATATGTGTGTGTGTGTGTCTGTGTATCTCTTCTGTCTCTCTCAATCTTCTCACAAAGCCACAATCAGTCACTCATGGGGGCTTCACCCTGATGATCTATATAATCCAAATTACCTCTCCACCACTACAGTCTGGACACCATAGTGAGATTAAGTTTCTACCCTCTAATACATCCCTCAAAAGGGAGGAGTTTGGGGAAAGAACCCATATGCAAAGTCTTGTACAAACCAGGCAAAAAGATCCAAAAGAGTATATAGCAGAAAGGCACCACAGATTCAGCCTCAGAATCACAATTCACGCAATTCCTTTAATAGGTCTTGTTCAGACAACCTTGTAAAGCTGAAGAATATGGCTTCTCTTTCTTTTATACTGGAAGTGTCAGTAGCCTCTCCAGCCATTTAGTTGATGGAGAGGTTGCTAAATGTTATGGCAAACAGCCACATCTATCTGGGTAATAGCTGACTGTCAGTGTCTGTGGAAACATGTCAGAGGAAAAGTTTCCCTGGCTTTCAGACCATGCTCTGCATGAATATCAGAAACAGGAAGATCAGAGAATGCCACAGACCCCAGACATGGAGGGAAGGGGTATTCTGTGTCATCCCTGACCCCACTGCTGGCTTATGTGGCCTTTATAAATCACTGAATACCTGGAGAAGCTCTGGCAAGAAAGGAAGAGGCTAACACAAGCAACCCCAAACATGTACACAGACCATAGAAGTATGCACCTGCTTTCAGAATGTGGAGATGCTATCAAACACTCTCACTTTCTTAGTCAGTTATGGCTACCATACTGATGACTGCTGTGTAACAAACACAAAACCCCAGTGCATGCAACAGGAAGAATTTGTGTAACTTCTATATCTGCTGTTTGGCTGATGAAAGTACAGTTGGCCTAGGTGGGTTTTCCTGGGTTGTTTGAAGTGATTGGATCTGCCCCAGAGGTGTTTGGTGCCCCATGGCTGCACAGACCAACCCAGGTAAAGGCTTCTCAGGGAGACATCAGAAACTCAAAAGAACAGACTAAAGTAGTATGGGTGGCCTCTCAAGACTCAGACTCAGCACTTCAATGCCACATTTTTTTGTTATATTCTGCAGGTAGGGAAATATACATACTCCTTTCCTTGGGTGCAAGGAGCTGCAGAGTCACCTAGGGCTGAGCCTGCACAGAGATAGGAGTCCACAGATTGGTGCACTTGCCTTCTTCAACAAGAAAATTAGATCTGCATTAGACCATTTTTTTCACTGCCACCCACCATTAGGTTTTTCCTTATGGTGGGACCCTAAGTCCTTAGCTGAAATGATTTCCTATCTACCAAATGCCATTTATTCTATAAGCCCCAACTGACACATCCCTCCTCCAAAAAAAAAACTTCTCCATTCCCAATGCTGACCACAAAAGCTGTTCCAATCTTCTTATTTTGAGTGTCTATTATCTTTCTGGCCAGCTATTGACCAATTTTCAAACCATATATAATAAATCCATTACAGCCCCAAAGGCTCAGGATGTGAAACGCAATTAACAGGGTTATTGGCAGAAAAGATACTCTATAAAGGGAATATACAGTTGATGCATAAGCTTCTGAAGAAAAGAACTGTTGATTCTGTCTGTCTTTAAAACAAACCTACCAAGGTAAAACTTTTAATGATGTGCTCTCCTATTCAGTAACCCTCTGTAACCAGGATGCTGGGCTTTGTCATGATGTCTTACAGCAACCTACACTTCTAATCTCACATGCTCCCCTCAGCTTGGACAAAGAACCTTCATTGTCCCGAGAGTCCAAACCACACCCATGCAATGGGATGGAACAGCTGAACATCATAATTCCATCAAGAAGATCCTAAGTCTCTCATGGTAGCCATAATACCCAAATCATCTTCTTTGAAGAATCCTTCCTTTGATAAAAATTGAGTGAGACAAAAAGACAGCTGTGGGTAATGGTACCACACACGGAGACCTCAATTTGTATTTGTCCAATACGCCCCAACTATAAATATAATTTCTTTATAGTGATTAAAGTCATATAGAAATGAAAACAAAAGTGAAAAGCAAGATGAAATCCCCCACACCTGGAAAACCTCAGCAGCTGAGGGGAGCATCAGCTTCCCATTCCCCACACTTGGACCACCTCAGCATCCCATGGGAGCATGAGAGACCCTTTCTAATAGCCACAGTACCTCAGCGGCCCTGTGAGAACACAATAAGTCCACCCCTAAGCAGAGAACCTCAGTGGGTCAATAGGAGTCTCAGCAAACCCTCCCCCACTCAGGGGACATAGGTGAGCTGGCAAGAGCAGGGGTGAGTCCTTCTTCCATACGAACAATCCTGGGTGGCCAAGAGTGAAATCAAGGCTTTCCCCCCTGGAGAAACATGACTAGGCCTTCAAGACCCTCAGCGACACAGTAGGGTCCTGGCTGAGGCACCCACTATACACAAGTAGGTCTAGCAGCCAGGGGCAGCCTGAAACTGTAGTAGCAATATGAGGTAAGGATTGGTTCACATCAATACCCCTAAGTTACTCAGCCTAAGAAGAATATAACACTCACACAACTGACCTATGTGAGTAATTCAGGTGTCTGGCCCCATCCCTACACTGTATAACCCAGCAACTGGGTGATTGTCAGCCACTCAGTAGGACCCTAATATACACATGAGGGACACTTAAGACTAGTGGGACTGGAAAGACCAAAATATTAACCAAGAGGAGCAAACAAAAAGTGAGAAAAGAAAATGCAGTCTCAAACACCCAGCCCATCTGGAACAAGTACAGGAGACATTAAAATAGAGGATTTTGGAAGTCACATACCTAAAATTTCTGAAAAGATAACAAGTGAAATTAAGAAACAAATTCATGAAACTATATAGAGGAAATCAGATTGGAAATATTCTCTCAGGTAAGGCAAGAAACGACATTAATTTTATGAGCTGTTCAGCATAGCTAGAGAAAATATAGATTATGAAAGGTACAAGAGAAGAGCATGGTAAAATGATGGAAATCTTGAATGAACAATATAGAAAACAAGTGGAATGCATGAATCAAATTCAAAGCAATATCCAGTATACTAAAAATTCCATTGAAAGCAAAACCAGTTGAACAAAACTGAAGATATACTGTCAGAGCTTGAAGATAGGATTGCAACTAGCAATCATGAAAGGGAAGAACTATTAAAATAAGGGATCATGAAATAAAAATTCAACAGCTCAAAGAAAATGCAAAGAAAAAAAGAAAAGACCAATAGGTGTCAATGAAAATGTAGGAATGAATAAAAATGAAGTTAAAAAAGCTACTTGCAGAAATAATAGCAGAAAATTTCCTAAGCATGGAAAAAGACTCTGATATACATATAAGTGAGTCAATAGAACTCCAAACAACCATAAACAAAGTAAATCTACACCCAGACATAAAATAACCAAGATTCAAGAAACAGCATAAAAACAGAATATTAAAAGCTGTCAGAGAATGAAACAGAAAAGGAAGCCCATCAGAATCATGACCAACTTCTCAACACAAACCCTCAAATCAAGACAAGGTTGAAGTGAAGTATTTCAAGCCCTGAAAGAAAACAGCTTTCAACCCAGATTGATGTACCCTGCAAAACTTTTTTTGAAATTTAATGAAGTAAGATACCTCCATGACCAAGAACAACTGCAGAAATTCATGCCCACCAAACAAACCCTAGAAAGAGTACTGAAAGACATACAAATAGAAATAAAAATGACTACAGTTTCCAGAACAACAACAGAAAGAAACCACCAGACAAAGCAAACAATTAAATAAGGGGAAAAAGCAGAAACCAACAGCAGGAAAATAACATGACAAAGTTGAGCCAGTACATATCAGTTATATCTATCAATGTAAATGGCCTCAATTCACCTATTCAAAGGAATAGATTGACAGAATGGATCAAGAAACCGGATCCCATTATATGCTTTATACAAGCAACACATATACAAAGGAAACCCACAGACTGAAAACCACAGGATGGAAAGCAATGTTTCATGTGACAGGAACCCATAAATAAGTGGGGGTAGCTATTCTGTTTGCAGACAAACTTAACTTCAAACCAAAAAATGATAGAAAGAGATAAAGAAGGTCACTACAGACTTGTTAGGAAAAAACTTCAAGAGGAAAAGATAACAATCATAAATATATATGCACCAAATATGGGAGCACTCCACTATATAAGACAAATACCAATAGACATAAAAAATCAAATAAACAATAATACAGTTATAACAGGGGATCCTAACACCTTATTGACACAAAGAGACAGATCAACTAGACAAACAACCAGCAAAGAAGTAACAGAACTGAACAACAGAACTGACCAAATGGACTTAATAGTTGTGTACAGAGTATTAGACCCAACAACATTAGAATACTCATTCTTCTCAGCTGCACATGGGACACTGTCTAAAGTACACCATATACTAATCTATATAACATGCTTAAGTAAGTGCAAAGGGGTTGAAATTATCCCATGCTTATTATCTGACCATAGTGCTTTAAATTGGAAATTAAAGGCAAAAGAAATTACAAAACCTGTATCACATGTAAATTAAATAACACTCTCCTGAACAAACAATGGATCACAAGTTAAAGAAGAAATTAAACAGTATCTACAATTAATGAAAATGCAGATACAATACACCAGAACTTGTGGGACACAGTGAAAGTGATCTTAAGAGAGAAATATATAGTAACAAATTGTCACATCATGAAAACAGAACAAGCACAAATAAACAACCTAATGCTACACCTCAAGCTTCTAGAAAAAGAAAAACAAGTCAAACCAAAGCCTAAAGAAGACAGGAAATTACAAAGATCAGAGCAGAAATTAACAAAATTGAGACTAAGAAACCAATACAAAGAATTAATGAATCAAAGAGTTTGTTCTTTGAAAGAATAAACAAAATTGATAAATATCTTGCCAACTTAATCAAGAAAAAGAAAGAGAAAACACAAATTTATGCAATGAGGAATGAAAAGGATGAGATTACTACAGATCCTTAGAAAATCATCAATATCTACTTTGAAAATATTTACTCACCTGAGCTGAAAAACACAGAGGAAATGGACAGATTCCTAGAAAAATATGAATTATCAAACCTAAATCAAAAGACATAAAAATTTTGAACAATATCCTATCAGTTATTAAAATTGAAAATGTACTTTAAAACTTAACCAGGAAAGCAAAGGTCAGATCCTGATGAATTTATAGCTGAATTCTACAAGAAATTTAGAGAAGATTTAGTGCCAATACTGCTCAAACTCTTTAATCAATTTGAAAGGGAAGCTGTTCTCCCTAACTCATTCCTGGAGGTAAGTATTACTCTGATACCACAACCAGAGAAAGACCCAATCAAAAAGGAGAACAATAAACCAGTCTCACTAATGAACATTGATGCAAAAATTCTCAGTAAAGTACTAGCAAACAAAATGCAACAAATCATCAATAAGATTATATACCTTGACTAAGTAGGATTCATCCCAGGAATACAGGGATGGTTCAACATACACAACTTAATAAATGTAATACACCATATCAACAAAACCAAAGACAAATATCACACAATCATCTCAATAGATTTAGAAAAGGCTTTTGGTAAAGTATAACACTTTTTCATGATAAAAATCCCACAGAAAATACAAATAGTCTTTACCTTAATCTGATAAAAAACCATCTGAGACAAACCAACAGCCAACATCACACTAAGTGGACAAAAACTGAAAGCTTCCACTCTAAAATTGGGAACAAGATAAGGATGTCCACTATCATCACTCCTATTCAATATAGTTCTGGAAACATTATCCAAATCAACTAGACAAGAGAGAAATAAAAGTAATAAGAACAGGAAAGAAAGAAGATAAATTATCATTATTTGCAGTTGACATAATACTCTACATAGAAGATCCCAAAAAGTCCACCAAAATACTATACTAGAGTTAATAAACAAATTTAGCAGCCTAAGAGGATACAAAGTCAACATTCAAAGATCAATACCATTCCTGAACACAAATAGCAAATTCACTGAGAGAAATTATGGAAATAACATCTTTCACAGTAGCATCCCAAAAAAAGAAACACTTAGGAATAAATTTAACAAAGGATGTAAGAGGATGTCAGAAAATGGAAAGATATCTCTTTCTCATGAACATAGTTCTCGTAACATAGTGAAAATGTCCATATCCTAAAACTGTTGTATAAATTTAATGCAATCCCAATCAAATTACCATTAACGTATCTCTCAGATCTACATAAACATTCCTAAAATTCATTTGGAAACAGAAGAGATCTAGAATAGAAAAGGCAATCCTGGGCTACAAAGGCCAGGCAGGAGGCATCACAATCCCAGGTTTGAAATTATATTACAAAGCTACTGTGATAAAATCAATGTGGTACTGGAAAAAAAAAAGACTGAAGGATCAATGAAACAGATTAGAAGATGAAGGCACACCTACAAAGACACTCAGTCACCTTATCTTTGACAAAAAGGCCAAACATATTCACTGGAAGAAAGATAGCCTCTTTAATAAATGGTGCTGGAAAAGCTGGCTTTTCAAATCCTGAAGATTAACTGCACCCATCTCTATCACCATGTACTAAACTAAAGTCAAAATGGATCAAAGATCTAAATATTCTAGATCTATTTGAAAATATAAACACTAACTCTACTGGAAAACAATGTAGGTTAGAAATCTCGAAAACATAAGGGTAGGCAGATAGCTGATGAAAAAAATGCATACTTCATAGGAAGTACTTCAAAGAACCAACAGTCAGAATCTCATCTTACTAAAAAGTTTTTGCACTTCAAAAGAAACTACCAACAGTGAAAAGAAGAGTGAGAATAAAACCCACAGAAGGAAAAAATCTTTAGCCAACTGTTCCTCAGACAAAGGACTTATATCTAAAACATACAAAGAATTGAAAAACACAGGATCCCCAAATTCAAAGACCCAGTCCAAAAATGGGCATCATAGATGAACACACACTTCTAAGATGAAGAAATAAAAATGGCAAATAAATACATGAAGAAATGTTCAACATCACTGGTCATTTAAGAAATGCAAATTAGGGGGACTTCCGGAAGAACATGGCGGATAGATAGCAGCAGCTACAGAGGCTCTCTGAGAAACCTCGCTTAAAATCCAGGAATGGGGTGGTACGAGGAGTCCTAAGCAAGAGGAGATACACCCTGCGGACCCAGGAATGAACTAAGCTAAGAGAAACCAACTGGAAATCCAATCCTGGTGCTATAACAGGAACAGATAAAATCTCAGCACAGAAGCTAGAACCCGAGCCACTGGAAGCCATGATTTGAATTTCTTGCTGCCACTGCTGCGTCCAAATCTGCAGGGCAGGGAGAGAGATGCACGAAAGCTCTGAGAGCAGGAATCTGCAAACAGAGTTGAGAACAGGACTAGCAGGGAGCCCTACATCAACTTGCGGTGAGTGAGTGGAACGGGGACCCTTTCATAGAGTAGGAGGCTCCAACAAAGGACATACTGGGACTGGGCAGACTTGCCAGAACAGGACGCTGTAGTGACATTAGTCACATATTCCTCTCTCAAGTGGGATTGGGGGGGAGTGCCTGGCCTGCATGATGCCGCTGACTAAGACCCAGTAGGCTAGCCCAAACCAGGTCCCAGCGCCTGGAGGTGCACCCTAGTGGTGAAGCCTTCTGTAGGTTGACCTGGAGGGGTGAGCCCAGCAGAAGCTGCCCAGGTCTGTGTCTCCCTAGTACACTGCAGTGGGCACGAACACCTAGCCGGCACAATTCAAACAAACTGTAACCAAAAAAGAGAAAAAAATTTGGCCTCCTACATTCACTTGTATGGAAGGAACAAAAAGTATGGGAAGAGGAAACAACAAGAAAGGGTCCTCAGTCCCCAATCCTGAGAACACTGATCTAGGAAAGGGAAATGCAAAGGAAGACAGAAAACATGCAATATCAAATACGGCACCAATAGACATAAAGTGATATCTCCAGAGCCTCATAGATGAGTTTAAAAGTGAAGTATTTAACGAAATAAAGCAAGATATAAGTAAAATAGAGAAACACTAAGCACCGCCCAAGAAAAAACAGATGGTGGAATGGAAAAACAGAAAAAAAGGGGAGAATTGTTTGATGGAGAAAATAGAGAAAGCATAGAATACGTGAAGCAGGTTCAGAGATTATCAGGAAACTAAAAACTCTATCAAAAGCTGGCATAACAGCTTGAAAGAAACTAAGGATAGATTATCTGAATTGGAGGGCAGATTTGTAATATGGGAGCATGAAATGAAAAACTTCTTAAAAATAAGAAAACAAACAGCAATAATACAAAGGCTAGAAGATGATAAGAGGATCTATAACTTAAGAATTAAGAACATAAAAGAAGAAGTAGAGATACAAACAAATGGACTACAAAAGCTATTCACAGAAATAATCCAAGAGAACTTCCCTAATTTAGCAAAAGGTAAAGATAACTCAGATGTATGAGGCATACAGGACCCCAGCCACCTACAACCCAAACAGAGCTACACCCGGGCATATAATAATCAAAATTCCAGTAATCCAATATAAGAACAGCATACTAAAAGCCGTCAGAGACAAGAAACAGATCACTTACAAGGGAACACCCATAAGAATTACAGCAGACTTCTCGGCACAAACCATCAAATCACGAAGAGCGTGGGGGGAAATAATTCAAGCTTTGAAAGATAACAACCTCCAGCCAAGATTGATATATCCTGCACAATTGTCCCTAGAAATTGATGGAAAAACAAGGTGCTTCCAGGATAAAGAGGAAGTAGGGGAATATGCAACCACTAATTCAACTCTACAGAGAATACTGCAGGATATTCTAAAAAAGGAAAATACCAAGACTTCAGAAACAGTGGAAGAGAGGCCACAATGAATGGAGCAGAAAGTGAAATGAAGAAGACAAACTGACAACAAATGACAGAAAAAGAGCTCAACAGAAACAAGGCAGAGAAGACTGGATGATAGGAACAGCTATTCTGGAGAAAACAAGACATCATACTAGCTAGTGCTGATTTAGTATCATCTGGCTTTGAAATCCCAGCAAGTTTTTATTCTTCTGTCTCCATCAATCTTAACAGGTTGTATCTTATTGGATTATATTATATGTGATAATATAAGCAAAAACTTTTATACACAAGGAGATTATACAGAAACCATTGCTCGTTTTCTGATAGTTGGTTCTAAATACCCTGTAATACTGTCATTCTCTTGAATAGTTTTACATTGTCTTGATATGTTTTGTGCTACAGTATCAGAAGTTATACTCAAAGATTTCAAGGATAGAGACACTATGGTAACTACTTTTATGTCAGGATATCTTGTGGTGAAACACTATTTTGCTTAAATGGTTATGCTTTGACCTGTGCTGTTTTGTTGTTATGCCCTCTTTTATCTCAATCTCCTTTTTAAAAATTATTTACTTTTTTATTTTTATCTTTTCAATTAAGGGAAAAATAAAAAAGATAGCAGGATACATTATAGTAACCCACTTTGAATTCCTATAGTAACCCACTTTGAATTGAAACCCTGTATAGCTCTCACCATCTTGCTTTGACTGATTTTCCTCTATTCTGCTTTGCTTGATAGTACCAAGTTTGAAAGTATAGGCAAACCTGTGAAGACAAAAAGATTCATTATGAGGCCCATTCCGGTTGACTATTATCTTCTTTTAAAGTCCTGTAATGTCTCCAATGTTTTGGTTTTATTCTTTACTGTTTTGGTCAACTTTATTATAACTGATCATATAGGCAATTCTTTTTAAGATAGCAAGAGGCAGTATGGTAACCATTGTTGATCACCTAGTATTTTGTTTTTACATTATCTATTATGTCCATCCTTTTGATTTGATTGATTCTGTTCTGTTATGTGACATTTGGTTTTACTCTCTTCAAAAAAAGTAGTAAGAAGTATGGGAGTAATAAAACCCAAAATGTGTAATTGTCATTGTACAAAAGAAAGGGAAAAAAAGTGCTCTAAAGAATATAACTGTATATATATTTAAGTGTATAAGATGGATGACCATATTACTGAGTTTTTGTTGGATCATTGAACAGAACTGTTTTCAGTCTCACTGTTTGAAGGTCTACTTTGTATGCTTTAATTTTGTAACTTGAACAACTATTTCTAAGATAACAATATGTAATCTATTAACTAGTGATTTCCTACTGTTTATTTTTTTCTGAAATTCTGTAAAACTTGTACCCTTTTTCTGTTTTTTTTTCTTTTTCTCCTTAAATAAAAAAAAAGAAATGAAAATTAAAACAACATTGAGATTTCATCTCCAGAAAGAATGCCTGTCATCAAGAAATCAACTGATAACAAATGTTGGTGGGGCTGCGGGAAAAAAGGAATGCTTCTCCACTGTGGGTGGGAGTGTAGACTGGTACAACCACTGTGGAAATCAGAGTGGAGATTCCTCCAAAAACTAAGATTGAAGATCCCATTCAATCCAACTATTCTCCTTCTGGATATTTTCCCAGAAGAATTGAAAGCATCATACACAGCAATGTATGTACACCCATGTTTATTTATAGCAGCACAATTTGTAATATCTAAACCTTGGAAACAACCAAAATGCCCATCAACCACAAAATGGATAAAAAGATACAGTATTTTCATACACTGTAGTATTACTCAGCTATGAAGAAGGGCACATTTGAAGTTTTTATAGGTAACTGTATGCAACTTGAGACCATACTAATAAGTGAAATAAATCAAACTCACATGTATAAATATCATATTGCCTCTTTAGTGTACAAAAAATGAAAGAGTAATAAGATCCAAAAGTATACAATAGATATTGTGAAAACAAAAGGGAAAGAAAGTGCTCAAAAGGAAAGAACACCTGAAACTGGGGAAGGAAAAATGGAAGAAAAAAATTATTTGTATATAGTTATACATGTATATGTATGTATGTATGTATATACAAGATAGATAACTATACTACTAATCTCTGTAAGTCCATCGAGAACAGTTTTTGCTCTCATTATTTGATCATTTTTTCATGCCTAAATCTTGTAACCTGAACAACTACTCCTAAGATAACAATATGCAATATATAAACTAGTGTTAATTACCTATTCTTTTGAAATTCTGTAACATTTCTATCTTGTTTGGTTTTTAAAATTTTTTAAATGAAAAAATATGAAGCCAAGAACACATACAATGAATAATGCCAATGAAATTACATCCTTAATACTGTCTGCTGCATCCTAGTGCATTAGCCATGACTAATAGGATACATGAATAGATAGATTGATGTATGGATAGATAGATAGATAGATAGATAGATAGATAGATAGATAGATAGATAATAGATGGATAATAGATAATAAATTGATAGAGAATAGATTGATAGAGGTGACAAATACATAGATAGATGATAAATAGATACGATAGATGATACATAGAAAGACGGAGATGATGACAGTGATAAAGACAGAGAGGGATACAGATAAAGATACAGCAGGAAAGAGGAAATTTTATTATAGGAATTACCTCTTGCCCAACTGTAGAAGGCCAGAAGTCTCTAGGATCTGCTGTTTGCTAGCTGAAGATTTCAAAGAATCCAGTAGTATAATTCAGTTCAACTGCCAAGACCCAAGAACTAGAGCCACCAGTACCGGGAAAAATGGATGTCTGAGTTCAGGAAGAGAGAGAATTTGCCTTCCTTTGCCTTTTTCTTTCGTTCAGGTTCTTTAGGGATTTGATGATACTTACCACAAGATAAGAATGGAACTTTTTCATCTAGTCCATCAATTCAAATGCTGAGGTCTTCTGGAAGTACCCTCCCTAGCTCACATATAGTAATATTTTGCCATCTATTTGAGCATCTTATAGTCAAGCAATGTGTTAAAACAGTCACAAGTTAGTTTATGTGTCAACTCATGACCAATGAGCTGGATTAGTTTCAGAAGTAGTCACTGATAAAATATATGTGAGAGGGCCCAATTCCTGCTGTACTGCCCAAAGGATGAGTTTCCTTCCTCAAACTCTCTGCATCTTTAATCTCCTGGCTTTCTAATGTCTCATTCACCTTTTGCTATAAGGCTAGGCCGGGGGGCAGGGGGTCTTAAAATAAACAGTCTGAGCCTCCCATTCTTCAGGTCTTCCCTCTCAAAATTTCATGCTGCAATTTTCTGCAAAATCAGGAGCAGCTCACCCTCCAGCATTCTGGGAGACAGATCCTTTCCTCCTCTCACTGTTAAGTGCCTGGGGATCATTTGGCACACACTTCTCAGTGTGGCTGCAGCACACAAGGCCAACCTGTGAGCAGAATGTATTAGCTTCATTGCAGGTCTCAATGCTCACCCTCCTCACCACTCTTCTTCCTCATAGCTATCACACATTGTGGCAAAAGACACACATGCGCGCACACACACACGCGCGCACACACACATACACATGGGGTGGGGAGAGAGGAGAAACAGAGAAAGATTGGCATCCCCTGACACCCTGCAAGGCTCCAGCAGCCACCTGGAGCACAGAAAGTGAGCTCTTGTCTTTGCAAACACGAACCAGGAAATGCATTTCACGTCTGGTCGTGTTGCCTCTACTCAGAGTGCAATTTAACAAATGTTTTCCATGCTGCTCTGGGAAGTGGGGACCTACAGAGATTTGATAATTGCATGCCAAGCCCAAGCATGCTCTGATCACTGCAGCACGCCGTTGCTCTAACTGCTTGAAGATCCATTTTTCTGTCCTAAGACCAGGGGCTAGAAACTCTAAGTCAACTGAAGGCAATAGATATGAAATATTCATACTCCTTCTCCTCAGAACAGAATGAACTTTTTTTTTCATCCATCTAAGAAGGACAGGACAATTCTTGGGAGATCCGTCATCTAAGGACAATCATCAGGGTCTGTTAGGAGAAGGGATTTAACAGGTTTGCCCTAATGTAAAGTAGGCTGCTTTAGAAGGTCATGGTCACTGGCAGGGTCCAGACAAACCCCATCATTGTAGTCAGAAACCTGACAATTATCCATGGTTCTTTGCCCCTCCTTTAGTGAACCTTCATACAAGTCCTGATATGTTAGCTGCTAAGTAGTTCTTGAATCTATACCATCCTCTCCAGCCACTCCCATAGGTCCACTTCTCATCTTAACCAGAGTAGTCTCCAAACTCCTCTTCCCAATGTCCTGAAGTAAGGATCAGCAAACTTCAGCCTATGAACCCAATCTGGTTTATGCCATGCTCTTATAAATAAAGTTGATTAGAATGCAAGTGTTCAAACTTGCTTCCATATTATCCATAGCTGTTTTTACGCTACAACTGCAGACTTGAGTAACTACAAAGGAGACCATGCAGCCCATAAAATTGAAAATATTTACTCTTTGGATAACAGGACTTACAAGCTAAGCCTGCTAATGCTCAGTGGGTAACTAAAAGAAGGATAAAGGTTAGCATTTATGCCTTCATTTTATATCTCTCAGAACAATTTTGAGATAACTGCAAGACCATGGCTTGACCAGGATTACATATGCTGCCAGTTACGCAGTTTCCCAACTACGCAACTCCAAACTTCTTTTTTCCTCTTTCCTACAATGCTCCAAAGTGACTGATGGCCCCTAAAAGGCAGATTGAACATCTTTATCTATGCTTGTAAGAATACTGGTTCAGCTCCTCTCCTACCCTTCACCAGGTCCATCTCCTTGATTGCTGTTTCAAGACAGGTGGCTGAGCCTGGTCTGTTGGGAACACTGGAGCAAGGTTTTGTCCTGAAATCTCTGAAATAGTTAGTGCTTTAAGAATATATTTGTGGACTCCTGCCCTAAACTACCAAAACTATAAGCTCATGTCACACTTCTTTCCCATTGTAATTACTGCCAAACTGGAGGGTTTTGCATTTCTTGTCATATATGTGATATCCTATATGAATCAACCCTCAGTTGGTTTAGGAATCACAAACTCACAGCCCACAGACTAGGTAATATTTTAATATTCTATTCTGATACACATAAGATTTTAAATATTTTTATAAGTTGCTGACTTTCAAAGATTGTAAGAGTAAATGTAAAATTTTTACATCTGCCCTATCTTAAAACATAAGGAATCTGGCAACATTTGATCTCTATTTCCTGATAGTAATAATCAAGTCAGAATCAATATTCATCTGCCCTATTAGGCAGAGTCTGAGCTCACCAGCTTACCACAGACTCTACCCCACCCACCATTGTCCAGCCCTTCAGTCATGTAGACAGAGAAAACCCTGTCCTTCCTTCTCTAGGAACCAACTCTCTTTCTCAAATTATTTTCCTGTAATCATACTAAAACATTAAGAGCTCCCAAAAAATCCATGCTCCTTCCCTCTTCCACAGTCTTGTACATGTAAAAGTGCATGACATTATGACACATAGTTCCAGAGGCCAGAGGTGCAAGGTCAAGGTAACATCAGGGTTATTTCTACCAAGCCCTCTCTCCTTGGCTTACAGATGGCCACCTTTTACCTGAGTCTTCATATGGTCTCCCCCTGTGTTTACTTGTGTCCTAACCTCCTCTTCTTACAGAGACACCAGGCATATTTAATAAGAACCATCCCTAATAACTTCATTTAACACTTACTAGCCCCTTAAGGACCCTATCTCAAAACACAGCTCCACTCTGAGATCCTGAGGGTTAATACTTCAACATAGGAATTGGGGACACAATTCAGCCGCTAACCCTTTCCCCTACTTTACTCATCTAAGAAATACTCATTCTTTCTGAAGAATCAGATCAACCATTACCTTTTCTGACACTCCCCTACAGGGTTTGTTCCTGTCATCATGTGTCATTTTGAAGCTTTTGCACATCTTTACTAGAAAACCATTACCTTGTACTTTAATGGTTTATATTTCTCCCCACTTTTCCCACTGAACTGAGATCTTCTGGGTGGTAGTAACATTTTTTTCATCTCTATTCATTCAATAAATATCCATTGGGAGTTTCTTATGTGGCAGGCAATGTTAGAGCCAATGATAATCCAACAGTGAACGAGACAGATGAGCTCCCTGTCTGGGATTACATGCTTCTGAGGGGTACAAAGTAACTAAACAAAGAATGATGACAAACGGCACAGCATCATGTTTCACCCGGCATAGATGTTCAGTAAGTACTGAATGAATGCTGTGGGGGGAAACATGTTTGTGTTAGCCAGCTTCCCGTTGCTATAATAAAATACCAGAGATAATTAGTTTATAAAAGAAAAGGTTTATTTTGGCTCATGTTCTGGAGATTCCAGCCCTAGATCAGGCAGGCCCATTGCTGTGGGCCTCTGATGCCATGCTGGTCACCAACAGAAGGGGCATACAATGAAGCAAACTGCTCACCTGGTGACCAGGAAGCAAAACAGAGTGAGGAGGGGCTTCCAGTCTCCCCCTCCTGCCCAGAAGCACATCACTGAAGCACCTCACTGAAGACCCCACCTCCTAAAAGTCCATCACTCCATCACTGAAGCACCTCACTGACGACCCCACCTCTTAAAAGTCCATCACTCCATCACTGAAGCACCTCACTGAAGACCCTACCTCCTAAAAGTCCACAGTACTTTTCAATAGCACCACCCTGTGGATCAAGCTCTGTGGATCTTCATGAAACACTCAACATCCAAACTATTGTGCTATTTATCTGAGAAGAATGGATCAAAGAAGGACCCAGACACATTAAGACACATTTAAACCTGGAATCCACTGTATTTTTTGGTTCTGAGTTGCTGTGGTAATTCTTATATAGAACATCCCTTTGTGCTGAAATCATATATCATTTAATAACCATGACCCTATGTCACTGTACCCTGTATCCCTCTTTAATTCCTGAAACCGTAAAAGAGAAGTGAGTGCCACATCAAAACCCACCCATGTCATTGCCCACCCTTCTTCCTCAAATCCTAGAGTCAAGTTCTGATTGTGAAGGCCTAGACCCAGAGATGCTCTGTATGTGCTTGTACACAACTTTTATTGGCAGGGGGGCCAGGGTGGGGCAGGTGACAAGGCTTAAGAGGATTCTGTCTGTATAAACAATGCCCATTATGGGGGGTATTACAATCTATATGAGCTGGCAAGAGAGTGATGAAGCATTTCTAGAAATTCTCTAGAAATTATATAAAAAATGGTTCCAACCACACCAGGATCTGACTGCTAAAAGCACATAGTCAGTGGGAACTCAGCATGATCACCCTAATGCCCATATTTTCCCCTCTGTTTTCCATGATTTTTTTAAAAATAAGTGCTATTTGGGTACCACTGTATAAAAAATGCCTATTACAGAAAATTGTAAATGGATTGAAATGTAGGCACATGATTCATGCATGAAACTGTCTTCAGAAACTTATTCATACAGAAGAAATTTAGAATCATTTTGTTACATAAAAATGTATGTAAAATTTATATATTAATATAATAATATTATATATTAATATTTACATATTAATAAAGTAGGAAATGGCTTAAGAATCTGGAGCACCTCATTCCAACATACATTGGACTTTTAAAACATGTAGTGCATTTCATAAAAATATTGCAATATGTCCTTCAGATCAATTATCTTTTGCTATGTGATTTATATTGTGATGACTACTGTCACTATTTTTTTTGAAAGACCATCCAGGTACTCCTAAACTTACAATGAGATTATATCCAGATAAACTTATGGTAAGTTAAAAATATGTACAACTGAAATGCTTTGAATACATCTTACCTACTGAACATCCTAGCTTAACAACACAGCATGCTATAGCCCACAGGTTGTTTTCTGTTTGGTCAGGAGCTGCCACCCATGCCCAGAATTGCATAGGAAGAGGTCAACATTCAAACTCAGTAAGAACTATTGAATGCATACTACTTTCACACCACCACAATGTTGGAAAATCCTAAGTCAAGCAATCATTCATGAGGGAGTATCTGTATTTTCTACCCAATGAAGTCATTTTTAAGGTTGAGAATTAAGAGGGAGCTTTCTATGTTTGATGAACTAAAAAAATTCCAGTGTGATGTGTGTACTGTAGTCTCTGTGTGGTGTGTGTTTGGGTTATGGATTATGCATATACTATAGGCACATTTTGTCTTTGAAGGATGGGTTTAGGTAGGAGGGTTATAAGTTATGAGGAGTTGTATATGAATTATGGACTGTAGGTTGTGAATTGTGGAGGGGATTGTCAACAAGTCTATGTTGCAGGTTGTATGTGTATATACTACAGGTTGTGTTGTGTGTTTGGTGTGGGTTGTAGGATGTATGGATGTGAACGTGTGTTGTGGGTTACATGGGCCATAAGTTATACCTGTATGAAGCAAGCCTCTGTGCTAGTATGTGTTGTTGGTTGCAATCAAAAACTGAGGTGAGTTTTTGGAGAAATACTCCAGCTCCTTCACCCAGGAGAGGTGACTGCAAGGTGTATTCCACACCATTCCTCAGGTATCCAGGAAGACTAAGCTATAATTTCCCACAGTTGGCACTTACTATCTGTAGTGATTCTTGATTTATTCTTTTCCTTTCCTGTTGGATTTCCATGTCCCCATCTGGATAGTCCTTGAGTTCCTTCCCAATGCCTTTTTACCTCCATGATTTCAATGGTCTACTCCTGGACAAACCCAAACCTGAGGTAAGGTAGCCATGTAGCCAGTGGGACTTCACCCTGAGGACAAGGGGCAGTCATGAGATGCATCAACAGAAGCATCAGACAATGTATTGTTTTACTAAAAAGTTTAAAATGAGACATAAGACTCCAGCAGCTTTCAATAGCCCATAATTCATACTCCTGAGATGGACGCCAGTGTCCTCCATGCACAAAAGCCCCAATCCAGGTAGGAGATTTGCCCACCTACCCCTTAGGGGTGGCTCTTCCTCTCTTAGGGGTTCTTGAGATTCCAAAGCTTTTAACTTCATTGGAGGCCAGATGACTAAGAAGTGGCCAACTCCACCTTGGAGTTCAAGCCATCTGTCTTCTTGCCCTATTCTTACCAGGTCACTTTTGCAGTGACACCCTGAAAGGTATTTTATCCAAACCTGCCAAGATCAAGGTGCTGATCCAGCAGATTCAGAAACCTGCCGGTCACAACTACCTTGTCTAATGGGAGCTGTCACTTCCTCTCTGTCTTCACTGGGAAAACAAAGACCCAAGCCACATCCTGCCCTGGGACCAGAGCCAGCAGCCAACCTTCTTTGCAAGTCAGGCAGTCCCATCCAGACCCACCTGGAAGGAGGGGAAGCAAGCAATTACCAGCATCTGTCCTGCAGGGTTCAGGTCTCCTGGGAAGCACTGTCACATCTGTCAGTCCCTAAGTACATGGGGCAGCATGACCTGCCTGGCTGAGGCACCTTTGAAATATTTCTGTGTCAATCTCATCTCATTCACATAGTGTGAATCAGAGGGGACAGAGCTGAAGCCTAAGGACATCTGAGTGTTGTGCACACATGTGGGGAGAAAAAGACACTGAGAGAACAGGAGAAGCCCCTAGACATAGAGATGGACAGCGACACACTGCCACCTCTGTGCCTGTGTTTGGTTCGTCAGACCCCCCAAACTCCTACTTTCTGCAGACCCTACTACAACATGAGGGCCAACCCAAAATATGACTATGTGAAGCATCCTTTGCATCACAAGGACAAATTACTTAACTGTCTGTGCCTCAGTTTCCTCTTATAAAATAGGGTTAATATTCCACAGCATTGCTGGGAGGGGCAAATGAGACACTCTATGTGCAAATCCACAAACATGATTGTTAATTCATACTGTAAATATTCCCCACTTTCCCCCATTAAAATAACTAGCATTTTCAGAGAACTTACTATATTCCAGCTACTGCTTTAGAGGACACAATGAATACTGTCTTTTTACTCAACAGCTATGTGAGGCAGAAGCTACAATTCATGCCATTCTATAGGCATGAATTCTATAGGAAATTGAGTCAGAGCAACTGCATGATTTTGTAAGTTGTAGCACTTATAGGGGATGATTCCAGGAAGGTCTGACCCCAAAGCCCAAGCTCTGAATCCTTCTACTTCCTTGCCCCACTCATAGGAAAAGGGGTATGGTGGATTAATTAATGGTCAACTTGAGTGGGAACACCCAGCTGAATTGAATCAGTGCGGTTCTGGGCATGGAAGACCTCCCCTGAGGATTTTTGTCTGAGTAGCATGAAAAGAGAGTGGGAGGAAAGGATTTTATTGTTGATTTTCCTGGAGAAGCTTGGTTTGTTCCCTGGAGAAGCTGTTTTCTTTCCTCCAGGGAGCTTTGGCTGTTCTTGTAGGAGGAGGCTGGATCCTTGCTGTCACCAAGGATGGCTGTTGTTCTCATTAGTGGAGTGCTGGTCTTGGTGCTCATCTCAAGCATCGTCTTCTGGCTCTAGTGCAGATCCCTCAGCCTTCTGACACAGATCCTTCAGCCTTCTAGAGCAGATTCTCTGGCCTGTACATTAACCAGATTTCCCGTGCAGATCTTTTGGTCTCTCACTGTGGATCCTTCAACCCCCTGATATAGACTTGCTGGAGATATTGTCACGGAAGCCAGGCTCTTGGCTAAAATCTCTAGTCATTGGGCAGATATCTAGCCAGTAGACAGATTTCCTGTACTCTTCTACATTTGATTTTGTGGGTTAATATTATAAGATAATCTTACAAATTTATGTGTCCTATATGAAACCTGTTCTCTTGCAAACATTGACTAATGCAAAGAGAAAACCCAGCTTGCCCAAGAACACTAAGTGCACCATCCAGCATCAATTGGAATAATCATTCATTTATAGAGTTTTAAGGTCAAAGCTGTAGCTATGTTGGTGGTGGTAGACTTTGTATCTCTAATTTTCAACCAAAATTAGATTGCAATAATAATACTGTATAGCAGTGGTGCTCAAAGTGTGGTTCACAGTCAACAAGACATAATATCATCTGGATTTGTCAACTTTGTGCTATTACAACAAAATACCTGAGACAAACTACTTACAAATGAAGGTTTATTTAGCTCACAGCTATGGAGGCTCAAAGTTCAAACATGGACAGGCTCAGTGAGGCAGGCTGTAGGAATCTTTCCTCCCAACAGACACCAGAGCAGGGATAGAAATAAGAAGGGAAGGGTCAGGACTGCTTCTTTGGTAAAAACCTTCTTGAAAGAACTCAAAATATTGCATGAGAACTCCTTCACCTTCCCATGAACTCTAACCATCAGTTTTCCCTTTTCATCCTGCTACTTGAAACTCTCCTTTCCTTTCTCACTCTCACTTGCATTTCTATTCTGTGTTATCTTCTACACAGAATTTTTCTGTAGTTAAACAGCAGTGAGACTAGATCTATCACATCCACTCAATCCACATTTACTTGTAAAATCTCCCCCCACAAAACCAAACTAGGTATTATTACAATGCACTTACAGAGCACTCTCATCAGAAAATGCCAGGGTCAGTGTTCAATCTCTGCTGGAAGCATCTCTTTTGCCAGGCTGTGAGGTTCCCAGCAGTGTAAACCTTTTGCCTTGTTCACCAATATTCCCAGTACCTAACAGAGTCCATACCATGTAATATGTACTCAATAAATATTTTTACATGGGTGAATGAATTTAGTGTTAGGCTTCATACAAATCACATTTTTCACATTTATTTATTTACTGATTCTGAGGATTAAACCAAAGGCCTTTACATTAACTTATATCCCAGTACTTCTTTTTAAAAAAACTTTTGAGACAGTCTTTTTAAGTGGCTAAATTGCCCAAGCTTGAACCTGAGATATTAAGGAAATTGAGGCTCAGAGTGCTAAGGAACCCTCCAAAAATCTAATATAACAAAGATATTGGATCCAGGTATGTCATCCCAACACTCTGGGAGGCAAAGGCAGAAGAATCATAAGTTTAAGTCCAACTGGGGCAACTCAATGACTTAGCAAGATCCTGCCTCAAAATAAAAAATGGATATGGAGATGTAGCTCAGTGTAAAGGCTTTGGGTACAATGTCCAGTAATACCAAAGGAAAAAAAAATCTTGGATTAGAAACCAGTTCTCCTAGGACACAAAGATAACTTACCATCCACCACTCTTCAACAGCCATGGACCTCCAGAAGGGATCAGTTTGTAGGTGAAAACAGCTGGACAGAACCAGGGCTGCTTCTCTCTGCTCTGATTCAGGAGAGTACATGCGTGACTGGAAATGAAGGGCATAAACCCTGGGTGTAAAAGTGTGTAACAGAATCAGGTGAGTGCAAACATCTTTACACTGTGGCAAGAGAGAGGATACAATGAAGTTTAATCTCATACAAAACAGCAATACATTTGTTGGGTTGCATCCTCCCAACCTGTGATGCAAGGGTCAGTGTTGGGAGCCGCAGCCCCGAGCCCGGTCGCCTTACTTGGCGGACGTGAGGCCTGTAGGAAAGAGCAAAGCCTGAGTTAGATTACCCCTCCCATCGAGCACGTTAGTTTCCTGCTTACCGCGTAAACAACCCGCTCAATAATATGTTAGCCAATCAGCTTGCCTTGCTTACTTTAATATGATTGGACACTGTATCCGTATATATACTGGTGCCACCCCTGGGGGGAAGTAGAAGCCCGGAAGGAGCCGCGGAGAGCGGACCGGTAGAGGCTTCGGAGCGAAGCCCGGAAGGAGCCGCGGAGAGCGGACCGGTAGAGGCTTCGGAGCGAAGCACGGAAGGAGCCGCGGGGAGCGGACCAGAGGAGGCTTCGGCTGGGAGCGATCCCAGGGCAGGCTGTACGGAGAAGGAAAATAAAAGAAAAGGTTGTCCACTGCCAGACTTTGTTGTGTGTCCTTCCTGCCGGCCGGGAGTGACACCGACATTTGGTGGCCCGCACGGGGAACAGCTGATCACCCCCGAGACGTGGCAGTAGACAACGCTCCAATGCAGAGCTGCAAGACAGGTGAGTAGAGGATAAACCTGGGCCCTGGGTGGCGCGCACCTACAGGGTTTGTAGACTCCTCTCAGGCTCACGCGTAAGTGGCGGATTCCTTGGGCCTCACGCGGTGAGTAACATATTAAAAAATGGGAAACATGCTAGGTAGCGGCACTAAGAGTGAGGGTGGTTGCGGGGAAAGCTCTCAAGAGCTTTCAAAAGTACGCAGGGTATTTGAGCAGGCCCAGTCAGGGAGCTCCCGAGAGGGGTCCGTCAAGGGGAACAAAGATGCTAAGGAGGAGGACGGGGCTCAAGCCTCGGAGTCGTCTGACTCCGAGGACGAGGGAAGGTTGAATGGTGAGGAGGCCAAAGAGACCAGCTGTCAGGGGCCTAAGTCGCTTGATGGGGAGACGCAAGGCTCTTTCGCTGCGTTGCGCCGCGAATTGCGCTCCGCTCAGCTAGGCTTACGAAAAAGCAGAGAGCTTCTGAGCGCCCCCTGGCAGGGGAGGGAGACAGAACCTTCTGCTCCGCCCTGGAACTCGTTCCCGGAAGCGGTCCCTCGCCGCGAGACCGCCGCATGGGAACCCCCCCTCTTCCGTCAGTACAGGAAATAACGCACAAGCCGCCATTTTCTGTTCAGCCACGGCTGCCATCTTATGCTCTGCCGCAGGCGGGACGTTATTTCCACAGACAGCTGTGGCATGGGGGTCGTGTGTCTAATGAAGACCACCCGTTCCCAGGGATAGATAGCGGCCCCTATGGGATATATCCTGTACAGATGGCCATGGGTCAGGGACGTAATGTGTGGGAACCCTTTGAAATAAAGCAGATTAGAGAACTTAAAAATGCAGTTACAACCTTTGGGCCGACTGCGCCTTACACCATTGCCATGCTGGAGAACCTGTCTTCTGGGCCCCTCACCCCCGCGGACTGGACTCAGCTGGCAAAGGCGTGTCTGCCCTCGGGTAGTTACCTGGATTGGCGAGCCTGGTATGCCGAGTTCGCTGCCGAACAGGCGGAAAAAAACGCTAACCGAGGGAACCGGGGATGGAATAGAGACATGCTTATGGGGGAAGGCCAACACGCTGAATCCCCAAGGTCAAGGAATCATTGAGAGGGCTCATAGAAGCCTCAAAGAAATTTTACAAAAACAAAAAGGGGGAGTAGGCCAAGGCCTGGCCCCAAAGGCACGATTATCCATGGCACTATTCACACACAATTTTTAAAATTTAAATAATGATAATTGCTCCCCAGCTATGGAGCACTGCAACCCTTCCCCCAACCATAAAGGGTGGGTTAAATGGAAAGATGTCCTAACAGGACAATGGATGGGCCCGGATCCGGTAATCAGCTGGAGCCGAGGCGCGGTTTGTGTTTTCCCACAGGAACTGGGACGAGAACCACTGTGGGTACCGGAGAGACTGACACGGGCAACAAAGCCCTCGACTGAAGATCAGACCTGCCCTACCGGAGATCCATCACAGACCAACCAACAAGATGAATAGAAATAGCGGTAGCCCAAAATGGACAAAAAGATCCTCAGGCATATGTATGGCTCGCTCGCCTAGCCTACGACCGAGTCTAGGGGCGGTGAGCTTCCCACACTCCTCCTCTAAAAAATTATGACATAGCTGGGTAGGAGAGTCAATGACGGGTAAGAGCGTACTCCCCCGGTGCGACTCAACCTAAGCCAGGCCCTACCCCATCCTGCACGTAAGCCGCTGGACTGTTAGATGCTGCCCAGGTCTAAATTTCTCTCCGAGGGGATTTCTTTACGGAGAGGAAATGAGTGCAAGCTTGTGTGCATCCAGGTTCCGTCCAGTTTGTGCCTGGCCCTAGAAAAAGGACGAGGGCCTCAGGGCCTTGGCAGACCATGGGACGGCCGACCAGGGTCTAAGCCAAGGACCTACGGTGGGCCTACGCATAGGGCATAAGCCTCTGCACCCAGTCCAGGAAGGGCTACGATGCGCACATTCATAAAAAATAAAAAAGGGGGAGATGTTGGGAGCCGCAGCCCCGAGCCCGGTCACCTTACTTGGCGGACGTGAGGCCTGTAGGAAAGAGCAAAGCCTGAGTTAGATTACCCCTCCCATCGAGCACGTTAGTTTCCTGCTTACCGCGTAAACAACCCGCTCAATAATATGTTAGCCAATCAGCTTGCCTTGCTTACTTTAATATGATTGGACACTGTATCCGTATATATACTGGTGCCACCCCTGGGGGGAAGTAGAAGCCCGGAAGGAGCCGCGGAGAGCGGACCGGTAGAGGCTTCGGAGCGAAGCCCGGAAGGAGCCGCGGAGAGCGGACCGGTAGAGGCTTCGGAGCGAAGCCCGGAAGGAGCCGCGGAGAGCGGACCGGTAGAGGCTTCGGAGCGAAGCACGGAAGGAGCCGCGGGGAGTGGACCAGAGGAGGCTTCGGCTGGGAGCGATCCCAGGGCAGGCTGTACGGAGAAGGAAAATAAAAGAAAAGGTTGTCCACTGCCAGACTTTGTTGTGTGTCCTTCCTGCCGGCCGGGAGTGACACCGACAGGTCAGCAGGCCCTTCCAAATGCAAAGCTGGCTGAGACCCCTGGGCCCATGCCTGAAGGCTACTCCTGGACACAGGTTCTGGAGCATGCAGAGGGTTCCCTGAGGATCAAAGTGTTGTTATAAGAGAGATGCCCGAATCTCAGGCTTCTAATCTGGAAATTTAGCTTTAACTTTGTAAGATGTTCAGAATTCTAAAACTTCAGTGAACTCAAAATTGTGGTTATCAGTTCATCATCATACAAACTAAATGGAGAAAAGTGGAATATACATTAAATTTCATAATGAATGCAACCTTGGTTAAAATCAAAATAAAATTTGTAATATAAAAATATTAAAGGCAATAAACCAAAAGTTTCAGGAAGAGGACTCTATGTTCCCCTCTTTTCAATATTGCTTTAATTTGCATTAAGGAATCTACTGCGTAAGTAAAAAAAAAATCCATTTTAAAGAAATAGAGTGGTGTTAATGGAATGCTTGTTACATGATTGTTTCACTCCATTTTACATAATCTGGGGAAGTGCATATTATTAGCCTCATTTTACAGGTGAGGATGTCAGGCTCTGACAGGCTGATAGCCTGACTAAGCTAGAACTGGCAAGTTCAAAGCCAAGGTTTAAAAATAAATTTTGACCAGAGTAATACTTTCCAACCTTGAATGCACATTAGAATCATCGGAGGGTGGTAAAGCTCCTGACGTCGGGGCCACCCCCAGACCAGTTAACTCTACGTCCGTGGGAGTGGGACCCTGGCATCAGCACTTTTTAAATGCCCCCCAGAGATTATAATATGCAAGATTGTATAATGCAGCCTGAATTGAGAAGTTCTGGTTAAGAGCTGGGTCAGTATGAAAGTCAGAGCACAAGGCCAGCGGAGAATAAGTATAGAACCAGCTAAAGTAACAACTAATTAAGGATAGCAGAAATACTCCTGGAGCCATTACACAGCAGGAATAAAGGTTTGGTAATTGATCCTTTCTGTGGGCAAAGTATACTTACTTCACAGCCTATCAGGTGAGCTATGGCCATATGACTGGCTTTAGTCAATGGAAGAGAAACAAATGTTAATGGGCAAAAATTTGAGATTTACTTGGGTGTTAAGTCTCGCTCTCTTGTTTTACCTCTCTTTTACCCTGTTTTAAAAAACTAATCTTGAATAGTAGGTGGTCCATAAAAATTGAAGAATATGTGGAAGAAGCCTAGAGTCACCACAGCATCAGAGGCAAGCCGAGTCCAAATCAGCAAACCACAGCCAACTTGAAGATTCATTGACAGAACAAAGATACTTATTATGGTGTGCCCCCGACATTCATTATCACAGCAAGCGTTGACTGAGACACATAGTCATATCCCCCTCACTTTAACTTAGGTAGGTAGGCACTGTCACTCTCTCCATCTGAAAGAAAAGAAGAAGCAGAGACTTAGAGATAGTATGATGTGTCTGCAAGCAGTGGACAGCACAGCTGGGTTTCCAACCTACATCCTCCTTTGAAGAAAAATGCTTAATGCCACTACATTTGCCTCCTCCCTAAACTTTCATGGCAAGAGACCTGAAGGCTGCCCCAGCAGGGACCCTCTTTCAGACTGTTACCAGGGTCTAAATCATAGTCAGAACAGGTGAAATTTAAGAGCCAGAGGTCAGAGGAGATCAAGTGGTTACAGTGACACTGTCTGGAAAATTTCCTTTCTGAAATTACAACAGGAACACTGGAGTTGCGTTTCAAACTATCCAGAGTCAAAGCAAGACTGGCATTTGCAGAGCTCTTACCACCATCAGTCCACTTTGGAGAAGGTGACATTGTAGCATCTCTGCATAAAAGAGCACCCTCTATTACAGGGTCTCTCAGCGTTAACTCCATGGATATGCAGGGCTGAACAAGTCTGTATGGCTGCCTGTGCAGTGCAATGTGTGAGGTTTCAGAGCACTCCTGGACTCTACCAGTTAAATTCCAGTAGTATCCCCCGCATTATGAAAACCTTAAATGTCTCTAGACACTGTCAATTGTCCCCCACTAGAGGGAGACATTTCCCCCTTTTAAGAACCGTGGTTTTTAATACACAAAATAAATTCTGAAACTAAGAATACTGTCCCTGAGACTGCCATGCAATGCATTGGTCCTAAGCCTGGATATAAGTCTGAACAAAATGAAGGGTTTTACCAAATGCAGATCCTCAGCCCTTACTCTAACTCACTGAATATCTTTGGCGGAGAGGCCTGGGAGTCTATGTTATTTAGTAAACTTCCTGGGAGAGTCTCTTCCAGGTTGCCCAGGTTCAGCCCATGGACCATTATTTGGCAGCAATGGTAGTGTCACTGTGGGCATGGTCCCTCCATGAGATAGACTGACCCAGGACAAGACATCAGCTCAAGGACTTACTGACATTGTGGAAAACGGTCATGTTTTCCAATGACATAGCACTTTTGGAAACTAAATTTCTGTCTTGGAAGTGGTTCTCCTTATTGTCACAACGGCAGCAAAAAGGATGAAAAGTTACTCAGAGTCAAAAGTTTGTTCCAATTAAAGGAGGCCCAGAGGGACTGCTTCACCAAGACTCATCAGTGTGAGAAAGCCTCAGGGAAACAGAGCCAAGCTGAGACACTCCTGACCTTGAATTTGTTACCCAAAATGTGAGAACAAAAGTGCAGAAGAGAAACAGTTGTGTAGGAGCTTTGGTCAGAGGAAAGAGAAAGAACAGGATAATCTGCTAAGCAAGACATCTCTAAGAATAACTTTGTTTCTAATCCTGCTAGACATTGCCCTGAAGATCTGCTGTAATCTTTAATCCTGCATTCCAGGAGCCCTGGGCTATCATTGTTCAGGGATCCTGTCATCTCTGCACTCATTTCAATTACTCTTCTGGCCAGAGTTTCCCCACACCGTATGTCTTGCTTCCCCAAAAGAGGGGCCAGAGGACATGCTCATCCAGTTCTCTAAAAATCAGATGTGCTCCTGTGAAATGTCATTTTGGAAGCCAATGATGGGAAGAAACAGATGCCCCCCAGAATCTATCTTCCAGTGGAGTGGAGACAGGCGCCTCTTGGGGACCTCATAATTCAAACTCAGTGACATGAGCTTGGTTCCCATGTGCAAGAACATTAATAGTGGAGTCTTGAAAGATCATGTTGACTGTGGGGTTCGCAACAAACCCGACCTCCAGTCTCTCACAGCTTGTGTGCTACCTCACAGCATTTAATATATGCCTTTCTATTCCAAAGAAAGTTTGGGTAGGTTCTCTTGTATATACCTACAAGAACAGGTATTTTTACCTTTCTGAGCCTCTTCCTTATCTGAGAAAGGTGAAGACTAATTGGAAGTATTAGGAGTACACTATTGATATCCAGACCCTGAAAGTTTAGTTTGGATTTCACTGGATTCTTAAAGCAAATAACATTAGATTCCTGAACTTCAATCTCTACAAAGAACAATGAAGACACCACATACTTTTAAAAGGGTTTTGCAGATCAAAATGGAGAATTTAGACTGCACTTTGCATTATTAAGTGTTTGGCATTAGCTGGCATTAGCCATTGTTTGGCATTAGCTATTGTTGGGGTAAGTTGGAAGACTTGTCACATCCATAACACCACTGCATTCCCACGCTCCAGAAGGCTAACGTCCTCCATGACTGTAGAAGCCAAGCCCTTCTGACCCACCACGTCTTCACTCTTAAGGGACTCCTGTCTAGGATGATCTTTGCTTTTACCTACCCAAATCTTTCAAAATGTATCTTGTCTCCTCCCTTCAAGAAATCCAAGCTGCTGCTTCTCTTCACTGAACTCAAGCAGTATTGGGTGATTCCACCACCATAATTCAGTACTTATTATGAATACAGTAATTCCTTAGTAGCTCTTCCTGGCCATGCCTTGTCTCTACAACTAGACTGCAGGCTCCTCTAGGGAGGTACCCTGCTTTATATACTTGCTGCCCACACTATGTTGGGAACTTGGAAGGGAAAAAATATGTCATATTGAGCAGGGCAGTTCAACAGATGCTAAATCAGTGTCTCAGGTCAGAGGAGCAGGAGGCAGTCATCGATAAAGGCAGGAGAAAGTCTCCCCAGAGCCTTCAGTCCCACCAGTTGGAATGACTATGTGGTTATTTGGTAATTTGCATACAGATGACGTTCTGCAAAGCAGGTGCCTGCCTTTTTACCAGTGAGACCAATTAAGAGCTCCACGTTTGAAAAGCAGAGTGCTTAAGAAATGCCTGGGAGAACAATTAACAGCACAAAACATAGTAAATGAAACTGGAAGTTATCAAAAGCTATTGAAACAAGTGGAGGAAAAATGGCAAACAGCCACATGGGAGGTGACAGAACCCAGGGGATCTGATTATGGATTATGGAAGCCAACAGCCACTAGCCCAGTCCCAGTGGAGCCACTCTCAGCCATGACACCTTGGGAGTACGCTGGCACAACTCTTCTGAACAAAAGCTTCCTTGATTTTAAAATAAATATAATAATAATAACACTTGCCTCGCAAGGTTATTGTTAAGATTGAATGCATTAATATAAGTAAAGTAATTAAACAGCACCTAGCCCTTAAGTGCTCAATGACTGCTGGTGGCGATGATTATAATGATTATTAATATGGTGCTATGTTTGTTCTAAAATAACAGGGACTTTTTCCGCTTTGGCTTTTCATTGCCCCAGCAACTCTGGCACCTCAGAAGAACTCAGTATGTTAGCTGAAGGATCAAATTAAATTGCAAGTTTAGCTGGTGACAAACTGATCTGCTGCCAAAGTGTCCTTTCTTGCTCCTTTCTTCCCATGAACAAAGTCTCAAGCATGCTTTTGTAAATTTCTACCCTGCCTGGATAGGCTCAAGAACCCCATCATCAGGAACCCCCCAGCTTATCTACCTCATTTGTTTTAGCCCGGTCGATTTCCATGTGTCAGTATGTCAACTCCAGAATCTGCATCTTGCACAGCTGCCTTTGAACTTCACAGTTTGGGCCATCCTTAGAATTCTGGTTTCTGCTTTCCATCTTCTTCACTCTATCAAGAGATCACTGCTGGTCAGCCCATGCTCCAGACTTCCTCTGCCTGGCTCCTAGGACCCCATGACCTAATTCTGATGCTCTTCAGTGTCCCATGGAACAAAAACTTCCACATCTCATGCCCTCCCCTCATTCCCAAATGGGACTTGGCAGTCTTATAGACAGTTTAAACCCTAACATTCAGCATATTACTAATTGCCCTGGGGTCATTTCCTAATCTCTCTCACTTTAGTTTCTTCACCCAAAAAATGGGATAACACTACACACTCATTGATATAAAAATTAAATGCCTGGGACAGAGTTGGTACACAAAAATGGATAGGCTAATGCTCATTCCTTTTTGGCCTGCTATTTCTTCAACATGGTGAATCACTGAAGCCCCATAAAAATACTGGATGAGCCATTTCGTTGGCAAGGGCCTGGTGATTGAAATCATGAGTATCAAGTCCATTTCTCCAAAAGAGAGCACAATTTTGCAATAAAACTGAATTGTGGTGAGATGCTAGCAAAAGCTGTTCACTGCAGCCTTAGCAGGCAAGATAAAGGACACATCCTTGGAGGCCAGGGGACAGGTTTATTAATAGGATTAAAGTCCAGGCTAGCCGCTGGTGAGTCAGGGTGGCTTATCAGCATGAAATAATGTAGACTTATAGATAAGATCACCCACAGAGCAGCTAAGTGGTCACTTCACAATTAAAAAATATAATGGGATACTGGGATAGGTAGGATAGGACAACTAGTGGTCCTTGAGCTCTGAGCCATGATCTTCTGTAAGAATGGCTACATCAGAGTCATAGGGATGGGAGCACTTAGGATACAGAATTTGAAAGTATTCCTAGGCTTTCCAGTAAAGCGAGTCTCAGGTGGTACCTGGGGACCCATTAACAATTTTTGAAGGAATCTTAAGTGATGATGCTGAAGAGACAAACAAGTTTGGGACAATTTGAGTTGGAAAATAAGAATCACTAACTAGTTTATTTGTAATCAACATACAGTCATGTACCACATGTCTCAACAGCAGACCTCACAGGTGACAGTGGCCCCATCGTATGAAGCTAAAAATGACAGTGGCCCCACAATGAAGCTGAAAAACTATCACCAAGTAACATAGTTAGCCATCATAATGTCACAATGCACCACTAACATATTTGTGGTGATGTTAATATAAATAAACTGACTATAACACCAACAATATAAAGATATAGTACAATTATGTATAGTACGTAGTATTCAATAATGGTAATAACTATGTTAACTAATTTATGTACTTACTATATCATTTTTATCAGTATATTCCTTCTACTTAATACAAAAGTTCCTTCTAAAACAATAGGCCATGCTACACCAGCCACAGCCTCACACATCTAAAGTTTACATCTCTTCCTTGAATCATTTTCTTTTGTGCCTGATTTAATCTTGTGTTATTTGTTCACGATGTGGCCACAGGGATGGGTGGACCACTGGGATGGGTGTGTAAATACCAGCAAGGTTTGTGTAAGCACACACTTTATGTTCACGCAACAATTAAATCATCTTAGAACACGTTTCTCATTGTTAAGTGACATATGACTCTACTTGGATATATCCATTCATTTGATTAACAACTCTCCACTACATGTATACTACACTTTTGGTGACAAGAAATAAAAAGAAACTGGTCAATTCTTCATAGAGCTTACAGCTGACAACGGGGGAATTAGTCAAAGAACACAACACTCAATCATTCATTCATTCAAAAAATTAGTAGCTACTATATGGCAGAGTCTGAGATAAGAAAATGTATTTTAATTAATCCTTTAATTTAAAATATGAGAAGCAACAAGAAATGTGGGAGAAAGCCCACATATTACATTTTAACTTAAAGGAGACATCACTATTTCCATTTTTGTTTATTTATTAGGATTATGTCTCATATTATCCCATGGGAAAGGAAAGGAGTGCTTCCTAAAGTTTAGAGAAAGGAGTATGTTTCAACATCACAGTTCCCATGCCTGGGTGACAAGTTTGCGTGAATGAAATACTGACAGTATGCTTTTAAATGATACTAATGGGCAGAAAAGAGTGAGGAGAGTAAAAGGAAAACAATTATAATAGTATTAATTGTACTATAACATAGTAAGCATTTATAATGTGCCACATACTGATCTTAGTTTTGACCATATGAAAACAGTCTTATTATTTGCTCCTGGCAGGAGTAATAAAGACAAAAGTCCTTCAAAAAGATAATTTCACACTGGTAACAATGGTCTTACAAAGTGTTCCTCCCCTTTGCCTATGGTCTTTCTTTTTAGAGTCCATCCTATGGGACTGTCACAAAGATTTCATGCACAAAGACGCATAGCACTGGTTATAGTATCTGGCATTAGAAGCTTGCTTATATTATCTGTCATGCTTAAATTATGCCCACGTAATGACAAAAATGAGATGACTCTGTCTCTCTACTCATATAAAACCATTTTCAAAATTAGCTGTTAAGTGAAAAATGCACATTGCAGGAGAATGTGTGGTATCTTTTAAATTTGATGTTATAGGCATTCATTAACTTAAAACATTTAAAGCAATATGCCAAACTCTTTATAGGATGTAATCCAATGATCTATGTAGGGACAAGAAAGATAGGGAAGGACTGAGGGCAAAGATTAATTGGGTTTCCTTTGAGTGACGACTACTAGATAAAGTTTTTTTCTATTTTTCTTAATTTAGATGTGTGGTAAATGAAATACTTTTAGCATTAAACATTTTTTTTTCAAATGAAAAAAATCATGGGTTCAGGCTAGGGTTTTGTTTAGAACCTTAAACATGTGTAAGAAGGGCCTCATGATCAAGAAACACTGAAGTGTGGCAGGAACTGTCAAGGATGTGACCAGGAAGGTGCAAATCCTAGAACTGTTTGCCAAAAATAACAAAGCAAAAGACTGTTAAAAGTTAAGCCTTAAAACAACATCCAGAGATTTTTGATGTTTTAAGTCTACTGGTTAGGATTTGTTACTGCAATTGACAAAAATCTCAACTCAAACTAAATTAAACAAAAGAGAGGATTTACTGTCTTAACAGAAAATTTCAGGGGAAAGACTTGGAAAGTAGCTTGGTTCTGTGGTTCACATCCTCGTTTGGCTCAGCCAAGTTATCTGATACAAGAGCCTTGTCGATATAAAGCCCCGGATTGCGGCTCCTGAATTATCATATTCACAGATTTATTAAGTAGTTCTACAAGAAAAGAAATTCTGCCTCTTCTTCCAATGCATGTCACAGCGCCTAACGCACACAATTGAGTTACCGAAAGCGGTGGGAACACGCAATGCTCTCATTGGTCAAAGACATGAATACAACGCTGTGACTGGTCCAGAGAGAAATCAATGCTGTCTGAGATTCACGGTCCCAGAACAAAAACAGGTAGCGTAGTAGGAGAAGAGGGAATGGCACTGAGCGCTAAACAACAGCTGTCTCCTTAGAGAGACATTGTACAATAGATCCCTTGGACTTGTTATCTTAGGAAATTATTAAGTTTCAAATAACAAATTAATGAAGCTTGGAAAAAATTGATCAATAAAACCTACCATCAAGGCACCAAGAGTCTGTTAGGACAAAATGTACTACATAGGATTACCAGGTTGGGATATAAAGAAACATCTTATTTTAAAAACAGCACTGTTGCTTGCACCAAACCATTGGGAAATCCAAAACCATTTTCTTAGCATATGTCTTTGGCCAGGTAGAAAAACAGTGGTGTGAATTGGAAGCTGATTGATTATCCACATCACCTGAAGGCCTTTATCACGTCACAATGAGCAATATGGAAGGGGTTTTACCACATGCCAAGAACCAGGCTGGGTAGAAGCACTACCTCACTTAATCTTCCAAGCCACACTAGGAAGTAGGCATTTATTAGTCATCTTTTACAGATGAGATTACTGAGGCTTAAAAAGAGAAATAACTTGCCAATTAACGAATAAGGATCTGGCACTCTAACACTAACTAACCTGTCTACTTGCAAAATCTTTCTGCTCATTAACCTTATGCCAAACAAAACACTGCTCTCAAAGTGTGAAAATGTGCCCAACTTACCCCTTCCCTGCAGTGAAACTATTTAAGTGTGCACCAAGGAAAAAACAACGCCCCTGCAGGGCAGAAGGTTAGCATCTTAGATCTGGGAGCAGCAAAATACATGACCAAGAATTACTCCCTCCCAACCGTGCCTGACACTTTTTTTTCCAGAAATCTGCTCATTTCTGTTCCTCTTTCATCTTTCTTTTCTTCCACTTCTCCTTTTATAATGTTTTAGTTCTTTGTTTTATTTTGTGTTTTAGTTACAAAAGTAATACATGATCATCATAAAATTGTCAAGTAATAAAGAAGCACATAGTGAAAAGTAAGATCCTTGTTCCCAGAGAACTTTAGGTGACATTGGATACACAGCCTTCCACAGTGTTTCCTGTGCAAACATGAGTAAACTATAACTAATGCAATGCCACATTTTCTCGGGAAAGTGGTGAACTACTCACCTACAAGCCCTGCAGTCCTACCTGGTCTCTGGAGTGCACGTGTGGTGTGGCTGTAGATAACTCTCAGAGGACTGCATTTTGTTTTTCTGTAACAGAAAACCTACGTGTACACAGATTACAAAGAATAAAGGTTTATTTCTTACAGTTTTGGAGACTGGAAAGTCCAAAGTCCAGGGGCTGCACCTGCTGAAAGCCTTCTTGCTGTGTAATCCCATGGGAGAAGGTGGAAGAGGAGAGACCTGGAGAGGGCCAAACTCACTTTTACAGGAACCTGCTGGGGCAGGAACTAATCCACTCCCATGACCGAAAATTTTACACAATCCAGGGGCACAGCCCTCGAGACCTATGTCTCTGCTTCTCAACACCATCATCGCATAGCACATTAAGTTTCCAGGACACACTCATATTATCCCATTTCTCTACCCCTTAACAAATGGTTATGTGCCCACCATATGCAGATGTGCAGAATACAGGGAGTCAGGTAGGCCTGGTGTACTTTTCGGAGAAAATATTGGGCTATGAAGATGGTGGCTGTGTCTCCGTTGAAGAAATCCATTTATCAAGCACCTTTCCTGTGCCAGCCCTGCTAGAAGGCAAAATGTGACACAACTAAGTCAGACATCACCCTGCTCTGAAGATCACAGAATAGCAGGAGAGATCAATCATAAAATGGGATGCATTATGCATGTTTTTAAATTGCTTTTATTAAATCAGCTACATGTATTGAGCACTGAGTATGTGTTATGGCACTCCCGTAAGCATGGTACAGGCACAATAACTGTTTCCATTTCACAGATGTGGATGCTGAGGCTTTGAAAGGCAAGTGACTTGCTGAAGACCTCACAGCTGGTGAGTGACTGGGGTTGTGACTCAAGTCTGTCTGACTAGTGACTAGTGTTGTCTGGCTCCATGACTTTTTCTTACCATTTACCACGATACTATGCCAGTCCACACATCTCTTTTACTCCCTGGTCATTTTATTCCTATAGACCCCAGGAGGCTCAACTGTGTCTCATTGTGCCTGAGTCTCCATACTGTAGGGAAAGACCTAATTTGAACTATATTGATAGCAACAATGACTAAAGATTATGTCTTGGATAACGAAGAGTCTCTCTGTTTCCAGGGCAGCCAGAGAAATGAAACAGATCAGTGAACAGGCTTGTGCTCCACGTTCCACCTGGAAGGTTAACATTCAGGGTCATGTTCCTCCAAAGCCTTAAAAGCAGGGCATCAAAGTAATGAGGGAGCATAAGCATGCCTCAGATTTGCACTAATCGCCTGTGAGCTTCTGCTCAGGCCTGAATTACTGTGATTTTTTACAGTTTACCATGGTGAGAAAACTTGACATGGTCCTGGTCAGAAAGAGTCTTAGTCATTTAGTGACAAAGGGAAACTGGTCGACGTCCTGCTATCAATTTATTTCTAGGCTAGCCTAAGTCCTAAGTCTACCTATGATCATAGCCACAATACCTATCTGCCCCTGTTCTCCACTCTATCACCAAATGACCACCAGCTCCAAGATGCAAACGCCCCATGTATGACTCCCTGCCCTAGATAATTCCCCAGACAGCTTGGCTGCTACGATAGATGTGCCATTATCTGTCTTCATAATGATCTTTCTGCTGACAGTGCTGAAACTAGCTTGTTCCATTAGGATTCCTGCCTTTGCTGTGCCCCCGAACCCACACCCCCGAGCTCCTGTGCTCCAGTAAAAACTTCAGTGCACGTCAGCAATGTTCCACTGCGTTTGAATTTAACTCTGCACTGGACACAAAGCTAGACTGAGGCTGGGAGGATGAGTGACACTGAGGCCTTGTGAGATCCCTAACATCACAGTCAGGAGACAAGAGCAGAGGACTTACACCAAACCAAAATAGTGTGCCACACAGAGGGAGAGGGAATTTTTCTTTTCTTTGCAGAAGATACCAAATAACAAAAAGACATTTCCATAGGGAGGATTTTAAAGGATAAGTAGTTTTCCAGAAAGAAAAGGAAAGTAGGTCACTTCTGGAAAGGTAAATTAAGGCAGAAAATTGTAAAGGAGCACATTCTTTTGTTGTTGTTTTTGTTTTTGTTTGTACCAGGGATCAGACTCTTGACCTTGTGCTTACCGGGGAGAGGCGTAGGCCGCTGAGCTAAATCCACGGCCCTGAAGGAGCATATTTGATGGAAGATGAGAACTGGAAAACAGAGAAGACTGCACACAATTAAGAAAAGCTACCTGTAGTGTTGAACGTGGGAAACAAGGGGTGAGTGTGAGAAAATATGCTTCTCTGACCACTTTGCTTGCTTCTTTTGTAAACTTTTTCAAATGTGAAGTAATTTTAAAATAACAGTAAAGTTGTGAAACTATTAAAAATTCTCATTCTCTTCATCTATCTTTGCCAAAATAGTCAATTTTAAAATATTGCTTTATCATTTATATATTTCAGTATATATTTATACACATATATATTTGATTGTTTTTTTTTTACCTGAATCATTTAACAGAGAGTTGGAGTTATTTAGCTCTGAATAGTTTGCATGCATCTCCTAAGAACAAGCTCATTTTTTTAGATCACTACTGTATAAAGTCAGGAAATTTATACTAATTCTACTGTATAATCTAACCATAACATTATTCATACTTCATAAGTTATCCCAGTAATTTCTCCCATAGCATAAAGAATTGACCACATTATTTTAAAGTAGAAACTCACTGCTCCCAATATTCCCTTGGCCCTGGCCCTATTTTGTTTTTTTTATAGCATTTCCTACCATCTAAAATGTATTTTTTTTATTTTCTAAATTGTTTCTCCTTTCTCACCATTCTGCTCTTTTCAAAGTCCTTTAGAGGTCAAGGACTTTTATTCACTGCCTGTTACGGCTTATATAGGGGTGTTTCCCCAAACACTCATAAGTGGGGCTTTTGGGAGGTCGCTGGATCTAGGATGTGAGATAACTGGAAATAGTCCACTGGTTGGATTAATATAGTTCTGGATACAGGTGAATGGGTTTGCTGGAGGCAGAAGACTCACCCTGGGTGTAAGGGCACCAATAAGCTTGTAACCTATATAGAATCTAAAGGGAAAAGGTAGTTTCCTGCTGGTTGCCTCCTGGCTCCTATATCATGGACTGCTTCTCCTCTGCAATGCTTCTCTGCCATGCTACCCTAATAGGGAGTGAGCTGACTATGGACTGAAGCCTCTACAAAATGTGAGCTAAAATAAACCTTTTCTCCTTTCAGTCATGGGCATTAAGTATTTTGTCCCAGAAATGGGAAAAGTAACTAAGACCCTGTCTCATTATCAACCACCCAGAATAGTGCCTAGCACATGGTAGTTGTTCAATAAATATTCTCTGAATGTCTGAGTGGTCAACTTGAAAGTCTTTCTTCTCAAAAGTTTCTTCTTTTTATTTTATTTCTTAAGCAAGAAACAATGAGATGATCATATCAGGAATATTTGGGCTTCATATTACTACTTTTCTTCCATTCAGGTTCTTATGGTTTTCTTTTTCTGTCCTGTTCCAGGTGTATAATATATGTCCCAAGGGAGAAGGCTGTCCCCCCCCCCCAGAATGGCCTAAGACTAACTCAAGTCATCTGAGTCCTCTTTGGGCTTTCCTTGTACATGCAAAAGCCCTTGGATGCACAGAAATATCTATTCTTCTACAAATACAGTTAGCATCTTTAAATCTAATTGAAAGATTAGAAGAAAATCTTCAACTGGAAAGTCAATTTATAGATTCAATAGTTAAATCAAGCCATATCCTTAAGCACATTGGTCCTGAACTTCCCGGTAAATCAAAGGCTTAATCTCAGTGAAGTCACTTTGGAAAAAGTGGAGCTGGAGACATGTAATTAACACCAGCCAGTCAGCACCAGACTCATGGCCTGGACAACCTGTTACAATTCGAGGGGGCTTGCAGATGCTCACTTTCTTGTTGCAGAGTTACGGGGGGGGGGGGTCCTTTCTATCTGATCACATTTTCCTCAACTCATCCCAGCTCGGCCTGCACAACAGCTCCTCACACCTCCTCAATTCTTCTCAAACAAGTCAAGGGCACTCACGCTTCAAAGTCATTTGTACCTATTGAGTCCCCAACCTCCCTTTTGGAATTCACTTAAATGTCACTTCTCTCACACTCATTTAATTTTGTAAACTCCTTCAATGGTTTGAATATGTCCTCCAAAGTCCATGCATTAGAAAGTTGGTCCCCACTGTAGTAGTGTTTTGTGAGGTACCTTGGCCATGAAAGAAGACCTCTTGACTGGATAATCATGCATGTATTAGTGGAGCAATGGGTTAACCAGGGAATTGCTTTGGTATAGAAATGAGAGAACTCAAGCAGTCTTGTCTCATTACTTTTCTCTCATTGCTGGAACAAAATACCTGATACGCAAAGTTAAGGAAGGAAAGGTTTATTTAACGCACAGTTTATGGAAGTTTCAGTCCCTAATCAGCTGGTTCCAAGGCAGGGTGGCATGGCAGAAGGGCAACACTTGAAGGTGGCAGAAGACAGTAAAGACAGCAAGAGCAAAAAAGGGAGGAGCAAGTCTCTTTCCTTCCCTTATATTGTAAACAAGCTATGCCCCGTGGGTGTGTGTAGCACTCAAACCATCTCAGTGCCCTCCTCTTGCACAGGCTAAGGATGTTTACAAAGCACGGACCCTGGAACCCTGCTGAATCACTTAGTTAAACTTCAGTCCTTCTCAAAGTGACACAATGAACAATATGCTAGAGAGGTAAAGGCATGTCCTTTACATCCCAGGATAGAGAGCTGCTGAGTTGCTAGACTTCTCAGGTTGACTCAGTGCCAACCATAACAAGTATGCTCTCTCTTTTCATTGAATACCTCTGTCGTGATGTGATGAAGCAAAAAGGCTCTCACCAGATGCCAGATTCATGCTTTTGGACTTCCCAGTCTTCAGAACCATCCCCTAAATATGCCTCTATTCTTCATAAATTATGTCTATTCTTCATTTGAAGAATAAAACAGGAAACAGACCAAGACAATCCCTCTCCTCAGGTATCCCATCCCTGCTTTGCCACCTAACATCCATAGCATGATTTCTTTATTTATTTTCTCCCTCTTCTCCTCACTGCCATGTGTGTCCCATGAGAGTAGGAATTTTGCTTCTCCACTCAATGTCCCCTTCCTAGTTACCGTGAACACTGTCTTCCATACATCAGGCAGATGATACCTAATTGTTTAATTAATTGGTTAGTTACCTAATTGACTAGATAGCTAATTAAGTGGCTAGTTAATTAATTCAGCTTCTGTGTCTGACCCTATGTGGCCAATTATCTAATAAATGCCCTCAAAGCATAGGCTGGGTGCTTGATTGCCACATCAGATAACTTAATCCACCTAGAAAAGTCCTAACCCCAGGGGTCTTCATAATCCCACCCAAGTCTCAGATGAAGGTTTATTCCTTTGGGATAAAGTTCAAATGCTCTGTCTCCCTGCCACCCAGTTCCTGTCTCTAGGCTCCCTGGCCATCAAGTGTTCTTCCACCCTCCAGATCTAGAGCTGCTGTCAGCTCCTCAAAGCTACCAGGTTCTTCTTGTCACGTGCAGTACCTCTTTGTGGAACAGTCCTCACCGTCATCACGTATTCCTGAAGCCTGGCCAGCTTCTCCTCTACAGGCACCTCTGAATTCCACTGCTATTGTCTTCTTGCAGGTCAGTTCAGTCCTGCTAGACTGCAGGTTCCATGAAGCCAGGGACCTTGTTTTCTTCCCCCATAATATTCAGTGTCTAACCCACTAACAGACACATAGCTGAATATTTGCTAACGTTGGCATGAATTACCATCTCATTTCACAGAAGGAGATTAGGAACTTTTACATACCAAAGGTATACGATTTTCATGACACACAATTCTTCAATTCCCTAGAACCCCTTCAATTAACTCAGTTCAGTCACTATCTACCTAGAGTTAGAGTCAGACTCCACAAATGAAAAGCTCAATCCACAAGGTTGGCACCCTTCCAAAGCTAGTCACAAACCCCAGGTGGTCACCTATATTTCTGACTGATTGGCTACAAATCAGAGATCTCACACCTTCCCTCAGGATGGATAATTTGCTAGAATACTCACAGAACTCAGGAAAATGCTTCACTTTTAATAGTTTATTATAAAGGATATAACTCAAGATTAGCCGAATGGAAGAGACATATACGGCAAATTATGGGAGATGAAGAAAAGAACTTCTTTTCCCTCTCCAAGACATCACTCTGACAGCACTATGTGTTTATAGTCAAAATCTCATCAAGCTTATCACTTCTGAGTCCATTACATAGGCATGCTTGATTAAATCATTAACCCATGTGATTAGGTCAGTTATAATCAACTTCCCATCCTCAAAGTGTGGAACGACAGTAAAGGAAAGACTGGGCTCAAAGATTCACCTTGTAATCACAGGATTAGTTCCTTTGCAACCAATCACCATGCTGAAGCTGTTTAAAGACAACCACAATTCATCTCCTTGGATAAAGTTAGATGTGGTTAAGAGACTTGTTCTGAATACCAAAAGATTTCCTTTCACCCCATTAAGAAATTTCAAGAATTTTAGAAGCTCTGTGGCTTGGGATGTGGTTCAGTGGTAAAGCACTTGTCAGTTATGCATAGACCACTATAGTATAATGATGACCATGAGTTTGAATCTCACCTCTGTTATCTAATTATTGGTGACTTTAAACAAAGCATTATGCTCTCCAAAATTTTTCTTTATCCTCAAAATTCATAATTCATTCAACACTGTTCTCAGAGCTTGGATTATGGTAATAAACAATAAGGAGGCCCAAAGTGATAATCGAACCAAGTCTTGAATGGTAAAAACCAAGTCTTGAATGGTAAAAACCTGGAGCACTAACATAGAATATAGAACATTTGAGGAAAAAGGAACATCTCACCCTGAGGTGCTTTAGCAGTTACAGCCTTGAGTCTTCAGGAAAAAAAAAAGAGGCTCAGGGTGTGTGTAGCATCCTTAAAATCAAATCTCTCAGACGTGACACATTGCGTGCCCTGTTTGCCCAATCCACTCCCGGTCCACCCAGCTCTGGAGCCCAGCACCCATCCTGAGTTAACTATTTTTCTCATTGCTAAGATAAAATGCCCAACACCTAATGTTAAAGGAGGAAAGGTTTATTTACAGTTTGCAGAGGTTTAAGTTCATAATCAGATGGTTCCAAAGCAGGGTGACAAGGCAGATAGTACTAGAGAGGAGAGACAGTTCATGGTGAGCATACCTAAGCAAAGGGATTGCCCCAGGTCTTTCCATCCCTTTTATCTTTTCCAGGCTACTTAGGACAGGCATCACACACACCTTTAATCCTAATACCCTTGATCCTAACATTCTGCCAATATCAATACATTCAGCCACCTCTGGAAAAGCCCTATCTATGACCACATGAGGCTTTAGGGGATGTTTAAACACAAACTATAACACATCCCCAGATCTGATAAAGAGCACTGCTTCTCGTCTGCCTTTACCACAAATGGAATCTCCCTCTTTCTGGTTTCCCAAAATATGTCCTACTGGTCTACCCACAATTCCACCATTGCCTCCAAGACAGGTAATAATAGGTAATTGAAGAAATACATAAAATGTGGGCAACTCCCAATTCCAGATCTTAATGTCACTGGGAACAAGTTAGGTCAAGAAAAGTGGCCCAAATTTCAACCTCCTCTAGCTCTGCCATTCCAAAATGCTAAACTCCATGACCTATATCAACATATATTTCATTCTTAATTAGTGTCTACTTCACCTGATCTCTACAGCACTGATTCTCAATCAGAGGCAATATTCATTCCTGAAGGGACATTTAATGATATCTGAAGACCTCTCTGATTATCACAATTTAAGATGGGAGTGTTACTGGTATCTAATACATAAAGGCCAGAAACTCTGTTCATTATTATGCGATACACAGAACAGGCACCCACTGTGACAAATTATCTACCCAAAATGTCAATAGTGCCAAGGTTATAAATACTACTTTTAAGGAACTCACCTCACCCACACAAACACTAAATACAGATAAAGAGATACTAAAACATGTATATACAGACAAAAATATTAATGAAACTTTCCTACTCAATATGCATGCAACCCATGACAAGAGCATAAAGACATGGGAATCCTTGTGCACAGCTGATGAGTGTGGGCCCTGGTGTGGCCAGAGCAACCTGCTGCTATTTTAGTCAAAGTAAAACACACAAACCTGATGACTAGCAGTTCTTTAAGGAATTCTTACAAAACTCCTTAAAGGGCACAAGCACAGATAATCACTGCAAGGTCACAGATGGTGTCAGAGAGTTGGAAACAACAAAGGAGTCCTCATCAGGCCTGGTAAAAGTGGATGAGCAAATACCATGGAGCACTGGAAGTAATATTTCAGATGTTAAAATAGCAATGGATATGGACCTTATAACTATAATAACAGGAAGAAGGAGGCATACAAATAGCAAATCACTTGCTCCGTATACCTCAGTCTTTTTCAAACATGTATACATTCGGAGACTTATGGTATATGTACTTTGGAAAATGGTTTTATTTTCCAAAACGCAAATACTATGGCTTTGCAATTCCATTCCTAGAACTACATCCAAGACAAATGAGTGCTTGGTATCCACCAAAATACATATGCAAATTTAATTCATAATAGCCTCAAATTGATAACAGCCAGTTACCCATAAATTTATGTATACTCATACAAAGGAATTCTATGTGATAATAAAAATGGACAAATTACAATTATGTGACGGTGGTAAATCTCATCGATATAATGTTGAGCAAAAGAAGTCAAAGTTAAAACATTACTGCATAATTTCTTTAATGACGTTTAAAACAAGGCAAAACTAAACAATAGTTATTATATGCTTCCCTTTGAGGAATGTAGACTTCTAAAGCTCACAAGGAAGAGTCCCACAGTGCTAAAAATATTCTATATGTTAATCTAGGTGAAGATCACAGAGGCTACGGATACATTTTTAAAATGAAGCTATATATCTAAGATTTATATTATTTTTGCTTTCTTAAATACACAAAAATCATATAAATGTATGAGAATTTTACAAGATATCTTGATAAATATATATATTGCATAAGTGTATCTATCTCCTTAAACATTTATGATTTCTTTGTAGTGAAAACATTCGAAATACTTTCTTTCAACTTTTATAATGTATGTGTGTGTGTGTGTGTGTGTGTGTGTGTGTGTGTGTGCAACAGAACACCAAAATGTACTTCTATTGTTCCCGTAGTACCCGTTGACCATCCCACCCTCCCTCCTAGTCTCTCCAGTCTGGTAACCATCATTCTATTCACAACTTTTATGAGATCAACTTTTGCAGATTCCATTGGGTGAGATCATGCAGAACTTGTCTTTATGTTTTTTTTTTAAACACTGTGCCTTAACTAAAAATAAGACTTCAGAGGGGGGGCATTTTCAAAAGATTCATCTGACAATGCCAAGCCCTGGCAAGCATGCAGAGCAGTCAGAATTGTTACATGTGGCCAATGAAAGTGCAGAATGACATAGCCACTTAGGGAAACAGTTTAGCAGTTTCTTAAAAAGTTAAATGCTGCCTTGCAAGCAGGGGGTTGTGAGTTCAATCCCCCTTACCGATAAAAATGAAAAAGACAAAAACATTAAATGCTGATTTATAATGTGAGCTTAGAATCTCACTTGTGAGTGTCCTAAAGAAATAAAAACTATATGCTCATCAAAGCTTGTACTCAGATATACAAACATTTATAGCAATTCTATCTATAATTTCCAAAAACTGGAGGTAATCCAAAGGTTCTGCAATAAGAGAGGAGACAAACAGCCATATCATGGGATACTTTTCAGTAATAAAAGTTAACAAAATACACACACACACACACACACACACATGAATCAACATAAGCGATTATCAAAAACATTACCTGAGTGAAAGAAGCCAGTCTTAAAAAGTTAGTTTTCATCCATTCAGGCTGCTATAATAAAATACCATAAACTGGATGGCATACAAACCACAAGTATGCATTTATCATAGTTTGGGGCCTCAGAAGTTTGAGATCAGGATGTCAACCCGATCAGGACCTGGTGAGGGTGCTTTTCCATGCTGTAGACTGCCAACTTTTCCTTGTTTCTTCACATAGCAAAAGAACATGAGAGAGTACTTTGGGATCCCTCTCATGAGATCCTGTCATGAAATCTCCACCCTACAGCCTCACCTGCAAAGGCCATCACATGGAGGATTATAATTCAACGTATGAATATTGAGGGGAGGCAAGCATTCCGCCCACAACATGGTTTGCTGGAAAAGACAAAATTATAGTGATAGAGATAGATCATTGGTTACCAAGGACTGTGGGTAGAGGAGTATGTGGCTATAAGAAGTAATACAAAGACTTGTTTGGGATGATGAAACCAATCAGGATCCTCATTGTAACTGTACTGATTACATGAATTTATAAATGTAATAAAAATACTTTTAAAGAATCAACTTTTAGTGTATGATGAATACAAAATAAAATAAACTGATGTTTGTATTTATGATATGTAAAATAAATTTAAAATATAAATAAAGGACTAAGCAACTGGCCCCACTGGAGGAACTGAGGCAACTGTCCCCTTGCCCTACATCAGTGGGACCAGGTAACCAGTAGTGATGTCAGCCACACAGGAGGAGCCTGACTATGGTGCACATATTGGACAGGTGAGACTAGCACAATAGAAAAGTCCAAAATATGAGCCAACACATTGTAAGTTAGATGAACCACCATTGTGCCAAGGGACAAAGAAACACAGACTAGAAGCAGGAATGTGGGGACACCCTACCATTTTAAAATTTAATTTTATTTTATTTTATATTGTTTTATTTTTGTTTTATCTTACTTTATTTTTCATTTTTATTTTCTTTTTTCTTAATTTTTTTCTCTTTTTCTCTCTTTTCTAAATGGCTAAGGACAAAACTAACCTGTCTCTCAAACTCAGAAACCAAGTTCAGAGAGTCCCTTGAGTACTCCATCGTTCTTTCTTTTCTACCCACTGCTCTAGTTTCCCGAAGCTTATGTGGTCCTCCTTTGTCCTCTACCCTTGCTCTGCTTCTTTGCAACTTACCTTTGTTTTATATATTATCCTTCTTTAATTTTCCCACCACCAGGTAAAACCACTCCAACAAGGGGAACTCTTCCTATACGAGTGCCTAGTTTATGACTTCTGTTATGTAACTATAGATTTTGCTCCTAAACTCTAAGGTATAAAATTAATAGTTAAGATCCATCCCCCTCAGCAGGATGATCTCAGCAGCCAAGGGGAGCCTCGGCCGTCTACACACACAAACCCAGACGACCCCAGCAGCCCATGGGAGTGACAGCAACCCCTTCTACCACCTGTGGCACCTTGGTTGGGGGGCAAGAGCCTCGACGAACCCTTCCCCACCCATCCCAAGGACCTCAGCACTGTCCTCAGTGAGAGTACAGTGAGTCCACCCCAAGCAGAGCACTCAGTGGGTTGGGTGAAGCCTTGGTGAACCCCCTGACCACCTAGAGGACCCTGATGAGCTGATGAGCTCACGAGTGAGGCCTTCTTCCATACAGAGAACCCCAGGTGGGCTCACAAGAGTAGCAGTTAGGCCTCCCCCCACCCTGTGGAACTTGGACAGGCTTTTGAGACCCCCAAGTGACACAGTAGGCTTCTGAAAGGGGGGTACATCATGGACAGGTGGATCTGGTGACCTGATACTGCAGTAACAATGAGCTAAGGGTTGGTTCACATCAATACTACTAGGCCCTCAGTCTAGAAAGAATTTAGGACTCAAACTTTCCTAAAATTCATTTAGAAACAGAAGAGACGTAGAATAGCAAAGCAATCCTGGGCAACAAAAGCAAGGCAGTAGGCATCACAATCCCTGACTTGAAATTATACTACAAAGCTACTGGGATAAAAGCAGTGGGGTATTGGCACAAAACAGACCTGAGGATCAATGGAGCGGATTAGAAGGTGCAGACACAATGACAAACACACTCAGCCACCTTATATTTGACAAATGGGCTAAACATGTTCACTGGAAGAAAGACAACCTCTTTAATAAATGGTGCTGGAAAAATTGACTTTTCACATAGAAAAGACTGAAACTAGACCCATGTTTATCACCAAACACTAAACTAAAGTCCAAATGAATCAAAGATCTAAATATTCAGACAGAAACACTAAATTTACAGGAAGACAAAGTAGGTAGAAATCCCAAAGACATAGGAGATGGCAGATAGTTCATGAACAAAACATAAACTGCATGAGAAGTACTTCAAAGAATCAACAACTGGGATTTCATCTTATTAAAAAGCTTTTGCACTTCAAAAGAAACCACCAACAAAGTGAAAAAGATAACACATAGAATGGGAAAGAATTTTAGCCAGCTGTCCCTCAGACAAATGACTTACATCCAGAGTATATAAAAAATTGAAAAATATCAGGACCTACAAATTCAAAGGCCCAATCCAAATTGGGCACCTAAGATGAACATACACTTGTCAAATAAAGAAATACAAATGGTAAAAAAATTCATGAAGAAATGTTCAACAGCACTGATCACTTGAGGAATGCAAATTAAAACAACATTGAGATTCCATCTCACTGCAGAAAGAATGCCTGCCATCAAGAAAACAACCAATAGCAAATGTTAGTGGGGCTGTAGGAAAAAAATAATGCTTCTCCATTGTGGGAAGGAGTATAGATTCATTACAACCACTGTGGAAATCATTATGAAGATTACTCAAAAACAGAGGAGTAGAGGTCTCATTCAATCCAGCTATTCCTCTTCTGGGTATTTTCCCAGAAAAACTGAAAATGTCCTGCCACAATGATATATGTACACCCATGTTTATGGCAGCACAACTTGTAATAGCTAAAACTTGGAAACAACCAAGTTTTCATCAACCATAGAATGAATAAAAAAAAAGATGTGGTATTTTTAGGCAATGGAATGTTACTCAGCTATTAAAAAGGATAATCTTGAGGCTTTTACAGGTAAGTGGAGGCAACTTAAGACTATACTCATAAGTGAAATAAATCAGACTCGCATCTGTAAATATCATATTGTCTCCTTAGCATTAAAACTAAATGATAATAATAAAAAATTAAAAGAGTAATAAGACCCAAAATGTATAATAAATATTGTAATAATGAAAGGGAAAGAAAGTGCTCAAAAGGAAAGAACAATTAAGATATGGGAAAGGACAAATAGATGAAAGGAAAAGATTGTATTGTGTAGATACACACATATAACTGCATGTATGTACATGTGTGCAGGGTAGATAACTATACTACTAATCTCCGTTAGTGCATCAAAAAGAACAATTTATCTCATCACTGATTGTTTATTCATTTTTATGCTTAGATCTTGTAACATGAACAACTGCTTCTAAAATAACAATATGCAATAAATTAGTGTTGATTTCTTACTTTAAAAAAAATCTGTATTATGTCTATCCATTTTTCTCTTTTGCTTTTTAAAAAAAATAAGGAAAGAAAGAATAAAGAATATAGGACTCACCCAAGTGGCACCACAGGAAGAATTCAGGAGACTGGCCACTTCCCTGCACTGGAAGACCCACCAACTGGGTGATCAACAGTCACACAGTAGGATCCTAAGACACGCACAAGGGGCAGTTGACACTAGCAGAATTGAAAAGACCAGAATATTAATCAAGAGATGAAAATGATAAAGTGAAAAAGAAAATGCAATCTCAAACCCCCAGCACGTCTGGAATAAGCACAGGACACACCAAAATAGAGGACATTAGAAGTCACACATGTGAAATTTCTCAAAAGATAGCAAGTGAAGTAAAGAAATAAATACATGAGGCTACAGAGGAAATCAGGTTAGAAATAATCTCTCAGGTAAAGAAAGAAATGACAACCTTAATGAAATAGTTGCTCAGCATAGCCAGAGAAGACATAGATAAAAATGTCCTGGAGCATAGGAAAATGATGGAAGCCTAGAATGAACAATATGTTAAAGAAATACAATGCATAAAACAAATTCAAAGAGATATTCAGGAAATTAAACATTTCATTGAAATCTGGCAAAGTCATTTGACAAAACTGAAGACCGATTTTCAAATCTTGAAGGCAAGATCATGGCTAGAAATCATGAAAGGAAAGAACTCTTAAAAATAGCAAAAGACCATAAGATAACAACAGTTCAACAGCTCCAAGATTTGCAAAGAAATACAATATGAGAATGAAAACTCAGTCAATGAAAATTCAGGAGTTAATGCAAATGACAAATTTTAAAAAATGATTTGCAAAAATAATAGCAGAAAATTTCCCAAGCATGGGAAAGAATCTGAAATACAGGTAAGTGAGGCATATAGCACTCCAAACAGCCATAACCAAAATGAATCTACATCCAGAAATATAATAATCAAGATCTCAGAAATGCAGCATAAAAACAGAATACTAAAAGCTATTAGAGAAAACCAAATCACCTATCAAGGAAAGCTCATTAGAATCATGACTTATTTCTCAACACAAACCCTGAAGTCAAGATGAGCTTGAAGTGAAGTATTTCAAGCCTTAAATGAAAATTTTTCAACTCAGATTGATGTACCCTACAAGACTTTCTTTCAAAATTAATAGAAATAAGATACTTCCATGACAAAAAACAACTGAAGAAATGCATGTCCACCAAATCAACTATAGAAAGAATCCTTAGAGATATTCCAGATAGTGATTTAAATGACCACAATTCCCAGAACACCAACAGAAACAAATCATCAGACAGGGCAAGCAATTAAACAGAGGGAAATAGCAGAGAACCAACAGCAGGAAAACAACATGACAAAGATAAGCCAACATAAATCATTTATAACCATCAATGTAAATGACCACAATTCACCAACTAAAAGAAATAGACTGGAAGACTGAATCAAGAAACCAGATGCATAAATTTGCTATATACAAGAAACACATTTACCTCAAAAACAAACTCAGACTAACAGTCAAAGATTAGAAAACAATATTCCATTTGACAAGAACTCAGAAAAAATGCAGGGGTAGCTATTCTGTTTACAGACAATGTGAACTTCAAACCAAAAATGATCAAAAGAGAAAGTAGGTCACTACATACTTTTTAGGGAAAAAGTTCCAGAGAAAGAGATAATAATCAAATATATGTATATATTTGTATGTGTATATATGTATACATATATGTATATATATATATACATGCAACAAATATGGGGGTACCCAACTATACAAAACAAATACTAATAGACATGAAAAATCAAAAATGCAATAACACAATTGCAATGAGGGACCTTAATGTCCCATGTCACAAAGAGATAGGTCAACTAGACAAAAAGTCAGCAAGGAAATAACAAAACTTAATCAAACCTGTGAATAAATGGACTTACCAGATATTTATAGTGTTGCAACCAGTGACATCAGAATACACATTCTACCCAACTGCACATAGTATGTTCTCTAAAATGGACCACAGATTAGCCAATAGAACATGCTTCAGTAAGTACAAAAGGATTGAAATCCAAGACATATTACCTGAACATAATGCACTGAAATTGGACATTATTGGCAGCATAAAATTCCATAAACACATAGAAATTCAATAACATGCTCCTGAACAATGAGTCACAGATGAAATTAAAGAATAAATTAAACAATGTGTGCAATTTAATGAAAATGCAGATACAATATATTAGAACCTGTGGGACACAATGAAAGCAATCCTAGGAAGGAAATTTATAGTGGTGAATTCTCACATTAGGAAAAGAGTGAGTACAAATAAAAAATCTAATACTGCAGCTCAAGCTTCTAGAAAAAAGAAGAGCAAGTCAAGTGCAAAGCATAAAAAGGAGAAAATTATAAAGATCAGGGCAGAAATTAACACAATTTCAGCTGAGAAAACAACAAAAAGAATAAATGGACTGAAGAATTGATTCTTTGCAGGAATACATAAAATTGATAAACCCCTAGCCAACCTTATCAAACAAGAAAAAAAAAAGACTCTAATATATGCAATGAAGAAGGAAAAAGTGAAATTCCTACAGATTCTGTGGAAATTCAGAATATTATCAATATCTACTTTGAAAATGTTTACTCACACAGTTTGGAAAATACAGAAAAATACATAGATTTCTAGAAACAAAGGAATTGCCAAAACTGAATCAAGAAGATATAAAAATTCTAAACAACAAACTATCAGTTAAAGAAATTGAAAACATAATTAAAAATTTACCAACAAACAAAAGCCTAAGTCCTGATGGATTTATGGCTGGAATCTGCAAGAAATTTAGAGACAATTTAATGCCAATACTCCTCAAACTCTTCAATGAAGTTGAAAGGGAAGCAATTCTCCCTAACTCATTCCTTGAAGCAAGTATAGCCCTGGTACCAAAACCAGAGAAAGAGCAAACAAAAAAAAAAAGAAAACTACAGGCCAATCTCCCTAATGAACACAGACGCAAAAATCCTTAATAAAATGCTAGCAAACAGAATGCAGCAAATCATCAAGAAGATTATGTACCGTGACCAAGTGGGATTCATCCCAGGAATGCAGGAATGGTTCACATACGAAAACCAGTAAATGTAATACAACCATATCAACAGAGCCAAAGTCATAAATCACATGACCATCTCAATAGATGAAAAAAAAGTTTTTGATAATGTCCAATACTCATCCATGATTTAAAAAACCCACAGAAAATCAGAATAGATTGTCTTTACTTTAATCTGATAAAATTCATCTATGACAAACCAACAGTCAATATCATACTAAATGGATAAAAAATGAAAGATTTCATTCTAAACTCAGGAAAAAGAAAAGCATATCTAGTAAAACCACTGCTATTTAGTACAGTCCAAGAAACATTAGGTAGAGCAATTAGATGAGAGAGAAAAATAAAAGTAACAAAGCAAGAAGGTAAGTTTGTAGATGACATGATACTCTACATAGAAGACCCCAAAAACTCCGCCAAAAGACTTCTGGATTTAATAAGCAAATTCAGTAGCATGGCTGAATAAAAAGTCAGTGTTCAAACATCAATTGCATTCTTGTACACAAACAAGAGAGAGAAGTTAGGGGAACCACACCCTTCACACTATCACCCAAAAAGATGAAATACTTGGGTATAAGTCTAACAAAGGAAATAAAAGATCTAAACACTGAACATTACAGTACTCTGAAAAAAAAGAGATTAAAGAGAATATAAGAAAATCAAAAAAATATCCCTTGTTCATAGATAGGAAGAACCAACATTGTGAAAATGGCCATACTTCAAAACTGTTATATAGATTTACTGCAATTCTAGCCAAAATATCACTTGTATACCTCACAGATCTAGAGAAAATATTCCTAAAATTGATTTGGAAATGGAAGACATCTATAATAGCAAAGGCAACCCTATACAAAAAGGTAGTGCAGAAGGCATCACAATTCCTGCCTTATAATTATATTACAAAGTTACTGTAATATACAAAGTTACTGTTCCAAAGCAGCATGGAAGTGTCAAAAAAAATTGACCTGATATCAGTGGAACAGATCAGAAGATGCAGACACAACTACAAACACACTAAGCCACACTGTCTTTGACAAAAGGGTCAAGCATATCCACTGAAAAAAAGATAGCCTTCTTAAAAAATGGTACTGGAGGGGCTGGGGATTTAGCTCAGCGGCATAAGCACCTGCCTTGCAAGCAGGCGGTCGTGAGTTCGATCCCCGGTACCGATAAAAACGAAAAAGAAAAAAAAAAAAAATGGTACTGGAAAAACAGGTTCTCCATATTCCATACACTAAAGTTACAACCATGTCTATCACTATGCACTAAACTAAAGTTAAAATGCTTATAAGATCTAACTATGAAAACTGAAACACTGGGCCAAGGATCTAGCTCAGCAGCATAAGTGCCTACCTGGCAAGCACAGGTCCTGAGTTTAATTCCCTGTTTAAAAAAAACACTAAATCTACAGGAAGGTAAAGTAGGTAAAACTCTCAAAGACATAGGGGTAAGCAGAGAGCTTATAAACAAAATACAAATGGCATGGGAAATACTGAGAATCAACTTTGATCTAATTTTTAAAAAGTTTTTTGCGTAACAAGAGAAATCACAGAATAAACAGATAGCTCCCAGAGTTGGAAAAAAATTTAGCCAATTATCCCTCCGTCAAAAGATGGCTATCAAGAACACATAAAAAAACTGAAAAAAAATCAGGCCCTCAAAATTCAAAGACCCACTCCATAAATGGGCTTCCAAGATGAATACGCACTTCTCAGATGAAGAAATAAAAATGGTAAATAAATATATGAAACAATGTTCAACATCAGTGGTCATTCAAGACATGCAAATTAAAACAACACTAAAAGTCCATCTCAACACAGAAAGAATGGCTATCATCAATAAATCAACCAATAACAAATGCTGGCAGAACTGTGGGGGGAAAGAAACACTTCTCCACTGTGGGTAGAAATGTAGACTGGTACAACTGTGAAAAATCAGTGTGGTGATTCCTCCAAAACTAGAATTAGGGGTCCCATTTGACCTAGGTGTTCCCCTTCTGGATGTTTTCCCAGAAAAATTAAAAACATTGTATCACAGTTATATACATACACCCATGTTTATAGCAGCACAATTTATATTAGCAATATTGTGGAAATAACCCAAATACCCATAAACCAAGAGAAGGATAAAAAAGATGTGGTATTTTTATACAATGGAGTACTACTCATCTATGAAGAAAGATAATCTCCAGGCTTTTGTAGGTAAATGGATTCGACTTGAGGCAATACCCATAAGTGCAATAAATTAGATTCATGTGTGTCTCTATATTGTTGCTCTAATATAGGAAACTGAAAGTTAATAAGATCCAAAATATACAATAGATATTGCAAAGTAGGAAGAAACTGTTCAAAAGGAAAGTACAAGTGGGATAGAGGAAAGGAAAAGAGAAAAAAGGGACTATATATATATATATATATATATATATATATATATGATAGCTAAGACAATTATACTACTAGTTTCTATTAGATCATTTAAGAAAAGTTTTACTTATATTGTTTGATCAATTTTTCATGCCTATATCTTGTAATCTGAGCAACTATTTTGAAGATAGCATTATGCAATGTATTAACCATTGTTAATCTATTATCTTTTTTGAAATTTTGTATCATTGTTTTTATTTTTCTCTTTAAAAATTAAAGAAAATAAAATATTGATTCAGAATCATATTAACGTTAGCATGGTGGAATGAACATATATACACACACAAAATGTACATTTTTAAGGAACATATACAAATGAAAAACTACATAATAGCCACAAAATAGTGGCCTCATAAGAGCAATAAATATAAAGAATGTGAGGTATGGGAATAAAACAAAATAAGCCTGCAGACAAATACATCAGACACTTAGGGATGCATTAGGAAGACTCGGGACTGAGAGGCCATGGTCCTGCAACTGTAGTTTCAGTTTAATACAGGACCAGCAAGGGGAAATGATGTATCAAGTGAAACCTGGGGAATCTACACCCAGGTTCCTAAGAATCTCCCCATCCTTCACGATCACACTAAGCATCTCCCTTCCATTGCAAATTTTAGCAACACTTGGGTGGTGTTTCTGCCCAGGAAAACCCACATTTAAACTCAAAGTTCAAAGATCTCACAGGGAATGCATTCATATAGGTCAACAACTATACACAACTACTAAATTCCAGGGTACTGCTAAATTCCAGGATATTCAGTGGTCCCTGTGGGCCAGTGAGTCTTATCCCTGTGAAAGACCAATACAGGAGCTAAGTTCAAGATGCCAGTCAAAGCTCAAGTCTAAAACAGGCCTTTCTGTGGCAAATGGCAATTGTGAGAGCCAACTGTGGCATCAACTTGCATAAGAAACACTCAGCTGATTAGTTCTGGTGTGGATGATGGAGTTACAGAAGTTACATACTTTGTGTATGAGTGGAACCAACCAATAGACTTTTAGCCTGGATGGAATAAAAAGGGAAAGAAAAGTAACTCTCACTTTTGCTTCTTTGAGGAACTCCAGCCTCCACCATCATCCTTGGATGTCAATTTCCAGGATTTCAGTTCATGTTCTCCGGTCTTGCAGCACAGACACCTTAGCTTCCTGATACAGACTTGCACAGTATCTCCAGTGAGCTGTAGGTATTAACAAATATATTATTTGTTATATTATTATTAACAAATATATTAACGTACATACTAAATATGTTCTTCTAGTGATCACTGACTGGTACAGTAACCTGTGTTAGTTTTCTGTCACCATGGCAGAGCATATGAAAGAATTAATTCATGAGGATGAAAGGTTTGCTCTGGTTCATGGTTTCAGAGGTCTCAGTCAGTGGTTGATTGGCTCTGTTGTTTGGGCCCATTGTGGCATAGTATATCATGGCAGGGCACACAGTAGAGGTGGCTGCTCACCTCATGACATCCAGAAAGCAAGGACAGAGGGAAAATGTAGGCAGTGACTGAGCTGGAGACTAACTACACATTCAGGGACAGAGCAAGGCCAGCCCCAAGAACATGAAGTGCAAACAAGTTATTGAGATGAGAGCAAAGTCAATCCCAACGACGTGGGCTGTCACAGGCAGACCATGTAAACAAGCTGACCTCGAGCTCAGTAGCGTATCAACAGTTGTCCAGCCTTGGTATTCCTCCCTGTTGACTACGGCATAGTCAACTCTGGGAATGGTTTGCTTTCAGTGTTCTCAGCAAAACACTGAGGCCTTGCACTTTCAGCCCTATCATGTGCTTCCCCACTTGTAGCTTTTGTCAGTGTCTTGATTTTTTCTTAACCTCCATCACCTCTTCTCAGGACTGCACTGGCTACATGGGTTGCGGCACAGAAGCAGCTGAAGATACAGTATTTTCTTCAATGGCAGGTACCTGGGACTTATCTTCCTCACTAGCCCCACCTCACAAAGGTTCTCCCCACTCCAATAGCACCAAGAAACCAAGCCTTTAACACACAAGCCTTGGTAAACTTATCCAAGACATAGTGTTTTAGTTACTTTTCTTGTTGCTGAGACAAAATATCAACACCCAAAATTAAACATGGAAAGGTTTATCTTGGCTCACAGTCTGTAGAGGCTTCAGTCCATAGTTGGCTATCTCCAAGGCAGAGTGGCATGTAAGGAGGGCATCAAGGTGCAAAAACAGGGCAAAGCAGGGTGGCAGAAGATAGCAAGCAGCGAACAACAGAAGTAGCTACATCTTGCCTGCACACCCTCCTTTCCCCATTTGAAAACAGTCCTAGCCAGCACACTGACCTGAATGCATTTTCCTCTCCCCTTGACCTGACTGTGTGACAATCAAAAGTCACCAAAAATCCCTCAGCAAACATTTAAAAATAGAGAATACCCCAAAGTACAGAGGGTAGAAAACAGCTCACCAATTGCCTCAAGGATAAAACAAAGATGGAATGATTCTCAGTCTCCTGCAATGACCCTCCAGGCCCCGGGGTGCCAAAGCATCTCAGATTAAAAGGAGAAATTCTCTAATGTGTGCAGTTTCCATTTTTTAAAGTGTTAGGCATGAAAGAGTTTTTGCTCCCTAATGATGGCTCTCAACGTGGCAGGACCTGGACTCGGTTTAGCTGAAGAATTGCCTTTGTGTTCATCACAGACTTCCCTCATCTCAAAGACAGACGCTCGGTGAGAACAAGGAGCCTGCAGAGCTGCAGAAACTCTCTGATGCTAATTGATTTGATCCAAGTTGTCAGTTTTTCTATTATTTAAGCCAATCTACAGTGTAACTAGGTAAGCTCCCTACAAAGATGGATGGATGGATGGTTTTATATATATATATATATTTCTGCCTCTCTCTCTCTTTATATATATATATTTCTGCCTCTATATATATATATATATATATGTATTTCTGCCTGTATATATATTCCTTCCTATACATATATATATATATATATGTAAATGGAGATTGTCAAAAGTGATAGAGAGAAGTGACTTTTCCATTAATTTTTTCAACAGATGAAAAAACTAGCCTATTAACAGCTCCAAATGAGCTTAAAAACAAAAAACAAAGATTCAAAGCCAATATACTTTCCCAGTTCCATGACAAAGTAATCCAGGCACCTCAAGTACAGAATTTAAGGTACAACTCACTCTCAAGTACTGGCAGTACATGCACAAGCACTGAGAATGTGTGCCTCCTTAAAAGTGGATGCCTAGGAGGTGGTCTGGTAGTTTAAAGTGAGTGGGGCTTTAATTGGCATGCTAGATCCCTGGCTACACTTCACCACAACTCTAAAATGTGGGACAGTGACAGTTCCAAGGGACACACTAGGCTAGTCCTTGGGGATTGCATCATGGGAATTTCCGGATTGCTTTCCCTGTGCAGGTGGGGCTGATTAATGGCCCTGTTAGAAAACATACAGCTGCTGTTTTCAGTTCTCCTTGCAGAGATCCTTAATTACTGGGCTTCACCTGTTGAGTTTCCTTAAATGACATGCTTGTGTATTTTTAAGTGGGAAAACAATTCATTAAGAAGTGCCAACATCTCAGATAAGTAAAAGCCCCTGGTTAATTTCAGCACCACATTGCTTCAGCCAAATAGGAAAAGCAGGCCTAAGAGGGATTCCTTTGATTTAACGGCCTACAAGTCAAATAAATGGCCTTTAGCAGACAACCAGGGAGGGCCATGGTATCAGACTACTCCCTGCTTAGTTACCCTTGGTCCTTTGACATCTTCCCTGGCACCCTTCCCCCTCAGATGCAAAATGACAGTTCCATACAGGGGTTCAGGCCCCACTTTCTCACAGCCACAACTGCTTTAGTATTTTCTAGAATAATTTCAATCTTTGTAAAAGGCTGCCCTAGATTTAATTATTACCAGATGTTTTGGTCTAATAAAGTAATATGCCTTAATGTATTAGAATTCAAGCTCTAAAACAATGGTTCTCAACTTTCACATTACAGGACAGTTTTGTTTGTTTTCTCTTTTCTTTTTTAAATGTAGGTTCTTAGGCTTTAGATTATGAGTTAGTTAGTCTGAAATGGAGCCCTGCTCCAGCACTAGGTTTTCTGTTTTTAATCAGTCAAATCAGCTATTTATTTTACAAGCTTCCAGCCCAACCTTCTGTCCACTAGCAGTGAATATAAGTGTAGCCAGGATTAAAATTATTCTTTGATAGATTACAAAATACTTCCTTAAGGATGGGGTTTGGTTCTTACCACTGCATCACTCATAGCAAATTCAGCTCATGGCACAGAGCATGCCACCAATGGTGCATATTGTGTGAATAAAATAATTCCCCTTGATGCCTTTGTTTATTTTTTTCCCAATTATTTAGCCCTTGTGTATATTTATGGATATATAAATTTTATGTAAATATATCAAAATGACCAAATGCATGCTGTGTGTTTTTCCAGTTGCTGTTAGAGTTTAGATCTATACTGTCCCACAAAAGGCAAATGTGTTCAGAGGTAAAGTTTTGGATGATCAGATCATGGGAACACTACAGTTGTCTGTGGATGAACACACTGAAGAATTCAGAGCCGAATGCACTGTCAGGAAGGCGGGCTGTTCAGAAGAGACAGGTAGCCTGCCTTCCCTGCCTTTGGAGGATAAATCTCCCTCCTTGGTCCCTCGCTCCTTTGTCTGCTTGCTGGCTGCCATGAGATGAGCAATTGCCCTCTCCCAGGCCCTTCCTCCACTTCATTTTTGCCTCGGAACCAGCTGACCATGGACTGAAACTGTGAGCCAAAATAACTCTCTCCTTTTAGATTGTGGATGTTGGCATTGACTGTGTCCCAGCTAAGGAAAAGTAACTACAGCAGTTGCCCCATCCACTCTTAGTTCCATCCTTGTTGCCATCCCTCCCTCTCTATTCCCTTTCCTGTAAGAAAACGTTTATTAACACTCCCCTCTGTGGTCTTCCATATGTTCTTCATCTTCATGCAGTTCTCCACAGACATGAGTCACATTTGAGTGTAAATATTCATTGTCTGATTTGCAGAAATGGACTCCTAATCAACCCATTTTTCTCCATATAATGTTTTTCTCATCCCACAATGTCTTGTTGAAAGACATTTGAAGTGCCCTGACAGAGCTCCACTTCAATTTCTGTGCTGGGCACACACCAGCGTGCAGTGATGCACTCTACTCGGTCATCCTACATGAAAGCGTGCTCACTTTGCTTTCCATTGCTGCCCATCAACATCAAACACAAGGTCAGCTACCCTAGGAAGCACAAGCATCCCTGAGAATCTTTCTTCCCATCCCAGACACATAGCCAAAATGCCCAGCACTCCTGTCCTGACACCATTAAAACACCTTCTCAGCCTGGATGAATTATAATTCATTGTGTGAGATGTTGCATACAAAAAACAGCCCACGGTCTGCACAGGATTTGTGTCATACTTGAACACTCGCATGGCTGTGACCACATTCTCTGTGGCCAGCTCCATCTACAACACAGCTCTGGCAGAAAGCTGTTCAATAGCGTCATTAACAACCCATTGATCCAATTACATTTCTTTCTGTTCCACTTCAGAATTACAATCTCTCGTTCCTCCTGAAAGAGCTCAGATAGATTCCCAATGAGCATCAGAAGAAGTAGAGGCTATCAGGATGTGCTTGATGAACCTAAACACTCATCTAATAGTGGCATAGAATGAATTAATCCGGAGACATGTCAGACTTCTCCCTTCCATCGGAACTTGCCTTTTTCTCGAGCTTCTTTGCCTGGTGACATTCAGGAATGTGAGCCAGTTTGTGTCATCTCCCAGGGACATCATGGCACTGTCGCCTCATCCTGCGCTCCTGTATGTAGTAGGAACTAAATGAATAACTGTTGAATTGAACATGCATGGAGTAGCACATGGGGGCTTAAAGCAGAACAGTTTGGTTGAATAAATGGAATTTATTTAAAATGGTCACTTTGCAGGATGGACCAGTATAGGACCTGAAATTTGAGTTCATAAAATGAAAATATACATTAGAATACAGTAAAGCCAAGACCTTTAATGGAAGCTGAAGGCAAACTAGATGGAACTAAATACATATTCTATGGGCAAGATAATGAAGGGAAAAAGTATCTCAATAGGACCAAAATGCTGTCCACTAACTTGGTGATTACAGATTGAACATGTGCTATGTGCCGTGCACTGTGCTATGTGTGAAGATATGGTTGTGTGGAAGTCATCATTCCAGCATTCAGTTATTTTTAGTCTTATGGAGGAAACCAAGACATAAACACAAGACCATAAAAGAGCCATAGCAGAAGCCAGGTGTGGTGGTGCATGCCTGAAATCCCAGCATTTGGGAGCCTGAGGCAGGAGGAGACTAGCCTGGGTTACAAAGTGAGCTCAAGGCCAGCCTAAACTGCACAGAGAGACTCTGTCTCAAAAAGTCAAAAAAACAGAGCCATGGCAGGACAGAGCTAAGGCCTGTGACAAAGACAAGGTCAGGGGGATGTGAGACTACCCAGGAGACACTAAACTAAAGATTTTCTAGAGTATGAGCTGGATGAGATGAAATTAGCAAAGCTAAAGAAGAGGGAGAGAACACTACAGGTAAAAATTTATGCTGTAAAAGGCTAAGGCCCCTGTTTCCTTATGGTCACCTCAATCTTTGACCCTCCTGGCAAATGAGAATCTATGCCCATAACCGCTTCCCTGGGAATCCCAAATCTCTAGGCCACCTCCAGGCCTTCACTCATGCTATCTTCACTCTGCCTGGACAGCACCATCCCGTGACACCTCCCAGACTGCAAAATTATCATTGTTAATTCCCATCAAGGCACATTCCAAGTCAAATGCTGCATCTTCCGTGGAATGCTTCCAAAATTCCACTACTGAACTCTCTTTCTCTCTCTCTCTCTCTCTCTCTCTCTCTCTCTCTCTCTCTCTCTCTCTCTGTCTCTCTCTCTCCAAAACACTTTTCTTGTTTCTCACAGTACACAGCACTCTTGACATTGTGGTATAATTACTTGTGCATTTATATTATCTTCTTTATGCAACTATAAACTCTTCTGAAGCAGAACAACCTTATTTTAACCACCTTTGTATTCTTGACAGAGCCTTACATGAGGAAAGTGCTCAATAAAGATTGAATGAAGACTATGTTTACCAGACTCCAGGAATGAAAGTCAGTTAACAGAGATTACAGCTAGACTGTTGAGAGATTACAGCTAGACTGTTGAGTAGATGTTATGGGCAAGCCCAACTTTCTAACAGCTTGGAATGGATGCGGAATGAATGATGAAGTTATAAATTTTCCATCACCTGATAGTCATATATATATATATATATATATATATATATATGTATGTATATCACATATAATAGCTAACATAATTATATTACTAATTTCTTCTAGTTGATTGAAGGAATCAGTTAGTGCTTCTATTGGTTGATTAGTTTGCATGCCTGTATCATGTAATCTGAGCAACTACTTTGAAGACAACAATACATAATGTTTACCACTGTTAATTTCTAATTATCCTGTTTTGAAACTCTGTATTATTGTTTTTATTTCTGTTTACTTTTCTCTCTTTAAAATGAAAAATTAATAAAATCAAACAAAAACAGTCTTCTATGTGACTTCTCAGCTCATCTAATCTCTACAAATTTACTATAATAGAGAGTGGTCGCTGAGCAAATGCACACAACGGAACCGTACTACAATATCAGACAGGAATAAAGGTAAGTTTTGAACGATGTTATAATTTCTGGTAGAATGAAACCCAGGCTATTCATTACATTAGTAAATATTTTAGTCAGTTAAACTACAAGAGAGCCCTTCTCAGAAAAATGATGACAATGTGACGTGAACAAAGATTGTAATTAACCTATCCTAACATCTGAAGTCCATTTCAAAAGTTTGCTCTAGGTAACAGCTGATTGGGTGACTCAGTGGAGCCAAGTGGCATGAACTCCCTAGAGCACAGATTTCACAACATCATACTGCTTCTTAAACATCTTCAGTGGCCCCACATTGCCCCATTATATACTGTTCAGTCTTCAGTAAATGTGGGGCCCTTGATGAAGTAGCTCCCCTCACTTTTTGTCATCACTACACACTCAGACCAGGGGCAAAATCACAAAGGTATCTGAGAATGCAAAGGAGAACCCATGTAAAAGCAGGAGCAACCCCCAACTCAAGAAGTGAATGATGTCATTTGTCCAGCCTCCTTTCTAAGCACATGTACAGACTCAGAATTTAAAGTCATTCCAAGTTTTTAGAATAATCAGAAATTCATTTTTTGTGTGTGTGTGGGATCTGCCATTTTCATTGTTGGCTCAAAAATGTTCAAACACTGTACACTCCAGAAAAAAAATCCCACTTGTGACCCGTAGATCTCTGCTCTGTTTTGCTTAGACTTTATCGTTTTTAACCACTTAGATTTACTGGAATGACGTATGATCACTTCTCTCCATACATAGCTCCCTGATATTATATCCTCTGCTTCAACCCCTCCTCTCCATTGCACTTGCTGGATTCACTTCTACTCCACCTTTAGGACTTGAGTCTAGCTGCAGTTACTCCTGCAGAATCATCTATCTCTTTAAACTTTTCCATACGGTCAGTTTTTACACAATGAGCATGCGTAGCAGATGCTATCCCTGTCTCCCCTTCCCTCAGATCCCTTGTCCTGTCCATGCACATTGGTTCCTGTTTTGCTCTCACTGCCTCAGGCTATTGGAATTCACTTTCTCCACATGAATGGAGAGCCAGGTAAGCCGGAGAATTTGTGTCACTGAGGAGCAGCCCTTAGCCAATGACTGACATGTACAGGGGTATAAATGCTTCAGCTCCCTTTTTCCCCGATAGAGATTACTCCAGAACATGGTGTCTCCAGATCTGTCCTTCAGATGACTGAGCCAAAGCGCTCCTTTGCAGAACTTTGCTTATTGTCACACACTGGCTTATGCTTTTCACAGACATGATTCCTCATATACTGGTTGTTAGGGATTAAGAACTGGTGGTCAACTTAACACCAGCTGGCTTACATCAGCATGGCACTGAGCATAGATGCTCCACCTGAGGAAAGTTACCAGCATAAATAGAGAGGTGGACAAGAAGGAAGGCATTAATGCATTATGGTGTTAAGGCATTGTAGGTTCTCCTAAAAGTTGCTGTTTGAGCCGTTAGTTCTCCTGGAGAAGTTCTCGTCCTCACATTGAGCATTGCTTCCTAGCTCTGGAGAGGAAGACTTGTGCTGCTTGGTCTCCAGGATGAACTCGACATGCTAGTTTCCTGGCATGTACTCGACCGTGCTTATCATCAAAGTAGTTCAGGGCTTCCTTGTGGCTTAGGATGGCTATGGTGCTTTTCAGGACATCCCTCGTCTTTGTTGTGAGTGTGACTTCTCAGCTCCAGCGTAGAACCCTCATCCCATCGGCACAGCTCCTTCACTCTACTGGCATGGACTTTCTGGCTTCCACCACTGACCTTTGGGCCTTCCCAGCATGGGTCTGTAAAAGAGAGGCGTGAGTCCTTCTTGTGGGCTCTGGACCTCCAGTTGGACTCATGGGAGGCTGTGTCATGAGCTCTGAGTTTTTATCTAGACTCATGTGGGACATTGCTGTGGGATTTAGGCCCTTGACTAATATTCTAGTCTTTGGTGTTGTGGATAGATTCCCTGCATTTTCTTGTGTTAACTCTGGGTGATCATCATAAAACAATATTATAAACTCCATGTCCTGATTCTAATTGTTCTCTGTATAACCTCTGACTACAACACTGGTTTAAAATGAGTCTGCATTTCAGGATCTGGTTTTGGGACCTGTGGTAGCTTCTAACATGGCCTACAAGGTTTGTCACCTCCTATGTTTACTGACTTTTGCACATTCCTCACCCTGTGACTTGCTTCTAAATGTTAATGTGAAAGGCAACACTTCATAGCTAGATCGCAAAGACTGTGGCTTTCACCTTGCTAGCAGACTCTACAAATTTACCTTAGATAATGCAAAGTAATGCGTGGAATAAACCCACAGAACAAGGAAGCAAAACTGAGCTTTGGCCAGCAGTAAGAGAAGAACTCAGTCCTGCTAACTACTGACAGAGTTTGGAAATGGATTGTTCCCCAGATGAATCCTCAGATGAGACGGCAGGCCTTGGGCCAACACTTGATTACAGCCTTGAATAAAACCATGAAACTGGGGACCTCGCTGACTCACAGCCAGACAGCTGACTCACAATAACAATAAGATAATAAATGTGTGTTTTTAAGCTGCTACATTTTGACTTGGTAAGTAGTAATAGGTTAACCAGTGTAAGATTTACAACCTAAGACAACATGTAATATTTCTGTCATTAGAAAATGTTACATCCCAGATATCTTTTCCAGAAAGCCATTTCTGAGTCCCCATGCTGGAGCCCTTGGGTCCTCTTTGTCATAGCCTTTGTCATCATGAATTCAGTCATTGGCCCTTGACTGTCTGCATTTGCCTCCTTACTCGTTAGCCTGAGGGCAGAGCTCTGAGAAAGAAAAATCAAATGTATTTCTTTATTTATCACCTAAACACAACGGCTGGTACATAGTAGGTGCTTAGTAAATGTTTACTGAAGTAATTAATTTATTTATTGTTTGACTGAAAGTCTCCCATATTCATCATTCTTCAGATGCCACATCAAAAGTAAGGCAAGCCCTCAGTACTTGGCAAGACGTCCACTTGACACACCCTCTGCCTCATTTTCTAAGCAACTCCTTCTCTTCCACCAGGGTGTGCATCAATTTCACATTTACACTCCTCCCATCCGCTCAGTTCATCTGTTGGACAATCACTCACTGATGTTCTAGAGAAACAAGGAGTTCACTCTTTTTTTCCTACCTCTCTGGGAAGCCCAGAAAACTTAGCTCTAATTGATGTGACTTCTCCTTTGGGTGCTAATGACAAGACCACAACAAAATCCATCCCTTCTTTACACCACACGTGGAAAAAAATCTGCTCATTTTTTGTCTGCCAACAATAGCAAAAACTTGATTAACTGAGACTTGGTACACATTGGTGGGTTTTTGAATTTGTTTGTTTGGCTTTTACATGCTGGTTGGCAGAGGAATAAAACTGAAAATCCCATCTACTGCCTTCCCTATTACTTGAAAAAAGAATTTTCAGGTTAGCCCACGCTGCTGCCTATTATTAACAAATTACCTCAAAGGAACAGAGTCTCCTTGGCAAAGATGAATGACTTGCAGAACTAAGAATTACATATTCTGCAACCGAAGATAGTGTTAAAGTTAGGCTGAATGGACAGAGATCTTTGGCACGTGTGATTCTTAATTTTTAAAATTATTCCATATCACTTATATTCCTTATCTTTGCCCTGCTCTTAGAAGCAAAGTATTGAGAATATGTGTTCTGGTTATCTGAAAGTTACAGATTCTTGAAGTCAAGCTCAAATAATTGTATCTTACCTTATTAATATTATAGAAACTTTTACAGACTCTTAATTCCAGCTCATTAAATGAATATTTCATATTCTACATGCTCAGTAGGTCCTCACAGTTTTCTAAGCAACTTATATCCTCTTCCCTCTCTAAGAACTCATGAAGTTCCTACCTGGTATTTTTCCATAGTATAGGGCAGTGATAGAGAAGCTTTCAGAGATAAGTGCCCAAACTTCAGTCCAAAACCCACTCACTTATCACAAAGTGCCAACACTTCAATGAAACCTGAATAATGAGATTTTAGTTTTTAAAAAATTCACACATTAACATCTTTTGTCTTGAAAGAAAAACAAATAGCATGCATGCCACACATTTGCCACCACTAGTGAGAAAACACACGACTTTCTTGCTATGCAACTAAAAGATCTTTATACTTCTTAAAGATGAAGAAGCAGCCACAATGGTAATTCTACATCTTGATGTTTCAACCATGGTTTAAGGAGCAAGAATGGCAAAGAAGACATAGGTCCCTGAGCACTGGTTCTGTGTCAGCCACTGTATTAAGAGCGTATTTCTTTTTACTCTTGATCATAGCCTCTGAGACCCTACGTAATCCAGCCCTTGCCTACTATTTTTACTGTATCTTTGGTCATGCTCCCACTTCCTTCTGAATTTTATGCATACCAGCATTTTCCGTAACCTACGCTTTGCCAAAGTCTTCCTATTTCACAGTCCATGCACTTGCCATTGCTGCTGCCAAGAATGCTCTTTCCTGGATACTCACATGGTTCATTCTTTGTCATTCCACATCTCTCACTTCAATATCAACTCAGAAATTTCTCCCGAGCTAGTTGCCGACTTCCCATACTCAGCCATTCTCTAGCAGGTTCTTTTATTTTTATATTTTCTTTATAGCACATCATTTTATAGCAACTTATTCAATCACTGTCTGCCTTCCATGAGTATATAAATTCAGGAAACTAAGAAGTTTTTCTGACTTTCTCACGGTTATGAGACCAACATGCCAGTCCATGTCTGTCATGTAGTAGAAGCTCAATAAATATTGCTGCAATGTATGAATAAATAATTTGTCTGAATCCTATCAATATAAAAAATTGCTATTATCCCTATTGGCATATCAGAAAGTTGAGGTTCTGGGCTGATAGCTGATGAGTGGTAGAGCCAGGCTTCCGACCACTGGAAGCCTAACTCCATAGCCTGTGTTCTCTACCGCTATGAGAAACTGTGTGGGAAGACAATAGATTATGCCTTAATCAATTGTTTTCTAACTCCTGTTAATGAGAAATGTCTGAGCAGCTGTGACAAGGAAAAGCCTTTTATTAGTCCACAATTGTGAGTATGTCATACCAGGGATACATCTTTCAAATCAAGCACTGTCATTTGCCAACGATCAGAATAGAATAGAACTTTAGGAACTATGATTTCTCTGTGGCTCCAATACACCTGTTTGTTTGGGATCTTTTCAATAGGTAGACAAGACTCAACCCGTCAAGTGGATGATACAGGATTCCAGCTGTCTAGGGCAGTTGAAGAAGATGAAATTGATGGACCCTGTATTTAATGAGGTTTGTCTGTCCTCACTTCAAATCTCATCAAAAAGCAATAGCACACCCAGGATGGAAACCAGTTCTTCAGCTTTGTCAGGATTGGGCCCTGTGGCACCATTAGTAGCCATTTTTCTGGGACCCACTTCTTTTATTCACATCAATGCTTTTATTCCCATCTTCCTCTCAGGTATTATTCACCCAGGTTTCCTGAACTTGACTTTACTTTCCATCTCCAGCTCAAAAGTTTTACAATATAGCATTTTACTTTTTGAACCTCGATTCTTGGGACTGCCCAGAAGAGGGACTGTATACCACACTCCCATCTCTTAGTTCCTGAATTTAACTGATTAAAAGAATTACTCTAATCCAGTCTCAAACCCCAAAGCAACCGGCCTAGTTCTGAAAGTCCCCACCTACTAATGGTCTGAATATTTGTGTTCCTCCAAAATTCATAGATTGAAATCCTAACCCCCAAGGTGATAATATTCAGACACAGACACTTTGAGAGGTACTAATTTAATCATAAGGGAGAGTCCTCAAAAATAGAATTGGTGCCCTCACCAAAAAGTCCTTGGCAAGACACTCTCATCTTGTGATATATTGAAAAATCAACCATCTATCAACCAGGAAATGAGTACTTATCAGGCTCCAATTCTCCCTACACTGTGATCTTTGATTTCCCAGTCTGCAAAACCGTGAGAAATACATCTCTTGTTTATAAGGCACCTACACTTCATGGCACTTTGTTACGGTAGTCCAGATGGGATAACACACTACCCCAACTCAATTAAAAGAAAATAATCTATTACCTCATCATTTTTACTATACCTCCAACCAGGCAGAAAGTCTTTATAGAGCTAACCTACCAATGTGGAGATGCCTACAACTCTCAGCTTGGCTCTAAGAATCAGAGAAATTACTTCTCAAGGGCAAAATTTGTACTATCTTTATCTGTGTTTTTTTTTTTACTTTGAGTCTTTTTTATTTATTGAGTCATAATGTTCTCTATCTACATGACATTTTCCATCTTTAAACATTAACTAATTAATTGATTGAAATGGTATCTCGGGAGTATTTATCATCTAACCCATTAGCCGGAGAGCCAGGAAACTGTCTATAGAAGCTGTCGAACACTCAGTGGAGGCTTTGTCTTTCTGCTTCCCTTCCCAGAAATGTTTTTTCTGTGTCTGTGTCTGAATGTGTATTAGAAAAAAAAATAAAAAGAGAGGGTTTAACTTCCACCACCTGCTATAAAAATCTACCTCTGGGAGACATGGAATTTCAATTGTGAAATAATCAGTCTTAGAAATTGTCCTGTCCTCCAGGAAAAGAAAAATAAGTAGTTTAACAGCGATTGCCCTTCAAAACAATTACTAATTATAATGTCTATAAAGAAAAATGCCCTCGATACCATTACTCCTAATAAAGCCAAGCAAATCTATAGGAAGGAATTAGCTGGCATGTCTGCAATCTGACAGGAGAGCTCCGAGGACCAGAGCAGAAGAGGAGTGTACTCCAACAGGTTTATAAGCTTGGCTCCAAAACTGAAGAAAGCTCACACCTGGGGCAAGCTGCTCTCAGCAAATTGGAAAGATCAGCACAGGAAATCAGGCTAGGACAGAAGGAGATTAAGGCCCAACTTGTTTCCTCTGACCTTCCTTCCTATTCTATCCCAGATTTCTTCCTAACCCCTTAACAACCTCCTACAGGAGATATCACAGCACCTGAGATTCATGCCTTGTGCATTATTAGAGTCAGCATCGCCCTTTTACCTTGGTCCTGTAAAAGGTAAAGGTGGCCAGAAAGGGTCACATCAAATCTGTAGGGCCTTGAGCTTAATTTGACTGTCAGATTTCATTTGTCTGAAACAATCTTCTGTAGGGAAAAGAGTAGAATAAAGAAAAGAAGGAAAGGGACCCAGAAAGCAGAACAGGGTGGATGAAGACACACAAAGGCAAAAGTCAGTTCTGATTTCAGACTCTCCATTACTTATTTACTGTGAAACCTGAGTCAAATCATTTCAGCTCTCTGATCCTTAGACCTCAGAGCCTCACTTGTTAAATGGGGAGAGGAGATACAAGACATCTATTGTCCTTATGTTCAGTTGCAGATACTAGAAACCACTCCAAGTACTTTAAGTTGAAAGGAATTATTAATTACCAGATATAAAGCAACTTAGAAAACTACTGGAAAGGCTCAAAGAGTTGGATGTTTCAAAAATAATTCCCCAACTCCCTAAGTCATTCTGATTGTTATGATGGGGGGTCACCCCCATCCAAGAGGTCACCATGCCAGGAAGAAAATGCCTGCAGACTCAAACAGGCTCTGGGATGATCCACAGAAGTGGTGAGTCACATTATGCCTTTCTCCCCTCCTAACTTAGTTCCAAATTCAAAACACACAAGCTAGCCACAGTGGTACATACCTACAATCCAAGCTTCTTGGGATGCTGAGGCAAGAGGGCTCTAAGGTAGAGGTCAGCTTGGGCAACTTAATGAGACTGTCTCAAGATACAAAACCAAAAACGGGAAACTCATGAGAGAGCATCTGATTGTCAGAACCTGGATTATACTCACAATCCTATTTGCAAGGGAGTCTGGGAAATGCAGTTTTTAGCATCCTGGCTAAAGGATGTATTGAAGATATAGAAGGCAAAAGACATAAAAGGACACAGTTGACAGTAGCTGGTAGGGAAGCTGGAGAAACCAATATCAAAAGTATATCACCTAAATATTACATGACCTCCAAAAAAACTAGGTGAGATTGTGTTTATAAAATGCGTTACACAGAGCCAGGTTCTCAGTACAAACTGGTTTCCTTTCTCTTTCCCAACATTTTGCCATAGGATGGCCCTGAAAATTATCCTGAAAGAAGAGAAGAGACTTTCCTAATTTATCTGTGAAGTATATTTAGGCATCTTCAACTTAGCAATGTTGCCAAACATCTGAGTTATTCCCTTTTGAAGCATCTCCTATCTCCCCAGAGAGAGGGGATTATTTTAAATACTACCTTAAGGTTTGACTCTTTGAAAACAAAAGTTTCATCTAGGCCCCTCTCTAGATAATTACATTTAGTTTATTGCTTTAACCACCATTTATTAGGCACTTCTAGATGTCAAATGGATGTGATTCTTCAAAGAGTTAACAGGCTGGGGAGGATAATTGTACAAAACTTGCAAGATTACAAATTCTGATAAAGGCTAACAGATGAGAACAGGGAACCAGGAACCACATAAATAAGATGAAGCTGATTATGGTCAAGGAATCAGGAAAATCTCCTGAATAAGGAATATCTATGTTCAGATCTAAAGTTAGTCAGGTGGAGAATGGGAAGAAGAGCCAGTCTGGCAGAGGAAGCAGCACTCATGGAGGCTGCTGTTGGAGAAGACAGGAGAATGCCAGTGTGGCTGGAGTGTGCTGAGGGGAAGCGGATAGAGTGAAAATTATCCTGGCTATGTAGTCTCAGACTATTATCTGGGTGACATTTTCCCTGAGGCTGGAATCTGGATATGTTCAGCAATTAGCATTTCACAGAAATAACACTGGAGGCAATGTTTGTCTACCTTTCCACATCACAGGGTCTCCTCCATGAAAGTGAATGATGTTAACCCTTCTTTGAATCCTGCGCATTAGAGGACTAACTGGTGGGAAATAATCAGGCAAGGCCAACAGCGTCACACCTTCCTCCTCTTCAGTGTCTAACTGCACCACTCCTAAGAGCGCACCAGTATTTCCCTGATTGGCCCTCTTCTCAGACACCCTCTCCAGCTACCACAGCAGGTTGGACTACAATAAGAGCTACCAACACTTGGACCTCTCACATTCACGCACTTGTTAGACCCTTAGAAAAGGCAATCTATCTTCCAAGGGATCATCGAGACCGTGGCTGTGCCCTACCACCATCCCAACGCCTTTGCACAGGCAGCGCTCCCTATGCAGGGAAAGACTTTCCACTCACTTTGTGCAGAATTAGATAGCCCTCACCTTCCACACCTTTAAACACCACTTCACCATGAGAAAAGCCATAGCCATTGCTATGGTGCCCGTTGTTCTCAGAACTTCCTGCTTGCAGATGCACTGTGTAACTTTAGTCACTTGTCTAACGGCTGCCACTCCAGAAGGTCTCACATTCCACATGCGTTCACTGTGTTTCTAAAGTAGTGTCAGGTGCATGCATAGTAGCTGTGCAATACATGTTTGATTCATGAATAATCAATAGTGTAATAAAATCTAATTAACTTTCCAGCTCTCCTTTACTCTTCTATTGGGAAAAAATGTTAATTTTAACCTACTAGGCATTCTACTCTTTGTAAGGTACTGGAGATGAAAGATGAATTAGACATGATCCCAGTATTCAACACTTCATGATTTCAAGGAACAGATAGGTAAATAAGTCTGTACTAATGTAACATGAATATGAGGAGAGAGGGAGATAAGGGGGAAGAGAGAAAAAGAATGAAAAAAGTAAGAGAGGAAGAGAGGAAGGAAGGAAGGAAGGAAGGAAGGAAGGAAGGAAGGAAGGAAGGAAAATCAGAGGGATATTTTTTCAAAATATCTGATGTAACAGAAGAGAGGGTCCTAGTGAACCCCTGCCACCTCTGCTCTGAATTTCCACAGAACAATAAATGTAGTAGATCTATTGTATGGATGCTCAGTATCTGTCCTTTCTTACTGCTGACCTAGCAGCCTACTTTTTTCTCCTGCAAGAGCAGCTTTCTATCCTCTCAGTCCACCACTGCATGGGTGGAGACGGAGCCAACTCAGTACCTCACCCAGCATTGGGGAGTGTGGGCCCAGGTCCATCCACTCAGGATTTCCAGTCCACACACAAGCAGTAGCTTAGGAATTATCATGAGACAAAGTTCAGTCAAAGGAGAATCGATCTTGGGACTCCTGGAAGAACCAATGAGAAAGACAAAGTCTCTCATCACTGGTGGCAGTTTTGAACTGTGAAAGCCCTCCTCCTCAGGACTACCAACACATCTTGGTAGACAAGGACCGTCCTGTGCATAGGATGTCTGGCATCAGCCATGGCTTCTGCTCACTAGGGATTGACAGCCATCCTCACTGTCCAATTGTGACAACCAAAAGACATCTCACTATTGTCAAGTGTTCCCCAGGGGAAATCGCCACCAATAGAGAACCACTCATTGAAACCCATTTGAATCGGTTTCCATTCCTTGTGACCCACCTAAAAATTCTCTACCCAGTATGCAGGAATAATTCCCACTCCCACATTTCTTTACCTTTTGTATTACCCACCACATCTTTTCACGGACTTTGCCTTCCCAAAATAGTTAGTCAATTTCATACTTCTTAAATATTGGAGTAAATGAAAGTATCCAGTTAGATCAAAAACAACTGAGATCTCAATTCCAGCCATTTTATACTTTGCATATTCATGTACAGTGATTGTACCCTTTCTACCCTTTAAAGTTTAAGCATCTCCTCTCATCTACTTTCTTTATTTTAGCATTTTCACCAGTCAATTTTCTTTTATCCACAGACCTTGTCTTTGATGGGAAATTAATCAATAAGATATTATATTTTTGCTAGACTACTTTAAAGTAATGTAACTAACGTCTTTCTCTCCCAATCATGGCTTTATTGATTGTTCGGTGAAATCAGAAAGCCAAAAGATTCCATACAGCACTCCTGAAACTTCAGTCCATTAACTCCATCACTGTGACCTTTATCCATCTGAGCCATTTCTCTTGGTGTCGTTTTTAGCCTGAAAACTTGTGTTTGGTCATGAACTTCCTATGTTAAATTGAAACTCAACTAAAACCAAGGGATGGCAAACTTGCAATTAGCAACATAGCTCAAGCAGATAAACTACATTCACTAATCTATCTAAAATCTATTTTTTTTTATTTTTGTTAGTAATTACTCTTAACTCTACCAATTCAGCCCTAAACTGGAGTCTTTAAAGAAAATGTCTCATTTTCCTAAATGATAAAATCGAATGAAAATGAAGTCTAAAGTGGAGTGTAGATACTATCTTCAATTGTCTTTTAAACCATCATCCAGGTGAGTTTTCAAAATGCAAAGGTAACCTGGGCATAGTGGCACAGACCTGTAATCCTAGAACTTTGGGAGACTGAGGTCGATGGATTTCAAGTTGGAGCCCAGCCTGGACATTTTAGAGACTTAGCAAAACCTTGTCTCAAAATAAATAAAACAAAAAATAAAACTTAAAAGGGCTGGGGATGTAGCTCAGTGCCAAGGTCCTGGGTTCAATACCCAGGACTTCATAAGCATGCGTACACACACAGGAATAGTTGTGGACCTACTTTTGAGTCTGCAGATGATTGTGGTTCTCATGAAAGGTGAAGGGAGAAAGAAGTGGCCAATGAGGAAGTTTCACACTTGCACATGGGAGATGCTTGGTGACATCTGGGCTCTTAGTTGGTTTTACAACGTGGAGAGGAAGGAGGATTCTGAAGCTGAGATGGTAGCTAAAGTCAACTTTCATGTTGTATTGATCCTGCATTAGAAGGGGAGGAATCTTCTCACCTAGAGAAATAGCTTCAAAATGAAACAGGAAACATAGTGGAAACATGATGGCAAGTCATCACAGAGCAGGGGCAGTTTTGCAGCCACAGACCAAAATAAGCCAACAGCTCATCTGACCAAGCACAGCACAGCGTAAAGAAGACCACCTGAAAGAACCCCAAACCTAGTCTTCCTCATTCTACCCTACTGCTGTGCCTAGGATGTGATGATTAAAAGGAACTACTCCAGTGAGGAAAGTGGTGCTAAGCTGGGACAACGTGCAATCTAGAAACTCTCCCTGGATGGCGAACGTGAAGACAGGTCAAGAGGAGTCTGTGCATTTCCCTTCCCATAATATGATTGAGTCCTTCATCTGTGCCTGGAACTGTCCTAGGCTCAGGATAAACACAAAACAAGGATCCATATGTGTGAGGCAGATGCCATAACAGACAGGCTTGAGGAAAGGTCAAATGCTATAGACAAAAGAAGCTGGATTGAGCTGAAGCTTTGTAGCAAGCTATGTAGCAAGCCTACAAGAACTCTAACTTTGCCACACATATGTGTGAACAAACAGCGCATGTCCTGCAGCCAGATGTCCTATGGGAGTCAACTAGACGGGGAGCAGTGGGGTGACCTCCCAGGCAGCCAGAGTGGGCAATCTTCATTTTAGCTAACTTGACCATCCCTGGCTGTCATCTACAATCCACACAGCCATTAATATTAATATACAGAATGATTAGTGACAGCAACAAGAACTCACAGTCAAGTCTACATGACTTACCCCCTCATGTCCATCACATCTCCTTTCGTTTTCACTGTTTGAGGAGGGATGCTGGCTTTCCTGAAATGCTGCATGCCCACTTCACCCAGGAAAACCCAACTTCTCAAGGTATGAGTGTTAAATCCATGACCTGAGTCTGGGATGGAGCTGGCTCTGTCACTATCCCTCGGTGGGGCACAGTGAAGGGTGTGGAATTGAGGGGCAGTCATTGTGGTCCCAGGACTAGGACACTAATCAAGGAGACAAGGGAAAAAATAGTCATTCAATATATGACATGGCACTTTCCACCCCACCCACAGCCACCTCATTTCCCACAAATCCTCGCTGGTCCTAGCATAGTCCATGCCTGTACACAAGCATACAATACCTCACCCCTCTCCTCTCTCCTACCTGATCCTCAGCATTCTCCAGAGTCAGTAACTGCAAGATTTTCCCCAACTCCACAGGCTCCTCAGTGACCTCTCTCCAGGGCACATCAGTCTGCATAGCTCACCTGCCATGAAACTTCTCTCTTAGGAAGGAAATCATCAGTGAGAACCAGAAGCCAGAGACCCTGTCAACAAGAAGAGATGACTAGTTGGAAACAAAAGCCCCAAGATAGGGCAGCAGGTAAAGATAAAGGGGTTGGAGAGATGCATGTTGTAGCCCAGAGGACAGAGTGCCATCGCAGGAAGCTGACAGAAGGTAGGGGACCATGCAGCACAGAAGACAGCCTGCCACCACACCCGCTGAATAACACTGTTCTGTTTTTACTTCTTCTCTCTAAGTGCTTCCTCTTCTAGAATCTTATCTGCTCCTCACAGCTTCAGGGTGGGTGGAGGTGCAGTACAGGATGAAAGATGAAAACCAAGATGCTCAGAGAGGTGAGGGAAGCTGTCTAAGCTCACGCAGCATGGAGATTCCAAAGCAGCAGAGCCCAGTGGCTATGATCACACACTTGAGGATCGGGCAAGCAGCTCTCAATCCCCTGGCACTATGACGTCAGATGATAAACTAAACTCCTGCAAGACTCAGTTTCTACATCTATATTTTCAAAAAAGACTAAAAATCTCTATTTTATAGTTACTGAATGGGCAGATATATAGACCTTAAAGTTAGTCTTCGACATCTGTGACAATAAACCTTTATCTTGCTTGGGGCCACTGCTTTGGTTTGGGGGGCGGGGGGTTGGTTGCAAAAACCACTGGGGTGAAACCGCCCCTAGCTGTCCTCAGGGGCACCACGGCTTCCTTTTATCGTGCAGCAGCCAACATGGCTTTGGGCCTTAAGGTACTGCACTCCCATCCGACTGCATCTACCCTTCCTTAAGAAGTCGCTGGCTTCTTGTTTCCCTTCTAAGCTGCCAAGAAACCAGTGCCAGGGGCTTGCTGTATGCAACGGCTTAGGAAATAATTAGTTTGCGTTCCCCAAAGGCCAGAGTTCACTGCTGAGATATTTAAAACTCGACTGAGGGCTTAAAATAAATATCACAATGGAAATGTCAAAATAGCTGCGTGTTCTAACAGTGGCATTGGCGGGGGGAGTAAAAATGTAAATGGGTTTACCAAAACAATCTCCAGGTAGCACCTCTGAGGTTTGATAACACAGAAATGTCATATTGTTTCAAGTTTCTCTCCCTTTTTAAAATAAGTTTGTTTTTCTCCTTTGAGAACATTGAAAGGTTTGTCATCAAAAGGATGAAATACTGTTCGCAAAAAAGGAGGGAAAAGCAGGATTGGATTTTTAACTTTAGCCTTAGTAATTTCCAGCCACCTCTTTGCGAGCTTAATGCAACCGCAAAGGCTAACAGCAGGCTGATTTCTCCTGTAGGGGGGCAGAGGGAGCACCCCCAGGTCGAGCTGGATGCTTTCGTATTTATTTTCCATCTTCAAGGATGCTCAGCATGGCTAGTACAGTCTCCCCATTCCACAGAGGAGACCATGGAGACCTTCGGCTGGCGGCTTGAGGCCGCAGGGCTGATGAAACATGATCAGGCCTGGAGCCCGCATCCCTCCCACATCCGGACTCCATTGCTTTCCCGCCCGTTCTCCGAGTTCTTTACCCAGCCAGACCCAGGAAGGCTGAAAGCCCATCGTGATCCTGCGAGGCAACATGGTCTGGATTCTTCATTTGCTCATTTGTTTGTGGTTACTTTAGGGCTTTTGTTTTGTTTTGTTTTTGCACTGGAGATTGAACACAAGGCCTTCTCGCTGAAGCCCATGTCCAGCCCTTTTTATTTTTTAGTTTGAGACAGGGTCTTCCTAAGTCCTGCAGTTGCTGAGGCTGTGCTTGAACCTGCAATCCTCCTGCCTCAGCCTCCCATAGTTCCAGGATTACAGGGGTAAGACACCACATCCAGTTAACAAGCATGATCACATAAATTGAAGCTCTTGACTGGTATAAACAAAAGACAAATCTCAAAAAAGAAGCAGTTCCACTAAGCACCCACTAAACTCAAGAATATGCCGTCTTCCCCTTGGCCTGCCTGAAAAACCTCTGTCTCTCTCCTACCACTTCCCTCTTTGCACTTTATTTCTGCAGATAAACATAAAATTTTCCTGAAACCATCTCACGTCACTTTGCCTTTCCAAATGTTGCTTTTTCCCCTATGCTCTTCCTCCACAATGCATTTGGTGAACTCCTCTTCACCCATCAAAACCCTGCTGACACATAATCATTTGGAAGAAATCTTCACCCCTCTCCCACTACAACACGCAAGGGAATTTAGAAGTTCCCCCTAGTCCTCCCTCTGCAACACGAGCAGACTTATATTTTTATAACTATCACAATGTTTGAGGTCTTGTTTCCTGGGTGGTTGATTGCTTGGGCTGATATGTCTGTTTGCCTCACCAGGAGCTGTGACTGTATTCACCTCTGCATCCTCTATGCAGCCCAGTGTCTGAGACAAAATAAGCAACTAATTGAATTGAATCAAAATTGAAAATGAAAACAAATAACATGGAGAAGTAGGAAAAAGGGAAACAAGTGCTAATGTTGTGAAAGTCTATTATGGAGCAATCAACCAGACCATGTTTTCCTAATACAGATTACAAACCTGGCACCGAGGCAGCTCGGAGCAGCAGTGGGGATTGATGCTCCCTGGACATCTGTCGGGCGTCTCATCTGATAAATCTTTGCCTTGTCTTGTCGACAATTTCATCTTTCAGAAGACGGAGGATGCGGTGAAGGAATTGGTTTCTTGGCACAAAGTCCTGGCAATAAGGAGACACACCCGAGGATGGGAAAGGGGTGGAGCCCCGGAGAAAAGATACAGGATGCAATTTTAACGACAGTTCCAGAAAGAAAGAGATAAGGCAAGCATTCATTAAACAGTACGCCATGCTGCTGACTTTACAGGTGTTACTACATTTAGTTCCCACAGCCCCCAAGAAGGGGAACATCAGTTGCTTCAAACCAGAAAATACAGAAAGGTAAGCGAGCCTGTGCAAGGTCATAGAGAGCAGCAGCTTTTCTGCCTGCAAACCCCAAGTTCTAACTTCCCAAACAGAATTTCTAACTTCACTGTGCTGCTGAGTAAAGCAGGAAATTGCCAACCTGCAACTTAGACTGGATGAAAGAACATCATCGATCAGTATGGGCTAGGTAATGTGTCAGTAACAAAATACATCCCCAAATCACAGTCATGTGATACAACAAAAGTCGTTTCTTGCCCCTGGCAGCTTTCCAGGACAGGCAGCGATCACCTGAAGATGCCAGATCAGGGCTCCAGTCTGTCTCCAGCCCATGAAGTTTCATCCTGACAGATGCTTCTGGTTACCTTCAGCCATGGAAGGGAAGCTCTGGAGGACTGCATAACTGTGATTCAATGCTTCCAGCCAGAAGTAGTATGCACGGCATCCATTCTCAAATGTCAAAGGGCAGAGAAGTACAGTTCTCTGCAGTTCTGAAAAAGCAACCAGTAACAGCTGAGCATCAAAAGTCCCTCCCACAGCAGCCTTTAGAGAGTTGGGAAGAAGAGCTTTCACGTGCAGCAAGGAGCACTTGCCAAGCAAACTCTGCTTCCACATCCTGCCAAGAGAGACAGGAGGAAAACATAAAAGCAAAAACTGATAACCATGTAGCAGTTCTTTTAAAAAGAGAAAGGAAATGCTCATGACAGGAGAATTCCACAACAGAAAATGATTTCACAACCAAGAATCACTGAGTACTGGAGGAGAGTGAACAAGGTCCCGTGGCCAGAAACAAGGGACAGAAGTATGTGCAAAACGGATGGAAATTCCTTCATCGGTTTGGGTTGCCATAACAAAAAGTAGACTGGTACCTGAAAACATAGAGGTTTCCTTATCATGGTTTTGGAAGCTACCCAACAACAGGGTGCCAGCCTGGTCAGGTTCTGATGAAGGCCCATTGCATGGAGAGTCGGGGAGAGAGTCTCTCTTGTTTAGGGACACTAATCCCATCATGGGAGCTCCCTCGCATGGCCTCACTCTCGGGACCTTATGCAAACTTAATTCCTTCCTTGAGGTCCCTCCTTTTCATCCCCTTCTGTGGGACTCCCATTTCAACATATGAATTTGAGGAGGGCACAGCAAGAGTCCTTAAATGGGGACACTTGGAAATGTTGTCCATTCATTCACTCCATCTTCACCATTCCGGGTGCAAAAGCAAAAAGTGGGGTGAACTAGAGCTTACTTAAAAGACTGTGAGCAAAAGCTGACGTTGGAACACAAGACCTGCTTTGGAAATGGAAGTAGAATAGCATGATGGAAAGAGTACAGAGGTGTGTAATCCTCTAGAAAGTCACTTAACCACTCTGGACCTTGGTTTGGAACATGTGCCATGTGAATAATACACTATTTCCTTCAACATATTGTTCCACAGAAAGAGAGGATCCTGCAGACAGTATATTGTCAGAATACCTAGCAAAATGTTACAGAAGGGAGAGAGTGAGAAGATTAAGGAGGATAGTAATGACAGTAAGCCCCTTAACTGGCCAAGCATCACACGGGTGGTCCTGGGAAACATTTGCCTTGTTGGCTCTCAGGCTTTATTTCCACTTACCCTCTTCTTGCCCAAAGATTGCTTCATTCTCACCCCACTGGCCATTTTGCCCTTATTTGAACATAGTGGAATGTGTCTCAGTGTTGGGTTTCTCAGGGCTCCTTCTTGCTGAAATACACTCCTCAGATATCACAGCGTGTCTTGCTTCAATGTTATGCCCTCACCAAAACCCCCCACAACTATCTCCTGGAAATGACATCTATGCCCTGCCCTGTCCTGCACACTCTACCCTCTTTCCTTACTTTATTGGCAATTGTCATCTGCTAATTTAAAAAATAATGTATTTATTGAATTTGTTTGTTGTCCATTGTTCCCCATATAAGAATGTTTTTCCAGATTTGGTATTGTTTCTAGGGTATGCATAACCTAGAAAAACACCTTGCATACAGTTGGCATTTGTCTTTGTGCATTGTCACTGAAGCAGTAGTTGTGAATTTCTTTAGTATTTATAAATTTTATGCTTAATAATGGGATATAAATTATTTCTAAATTCAGGGTCTCCTTCACTTTCCTTACCTTCTATGCTGACACTCCAAAATTCCATAACAAAATGTATTGAAGAATTAGCTCCCTGTCAAAGTGAAACCCACTTTTCCCATGTAGTTATGCAAAGACCTGTTATTAGAATCTGCAACTTCATGTCAGATAATACTGGAACTTTAGAGCTGGGGGAGGTCAACTTGCAAGAGATCACCAGCGCTAAAAGTGTTTAAGATTCACATAACCTCCTCCAGTATTGTGCTGCTCAGTGGCAGGATGAAGATGTGGCTGTGAACATCAATCTGCCCATACTCATTTTGTACCACTCATGGTTTTTTGGCAGGAGGAATGAGGTCTTCATTGAAGGTACAATACAGATCACATGTTTCTGTAAAGAACAAGGAAGCACTTATACTAGGCTCTTATAAAATGTGTTGTTCTACACATTTCTCAGATGAAGATATACAAATAAATAAATAAATACATGAAAAAATGTTCACCATCACTGGTCATTTAAGAAATGCAAGTTAAAACAGAATGGAGATTCCATCTCACTCGGAAAGAATAGCTGCCATCAAGAAATCAATCAATAACAAATGTTGGCAAGGCTGTGGAAAAAAAGGAACACTTCTCCACTGTTGTTGGGAGTGTAGACTGGTGCAACCACTGTGGAAATCAGTATGGAGATTGCTCAAAAAACTAGGATTGGAAGTTCTGTTCAATCCAGCTATTCCTTTCTTGGGTATTTTCACAGAAAAATTGAAAAAGTCATGTCTCAGCGATATATGTGCACCCATGTTTATAGCAGCACAATTTGTAATAGCTGAATCTTGGAAACAACCAAAATGCCCATCAACCGCAGAGTGGATGAAAAAGATGTGGCACCTTTATTCAATGGAATATTACTTAGCTATAAAAAGATGATCTTGAGACTTTTATAGGTAAATGGAGGCAACTTGAGACTATTTTCAGTGAAATAAGACTCACATTTGTAAAGATCATATTGTCTCTCTAGTATAAAAAATAATAAAAAACAGTAATGAGATACAAATGTATAATAAATACTGAGATAATGAAAGGGAAAGAAAGTGCTCTAAAGGATATAACTGTATGTATGTTTAAGTGTACAAGATAGATAACCATACTACTAAGTTTTTGTTAGTTCATCAAACAGAATGGTTTGGACTGTCATTGACTGTCCACTTTTTATGCTTTGATTCTGTGACTTGAGCAACTTCCTCTAAGATAACAATACATAATTTATCAGCTAGTGATTTCTTATTGGTTTTTCTTAATTCTGTATTATTTCTACCCTTTTTTCTGTTTTTCTTTTTTCCTCTAAATAAAAAACAAGACTTGTTCTCAGATAAGAAGCTATGGTTTGCAAGTAGTTATGACACCTAAATTCCTTGAGCAATTTCTTTGTGTTTGTGAGTACTGAGGTACAATTATTTTCCTTTATTTTATTTTTATTCACATGCATTAATTGTTCATATCAATAAGATAATTTCTGATTTCTTTTGTAACACAGTGGTAAAACAGAAAAGCCATTTTAATATCACCTCTTGTTTGGCTGAAAAAATCTAAAACCCAAGTGCAGTGAAAAAAATGGCCAACTACAAATTATTTAGCAGGTGTACCATTATTTCTTGTATCAGCCATTACCTTTAGGAAAATGGACTCATGTATGTGGAGTACTTTCACAGTACCGGAGCCAGCGATGAGCACTGTAAATATGTTATCGCATTTCACTTCCACAATAAGGTTGGGATCGACTCTATTCACCTAGTTTTTCAGATAGGACACTGAGGTTCAGAGAGCTTAAGATTTGCCCAAGTCCATGCATTTAGCAAGAAGCAGGACTAAAAGTCAACACTGTGCCTTCCTGACTCTCATTATGGTGCTTTTTCCACTATAAAAATCAAGATTCGGGAAAACGCACTCTCAAAAGAACAGGAATGCTGGCAGACCTGCTTCTGCATGACCCTTGAAAAAGCTGATGTAAAGCTAATAAAGCCAGCACAAGGTGATATGCTCAGTCCAGGTAAGTTCTTCTTCACCTTGTGTGGAAATTGATCACTGTCCCCAGTAGAGCTACCCCATCACTAAAGGCATTCAATTAACCCATTCAGCCAAAATCACTCGGTGGCCACTACATATCAACAAAAGAATGGATCTCTTCACCTCTTTGGCCCTGTAACTAACTCAGTCTTAATCTCATTGCTCATCCAAGTGAAGCAAAGTCTTCCAGATAATGACCAGAAAACTAAGAGCCACCAACTTCACATTGCAAGAGATGAGAGGCTGATGGCAAAATGCTTTCTTTTTTTTCTTTGTCTTTTTCCTTTTTATCGGTACTGGGGATCAAACTCATGACTGCCTGCTTGCAAGGCCAGGCGCTTATGCCACTGAGCTAAACCTCCAGCCCCCAAAATGCTTTCAAAAAACTCAAAGATTCAAATGACTAGTGTAGCTAGCAACTTACATTTTTCATTCTCCTACAAAACAGTATCAGTCTCGTGACCTGAGTGTCTTCTAAATCAAGTAACGTTGGAAAAGCCTGATATGCTCATCCTGGATCATCTAAATGACTGATCATTCAGGAGGAAAATGCATCATGAGAGGGCTTTTCTCAGAAGTCAACCAGATGCGGGTTTGAGCCTCACATCCACAGCATAACTGCTACAAGCACTTACCCAAGAACTCCACTCGCTAAGCCCCACTTCAGCTCTAGATCTTCATCTCCAGTCCTTCATGTCTGGAAAGAAAATAAACAGCATTTTCCACTTGCCAGGGTGTGAATGTTAAGTAAAGAAATATCAGTAAAGCCCTTGACACAGGGACTAGCATATAGCAAATACTCAATAAATGTTGGCTATTTATTTTAAGCAGGAAAAGGTTACCTAATCTATACATTTTATAAGTCAACATCAGTAGTCAAAATGCTCCATCACCATTCTGTGAATCTTTTCTCCTGATCCCATATGCTTATGGTCTCTGAATTTCAGGCTTTTCTTAACTCATCACTTAGTCAACTGTGAGGTACTTAATGTTCCCCAAAACCATTTCTTCTGTGTCCTGCTTAATTCCTGTTCTTCTTGGAAACAGCAACTATATTATGGTTTTAGCCACCTGATCATTTCCTCAACAAACACTTCTTCCAGTCATTTTTTCATTGTGGCAGAATGTCCATTGCATACTTTGGTTAGAAAACATCCATCTCCTTAACCCACTGGATGAAGTGATGGGGTTTAGAGGTGGAGCTGTGGAGAGGTGACTATATTTAAATGAGACGACACAGGTAATTCTCATGATAGAATTAGTGCCATTATATAAAGAGACTACAGAGCTTGCTATCTGTCCACCAATCAAAGATGCAGCAAGGAAATAATAATGTGCAAGTCAGGAAGAGAACCCTTGACAAGAACCCATTCGTGTAGCATCTTGATTTCAAACTTCTCAGCATGTAGGACTGAGAGAAATAAATATGTGTTACTTAAGCTATGCATTCTGTGGTATTTTGTTATAGCAGCCTGAGCTAACCATGCATTTGACTTTACATTTTTTCTCTTAAAATATGCTTGTACTTTTAATGTTAATTTTTTTTTTTACTTCTTTATATATTCTGGGTATTAATCCTCTGACAGCAGAACACCTGGCAAAGATTTTCCCCAACTCTGTAGGCTGCCTATTCACTCTGTTAATTGTTTCTTTGCTGTGGAGAAGCTTTCTAATTTGATGCAATTCCATTTTTTGATTCTAGCTATTATTTCCTGAGCTATTGGTAAATGTCATCTTCTGCAACACAACACTGACTCTGCCACTTTTCTGTTTAAAAATATTCAGGGGTTCATAAAATCTCCAGATGAAGCTTCTGTTCTTTAGCCAAGAAGCCCTGCCATGATCCAGCACTGCCCCCATCCAGCCCTTATCGGGCCATTTCCTAACAAGCTCTCGTCTCTTCTGAAGCAATAACCTGCCACAGTCCATGCCTTCATACACCCCTGTGCCTTTGCATGTGCTGTTCTTTTTGTCTACGACTCTTTACACAGCCTCTAGGTGTTGAGCAAAATCGCAGCACCATGTTCCATAATTTCTAGTTACACCACAGGCCAGTTGGGATGTCCCCGCCCAGACTGTATAAAACTACTTTCTCCCCTGCTCCTCTAAACATAGTTCCACATAATAAATGTTTTTTTTTCCCCTTTCTATGTCCAACTCCCATAACCAGATTGTCATCACTGTGAAGCTAGAAATCCTGTCTTAATTTATTTTTAGGTATTTTTGGAATAAAAATGTAAAAATCATTTTGCAAATGTGCTAAAACCAGAAATTTCTGAAAGCAAATATTTTATGCAAACCAGGGGAATAATTATTAAGATAATAACAATACCAACGACTGTGAAGTACACAAAATAACTAAACACTTTATAGGCGCAGCTCACTGAGTCCTTTTAACCACTCTGTGAGGATGAATTGTTTTTTATTACTTTTTTTTTTTTGGTGAGGCAAATGAGGCATAGAGAAATCTCACACATGTGCACATGCAAGTGCACAGACATACACACACACACACACACACAGAGGCATGCTGTTTTGGAGGCAGAAAGCCATGATTCCTACTGTTATCTATTGTTTTTGTGACCTTGAAGCAATACACTTAGTCTTCTATTTTCTCATCCCTGCAATAGGAAAAGACTTACTGGAATAATTAAATAATATTTATAAAATTATTTTCACAGAGCAGATACTCAGCATTAATGCCTCCTTTCCTAAATGGTAACCTCTGAATACCTGCCTAGACTCTTGATCTTCAGCAGTATTTCTAAAATTATACCGAATAAGTAACCCCTGATGGGCTGAGAAGTAGGCGTATTGTGAGGTTGATCTCAGCACTGGCTCACTCCAAAGACCAGCTCCGAATCTCTCCCCACGGTGACCCCATCTCCTCCTGGGGACTCTTGCTCTAGCCTCATGGCTAAGAGGACACTCAAGAGATTGATGGGATGGGATTAAGATGAGCATCAATACCTCATGGCCTCCCAGATAAATTTTAAGAACCTGAAAGCTTAGCAGTCTGGTTTTGAAGTCATGAAGCAATGTGAAAGTGTCAGACAGGAACTTGTGCCAATTGCGTGTGCAAGGCTGTGTGCAACACCGCGTGCTCAGGTGGCAGGTCTCAGATTTGACACAAGTGGGATCTGCCACAAAGGGTTTCCCAGGGCTATCTGTCTGCCTGGAGATGCAAAAGCCGCTTCTCTGTCCCTACAGCCCCTCGTCAACCACCTCAGCCCCTCCAAGCAGCTCACTCAGGAATACATTAACATTTCCCAACATATTGCTTACAGATGCCAACTCGGTTTGGGGAAAGGAAGGGGGGTTGTGGACTGACTTTATTATTTGGGACAAAAAAAGAAGAATAAAAAAGGGTCCTTTTGTTTGGAAGACAAAACTAAAATTACCGGTTGAATGGGACTGAATTAAGCACTTAAAGTGCAATCTTTCCAGAGTGCTGACAATGCAGGTACAGATCGATGGGGAAACTATTTGCAACAGGGGAACCTGGCTCTGCTTATTAACACCTAATTATACCAACTTCTCTGCAGAACTGGATTCATTCTCCTGATGGCTGCCATAAAAGCAGGTCTTGTTGGCAGTGTCTGAACTGGGTCAAGAACCTGGATCTCAAGCAGAGTGTCCAAGGTTTATGGCACACAGACTCCCAAAGGCCTCCACCCTGTGCAGCCCACTTCACAGTGAGGAAGATTAGGAAGCCCACCACACTTCCGTAGGAATTTCAAATGTAATCAGTGACAAAAATCCAGTACTCAACCAGCAGCAACAGCATCCCCTTTGCAGCCATTAAAATATGGAAATTCTTCCCTACCAATGAGTCTGCAGCCACACCACATCCTGATACCCAGGACTACACACCAAATCCTGGTATAATAGCCCAGCATCAATGCATCTGTAGGACAGAATTCATGTCCTACAGGTGCCCATGTATTTTGATTATAACTCTAACCATAGATAGTAGTTTTCTATAACGGGTCTTCAACCAGTCTACAAACCCAGATGCTTTCCTCTGGGGAATGGGGTGTTTATTATACGCAAATAAAGTCATACACATTATATATCTCTATCTGTATCTATGTCTGTATCTGTACCTATATATCTATATTCATATCCATATCTGTAAAATGTGTATAGAAATAGTAAATAGATATAGATGTAGATACATAAATGGATATTAAGATACGTGTGTGTGGTGAATTTTTAAAAATTATCACAGTAAAAGAGACATTGCCATTCCCCCTCAAAATGCTCCTCTTGCCTCAAACACAATTATTCTATTGTCATTGCCACTTTTGGAAACCGTTCCAGAAATCCTCTTTTTGTGAAGGAAGTGTCATTAGGTGCACTGTTGTGGCCACCCTGATTCCCTAAATCAACTCAAAACAATGACCTTTCACAGTCATTTTGACGTTGGAAAAGAGCCAGGGGGTGTGTGGCGTCACACGCAGTGAACAAGGTAGATGAGAACACACCGTCATGTTTTTATAAACCCACCTTTCTGTTGCAAGGCACTTGGCAACACCATTCACAGGATGCTCATGCCATCTTTAAAGACACTCACAAAAGAGGACTTCCGGAACTGCATCAGAAAATGCCAGAACAATAGCATGTACTCCAAACAAGGAGTATTTAGAAATGGGCTAATGCTATGCATCATTCAGTAATACATTTTTTACATTTCAAATATTCATCATATTTTGGTACCTTGTGTATACATGCACACAGTTATATAGTTATACAGTATATAATACATAAATATCTTGTTCTACTTACATTACTCATATATAATATGTAAATAGTACTCATATATTATATATAAATAAGTTATTTGATATCCATCACTGTTTATATATACTGTATATAGTCAACACTATATAAAGATAACAGAGATAATTAGATGTGAATCTAGATATAGTTAACTTTACAAATAGATATCTATAGATAGTGATATAAAGTTAATTACACAGATAGCTCTCTATATGATTATATATAATTATATAAAATATATAAACTGTACATATTTCCATATATCTATACATTTCAAATGGTACAAAGATATGTAGATAATGGTCGGGCATTGTGGCGCATGCCTATAATCTCAGCACTCAGGAGGCTGAGGCAGGAGGACTGCTGAGAGTTTGAGGCCAGCCTGGGCTACAAAATGAGTTCAAAGCCAGCCTGAACTGCATAACTAAATGCTGACTCAAAAAAAAAGTAGGCATATATGCCTATATAGTTACCTAATATATGTTTATATAGAGATGTATATAGATATATAACTATACTTATTTATGTGTTATAGCATATATACATATACATACACATCTAAGCACAACTAAGTTCACATAAATTCTGTATGTCTGGGAACTATTTACATATTAACATATGGAAACTTGCCTCATCTTTTTAACAACTACATGGCCCTCAATAGTAAAGATGCATCACAGTTTAGCCACTCCCCTGTTGATGGATATTTGGGTTACTCCTACTTTTCCACTACTACCAATGGTGCTGCAATGAACGCTTTGACCCTATGTTATCCCCACACCCACACTCTGAGCATTTCTAAAGAATAGACTTCAAGAGATGAAATTTGGGGTTAATGGAGGCCCATGTTTTCAGTTTTGATAAATCTTGACAAACTAGTCATATCTCTGTCATCTAAATAACGGTAACAGGTGCCCCGTGCATCTGGATGGTTTGCAGCAATCAGCCTCCCTTGGCATGGTCTCTAGGCTGTCTGAAGCATCCGGGACTGCATCTGTCTGCAGTTAACACCCAGCATCCATGGAACTCTTCCATGTCTGAGCTGGCATGCATTTGCCCCTAGAGAGGCTAAGGAGAGTGTCTCTGGTGTAGGTCACCAACAGATTACTTCAAATGCCCTAAAGCTCCTGATCTGTGGTATTGATTGAGAATAGGCGATAGCAAATTTCCCTAAGAGCCTGGGATTTAGAGTTTAGCCATCAATTATCTTCTGGGTCTTGAAGATGTTTTGGGTATCTGCAGAGCACTACAAAGCCCCTCTGAAAGCCTGCCAACTCCTGGCCCTCACGCTTTGCCTAGGCTGTCACCAAGCCTCCCATGAAAGACCTCTATCAGTCTTTGCCTCTGTAATCACAGGATCTCAAACCCAACACAAAGAGCCAAATGATGAACAGATAGTACGCCATCCCTTCTTTCTCCTTCCCATTAAAAAAAAAACAAAAAAGCTCGGAGCACAGGAGTGGGCAGAGGAGAGGAAAGTATTATTCTCAATAAAAGAACCCCTGGCCCCAGTTCTCTCAGCTAAAGTACACCCCCTACACACACAATTTTATTCCTTCCACAGAGGACCTGAGGCTGCTTCCAAGAATATTCACAGCACAATAATACTGGAAAATGTAATTAAAAGACAAAGCCAAGGAAAATATATATGGGCAATGAAGGCCAAGGGAAAACAGAACAACTCACAGCAATAGGTTCTGCCCAATTTTTAGCTATTTGGGCTCTAAATGGACTCAGAACTCCCTCCTGGTAACAGCAGGGAAAGGGGTAGAGTTAGCATCCAAATCCATAATGTACAAAAAGGATGTCCACACTTAGACTTGAATAATCCTCACAGAGTGGAAAAGAGGAAATGAAGATGGCGTGGCTCAGTTTTCAGAATCTCTGCTTCTTCTTTGAATATGGGTCCAAGAGCAGAAAGTGCAGCCAGGCCGCCTTTCCATTCCGCAGAGGGAGACCTTTCTAAGCAGCCCTGATTCTCCATGGCCCTTCCCAGCCAATCACCATCCTCCACTCCGTGCACTGTCCCCTCAGGCTCCCGCTGCCACCACTAGGGTTCCTAGTGAACAAGGTTCTTCATTCCTTTTCTTCTTCCTCTTCTTTTTTAACTTAGTTGGCAGCTACTACACATTAGAATTCTTTTTTAAAGTTAAACAATACAACACACCCCCACCGCTGGAGCTGTGTTGCCATGCCCTACGTAGATGGAAAAACTCACCTCCCACCCCAGTTTGGCTGCAGCCCCTGTCGCTCACTGTGTCCTCAAGTCCCAGTCCTGATAACAAAAAAAAAAAAAAAAAGTTTTTTATTTATTTCAAGTAAAGAGAAAAGGTGAATGAAATGACCAAAATTGCACGCAAAGGCCTGAACTCAGATTGTGACTGCCATCCGGCTTCTAGATCCACACAACCGGGGGTCAGACGCCACATGACAGGACTGTCTCCACCTCTGACAACGCTCTTCCTTCTGACTGACAGAGGTCCCTCTTTCCAGGGTAGGGGAATCTGCTCATGTCCACAAGGCATGTCAACTTTGATTGCAAGGTCAAGAGAGGGGCCCTATGATGGGGTCATTTCACTTTGTCTTTTTCCTTGAAATGTCCTCTCACAGGTCTGCCACCCTGCAGCCCTGACTTCTCTCACATGTCAGGTTGATGCTACCACAAAGATAAACTGCAGAGCTTCTAGGCAGTAGGTTGACTGTACAAGTCAACTAACCAGCCAACAGAAATCCCAAACAAAAAATAATAAATTTTTTAAAAAACAAAAACAAACAAACAAACAAAAACACCCTCTTCTTTCGGTAAAATAAATTGTTGCACAAACCCTCAATGGCCTGTTTGCCAAGAGGCAGCCTGGTGCCCAGTGCGCTGGAAGCTGAGCCTTGTGCGCCATCTAGGAGCAGAGGGCTGCACGACAAGCTCCCCGACTTTGTGCTTGGTCTGCAGTCCTCACTGACCCCTTCCCTGGGGACCTCCCCTTCCTAGGTCACTGAGGGTCTCCATAGAGGCCATGTGCTCTCTCCTAGGAAGTCAAGCTATGCAGACAGACTCTGCCACTTCACTAGCTTCGGGCCCTTGGGCAGTTTGTTTCCTTATCTTCAAAACGAGAATTATCGGGCCAGCCTTCCTGGGTGAATGGAGGATTAAGTAAGAAAAACTACATAATCTGGTATATAACATGCAGCCTATAAACTTTTAACTTGTATTTCCTTCTCCCGCCATGCCACGAATGTGAATCCATCCACAGACAAGTAACTGGGTGAGGGGAGGGGTAGGTTTACCTCGGAAACAGGAGTGGGGATCTTGCAGGGTTTGTGGAAGCGGTTGTATTACATGACCTGTGTATATGACACATGACACAGTGACTGCTCAGCGGGTAATAGGAGGAGGGAAAGAAAGTGTAAATCTGGCCATATAATAGACCCTGAGTCCTAACAAATAAAGATAGCTATAAAGATAAATAAGAGAGGCTCTTCGTGAGAGACAATGTAAATAAAAATACAAGGTACTGTATTAGTCATCGGAACAAAGTACACATCTGTACAGCTTTCCAGACTCTACCAGTTACCCGTTTTACTCCCTGTATGCTTCTCACAACAAAGAGCTGTTGTTCCACCCCCTCACACCCACAGATAAGCCAGGGGAGGCCCAGGAAAGGGAGAGAGGTACCCTGGGCTTATATGATGGGTGACCCCGCCTCCTCTGACCCATATTTATCTTTTTTCCAAAATGGCTCCTCCACTTATGCCACTGAGATAAAACAAATTCAGAGTATGATCCTTCTTCCCCCTCTTGCTTATCTCTGCCCCATGGGAACGAGAGACAGACAACCCAAGCATCCATCAATTGGTGAATAGACCTTTTAAAAATGTGATTCACTCATGCAATGGAATATTTAGTAACAATAAGAAAAAGTGCCAATACACAAGGATGAGCCTTAAAAATATGGTGCTAAATGAAGGAAGACACACACACACACACACAGCATGTTGTTCCATTTATACAACATGTACAGAATGGACAAATCCGTGGAGACAGAAGGACAGATGGAAAGATGATGTGCCTGGTGGTGGGTGCAAGACTTCCTGCCAGGATGATACAAACTTTCCAACATAATTGTGACAATTTTGCACAATTCTGTGAATATACTAAAAACTACTCAATTGTGTATCTTAAGTGGGAAAACTGATGGCATTTAAATCATATATCTGAATGAAGCTGTTACATTAAAAAAGACACCTCTGTTCACATCATTTCCTTACTAGTCAATATATGTTATTTTATATATTGAACAACTACTCCCAAGATAACAATATGTAATTTATCAACTAGTGATTTCTTAATATTTTTGGAAATTCTGTATTATTTCTACCCTTTTTTCTGTTTTACTTTTTTTCTCAAATAAAAAAATAAATATATATGTTTAGCTAATATTGTTTATTTTGTTATTGCCCACCACCATAATACAGGCAATGATGAGTGGAGCTTAAGGCTTCTTACTTTCACACTGCAAACAACCTTGAAAAGTCCTTGACACGAAGAGTACTAAGTAAATGAGCAGTTTTAGCTGAGGGAGTTCCTGGCCTACCTCATCGCTCTGAACTCCCCAGGAGACTCCATTGCACCAGCAAGCCCTGACCTCTAGCTAGTGTCATCAACAAACCAAACCTTGTTCCTCAGCTACTGATAACAAGCCTCAGTAGCTCACCGTGTCCTCTACTTACATTCTGAATTTCAATTAAACAACCCAGCTTATGACTCCAGTGAGTCCAGGGTCTTCTGCATCAGAATCATCAAAGGTGCCTTGTAAAACAGTCAGATAGCTGGAACCCATTCCAGACATCCTGCATTAAAATCCTTGGGTAGGGCTCAGGATCTGCACATGGGTGTCCTTTCATAGTCACCGGAATAAGTTAGACATTGACCTACAGCCTCAAAGTCATCCAGGGTGGGAAGCCCAACCAGAAGGTCAAGGTTCCAGATGTGACCACCTGCTCTCCAGCTTCTCTCATCATGCTGCTACCTGGGCAGCTCTGCTGGCACCTACTGCCCTGGAGAACAGAAACGGTTTCTCCTTCCCACTTTTCTTGCCTCCTGAACCTCCAGCTGCCAGTCAGGTACCACCACCTGCCCGGCAAATCTTCCTTGGGCAGGTGCTGTGCTCCACACCTCCTGTAGTTCTACTCACTACAGCCCAGTGGTCCTCAACCAAGGGTGCCCGTTCTCACCCACGGATATTTGGCAATCCTGGAGATATTTTCTAATTGTCAATTGGGATGGATGTCCTACTGGCATTAGTGGATGAAGTTCAGAGATGCTGCTAAGTCTCTTACAAAACATAGGACAGACCCCGACCCCAAAGGATTATCTAGCCCAAAACAATAGTGTTCAGACTCAGAAAGCCCACTCTGGGCCTAGAGTTCCTCTAGGACAAGAATGTGTAAGACCTGCATGAACTCACTACAGAATGTAGAGCCTCACATGCAGCAAGTGTTCAGTAAACACCACTAGAATAAATTACTTGTACCCCTCGCCTAAGTGTGTTTAGTGATCTGAGGTGCTAACAAACACTTAGGCAATACATCAGGATGAAGTAAATAAGTGAGGGGATTTTAGGAAATGGTACATGCCATTGGTGAACTGGGGTCAGGCAACAGAATGGCTATAGAGGGGAGCTGAAATTTGACTCCCCAGCTTCCAGCTGGCTATTTGAAGAAGAAAAGGGAAACATGAAACTCATGACCTCTATGTAGTAAAAGTTCCCCAGCTACTTCCTTTAGGAAGCCCAGGCTTTTCACTGATGTTGAGAGGTAAAACAAGCAACACTCTCAACAGCTTAGATGTCTATATATGTACAGGAGTCTTTTTATGACTGCATATAACTTTCCCATAGGTTTCTTTGTTTTCTCTCTCTAAACTATCTTTTTGCAATGTTACTTGATAGCTTCTCCTCATTCTTCAGCTGGGGCATGGCCACATGACTAGTTTCAGTCAACAGAATAAAGACAGACATGATACAAGCAGGAGCCTTAGATGTGTTTTTGCAACTGACTGTGATTTCTTGCATCTCTACCATTGCTATGAGAGGAATATGCCCCATGAATCCCCCAATCTGAAAACAGTGAGTAACATGTGAAGTAAAATTGACTGAGCTCTTAGAAATGTAGCCTACAGCAGAACTTCCAAGCTAGCCCTTTCCTGGCTTCAGAGACATCCCACGGACCTAAAGATACACAAGCAACCCCAAACTGAGTCTAGCAGTACTTAACAGCCGTCTGCCCTGATGCCTGGGTTAAGTAGTACATGTTTGCTATTGAGCATCACAGAGCTAGAGGTTTGTTATGAGGCATTATTCTGATACTAGCTAACCAGAATATCTCCCAATGACAGAGGTAAAGGATAGCATCAAAGAAAGACTATATAAATAAATGTGATTTTTTTTAATACTGGCGAACAAACCCATGGACTTTACACTGAACTATTGAATAAGGATCTCCGTAAGTTGATAAATTTCCCAGTCTGGGCTCTGCCGCAGCCTTCCAGAGTGCTAAGATTACAGGCATCCACCACCATACCCTGTTAAATGCAGTCTTTAGTGGGGTTAAATTGGGTAAATTGTTCCATGTTACTTAATTTTCCCCCATCTAAACAGTAACACACTGATGACAAACTATTTCCCCACAGGTGACCATGACTGAGCTGGGTACTTAAAGTTACTTGATGCAAAAGTGTTGATCATATATGTATTGGAAACATAACCAATCTGAGACATTTTAAGCAAAATAATAAACCAAAGTCTGAGTCTTTACACTGGCCAATCAATTGATCGAATACGTCTATAGATTCAGATGTTTTAAATGCTCCCTATCATCTCAGATCTACCAGAAGATCTAAAACAGATGATGCAAAATTAATGTGTATCTTTGCTCCCACATGGTATCAACCTCCCGTAGGTGGCTGGGTTCTTTCCAGTCACCTCAGACCACTCTAGAATGGACCCAAAATTTTGCACTCATGATTACATATAGCTCTATCTCCAATTCAGAGAGACCTTTCCCAAACTGCCCTCAGCTACCATATAGGACTGGCATCCCTGGGTTGTCTGCTCAGAAATTAAAAGACTCCGCCCCTCTGCGCAGGTGGTATTTCAGAGCCCACTCTGGGTCTGCCTGCTGTCTGAGGCTTTTGTAAACATAGCTATTTCATGGATAGTACAGTTCTTACTTTCAAGTGATATAAATTTTCGCTGTGTATAAAAATAAAACAAATTTGAAACAATAGGCATAAATAACCCAAATCTGTCCCCTGGCTACCCTTGAGTCCAGATCTGAGCAGCAACAACCAAAATTCCACCAAAGGAAGAGCCATAGAAGGATTCAAATTCCAAACCACCACAGCCCAAATTCCGTAAGAATTTGGAATTTTTTATTAGCAGGGATTTTTTTTTTTTGAGGGTGAAAAAATGGGAAAAACTCACAGTCCCTCTCTGTCCCTTGTGAATGTGTGTCCAAGGCTCTGAACAATTCATCACCAATAGCATTGGCATTCCATCTCCTCCCAGGCATCTGCTCATCCAGGGACATCAGCTGGCAATGCCTCAGGTACTGAACCTGGAACTGAGAGGAGCCACAGAGCAGAAGGAAAGTTGAGGACAGGTCCTTCTCCTGAAGGTCCATGGCATTTTCTTTCAGTACATGTATTTCAGAGTCCCTCTCCTCCTCCCAAAGCCCCCCACAAATATCACCCTCTGCCCCAACCGCGTGGCTTCCATATTTAATCACAAGATTCTACTGTTAACGTATTTGATTCCAAGCACCATTTCTAAGCTCTGTAGGTAACTGCCAATTTAGAAGCCTTTGAAATTAACTCCTTTCTCTGCAGCATCTGACCCCATTGCTCATTCTTGTAGTTTATCCAGGTTATTTGCTCAAAGCCACCTCCTTGAGGGGGCCTTCCCTCATCATTCTATTAAAATTGAGTCACCCTGTTCTGAAACTATCCATTCTCATACCCTACTCTTTACCCTCATAGTCTCCTGACATTTACCCATATGTTGACTTGACTGTCACTGATGCACCCCTAGAATGCAGCATTTTTCATAATAAACAGTAGGTCCAAAAGCTCTAAAGTGCAAAGAGCCATTGATGTACTAAAGATGGAGAAAAAGGAAGTATGGTGAGAGGCAAAGTCCTAGAAATTAGTTAAGGCTGGTACTCGGGGGCCAGGTTGCCAAGGCCTTTGCAGATCACCACAAGTGATTTGGGGTTTATTCTAAGTACATCACATAGTCTCCAGACAGTCACCAGGTAGGTGTTAGGCAATGTCATCTCATTAAGTTCAGTCTAAAAACCATTCTCATTTTTAGGTGAAAAACAGATTGAATCGACCATGAGGTAAAGCAGAGAGACCTGTTAAAGTAGGGAGGCCACCATAATAGCTCATGGGAGGTAACTCTGATGAAGTTAATAAGGTAGCTCTGATTAAGATGAATACAAGCAGACAGAAGAATTTTGGATGCTTCTTGGCCATCTACACATAAATTGTATCTGGATTATGGGAGAGAAAAAAAGGCAAGGATAATTCCTAACGAATTAAGAAACTTAGTGGATACAACCTCATTCTTCTGCATGTGGATATCCAGTTTTCCTAATCCCATTTTTTAAAGAAACTATCATTTCTCTATTGCATATCTTTGGTCCTTTTATCAAAGAACAGTTGACTATACACAGATGGACTCATTTCTGTGTTCTCTGTTATGTTCCACCGGTCTGCGTGGCTAGATTTGTGTGGTACCATAACATCGTACTTAGTGTAGCTTTACAATATATTTTTAAATCAGGAAATGTGATGTTTCCAGCATCTTCTCAAGACTGATTTGACTATTCATGGTCTTTTGTGGTACCATATTAATTTTAAGATTGTTTTTTACATTTATATGAACATGACTTTTGAATTTAGTAGGGGGTGAATGGAATCTGTAGATCTCTTTCAATGTTATGAACATTTTTAACATTAATTCTTTCAGTTCATGAAGATAAGACATCTCCCATTGGTTAGTATCTTCTTCAGTTTCTTTCATCAGTGTTTTGTGCTTTTCAGTCCACAAATGTTCTGCCTTCATAATTGACTCATCAAGAATATGGGGGGAAAAACCTTAATATCACTAAATATAAATCAAAAGTACAAGGCAATATCACCTCACATCTGTCAGAATGGCTATCCAAAGCAGGGGGGACAAACAGTGGCACAGATATGGAGAAATGAAACCCATGTACATTATTCATGGTAATGCAAAGTGAAGTAACTGCTATAGAAAACAGAATGGCCATTTCTTGAAAAAATAAGAGGGAAACCTCTTGGGACCCCCCCCCTCTCTCTTTCTGATTCCCCTCCCTCCCTCTCTCTGACAGAAGCTTTCTTTTCTCCAATAAATATATTCTGCTCCTAACCTCCATTGTTCCTAAAATTCATTCTTCAGTTTTAGAGAACATAAACGCACATCAGACAACTAGCAGGTTGGGAGTTTCTTTCCCATATATCATTTGGAGTCTACCACTGAGATCATTAAACAGAGGTAAGAATTTGCTTTTGTTTCATAGACTCTGGATTGGGACTTGTTTAGGCAGCACATTTTTATGCTCCAATTTTTTGTGTGTTTGCCCAGTGCTTGTAATTGCTTATGATTTGTCTCTTATAAAGTCTTGTTAAAATGATGATAAATCTAAGTTAAAACATGGGACAGTTGTAAGGTTATGATACTCCTGTAATGGGACATGTTTTATTCTTGTTTTGTTCTTGCATATGCTGCATTTGAACTGGTTATTAAATTTATTGGTATTCCTTGCTTGATTTATTTAGCCAGTAGCACTAGAGAGCATAACGTTAAAATGCCTCTGGTTGACTTTAGTATAAAGTTCTGTAAAATGTGTCCTTTTAAATAAATTCTGGCTTGGTCTTAGAAAATATACATGCCTATATAATAAAACCTGGGACTCCGTCCACCAGTTAAAAAATGCTAGGTCAGTAGCTGTTCTTAATACCTGGAGGACAGCTTTCATTGGAACAGACTGGATCTGATCTTTCCCTGTACTCTAGAAAAAATGTCAAGCCTGTTCTGCTTTGGTTTCCTTTGTCAGGCCTTACTCCTAATTTTTTCTCACCATTTTGTGCTTTTCTTTTCAGAGGCATGTAAAATTAAGAAGAAAAAAAAAGAACTCTAGAATGTTCCAACCTTTTCCTCATATTCAACAACTAAGTTAAGCTCATCGAAAGTAAGTGTTTGCTAACACTGAAGACAGGAAATTATTTTAGGTAACATATCACATCTCTGGGTCAGATGAGACATCAGAATTTTGCCCATCCAGGAGAACATGCATAAAAGCCGTGTCCTGGATTAGTGTTCTGAACAGGTGTTATAGCCAAGGTTTGCAAGGAAAACAATTTAATATTGCTACACAAATAGTGTAGGAAATTTGCCACACACTAAAAACCCCCCCAAAAAATCTACCTGAGGGCCTGGATCCCATGGCAATATCCTGCATGAGTCCAGTTGAAGACCTAGAGCCCATGATAATGTCTCATGAAAATATGTTTCATAGATGTACAATGGGAAGGCCCACAGGTCAGTGGTGGAAGCCAGAAAGTCTCTGCCAGCAGAATGAATGATCTGTGCCAGTAAGTTGAGGCTTCTGCAATAGAGCCAGAAAGAGACACTCAAAGTAAGGACCAGGGCTCTCCTGAAAAGTACCACAGCCATCCTCTGTGACAGTGAGGTCCGGAGCTCCTCTGACAGTGACAACAGCCAAATTCATGTCAGGAAGCCAATGTGACAAACTTCTCCTGAAGATTTAACAGCACACCATCTTCCTCTCTGGAGTTAGGAAGCAGTAAAGTAAAGATCAGAGCTTCCCCAGAGTGAACCACAATCATTCTCAGCAACAAGGTCACAAGCTCCTCTGACGATGAAACAGGCAAAGTTCATATCAGGAAAAAAGCTCAACAAGCTGCTCCAGGAGAGCCAATGGCAATGAGAGAATCAACACCACCACACTTTCCTCTTCAATTCTCCTTTTTATGTTGGCAACAATCCTCAGGTGGGCCTTCCACACTCAGCACCATGCTGATTCAGTTCAGTTGGTATCACAAGTTGACTACTAGTTGTCAATACACCACAGTAGGTCTTCCTCAGGAGACTGAACTGAGACCCAGCGGGAAGAACTAACTTCTGAGTGCAACCAAAAGGAGCTATTTCCAAAGCACCACATTTATAAGGCCAAAACATATTTAGCTTAAGGGATAATTCCCAATCTTTCCTCTTCTCCTTCTAGGCTAGTTATCATTTATATGCATAGGAAAAATACTTTAATAACAAGTTGTGGACTTTAAAACCTTTACTGTAAACCTATAAAGTGCTAGATAATGAACTTGCTCAGGTTTTTAGCTACCCCTTATTGAACTTTGACATTGGTTACTCTGCCAGCTATTTAAGCATTTTTAGAACAGCTGCCACTCTTAAAGCAGTGGACAGGTTTCTCCAGCATCTCTTTGGTGAATCCCCATTGAAACTGGTGGCCAGTGGAATGTTGACCAGACATCTAGATTCCTTTCTGGAGGCTGATCTCTGGTTGTGTGGGCCAGGAGAAACTGAGAACAACTGAGGGGTCATGGCATGTATATCCAAAGGTTCCTCAAGGAAAATTGACTCCCAACCTGAGGAAACTACCCACTTATCTATTGTATTTATTTCTCTGCTGTAAAGTACAAATTCCCCCTAAGCTTTTCAGTAGATTTTAGAAATTAGGCGGAGGCAGCTTGCAACAAATGTTTACATTTCACAGCAGCTAGCAGGAGCATGATTTACATTTTTGCCTTACGTATGCTAACTAAAAGTAAAAGAGGATTTCAGTTAGCCTCTTCATTCATGTATACATATAAGACTAATGTGCCTTTGCCCACATGTAAAATGTGATTGGTAGATGATAACTGATAGGATTTTGGCATGGCTGAAAAGATAAGAAGTATGAAATATAAGTGACCTTTATTTTAAGAATGTGGGGAGAGACCCCCTGACCCTTCAGGGTCAGGCATTGTCTCCGGGGGCTGGCATTCTATCCGGCAAGCACATGGTGTGGGGGCATACATGTAGCTTAGGTTTGGGGTGGTGCTTAAGGGGCATTAGTGATGCACAGGTTGCCCCTTGGTATTCATTTCGTGCCACAGGTAAATTCCTAGGGGCGGAGAAGACAGAGTCCCTTGGTTCCGGCTTTACTGGCTACAGTGTCTGGGACAAAACCTTTCAATAACCATGTTTGACCGATGAGTTTCAAAAATTTAAATAAAACATAGCCTTGTCCTGTTGATAGGAAAGATTACCTAGGTGATTAGCTTGATAATACAAGTATTTGGCAATTTCTTTGCCCTAGTGCATGGGGCGAACTTTCTCTAGTCAGTTGTTGGTTCTGTCTACCTCTAGGAGAGTGACCTCATTTGCAGCCTGACAAATGCTCTAACTGCTTCCTATTCACCTTTTTGTATATGCCTTCCTCCAAAGAACAAAAAGCAATAGCTTATTACAAAGCTATGCTTACTTCTTTAAATATTACTGTCATGATTAAGACCAACTAACTTGTACTCCTGTAGAGGAATAAGTTCATAAGATATCTGGGAAGATAAAATGCACACCAGTTTGAGGGTAGATAGGCTGGTTTAATTTTGTCTTCAACCCCCCAGATGGCATTCACCTGCCCTGGAGTGGAATCTACTCAAAGGACACCTTGAGGGTATAGAAATCAAATATAAATCAAAGAGGGATGCCCAAATTATTTCTTTTTGTATTTCAGACATAGAGTGCTCAAGGTCACAGCCTCTTACCCCTTTAGAATGCATTCCTAAGCACTGCAAAATGTTTGAACCTTCTGCATTGAACCAGCTGTTTGATGTTTTTCTGCACATGCATATGGCCTGCCTACCCACTAAAGCCAAACTAGGATGCAAAGGGAAGCATTAATTATGATGTTCTTTTATAACTAAAATCATACTATAAAAAATAAGGAAAATGGTCAGAATCGCCTTCCATCAAACTTTCTTTACATTAAGAAATAATTCTTATTTATGCTCAAAGTATAATTATAATCTATGAGACTACCCATGTTCCTATGTCTCTTTCTCTCAGTGACTTAAAACAGATCAGGCTAGGTCTTGGAAAAGTTTCAAATGACTCTGAAAAGTACATTGAAGTCTTTAGAGGATTTACTCAGACCTATAAACTAGGCTGGAAAGATGTAATGTTAATCTTAAATCAAGCATTGACTTTTAATGAGAGACAAACAGCCTCACAAGCTACTGTTGCACTTAGGGATGAATACCATATTGTTAATTTTAAACAGCCAGAAGACAGGCAGCCAAGGAAACAACCAGGTCCCATTGGAGCCCAAGCATTCCCCACCCAAGACCCCTGCTGGCCTACCAGCCAGACAGGAGATTGGAGCAGGAGACATTTTTCAAGTATATATTGTTGTAGGGCTAAGAAGGACAAAAATCAAGCCTTTTAGTTATTTTAAATAGTCAGGAGAAATATGAAAATCCTTCTGTCTTCCTAGATCATTTACTAGATGCACTGGTAAAATATGTGTTCAATAGGAGGACAGATTTTGTTTAAAGATATGTTTATTACCCAGTCAGTCCCAGATATTAGAAAAAACTACAAAAGATAGCTTTGGTTCCAGATAGAATATACTTCAGTAAAAACTGCCTCTTGGGTGTTGTATAATTGGGACCATGAGAAAGCCAGGGAGAGAAAACAAAGAGACCGTAAAGTGGCTGTGTTTGTTGTGGTCTTTTTAAAAAGCACAACCTAAGTCTGATTCTTGAGTCTCCAAGAAGGTTTCAACGGTTAGGCCCAACTGCTACTACTGTGTGAAGCTAGGCCACTTTAAGAGAAATTGCTTTAAGAGCCACCTCCACCCAAGCCATGTCCTAACTACAAAAGCTGCCACAGAAAGTGAGACAGCACTCTGAAATAGAAGCCCCAGAACTCAGATTGGTCTTCCAAGGTGGTCCAGCAAGACTAAACGGCATTGGGGCACTCTGCTTCCTCCCTCTGGCTGAACTGTCATCTTTACCTGTCATCTCCGTGGAGGAGCCGTGAGTAACCTTGACTGTAGAGAAAAAGTAGCTTATTGCTGGACATTGGCACAGGTTTCTTTGATCTTCTCCAACTCTAGTCTTCCTTCTAGACTTCATACTTCACTACAGACAGCCACCACATAAATATGTCACTTAAGTTGTAAATGGGGTAACTTTCTCCTCACCCATTCCTTTTAGTTATGCCTAAAAGCTCAAATCCCATCCTGGAGAGAATTTACCCTGTAGAAAGACTGTAATATATAGCTATAGATGAGATAGATATAGATATATCCAGGTTACAAATGAATCAAAATGATGCTGAGACTGATTTTTACAAATATAATACATATTGTTGTATTGTTTGTGTACAAAAAACTTAGTTTTCATTGGTCCAAACAATATGCTAATGTGGTTCTCATAAGTCATCAAAAATTTAGAGATAGTTACAACTAAAGATAGACGTACTTATGACAAAATGTCAGACTGCATCAGTAAAGGGGTCTAAGAGCCAGGAGGTTACAACTGCTACTCCAGTTCCTTTATAAGGTTTCTAAACTTGTCTGTCAACTTTAATGCTTATGCTTTAATTATACATGCTCTAATTTGTTGGAAAATTTGTTCTTACCTAGAAGATGCCGAATTCCAAGTAATCATACAGAAAAAAACAGTAACAAATATGATAGATTCCTTTTTGATTTCTTTTACTGGGATCCACCAGATCTTGTCCAGAGAGAAGGCTATATGACATATATCAAGGCCTTAACTATACTAATAGGCCTTAAATAATATGGTAGCTGGTCTCTCCCTCCTAAATAAAAAATAAAATTAATGAGACAAGCCATCCTTAAAATTTAGTGGCATTGGACATTCTAACAGCAGCACAAAGGTGTACTTCATGCAATTGTAAAAACCGAATGTTGTATGTACATTCCTGATCCTACTGCTGATATCTCAATAGCTGTTCAAGATATTAGCCAGCAAATCAATGGCATGACAGACTCTGAAATTCCCTGGACCTTATCTTTATCCTCTTTATGGGAATCTGTTTCTGGCTCCTCTTGGAAATATTTGTTGACTGCAATCATAATTATCCTATTGATCCTATTGTTTGGTCTTTGCATACTTGTTTCTTTGGCTTGAGCTCCTTCAGACTTAACCTTATTCACCTACTCAAGATAAAAAATGCCTGGAATATATCAAGGGCCTTTAGATAGACCCTCTGTATAGTATCTCTGACTGCCAGTCAATAATTACAACCCCTTTCATCCTAAAGAAGCCAGATCTGTCATCACTCATTACTTCCTTGTGGCAGTTCAGGGTACTTCTTCAGAGGGGAAAATGTTATAGGCAGCTAAGTAATGTAAAAATACTATATGGGCCAGGGATTTAGTTTAGTGGCGTAAGCTCCTGCCTTGCAAGCCTGTGGTAGTGGGTTCAATCCCCCTGGCACAAAAAAAAAAAAAAAATACTGTGGGCAGACAGATAGGCCTGGGTTCTGGAAGGAGCCAGTGCAGAGGATCAGACACCTTGCAACTGTGGGGAGACAGGCATCTCCACTGAGGGCCAGACCTCAAGATAAAACTTGAAAGGGATGCACCCACACACGTCTTAAGGATAGACATCAGGGACTGATATTCTAAATAGGTATCATCACCTTGAGGAAGCCAGGAGGAGCCGCTAACCCAGCCTGCTTCAGGAAGAGCACCTGTTCTGTATTCATGTCTGCTTGCTACATGACTGGCTTCCCCATTTGATCCTGACTTCATCAATGTTACCTGAACAATTATACTAGTAATCTTATTGATTGATCATAGTTTTTTCCCACCTCATGCTCATCTTGTGATTTCCCATCTTGGACCCACCTCACCTAATGGATTTGCTCTATAAAAATCCCTAGAAATGACAGAGTTTTTGGCAACCCACTTGGGACCACCCTCCTTTCTCTCTGACAGAAATTTTCTTTCTCCAAATAAATATATTCTGCTCTTTTAAAAAATAATCAAATTATTATGATTCAGCAATCTCACTTCTAGGTATTTATTCAAAAGAATTGAAATTAAGGTCTAAAAGAGATACTAGCATTTTCATGTTCATTGCAAAACTAGACACAAAAACAACCTAAATGTCCATCAACTGGTGAATGAATAAAGAAAGTGTAGAACATCCATATGAAATAGAAAATAGAATATTTTCCTTTAAAAACAAAAGATCCTGCAATATACAAGACTCAAAACTTAATGATACAGTGCTAAATGAAATTAGTCAGGCAATATTACTGAAGACCAATATCTAGACTATGTAAAGAACTCAAAAAAATAGACCTCTAAAATAAAAGACCCAATCAAAAATAGACAACTAAAATGAACAGACAACTCACAAAAAAAGAAGTACAAGTGGCCAATAAGTACATGAAAAAATGTTCAACCTTCCTGGTCATTAGAGAAATACAAATTAAAATAACACTGAGATTCTTACTCTGGAAAGAATGGTCACCATCAAGAAATCAAATAATAACAATACTGGTGAGCTGCAAAGTAAAAGGAACCCTTCTACCTTGTTGATAAGAGTGTAAACTAGTAAAATCACCGTGGAGATCTGTATGGACATTACTCAAAAAACTAAAACTAGAAATTCCGTTTGATCCAGCTATTACTCTTCTAGTGTTTTTAGGAAACAGCTAACGACTTGATACATTACAGTGTACATGAATGCCTATGTCTATAGCAGCATAATTCATAACAGCTAACTCTTGGTATAGTCTAGATGCTCATCAACAGATGAATGGATAAAGAAAATGTAGTATTTACACACATGCAGTACTAGAGTAGGCCGGAGAAGGATAAACTTGTGTCATTTGTAGGAAAATGGATGCACCCTGAGACCATAATACAAGTAAAATAAATTCGACACAAGTGTGAGTGTTTCATGGTTTCCCTTACATGAGTAACCCAAACTATAAAAAAGGACAAAATAAAAGATAGATAATAGGAAATAGGTAGATGAGTCTTTTCCAAAAGGGATAAAAGTCAAGAGAAGAAAGGGTGGAGAAAAGGAGTAGGGAATGAAATAAGAAGTAAGATGTAGTATGTACATGCACCAACTCCCCGCAAGGAATGTAACCATTATGTACTACAAAGTTGTATTAATAAATAAATATAGCATAAAGTATTTAAACTAGATATGTTCCTGGAGTTAAGTGTGGATTAGTAGTTGCCAGTGGCCAGAGAAAGGAAAAGGTAGGTATGAGCGGGCATGCAGTTTAAGTTAAGCAAGTTTGATAAGTTCCAGAGATCTGCTCTAAGATATTGCACTTAGAGTCCAAGGCATTATATCTACACTTTGTTAGAAGTGTGTATCTTAGGGCTGGGGATTTAGCTCAGCGGTATAAGCACCTTCCTTGCAAGTGTGAGGTCATGAGTTCGATCCCTGGTACCGAAAAAGACAAAAAAAAAAAAAAAAGTGTGTATCTCATGTTCAAAGTTTTTACCACAACAAAAGGAGATCTTTTTTAAAAACTGTGTGTGCCTTAGAACTGACACCATAGCCCCCAAGTGACACATATTTCTACTCTGAGCTCCGTACTCCACAATTACACGCTGATAACAGAACAAATTTTTAGACAACTCAGATTGCATCTGGCTTATCACCTAGTTTGTCCCTAAATTTATTGCTTCTCTGGAGTGAGGAGACATCCCTTTCTCTCTCTCTCTCTCTCTCAGGGCATATTTCAACAACATTTCTTTTTGATGAAGTAATATAAGACACAGAGGCAGTCCTAAAACTCAATTTATGAAAGTCGGTTGAGACCGGAGTTTAGATTGAAACTCCCAGACCTGCCTAATTAATGACACACATTATTGCCCCTGCTCCCATAACTGAATGCAGCCTCCAAACCTTGACATGTTTTCCCAACGATAAAAAGCAATAAATGAATTAGTGTCCTGAGGGACCATGGCAGGAATAAAGGGAAAGCCACGAAAGATAGATGATGTCTCAACTAATTTTATGATTTATTGATCTCCACTTTGCTCATTTTGCAGTACGGGAGAGCTCATTTTCTGCCGGCCCCACAGTGGTGTCACTCTCGCTAATAGATATGATTACCATCCCCAAAACCATGTTTGTGAAAATAAGAAATGTGGCTTCCCTCTGCTGCTGACCTCAGCAATTTGCTTTTATTATGTGCTGGATCTGCTATGAACCAAAATTGATGCACTTATCCAGGACTCTGTTGGACAGTCACAAGCATTTTTCTCATTTTTCTTCCAAACAAGTTCATCTTTAAGCAAGTACAGAGTCACGGTTTAAATTACTGACTTGACACATCATCCGTTTTCAGTATGGATATTCTTACAAGGAAGATTTTTTGTGTGATCAGAAAGATCAGGAAAAGGGATAGAAATGTCCCAAACTTTTGGCTCATGTGCCAATTTGAGTTTAAAGAGACATTTGTTAAGACATAATACAAACTGAATTGGATGGTTCAGTAATTAGATTCAGTGAACACTGATTGGATAAAAGCGTCCTGCTAAGTATTCTTGGGGTAATCACTCATTCAATAAATATTTATTGGAGACGACAGAGATGATAGATAGATAGATACATACATACATACATACACAGAGAGAGAGATGATAGAAAGATATCTGAAATTACAGAGTGAACAGGATAGACAATGTTTCTTTCTCATAGAAACTTAGCACTAATGAGAAAAGATGGAAATTTCCTAAGTAATGACTGTGAAGAAAGTAAAACAAACATTTTAATCAACTATGCCACAGCAACGTTCTGCATCTTATGACCAGAGGCTTACAATGACAAGCGTTTGTACCTGATTTAAATCTCTGCAGTTCAGCCCAGGTTTGACAGATCTAGGCTGTGCTTGGCTTCAGGCCATCAGTTCAGTTCCCTTCTGTCTCAGGCATCTTTCATTTTCCTGGGACCAACAAGTCACCCCGGGCATAATGCTCCCATGGCCTTGGAAGAGGGGAAGCAGGCAATCCCAACAACTTTACCACATTTCAGATCTGTTTGTATCATATCCATTCATATTCTATTGGCCAAAACAAGTCATAGGCCAACCCTAAAATTATAGAATAAGAAAGTAAACACTACCCACAGTTGAAGGGGAAGAAAATGAATGTTTTTTGGGATAGTAATCCAAACTATCACATGGAATGATGAAGATTTGTTTTGTTTTGTTTTGTTTTGTTTTTGGAGACAGAATCTTTCTGTGTAGTTCAGGTTGACCTTGAACTCACTATGTAGCCCAGACTGATTTCAAACTTGCAGTGATCCTCCGGCCTCAGCCTCCCAAGTGCTGGGATCACAAGCATGCACGCACCACCATGCCAGGCCAGTAATGAGATTTTTAAATGCACTTCATAAAGGTTCAGAGATTGGAATGTGCTGGCTGAGTAAGGCACTAATGTCAGAGATAGCTGGGCCAGATCTCCTTGGGCTGTGGAAAGGATGAGCCCATGTGATTTGCGATTTCAAATAATCACTTTCCCTGCTATCTGGAAAATGGAAATGGAAGCAGTGAGTCCCACTAAGACTCTGGCTCAGGGTTCAGGACAGCAATTCCGGACACTATGAATTTGAGCAGTGACAGTGGAGAAGGAAAAAAGTGACTGAATTGAAAAACAAAAGGAAATGGGCAGAGTCTCCAGGTAGATAACAGAACACCTGGTCCCTGACCTCAGAAAGCTAGTGATCCATTAGATTCTTTATTTTTTTAAAGCTGTTTGTAAATAGCCATGGTGTGGTGATGTATATTTTTTAATAAGGCCGTTAAAAACAAGAATAAGTGGTGCAAAAGGACCTGCTTTAGCCCATTGCTGGAGTCCCAATGCATCTGAAAGAAGAGACCACCAGGCAGTTGGGTCAAGGAGAATGGTACACTCAAAGGGAATCCTTGAATTTGTTGCCATTTTGCCAAAGGGGAACCTGGGATTTCAGGAATGCAGCCTGACAAATACAAAGCCTTGGAAATAAAAGATGTGAATGCCCAAACCCAATCGTATTACCTGCTAGCCTGGTAATGTCTTGGTACTACAGTTTCCACATTTGTAAAATGACAGGACGTGTGTAACATGAGCAGACATGCATGCCAAGATATATACAACATCACAGACCTTCAAACACATGTTGGACAAATAAATGAGTATGTAACACCATATCATTCATAACTGTAAAACTTCAGAAACTATGACTGTCCCCAAATAAGGCAATAACTAAACAATGTTTTTTCGTCTATTGTAATATTGAGAATGACGCAAAATTTTTCTTATGAGAAAAATTCATGATTTGAAATGTAGAATTCTAGAAAGATGCCAAGAAGAGAAGATTCACCCCCCAAAGATAACCTCCATTAATCTTTTCTGGGATATATTTCTGTTCTGTATTGTACATTTTAGCATGAGGGCATTCATGTGCCCATATGAACTTATCTATCATAACTGAAATTGTATCTAATACATGAATTTAATCCTGCTTTTTTCTACGTAACTGAGGTACTTTCTCATATCTATAAATTTTTACAAAGAAGTTTAATGATGTGAGAAATTCCTGCTTATATTATGAGAGCAGGAAACTAGAGCACAAAATTATATATTGAACGTGATTTTGGTTACACACAGAGTTCATAAAGATGGGCACGTATGTATGTGTTGTGTGAATGACCCTCAAGATATATATCCAATGTTAATAGTTGTTTTTGAGTTATGGGATTATGGTGAGCTATTATTTTGTCATTTATATTTTTTGCAGATTCATCACTATGCAAAAAATATGTGTCACTATTTCATTGGGAGGGCAAGATTTTTTAACTAGAGACAATAAATATGAAAGACAGTGAAAGTAAACTAGCTAACCAGCTGATATCCATGACTCTGTGACTCCACAAACTAGGAGAGATGGTTCCAGCCATATGCTTGTCTTGGCCTCCTCCTTAAGGCAAAGCACAGAGGTCATGGGACAGGCAGAAGACTTCAGGCTGAGCATCAAGGGAACCCAGAGGGTCTGTCACAGTAGTCCAAGAGCCAGCAAATAAGAGGACAGACCCAGAGGGCCTGGCAATGCAGGACACACAGAACACCAGGCTGAAAGACTCCAGACACTGAAAGCCAGGGGTCCAGAAAAGCAGACCAGCAGCCTTTTTCAGGCTTCCTATGACAGTAAGTGGGAAAAAAATCTAAAACCTGAGTCTGAGGCCTACCTCAAATCGAATTGCCCTGACCATGAAAGCAAGATCCATCTTGATTGTCATTTTCCCCAAAGCTCTTCATGGAAGGTGGTGGAAGCCTAACATCATGATTTTAAAGGACATTTTGGTTTTATCAACTTTCTTATTGGCTCAGAAAACTTTTAACATCATACCATTGGCCGGAAAGGAAAAGCAAATTGTTTTAGTCTGGCACTCAAGGCTTCCCTGGAGTTGTCTCTCTAGCAGCTAGCTGGTGGTCAATTTAAAAGCCAGCTGAACTGTATCAGCATAGTGCTGAGCATGATGGCCCATCTGAGGACTTGTGCCAACATAAAAAGGAGATCCAAAGAGAAAGAGTAGAGTTCCGGTAAAGATGGCAGATAGATAATAGCAGGCTACAGAGGCTCCCTAAGATAGTCAACTTAGATTTCAAAATAACATAACACAGTGTGAGGAGTCCCAAACAAAGGGAGATGAATATTCTCAATCCAGAAAGAAACTAAGACGGGAAGAACCAATCAAACATACAGTCCCGGTGCTACTATTGGGAACAGCTAAAGGCTCAGAGCCGTGCCCATACTCGCGTGGCCTCGACTTATGAAGCCACTCAAAATCCCGCTGCGAACCACTAGAAATGCAGTCACACTGAGTTTAGGGGTCAGCAAGTGAAACAGAGAGCTGAGATGGCAGGGAACCTACATCGACCTGCGGTAAGTGAGAGGAATAAAACCATTCCACAGTAAAAGGGACTCCAACAGAGGACATTCTGGGACCGGGCAGACTGGCAAGAAAAAGGAGCAGCAGTGACTTCAGTCAGTTGCTCCCTTCTCAAAGGGGATTGGTAGGGAGCTCTTGGCCTGGGTCACACCCCTGCCAAGATCCAACAGGTTACCCCAAACCAATTCCCTACACCCGGTGGTGTACACTAAGCAGTGAAGGCCTCAGCAGGTTGACTGACCCAGAGGGGAAGGACAAGCATACGCTGCCCCTGTTTGCACCTCAATAGCACCCTGCAGTGGGCAGGGCCATCTATCCAGTGTGTTTCAGAAGAAGAATCATAGCCAACAAAGTAAGAAACTGGGGCCTTCCATATATACCTGTATGAAGAAACAAAAAATATCAGAAGAGGAAGCAACAAGAAAAAATCCCCAGCCCCCAATCCTGAGAACATTGATCCAGGAAAGGTAAATACAAAGGAGACTGAGGACAGCAAACATACAATATCAGGCACGGCACCAGTAGACGTAAAGAAATATATTTGGGACCTCATAGATGAGTTCAAAAGTGAAATATTTAACCAAGTAAAGTGAGATAAAAATAGATTAATGAAAGAAGTGCTAAGCACCTCTCAAGAAGACACAGATGGAAGAATGGAGGAACACAACAAAAATTGGAGAATCAACAAAAATTGGTTGATGAAGAATATAAAGAAAACATAGAGTACATGAAGCAGGTTCAAAGAGATTATCAGGAAATTAAAAACTCCATTGAAAGCTGGCAAAACTGCTTGAAAGGATAAATTATTCAAACTGAAGGACAGATTTTTCAGTGTGGGATCATAAAGGAAAAACTTAAAAATAATAAGGAAACAAGCAGTAACAATACAAAGGCTAGAAGATGACAAGAGGATCTACAACTTAAGAATAAAGAATGTAAATGAAGAAACAGGGGTACAAACAAAGGAAACTACAGAGGCTATTCACAGAAATAATTAAGGAAAACTTCCCAAACATAGGAAAAGGAAATGATATTCAGATGTATGAGGCAGACAGAACTCCAGCCACCTACAACCAAAACAGATCTATACCCAGGCATATAATAATCTAGATCCCAGAAATCCAATATAAAAACAGAATATTAAAAGCTGCCAGAGGCAAGAAACAGATTACTTATAAGGGAAAGCCCATCAGAATTATGGCAGACATCTCGGCACAAACCATCAAATCAAGATGAGCCTAGACTGAAGTATTCCAAGCCTTGAATGAAAATAACTTCCAGTCCAGATTGGTGTACCCTGAAAAACTATCTCTAGAAATTAATGGAGAAACAAGATGCTTCCAAGACAAAGAGGAACTGGGGGAATTCTTGATCACCAACCAACTCTACAGAGAACACTGCAGGACATTCTAACAAGAGAGAAAAGCACCAGCCTTCCAGGAATAGTGGCAGAGAGGCCTCAATAAATGGAGCAGAAAGTGAAATGAGGAAGGCAACAGACAACTAATGATGGAAAAAGAGCACAATAGAAATGAGGCAGAGAACACTGGCTATAATCTCTAATATAGATGGCCTTGATACACTAAATTAAAAAAAATCACAGGCAGAGTAGATCAGGAGGTAGGGTCCACAGAGATGCCCTTTATAGGAAATATCATTAACCTGAAAAGGGGTTTATGGACCAAAAATTAATTATGAGAAAACAATGCTCTATGTAACAGGGAACCAGAGAGTAATAGGAGCAGCTAGACTAGTAATTGAGGATAGGTGGGAAATACAGGCTTTAATAGGTAAAGGAATACAACTAGAGATCAAGTCCAGAAGGAAGAAGGTTCAGAACCACTTAGGTAAATAGCAGGTGGCCACCTCAATTTAAAACCCAGGGTGTTGATGAGACCCAAAAATGCACAGTACACCCTGGGGGAGTGAAAGGGGAGGAATAGTCTTTAAAAAGACAGCAGAAGATATTATTAATAGTGTATCAGGAATCAAAACCCATATTACTCGCACTGCTGTGCTTAAGATAGAACTTATTCTGTCCCAGTTTGTCTATAAGAACTAGATCTGAGGACACAGACAGCTATCCCAAAACTGTCAGGATATAGCACAGTAATCATCTTTAATTTTCTATTAACTTAATCTGAAGCCTTGTGTGACTTATACTGTTATATCATGACTGATCTTGTTAAATCTGGTTTGTTTGATTGCTGTCTGTTATCGACAGATTTTATTCAAAACCATTTATAATTGATAGTATCAAGTCTGAGAGTATAGACAACTATACTGAAAATGACAAGATTCACTACAATACCCATTCTGTTTTGATTACTACCTGTTTTTGCAGTTTAACACTATCTAAAAAGTTATGTTTCTATCAATACTGTTATATACTGATATATTCAATTATACTATATCTGATGATATAGCCAATTCTGTTTAAGATAACACAATAACCATGGTAGAACTCCTTGCACAGTGGTTTTACATGTCTTTGTCATTTTATATATCTATAGGAATATGTTCTGTTCTGTCCTACTTTGTTTTGTTTCCCCCTCTAATATAGAAAGAATAGAAATACATGTTAAGACTTATGCATGCGTAGAACCTATGAACAGTTTAAGAGGACTGATCTTACAACACATGATGAAATGAACAAATACTTTGAAGGAAGAAAGACACTACAGTACCCAGTGCTGATCCTGAAGTGTCATGATGTGAAATCAGCAATACTATTATTCTTTGTCCAGAGTAATTTTAGTCTGCTTTGGTTTATTTAATCTCAATATAAATAAAGATATGGATAACTGCATATATGTTTAATTGTATAGAATAGATAACCATATCACTAAGTTTTTGTTGGATAGTTGAATAGAACTATTTGCAGTCTTGCTGTTTGAATTCCTACTTATATGTTTCACTTTTGTATCTGGAACAATTATTTGTAAGAGGACAATATGTAAACATCAATTAGTGATTTATTACTGTTTATTTTTTCTTTGAAAGTATATATTATATATACCCATTTACTGTTTTGTTTAGTCTTTCTTTAAATTAAAAAAAAAAAAAAGAGGAAGCGTAGCACTGTGGATTCTCCAAAATAAGTACTGTTGTTTGGAGCTGTTGATTCTTTTGGAGGTGTTGGTTCTTTTGGAGCTGTTGGTTCTCCTGGAGAAGTTTGTGATGTTGGCCTCCCTGATATGAACTCAGCTATTATCATTGGAGCTTGAGACCTTGTTGCTGAGAATGGCTGTGATTCACTTTGTGAGAGCTCACTTCCTGACTCCAGAGGGGAGGACATGTGCTGTTCAGTCTCCAGGAAAAGCTTGTCACACTGACTTCTTGATATGAACTTGGTTGTCCTCATCATCAGAGGAGCTCGGGACATCACCGTTGCTGAGGATGGCTGTGGTATTTTTGGAGGAGCCCGGATCCATACTTTAAGCATCACTTCTTGGCTCCAGTACCAAACCATCAGCCTACTGGCACACATCCTTCACCCTGTTGGCATAGATTTTCTAGATTCCCCTGCTAAATTTTAGGCCTTTCCAACACAGATCAATGCAATAGACTTGCATGAATCATTGTCATGGGCTCTAGGTTTTCAGCTGAACTCACACAGGTTATTTCCATGGGATCCAGGCCCTCAGCTGGATTTTCTAGGTCTTTAGTGTTGTAGACAGATTTTATACCCTTTCTTTGTATTTGACTTCTTAGGTGATCATTTTAAATAATGCCATACATTATGTGTCCAGTATGAAATTGTTCTCCTTGAAACCCCTGACTACAACATCCATCTACAACATCCATCTACACACACACACACACGCACACACACACACACACACACACACCCTATCATCCATATTTGTTAGATCTGTACTCAGGTTGTTCTTTCTCCTAGAATGCTTTTTCCTCATTTCTATTTATATTTTTATATCCTCAAAGCTTCTTGAAAGAAAACTTTGGAAAAACTGAATAAAATAAAACAGAAGCTTTGATCATAGAGGCTTTGTCCTAACCCAAGTCTCTTTATTGAGTACTTGACCATGAACAAGTCTAATCATCTGATGGAAATTTTCTCCTCTGTATAGTTCAATGATTATAAAGATATAGACCTAAAATATTCCCCCAAAAGTCACATGTGCTCATAAAGGAGAACTTTTAGAAGGTGGTTGGATCATGAGGGGACTATAGGATTAATCCATTGATGAGTTCATAGCTGCATGTGCCGAGAGGCTGGGCCTGTCTGGAAGAAGTGGTCACTGGGGAAATGACCTGAAGTGGCATATGCTTGACCCTAGTTCCTCCCTTCTTTACTTCTTGGTCAACATGGGTTGAGCAGCTTTCTCCCATCATGTCATTTCTGCCCTGGTGCCAGCATATCAATCATAGACTCAACCCACTAAAATCACAAGCTGAAATAAATCTCCTCTCCTTTAAATTACAAGTGTCAGGTATTTTGTCCCAGTGATGGGAAAGTGACTAATAAATTGCTGGAATATTTCTCAAACATATACTATAATGGTTAAGGGCAAAAATGTGTTTCATCATATCTGCTGAAATGTAGTCAAGTACACAGTATTTTAACAATGTCAACCAAATGTCATAAATGCCACAATCTGTTTCTTAGAATCAGTTTTTCCACCTCATTATCTCATATTCTGAATAGTATTTTGCCTGTGTGTTTAACATCTTCTGCCCAAGTTTGCTGGAGTATCCTAGAGTCAAGTATAATTTAATTGTTACCTCATAGTTTAGGCAGACTTGGGCTTTCTGTCAATTCGGACATCTCCTAGTTGTATGATCTTGAACAAATTATTTCTCAGAGCCTCAGTTTTCCCACCTGAGAAACAGGTTTAAGATTAAACGGTGAAAGTATTCCACAAGATAATGCACAAAATGCAGTTAGAAACAGTGCCTAGCACCCAAGAAGTACTAGAAGGGCTTGTTACTGTCTTATGGGGTCATGGTGAAGAGCGTATGAGCTTGGGCACACAAGCTCATCCAGCATCCTGGCACACAGTAGGACCTCCATAGACACAAGTGTTAGAGTCTAGCATTTGGAAAGCAAGTCCAACACTGCTGTCCACTCCCGAGCCATTTTATAGATGTCAGTCAATCAATTTTCAGACTCTACATTTTTAGACCAAAAAGGCCTTTCTTTTTCCTTCTTTCTCCATAGTCCCCCAAGTAACAGTCACCCTCACAGTCCTAAGCAGAAGAATCTTTGGAGACAAGTGACAGGGTCTGCCTACAATGTGAGGGCCTAGGGCCCTGGCAACATGCTGTCTGGCGACCTTGAAGCCAGGCAGAATCCAGCTCTGGAGAACATCCACAGGCTTGGTGCATTTCCTCCCCATAAAGGAACCTCACAGCCCAGCTCCACAAGCATCTCTCATCGACCAGCTAATGGGCTTACAAGATTTCACTCCCCAGGAAGCTGACTTTAATAATGGGATGTCAAGGAAAAACTGGCCCTTGCTGGGTGAGGGAGGGAGGGCAGGTGAGGGCACCAGGCTGAAGCTGAGTGACACCTCCTATATGAAGCTGATTCATGTCGGAGCAAATCTGGGCAGGGACCAGCTGATTCAGGCAGTTAAGTTATGGCTCTGCCAGTTTAATATTTCGCCATCTGCTAACTGAAGGCTCTACTGCCTGCTGGGTCCTATAAAGACTTTTATTTATTATATTACACATGGCAACATCTGCCACTGGATGCGGCTTTACTCGGCGCCCTAATTAAACAAACACACACTTCAGCGCCAGCAGAGGGCCAGGTCGCATTCTGAGGGAGCTGAGCTGTTGCAGGGAGTTTAAAACTTGGAGGATCCCACCCAAAATCTCCAAAGCAGCATGTGGGACATTCAGCTCTCATCTCAATGGTCACTAAAGATTTACAGCCCATTAAAATAGGCTGTAAAAAATGGGTTTTGATAAACATAGGCTGAATTTTCATCGCCACTCTGCCTCACTGCCAAATAAGATTTGGACTTTTGGACTTGGTTTAGCCAGAGGTTAGAATTCTGCTTCTCCTAACACAGTCATATGGTCCCTTGCCAGCTTTATCCTTCCATCTCCTGTGAACACTGAGACATGCTAAAAAGCCCTGTTAAAACACAAATCCTACAGATGAACTGAACTCCAAGTTCACCATTCATTTTTCTCTTCCACACATGTATTCAATAAATAATTACTTCCAGATGTAGTGGTTCACACCTATAGTCTTAGCACTTAGGAGGCTGAGGCAAAAGGATTTCTGGACTACCCAATAAGTTCAAGGCCAGCCTGAGCTGCATAGTAAGACACTGCCTTAAGAAAGGACTAACAGGGGACCTAGCTCAGCAGCATAGGCACCTGCCCTGCAAGTGTGCAGTCGAGAGTTTTATCCCCACTACCGATTTCAAAAAAGAAAAGACTAATAAATAAGTACTGGTTGTATGACCCACACACTAGTAGGTGATCTGGTAAATAAGGTATACACATCTGCTTTCATAAATGCCATGTGACTAGCTTCATCAACTGGACAAATAAATAAGCAAGATAATCACAGACTATGATAGGAGCTAGGAAGGAAATGAAGAGGATGATGTAGGTGCTAATAAGTTGTTAGAGGCTAGACTGATATATGTGCATATGAGTTTCCTGTTGCTTTTATAACAAGTTACTATAAACACAATGGTTTAGAACAATACAAATATGTAATTGACAGTCTGTACTACAGAAGCACAACATGGCTAAAATTATCAGCCTAAATCAAGTCTTTGGCCTGAAATCAAGCTCTCAGTGGACTGCTTCTTCTGGAGACTAGACTAAAATCTGTTTCCTCACTTTTCTATCTTCTAGAAGTTGCCCACATCCTTTGGCTTATGGCCCCTTCCTCCATCTTCAAAGGCAGAATAGCTTTTTTTCTAACCTTGTTCTCATCCTCGTACTTCTTCCTCTGCCTCCATCTTCCACTTTCCAGGATCTTAGTGATTACACTGAGCCCACTTCAACACTCTAGGATAAGTCCCCTATTTTAAGGGTGACTGATTAGTAAACTTAGCATCATCTGTGATCTTTGTTCCCCTTCACCAGTTCACTTATTATATTCACAGGTTCTGGGTGTTCAAATGTGGTTATCTTTGGAGGGTCTTCATTACACATATGAAAATGGAACAGAGTGACCTTAGGAGGGCTGCTCTGAAATGTAACTATTAGCAAAGGTTGCAATCAGAAGGAAATGGGTGTGCAAAGATCCAGAGGCAAGAAAGAACTTAGAGTAGTAATAGTGGTGATGGGAAATGGCATGGGCTTGGGAGAACCATAGAGTCTTAGGTAGGAGAAAGGTGGCTAAAATGAAACTGAAGATTTAAGGCAGACCATATACAGTTTTGCCTGTCTTGCAGAGGTAGCCTGGCACAATGGTAAATGATTTCTACATGCTAAATGTAAAAGAGAACTCATTTTCATTCAACACCCTGTGCCATGAGCTTTAATCATCTCATTTAACTCCTAAAACAAGTACATAAACTATGCATTGCAATTCACAATCACAACTCTAAGGAGATCACAGCCTAGGAAGAGGAGGCAAAAGGATAGAATGGGAGCACTTTCCTTTCAAACAATGTGACCTGGAGGTGAACGTGTCACTCCTGCTCACACCTCATTGGCAGTAACTTAGTTACACTCCCACATAGTTGCAAGAGAAAGTGGGAAATGTAAGATCTAGCTGGTTGGTCAGTTCCATAGATGATGCTGGCAAAAAAAAAAGGAGAAAATAAACACTGGAGTATAATTAGTACTCTGCCTCAAAAGATGACTATTCTTTTGGTTCATCTAAGTCTAAGAAGCCCTTGCCCACTGGACAATGCTTCAAAAAAATTTTTGAAGCAATTAATCTCTATTGTGCAATTAATTTCTTTTGAGGGATTAAAAGTAAAAATAACCTGACCTTGAGAAGATCTCATTCCTGTCCTTGGAAAAGATACAGGATGTGTTAAGCCCACAGTTGATGGATACACAAACCTCATCTGATGCAGGAGCTCTGCAGACACATAAGGCTGCCCCAGCAGAACACAGCTCAAAAGCATTGCCTCTGGGTTCAACAGCACCACCACCAGTTAGTAAGGTGCACCAACCAACCAACAGATACAGTACCAGTGTTTTCCCCCATACAGGAAAGACCAGTTATGAAGATCTCTTAACTATACAAGAATTTGGGCATTTTTGGTTGACCCATTGGAGAGAAAAGCCTTTCATTCAGCATGCTAGCTAACTCAGAAACTGGTGATTGATTTAAATTTTGGGGGAAAAAATAAAAGCACTTGACAATTCTTGCTCTGAAGGTATTTATGTAAATGCTTATTTCTGTCAATAACAGAGATTTTTTTAAAAAAAATTATCCAGAGATCTCCTAAAACATGCTGAGAAACATGGGTCAATAAAAATGTCAAACATCTGGCTTATAAAAATGCAGAGAGACTCGTGAAGAGCCAGGTGGCCCTTCCAGAAACATTCCAACTGCAACTTTAGAATAAAACCCTATTTAAAAGATTTTACCTGGGATCACTGGAGGAACAGAGCAGGCTGATAAGGAAGGGACTCAATGGGGGCCAGTATCCAGATAGATACTTTGAATAGAATCACCTGATTGTCACATACACTTAGTACCTGATATCCAGTTCTTGCTTTTCTCTCCACCCATGGTGAATTTACCAAGATTTCTGAATGTTTTCTCTAGGCTTTGCATTCTGCATGGCTATGGGGGAAGAGGAGGAACTAGGGGTTGAATAGGAAAGATGGTGTAAGACAATACAGAAATAACATGCAGTATCCTTTGCTGCTAGATTATAGATTTTCAGAAAACCTTTACAAAAGCCTATATATGAAATTTAGTGGTGTCAAGTGCTTCCTCTGTGAAATGAGATATCTTAGTCTCTTTCCAGAATGCTAGGACAGAACACCTGCCACCTTCAACTTGAAGGAGGAAAGCTTTATTTGGGCTGATGTTTTTAATCCATGGTCAGCGGGCTCCAAGGCAGAAACAGCATGATGAAAGGACCTATTGCAGAGGGAAGCTGCTCATGTCCTGGTGACCAGGAAGCAGAAAGAGAAGAAAGGAGTCTAGGAGGGACATATACACTTCTAGGTCACACCAATGACCCTCCTCCAACCATGCACATCTTCCAACAACAGTTCTGCCTTTGAGGGCCTGAGGTATTGGGCTCTTCAGATTGGGACCACGATATGAGATAAATGCTGTAAAGGCTGGTGTAAATTGCGTATTACAAGAATACAGAAGAGCAAGACACAGCTCAACCTTGTGGCCCTCAATAGTCACTAAGGAGGTGGCACTTGATGTCAAAGGAAGGGAGCGATTTGGATGAGTGGAGATTATGTGGAGGGGACTGTGCAGAAGGCTTCTCTGAGCCTGTATCTTACTCATGGGTTACAGGGTTAATGTGTAGGTTAGATCATGCTGTGTAGTTCACCCTACAGTACATAGGATTTTTAAAAGTATGAAGTGATTATGACAAAAAAATAACAAATCATTGACTATGGCAAAGTTGGGGGCATGAATCTGACAATTCCACTTAAGGCCACTTTTTGGAAATGAGACAAAGTTGGTAGTGCCCCTTGGTTCCTAGTAAATACAAAAGCACACCCTCTCTTCCTGAAAGTGCTCTTATGTAGACCATCAGTATTTCCAAAGATTAATATCAAATCTTTTTAAGGCTCACAACCGAAGCGCCTCCAAAGTCACTAGGAAGTGGGCCAGCATGAGTGAGAATCAGCAGAAGTAATAAACAACGTATTTTATCCCCAGTAACTTCAGGTCTTGAAACTACCGAAACAACCAGACACATAATATTAAAAATTGTGATTAACCTATTTAAACAAATAAAAGATGAAATGGCAAAAAATAATAAAGTAATCAGAGATATAAAAACGACAAGATATTGTTGAAAAGCAATCAAAACAATTTGGGAAATCAAATATATAATTATTAAAATCAACCACTAAATTCAGATTAGTAATAGCCTGAAAGGGAATTAAGACCTGAAGCTATAGCTAAAGAAATTTCTAGAATACAATGCAAATAGTCTGAGAGAGTAAAGCTATTAAAGAGAAGTTAAAAGATATAAAAAACAGAAACAGACAGAAAACCTAATATACACTTAGTTGAAATCCCACAAGGAGAGAATGGAATGATTATTTGATGAAAGGTAATAAACTAATAATAATTGAAAATTTCCCAGAAATAGTAAAAATTTAAGTCTTCAGATCCAATAAGGACAATAGGAGTCAGTGCCATTTGCAGACTGCACCGGAGGACAACAAGAAGCCCACGTCCTCCATGTGAGTTGGTGTTACGTGCAGGCTGCTTCAGGAAGAACCAGACACCAGCCCCTTCTGGCACACCTGCTGGGAGACAAGAAGAGCCAAGTGTCACCCTCACCCCACCCCACCCTCAAGCAACCAGCTGATCCAGAGAAACACAAGCTGCCATGATAGTTACTGAGGTAAAACAAAACTTAATGCTTGCAGTGTTTAGTGTTTCACTAATCTTGCAGGCCTAAAGTCAGTAGTCTGGTCATCTATTCAGAGGGTAACAATATGCAATGAAGCATCGAGGGAGGATGTCCTTCTGAGGGTGGTGGCCATTGTTAATTCTTTATTACCTTGTTTTGAAATCCCGTATCATTTTCATTGTTTAGCTTTGTTGGATTTTATTGTTTTGTCTTGTTTGATTTTATTATATCCAGTGGCATGGGCAGCTATTTCAAAGATAACAAGATATATTGTAGTAGCCATTTTGGATTTATTATTATCTTGTTTTGAAGTCTTGTATCATTTACAGTATTTTGTTTTGATTGGATTTAGTTTGTTTCATTTGCTTGGTTTAATTCTCTTTAAAATAAAAATTTAAAAAGAACAACATATACACATTCCTTCACGTACACTGTGATAACATCACAATAAATACTGCATAAATTGGAAACATCGTAAGATGAAAATTCATTTAATACACTTAACTTACCAAGAATCATATCTTAGCAACATAACACACTATAGAATATCAGGGTTCCATGGCTGGTTGGAGCTGTGGCTCAGTGTTACTGCCCAGAGTCATGAGGAGGTATTATACCACATACACTTGTCCAGAAAACATCAAGTTTCAAACTTTTGGAGTGCATCAGTTTTGCATCACTACAAATCTGAAAAATCACAAGTTGAACAAGCATAAATCAGTGACCATTCTTACAAGCAAGATGAACAAATCCATACCTTAACATATTACAATAAAACTGCAGAGCATCAGAGACAGAAGCCTAAAGGTTCCAGAGAAAAAGGCAGATAACCATCCAAAGAGCCACACTTAAGTCATCACCTAGAGAAGCCAAGAAACTCTGGAGTAGTATCTGCAAAATTCTAAGAGAAAACTGTAACTCCAGGATTATGCACCAGGAAAATATAGCTTTGTGAGATGATATATTCATAATAAGCAAAAGTGAGAGATTTTATTATCAAAAGGCACTCACTAGAGGAATTATAAAGGAAACAGAAAAATGACATAGAAGGATGGTATCAGGTACAAGAAGAGTCAGCAGATAAACTCACAAGCTGGTAGATGACTCTAAAACATTATCTGTATAAAATAACAGCCATCTGATTTGTGAGGACTTTTTTATAATTGAATACAAACCATTAGAAACTATATTTCTATTTTTTCTCTTTTGATTGGTAAATTTTAGATATACAAGGTAATCATATTCATCAGAGGGAATTTGTACCTGTATACGATATATCTTGATTTTTCTTCTTTTCCACGATCTCCTCTCCTCTCTTCAACCTCTCTTCCCCTTATTTACAAAAACCTTGTTTCCATTTTTTCCTTCTATTCTTTGTTCTCTTTTTTTCCTTCTTTTCAAATATTTGAATATTTTCTTCCCATTTCCTAATATCTTTTAGACATTTTGGTTCTTATTTACACTTTTGGTTTCTCATACCAGAGAAACAATGAGACTTTTTTTCCCACAATACAAAAGCTTTATTTTAAGAGTCACAGTTCATCCCATGATCCAGGTGGTCAATATACAGAACCCAGCAGCTGAGCTCAGAGCAACTTCCCAGCTTCTCACTCTAATTCCAAGGGGGTAAGCACATCATCCTCATGCACAGACCCTTTCAAGTTGCAGATGATGAAGTGATCTGTGTTGTCCAAGAACTCCACGTGCACCTGTGTGCAAGCTGAGCCTGCCTAGCACTTTGGTGACCCTAGCCAGCTTGATGGGCTGCACATGACTCATGTCCATGATGGTGACCAAAAGTGGTCTGATGAAGAGAATAATGAGATATTTAAACATATGTTCCCAATATATTTCACCTAAGAATATGGCCTCAAGGCACACCCATTTACCTATAAATGCCTCAAGTTTATCTTTCTTTATAGCAGAGTACTATTTCATTGTATAAAAAAAAACTTAATCTGTTCATCCAGTGATGGGCATTTGGGCTAATTCCAAGGTTTAGCTATTACAAATTATGCTACTATAAACATGGATGTGCATAAATCACTATGGTATGAGGTTTTCAACTCTTTCAGAAAGATATAAAGAAGCAGAATAGCTATTTCAAATGGAAACTCTGGTTTTAGTCTTTTGAGTAATCTCCACACTGAATTTCCACAGTGGCTGCACCAGTCTACACTTACACAAACAGTGGAAAAGTTCCTTTTTCCCAATAGCAAATCCAGCTCTTGATGATAGTCTTGATGATATCTTGATGTTAGTCATTCTTCCTGGAGTGATATAAAATTTCAGTGTTGTTTTAATTTGTACCTCTCACATGACCAGTGATGCTGGACACTTTTCATATATTTATTAGCTGTTTGTGCTTCTTCATCTGAGCAATGTCTATTCATCCCATATGCCCATTTTTTATATATTCTAGATGTCAACACTTTGAGGAAGAGCTGGCAAAATTTTTTCCCACTCGGTGGTTTGTCTCTACACTGGTGTTGGTGGTTTCTTTTGCTATGCAAAAGCTCTTTAATAAAATGATAATCCCATTTATTAATTTTTTGGAATAAGACAAGGATAACCACTATCACCCCTCCCATTCAATATAGTTCTAGAAACATTAACCAGAGCAGTTAGACAAGAGAAAGAAATACAAAGAAGAAGGATAGGAAAGGAAAGGAAAGGAAAGGAAGAAGTTAAATTATCATTGTTTGTAGATGACATTATATTCTACATAGAAGACCTCAAAAACGCTACTAAAAGCCTTCTAGGTTTAATAACCAAATTCAGCAGCATATTTGAATACAAAGTCAAAACTCAAAAACCAATAGCATTCCTGTACACAAGTAACAAACTCACTGAAGGAGAAATTAACTAAACCACACCTTTCACAATTAGCATCAAAAAATTAAATATTTAAGTACCAATTTAATGAAAGTAAAAGACATTTACACTGAAAACTGCAGCACTCTGAATAAAGATATAAAAGGATATCAGAGGGGCCGGGGTTTTAGCTCAGCAGTATAAGCCACTGCCTGGCAAGCACAAGGCCATGAGTTCAATCCCCAGTACCAAAAAAAAAAAAAAAAGATATCAGAAAATGCAAAGACATCCCTTATTCTTGGGTAGGTAGAACCAATGTACTGAAAATGGCCATACTTTCATAATTGCTGTACAGATTTAATGCAATCCCAATCAAAATAGCAATGGCATATCTCAAAGAATTAGAGAAAATAATCCTAAAATTCAATTGAAAGACCTAGAATAGAAGAGACCTAGAATAGAAAAAGCAATCCTAGGCAACAATGACAAGGCAAGGGGCATCATGATCCATGACTTGAAATTATATTACAAAGCTATCATGATTTTTTTAAAAAATAGCATGATACCGGAAAAAAAAAGACCCAAGGATCATTGGAACAGATTAGAAGATACAGAAACAGCTCCAAACACATTCAGCCACCTTATCCCTGACAAAAGGGTCAAACACCTTTACTGGAATAAAGATAGCTTTTATAACAAATGGTGCTGTAAAAACTGGCTTTCCACATGCCAAAGATTCAGCCTAGAACCGTATCTCTCACCGTGCACTAAACTAAAATTGAAGTGGACCAAAGATCTAAATATTAAAACAGAAACCCTAAATCTATTGGATGATAGAATAGGTGGAACTCCTGAAGATATAAGTGTAGGCAAAAACTTTGTGAACATTTTTTTAGAGATAAAAATTAAACCTGTTGATAACATCGATATTTAGTTCATGTGGAAGTCATGTACACTAAAGTACTATAAAGTCTTTGTATTATTGCAAAGAAGAAGTTAAAATATTTATGGACTTTTAATTGTATTAGGCCGGCATAGTAAAATTCCAAGAGAAAATAATAAAAGAGGGATTTTAGACGTTTGAAATTTTAAAACTTTTGGAATTTTCATTTTGGAATTTTTAAATTTATTTTCTGAAATTTTAAGATTCCAAACTAGTAGAGGGAAAATAGGATAGAAAAGCAAAACAGAAGCAAACAAAAACATCCATTCAACAATAAAGAAGAGAAAAGTGACATAGAAAAAATAGAATGAATCTTAAAAGCCAGACTGAGTGAAAAATAAAAGCACATCTACAAATATTACTTATGACTTAATGTCATTTGTGTAACAGTCTAAAACAAGAAAAGCTGGGTATATAGAATATATAAAAGAGAGAGAAGAGAAAGGCTTGTGTACATGCATATATATGTACACACAATTCTGATAAAGTTAATAAACCAAATAAAAAGAATGATGAAAATAGAATAACAGATTTCTGCACAGGAGTAGGATGAGGCATCAGGAAAGTAAGTGCCAGCCAGGTAGATCCAGTAGTATTGGTAATTTTAGTTAATAAGTTGAGCAATGATTTCATGGGCTTTGGTCTTCATTTTGTTAGTATACTTTATAACTTTACATACATATATATTCATTCTTTTGTATGTTTCAAATAATGCATTTAAGAAGATGTAAAAAAAAGTAAAACAATAAAAGGCTATGTTTCCCTAGGATGAGAACAAAATCAAAGCTTTTCTGCGTCACTTTTGTTGTGCACACAGCACACAGTGGACCCCAACAAATGTCCGTTGGTAATACATACAGGGAATTTGCTTGACTCTGTGAGTTATAAAGGTTTGAGGAAAACTAAAGCAAATGGCAGTGCAACAGAAAAAAGACTAAATTATATGATAATTCAGTGTATAAAATAGTATAATGGGCATGACACAGGTAAGAGTAACAGAAAAACAAATCAGTTTTCCAGCCATGAATTTACACAGATTCTATGACTTTGGCCAGGAAGCATGCCTGTAGCTACTCTGGGCTTTGGGTTGTTAAATCATGATGGATGATCCCATAAGGAACCAAACAAGATCAGTGGAATTCATTCATTTGCCTGGTGCCCTGGGAACGCTTTCATTTCCCCCAAGACCTGACTGCCTCCTCTGATTATTACAGGCAGCAGTCAGTCCCTACCATACCGACTAACAATAAAGTGAGAGGGTGACCCGGGCTCACCAGCCAGCACCCTGACATAGCCACAAAGGCTGAAAAAGAAGCCTCTCTCACATCCAGCTCATCAGGACAATTGTGGGGCGGTTGGGATGACACACTTAAGAATCAAATTCACTCTCTAAATGCTGGTTATGTATCTGTGTGTTGATTATTTCTCCTATGCAAAGCTTAGTTTTTGCATTAGGAAAATGGGAATGATGATGTATAAGTAGAGGATTATTAAAAAGACATCTGCTTGCAACAGGCCTAGCACACAATATGCCCCACAATATGCTTCCTTTCCTTAGTAAACCTCCTACGCATCTTCACACCTGACCCTCGACTTTTAAACAAAGAAGAAATTGTAATCATGAGTGACAGAGGGAAAGAATGCCATTGAAAACTACTACTGACTGCAGCTGCTTCTGTCCCTAAGGGAGAGACATTATTTCTCTCCAGACTAAATATATTTTCTTAGCAAAATACTTTGATAGGCAGCTTTGGTTATGAAATGTGAGGGCCCCCGGGGCACAGTTTAGAAAGAGATAGTGAAACAAAGAGATAACAGAACAGCCCTGCATTGTGTAAATAAGCATGCTGGGGTTTGGTACATGCTGAGAAGCTGGGTGATAAGAGAAAACCCACTGCAACAGCAACTCCGCCATCTCTACCTGCCAACCTATGCTCTCATCTCTTCCTCTTGCTTTATGTCTTTCATTAGAAATAACAGTAATCTCCCTTATTTGGGTGGGATACACTAAGACCCCTCAGCTAAAGCCTGAAACTAGGGGTAGCATTAAAAAAACATACACTGCTTTTTCCTAAACATACATTCATAAATCTAATATTTTTTCTAACTTAACTAAGCATTATCACATGGTGTGGCTGTAACTTTTGTAATTCAAGGTATGAAAGCAAAAAAAAAAACAATCAAGGATTTCTCTTCCCCTCTTCAATATTTCATAAACAGAAGATTTATTCTTTCCATAGATCTTGGCACCCTCAGCACATAACTTTTTTCTTTCCTAATTAAGAACTTCTAGCATTTCACTTAAAGGGTACTTTTTAGCTTTCCCTTGGTATATCTGGATGGCCAACACTGTTATTGTATTTTGGGACCATTATTAAATAAAATAAGGGTTACTTGATCATAAGCACTGCAATACCAGTACTATGACAGTTGGTGTAATCACCAAGATGGCCAATGGACAAGTAGTACACACTCAGAACAAAGGAATGATCCCTGTCCTAGAGAAGATGGTGCAAAATTTCATCATGCTAAATGTAACAATGCACAATTATGCCAGGGATTTAGCTCAGCAGCATAAGTGTCTGTCTGGCAAGCACAAGGTCTTGAGTTCAATACCTGGTACCAAACAAACAAACAAACAAAAACAATGCACAATTTACCATCTGTTTATTCTGGAATTTTCCATTTAATTCCAGACAATGGATGGCCTCAGACAACTAAAACCACAAATAAGAAAACCATGGATAAGGAGAGAACTATTCTACCAGCATCTTACATACTTAACATATCTTTTTGTATATTGTCTGTCTATTCTCTTTATAATCTAAATTCTATAAGGGCAGAATTTTGTTCTATTTTATTCACTGTTGTTTCTCTAGGGCCCAGAAGAGTTCCTGGGAAATAAAGAGGTATTCACTACATTTTTCTCTGATAAATAATTAAGAGGAGAATTTTTTTAAATTTTGAAACAGGACTGAGCGCAGCTGTGTGCTACAGTGCACAGGGAGGAAATGGGGCTCCCCAGAAGTAAGGTAAGCACCAGGGCAGATCAGTAAGCATGAGTGAGTCTGAGTTTAGGGTTTGTTTGCTATGCAGCATTACTATCACAACAGCTGACAGGTACAGATAAAATACTGGCTGACCTCAGGTAAGATAAAAATCGCATTCTAAACCAGCCGTCGTAGCACATGCCTGTAATCCCAGTACTTGGCAGGCTGAGATACAAAGATCATTCAAGTTCGAGACCAGCTTGAGCTTCAAAGTGAGTTTAGGTCAGCCTGAACTGCACAATGAGACCTTGCCTTAAAAAAAAAAAATCACATCCTAGTTGTGTAACTTGACAGAAGTTTTGGATTGTATTTAATCCTGACTTTTGGATTGGATTTAAATATATCTCACCATCACTGAGCCATTTCTCCCTTTTAAGAACTACTCTCTATTAGAATAAATAAATGACACCTTCCTCCCAAGTAACTGTGAAAGGAAAATTAGCTCTAATAGAATTGCCTATATCATCAGTTACAATAAAATTGAACAAAACAGTAAAGGACAAAACCGACAAAACCAAAACGTTGGAGACATTATAGGTCTTCAAAAGTAGATAATAGTCAATGAGATACAATCATTGTTGATCACCTTGTATTATGCTTTTACATCATCTATTATGTCCACCCTTTTGATTTGATTGACTCTGTTCTGTTATGTCACATTTGGTTCTACTCCCTTCCAAAAAAGTAATAAGAACTGTGGGAGCAACAAAACCCAAAATGTGGGTTTTTGTACAAATTGTCTTTGTACAAAAGAGAGGAAAAGAAAGTGCTCTAAATGATATAACTGCATGTATATATAAGTGTATAAGATAGATACTGATATCACTGAGTTTTGTTGGATCATTGAACAGAACTGTTTGCAGTCTCACTGTTGGAATGTCCACTTTACAAGCTTTAATTTTGTGACTTGAACAATTATTTCTAAGATGACAATATTTAATCCATTAACTAGTGATTTGCTACTGTTTATTTTTTTCTGTAAATCTGTATAACTTGTACCCTTTCTCTGCTTTTTTTTCTCCTTAAATAAAATTTTTTAAAAAGTGAAATTTAACTTGGGTTTTAGAAATATCAGTTGGCAATGATATCACATAGTTATTAAGTGCTATAAGCTAGGCAATCTCTGTATCTTCACTGCACCAATAGAGAAAATTTTTCAGTGATCTTACTAGAAGAATGCTTCTTCTGAAGGAAAAGAAGATAATGTGCAAGAAAATGTATAGATTGTCTAAGTTTACCAAACAATAAAGTACTGAAATCAGTTTCTAAAAAAAAAGAAAGGAAAATTAGCACTTTTTCTCATAAGTCCTCAAATATGTTGGCCATAGTCTGCTACAATGCTATCCAAAGCTTCTCTAACTCAATCTCCATGGAAGGTCAACCCTATTAGAAAGTGCATACATTCTTTTTTGATTGGTTCTATCCCGTTGTGTTTTATTTGATTTTATTATGTGTGACAGTATGAATAAGTCTTTTGAGGAAAATAAGATATTATAGTAACCATTGTTTATTTCTTGTTATCTGGTTTTGAAGTCTTGTCACGCTTTCATTCTTTTGAATGGTTTACATTATTTTGTTATGTTTACTATTATTGTGTGTGAAGGTATGGTCAACTATTTCTTTTTTTTTTTTTTTTGGTCAACCATTTCAAAGAAAACAAGAGACATTATGGTAGCCACTGTTGATGTCCTATTGCCTTGTTGTAAATGTTGCTTGCATTGTTCTGTTCTGATTTGCTTTGTTCTGTTTATTTTGTTTTATTCTCTTTAAAGATATTTAAAAAGAAAATGCGTTTAAAGTTCTAACTTTGTGAGGTATTTAAAATTAAAGATGCACAATCAATAACCATATTTTCCCAATAAATTAGCAAAATAAAATTAATTATAATACTCAAAATTTATGAAACAAAATGCTTATTCTCATGTATTTCAAACAGGTATGCCTGATTTATGAAAAGCAATAGGTCTGCACCTTAAGAATGATGAAGACTTTTCAATATTTTGACCCAGTATCCACTTTCTAAAATTTGTGTTATTCATACACTGGAAAATAATAGCTTGTCAAGAAAAAAGAGTGACAGAGACAGAGAGAGACAGAGAGAAAGAGAGAGGAAGAAACAGAGAGAAGAGAGAGAGAGAGAGAGAGAGAGAGAGAGAGAGAGAGAGAGAGAGAGAGAATCACTAGGAATCAGGAAAGAACTGACCAAAAAAATAGAAGCTATAAAGAAGTTCTACAACACAGAAAAAAGAAGGAAATAATTGGGACTCTCTTCCTGGCCCTCGCAGCTCACAAGGAGGGAAATTAGCTCCCCATAAGTAAGGTAAGCACCCAGGGATGTTAGATTCAGAGATAAAGGTCAGCAGAGCCCACAGACTTTGTGAACTGTAAAAATAGCAAGGGTGTTTGCTCTAAGGCAAACAACACGCAACAGCCAGAGAAGGTTTCAAGTGTGGGAACTTGACCAGTGTCATATTTTGGGAACATGTTGATTATTTAAATCTAGAACTCAGAACAACTAAAAAGCAACTTCACTTCAGGGCTCCCAATGTTACCCTTCCACAGTGATAGGATACGAGATAGTCATGGAGACAGCTGCAGACAAGGAGCAGACTAGAAAGAGAGCCCCCGAGAATGTTAAATTCTGGCTGGGAAGGACACAGTCCTCAACTGCCCATAGGAAGAAGCCAGGCCCAGCTTGAGCTGCACTCTGAAAATGTCAGTCAACTTTAGGTACTTGAACTTTCCCCACCACCTCAGATCTGAAGTCTGGCTGGCTTCCCCAGCCACCAACACAAGCAAGCACACATCTTAGCATGGACATGCTGCAGCCTCAGGTAAAGAGAGAAGCCTCTGGAACAGGGGCACACCTCACAAAGCCACAGTTCACATGCATAGGTAGAGAAAACCACCATTTGCTGCTTTCCAAGACTATGGATACTGGAAGAAAATAACTCATTCAAAAATATGGAGAAAAAATTCTTTTTCTCTGTTTAACTTGTTTTCTTTTTTATTTTTATTTCATTTTTACTTATGTCTTTTCTCTCTCTTGCCTTGCTTTTTTCCTTTTAATTTTTATTCTCCATATTCTTGCTTTTTTTCTCTCATTTTTCTTTTATCTTCTATTTCTTAATGGCATTTTTCTGTTACTTTTATGTGACTTTATAAATATCTCTCTGCTCCTTTGTCTCACTTTTCTAGCCTCTTTCTTATCTCTCATTGTTTAATTTCCCTGGTTTGTCTTTTTTGCATTCTCCCATTCCAGTGGCATATACCTTTAATACTATAACCATTATATTTTACTAATATATAGATAGTTAAATCCACATTACTACAGTTTAATTATTTTCTATTATTAGTGGAGGTTTGGTTGTTGCATTTAGCAGATATTTGCTGTATGCAAATATAATAGTTGTTTTGTCATAGAATTTATACTGTATTTGTAGATTATTTTTCTAAGGTTAAGGATAGTACCTGTCATGGTTTATGTCAGTAGTCCCCAGGCCTCATGCAATTCAACCAACTCTAGTGTTTATGATTGGTTCATTGTCTAGCGCTTGAATTGGTGGTGTGTTTCATTCACCCAAGGGTAAAGCCAGGATACCATATATTGGCAAGAAGCTGTGTGTGTGTGTGTGTGTGTGTGTGTGTGTGTGTGTGTCTCTTGCCAGTTTGTGCTTTGCTGTCTGCAGCATCCATAAATGGCAGCCCAGCCATGCCACACTGCCTTGGAGCCAACTGAGTATAGACTGAAACCTCCAAGAACTGTAAGAAATAAACCTTTCCTTCCTTCATTTTGGGTGTCAGGTATTTTGTCCCAGCAACAAGCAAAAAGTAACTAAAACAGTACCTTATTTGTTCGTGGGGTAAGTCAATATCCAACTTGTCCTGGATAATTTTACTTTTACTGATTTATTTGATACTGCCAGAGTCATGTAGTCATTGCTATTAGTAGTTTTTCTCAGTATTTCAATATCTAGATTACATTTGTGATATTAATAATATTGTACATTCTCAGAGATTTGAGTGCTCAGGCAATTACACTACATCTCTCTCTCTCATACTAACAGAGATGATTAGAACTTGGAACAGAGGCAAAGGAGTAAATTAGTCACATCCTAGGTGCATCACTGAAAACTACAGGGACATAAACCTAAGCATAAAATAAAACATAACAAACAGAAAAAAAAATACAAACATGACAAGAAAAAAATAACAAAATGTCCCCACAAACTCCCAGTATCCCCAAAGCTGAGCCATGGAGCATTGTGGGAAATGAAAGCAAAACCACAGGCAAATCACTCAAACAGATAACAGAGAAAATTAAAAAACAAATCAATGAGATGCTCAGTGGGCTCATAGAAGATATAACTAATCAGAAAATGGAAATAATAAAATAATCAGGGAACACACAAAGGACATTAGTGCAGTACTAACTGAGCTAAACAAAATGATACAAAATATGAATGATCAGTTTAGCAGAAAACTAGAACCCATGAAAATATTCCAATCAGAAATCCAGGAAATTAAAAAATACATTGAAAATGCTGGCAGCAGAAGTGGCCAGTGTGAGAACAAAATATCAAAATTAGAAGAGAGAGATGCTTTCAAAGACCAGTTACTCAGCTAGGCATGGTGGGGCATGCCTATAACCCCAGCACTTGGGGGTTCGGGGGGCTGAGGCAGGAAAATCATTGTGAGTTGGGAGACCAGCTTGAGTTACAAAAGTGAGCTCAAGGCCAGCCTGAACTGCATAATAAGAATCTGTTTCAAAAAAAAAATTTAAAGACCACTTACTCAAAGATATCTTAAAAACAAGAAAACGTGAAAATCCATTCAAGAACTGGTAGATAACTTAAGACTAACATTAATTGGTACAAGTGAAAATTCAGAAGATGGCACCAAGAATATAAAAACCAATTCACAGAAATAACACCAGAAAGTTTCCAAATATTGGGACAGAATTAAACATAGATAAGCAAAGCATGTAGAACTCCAAATAGCCACAATCAAAACAGAATATTTCCACCATCACATCATAGGCAAAATACCAGAAGTCAAATTCAGGATGGAATCTTAAAATTTGTTAGAGAAAAGCAGCAAATCAATTACAAAGATAAACTCATTAGAATTACAGCAGCTGTCTCAATATAAACCTTAAAGGCCAAGAGAGCTTGGAGTGATGTGTTTCAGCAATTTTCTAAAAGATAAAAACTTCTAAACCAGATTTATTTATCATGCACAAGATCCTTTCACAAAATTGATGTAGAAATAAGGCATTTCCACGAAAAGAGCACCTCAAGAAATTCATGACCAACAAACAACCTTTACAAAAAATTCCTAGGGCCAGAGATAAAGTTCAGTGGTATAAGCGCCTGTCTAGCAAGTGCAAGGTCATTATTAGCTTGATTCCTGATTTTTAAAAAATCCTAAGGCAAAATGAGCAGTTGAGCAGAAAGGGGTGAGTGAGAAAATCGGCAGCCAACAGGAAAACAATGCAATTGCAGGAGTAAGTGAGGGAAACTCTCAATGTAAATGGTTCAAATTTCTGAATCAAAAGACATAGATTGGCAATATGGATCAAGAAATAAAATCCAATAATATGCAATATACAAAAACACATTTAATCCAAAAAGAAATTCACAAAGCAAAAAGCAAAAAATGGAAAACAATTTTCCATGAAGAAGGAACCCAGAAGAAAGGCAGGAATGCTGGGTATAGTGGCACATGTCTGTAATCTCGGTACTTGGGAGGGTGAGGCAGGAAGATTGCTGAGAGTTCAAGGTTAGCCTGTACTACAAGTGAGTTCAAGGCCAGGCTAAACTGCATAGTGAAATGCTATCTAAAAAGACAAAAAAAAAAAAAAAAAAAAAAAAAAAAAAACAGGAGTAGCTATCCTAATTTCAGACAGAGTGGATTTCAAGCAGAAACTGATCAGAGAAGGCAAAGAAGGTCATTATACATCGGTTAAGGGAATAATTCAACAGAAAGAGATAACAATTATAAAAATATATGCACCAAACACCAGCACACCTAATTTAATAAACTAAACACTATTGGACATTTTAAAAATCAGGTAAGTACCAACACAAGTTTAATGGGTAGACATCAATACCCCACTGTCAAAAATAGGACAACTAGACAAAAAATTAACAAAGAAATATCAGAGTTGAACCAAACCTTCAAATACGTGCATTTAATATATATCTACAAAGTGGTCTACTCAACAACAACAGAATACACATTTTTCTCAGCAGCACATGGAACTGTCTCCAAAGTGGACCCCGTGCTAGCCCATGAACCATGCTTAAATAATGCAAAAGAGTCAAAATTAATCAACATATGCTATCAGATCATACTGCAAGTAAACTGAAATCAAAGGCCAAAGTAACCACATAAATTATGCAAAAACATGGAAGTTAAACAATAACCTCTTGAAAAATCAGTAAGTCATAGAAGAAATCACTGAAGAAATTGGACAGCTCCTAAAATCAGACAATAATGCCAGCATAACATACCAGAACCTATGAGACACAATGAAAGCAGTTCTAACAGGAAATTTATATCCACAAATGCTCACATCATAAAAACAGACTCTCAAATAAATAATTTAATGATGAATTTCAACATCCTAGGAAAATAAGAGCAATTCAAATTTAGAGCTAGTACAAAGGAAAAAATTATAAACATCAGAGCAGAAATTAATGAAACTGAGACTAAAAGCACAATTAAAAAATCAATCAGTTGAAGAGCTGCTTCTTTGAAATAATAAACAAAACAGACAACTTCCTAGACATTCTTACCATGAAAGAAAAGACCCAAGTCAATGCAACCAGAAATGAAGAAGATAATGTCTGTGAAGTCACGACAGACTCTGCCCAAATCCAAAAGATTACTAGTAACTATTTGAGAACATGTACTCTAATAAAATAGAGATCTCAAAAGAAGTAGTTAGCTTCTTTGATCCATAGTCACTACCAAAACTGAACCAAGAAGACAAAAAGCCCTGAACAAATTGGTATCAGACAATGAGATTAAAGAAGTAATTTTTAAAAAGAAATTACCAACTAAGAAAAGCCCATATCCCCATTCATTCCTAAATTCTACGAGAACTTTAGGTAAGATCTAACACTAATACTCCTCAAAATGAAATTAAAAGGGAAAGGGTATTCCCAAGGTCATTCTTGTAAGCTACCATTACTGTGATTCCAAAACCAGAAAAACACTCACCAAAAACAAACAACTATAGGTTGAGCTCTTTAATGAATTTGATGAAAAAATTCCCAGTAAGATGCTGACAAACAAGACACAACAAATTATCAAAAATCCAGACCAAGTTATCAAAAATCCAGACCAAATTATCATACATTCAGACCAACTGGGATAATCTCAGGGATGCAGGATGATTCAGTATACACAAATCAATAATTGTACTACATCACATAAATAAGCAAAGGGGAAAGTCATGTGATCATATCACTTGACACAGAAAAAGGCTTTAGTAAAATCCAATATCCATTCATGATAAAAATTCTGAAGAAAGTAAGTGTGGAAGGACCTTATCTCAATGTGGTAAAACCCATTTTTGATAAGCAAATACACAGTATCATACTGAGTGGGCAAAAGCTGACAGCTTTCCCTCCAAAATCAGAAATAAGACAAGGATTTCCACTATTACCATTCGTGTTCAGTATAGTTCTTGAAACACTAGCCTGTACAATCAGGTAAGAGAAAGGAATAAAAGGGATATGTATAGGAGAGGACAAAGTCAAATTATCATTACTAGCAAATGACATCATCCTCTACATAGAATACCCAAACATTCCACTAAAAGACTTCTAGAATTAGTAACCAAATTCAATAGCAGAGGAGGATACAAAGTCAATGCAAAAATCAATAGCATTCCTGTATATCAATAATAAACTCACCAAGAAAGAAATTATAGAAACAGTACCTTTCACAATAACATCAAGAAAAATTACATACTTAGGAATTAACATAATGTTAAAAAAATGAAAAATCTCTACAAAAAAAACTACATTGCTCTGAAAAAGACTGAAAAGGACATTAGAAAATAGAAAAATTCATGTTTCTGGATGGGCAGAACAAATATAGTCAAAAGAGCCACATCCCAAAAATAATATACAAATTTATGCAATTCCAATTAAAATACCAATAGGATTCCTTACAAAGCTACAGAAAACAATCTTAAAATTCATTCAGAACCAGAAAACAATACAATAACAAAAGCAATACTGGATAACAAACATAAGGCAGAGGAATCACAATTCCAGACTTCAAGTTATTCTACAAAGCTGCAGTGATAAAAATGTCAGCAACAACAAAAAGACACAAGGGTCAACAGAACACAACAGGAGGGCACAGGATTAACCCTAAACACAGTCGCCTACCTACTCTTGGACAAAGGAGCCAAAAAGTTACATTGGAGGAAAGATAGCCTCCTCAACAAACGGTGTTGGAAAAAATGACTCTCCACATGCAGAAGACTGACTCTAGACCACGTACTAAACAAAAATCAAAATGTATCAAGGACCTATGTAATAAAAACTAAATATTAAAATTTAGCCTGTTGGAAGATAAAATAATGTAGGTTTGTACTGGTTTATATTCCCACTATCAATAAAGAAGGGTTACTTTTCCTCCCTCATCCTTGCCAGCATCTGTTGTTAATTGACTTCTTCATGATGGTCATTCTGTCTAGAGTAAAACAGAATCTCGGTGTTGTTTTAATTTGTGCTTCTCTAACAGCCAGAGATTTGAGCACTTTTTCATGTATTTATTAGCCATTTCTGAGAAGTGTCTGTTCATTTCAGTTGCTTATTTTTTATTAGATCTTTTACTTTGGGAGATCTAGTGTTTTTGAGTTCTTTATGTATTCTAGATATTACCCCTCTGCCCAAGGAATAGACTAGCTGGCAAAAAACTTTCCCGTTCTGTAGGTTGTTTGTTCCCTCTGTTGGTTGTTTCTTTTTGCTGTTCAGAAGCTTTTTCATTTGATGTGATCCCAGTTGATTCCTGGTGCTATGTCTTGCACCTAGGGATTCTCTCCAGAAAGCCTTTGCCTATACCGATGTCTTCAAGATTGTACCTATGGAGGATTAGTGAGGGAGAGTAAGAGGAAAAAATGCTGCCAGAGGGAAAGGAAGTGAAAAGAATTAAGATATGTTTTGTACTAATTTCTCACAATGAATGTAATAATTATGTATTGCAAACATGAACTAATAAAAATAAATTAATTAATTTTTCTTTAAAAAAAAAGTGAAGGTTCTCTGTGGCTAAGGATATACCTCAATGGTAGAACTCTCGCTTAGCATGCAAGAGGCTCTCTGGTTTAGATACCCAACATCACAAAAAATAATTGTTTCTTTTTGGTGGCAAAATGAGGGCTAGTTATTATGTAAGATTTACACATTATAAAAACATATAAAAGAGAAAAAATCCACTTGTAACCTTAAAAAACTATCACAAACACCTTATTTTGTAAGACACATGTTATGAATGGGGATCTTCACTGAAGTAAACTAGTTAGCATTCCATTTCCAATTCAGAAATCCAAAGTCCCTGAAAAATGCCATGCTCACTCAAATAACCAGAACAATTTAAATAAGCTTGAAAACTTTTTGTTTTAAAAAAATAGATAGACCCAGAGATCATCATATTGAGTAAAATAAGCCAGACTCAGAAAGACAAAAGTCACATGATCTGGAATCAACAAAAAAAAAGAACAAAAAAAGAGAATGACTACTAAAAGGCAAAAGGAAGAGAGGAAAGAGTTGGTAGAAGGCTAGGTAACAGGTGACACAATCAAAATATACTACACACATTGAAACCTCTCCTGCACAAAAATGTATGAAACCAGAAGAAGGGCGGGCAAGTGGTATAATGTGGAGATGATCAACTAATCTCAACCAAAGTCTAGATTAAAGCCCTCACTTTAATTAGGAAAATCATGCCATTTTCCTAGAATAATTATTTTTCACTTTTGTATCAACTCCTTATAAAATTTCCAATATACAGTCAAAAATTAAATGCTAATTAAAAGGAAAATGTGCCCACCATTAAGGGAAAACAATCAATAAAAACAGGTCCAAAAATGACTCCGATGTTGAAATTATTTCATGGGTATTTTAAATAAAATGTCTAACAGAAAATGTAAAGAACATGCATAAAGAAATGGAAATTTCACAGAGATATTTTTGGCAGGAAATGTTAAAAGAAAATCAAATAGAATAATTGGAAATAAAAATACAATATTAGAAATGATTGATTCATTAGAAAACCTTAACGGTAAACAATGAAAAGAACTATTTGGTTTTAGTGAACTAAAAATGATAAAAGGATCAATTCAGCAAGAAGATGAAATAATCAATCCTCCATTATAAAAACACTCAAGAATGGTTAGGAACATCTCCAATACATTACAGTTCATTCATGAAAAATTTACAGTTAATATGAAAAATAATGATAAAACACTAATTTTTTTTCTCCTAAACTCAGGGACAAGGCAAGGATTCTCATAAGTTGTGTTCAATATTTGCAACATGTACAATATTTACATTTTAGCCAGCCATAAAGCAGGTAAAAGAAACAAAAGACATAAAACTGGAAAAGAAGTAAATTGTCATTATTTGCTTAAGTGTAATTTGTATAAAACCAGGAAACAAAATTAATGGCCAAAAACAATGAAGAATGAAGTGGGAGTATAAAAGTGATGCAGATATAATATGTATATATATCAATTCTCCAAGAATTGCACCTGGGGGTCATAAGAAGCAATCTTTGTGCTTACTCACTTGGTATGATGTAGAGCAATATGTGTGCACATGTGCAAAAGTGTCAAACCAGGACTTTTACACATGTAACTCTCCACCTAACAGGTTTTGTATGTAAACATACAAAAAAAGCATTACATATACCCATAATACACTTCTGTTTTATAAACATGAACTTTACCATAATAGAATATGGGTGTGACTCTGTGGCTGCACCTGAAGAAAACAGAAATCCATCTGTGAATTCATTCATTTGGCAGACAAATGGCAAGGTGGGTACTGGAGCTCCAAAGAAGCAACAGGTGAGTTTAACCTTTGAAATGCGCATTGCTAAATTTGTGTGCATTTAGGATTTTTTTAAGTTTTCTTTGATTTTTCTGGTAGAAGCAGCCCACGTCAGTACAATGGCACATGAAAAACCAGATTTACAAGTTTTAGAGGAGGTTAAAAGTGAATCACTAGACTATTCATGCATGGGTGATGAAGACAATAATGACTTTGACATTGGCCATGTGAGCCAAAGTTCTCATGATAGTTACATGGAGCAAGAATCACCCAATACAGACACAAGGAATTCAGATCTCCTTGAATCAGATGACAAAAAAAACAGCAATGTGAATATATATTTGACTAGCCAAAATGGTACAAAATGGTCACACAGTCAAATGGGACAATCTGATGTTAGAATTAGGTCTGAAAATATAGTGAAAATTTTGGCAGGAGTAAAAGCTATTGGATGGAATCTCAGCACTGCCATTCAATGCTGGAAACTGTAACAGACAAAATGCTACAAGATGTTGTAAAATACACAAATGCTGAAATACAAGTAAACGTTCTCTATGCACCAGTAGTGAAAATCAAAAATGTATTTATTTTGACACATCACTAGCTGAACTGAAACATTCAAGATCTGCTGTACCTAGCAGGGCTTTCTCATGGTAATCACAGGAATGTGAAAGACTTAAGGAAAAGCAATGGATGTGAACTTAAAGATTGTATAATAATGACACTGAGGAGATTTGGTTTCCTCCAAAATTCCCGAAGGCTTGATGACAAAATCCACCCATCAATAAAGAAACAGAACTGATAGTCTGGCTGCTATCTGCTCACTGTTCAAGAGATTTGTCAACACTTTACACATCTTCTAAATACAAAACTATTCATGAGCATCTTGCAGCATTTCATCATTGCCATAGCTTCAGGCAGCATATGCCCAAAAAACTTTCAAAATATGGTATAAAAAGTTATAACCTTGTAAATGTGAAGACGTATTATGCTTTCAATTTAGACATTTATCCTGAAACTCAGTCATAGGTCCTTATTCATATAGTGATAAACCAAATGTTGTTGTGAACAGACTTGTGCCCATTCTCCAAACTAATCAGCAGGTGACACGAAACAATTGGTTTACCAGTTTCCAACTGATATTACATTTGCTAACAAAGCACAAGTTGTCAAGTGCAGGAACTGTACACAGGAACAAACCAAAAATGTTATGATTTCCAAACAGAGAATTGTATAATACAGTATTTAGATTTCAGGAATATATAATGATGGTCTCATATATGGAAAAGTAAAACAAGCTGGTACAACTGATGTCAACATTATACCATGATGGAAATATTGATAAGGAAACAGCAAACAAAATGGGGGTCTGAGATGGAGACTTTCTACAACAAAACCAAAGGCAGAGTAGATGTTGATGAGTTATGTAGCAACTGTGTCACTAAAAACAAAAAGTGTTGGCCAATGGTTGTGTTTTACTCGATCCTAAACATGTGTGGCATAAATATTTTGATAGTTTGCAAAAAAAATAACAAGTCCAAAATACCACATAGAAATAAGAATTGGGACTGAAACTCATAAGAGATCATTTACAGCAGAAGAAAAATAAAATGTTTCTGCCCAGAGAACAACACAGAAAAAAAAATTATGGAGCACACTGTGAGCCAGTAGGAAAACAGACAGGTGTAACATCCTAAAGACCTACTACAGCAACAGGAAAACCAAAAAGATGTCAACTGTGCTCTACAAAAAAAGGACAGGAAAATAAAATGTATCTGCTATCAGTGTAAGTATACTTATTTATGGTACATGAAGTTTTCATATGTGAAGGCTGCCTTGGATGTGATAGTTGAAGCCAAGATTATTTCTTTTGTAGGCTTTTGTTTGTATTTACATTGATGTTCACATAGGATTTTATTTTTGATGTTATCTTTTAGGTTTTGTAAGCAAATAAATGGCTCACATGAAAATATTGATGCCTATTCTCAGCACTCAATACATATTTGATATTTTTAAATTAGTATCTCATTTTCCTGCTAAGTACACAGGTGTAATATAGTACAAAGCTCCTGACCAAAGAAGGCAACAAGAGTAGTGTGTGTCATGGTTTATGTTGGTGGCTCCCAAGCTTCATGCATTTGTATTGTGCATTTGTGATTGATTCATTGTCTAGGGCTTAGATTGATGGTGTCAGTACTATACCCATCTCAGGGTGGAGCCAGCATACAATGTAATGGGTGGAAGAGGAAGTGTCTCTCTCTCTTGCCGGTTTCCACTTTGCTGTTTGCAGCTGCCATAAACTGCTACCCTCTATGGCATGCTGCCTTGGAACCAATTGAGTATGGACTAAAACCTCCAAAAACTGTAAGAAATAAACCTTTCCTTTCCCAGCTTTGGACATCAGGTGTTTTGTCTCAGTGACAAGCAAAAAGTAACTAAGACAGTGTGCCACACAGGAACAGAAATTTAAGAACATATGCGGTCAGTGAGACATGTGCATGCAACAGGTACTTGTCATGTGTACCTGCTTCGGGTGTGACAGTTGAAGCAAATCTTATTTTGGTTGTAGAGTTCTATTGGTATTTGCATTGTAGTTCATATAGAAATTTGTTGAGGGTCACAAATTCACAATGACTAATTTTGCATACTTTGATAAGGTATAAATGGAGACTTGAGATCGTCAGGATCACATTTATGAGATTTCCCACTAACTTTTTAGGGATGGACCATATTCTCCTACCCACTAAAACTAAACTAAAACCACTGAGATTAAAAAGTCTCCAAGTAGGGCTGGGGATTTAGCTCAGTGGCATAAACATCTGCCTGGCAAGTGCAAGGTTGTGAGTTCAATCCCTAGCACCAAAATAAATAAATATATAAATAAAAAAACACTCCAGGGCAAGATCCTTCTTACCATGGGGTAATCTCTACCCTTTTAAATTATCTCAAGATTATCCAAGTACCACTGAGTCATCAAGCTCTGAGTCTTCCACCCAACCTTCAATCTTCTGCTCAGCTCTCCTATCGTTGTACACACCCAATAAACAGTGGTCATTTTGGAGTGTCTTTGTCTCTGTCCCTCCTGAGGCATTGATCTACAGCCTCCTTTCATCCATTGCTAAATTTGTCTCTGTTTCTTATTTCATACTTTTGCCATATCTCTGATACAAGTAGCTGGGGATCTTGGCCAGATCCTGATAGGAATTTCTCTCTAATGTTATCTTTTAGGTTTTGTAAACAGCTGATGTGGAAATGTTGCTCATTTATTGGAAATGTGCAATACATATTAAGAATTAAATACTTTATTTATTAGTAATTATGTTTCTGTTTACTCTAAATTATGTAAGTAAGAACCTCCTGAAAAAACAGCAAAACTAGCAAAATGTCAAGTGTGTCCTATAAAAAGGCCAGGAAAGCAACACACATGTGCTGCCAGTGTAAGTGATATGTGTGATGGAATGTGCTGTCATGTGTGAAGCCTGCCTTTGGTGTGATAATTGAAGTAAAGATTACATTTTTGTAGAGTTCTATTGGTATTTTCATTTTAGTTTATATAGGAATATACTTATGTTATTTTTAAGTGTTTGAACACCAACAGACAGTCAATGTTGGAAATTTTGATGCTGCTTTATAAATATTCAATAAATATTTAGAAGTCAAGTACCTTATTTTTTGATATGTTTTCCTGTTAAGTATTCATTGTTAATATAATAAAACTTATAAAATTAAAATTAATAATTCATCAATAGAAATAGTCTAAAGAATAAATGTGGGTATTATACACCTACAACAATGCCTCTTTGTGACAAAATTGGTATAATGGGGCTGGGTTATAGCTCAGCAGCACAGCACCTGCCTGGCAAATGTAACATCATGAGTCTGATCCTCAGTGCCAAAAAAAAAAAAAAAGAATTGGCATTATACCTATGTCTAATGTCTTTTAAACCACTTACTAAAAAGGCAAATAAATATAAAAAATATTAATGTTAAATATTGAACATGTAAGTATCTATTATCTTCTATTCTGTAGAAAGTTTCGTAACAGTAAAACTAATTGTAATATGCTATAGATAGCAATTGGAATATTTAATTGTGTACATGTAAGATTATATAAAATTATTTATACAAAAGCTACCCCAAGAAATATATCCAAGAGGTGTGGATGTGTTCGAGTGTGGTTCATGGCTGATTTCTTTCCAGGTTTTTAAAATAATCTATAATTATGTGCTTTTAGACTAAAAAAATTGACATGTAAAAGCTTTGAAACAACACTATTAATCATTCATGATCTAATATTAGAAATGAATTAGAAATAAACAGTAAGAACTGGCAACTTGCAGACTTGAGTCCCTCTTCCATCCCCTGTGAAGAAAGCAGACCAAAGAGAACGGCTTGAATGGACGCACATCTGCATAATGGTTTCTTTGTTCTTTTCTTGATGGCTAATTGACTAACTTGTTAAACAAACATGCCTTCAAACTGCACATCAGATTAGAGTCCTTTGTAAATAAAATTATAGTTGGGAATGTGCTTTCCCTAGATGAGAAATAAATTTAGGAATGTTGAGTTTTGCATTGTATGCCAAGATGTCCAAGTAAATCTCAAATTTTTCCACATATATGAATAAATGTCCAAGAACAACAAATGCCAACAGTCCTCAAGGCAACAAAAGAGCTTACATCATTCTGAATTAGCGACTACCCCTTACCAAAATGCCCCTCAGAAAAGAAATCATCCCTGTCTCTTCTCCCCTATCACACACTAAGGCCATAGCTGGTTGGAATGCTGCCTGGTTTCCAGGGCTATATAATTTCTTGGCATTATGTGATCAACAGTCCACTTCTCCTGACTTATCGCATGTATCCTTGTCTCTATTTAACATGTATGCCTCCGTGATAACCAGTGTTTTTCTAATACCACGATGGCATTATTAAAAACAAGGTATGTCTTCAAAAAGCTTACTTTTCACTAAACTTTTTTTTTTTTTTTTTTTTTTTTTTTTTTGTCTTTTTCCTTTTTTATCAGTACTGGGGATTGAACTCACAACTGCCTGCTTACAAGGCAGGCGCTTATGCCGCTGAGCTAAATCCCCAGCCCCTAAACTTTTAAAGTTCTATAAAATCCTAGACGTTACAACCAACAGCAGAGAATGGGTCCAGGGCATCCTGGATACAGAGTTAAGCTGTTGGGCAGTATCTGTTTTTCATATAAAGATAAAAATCCTCATCTGCTTTCTGACTCAACGCATAGTTTAATCATCAGTCAGGGACCATTCAAAGAAAAACTGACCAGCAAGGAGAAAAGTAACTTGAACTTTTCTGAAATGAATGAATTTGCATAGGAGATGAAAAAGCTTGACTGGGTCACACTAAGCTAAGAAGGGAGCTTCCTGTCCTGGGGGTAACTGCTCCAACTGTCCCTGCCTCTAGGAACAGCCAGATCCTTACCCAGTAATGCATACACCAGGAGAATAGGACGCTGAGCAGAGTGGCCTTCCAAAATAGGCAGTTTAAAAATCAGCTATACTACTTACCATGTTTCACTGGACAACATACTCGAGCTCTCTACTTCAATTTTCTCATCCGTAAACTGAGGGAAAAAAGAATATTTCACAGAATTATCATGAGGAGTAAAAGGAATATTTCATGGGAAGCAGTAAGCACAGTGCCTGTCAAATAGTAAAAACACAATAAATGTTAGCCATTCCCCACTAATATAGAACACATAATAATGTACAGTAATATAATGCTGGTTCCTTACGAGTCATTACAGTCTTTGTTATTTATCCAAGAAGGCCCAGTTCCATTCTGAGTATCTATTACATGTGAGGCATCCTGCTGACTGCTGCTTGTACATTCTCTTAATCCTTCCAGCAGCTTATGATAGAAGTGTCATCATCTCCATTTTAAGAAGAGAGGTGCAACAACCTGCTCACAGTCACAGAGGCTTAAGAAGCAGAATCAAGATTCAAACCCAGGTTCATTTTACCTGAAATCCCAGGCTTTCGTCCCACACAATCTGCCTTCTCCATCTTTTGTGTTTCTAAAGACATCGTTATCTCTAAACTTTCACCTTATCCTGTTCTTTAAGCAAAATGTCAAGTAGTTTGCTCTTGTTACTTTCTTTAACTGGCAACCCTGTCTTTACTAGCAGACTGCTTATGCTCACAGACAAATTGCCATTCCCATGTACCTCTGGACTTTGAGCATTACCAAAGTTATAAACGCACTTATCCTTTAACTCAGCAATTGCACTTTTGGAACTTCAGTCTACAGATATACACAAACCTGTACACAATGTCCTAGCTATTGATTGCACTGTGATCTATAACAGGAAAAGACTGGAAATACCCCCAAAATGTCCACCAAGAAGGCAGTCATTAAGTCTATTTTTTTAAAAAAGTATAATTACCAATAAAATAAAGAACTCATCACATTGTGATATGAAAAGATAAGCGAGACAAATTCTAAAAAAGCAGGATACATAATGGTGAGTAAATTTTAAAAGGTGTATATATTTGTATTTGTATATATATTCCTGAAATTCTACAAATATAAAAAAAGGAACAATTATTATGACTGCCTATGAAGAGGAATGGCAGAAACAGGATGGAGAATTTTTATTGTATACGCTAGTATACTGCTATTTTTCAATTTTTGAACAAGGAACGTGCTGTCTATCTTTTGCATGACTCTGAGAAGAGAGAGTTAGAAAGGACAAATGATATTCCAAGGAGATAAGAGGGAAAGTTCTAGCAATCACGAAAGATGTTATGGAAGAGCTGAAAAGCCCAGGGAAAGAGAAAGTAAGGCCAAAAAAAAAGAACAAATCATCTGTATTCAATCCTGGCTCATGATGGGAGGGAAACTCAACCCAAAAGCAAAAGGTAGCACAGAGAGGGCCAGCAGTCCCAGTGACAATAAACCAGCAGTCTTGCACCAGAAGAAACCCATAGTTAAAGCAAACTAAATCCAGTGTCAACATTTAGTGTAAAAGTGACAACTCCTGTGTGGTAACTGACCTTGGAGAAGACATCCACTGCAGCACACAGCATGTCTCAGAATGCTATAACCAGGAGCCCTCTTGACAGAGGGCTTATGGTTTGAGACTGAGCTGCTCCAGGGATCAGAACTCATAGAACAATCATATTTCAAGGGCCTTAGGGATATTCTGCCCCCATGGGCCGGAGCCAGTCACAAGAGACAGTCAAGGAGAGGGAGTGAGTTGGTCACAGACCCTCTGAGAAGATTCATCAGTGGGGAGCTCAGACTTTGAAAGACACAGTGGGTAGCAACACCCTTCTTATTAAGGGGAAAGATCCTTCACACATTGTTTTCTAAGAAGCCTGGGTCTGAAAGCACCAGGATAAAGCCAACGGACTGCTTAGATCCCATAGTTGCCCCATTCCAGTCCAATATCAATTATATGCTTGCTTCTCTCCCTCTCCATTGAATTTGAGATATGTCTCTTCTTGGACATTTGTCACACCATCAGGTGTATTGATGTGGAACCCAGGAGCAAAGTGGGCACCTAGCTGGCCCAAATGTCATGAATCTAGTAGGGACTAGTAATGGCTCCAGGTGTGCAGAAGGAAAAAAACTACAACAATATAAAGTCTCTGAAGTGCAGACAACCTTGAGGCAGATGACATAGCACTGACCAGGCCTCCTTATGGAAAAGGAAGGGCAGGGCCCAGCATTCATGAAGTACCAGCATATTAGGGGGAGTGGAGAGAAAACAAAACAACAAACAGGTGCAGCTCATTACCCTTCCTCCAGGCCTGGGGGGTCCAATGTTATAGGTCCTGGAAAGAAATTCTACCCATCCAACACGTTGGCATGGAGCAATGTTTTTGTATAAACATTTTTCCTTTTCTTCTTTTCTCTTTCTATGTTTTTGGTTTTTAATTTTTATTACCTTGTCTAATTTTATTCACTCATCTTTTTGATCTGCAGTTGCAAATTTTATCTCTTGCTCTTTGTCCTCTCACATCTTTTCTCTTTTTAAATCTTGATTCTTCCATTTTCCTCTTTTCCTGATTCCTCTGTTTTTTAATTATTACTATTTTATACCATCATTAACTTTTAAAATTTGGCTTACTCTTTGGCCCCTTTCTTTTCTGTTGTTATTGGTGGCATAATATTATTGTTGTTGTTTTGTTTTACTTAAATGTCTAGCTTGTCTTTGTGCTATGTTTATTCCTGCAGTTTGTCCTGAGGAGCCTTACAGAGGATGCTGAGTAATGGTGAGAGGATCAAACCCTGAAAAGAAGGCTGCTCAGTAAAAAGACCCTGACATTAAAAAAAAAGGTAGAAAAGATAGATAGCCTAACAAATGGACAGATCTCAACATAAAAACAATAAACAATAAAATAAGGCAACATTACTCATATAAAGGTTTAAAACTCTACAATAACTGAATCCAAAGATAACTGAAATGGATGAAAAACCAAGGAATTCAAAAGATCAATTTTTAAAATAATCAGTGATTTCAAAGAGGATACAACTAAGTAAACAACTGGATAAATAAGAAATAAAATGCAAGGTATGAAAAAGTAAGCTACCAAAGAGATACAAATTCTGGAAAAGAAAAACAAAAAATCTGTAAATGAAAAACTTGACCTGAATACAGTGGTGCATATCTATAATCCCAGTACTTGATAGGCTGAGGCACAAGGATCTCTGTGAGTTAAAGGACAACCTGAGCTACAAAGTGAATTCAAAGCTATGCTGAACTGCATGGTAGAACTCTGTCTCAAAAAGACATACACAAAGAAAAAGAGAGAGACAGAGAGAGAGAGAGAGATCTCACTAGTAAACCACAAGACAGAATTTCAGGGATTGAGGATAAGATTGATGAATTATTCAGAAACTCTGTGACATGATTAGAAGACTAAACTTACGATTTTTGTATAGAAAAGCCCACCAAGATACAGGCAAATGGCAGATCTAGTTAGTAAAATAGTATCAGACAATTTATAAAATCTTGAGAAAGATATACATACCCAGTTACAGGGGGTATTTAGAACCCCAAATAGGCATGATCAGATAAGAACCTCCCCATGTCATACTATACTTAAAATGCCAAGAGCACAAAACAAGGAAAGAATATTGAAAGTTGCAAGAAAGAAATGTCAAGTCACTTATGAAGGCAAATTCATCAGAATAATTGTAGATTTCTTAGTAAAATGTCTAAAGGCTAGAAGGACATGGATTGATGTATTTTAGGCCCTAAAATAACAACCAACATGAATCATTATATCTAGAAAAGCTATTCTGCAGAATCAAGAGAGAAATGACATCCTCCAAGATAAATTTAAAGAAAAAAATTGATGAACACTAAGCCAACATTGCCTAAAGATACTTAAGAGTCCCACAGAGAGAAGAGAAAAAGCAGACAAGTGAATGAGAATTGAGAAAGAATCAAACAGTAGAAAAACAAATAAACAAAAACAGGATTAGTTAATACCTTTCAATAATAACCCTGAATGTAAATAGTCTTAATTAAAAGGCACAGATTGGCAGATTGGATTTTTAAAAAAGAATCAACTCTTCACTGCCTGTAAGAAATACTCTTTACAAGCAAAAACACATAAGACTGAAAGTGAAAGGATGAGAAATTATATTCTATGCAAAATAGAATTCAAAAGCAAGTCAGGTAACTATAGTTTTATCTAACAAAGCAGATTAAAACCAAGAGTAGAAACAGTAAATAAAATCACTACATTGCTATTAAAGAGAGCACCACTAAGGTGTCATTGTAAGCATGTACACCAAATGTTGGTTTGCCCAATTTCATAAAACAAATATCGTTTGACTTAAAGAGACAGAGAGACTTCAATACAATAATAGTGGGCGAGTTTAATATTCCAATCTCACCACTGTGGTCCAGGCAAAATAAATAAAAAATGACACATCAGAGTTAAAATACATTATGGATCAAATGAAGTTAACAGACAGCTATAGAATATTCCATCCAGCAACTCAGAATACACATTATTTTCAGCAGTTCATGAAACATTCTCCAAAATATATCATATTTTAAGAATAATTTCTTGAATCTTATAGCATAATGGAATAAAACCAGAAATCATCAGCAAGAAAAACTATGCAAACTCATGGAGATTCAAAAATTTGCTTTTGAATAATCAGTGGGTTATTGAAGAAATCAAAGAGGAAATTTAACAGTTCATAGAAGCAAGTGAAAAGGGAAACACAACATATCAGAATCTCTATAATATACCTAAGGTTCTAGGAGGGAATTTTAATAACTATAAGTGCCTAGATCAAAAATATCAGAGCGCTTAAATAAATAACCTAATGGTATATATCAGAGTTCTTAGAAAAACAAAAACAAACTAAAACTAAACCAAATAAAAATAATGAAGATCAAAGCTGAAATTAATGAAATAATCTGAAAAATATGATCAATGAAAAAAGGAGTTGGTTCTTTGGAAAAATAAGAAAGACTAATAAATCCTTAGTCAAACTAACCAAAAGAAAAAGAATACCCAAATCAGTACAATTAAAGATCAAAAAGAGGATATGATGGTGAATGCCACTCAATCCAGAGGATCACTAAGGGCTATTTTGAAAATCTGAATTCCAAAAATTGTAAAATCTAGAAAATATGGATAAATTCTTAGACACATACAAACTACCCAAATTGAAGTAGGAGGGTATAAAAAACCTAAACAGATCAATAAAAAGCAATGAGATCAAAGCAGTAATAAAAAAAAACCTACCAACAAAGAAAACCTTAGAACCGCATAGATTTACTGCTGAATTATATGAGATCATTAAATAAAGAACAAATACCAGTGCTCCTCAAATTATTTCATGAAATAGAAAGAGAAAAAATACTTTTGAACTGACTGTATAAGGTCAACATCATCCTGATAGCAAAACTGAGTAGAAATACAAATGTCAGCACCAAAAAAGTTAAATAAAAATAAAAATATAGAACAATGTCTTTGATGAACATAGACACAAAAATGTTTTATAAAAAACATCCAGAGCACTGCTGAGATCCAGGAGAACAACATGGAAAGTCCCACAGAACAGCCCCTCATTTCCCTCTTGCTGGGTCCAGTTGAACTGTGCAGGAAGATAGAGAAACCAGTGGGAACATCAACCACACAGTAAGACTCCCAGTCAAGGGGCACAGGATGAACAAGTGGGACCAGCATTGCTAAACTGTTAGAAGCAACAGTAACAATATGAGCCAATGTCTTGGTTATTTTCTTTCATAGCTAAGACAAAACACTCCACATCCACAATTAAGGAAGGAAAGATTTAATTAGCTCACAGCTTGTGGAAGTTTCAGTCCATAATCTGCTGGTTCCAAGGCAGAGTGGCAGGGCCCAGGGACCCTGGTAGAAGACAGCAAAGCAGCAAGAGCAAAACCAAGAGAAAAGCAAGCCTCTTTTCCTCTTTTATATTATATGTAGGCCACATCCTGCCCCCCAGGGCAGGTATAGTACTCACAAAATCTCTGTGCCTCTCTTTTGCAAAGGATGAGTATATTTACAAAGTAAAGATCCTGGATCCCAGCTGAGTCTCTTACTTAAACTTCTCAAGTTGACATAATGTATCAACCATAACAGCCAACAAGCAATAGGTGAACAATCATTGTGCTGGGGAGTAATGACACATAGAACAGAAGCAAGCAAGTGGGCTCTCTCTCTCTCTCTCTCTCTCTCTCTCTCTCTCTCTCTCTCTTTCTCTTTTTCTTTTTTCTTATTTGTTTCTCTTTTCTAAATGGCTGGGGAGAACTCCATTGCAAAAAACCAATCCCATCCCCCGAACCCCAAGACCAAGTTCAGATAATTCCTAGCTCATTCCTTCATTCTTTCTCTTCTGCCTCATTTTCTAGTGTCCCAAACTTGTGTGATCATCCTTTTCCTCCAGCCCAACTTCTATTTTCTTTTCTGTTATCTTTGTTTTATCTACTATCTTTCTTAAATTTCCCCATGACAGGATAAAAACCACTCTGTCAAGGGAAAACACTGTGTATAAAAGCTCCCAATTTATGACTGGCTGTGTAATACATAATTGTAGCTTTTGCTCCTATGGTTAAAGGTACAAAATTAAGTTACTACAGTTTGTCACTTTCTAAATTGTGCTTGATGCTATTGTTATTGCTAATTATACTACTGTAGGATATATCTGTTTCAATCAGTTGTTCTCTGTAACAATACTAGGAAGTTCTGGGGTAATAACCTCACAATAGCTCAACAATGAAGAACTGGAGACTGAGCCAAACAGATGCTAACATTCCACTCTTAATTAATTGGGAAGGTAAGAACTTAGAAAAGATACAAACCAAGAACTCCTTACACACAGAAGACATCCCTGAAGTACAGACTTTTCCTAGAAGTACCTTGATACCAGTGTTAAGCTACCTACTACAAAAACTTACAAAGATCAACACAGAAAAAAATAAAAATTTTTGAAATAGAAAATTGCAAGATGCAGAAGCAAAATGCAACCTCAGACCTCCGCCCCCCGCCCCAGGACAAGTCCAGAAGATGAGATAGAGAAAAACAGAAGCCACACACCTGCCATTTCTGAAATGATAGCAAACAAAGTAAAGGAACAAATTTATGAGGTTGTAGAGGAAATCAGATCAGAAATAACTTCTCTGGTAAAAATAAAAGTCAACACTTATCAAGGAATTCCTCAGCAAATCTATAGTAGAGATAGATTAAAAAATAGAGGATGATAGGAAGAGGATGGAAACCATGAATGATTAATAGAGAAAAGAAACAGAATGCATGAGACAGATTCAAAAAGATATCCAATGGAATGAAAAATTCCACTGACATCTGGCAAAATGGCTTGAATGAAACTGAAGATAGACTTTCAGATCTTAAAGACAGGATCATGGCTAGAGATCATACAAGGAAAAATCTCTTGAAAATAACAAAAAATCAGGAAATAATGATTTGATAACAGGAAGATAATGTAAAGAAAAATAAATAAGAATAATTGGTGTCAATAAAAAAACAGGAGTCGCCCCTCCCACTGCCACCGCCACTGCACAGAGGGAGCCACCAAGCTCTGCTCAGCTAGTGCTGCTGGGTGTGCCTGAGTACCTCAGCATCCCTGGCCACTGCCACCTGTAAGAACACCAAGCCCCACCCCTGCTCGGCAGCTGGGCATGCCTGCCTGCCTTTGCGCCCCACCACCACCACCACAGTGCAGAGAAGACACTGCACGGAGGAAGCCCCCGAGCTCCACCCCTGGTCAGGCCGATGGGTGTGCCTGCACACCTCAGTGCTCCCCCACCACTGCCGCTGTGCAGAGAAAGCCACTGAGCTCCACCCCGACTCAAGCCACTGGGCATGCCTGAGCACTTCGGCACCCATCACCTGGCCACTGCTGGCCGCCACTGCGTGGAGGAAGAAAACCAAGTTCCGCACGGCTTGAGCCACTGGGTGTGCCTGGGTGTGCCTGTGCACCTTGGCCTGCCCCCAACCCCCACCAAGTGGAGGAAGCCACTGCACAGAGAAAGAAGCTGAGCTCTGCCCCAGCTCGGGCCGCTGGGCATGCCTCCATGCCTCCCCACCACTGTCCCACAGAGGAAGACCCACAGAGCTGAGCTGGGCCTCCCCGAGTCAACACACTCGCACTGCCACTGCATAGAGGATGACCACCCTGCTCCTTCCTGGCTCAGGCCACCGAGCCATGCCTGTGAACAGCACGTTCCTCCTGTGTGCTGACCCATCCTGGCTCAACCCACTGCCCTCGGCTAACCTCTCCATCTCTTAGACCAAGCACTCCTGTTCATGTTTGGCTCCCTCTCTCCCTCCCAGAACCTTGAACTGTGGTGGGCTGGCAGTGATGGTTTGGCGGCAGACTTGGTGGCCCCTTGCCCAGACAGAGGACCCTGGTAGGTTCCCCTTACTATGTACCCAACAACTGGGCAGACACCAACCACACAGTAGGACCCTGGGACATACACTGCCAACAGCTGAGACTATTGGGATTAAATAACCAGATATTGGCCCAGAAGGTGAAAATAACAAAACAAAAAACCAAAATGCAATCTCAGACATCTAGTCCATCAGGTGCAAGGACAGGTGACATTGAAATGGAGGACTTTAAAACTCATACACTGGAAATCTCTGAAAAGATAGCAAAAGAAGTAAAGAAACAAATCCATGAGGCTATAGAGGAAATCAAATTAGAAGTAATGTGTTACATAAAGACAGAAATAACAACCTTAGTAAAGGATTTGCTCAACATAGCTAGGGAAGGAATAGATTTTAAAAATACAGGAGCATGGGAAATTGATTGAAACTTTGAATGAACAATGTAGAAAACAAACAGAATCCGTGAAACAAATTCAAAGAGATATCCAGGAAACAAAAAATTATACTGAAAGCTGGAAAAACCATTTAAATGAAGTTGAGGATAGAATTTCCAGCCTTGAGGACAGCATCACAGATAGTGACCATGAAAAGATAGAAAAACAACAAAGCAGCAGGAAATGACAATCTAGTAGCTTCAAGACGATGCCAAGAGAAACAAAGTAAGACTAATAGGCATCAGTGAGGATGTGGGACACAATGCAAAGGACATAACTAAGATGTTCACAGAAGTAATGGCAGAAAATTTCCCAAACTTGAGGGGAAAAACCTGAAATGCATGTAAGTGAGGCATATAGAATACCAAACAGTCATAAACAACATAAATCTACACCCAGACATATAATAATTAAGATCCCAGGCATACAGCATAAAAACAGTATACTAAAAGCTACAAGAGAAAAGACACAACTCACCTATCAAGGAAAACCTATTAGAATCACAGCAGACTTCTCAGTACAAAACTTCAGGTTAAGACAAGATTGAAGTAAAGTATTTCAAGCCCTAAAAGAAAAGAACTTTCCACCCAGACTGATGTACCCAGATAAACTTTCTTTCAAATTTAATGGAGAAACAAAATACTTCCACAACAAAGAACAATGGAAGAAATTCACATCTACCAAACCAAAGCTAGAACGAGTATTGAAAGACATACTAGAAAAAGATAAAAATGATCACAATCTCTAGAACAACAACAGAAAGAAACTACCAGGCTGGGCAGGAAATTAAACAAGGGAGGAATGTGGGAAACCAACAACAAGAACATAATACGGCAAAGTCAAGCCAGTACATATCAGTGATATCCATAAATGTAAATGGGCTCCATTATTGTTTGACTATTATCTTCTTTGGAATCCTGTAAGTTCTCCAATGTGGGTTTTATTGGTCTTATGTAGTTTTGTTCAATTTTTTATACCAGCTGATATAGGCTACTCTTTTTAGGATAACAAGAGGCATAATGGTAACCATTGTTGATCATCTAGTAATTCTTTTTTTTTTCATTATATACTATGTCCATCCTCCTGATCTAACTGACTCTGTTTTGCTTTGTCACATTGGGTTTTTCTTTGGTCCGTCTTGTTTTGTTTTGTTTGGTTTTTTGTTTTTTGGCTTTTTTAAATCTTTTTTCTTTTCCTCTTCAAAGAAAAAGTTATAAAAACTGTGGGAGTAATGGAAACTAAAATGTGTGATTGTTAGCATAAAAAAGAGAGGAAGGAAAGTGATCTAAAGGATATAACTGCAAGTATATTTAAAGTGTAGGATAGAGAACCATATTGCTGAGTTTTTCTTGGATCATTGAACAAAACTGACTGCAATGTCACTGTATTAATCTCCACTTTGTATGCTTTAATTTTGTAATCTGGACAGCTGTTTCTAAGATGACAATGTGTGATCTATTAACTGGTGAACTCTTACTGTATATTTTTTCTCTTGAAATTCTGTATTACTTCTAGCCTTTTACTGTTTTGCTTCATTTAGTTTTGTTTTTCTCTTTAAATAAAAAAATGTAAATGGGCTCAATTCAACTATCAAAAGAAGCAAGCTGACAGAATGGATCAAGAAACAGGACCCTACTATATTCTGTATACAAGAAACACATCTGACTCAAAAAGAAACTCATAGACTAAAAGTCCAAGAATGGAAAACTGTATTCCATGTAACAGGAATCCAGAAAAAAAGCAGGGGTAGCTATTCTGTTTGCAGACAAAGTGAACTTCAAACCTAAAATGATTAAAAGAGATAAAGAAGTCCAAGGCCACTACATACTTGTAAGTGGAAAACTACAAGAAGAAGAACTAACAGTTATAAATATATATGCACCAAATATAGGAGCACCTAACTATAAAAGACAAACATTAATGGATATGAAAAACCAAGTACACAAGAACACAATTGTAAGAGGAGACCTTAACACTCCACTGTCACAAAGAGATAGATCAACTAGACAAAGTCAGCAAAGAAATAACAGAACTGACTCACACCTGTGAATGAATGCATTAAGTGAATGCTTACAGAGTCTTCTATCCAACCACATCAGAATATACATTCTTCTCTGCTGCACATGAGACATTCTCCAAAATAGACCATATATTAACTCATAAAGCATTCTTAAGTAAATGCAAAGGGAGTAAAATTATCCCATAATATATGATCATAGTACACTAAAATTGCAAATCAATGGCAAAAAACTGCAAAACCTGCATAAATACATGGAAATTAACAACCTTCTGAACAACCAGTGGGTTACAGATGAAATTAAAGAAGAAATAAAACAATACCTATAATACATTGAATATGCAGACAAAACATACTGTAACCTATGGGATGCAATGAAAGCAGTCCTAAGAGGAAAATATATAGCAATAAATAGTCACATCAAGAAAACGGAATGAGCACAAATAACCTAATGCTACATCTTAAGCACCCAGAAAACGAAGAGCAAGTCAAACCCAAAGCTCATAGAAGACAGGAAATTGTAAACATTAGAGCAGAAATTAATGCAATTGAAATCAAAAAATAATACAAAGAATCAACAATCAAAGAGGTTTTTGGAGAGGATAAACAAAATTGATAAACCTCTAGCCAACCTTATCAAGAAAAAGACAGAAAAACTCAAATCCATTCAATAAGCACTGAAAAGAGGGAAATTATGACAGACTCTATGGAAATTCAAAAGATCATGAACACCTACTTTGAAAATCTCTACTCACATAGGGTGGAAAACACAGAGGAAATGGACAGATTTCTGGAAACATGAACTACCAAAGCTCAACCAAGAAGATATAGCAATTTTGAATAATCCAATATTAGCTATTGAAATCAAAAACATGATTGAAAACTCACCAACAAAGAAAAGCCCAGATCCTGAGGGATTCATGGCTGAATTCTACAAGAAATTTAGAGAAGATTTAATGACAACACTCTTTAAACTCTTCAATAAAATTGAAAGAAAAGCAGTCCTTCCTAAATCATTTTTGGAAGCAAGTATTACCATGATATCAAAACCAGAGAAAGACCCAACCAAAAAGGAGAACTATAGACCAATCTTACTAACGAACATTGATGCAAAGATTCTCAATAAAATACTGGCAAATAGAATGCAGCAAATCATCAAGAAGATTATATACCATTACCAAGTGGGATTATTCCAGGAATGCAGGGATGATTCAACATACACAAATAAATAAATGTAATACACCACATCAACAGAGCCAAAAATAAAAATCACATGATCATCTCAATAGACACAGAAAAAGTTTTTGATACTCCAACACATGTTCATGATAAAAACTCTACAGGAACTCGGAATAGGTGGTATGTACCTCAATCTCATAAAGGCAATTTATGACAATCCACTAGCCAACATTATACTAAATGGAAGCCTTCACTCTAAAATCAGAAACAAGACAAGGATGTCTACTATCACCACTGCTATTCAATATAGTACTAGAAATATTAGCCAGGGCAATCAGACAAGAATGAGAAATAAAAGGAATAAAGTAAGAAAAAAGAAGTCAAATTATCATTATTTGCAGACAAAATGATACTCTACATAGAAGATCCCAAAAACTCCATTAAAAGACTACTAGAGGTAGTAAATTCAGTAGTGTAGCTGGATACAAAGTCAACACTCAAAAATCAATAGCATTCATTTACATAAACAAAAAACTCACTGAGAGAGAAATTATGAAAATATCGCCTTTCACAATAGTATCTAAAAAAAATCAGATACTTAGGAATCAACCTAACCAAGAATGTAAAAAGATTTATATGCTGAAAATTATACTACTCTAAAAAAGGAGATTGAAGAGGATATTAGAAAATGGAATGATATTCTTTGCTCTTGGTTAGGAAGAACCAACATTTCAAAAATGGCCATACTCCCAAAGCTATTATACAGATTCAGAGCAATCCCAATCAAAATACCAACATGCCTTACAAATCTAGAAAAAATATTCCTAAAATTCATATGGAAACATAAGAAACCTAGAATAGCAAAGGTGATTCTGGACAACAAAGGCAAGACAGGAGGCATCTCAATTCCTGACTTGAAACTATGCTACAAAGCCACAGTAATAAAATCAGCATGGTACTGGCAAAGAAATAGACCTCAGGATCAGTGAAACAAATTAGAAGATACAAACACTACTACAAAGATACTCAGCCACCTTATATTTGACAAAGGCGCTAAACATGTTCACTGGAAGAAGGATAGCCTGTTTAATAAATGGTGTTGGAAAAATTGGTTTTCCACATGCTGAAGACTGAAAATAGACCCATGCCTATCACCATACATTAAACTAAAGTCAAAATGGATCAAAAATCTTAATATTAAAAGAGAAACACTAAATCTACTGGAAGACAAAGTAGGTAAAAGCCTTGGAGACATAAGGGTAGGGAGAGAATTCATGAATAAACCACACAGGAAATACTTCAAAGAATCAACAACTGGGATCTCATATTACTAAAAAGTTTCTGCACTTCAAAAGAAATCACCAAAAAGTGAAAAGAAAACCCACAGAATGGCAAAGAATTTTAGCCAACAATCCCTCAGAGAAAGGACTTATCTCCAGAACATATAAAGAACTGAAAAATATGAAGCCCCCCAAATTCAAAGACCCTCTCCAAAAAGGGGCATTGGAGATGAACACACAGTTCTCAAATAAAGATATACAAATGGCAAATAAATACATGGAGAAATGTTCACCATCACTGATCATTCAAGAAAAGCATATTAAAACAGCATTGAGATTTCATCTCACCCCCAAAAAGAATAGCTACCACCAAGAAAACAACTGATAGCAAATGTTGGTGAGGATGCAGGGAAAAGGGAACACTCCTCCACTGTCGGTGGGACTGCAGGCTGGTGCAACCACTATGGAAATCAGTATGGAAATTCCACAATAAATTAGGATTGGAAATCCCTTTCAATCCAGCTATTCCCCTCATGGGTATTTTCCCAGAAAAATGGAAAAGGTCATGTCACAGAGCTTTTTGTGCACTCATGTTCATATCAGCACAATTTGTGATAGCTAAATCTTGGAAAGAACCAAAATACCCATCAACTGTAGAGTGGATTTAAAAACGTGGTATTTTTACAAAATAGAATACTACTCAATTATAAAAAGGATGGTCTTGAGGCCTTTATAGGTAAATGGAGGCAACTTGAGATCATACTCATAATTGAAATAAATCACACTCATGTGTGTAAACATCATATTGTCTTCCTTGTGTGAGAAATTGAAAGAATAAATATGGTCTAAAATGTACAATAGATATCATGAAATGGGAAGAAATTGTTCAAAAGGAGAAAGGAACTACCATGGGTGAAAAGGGAAAGGACAATAGCAAAAGAGAAAAATGTAAGTCAGTTGTACCATTAGTGTCTAATTGAGCATTAAAAAGGAAGGTTTGTGCTAACATCTATTAGGGAAATTTTTATGCCCATATCTTATACCCTAGCAACTACTTGAAAGATAACAACATATAATGTATTAACTATTGGTATTCTCCTATTATTTTGTTATGAAATTTTGTTCTTTTTTCCATAAAATAAAAAATAAAATAAAATAAAATAAAAATAAAATACTTTCAAACTGGATTCAACAACACATTTAAAAAATCATATCCCATGATCAAGTTGGTTCCATTCCAGAGATGCACGAATAGTTCAACATCTTATAAAAATCAAGAAATTTAATACATGACATAAATAGGATCAAGGATAAAGTCACATGATTATCTCAGTAGATGTAGATAAGGTCTTTGACAAAGCTCAACATTCCTTCATAATAAAAGTCCTGAGGAAATCAGATTTAGAAAAATCATATTGCAAAATAATATAGACTGTACATAAGAAACCTATAACTGACACTATGCCATATGGTGAGAAACTGAAAAAATTTCCTCTAAAGTCAGGAACAGGACATGCATATTCAATGTAACTCAAAATGTTAACCAGAGCAATTAAGGAAGAGAAAAAAATGAAAAGATACAAACAAAAAAGCAGAAAGTCAAATTATTTTTATTTTCAGATGACAGGAACTTATATTTAGAAGACAGTAAGACTTTTGGATATGATAAATTCAGCAAGTAGTAGTATACAACATCAACATTAAAAGATCAACAGCAAAATGAGTAGATCAACAGTTTATGTATACCAACAATAAACTCACTGAAAAAAATCAGAAAAACAATTCCATTCAGAAATAGCTTTAAAAAAAATAAAATGAATACTAAGAATTAACCTTACTAAAGAGGTGAAAGATAGCTATGATGAAGTCATAGAAATCTAAAAAAAGAAATTGTGGAACACACTACAATTTCAAGGTAAGACACAGGCAGTTTTCCTGATCAGCACTCCAATAACTCAGGAAATAATAGCAAGATTCAGCAAGACACTAAAAGATTAAAAGATACTCCACATTTATAGACCGGAAAACTTAATCTTGTAAAAATAGCCACATTATCAGAAGTGAATGACAGATTCATAGTAAACCCTAATCAAAATATTAATGGCATGCTTCGCAGAACTAGAAAAAAATTCCAAAAATCCTGAGGAAATGTAAAATATACGAAATAGGCAAAGCAATCCTGGGCTAAAAGAGCAAGGCTGGAGCTATTAAACACCCACTTTTAAAATATACTATAGAGGCATAGTGACACAAACAGCATGGTGCTGGCATGAAAAGAGACATAAAAAATCAGCTGAACAGAATAAAGTACACAGAAATAGCTACAACAATCTGATTCCTGACAAAAGGACCAAAAACATACATTGGAGAAAAACAGCATCTTTAAGAAATGGTGCTGGGCAAGGCTAAGTCATGGAAACAGCCTATATAATAATGAACAGATAAATGGAGGGGGGGAAATGTGTGCAATCAATAGATATATAGGTACTGAGACACATATACATATGTATATAACCCAGCCATAAAGAAGGATAAATTCATGTCTAGGAAAATAGATGGATCTTGAGACTATAAAGCTAAGAAAACAAGTCAGTCACAGAAGAGTAAATACTGCATCATTTCTCAGAGAGACCCCAAATATAAATTATTTGAAGAGAAAAATAAAGAGTCATGTTAAGAAATAGGGAGGCAGACTCTGTGGGGATGGGAAGGGGATTTGAGAATGAAGGGAACAGGGACGGGGAGGAGGGAACAAGTGATTAAGATGGAGTCAGGCATGGTGGTACATGCCTGTAATTCCAGCACTCAGGGAGGCTGAGGCAGGAGGATCGCTGCAAGTTCAAGGCTAGTCTAGGCTTCAAAGTGAGTTCAAGGCCAGCCTGAATTGCATTGGAAAACCCTGTCTCAAAAAGACCAAAAGATTCAGATGTATCAACTCCCAAGATGAATGTAGTCACTATGTATTATAAACATACACTAATAAAAATAATTTTAAAAAGAAATGGTGCTGGGAACACTGGTTATCCATATGCAAAAGACTGAAACCAAATCTCCCCTGTCTCAACTTGCACAAAAATCAACTTAAAATGGATCAAAAGACTAATAAACCTCCCGAAACTCTGAACATACTAGAAGAAAACATAGAGAAAATATTTCAGGGGATAGACACAGGCAAAGGTTTCCTGATGAGGATTCCAATAGCTCAGAACATAACAGCAAGAATCAGCAAGTGAGATTGAATCAAACTTAAAACCTTCTACACAACAAAGGAAAGAATTAAGAGTGAAAACACCGCCTACAGGATGGAAGGAAATCATTGCCAGCTATTCCCTCAACAGAGAACTAATATTCAAAATATTACCAAAGAAACTCCAAAAAATCAAACAGTCCAATTGATAAGTAGCCAAATAAATCTAATAAATACTTGTAAAATAAATACAAATAGCCAGTAGTTTTATGAAGAAAATATTCAACATCTTTAGCTGTAAGGGAAATGAAAATCAAAACTATATTAAGATTCTACTTCATACCAGTCAGAATATCTATCATCAAGAATACAAAGCATAATAAATGCTGTCAGAGAGGTAGCGGGAAATATACCCATATACACAGTTGATAGGAATGTAAATTAGTATAGCCACTATGGAATCCAGTGAGCGGTTCCTCAAAAACCTAAAAATAGAACTGCCACATGTCCTCTCTCTCTCTCTGATATACACCTAAAGGAATTAAAGTCAGCACACTGTAGAGAAACCTGCATACCCATGTTATCCTGGCACAATTCCCAATAGCCACTGTGCGGAATAAGCATAGGCACCTTCCAATGGGTGAACAGATACAGAAAATATTATACATACACACAGTGAAGCCATCAAAAGGAGTAAAATCATGTCCTTTACAAGAAAATGGATGGAGCTGCAGATTATCACATTAAGTGAAGTAAACCAGATTCAAAAAGATAAATATCACATATTTTCCCTAGCATGTGACACTGAAGAAGGAAAAAAGATGAAATGAACGTGAAAGTGATATTACTAGACAAGAGAAAGGACTTGGGGAAGGCAGAAGAGGTAGCATAGTACAAAGAATGGATACAAAAATAATGTTATATGTATATGTCAAAATTCCACAATGAAATACAAGATTTGTAAAATTCATATGCACTAACAAAAACATGGGGAAAATACATTTAAAACCATCCAATTGGGAATAAAGAAGTTAAGTAACGGGGTAATAAACTTGGACAACTTTTACTCCTCCCATCAGCCACCAATTCTTCATCACAAAACTCTCTAAACCCCAAAACACTGTTAGCTAATTGTGGAATCATCATTTCCACTGGGGCTGTCACAAATGAACTGCCTACTCTTTGCCAGGTCTTATGATAAATGCTATAAGGACTGACCTCACTGGATCCTCTCAAGCAGTCCTATGAGATTGGGACTGTTAATTACTTCTGTTCCACAGATGAGCAGACTGAAGATCAAAATGGGATGTGCCTTGCCCAGGGTCACATATTTGAACCTAGGTTTCTTGAGAGTCCAAAGCCTATGTTTTGGCTGTATAGTTTTTTTTGCTTTTGTCCCAGTTGGTAATTTTCTTAGTTGTGTTCCCTGCCCTTTCCACAAATACCATCCTTAAGTTCTCTTCCAAGCACTGTCAACTTCCACCAGGCCTGGCCCTCGCTCATTTCCAATCACACTTTATCCACCATAGCTTTGGAAATGAACTGTTACTAATGGCTAGTCATATGTCAGCCTAATGAATGGGATGCAGACTTCCATTAAAATAATGAAATTAGTGAGTTTCGAATTTGGTTACATCGCATGGCACACAGCCTCAAGTAATTACCACCCCACGCTCTTTCCCTTGAATTAAAGTCAGTTTATTTATTTAAGGTCTTTGGCTGGGCCATCTCTATTAAGCTCACATCATCTGTTTGGAAATGGATTTTTTTCTTTTGCTTGTTTGTTTAAATGATGATCAGACTGTTCCCCTGATTAGTAAAGTTATAAACACAGTCACAAATAGCTTCAGAACCAGTGCAAAAGCAAAGAACATAAGTCAAAGAGCAATTTTGGGGGTTTAGTTTATTTGATTTTTTCTTTTTTTCTTTTCTTTTTTTGGGTGGGGGCACAAATGATGGAAACAACAAGAAAGAAAGTGTTTGAGCTCCAGGAACTTCAATTATGCTGATATTTCTGCTGCAGAAATGCACCAAGATCCATTTTGCAGGGACCTAGTGAACCAGCTAATCAGATTTCCTTGGATAATTTGCTCCAAAGGTCAGCTGCCTTCAAAACAACCCGACGCCTCATTATTTGGTGAAGGAGGCTGCACGCGGACTGGAACTTAGAATTCAGCCTCCCATAGCCAAGAAGTGAATGCAAAATTGTTTTAGCCTGCTGCCTTAGCCCTGGCCAAAGTTTCCTTTAATTGTGAGGTTAGCTACGAGCAAAACTATCACCAGAGGAAACACCTAGATCTGTGAGGTCTCAGTCGCTAGGAAGGATCTCTCCGAGAAACATCAGAGATAGGAACTCCTCTGAAGTTTGAATGTCACTGGTAAATTTCAGGAGAGGATTTTACAATTTAAAGGGTGGGCAGTCAGACCTGGGTTATAACACCAACCCAACTCTACCAGATACCTGACCTATGTTCTGCAAAATATCAAGGTGGCAATGCACAAAAAAAAAACTGAGAAATTGTCAGAGACCATAGGAGAGTATAGGGACAGGAGACCAAAGGCCTCTCAAATCAACTGGACATAAAACAACACTAACAGACAAAATGGTGAAATATCCAGGTGAAATCTGGACCATTTGGAAATTTGGTTAATAGGTTCCAAGGTTGGTGTCTTAGGTATGACAAACGCACTATAGTGATGTAGGATGATAACCTGGGGAAAGGGAGACTCGCTGGGGATTTACAGAACTTCTCTACCAACACTGCAATTTTCTAGAAATCAGTTAGTTCAAAACTTTTTTAAAATGCGTAAGCCAGGTCTGGTGGTTCACACTTGTAATCCCAGCACCCAGGAGGCTGAGGCAGGAAGATCAACATAAGTTCAAGGCCAGCCCGGGCTACATAGTGAGTTCAAAACTAGCCTGAACTACAGAGTGAGACTCTGTTTGGAAAAAAAAAAAAAGGTATATACTGTTTTGAAAAAGAACTCCACTGTGTGTTATTTATAGTTTGGTTAAAATAATCAAGCTTAAATTTATTATCAAAGTGATATAGCCAACTAAAAACAAACCAGCAATTCCAGGAAGAAGAACAAAGCCATCTTTGCAGCTTTGTTTTTAAAAAATCTCCTGCACTCTGAGATGGTGAGGCAGAAAGGTCACAAATTCAAGCTCAGTCTATGCACCTTAGAGATTTAGTGAGACTCTTATCTCAAACTAAAAAATTTAAAAAGGGCTGGGATCTAGCTCAAAGGCTGTGGGTTCAATCTCCAGTTTCCAGGGGGGAAAACTTACTCAGAAATCCTAACAAATAAAAAAAAAAGAAATAACAAAATATAAAACTAAAACTAAATTAAAGTATGATGTACCTGCTCTATGGATGGAGGTGGAGACTGGCTCATGTTACCTCATTCCCACCCTAAAAGACCACAAATAACAGCACAACCACAAAAGCAAATATCACTGATTGAGTTCCCTCTCACACAGGTCAATAAATACAACCCCGGCCCTCAGCTCCAGCCCTCACAGCCTGACCCCTCCTCTTCCCTCTGGACCATCTCCTGGAAAGAGATGTATAGATGTAATACACCCATGGAAAGCCAGGCATTGCCCTCGAGAGTGACACACTGGGTCAGTTGAGACCAGGTCCTTCTTCTTAAGGAATTTTGGGAAACTTTCTGAAGGTAGCCTGAGCTGAGTCTTGAAAGAAGAATGGAAGGTAGTTGGATGAAAAAAAGGGAAGAATCGTTCAGAGAGAGAGACCTATACATGCCCAGGTATCTAAATTACCAGACTTAGATGCATGCAGAGAAGTGGATGAAATTGAAATGGAAGGATTAAGAAGGGCTCCTGTGTGTGCTAAGGAATTTAATATTAATCTGAAAGTGATAGGAACCTGTAGGGAAGCATTTTAGAAAGATTCAACGGAGGGCAGTAGACGGGGAAAAGCCAAAAACAGGGAGACCACAATCCAGGCCAAAGGCAGAGGGATGGAGGGTTTCTCCAAGAATTCTGCAGGACCTGAGCCGTGAGTTCTGAGGGTACACTTCCCCATAGCTCTGAGCTCAGTACCCAACTACTCCAACTGGAAGATGTTCTCTGCCATCCTTTCAGTCCGTACTCCAAGTCCCCGTCTTGCATTATGTACAGTTTGCCCCCTGCCCTCTGCCTGTGTTATACTGTATCTTGAAATATCAACCTACAGTTTGTTACTTGCAATAAACAAAAAGCCAGAAAACAACAGGCATTTATAGGTACCTAGTGCCAATCACAGCCATCATGATATGAGTACTTAATGCAGCTAGGCATTGTGCCAGCCTTTAACCTGCAAAAGAGGCTATTACTATCCTCACTTCATAAAGGGAAAATTGAGACTCTAAGGAGTTAAATAACCTCATCACATAGTAAATGGTGACAGAGATGAGATAGGGATCCAAGAATGGTCCAGTTCCAATCACTCTGGCATTTCATTGTCTCACTTTCAATTTCTCTTTGTTCATTATATTATTACAAGTCCTTCTCCCTTTAAATCAAACACAAGTCCATACAGATGCAAAATATAATCTGGATAGCCACATTTAACTGTCCTTAAATTGCCTAATCTTCTCTAATATATCTCTGACATTTTACATTCCAGCCTTGGGGTGGCGCTAACCCAAAACGTGGTTCCAAATCTTTTCCAGGGAACCAGTAGAACAAAGTAGGTTTACATCTAAAGTCAGACTAAGGCTACCTTTCCTGAAAAACAATACAGATGAGCAGAGGGAGGGGCACTCAGAGAGTGTAACATTTGTAAAAGGGATCACAGAAAACCACCATCAGTGGTTGCTAATCCTGGAAAGGAGCAGAGTAGCTGAGAAAATGGTAGGCGTGGAAACCACCATTCACTGTGCGGCCTTTTGTACCTTTCAAATTTTGAGCCATGTGCAGTACTTCTTTCAAATATATAAAACTAATTTTTAATAAAAAAAAAACTCTGTTAACAAATCCAGTATAGATATGAATGGGTGAGCTGAAAAAGTAATAAATCTTAAAAATAATAAATGTTAAGTAAGTTTTAAGCACTAAAAAAATTTATGTTTGCTATTGATTTTTCTTTAAATCTTGGCACTAACTTCTGCTTGTCTGTATAAGAATCTAATGCAAAGTGTAACCATCTTAGCACATAATCAATTATAAAATTTGGTTAAATCAACCATGCCAATAACACTGTGGTAGCCTGCCAAATCATTTTGACTTCAAGGTTTGCCCGCAAAGTCTCCTCAAGGACCTGTCTTCAGGAGTGGAGATGACAGGGCTGAGCCTGGGCACATGATCCCACCCAGTTTTCTTTATTTCAGCTGTTATTCCTCTCTCTACAACAAAAATAGGTTCATTCTAGGCCTCTAAGCAAAGTCCTCCATATCTCAAGGGAATGTAAGTATGGGAAAGCCCATGAGACAAACGACTTCTCCACCCACCAGAAAGAAATGGAAAGAATTAACTCTGTACCATAAAAGATTTATTCATTCCCTTTTCACTCGTACAGAAATGGAGCAAGGTTGCTTCAGAAATGAGCTTTTCAGCTTTTGCAAGGACTCTGCATCCCAGAGAGGTGAGCACCATTCACCAAGACCATACAGAGCTACATCTGGGTTGGAGGCTCTCAGGGCCTTCGTGGTCTAATACAAACACAAAATATAGTTCCAAAAAGGCAGAGGCAATGTTGAGATACCAAATGCCTATGGTAGGTGCCGAGATATTTTCACGGAGGGGAGTAGGGACAGGTATGATACGTTACTGTCAATTCCTCTGGGTGTGGGGATGGATTTTTTAACTGCTGGTGATGTGGTAGGACTATCAGAGGTATGAGAAATCACTCTCTTAACTGTGGGACACCAGTCAGGATTCTATTCCTTCTGTGACTTTGGAAAGCACACATTTCTCATCAAGAAAATGAAAACAGAGAAGTCCATCAACAGAGATGGCTTAATTGCGCCACCTTGTGACGAGCTCTGCCCTCTTCCTTGCGTGTCCTGGGGCCCCACCCTGACCCAACGATGGACTCTTATGGGAGAGTCCCAGGAACCAGTAAAGAAGGCATTATTTAAGGATGAAAAATGCAAGATGACTCCTGAAGGAAGATATTCAGGCATCAGGGAGCAGGAAGGATGTTTGGATGAGGCACGTAGCAGGGACCTATCACACTCTGACTCTAAGGAAGGCTGATAGGGTCCTCCCCTTGGCCCCGTGGGTGTTCTGGGAGGCAAACAGCCAAAGACCATCGCAAGCCATCTTTAGACCAGCATCTTGTGGAACCACATACCTGGATTAGCTCTTCTATCTGGAAGATGGGATAAGATGACTACCTACAGCTTATAGCTCGGGAAAGTGAGACTCAGTCAATGAACCGCAGAGCCAGGACTCAGACCTAGGTCGCCTTTGCCCAACTCCAAAGCATGCTGTGCCTCTTTGTAAGGATGCTGTAGTTGACAGACCTTTGCTGTGGCTTGTGACAAAGACAACTGTCCTGTAAGAAAGGGTTTGGTTTCAATCTAAGTGATCAGCAAAACACCTGCTGGAGTAAAACTAGTGTCTCCTGAAGCCCTTTAGGTTTTTATCCCAAACTCTCCTGTCAACTGGCCATCTAGTCACCAAGTCTTTGAATGACTGGGAGACATGATGCAAAATGGGCAAATGCAGTGGTTAATTTTGTGTCAACCTGACTGACTCAAAAATACCCAGATAGCTTGTTAAAAATATTATTGCCTAGTGTTTCAGGATAAGATTATCAGTGGGCTTAGTAAAGATCAGCCTCACCAATGTCTGTGGACATCAGAGCTCTTGGACCACTGAATTTGAAGTAGGACTAAGACCAGAAGCTTCTCTAATTTTCCAGGTTGAAGATGGCAAATTGTAGAATTTCTCAGCCTCTAGCATTGCATAAGAATTTTTCTATTTATCTGGAGAGCCTTGACTAAAATAGAAGAGTCCAAGTCCCAGATCTGCCTCTGAGTTGTCCAAATATGCCCAAACTGAGTTCCTGATCTTTTCCTGTGCTGTTCCTTCTGTGCTGACTTCTTAGGTATCATCTCTCCACCTCATTCACTCTCTTCCAGCTACACTTTTCCCTGTCCTCCCTTGAACACAAGAGATTCCTACCTTAGGACCTTTGCACTAGCCACACCCTCTGCCTGGATTTGCCTCAGATGTGCACGTCTCCACCTCCTTTAAGTCTTTGTACAATAAGGTCACCACTACTCCCAACTGCAAGCCCAAGCCCTATACATTCTACGTTTTTCATAGCAGTGGCCATGTTCTACAAAGTATGTAACTTATTTTTATGGTTTGCTGTCTGCCTTTCCTTTCTAGAATAAAAATTCCTCCAAAGATTGGAAGAATCTAGGTAGTAACATGCAGTGTTCCCTTCCAAACCATTTTAACTCTGATGTTTGAGTAATGTTTCTAAAGACTGCAATTTTACCTGCTTGATGTAGCTGATGTATTTCAGGTGTCTTTCTGTTTTTTGTTGCTGCAACAAAATATCTGCAAGCAAAGAATTGATACAGAAGTTCATTTGGCTCACAGTTGCAGAGTTTGGCAAGTCCAAATTCAGGCTCCAGATGCAGATGCTCAGCATCTGGTGCTGCATCATAACATGGCCAAGACACCACAAAACAACACAGAGCAAATGTGCTAGCTCAGGCCATTTCCCCTCTTACAAAACCACTAATGCCATCCTGGGGCCCACCCTTATGACCTAATTTAATCTAATTATCTCCTAAATGTCAGATCTCCAAACACCATTAGCATAATAATTGCAAATTGAGTTATGAACATGTGAGCTTCCAGGAAACATATTCAAACCATAGCACCAAGTGTCTGGAACAGAATCTGGCACATAGTATGCACACAATAAATGTTATTGAAGGAAGGAGTTAATGAATAAGTAGAGTAACTTTAGGCAATTTATGTCATCTCCCTCAACTTTCATGTGTCAATTGCGAAGTGATCAAAATAGTAACTGTTTTCATTCATTAAACAAATGTTTCAGCATCCACATGTTGTAACTGTGTTAGGAATGAGGGTCACAATTGTGAGCAAAGGAGACCTGGTCCTTACGGAGTTTACAGTCCAGACAGATAAACATAACCGTAGTTCCACGTAATCCACGCTTTCCCATCAGCTCTCCTGATGCCTTCATATTCCACCTCAGCCTTGGGGGCTCAGGAAAGACCCGTCAGCTGGGTGCTGAAGGATGTGAAGACAGATTCCTCAGTATCCATCCCTCCTTTTTCCTTATCAATTGAATCTTAATGTGCTGCCCTCACCTCCACACGGAGGACAACAGTGTGTCCAGCTCAGAACCTTTACAGAATCTCTTGCAGCTAAGGCTGGCCATCAGACTTAATTTTGGCTTGTAAAAGAAGACAGAGTATGCCTTTAGCCCTTTAGTTCTTTGCCATTCCTCAGCTTCTGTGACATCTGACATAATGCAGGGAGGGCAAAAAAAATTTTTTTTTAAACAATGAAGATGGAAACTGCATGGAAAATAGGAAGATGAAAAACCCAGGGTCTCTGATAGCATCTTTGCCTCACTTTACCAACCACAGCTACACTACTCCTGAGCTCATTATTATTCAAGCCAAATAAAATCCTGCCTGTTGAAGTGATTAGAGAAAGCCCTACGTTCAGTCAAGGGCAATCCTGCCACCCTTTCCAAGAGGCTTGTAAGGAAATACAGTAAAATAACCTGAGCCCAGGGCACAGTATGTGAAAAGGCCTAGCAAAGCCAGTTCAGGGAATGCGAGGAAGTTCAGTGCAGCTGGAACGGAGTAAATGAAAAGAACATGGGAAATGAAAAGTGTTTGAAAGCAAACAGAGATTCCCATCTATCAAGGTCCGTAAATCAAACTAGAGAAGCAGAAAAGAACCCTGGGAAGATGCTAAGAAAAATTAGAGTTAATGTCCAATTATAGTGGGTGCCCCCAAATGACAAGCACTGTGAATGCTGCTTTCCCTCTGAATACACTCACACTTCCTCCAACAGATTGAAGATATAGCACCCAAAACTATGAGTCCACCCAAGATCACACTGAAGGGAAGATGAAGAAGGACAGAAGCCCAGGAGACAGGCAAACCAGTGTTTGCCCATCGCTGCCACCACCGGAATCTCCTGGGGCCAGGGATTTAGCTCAGCAGCATGAGCACCTGCCTAGCAAGCGTGAGGTCTCAAGTTCGATCCCCAGTACCAAAAAAAAAAAGAAGAAAATCTCCTACGCCTAGTGACTCTCACAGCATCGAACCCCAGGCACCTCTCTCACTGGCCACACTGATCAGGGAGGTCCAAGCTCATCTCACAAAACAGCAGAAACTCCAAAGCAAAGCAGCTGCTGAAGTGGCCTTTTTCCTTCCCTCCACATCCCTAGGCTGTTTCCAGCAGACAATAGGGAGGCCTAAATGAGGGTTTGATCAATGGAGACCAGGCTGATATTGACAAAGCACTGCAGTGTCTGCAAATCACCCAGCACTCATAGATGCTGAAGATTAATCTTTACAAATACAGGGCAAAAGGGGAGAACGAAACCAAGTCGATTCCGTTTCCGATTATTACTTTCTCCAGAAAGCACTGAAGAGTCAAAAGTTTAACTGATGTACATTAGACAGGGAGACAAATCCAGAAATATCACCCAATTACCTGGTAACTTCTAGAAAGTATTTTTCATGACAGCAGGTACGTTTGCTTTTTCTAAATCAGGAAGGAGACAAGATGCCACTAAAAGGATGTTGGCTTGGTCCAGAGCACAAGTGCTAACCACACCAGACAAACTTATGCCTGAAAATCTGTCCTTAGTGTATGGCACATTCTTAAAAACACATTTCCACTGATTTCCTGGTCATTTTTATTTTATGCTCTGTGTATCTTTAGAAATCACGCCAATTGTTCATTTATAGAATAAGATGAATTTTTCTGTCTACAAAGAAATAACCACAAAGGTCTTCTGACTCTTTAGGACTCCACTTTCACATCCAAAGAGTGGGTACAACCCAAGATATATGGTGTTTAGCAGGATTTCTCAACCATGGCACTACTGACATTTGGGGTTGAGTAATTTTCCATTGTGGGAGACTGGCCTGTACACTATGGAATGTTCACAGACACACAGACAGTTCACGTCAGTGAACCCCAAACCCCTACTCCCAGTTGTAACCAAACCAGTATGTCCCCAAGAATCAGCAACTATCCCAACTTCCAAAACTGCTTGTAAAATGAGAAATACATCACACAAAAAAATGTAGAAAACAGTATTTGAAAAACCTTCCAAAAATCTTCTGCTTCACAGAAGCAGTAAAAACAAACATCTACACTTAGTTCTTGTTATAACTTCTGCGCTGCATTTCCATTTTGCACTGGGTCCCACAAATTATGGAGCAAGCCCTGCTCAAGACACTTGTATTAGATTTAGCTTCCTGGCCCCTGTTGGTATTTACCAGTTTAACTTGATGCAAGGCGTAAGAGATATTTTGTTTCTCTGAGTTAAACAGGAAGGGAAGGATGGAGGTTTACTAGTCAGCTTTCTCATAATATACAAAATATACAACACTGACAACTTAAAGGAGGAAACATTTAAGTTGGCTTACAGTGATTCGGTCTATGGTTTGCTGCCTCCAAGGCAGAATGGCATGATAAAATGGTATAATAGAGGAAAGCTACTTACCTGATGTCATTCAGGAAGCACAATGAAAAAGGAAGAGCAAAGGACACAGATACACCCTTCAAGGTCATGCCTCCAGTGACCCCATCTCCTAACAACACACTCACTACTGGACTCATCAATGGAAGAATCCACTCCATCCACGAGGACAGAGCCCCATGACACAATCACCTTCCATACGTAAGACTCTTGAGGGGATATTTTAGACCTATGCCATAATCAAAGGAAACTTTTTCTCTAACATCCAAAGAATGCTTCCAGGTATCCTGGCACACTCTTCTAATACCTGGGAGGGGGAGGCAGGAGCATTAGTGGCTCCAAGTTTGAGGTCAACCTGGCTATACACTGAGCTCAAGGTCAGCCTGGACTACACAGCAAGACTCTGCCTCATAAAAATGAATAAATAACCTAAGGAATTCTGATTAAAAGTCTTCTCTCATCTTAAGTGCAGAAAATGCACTGTAGACACCCAAATAGATTGGATGACAAAACTCTGAAACTAGTCCAAGGGGATTAAGTGACAATAGCAAAATGAATGCAAAAATATTTAAAGTATTTAAATTGTCTAACTTTTTCATTTTTGCTTAAAGATGAGTGGAGAAAAAATTACATTACTTGAAAGGAATGAAAAAGAACAATTGGGGTGGTTACCAGGGATCATGACCTTGCACTTGCCAGGCAGGTGCTAAGGTCGCTGAGCTAAATCCCTGGCAAAAAGAATAGTCTTTATAAAACTAAAATCTCATTCCTGAACACTCTGCCTGCTTAATGTTATATAGATTGTATGTAGATGCTAAGGTGGGGCTTTTGAGAGTGACGGGATCACGGATATATGATACTGGATTAGCTCACTGATTGGCTTAGCATGGTTCTGGGTGTGGGTGATGGGTTCACTGAAGAAAAAAGATTCAATCTGGGTGTGGATGGCACCAACCAATGCGTTTATAGCCTGGATGAAATCAAAAGGCTCCCGCTTTCCCACCTGCCACATCATGAACCGTTTCACCCCTATCACACTCCTCAGACATGCCGCCCTGCTTCAGAGCCAGCCAACTATAGACTAAAACCTCCACAAACCATAAACTGTAAACTCCTTTAACTTGTGGGTGTTGGGAATTTTGTCCCAGCAGCAAGAAAGTAACAGAGGAACAAGGATTGACTCAGAATTTTCCTGTGTGAGAAGGAGAACCACGTCCCAGGGTGGGGACTGTGCTGGGGAGAATTCCCAGTCCAGTTCACACCAAAGAATTGGCTTAAACTGATTCAGGTTTTTAAAAATATATGTAATGAAGCAAAGATCTAAACTATGACAGAAAACTCTCTACATTGCATAAAGATACCTTATTTAATTAGCTATCAGGAAAATGAGACAGAAGCTACCCCTAAGGAGTCGACTCCACAGAATGAGATGCTACGATCTAACATCATACAGGCTGAGACATACAGTCCCTGTGTAGAAAGCAAAAGAGAAGCAGAGTGTGGTAAAAGTTTATTCCAAACACTTGGCTGTGTGAATCCTGAAATCTAGCTGGAAAAGGAGATGAAAATTAGAGGACCTGGCAGAATCACAGAATGCACGAAAAGAGTTCCAAGAGGGACCTCATTGGATGCTGCAAATAAGATGTATACTTTGTCTAGAGAAAAAGATATATGAAACAGTTTTGTATCTTAGGGTTTGCTTTTTTAAAGCTTTATCAATGATGAGCTCCTGTTCCACTGGGATCCTAGGGGAATGAAGAAATAAAACTTGAAGGCAAAAATGGAGAGAAACCTATAAAAGATTAAATGTTTTTGAGCCATACAAGAAGGGGGAGAGGAGCAGAGTTTAGAAGAAGATAGAAGATTCCAGAAGTCTACATGTATCAGAGAAGTATCCCCTCCCAATGCATCCATCCAATCTTCAATGGAGTCCCATCAACTTCCAAGCTGTGAAGAATCTCCTGTAAGTAATGAGGAGAGGCCAGGTTCTATGTCTCAGAAGAACTTTCCCAAATTAGCAGGAATTAACCTGAGTAAATTTGTCTAGATCTTTGAGAAACAAGAGCATCCCAACTAACATTTGGGTCACTCTCACAGTCATAAAATGTTTGGTCAGAAATGTTTCTGAACTTTCCCAGAGACCATGGGGTCCTGGAGGGAAGGAGCATCTCTCAGCCACCACTGAGTGCACACACAGTGATGTGGTGGTCTCTGTCACACATGGCCCACTTTGAGACCCTGCTTGCCAGATTCCCAACAGCCAATGCCTGCACCCATTAGCTTGAAGCAGAGCACACGGTGGCCTTTGCTTGAAGCAGGGCCCACTCTGCCTGCACTGGTGGCAAGTCAGAAGCACTAGGAAATTCATATTCCCTAGGATTAGGACTCCTCTATCACTCAATAGAGGAATATATAAATACCCCAGAGCTACTTCACCCCTCAGGCAGGATAGTTCAGGGATGCATGCTCAACAGGGGTCAGCCCTCCATTTAACCATCATTTCAGTTTCATAAACAATATAGTCAGTACCACTGAAAGCTAATCACCAGGTCAGAGGAAGACTTCATTGATCAAGGAGTCCCTTCTCTGTGGAACTTACAAACAGAATATTTAGGAAAATCCTCCAAACACAGGTAAGGAATTAAAGTACCCATTCTCAGTTTTAGTCATCTCCCTCTACAGGCTGATTGACAAGAATAATTTTCTAAAATATTCAAAATCAGGTATGGTGTGGCACTTACTGTTAACTTCAGCTATTTAGGAAGTGAGGCAGGAGAATAGCAGTTCAAGGCCAGCTTGGGGAATTTAGTAAGACACTGACTTAAAATAAAAAATGAAAATAAAATGGGCTTGAGGTATAATATAGCTCAATATTCCCTGAGTTAACTCTCCACAAGCCAACCCACACACACACACACACACACACACACACACACAGAGAGAAAGACAGAGACAGAGACAGAGACAGAGAGACAGAGACAGAGAGTGTCAGCACTATTAAGTCTTTTAAAATGGACATAGTACAAGGATAAACTAGGGAAGATGAACTCAGAAATGTCTTTCTCTTCATTTCTCAGCAGTTGTTACAAAATCCTATTGTGGGGAGATGAATGGCCAGGCACCCTCTGTTTGAATGACTCGGCATACTTTTGAGAAGCACAAGGACAGGAAGATGTGGGTGCTAAAGACTCAGGCCTTCTCAGGGTTGCTGCCAGTGTGCCTTCACCCAGCGCTGTAGGACAATCTCCAGGTGGCCTTCGGACCACCTAGTTCTTACCATGCCCCTCCTGTCACTTATCCTCCAAAACTTGGGAGTAAAGTATCTTAAAATAGAAGGATTGGCCAGAAGAGGCCAGGCATGGATCCAGGATGTCCTCTAACACTTTAGCCTAATGAGTACCACTGCCCCAGAGCATGAAACCTAGAGCAGGCTGCTTTCTGGAGTCCCTCAACTGCTGCAAGAAAAGAGCATGTGCCTATGTGACTCCAATACCCTGGGGCAGCTCTTTTGAACTGGAGGGACAGCAACAAGGAATGCTGGTTTCTACTCTCTCTCTTGCAGCCCAGCTGTATTAAACTTGCTTTTGTAACTTTGTGCAACATCTACCAGACCCTGACAACCCAGGTGCCAGTGCACAGTGGCCCTGCTCACAAGTGCTGCTGCTGTGATGAATAACCAGCAGCTGACAGCCGTGGAAGATCCCCCCCACACTGCACACGGAGGGCAGCTGCTCTGGAAGCAGAACTGATCAGCAGCCTCTAGTTGCTGTACTTTGGGATCCACTAAGGTGTCCCCACCAGGCGACCCACCCCCAGGACTTTTCCCTGCCAAACGATGAGCACAGCAAGAGTACTACAAGTAGCTTCTCTAACCCTGAGTGAAATTCATCCAACAGGTAGCTTTGGCTCAGGAACTTGCTATCAGTCTGGTGGAAACACTTTCAGAACTGTCTTGAAACCCAAAGCTCTTCCTAACTGTAATGGGAAATGTTGAGTGTCACTTTATTTGGCCTGAGTGGCACCTAAGGGATTAGTAAAGCACACCCCTGGGCGTTTCCAGGTGGGCTACGGGAACATATTTGGTCTCCCTGCCTCCTTCTCTCAGCCCCTCCCCTCTACTGTTTCCTGGCTACCACGGAGGGAGCAACGTTGCCCCACCATGACCTTCTGCCATAACGTTTCTGCCTCAGACCAGATGACCATGGACTGAAACCTTTGAAACCAGGAGTCAAAATAAGTAAACCCTCTATCATTCAATCGTATATGTTAGTATTTTGTCCCAGTGGCAGGAAGCTAACACACTAACCAACCTCCTCTTTTCTCCCCTCTCAGAGGTGTCCAAAGTGCATGCGGTGGAGGCTCGCCTTGTTCCTTCAGAGGCATTATCTTCAACCCACGTGGCACACAGCTAATTCAGTTCTGCCCTCTGCTGCTCAGAACAACACGGCTTATATGCCATCTGAGGATAGCCATCATTTGGACTGTATTTTCTTCTGGCTTTTACTTCATGTACTTAATTCATTTTGCTTTCTCTCAGCATTTTTACATTATAATGTATATGTTTTCTACTGTTATTATGTCTCACGCATAAATTTATGCCAATCCATTACATGGAAGTATCATACACATTACCAATTCCCCTTCAGGTGGATATACAGGTCTTCCCTTTTTTTTTCCTAAATAAGGGACAGTAATCAACTTTGGGTACAGTAGTTCCCTCACCAGTAAACATGGATTTCAGGGCCTCCTGGGACAAAATAAAAGGCATTTCTCAGGTTCTGGTTCCGATTTTTCTACATTTTGGCTACAAACCCTAAACAAATCACTTCACTTTTCAGGGCTTCTGTTCCCTTGCCCATCAAATGGCAGTAATGTCAGAGAAGGATGCTTTGTAAATACCAAATTTAATTCATGGCATCATTTTCAAAAGATTTTGGTGTAAAGTATTTGTAAAAGTAAAAACTAAAACTTGGATAATCAAAGAAGTTTAAGACACTATGATCTATAAACTGGGTGGCTTATAAACAAAAAAAAATGCGTTTCACACAATGCTGGAGACTGGAAAGTCCTAGATCGAAGTGAAGACAGCTTTGGTGTCTGGTAAAGGCTACTTCCAAGTTCATAGGTGGCTGCCTTTTCACTGTGTCCTCCCGTGGAGGAAGGACAAGGGGCTCTCTGGGATATCTTTCAAAAGGGCACTAATCTCATTAATGATGGCTCCACCCTCGTGACATATCCAAGTACTATTATATCAAGAATTAAGTTTCAACATATGGGAGCACACAAGTATTCAGTCTCCAGCAAGTATAAAGCATTTATCAAATCCTGGTTGCCTGTAATGTTGATGAAATCCTGAAAGCCATGAGCAGCTCAGCCATGAAATTCAAGCTCTTTCTTGCCTCAGTGTCCAACTTGAAAAACTCTCTGGATAAGATCAGGCACGTTCAGGGTGACATGGCCATAGACTGAAAAAGCTCTCTAGGAAGCAGTCAATGAACCTATTTTTCCTGTCCGTAGAAGCCACCCTAAAACACTTAGGGCATCTTTGGATGTTGACACCACGCCTTCTCAGGATGTTCTGGTCAGCAACAGTGAAAAACTAAGCCCAAGCCCCAGCACCAGTATTGTACATTTTTAAACTTAGACATTATCTAGAGAAAAGGCAAAGTAGGGAACATCTACTTTGCATGGCTCAAGGGAGATCATTTCATAGTGCTCCTGAACTTCTCACAAGAACCAGGAGGAGATTGAGAATTTGAAGGGTCAGCTTCACAAGGAAACAAAATCCTTCCCCTTGTATAGCACTCAAAATTCTACCCAATTGTACCTATGTGCTACCCAATTATATCCATGACAAACACCAGGTATCTCCCTTTGCCAAATAGCAAAGAGTCCTACAGGCAGAAATAGAAAATAACTCGACTCACTGTGAAGCTGGAAACAGATAATTATGAGTGCTTAATTCCTCTACTGCTATAATAATGCTGCCTAACGAGAAATCTCAAAACTTTGATGGCATAAAATAAGAAACATTTATGGTCAGGGATTTAGCACAGCCACATAATTGCCTGCCTGGCAAGCACAAGGTCGTGAGTTCAATCCCTGACACCAAAAAAAAAAAAAAAAAAACTATAAAAAAGACATATTTACTATTGTTACAAATAAGCTGCCTGGTTCTTCAGCTAGAATCATTCACAGGACTTCAAGCAGCTCCCAGTTAGCAACATAGCTCCATGATCTTAGCCAGGATCTGTCACATGCCTGGAGCTTCTTCCAAAATGTCCCATGATTTCACATGGCACGTTAGGGTTTCAAGAGAATAGGCAGAAGCACAAAAATTCTCTTGAGATCTAAGCTCCAAACTGACAAAGCATCAGTATGGCCCAAATCAAACTTCAAGCCCAACTTGCATCCAAACAGTGAAGAAAATGGATCTGTGTTAATAAGAGGAACTGCAGTCTTGTTCAGAGGGAAAGGGTGCAGGCAGGGAATTAGGGGGTCTGTTTGCAACCAACCTCCCACTTTGGAGCTCTGGGTCACCTACTTGCATAAATGGTTGAGGAACCAAACACAAGAAGGAAAAACTATAATAAAGAGACTGCAGTGTGCTGGGATAGAGACCACTGGTGAGAAACTGATACTTCTAAAACATCTGACAGGAAATCCTACAGGTGTGACAATCAGGTAAGAACCACCATCGTTCTGTGCCGGCCTGATACACCTTTCCGTGTGACTGATAAAGCCCCCGGTATCTACAGCCACTGTCAGGAGCCTGCCTCAGACTCAGCAGCTGCCTGAGTCCTGGCTACTTGTGTAACCACAGTGAGCACAACACTCTGAGCTCTGCTTCCTCATCTGTGCCCCGTGGCCTTTGTTCCAATGGGTAATTTAACAAGAGTGAAAGCAATTCCTGTAGAAAAACAAAAAGCAACAGTACTAGTAATTTTTGAAAGTCTCCTTGAAATAGCATGAAGAACCCTGACCAAAGCAAAGCCAAAAGTAACTAAAACATTCAGGTCCCTTCAACCGCACTGGCCAAGATGGCAGAGGTCACTCCGAGGGGAGAACAAGGCCCAGGAGCCACGGAGACCACAGGCTTGCCTTTCCCAGGGGCAACTTCCCCTTACCCTCTCCCTCGGACCTCGTCTCCTCCAACCCCACACTCATGTATAACGACAAAAATAAAATCTTCAGAGGAACAAGAGAAATAACTGTCTAAATAAAAATAATATATCCCTAGCATTTATCACCCTCCTCCTCCTCTCCCTGCCCCTCCCCAAAGATCTCATCTATCATGTTGATTTTCTCATCTCTTCCACACACCACACAACTCGGTAAATAAGTTCTGCGCTCAATCTTTTAACAGGGGTTATTCAATTTACTCAGGCCAACATGAGTATTTCCCCTGGTTTCCATGACAACCTCCCAGCTCATTCAGTTTTCATATAAATGAGTTATTGCTTTTATGTTTTCATACCCTAAGACAATAGGTAAATTAACATAATGTGGTCATACTGAAAAAAAAACCAATCAAAACAATCAAAATCCTCATATCCTCCCCAGAAATTCATAGATAGCATTTGGTGAAAGAGAACCAAAGAGAATTGAGGCCTTTCCATCTGACAACACTGTTAATGTTAGAGATTTTATTTCAGATGAATTCAAATGAAGCCAGATCATAATGGGCTTTTTTTTAAAAAAAAAAAAAAGTGTGTAGACAAAGGACCAAACAGGAAGGGGAAACAGATATAAGGACAAATGCACTACCAGGTTATACATCTTCCCAACATGTCCATTATACTGTGCCTCCTTCCAGCCACTCTTAGCATTCCTGCCCCAGGACCTTCACACATGCTGTTCCCTATACCAGAGACAACCTTCTCTGTATTTTCACCAGGTATGCCTTAATCAGTTAATTCTTATTCATCCTCAGTCTCAGCTCAGAAAATTTACTTCCAAAGGAAAACAGGTTTTGCCACTCCTTAGGACTAAGTTGAATCCCTGCACTGTGCATCTTCACAATGTTCTACCCTGTCTGCTAAGTATCCTCAGAAGCAGATCCTATGAGAAGGCAAACCACTTTTTTGGAAAGTGATTGTGGGAAACACTGGGAGCAGTGGTGGAGAGTGAGGCAGAAGAGAGGAAGCCACCCCAGTCATATTAGTAAACAGGTGTCCCACTGGAGACTCCTGCGAGACCATTGAGGCATGGCTCAGCCTAGCTGAGGAGGTGGAACAGCCACTCTCAGTGGTAGCTCGGGAAGCCTCTCCTGGATGCTCATCCCGCCTGCTCCACAGGGCCTGGCATGCTCTAGTGGCCAGGTGCTGGGTCAGGAATGCTGAGCTCCAAATGATGTGGCCACACACCAACAGCACCTACCACTTCCTCCACCGCAAACAGTGGAATTATCCCTGGAGACCGGAGATCAAGGGAAGAGACAAGAAGTTCAACTCCAAGGCAGGAAAAGTGATGCGAGCCCAAAGGGACACACGTATGGCCTTGTTCACAGCAGCACAACTCACAATAGCTGACCTTGAAAGCAGGCTATATGTCCACCAATGGATGGATTAAAAATATGATATTTATACATGGTGGAGTATTACTCATCCACAAAGAAGAATAAATTTGAGTCATTTGGAAAAAAATGGATGCATCTGAGACAATGTTCAGTGAAATAACTCAGACCCACAAGCTTAAATACCAGATGATTTCTCTTATATGAGAAACAAAGTATAAAATATGTGAAGAGAAAAATAAAGGATGGATCATAGGAAACAGCAAGATAAATCTTTTGCAAACAGGAGGGCAATCTGGAGGTTGAGGGAGGAGGGAGGAAGAGGACAGGGAGAGAAAGTAAAAAGAATTAAGATGTGCTAGGTATACATGCCAGCTCCACACAATGAATGTCATCATCATGTCTGAAAACATGTCCTAAAAGAGTAAATATAAATAATTATAAAATGAAAATGAAACCATCAGGAAAAAAGATAAGAGCCCAACTAAGGAGGATGCCTGAAAACAGAGGAAAATGATAACTTGAAGATATTGGAGTCCTTGACTCTATGCCAGGGTGATGGAGTGGGTGTTAGGAGCATGTTTTAATCAAAGCATAAGAGACCATGTAGAAGAGAGGTGTCTTCCTACCATCCTAGTAATTCCCTCATCATTCCGGTGGTAACCTGGGCTATGCCAGATAGAAAGCCCAATTCAGGCAAATTCTAGATTATATACCAAAGGGGATCCATCTTTGGTCCCAAGTGTATGAGTGGCCATTCCCTCACGGAATTCAGGACTATCCCTCCCTCTGTTTGTTGAACTTAAGATTCTTGACCACTCCTATTGGACAAAGTAATTTAATTACCCATCGATAGAGAAATGGTTCATTAAACAATGCTATATCCATTCAATCAAATATTATGCAGCTACTAAAAATTATGACTGTTCATAATGACATTGTCTGTAACTGGATGACAGTAGTAAACATGAATCCTGCATGTGGAATATTGATTGTCTCATACACTAAGAAGAAAGTTCAACGAAAGCACAAATCTTTGGTTCAGGGCTCAGCACCTGGGACAGCACCCAGCACAGTCTTATCCAGCACTTAACAAGGTAAAATTTGCAGTTTCAGCATAGGGGTTACTAGAGTTACACTAGAGAAACAAGAGAGAAACAACTAGAATTCACTAGAGAAACAAGTCTATATAAAATACATATGATATATACAATATATAAGTGTTTATAAGGGAGGCTTATAATGAACATCTGCAGAGTCTGGAGTGGAAGAATACAAAAAGGGCCATGTAAAGTCTGAGAGCCAGAGGTTCCAGTCAAAGATCAGTGTCAGGAAGTGGAGGGACCTGAGTGGAAGGCTGAAGAGTCTGCAGTGGAAGGCTGGAGACCCGTGTCTAAAGACGCTGGCGAAGACTGGAGTGCCTCCCAAGAAGCACCAATGAGACTTCCTTCTTCTCTTCCTTTTTATTCCACCCAGGTTGGTGCCACCGGGGCAGGTAGGTCTCCCTCTTCAGTAAGCCCATCATCCAGACATACCCAGTCAGCCAGGCACCAGGCACTAAACCAATGCTAAATCAACCAGCCAGACATTTCCTATTCAAGCTTCTACAGTTAACTGTCACACTCTGACATCCAATCATCCTTCTAAAATGTTTTAAATTTTTTAGAAAGAATGACTAAGGCTACCCTAGTATGAGTGAAGCCTGACCATCATAGCCATCAGCTCCCACAGGTACAGTCTCCTGTAGCTGTTAGGAGGCTGGTGACGTAGCTCAGAAGTATAGTCTGGGCAAGCTTTGATCATTAAGAGACAGGCAGCAGGAGGGAGCTGGCAGATAGATTACTCCAGGGATATCCCATGAAACAAATTGTTTTGGGAAGGATTGCTTCTTTTTTTTTTTTCTTTTTTTTCTTTTGCAAAACTGTTGCCTTTTGCATTTACTTTCTCTCCTTCTCTCTGGCCTGCTTTCTTGGGACGGCACAGCCCAATAAAGCTTTAGTGTGTTTGTATCAGGAACATTTTTAGGCTAAGATGACCTCTCTCAAAATCCATGTCACCCAGTGTATCTGTAGAAGGATTCTGCTCTGACTTATTGCAGAATGCCAGAGCTTAAAACAACACCTGTTTTTATTTTATCTGAAGGTTTTGAAAATCAGTCATTCAAGCAGGACCCAGCTGAGCAATTATTCTGTTTCACACAGGGACCACTGAGGTCCCTGTTTGATATCCAGCTACCATTTGGGCTGATCTGCTGAGCCCAGGACAGCTGCAGTGACTCAGTGAGTGTCCTCAAAGAGAAAGCTAGAGAGTGGACAGCTGGAAACTCAGTAGGACTCCTCTCCTCTCCACATTGTCTGGGCCTCCCTCCATGTCTCTCTCAACAGGGTCCCCAGACATCTTACATGATGACTTGGTATTTTAAGACTAAGAGTTCCCAAAGGCAAGAAGCAGCTACTGCCTAAAACTTAAAGATTAAAATCAGAACCTTCATGGGACACTTCCACAGTTCTCTAGCAGCCAGAGCATCCCAGGTAGGCCACGCTCAAAAGAAGGGGAAGCAGTCTGCACTTCTCAATGCTGGCATAGCCAAACATTAGCTGTCATCTTTAGCCAGCCATGTGAGAATCCCAGGAAGGGTGCAAGAATAAAACATTAGAGCAGAAGAACCCAGATAATCTGGGTGTTGACAGATGCAATGGAAGCCAGTCTTGATTCTCCCCACAACGTGCAGTGAGTCATTTTTTAAAATTATTTTTTAAATTATTTACTTGTTTTAAAAAACAAATTTTGATTGAGTTTGAGGCATTGCAAATTGAAAATTAAACATAGAACATTTTCCCTTATGGGTGCTGGGTGTTTTGGACCAGACACTGGCCTGGATGCTGTCACCTCTGGCTGTAAGTCTCCATGTGCATGGATTCCCTTTTTCAAATACAAACTAGGGAAGGAGAGAAGGGCAGGAAGAAGGACCATGTCAATAAGCTGGGCCCTCATCTTGTGTGGCAGAGAGTCAATAGAAAATGTCTTAAATTGACAAATCGAGAAACAGCTGCATACGCATCTTATTTGGAGTTACAGAGATAAACACTGGAAGACCTAAAATTGGAAACACCACTTTTAGCAGTTGCCTGTGGGGATCAGAGCCTGGGAGGGGAGAAAGGCCAAGAACTCTTGCTATTCTTATAAATTCTTCTGTGCTATTACTGTGTGCATATGTTGTTTTGATGGAAAAAAATCAAAAAAAGTACTGACGGTTATTTTTTAAATGATGTAAATAAACATGTAAAAATTTCATCTCACTAAGTAAAAAATAGTATCAGTTTAAAAACTATATTCATAATATGGTTGTAAGTACATTTAATACAAAGAGAAAAAAACAGATATGGAGCAAGGGAAGCTCTAAAGAAATGTGCTAACAAGGGACAGTAGGTGGGTTTCTCTTCTCTTCCAAGTCTCCCAAATTTCATCAGTGTGATTCTCTTACTTTAATAATGGAAAGAAATAAATCTACTACATTAAATAAATGAACAGAGCAATGATTAAATAAAGATGGGTGAAGACTCCAAAGACATGCTAGTTACTACACTAGAAGTGTAATCTAATTCCCGGAATTCCCATCTCATTTTCAGAGGATAAGGAGGAAGGTTCTGTTCATAGGTTCTGAAAAATTCAATTCAGTCGTGCCAGATTTGGTTATAAAACCGTCCCAGAAAGAATATAGTCTATCTCACTTTAATTCAGCTCAGTGAGAACTTCTAAAAGCCTCCAGCAATTGTGCTCTGAATCTAAAATACCCATTTAGCTACAAACTAAACATTTATTGAGTACCTACTATGTGCCAGACAAAATGCTAGGTGCTACAGTCAGACAGACTGTAATGTCAGACAGACAAAGTGTCAGTTCTTTGGAGATATATACTACTGACCAAGACATGGTAATATGGTCCACTAAGTATTTTAATTGGGCAAAGTAAGAGGGCATGGGAGATAACTAGCCTGGAGGACTTCCTGGAAGAGGTCCAATCTAAGATCAGATTCAAAGGATGAATCAGAACAGAGCAACCTAAAGGGAGAAAATATTTCTAGCACAGAAAATAAAATATGTAAATACTCAGAGTCAAGAAAGAAGATGAAGAGTTAGAGGAGTCAAGGGTTGCAAAAAGATGTCCTAGGATCAGAAGATTCCATCCTCTACTTACTTGGAACTCGGGGGCTGGACCAGATGAACTGGAACCTCAGCCCTGCTCTGTAAACTCAGTGAGGTGTTTTGCCTCACTGTGACTCAGTTTCCATATCTGTAAGATGGGGTAGAAGTAGGAGTTCTATCTTAAGAGTTACAAGAATTAAATGTAGCAATGCATGTTTTGGTTGTTCAGTATTGTTCCAAAAACTGCCAGTAATGATAATAGCTTTTGTTGAGCCCTCACTTTATGCAAAGCCAGTGACAGGAAACTTGTGTCAGTAATATAAACACAGTTATCTCATTTCATTCTTGCATCAGAACCTAAAGACCACTTTTATCTACATTCCATTTTACAGACAAAGAAAACTGAGGCAAGGGGCTTTATGATCTTTCAGTGGCTCCTGGTGCCTCACCAAATCCCTTTTATCAGCTGACCCATCTATCTTGGTTATTTTTCTCTCATTGCTGGTACAAAATACCTGACACTCAAAATTAGAGACAGAAATGTTTATTTAGCTTACAATTCATGGAGGTTTCAGTCCATACTCAGCTGGTTTTAAGGCAGGGTGGTGTGGCTGAAGAGCAGCCGTTCATGGAGTCCACAGAGACAAGAGTAAAAAGGGCAAAGCACACCTCCTTCCCTGCAGTATATAGTATGCCAGCTATGCGCCCCTGGGCAGGTGCAGCAGTCACACCACCAGTCGCAACACTAAACAACAAACCAACCACAAACTCTAGACTCAGCCACCTCCAAAAGGCACACCCCACATTGACCACATGAGGCTTTGCGTGGGCAGGGGGATAAACCAAACACAAGCCATAACATCATTCCTTATCAGTCTGTGCCTATGGTTCATGGTGACCTTTTCTCTAGAGAATTCCCTTAGGGTAGCATGAACTATCTCACCAGATGAGTCATCCCATTCCATCCCATCCAAGGGATGGTAGAAGACTAGGGAGGGATGGTATAGGAGTCCAGGCCTCTTGTTTCAAAGTCAAGACACCTTTATGACATGGAACACTCCAGAGCTCCATATGGGATCTGACAGAGGCTAGACTTGGCCTACCCCTGGCCTAGACCTTTCCTGCTTGGCTCTTTCCCCTTCCCATCCTCCAGTCCTCACTTTCCTGCTTCTAAAATCCCCCTAAACAGAACACATTGTCCTACATCTTGTCTCAGTCTTCCACGGAGCCCAACCTAAGTCACATGACTCTCAGGGATTCAAATCAGGCACTCGTGTTCCAAAGACCACGTGTTGAGCCATCAGGCTGAACCACGCCCACTTCTGAGCGTATCATGGTACCAAACAAGAGTTTCTGAATCTGACCCCATGCCAAGTCCTGGACCACCGTTGAGGAACCAGACACCATGTCAGACCAGAGGAAGGAACCCGAAGGAAACCACAAGAGGGCATCTGGCAAATCCTAACACAACCGGCTACTCCTACAGGAATGTTGCAAAATACACCCACTCAGGTGGATTAAGAAGGGCAGCATGGAAGGGTTAGTCTTTCTGTTCCTAGCCTGGAAGTTGAAGTAAGGAAGGCAGAGTGAAAGGAACATGGGCTTTAGATCTGACTATTCCCTTCTCCTGGTTCAAGGCCACCCAGTCCTTTCATGACAAAGCCTAGAGCCTTCTCGCTTCACACAATCTAAGAATTTATACAAAAGGAAAACAGCCCCCTGCCCTTCCTACTCCCCCTCTTACAGTTTACCTCTCAGTTATTCAATGCAAGAGACTTAACCCAGATAAAATTATTCAAAATCGACCTTGAGATCAGGAACAAATTGGCTACAGCAGTCAGCGATTGGCAAATGCAACCTAAATGCCCTAGGCAGCATTAGAGCCATCCACACTGACAGGAAGAGTCGATGTGCATCTTGAAAATTTCTGAAAAAAAAAATTAAAGGTCACTGCATTTGTAGGCAGAATGGATTTCCCTGAGACCGTAACAAACAGACTGCCTAAATTGCAAAGTCTCTAGGCTTGACAGCTCCTGGGGGGTCCCAAGTGAATAAAATACCACCCTCTACTCATGTACTTCGGAGCTTCTCTCACAGCAGAAGGCCCTCCCACGGCCCATTCTCTTGGAAACCCACAATCAGTCTGTGACTGTGTACCAACCAGCTGGGAGAGCCAGACTAGGCCAGGCAGGAGACCCAGCAGAGAAGACCAAAAGGCACAAGGCAGTAAGATGGGTTCAAACATTTCAGTGGGGAGGGAGATTTGAACCAAAATGTGAAGACCAGAAGGAAACAGTAGGGTCTTGACTGGGAAGGAGACTGGCTTGAGGACCATAGGGTAAGGGCAGCAGAGAAGGGCCTACTAAGACGTCTAAATATATGGGTTGTCTGTTTCTTTGCAAAATGGGAAAGAAAACAGCGCAAGAAAGCTGTTAGCCTGGATGTGAAGTTCTGGGCACGGTCACTGGCATTCAGCAAGTGCTCAGTAAGTGCTGACTACGTTATTCTCAGAAGGGTTTAATACACAAGCATGAGAGAGTCAGCTGAAAATGAGAAGAAATCAGTCTCCGCAGCAGACCCTCTGTCCTGGGAGCCCTCGGCGAACCAAGATTAAACATGCTTCCTAGGTGAATCTGCCCCCCGCACTCAGAGCTGAAACCAGCCCTGCCGCTCCAATGTAGGGCTGAAGACAGACAGGCCAGCGGCCATCCAGACACACCAGCTCGGCTTCTCTGTGAAAGAAGGCAGCTCCTGGGGTTGAGCCTGCTTCACACCCACTGATCACATCAAACAGCCTGCCAAGGGAGCCAGCCAGATCTCAGAAACCAGAGGCAAGGTCAGCTGAGGGCAAGTCTGCACAGGTGTCAGACAGTTGGCGAAGCCTTCCAGGGTGCTGGGCTGAGAAACACACAGCACTTTGCAGACACACCAAATGCACTGCTCTGGACCACCTCCTGGTTTGGGGTCCTAATTGGCTTGTTTTCCCATCTCCTGAGAAACAGCCGCCAGACATTATCTTGCAGTGAAAAATGAGGTCTTTACAGCAGGATGATCTAGGTTTCTATCCTGGCTCTGTCCTTCAGCTGGGTACAGAACCCAGAGCTCCCCTCACCCCCACCTGTAGGAGGCCTGAGTCAGATGACCCTGGGATGCTTCAGATGAGCACTTACTTCATGAGACACTTATTAATACAACTCACCTTTCAAATAAGGACACCCAGGCAGCTTAAATGACTCATTCAAGGCCAAATGGGCACCCTGACCTTGGCACAAAATCTTAGGACTGCTTTTCTCTCCATCACACAATGTTCAATGGATATAATCCTCAAACTTGAAAAATCCTCTAAGGACAAATGCTGACCCATCTGGACACTTAAGACTTAACTCATGGACCTAACCCATAAATATTTTCAGAAAATGCAAAACTTGGCAGTGCCCTTGAGCACTGTGAAAACAGTGATTGTAGCTGAACTGTAGACTGGTGTTTGGCTCCTATACCAACAGTGATTAGCACACATTAGAAACTCAGCACATTGAATATGTCACAAACTCAGATGCCCAGAATATGGACTCCGTTAGGCTGACCATCCATAGCAGAGTGAGCACTGAGAGCTCCTCATTCTGTGAACTCCTCTGTCCTGAGCAAGCCTGGGTTGCTGTAACATAAAGTGAGGCAATCAAGCCACATGCATTTTTCCCTGAAAGTGTATCAGACTGTGATTTTAGAGAAGCAATGAACCAGCATCACTTGCTCTTATTCCCTCTGCTATTGCTTACCAGATATGGGACTTTGGACTTAAGGGACCCAACTCCACACACGCAACTTAGTTTCCTCGCCCATAACAAGACAGACAGTAGAGCACCCTACCTTAGGGTAGGCTTTCCCAACCTCACACCTCGATCACTCTTTACTAGGAGGTGAAGGGCAGTCCTGTACACTGTAGGATATTTAGAGCATCTGCACAATAGATGATAGCAGTATAATGTCTTCCCCAGCTCTGATCCTAAACAATAATATCTCCAGACCTTGCCAAATGTGCCCTATGGGTTCCCCAGTTGGGAACCACAAGTCTAGGCAGTGTTGAGAGGACAAGGAAGGTGATACATTGGACACACTTTACATGACATGAATCTGTTTTGCAAAACAGTCACTAAAGCCTAAGAGAGAGAGCAGGAGGTGGCAAGCCACAAGATGACAAGACAGGACCTTAAATGGACCACCGGGTGGCAATCAAGCAACCACTGGGTGGGACAAACTCTGCAAATGGAGTCCAGCCTGCCAGTGTCTGTCTCACAGGAACTAGAGATTTTCTTTCACCCAGGTAGTGAATTACTCTCTGCTCCTGCTAGCAAAGCACCGTCTCATGGTACAAATTCCTTGTTTGATTTGTTCCTCTTCTCTTGTATGTGTGCATATGCCTACAAGATGTATCTTTCCACCAAGTATTGAGTGCTTACTAGAAACCAAGGATATGATGGTAAGAAAATAAAGAAAACCCCTACCCTGGCAGAGCTTTAAAACAGTTTGTGTTGCTTTGCGTGTGTAATACATTTTCTAATCAATAAAACCTGTGAGCTGGTATGGTATATATTCCAGTGCTTATGTTACTGCCCCAGTGCTCTGTACATTGCTGGATACGTATCACATCTACTCACCTGGGCCAGGTCGGGCTTCACTTGCAGTTTGTCTCCTAACTGCTGCACAGAAGTCCTCCCACGTGCACCCATCGTGTTCTGCTCATCCTTTCCCTGCTGATGGGCAGTTTGAGCCCCTCCCATTCCCCTCAATACCTCCCCCTTCCATCCCCTTGAACATCCCCAGGAAACTTTCTGTGGGATACAAAACCAGGAGCAGAATGCTGCCACTCAGACTTTAACATGCACACAGCTCACCTAGGGGTCTTGTGAAAGGGAGGATTCTGACTCAAGAGGTCTGAAAGGGAGCCTGATAACTCACATTTCCAGCACACTCCCAGAGGTGCTGCTGCTGCTGCTGCTGCTGCTACCCAGGGCTTACATTCAGATTTCAGGTGCTTGCACACCAGATTTCTCTAGGACGGCCACATCAGGGGACACTCCATGGACCTACCTAGAAAACGAGACAGCTCTCCCGGCCTCAGTAACACAGTGTGGCCTTGAGGGGCTCTGCCACCAGCTGCCATTAGTCAAAAGCAAAATATCTTTGACTGTTTTGCCTTAAGCTACACTCAGTTTCCAAGGACATCACAAAATGCTGGAGAGGCACGATCTAGGATGACATCCAGCCCAACAGCCTGGTTTCAGAAAGGGGGAAATTGAGGCTGAGACATGCAAGGAAGCACAAAATTTTGAGCAGAGCCAAGTTTAGAAATTCCTGAGTCTTGGCATCTTATTCTGATACATGGCCTCTCCTGGAAAGCAGAAATTCATCCAGAATTTACAGGAGTTAGTTCACTTCCCTGATCTCTCTCCATTTCTAATGCCCCACCCCAGTGCACTCTCCCATTCCTTACTCCCCAGCCCATCTTGCTTTTTAATGCTTGCTGGAATCATCCATTATGCGACCAAGTATTGGCTTCAAATGATATATGAGATAGCTGACATTTCAAATATTCCAGACGAGATGCAGAATTCTGATCACAGCCCAGTCTGATACATCACCACACCTCTTTCCCTATTCCTTCTGGGCAGATTGCCCCCCACCACACACACACCAGCTCATCGCCACCCACCCTTGCCCCAACACTAATTTCCCTGATTCATTTTTCATGCCTTTGAATTCTGCCTTTTCAAAGCAGAATATGTTTCTGGAGCTGTTTCTCTTACCTCCCTTCCCCTCATGAATATTTCAAATGCAATAGTGATATGATCGCTCAACCTTAGAGGCACACCAACTTTATCTTATTTATCTTACCGAGCTGCTTCCGATCTCGGGATTAAGTCCAAAACATCCTTTGAGAGTTTGTTTGAGTTGTTTTCCCCCAGGCTGCTGCTGCTGTTTGTGTAAATTATAAGCAGCCTCTCTCCTCCCCCACGAGCTCTGGGCACAGACCCTGGCCCCCACGCCTGCCTCACCATGCCAGCTTTCCTCCTCTGGGGAGATGTACCCCATGCTGCTCTCCAAGCCAGCTGGCAGGCCTCCTAATGGGTCCCTGCTGTGGCATAAATCTCCCCTGACTTCCAGTCCAACAGTCCCTGGGAAGCACAAAACTGACTCCCCTTGTGACCTTGGGAAGGGTATTTCACCACTCTGGTCCAAGTCTTCCTGTCTACAGACAAGGGAAAATCATGATCCTAAAATGCTTGCAGTTCTAAGTCTCCATGTGATGTAAGCTGGCAGACAGTACTGGATTCTAAAGCAGGCAGTATGTGCTCAGACCCAGCATCTGCCACCGACCAGCCATGAGGCCCTTAATTAATCATGCCTACCACTAACTAATCATGCCTTCCACCAACCCAAATCAGGAAAATGCTTAAAACAAAGCAAGTTGGTCACCACAGTCCTAGGTGAATTGAGTGACTTGTGAAAAGCCAAATACACTGAAATAAGGTCATATATAGCATTAATTAGCACTGTTTTTATTAACCAATCTGTCCGTGGATGTAAAGGAATTCTTTTCACTTCTGATTTTTTTAAGAATTTTTAATATCTTTTTATCAGAGCAACACAATCTCATGATAAAAATGGCTTTAAAGGAAAAAACAAAACCTCTCCTGCTGCAGCCTCTCTCCACATTGAATCCCTCTCCTCAAAAGCATATGCTTTCAGTCTTTTTAGCTCCTGATGCTTAAATCTCCCTCTGATACAATCACCTTTGTCCCCAGACATCCCCAGCAGCAGAGTGGCATCCCATATTTAACAATCCTATGTCCTGGACACTGAGAATCAATTAAGGAGGAACTCAACTCTAACAGCCCCTCGCATAGGCCAGCCATTAACTTGTCAGTGCTGGATGGTTGGGAGGTAGGTCATAGTAGCAGAAAGAAGAGCAGCTTCTTGCCATGCTCTACAAGTATTTAGACCCTGGCAAATATGACTGACTATAGGCCCTGTATCACCAACTACACAGGTAAGGAAGTCCTCCAAGCAGAGACCGGAAGAAGAGCCAGACATCTGGGCCTCCAGGCAGGGGTACAGCTATAGCATCCTAGAGACTTGTTTTGCATCTTGGTCTCCTAGCAACACTGTCTCTAGGTCATGGTCAATTGGTCCAGGTTAAAAAAAGTCCATTTGAAGTGGAAGAAATCAACTTCATCAGGAAGATGAAATCAGTTTCAGAGAGCCACCCCTCCTGGTTAAACCCAGGTACAGAGATGTCCCAGCAGGTCATGCCCAAGACAGGAAGAAAGCCCTCTACTAGCTGTCAACTGCCCTGTTTGGTGCCAACCACCAGTTTTCATTATTGCCACGTGACAAGTAAGAAGCTGGTTCACATTCCTGTCAGCTGGTGTAGCTTGTCAAACACTGGTGAAGCTGTCAGTCACAAAATCTAGACCTAGGGCTGAGAAGTAAACAATGCAGTCCAGAAAGGATCAGCCCCTCAGTCATCTGAAGGGACAAGAAAAGAGAGAATGTTCCATCTCCCTATGGCACTGCCCCAACCAATCAGACCCCACCTCTGAGAGGTACACAGGATGGCAGAAACACTGAACAGGAGCCTGGACTCTGCTTCTTCCATTGCTGGAAGCAACAGAAATCAAAAACAATTATAAAGAAAGAACTCACGTTTTCAAAGAAATAGTGATCTCACACACAAAAAAGGCCCTGATGGTCCACCTCTTTAGAACAGTAGTTCTTAATCCTACTTACAGGTAAGTGTTAACAGAGAAACTTTGGAAAGCCTGGGACTTCACCTTTAGAAATTGGAATTTAATTGACCTGGGGCAGGAGGGGAAATGGGGCATCTACTTACCTCATTGAAAATCTAGCCCAGATGATTCTAAAGTGAAGTTGAAAGTGAGATGTACTCTTTCAAGGATGACAGTCACGTGGGGGCCAAAGACTAGCAGTGCTCCATTTTCTTCTCAGAGGGGCTCATCAGCAGTGCAGAATCTCAGAAACATCCCCAAACTTTCAAAATCAGAACCTGCATTGGAACAAAATCCCCAGGTGAGTCACATGGATTCAAGATTGAGTAGCACTGAGTGGGTCTAACCACTCCACACTCCTCAAGGCATCCCCTAAAGCTGCAGATCCCTCGGAAAAAATGTCTTTGCCAAACTGTGATGGGCCATGCCCTGGTCACACCCTAAAAGAGGATGTAGGAATGGGAAACTATGCTTGGCAATCACCAGATCCACAGTGCAAAGATGGACTGTTAAAGGAGGGGGTCATAGAGCAGACAAAACCTCATGAGTTCAGCACAGAAACCTGGGGCTCGTTCAAAGAAATAACATGAGCTACCACTTATTAAGTGCCTACTATATGCCAGGCAGTGGCCAATGATTTTAATTAGCTCATATAATCTTCCCAATAATCCATGAGGCTGATACTACTGTCACTACTATTGCCACTACTGCTATGACAGCTACTACTATTTTATAAAGAAGAAACTCAGGTTCAGAGCATTAGGTCTCAAGCTAGAAGAATTAAAATCAGCAGAGGTGTGCAGGATCGCCGATTTTTGGGCTCCACCTTCAGAGTTTCTGATTCAACAAGTCTGGGGCAAAGCCTGAGAATCTGTACTTGTGCCAAGCCCTTGAATGATGCTGATGTTGTCTGCCCAGTCACATATGTTGGTCCTGAGCCAAGAAAAGGCAGTAATAGCCAAATTGATAAGTTTTTGAGTAGTTTGTCTAGAAATTGCAATACATCTCCCTACAGGAATAATGCTGAATATTAGACAAATCTCAAGCTGCACAGCAAGAGACATCCCTCTCAGCCTGGAGCAGTGCTTGGCCCAGGGTGCAGGGGTAGCTGGCATCTTAAAGAAGGTGCACATTGGAAGCTGAAAACCTGATTCAAAATACAAGTAGTGGAAATTCTTTGGAATTTATAGAATCAGCAGAGTCATTTCCTCCAACCACACATTTGACTGGGAGAAGGATAACATCCTTAGCATAAAAGTACTGGGGGGAGGGGGGGGCGGGGGGTAAACAATGCAGCCCTGAGTTTTACTTGCAGTGAGTAAAAAAATGTTTTTTCTTCCTTAGCTCTTTCATGAGCTAAGCACAGTTCTGTGAATATCTAGAGACAACTAGTTATCCTCAACTAGTCAAGTCTTTCTTGCTCAAAATTAATGCTTATAGACTTCAGACTGCCAAATCTGGGACCCATGACTTTCTGGCTATGGTAATTAGATCAGTTGTTTAACCTCTGGGCCTTGTTACCCTCATCCATAAATAGAGAATTACAATGGTACTTAAACTATAGGTGACCAGAAGGATTACATGTGCTAACTCATGTAAAGCTCACAGTAAGAGAGCTGGAATATTATGTTTCCAATAACTCATTTTATTATTATTATTGGTGAAAGAATTGATGGTCTTAAAATACTGCTGGCAATAATTGAATTAGCTGGATCCCTGTTAATAACTGCATCCATGATTCTGATATCTGACACTGCCCATACTACTGTCAAGAACATAAACAGGTAAAAAAAAATTTTTCTAGAAATCCATTTAGCAATATATATATATATATATATATTAGAAGCTTTACAAATACTAACTTGCTTTGACCCAGAAAGTAGACTTTAGGAATTTATTTTAGGAGTGTGAGTCAATATGGGAGCAAAGATATATACCCAAGGATGCTACTATATTATTGCAAACATACTGAATACCAATAGGAAACATTTGGGAAAGTATACTATTTCATGTAATGGAATCATCTGCAATTATTAAAGTAATGCCCACAATCTTTAATGGAGAAATCTTATGTTATCATGTTATTTTTAAAAGTACAGTAATAGCTCAGTTTTCAAATGCTTCTGTTTGCAAACAATTCAGTTTGCAAACAAAAATGCCTGGCAAAATTTTGCTACTGTTTGCAAGCTGCTTATTGAGTGACAAACATGACCACGGCCATCTTCCCCACACAAACACAAACGCAGCCATCTTCTCCCAAATCATAAAGAAAATTAAGCTCATACATCGAGGTACAACTGCCTATGAAAGATTTCATATAGACTATCAACTCAATTATGTAAATATATGAAAGACAAAGGATGAGAATAATTGAAAGTTAATTGTTCTAGGTCTTGGGAAAACACATCTTGTATATTTTTCAGATTTTTCTCCATTATCGCCCTTATCACCAGGGAGGGCAGGGTCTGGTAGAGGAGATTGTGTCAAACCCAATCTTTAACCTAGAAAAGATTATTTCTGCCTGGGTGCGCCTATACATACTTTTTGTAAATACGAATGCTAATTAAAAGGGCCAGAGTGTTGGTAGAGAAGGAAAATAGAGAGGAATGAAGAGAAGATTTTGTTTCTATCAATATTAAAAGAGGCAAAGCGTGGTGAGGCAGAAGATACCAGCAGTAGTGGCAGAGCCTTGGAGAGAAGGGGGGAGACCAGGGGGAGCGATGATGGAGCCTCCTGTGATGTTCCCGCCTAATCTGTCACCAATTTGCTCGTGAGAAGAATTAACACTGCATACATAATCTATGGACAGGAGATGGGGAAATATCCCATGAGAGTGCATGACCTTTTTGAGTAGCAAATTGACAGAAACTCAATTCAAATTGGTTTAATGAAGAAACTGAGCCTAGGAGGAAACTGTGAGTTCAAGGGAAAACAGGCTCATGGGCAGTGTGCCCATCTTTCCTTCTCTTCTCCTAGCCTGGTTGTCCATTGGCTTTGCCCCCAGACAGACCATCCTTCAAGGGGAAATGACTACCGGCATCTTCTATGACCCTGGCTTTCACAGCCAATGAACTGAGCCCTTTTCTTCCCCTGTGGATGATGTAACAGCCCCCAAAAAATGATGCTACAGCCCGACTTCAGTGCCTGTCCCCAAGCCAGCCAAACCAGCTGGGGGATGGCACTGTTCACCTCACAGCCTGGAGGCTGACTCCCTTTTCTCTTAAGTCACCCAAAACACAGAAAATGAAAAGTGGAAAGGGGAAAACTCTCCTTTCCCCTTTAAAAAAGTGGGAAGCTAGTCTAAGAAAAATGGGAATGGAGATTATGCAAGTAAAACCAACAGAAAATCATTAGGGAGGTTTCCCCAAAAAATAGAGCCAATCACTCATTACCCCCAGCCGATATTGTGGGAAGCCGCCTATGATGGCGCCCATTTCCTGCTTCCAGGTTCTTCCCGGCCTGAACAAGCCCGCCAAATTGTCATATCTGCCCAGTTACCCGTGACGCTAGCCTATCAGCTTGTTAGGCGCGCTTCTCTGTGATTGGATACTGCTTCCCCTTATAAGAGGCTGTTCCTGCCCCCAACGGGCGGAAGAGGAACTAACGTTGAGGGTGGCGGACCTTGTTAGGTCCGGTTCGCTGTACGCAATAAAGTTTGAGAGCTGATCCTGCTCGAGTTTGGCCTCCTGTCTCCCGCAGCTCCGGTCATCTGGTGGCCCGTACGGGGAAAAAGGTAAAAGACTCAGCGACGTGCCTCTTCGGCCGGGAGGTGCGATTGCTGTCGCCTGCGGTACGACGGAGGACCTGGCCCAATAACAACGGAAGGCCGCGAGCGCCTCTTCTCTTCACCCTGATCAGCTACGTGAGATACAGCGGTTCCCGGGACAGGTGAGTACTGGGTCACCTGGGTTGGGTGGACGCACCTAACAGATTTTGAGCGCCACACGAGTGGACGCTGGGTTTTTTTGCTTTTCTTTTCCCTTTGCATCTGTTTTGCTTTCGCTTCGCTAATACAGCCCGACAGGCTTTTGATAGAGCTCGATCGGAATGCTCAGAGGAGCCCGGAGCCACTGCCGATTGTGGGTCTCTGGAGGACCCTCAGGGCTCTAATTCTGATTCGGATTCGGAAGGCTCAGAAGAGGAGGTCGTCTTTGCTGAGCATGACCCTCCTACACCGTTAAGAGAGGAACTTAGGGCTCGGGAAGATAAAAAGGGGAACCAAACACCACCCTGCCCGAGCTACTCCGCCTTACGGGAGGAGCTTAAGCCCTTCCGCCCTTTGGCAAGTTCGCGACCCATGGTCGCCCCCTTCAGGGCGCCAGGCCTCACTGCACCGCCGTGGCCGGAAGAGGAGTTGCTCCCTGGGCTGCCACTACAACCTATGGCACCGCCCTGGTTAGAGGGAGAGCTACTTCCTGGGTTGCCTTCTGCGCCCCCATCTGGGGAGGGAGGAGGACGTTCCTTCCACCAGAGGGTATGGTCGCGGCTTCCCTTTGAGTGTTCCGGTCTCCATGCATTCCCAGTACAAGTAGGAGGCAGGGGAGGAGGAGGATATTATGAGCCCTTAGAAATTAAACAACTTAAAACTATCAAGGACGCAGTTTCAGCTTATGGGCCCAATGCGCCATTTACCATGGCACTTTTAGAGGCATTGGCAGGTCTGCTTTTAACTCCTGGAGATTGGACCCAGCTGGCACGTGCCTGCCTCTCCCCCGGACAATATTTAGATTGGAAGTCCTGGAATGAGGAATTCTGTGTAGAGCAGGCGGCAGCCAACAGGGAGAATAACCAGAGAGAGTGGAACAGGGATATACTATTAGGGCGAGGAGCCTTTGAGGAAGATCAAACTCAATACCCTCGCCAGGTTTATGAACAAATTAGTCGCTGTGGCCTCCAGGCCTGGAGACGGCTGGCTGGAAAGGGAGAACATACGGGTCACCTTACAAAAATTATACAAGGGCAGGGAGAGCCATTTTCAGACTTTGTGGCCCGCATGCTTGAGGCCGCTAACAGGATTTTTCCAGATGCTGAGGCAGCTCACCCTCTCATAAAACAATTGATTTTTGAACAGTGCACTAAGGAGTGCCGTGATGTCCTAAGAACTAACAAAAATAGGTCCTTAGAAGAGTGGACACGCCTGTGCCGTGAATTGGGTGGCCACGGCCTAACGCCCAAAGGAAGAATATCATTGGCACTCTTTACCATAATCATTCCCCTGCCATGGAACATAGCAATCCGTCCCCAACCGACAAAGGGCTGGTGAGATGGAAAGATGTCCTTACAGGACAATGGATGGGCCCGGATCCAGTGGTTAGTTGGACCCGAGGTGCGGTTTGTGTCTTCCCACAGGAACCAGGTCGCGAACCGCTGTGGGTCCCGGAAAGATTGACGCGAGCAGTAAACTCCCCACCAGTTCCTGATAAAGCACAGGAGGATAAGCCCGCGGACACAAGTCAACTCGACCCTTCTGGGACCGACGCTCAGCGCCCGAGACCATCTACAAACTAAAATGTCTGGTTTGGAGCTTTTTCTATTCTGTGGGTTCCTATTAATCACCCCTGTTCGCACAAATTTGACCAACACTGTTAAAAATATGACAGCTTGGCTGCAAGACACTACCTACCTATCAACTTTAGGCAGTGTTATAGCCAGTTTGTGGGAACGCATCACCTCCTGGTTCTCCTGGCCCAACCTGACTACTTGGATCCTGATTGCCATGGCCATCCTAGTTGGGCTTGTGGTTATTAAATGCTTGTTAGATGGCCTCATACAAACTCAGCAGCAGGTTAAGATCACAGCCATGGCAGCCATGCAAATGGCAGCAGGTGGCCCATCAGGCCAGCAGGCCGCCGCATATCTCCTTCACATTGCAGAACATCAGCTATAAGAGCTGAGTGGGCAAGCCAATGACGGGTAAGACGGGAAAAGCCCTCCCGGTCAACCTAAGACAGGCTCCACTCAGATATACATGGCCTATAAGGCCAGGGGTCCCTCCCGGAGTCAAATTATTGGCATTGAGATGCGAGACCAAGGGTACTGCAGTGCCATCCGCCCCAAAGGTTGGAGGGAAGGCAGGAATGAATGTCTATATGCATCCAGGTTCGGTTCACAAAAGCCTGGCCCTGCGAAAAAATGAACCACTCACCTTGAGCATGGTCCTGGCGCAAGGATATGCACAAAACAGGGTGATGCACAGCAGGGTATAGACCTCTACATTCTCTCATGCCTCGGCCTACAAGGTAGGCCCACTCCTAGGTGTCTAACAGCAACAAGGTCATAGACACCTTGGAGGGACCCACAGACCATCCTATTTTAATAAATAAAAAAGGGGGAGATGTGGGAAGCCGCCTATGATGGCGCCCATTTCCTGCTTCCAGGTTCTTCCCGGCCTGAACAAGCCCGCCAAATTGTCATATCTGCCCAGTTACCCGTGACGCTAGCCTATCAGCTTGTTAGGCGCGCTTCTCTGTGATTGGATACTGCTTCCCCTTATAAGAGGCTGTTCCTGCCCCCAACGGGCGGAAGAGGAACTAACGTTGAGGGTGGCGGACCTTGTTAGGTCCGGTTCGCTGTACGCAATAAAGTTTGAGAGCTGATCCTGCTCGAGTTTGGCCTCCTGTCTCCCGCGGCTCCGGTCAGATATCAGAAGGATTTGATAGTATCTGCTAACTAGGTCATGGTCCTTCAAAGTGGCAAATCTCCCTCCCCAAGGGGACATGTGGCAAGAACTGTGATCTAGTGGGCAGAGGCCAAGAATCTTGAGGGACATCCCTGAAGTGCACAAGACAACCCTTATAGCTACCCATTTTCTGTTCATTCATCCATAACAAAAGACCTGAAACTGGTTATTTTTTAAAAGGTCATTTAGCTTGTAATTCTGAAGATCCAGGGACATGGCATGAACACCTTCTCAGTCAAGAGCACCCTTGGGTGCATCAAAACATCTCCAGTGGCATCATGGAGGAAGCACATAAGACAGGCAGACAGCAGTCACATGGTGAGACAGAAAAGCAGATGGGGATTCAAGAGCCAGCTCTTTTATAACAACTCACCATCACAAGAGCCAACTTCCATAAGACTGGCATTAATCACTTCCAAGCACAATATCTGCAATGAACTAAAACCCAACACCTCCTACTGCCACATTAGGGACCAAACCTCCAGCACATGAAGGCTTTGAGGGACAAATCACATCCGACCACAGCAGCCCAGCACAACAAAGGACCATCCAACAGTACTGAGGTTGAGAGCTGACCACATAGATGATGTACAGCCCAAATCAGAATACTTTTGAGGCGGGCCAAACCAGGAGAATGGGCATAATGGGAACTATGTCAGCAAACAAGAATATATGGTCGCTCTGCTCCCAGCACTCCTCAAATACCAGGCAGAATCATTATCCTTAGAGGACTAGATTCAGAGGCAATGTTTCACCCTCATGATCATCAATTACAGGACTGAAAAGCTGGACTTCACAATGGAGTTTTACTCTTTCATTTTTTCTGCTCTCTCTTTTCTTTCTGGTGCTGCTGCTAATCCCTGGCATCTACATCTATGAGGTCACTGAAATCTACCAGGGCCCATCAGCCTCGTGGGGCCAGATGTGCCCAAATATCTGCTCACAGATGCTGCTTCAAAAAATTGTCTCCTGCTTGGCCCGTGCTGCAGCAAGAGGTGGCTGCTTGCTCGGTGAACAGAATCCCACCCCAATTAAATTGCTGGAGCTCCGATGGGAAGGGTGGTGGAGGCGGAGGAAAAGGAGGGAGCTGGGGAGCTCATGCACCGCTCCTGCCTTTCGTTTTTCATCTCAGAAGAGCCAATTTCAATCTTGCCTCAGGTCATAAAAGAAATTAATTTGATTCTCTCAACCTTGCTCGGAGTGGACACATGTCCTCCACTGGAGCATCTGCTGCTGAAAAAGCTGGAGTGAGGGAACTGTCCCCTTGAAATGATTCCGGTTTCAGGACTGAGCCAAAACCATTTGCCTGCAGCCTGAGAGAGGAGCAGCTGCCCAGAATTCTCTGGGCTGTCACTTTTGCTGGTAAGTTCCCAAAATGGTTCTCATAGTGGAGGTAAGTCCTAAGTCACAGGCAGCTTCCTCAGAGGATTATACATGGGTAGAGCTGGCCCGTGGCACACACCAAAACAGAATTTAGCTGTAGCATCTGCCTGTCCTCTCCATGAGTCCTGATATGTGCCTCATTTCCTGTGTGCCTCTCTCCCCTGAGAGTGGATGGAAATTGTGAATTGCTTTTAACCAACAGAGTATGTCAGAGGCGCTGGAGGTCACTTGATAATGGTCCCTGTAGAGAATTCTATCTTAGCAGAATGGAGAGAGAGACCCCATCACTTTTTGAGGAAGTAAGCTACCACTTCCTTTGCAGTAAGCAGCGGCTTCCTCTTTCTTTGAAGAGAGCCACACAGCAGAACTGCACAGGGTCTCAGGTAACAGGCAGCAAGCAAACAAAAACCCAGTCTCGCAACCACCTTGGGGACCTGCTGATATACATTTTAATGTAAAATAAACCAATACTGTCAGCCTTCCATACCCAAGGAGTCAACCAACTACAGATTAAACAGAATATATATCAAAAATATTTAGCTGGATGGATTCCATCTGTACTAAGCATGTAGACATATCCTTAGACAATATAACAACTATTCCCATAGCATTTACATTGCATTCAGTATAAGTAATATAGAAAAAAATTAAAAGTATAGTGGAGGCTGTGCATAACTTATATGCAAATACTATGCCATTTTAAGAGGAACTTGAGCATTGGAGGATTTGGGTATCTGTGGGGGCCCTGGATCCAATTTCCTGCAGCTACCAAGTGGTAATTGTATTGAAACTTATGTATGGAGCCTGTTCAGTCTTTATTTGAGTACTGATCAGGGATTTCATATGTGTACTTCAGTTTGAGTTTGTCTGATGCTTTCTTCATGATTGAACTAGGGTTATAGGTTTTTGGAAATAACACCACAGGAATTAAATGCCTGTCTTTTCTTATCTACTAGTTTTGTTTCCATCACTTTCTTTATCTTATAATTGTCCTGTTACAGAACCCAGGACATCCAGCTTGTCATCTATCTGTCTGGATTTTACTGATTCTCACTGTGATCAGTTCACTACATCCCTGACCCATGATGTCCCTGCAAACTGGCAGCTGAATCTAGACTCTAGGATCCCAGTAATCTCATCACAAGGTATGGAACTCATTCCAGAAGTATAACAGCTACATTAGCTTCTTAGAGCTACTATAAGACAGAACTATACACTAGGTGGTTTAAAACAAAATTCTCCCAATTCTTTAGGAATAAGGTCAAAAGTGAAGCCCTGGTAGGTCCTGTTTCTTCTGAAGGCTTTAGCAGAAAATCCATCTCTGCCTTTTCCTGTTTCTAGTGGACCCAAATGTATGTTGGTTTTTGATAACATCAACTTCTGCCTTCATCATCACAGGGTATCTCCCTCTGTGTTTGTGTGCAGACTTCCCCTCTTCTTCTAAAGACAACAGTCAGGTGGGATCAGGGGCTCACCCTACTCCAATACAGCTTCACCTTAATTACATCTGCCCTGATACTATTTCCGAGTAAGGCCATCTCCAGAGGTACTGGGGGCTAGTACTTCAATATAGCGTTTTGAAGGACACAATTCGACCCATTAAACAGAGTATTCCATAAAACTCAAGGTCAGAAAAGCACAGTAAGGCTTTTTTATAGAAAGGCCCCTGGAACCAACACAATCTAGTATTTGTTTATTCTCTCTCTCTCTCTCTCTCTCTCTCTCTCTCTCTCTCTCTCTCTCTTTCTGTCTCTGTGTCTCTCTCCCTCCCTCTCTCTCTGCCTCTCTCTCCTTGCCTCTCTCTGCCTCCCTCCTCCCTCCTCCCTCTATCTCTGCCTCTGCCTCTGCCTCTGCCTCTGCCTCTGCCTCTGTCTCCTCCCCCACACTACTTGTCTCAAGCATTCATGATTCAAATATGCTGCCACAAACTTTCCATCACACCCCTCAGGTTCCAGTGCTGACCAGAGATGAGTTCAGAGACTCTCACCTCCCAATTCCCTGGAGAAAACAAGCTCACATGGACTTTGATCCAACATCTGCCCCTGAATCCAGTCAGCCAGAGCCGGAAGAATCATAAGCAGAGTCTTGAATCTCACAGGACACTGAAAAGGATAAATTTCTAAAAAGCGGGCATAAGAATGGAACAAAAATAATTGGCTGTGAAAATAGTTGGTAGAGGTGACAATGTTCCTGTCAGAGAATGCAAGAGGCTGCTATATTCCAGAGTACAAAGAAAACTCCTTTTGGACTCTCAGGATCACCAAAGAAGAATCTGAAAGCAGCTGAATTCCAACAGAAAAAATAGTCAGTTCCATGCCTCAGAGCAGAGTCTGAAAAACACTACGTAAGAGTGTTTGGTTCAATCTTCTATTGCACAGAACTTAAGATTACAACCACATATACATGGCCTCCACCACGCCCATTTCATCCTAGGTGAAAGTTCCCAAGGGCAAAAACTCCTGCATCCTTTTTGAAATGTGTCAGGGACAGTCTTCATCCGAATGGGCTGTTGTAAGTCATTATTCTAGATAGGGGGCTTCGTCAGCAGAAATCTCTTTCCCACGGTTCTGGATGCTGGAGGTCCAGGATCTGGGTGATGGAACTGTCAGAGTCTGGCAATGGCCCCTTCCTGACTCACAGAAGGCCACCTTTTTACTATGTCCTCATACAGTGAGGAAATAGAAGGCATCTCCCCCATGTCTCTTTGTTATGGTTTAGATCCAAAGTGTATCCCAAAGTCTCATGTGTATGGAAGGAGATTGGATCTTGGGGGCACTATACTCATCAGCAAATCTATCCGACATTGGGTTCAGTGGCTGAATGTGCTGGTAGTTACTGGGATGTGGCTTGGAAGGGTGTGTCTTCTCATCTCCAGCTCCTCCCTCCTTTCTGTTTCCTGACAGTCATAGATTGTCATATCTTTTCTTCTGCCATGCCACTCTGCCAAACTGTTCCTTCCTTAGAGCCAGACAACATGGATGAAACCACAAAGCAAAATAAATGTTTCCTCCCTCTCTTCCTTGAAGTTATAGGTATAAAGTATTTTGTCCCAGCACTTTTAATGGAGTCTGTACATCCTAATACTGACCCATTCAGGCTTAAGCTTCACCATAAGGTTTTTGGGGACACAAATACTGATTCTGTCAATAGCAGACTGGGGTGGCGGGGAAAGGGTGGTAAGATTCAGCCTGAGAGGTGCTGATTTGAACTGTGGCCAGGTGATGAATTAATTCCCATAGGCCCCTGGGGCCCCTATGACTAACGCTGCAATTGCACTCCCCTCCAGCACACACACACACACACAGAGAGAAAAACCAGATGTGTCACAACTTCACACACATTTCAGATGTGTGCCGAATTGGCCCTTGATAAAGCATGTGGCCATCTGCGTCACAGAAATCAGCTTCCTCCCTGGACTTGAAATTAGAAGCTCAGCCAAAGGCTGGATACAGAGATCACTGTCTATGGAGAGTCACCTCTCCCTTGCCTTCTGCAGGGAACATTTCAAGTGCTCATCAGCTGGCCTGGAGGAAGAGCAACAGGCCCAGGGGGGTGAGCTGGCACATGAGGAGGGCAGCAGCAGAGGGACGTGGCTGGATCAGGGGAGCCAGCTGGTCCCTGCACAGCATCCTAGCTGGTCTGCAACGGAGAAGAGTGTGACTTGGCACAATTTCACACCAAATTCAAAGCCAGATTCTGAATTGTGATGAGGCCCATAACACTTTGCCTAAATGACTCACTGTGATCATCAGCACATCCCAATGCCCCACCACTCAGGATAATGCATGAAGTCAAAATGAGGAGCTCTGAAGGAACTAGATGGCGCTATGAGAAAGCATAGTGGCAGAGTCAATGGGGCAGGGGGCGGGGTCTCTGAGGTTGTGACCTTTAAACTAAGACTAGAACAACAGTTTGAACAGAGTAAAACATGAGGAAAGTGCTCAGATGGAGATAGTACACTTGAGTGAGGCTGCTGAGTGAGGAGGGCTATGTGTGGCAGGAGACAGGACAGGGAGTAATGTGGAGAGCCTGGTGAGAGGTGAGCTGGGGAGACAGGAGGGGGCTGGTCGCACAGGAATGGGCAGTTAAGGAGTTCATGTGTCCACAGAATTTCATCCACAATTCATGGATGCTAACATATGTCAAACTTTGGGTTCAGTTGGGAAGGAGGCTGGTCTATCTTCTCTTATAGAATGTGAGCTCTCTAAAGACAAGTGACTTTGGCTCAGTGACCTCTGGCTCAAAGATTTATGCTTGGGGCTCTACCACCAGGATCTAGAACAATGGAATGGGCTCCTGTTCCTCACACTGGTTATGCTTGCAGAGAAGCTAAACAGAAGATAGTCCCTGTCTACAGTGACTGCAGTCAGAGGCCTCAAAACCACCCTCAGGTGCAATGATTTGCTAGAACTCACAGAACTCAGAAAAGCCATTGTGCTCATGATGATAGTTTTATGACAGCATGGGATGCAGTGTGACAACATATACAGAGTCCAGCCACCAGGACTCCCAGCCCAGCCTCAGTACCTAGGGTTGTTAGTAGATATGGCCTTGCTGCTCAGTCTCCAGTTCTTCCAGAAGGCACTGATTCTGCACAGCCTAAAACCTAAGGGTTACAAACACAGGCATTCGCAATACACCACACGTTTACCCAAGCACCAGGTAAACAAAAACACTCTTATAAGGGAGACTGTTTCAAAGACTTAGAGATCATTGTGAGGAGCCACTACCTTCTGTGCATCTGTAGGATTGGAAAATGACGAAACATCCAGAATGTTCACCATTAGGAAGCTGATTAACTGGTTTGTACATATCCATATACTGGAATAGTGCACAACTGTTAAATAGAATGAGGCAATACTGTATTACTGATACGTGAGAATAAAAAGACACATCCAGTGAAAAAAATCAAGATGCAGGATAATATACACAATGTACTAATACTTTTATGTTTTAAAACTGGGAGGGCATTTTTTTATATAAAAGGGTATTCCTGGAAGATTTTTAAAGAATGCAGCAATGCCTGTAACCTTGAGGAAAAGACACCAGAGACTGCGGTGAGGAAAGATTAAAGTTTCACTGTAAACTTTTTACAGTGTCAAATATAATTTTTTACCATATGCCCACACACTTTATTCAAAAAAGAATTTTTTAACTGGAAACAATGAAAAATCTTACAGGCATGCAAACTAAATTAATTATCCATTCCTGTAACTTCAACATGCATTTAAATCTGCAGGCATCCTGGCCTCCAGGATTGATTGGCTGGAAATGGAGAATCTAGGCAATTTCCTTTCACGAGGACAGATGTTGACATTGTTCCTGTGATTTTTCACAGATGTTTGCCTTCCAGCATCTTTACAATCATGGGTGTCTCTGTCAACTTGGAAATCCCAAATTTCTCATCTCAAATCAAGATGACAGGAAAATGCAAAAACAATCTCGTGTTTTGAAAGAGTTTATAGATAATGACCGACAGTGGGAAGGAAGGAGTTTAAGGAGGAGCTGGCATGTCCCTAACTCCCCGTTCATAAGCCCTCTTTGTCAGTCTCATGCCTCGGTTTACCCAACTGAGTTAGATAGGAAGAAATTTTCTTTTAAACATAAGCATGGGCTTTGGAGTCTGGGCAGAAAACTCACGGCTCTCCAGCCGTGTCACTGTGAAGCAGTTCATCCACATCCCCACCTCTGGTCTATAAAAAGGGGGTCATATCACCAACTTCCCAGTGTGGCCTTGTGATACAAAAAGTGAGCCGTGTGTGGCACCTTCAGAGCCCTCCACGTGGCTTTCCCTCCCCTCCTGCACCCCCACTGCCCCTGCAGCTTGTTCTCCTTCTTCAAGTCCATGTTTTGCTTGAAGGTCTCAGGGATCTTGTAGGACCCCATATTCACCCAGTGTTAAGACCCAGATGTAAACAACCTCCAGGTCCCTGAAGTCTCCTGTGTCTCCTCCTTTAGCATCCTACTGTCCCTAAATGACAAAGACAAGGACATTATCCACTGATAAAATGAAACGTTCTGGCCAGTCATGGTGACACACACCTCTAATCCCAGCACTTGGGAGGCTGACGCAGGAGGATTTCTATGAGTTCAAGGCCAGCCTGAACTATATAGCAAGACTCTCTCAAAACAAAACAATATAAAATGAATATTCCATGGATAGATCACTATAGATTTTAGATGTTTTAACACACATTCATGAAAAATGTATTTCAAGTGATTGATTTGTTAATTAGCCTCATCTAATCATTCCACATTATAAACATATATCAGAACTTTACATTGGCTGGGCACAATGACATGTAACTATAGTCCCAGCTACTCAGGAGAAACACTTGAACCCAGAAGTTAGAGGACTGGACAGCAAGACACTGTCCAAACACAAAACCAAAAACCCTTCACATTGCACCCCCAAAATAGATGTAATTATTATGTCAATAAAATAAAGTTAAATGATTAAATTAATTTTTAAAAACAAAAAAGCCAGTCTTCTCTCCATGTTAGCTAACAATTGAGCAATTACTGCCTTAGACTCTTGAGAGGTATTTTCCTTGCATATACCACAGAATCCTCTGCACTCCAAAAAGTGCCATTATTATAACCGTTGCTACCTGTGGGTGTGAGATGTAACTTGTCAGACAACTGGGCAGTGGATCTTGGAATTTAATGAATTTGAGCCCTGGCATGGACCAGATCTATTCAGACTGGTCCCCACCTGGTTGTTATTAATGGGTGTTTCTATGCTCCTTGCATGGAGATGATACTGTAATTAATTTTGCTCCTGTGGGTGAATGTTATTTTGTGTAGGGTTGGTATTTACAAGTTGTCTAGTCATGGACAACTTGAGGCATGTCTTGGAGTCTCAGTTCCTTCATCATCCATCAACTGAAAATAACAAAGGTGACAGAAAGGGTTTAAGAAGGATTTTTGGAAAAGGAAGCGCTATAAACTAAAGGCACATTTGTTTCCCTCCCAAAACGAAATACTGCAGCCCTAATCGTCAGTGTGACAGTAGCTGGAGATGGACCTTTTGGAGGAAATTAGGCTCTGAGGAACTCGCAAGGATGAGGTCTTCATGATGGGTTTAATGTCCTAGACGCCAAGAACCTGCTCTCTCCCTTGCCTTGAGAAGTGAGGCTACACACAGCAGGAAGGCTCTGGTCTGACAGGAACATAGCCCTCCCTGGGACGCTAAATCAGACAGCATGGTGACTTAGGACTCCCAGCCTCCAGAACTGAGAAATAAATGTCTATTGTGGAAGCCACTCAGTGTATGTATTTTGTTCTGGTTAAGCTGAAGCAGCATAGTTGGTCCTTTGTCAACATTTCTCTCTAGTACCCACCTTGGACAAGGCAAACAGGACAACGAAAGCACATCTCACAGACACTGGCACTCATGGGCTAAGTATGCTCACTCCAAGAGAAGGAGACGGAGGCCAAACAGAGTTATATCCTTGAGAAAGTGCAATAAATATGAGCTTGCTGAGGGACATTAGTTTTGCGTGGAACAAAAAAAATGAAAATTTTTTGGTTTAGTAATTTAGCGAATATCTAAGACAACATGAGGGCTGGGGCTGAGCGGTAGAGCACTTGCTAGCACACATAAAGCCCTGGGTTCCATCCCCAGTGCAAGGGGTGGGGATGAATCTCGAGTCTTATAGCCTTATGTTTGTAGGATGGTAAGTAGTAATCACTGTTATATAGCTGACTGATGTTAATTAAGTAGGTGATATTTCTATGCACTGTGTGGTAAGCATATTCCATGCATTAAATTATTTAACCCTTATTATAATATCACTATGTTAGTTTGGATTCTCCAGACAAACGGAATCAAAGGGTAAGGGAGAGAAAAAGAGATCTGTTAGAAGGAATAGACTCATTTGATCATTGACGGTGACAACTTCTGAGGTCTGTAATCTTCAGACCCAAGGAGGGTAGTATTCTGGTTACAACCTCAAGGCTGGAAGAAAAAGCTGATGTCTCCATTTGAAGACTCTCAAAAAGGAAGAATTCCCTCTTATTCAGATCTTTTGTTATGGTCAGTCCTTTGGCTGATTGGATAAGGCCCACCCACATAAGAACAGAAGTCTACTTAATTCAGTCTACCAATTTAAATTCTAGTCTCACCCCAAAAAACCTTCATAGAAAGACCTGAAATAATGTTTGACCAAATAGATGGGCAGCCCTAGCCAGTTTGCATATAAAAATAACTATCCTCCTGTACTTTTTTTTTGAGATGATCTTTTGTGTAGCCCAGGTTGGCACAGAACTCATGCTGATCCTTCTTTCTTAGCCTCCTAAGTACTAGAATTATCAGGCATGCACCACCATGCCTGGCTGCCCGCTCTACTCTTACAAACCAGAAAAGTAGAGTTCAGAGATGCTAAGTCACTTGCCCAAAGTCACAGAGCTTTTGGCAAATGATGGAGGCAGGGCTTCACTGAGGATTTGTGCTTTGTGGTAATAACAGAAAATCCCAATGGAATCAGAATAACAGGCCTTCCAAGGCCAAGCTAACCTTTTCATTTGCAATGCCCTTGGGCTCTGTGGGGCAAGAAAACCAACATAAAGAAAGGGAGCAAAAGATAACCAGTTTTTATCAGAGTTCAGGGAGGGCAAAGGGAAGGATCTTTCTGGCTGCCCAAAGGAGAAAATTAATCACCAGTTTCCAGGAGACAGAAAACAGCTCAGTCCCTCAAAGGCTACCAGCTGGGTGCAGCCCAAGCTGACCATGGGCTGTAACTGTAATTATAACATGAAGGAACAACTGTTTGAAATGAGCTAAAGGAAAGTTTGAAACACTTAGAAAATTCTGTCCAGACAGCAGCCCTGACACAGGAGGTAAAAACCATCTGGCTGAACCTTGGGAAGAAAGCAAAGCGGGGGGCCGGGGGCTGTCTCCCAGAGGGAGCATCGCTCATTTCACTGTCAGGCGCCTGCAGAGGATGCTTCTGCATCCCAAATATAATCAGAAGCCCTGTCTCTTCATTCAAAGAAACATATTCCAGCAGCCCAAAAGTAATTTAAATACAGTTCCTCATGCATTGATTCAAAGAATATTACAAGGCAGGGATCCTCAGCACTTCCAGGCCCAGAGTCCCCATTTTTAAACCTATATTTTGAAACGTCTTCTTCCTGCCCTTAAAGGGAATTCATTGATAATATAGCCTACTTACCTTTAATTTAAGCCATCACTATTGTGTCCTAATTATAATTAAAAAGGAGAAATGAAATGAATTTACAGTGGGGTAATCTATACTTCAGTGAGGCAGATTTCTATTGGAAACGGCAGAGTGAATTTGTCAGACACCAACATGTAAGTACAGAATGAATGATGTGAGGGTGACAGTCATGATGCAAATCTCCTTACTCAGAGTCCCATGGTTTTCCAAAATGGCAGCTCTTGTTTGATAAAGTCCCAAACGACTTGGCTAAGTGTGATCTTGACTTATGTTGCTGCAAATGTCAGCATTTATTCAGTATTTACAAGTAAAATAGAATAAGGTTTCAGGCTCTGATACTCCTTAACACAGTTATGCCGTGATACTGACAGGGGACTGGCTCCAGGATCCCAACAGATATACCAAAATCTGCAGATATTTAAGCCTTTATGTAAAATACAGCAGTATTTGCATAAAACTCACTCACACCTCCAATATCCTTTAAATTATCTCTAGGTTACTTAAGATACCTAATGCAATGTGGGTGCTAAATAGCTGTTGTGCTGTATTGGCTGGGAAATAACATAAGGAAATAAGTCTATTCATGTTCCATAATGATGCAATTCCAATTTTTTTTCCACCAAGATTGGATATGAAAATGCAACTATAGGTTTTTAATCTATATAAATTTCTGGTAAATCACTCAAGTATTAAATAGAATTTGTGTGTATATTACACAGAGACACACGAACACAAACATACAGGAAATTCAACCCCGAAGGAGAACCTGTACAACAGGAGACACAAATCCTAACTCCTGGTGACATTCTAAAAGTCTTCTGCCTCTGAGGTTCTCATATGCTTTTTTCCTTCTGTCTTTTTGAGATGGGGTCTCACTATGCAGTCCAGGCTGGCCTTCAGCTAACTTTGTAGCCCAGGCTGGTCTCGAACTTGCAACAATCCTCCTGTATCAACTTCCCAAGTGTTGGGGTTAAGCCGTGTGCCACTATGCCCAGCTCATGTACGTTCCAGTCTCACCAAAACAAACCCCAGAAGAGCACTCTAACCTCCAGACAGCTAAGACTGTCTTCGGTCTACCCCTTAATGCCACAGCTCTCAATCCTTCTCAAGTGGACTCACATGACAAAAGCATGTTTGTGCCAGGAACTGGATGAGATTTTGCAGATTGAATAGCAAAGTGCTAATGTAATAATTTAAGCTCAGTATTATTTAGACCAGGGGTCTTCAAACTGCAGCCTGTAGGCCAAATTGGGCTGTTTTCTATGGCTTGCAAGCTAAGAAGAATAATTGGGGAGGGGGAGACCAAAAGAAGAATAAAATGTCATGATGTGAGAATCACATGAAATTCAAGTTTCATAGTTCATAATGTTTTATTGAAATCCAACCACAACTTTACATTTACATACTCTGCAATTGTTCCTGGACTATGTTATAGCATGGATCTGAAATGTCCCCCTAAGACTCATGTGTTGAAGTCTGGGTCTGACACAGCCATGCTCAAAAGAGGAGACTTTGGGCAGTGACTAGGTCACAGGGCTCCAGCCTCACTGATGGACCATGGCTCACAGCCTAATGCACTATTAGGAAGTGGTGGAAACTTTAGAAGGCGAAGCCTAGATGGATAAAGTAGGTCACTACAGGCATATCCTAGAGTGTATTTTTTGTCCCTAGGTTCTCTCCCCGCCCCCCCATCTCTGCCACTATGAGGTGAGCAGCTTTTCTCCACATGCTGCCTGATATACCTCACCACAACTAAAAACAGTGGAGCCAGCCAACCTCATTGTAAGTTGATTTCTTAGTTGTTTGTCACCATGATGAAAATCTGACTAACATAAGCTACAATAGCAGGGTGGAGCAGTTGCAAAAAATGACTTCACAGCCCACAAAGCCTCACATATTGATTAAATATTGATTACATGGGCCTTTATAATGTTTCATGGTCTCTGTTTAGACACAAAATAAGTATTTTCAAGCACCAACTATGTGCCAGGCCCTAAGTTTATGAACACAATCAACAAGAAATGTCCCTTCTCAAATATATGACTTGTTGTGAGAGCACATGTGTGATTATCTCATCTTTCAGGAGGCTGAGGTGGGAGGATCACCATGAGTTTGAGGCCAGCCTGGAGTACAGAGTGAGTTAAAGCTCAGTTTGAACTGCATAGCATGACTCTGTCTCAAAAAAAAAAAATGTCAAAAGTATGTGATTCAGAATTTTGGGTATTTGGGATTCCACCTCAGTTTCACTCCACACAAGCACGCTTCTTGAACACAGTTTTCTCTTCTGTGAAGCAGGATGACCACCTCATGTGGAGGCCATGGCTGCTAAGTGAAGCAATCTGTGCAAAGTACTTACAATAAAGAAAGGAGATCATCAGGTAATATTTCTTTTCAGGCTTCCCCTCACTTCCCACGTCTGCCAGGAGGGCAGGTGAGAATGAGTTAGAGAGGTCAGAACATCCTTGTCTAAATGTTTTCCTGTTAGGAAACACCTTCTTTTTTTTTAATATCCCTTCTTATATAAAAAATACTGTCAAAAGAATATTAAATCTCTAACCGACAGTTAGGTAGAAGACAAAACTCTGATTTCACAGCAGAATCATTTGAGTCTGTCTTTATACTGATCTAATGTTGCACCCCTTCCAAAAAATAATAATAATAATATGAAAGTTACGAAGTGGAAAACTTCATCCTCCAGAGTTTTCAAAAACTAATTCAGTTGTAATCACAGAAGATTGAAAGTAGGATTCATGACACATATCTCTTCCTCCTGGGCAGATGAATCTATGATTCGTATTTGATTTTAAATGTGATTCTCCTGCATCTTCAATGGGTTTGATTGATAGAGCACATGAGGCCACTCACTAAAATGATACAGTGGATATCAAAGCAGGAAAGATAATTTTCACTGAAATGTCTGTAGCCGACAGTGAGTTATAAGCCCTTGTCTCCCACTTTATGGAACACAATTTCATTTAGAGGCAAAATCTGTCACTTCAGTATTGTTTATCAAAATGCAGACCATACTAGGAGTTCCCTGAAGAACGATGTCAAGTCAAAAGGTAGAAAATCAAATGGGTACCAACATCCCATGACTGAATAAAGTAAAGCCAATGCCTTCCCATCTGCATAAATATTACCCACCAGTGATGCATTTGGGGCAAGGAACAAGGTCATTCATCTGCAAGGTAAATACCTGGTGTTGTCAAAGATGCCTGGCCCCACTCTATAAACCCAGCGAGTTCTGCTCAGCGGCTCATACATCTCTATTTGCTAACTTTGCTTTACACATGTGTCCACAATGAAAGTTGTAACTTGGTTTTTGCCTTTGTACAATTTTCTCAAAGAGTTTTTTTTTCTTTTCTTTCATATCCAGGATGCATTGTGACTGAGAATCTATCCTGTGGACCATTCAGGGTCACTGTGGTTTCTCCACAGGGACAGTTGGAGCCCAGAGAACACACCAGCCCTAGCCCACGTCTTTGGTGGTGCTGCTGCTGCAGAGCCCTCTGAGTCTTCCTTGTTGGTGCCCTTTCCAAGATTAGCCCTTTAGCAATCCCATCAGCAGGTGCGCTTTTTCCTCTGAATGAGTTTCATGGTGAACAACTGAATCCTTTCTTATTCCGCTCTTTCTCCTGCTGCTGCTCCTCCTCTTGCTTCCTTTTCCTCTTCCGCCTTTTCCTCCTCTGCAATGACAGAAATTGAACCCAAGATCTCATACATACTAGGCAAGCACCCTTCCACACAGTTACATCTCCAGCCCTCACTGAATAACGGAGAATTCAAAAACATACAAAAATCTTCTCTGATTCTTAGATGTTTCAGGACAAATCTTGGCACACAGTACACGCTTGTAAAAGGTTTGATGAACAAATAAATGAGTTATAAAATTAAATGAATTGATTCTGCTTCTGGGATAATGTATCAATCAGGGCTGTGACAGAAGACATACAGCAACCTCAGTGGGATAACTGAAGAGAGTTTAGCAAAGTGCTATGTATAGCAGTGTAAGCATGTTTAAGGAAAAACAAAAGAGTGCTACTGTACCCCTGGTCTAGCAACAGTGACAATCACCTCTACACCTGGACAGGAAAGGGTGAAACAGTCATGAAACCCGAGGAGAGTAGTCATCCCTGCTAGGCAAAGAGAGTTGTCTGGTAGGAGCTGCCTGTCCACGGCAACCCAGGTAGGAGGGGCCACAGCAATACATTCCTCACCCCCTCTCTCCCGACCCTCTAACTCCTGTGAGGCTCCCCCATTGGCCAAACCCAAGAACCAAAGAGGATGAGGGAGTCCAGCTGACGCCATCACAGAGGAACCCTTCCCAGGGTACAGAGCAGGAGTGTAAAGCGGGTCTGGAGCCAATGCAAAATTTCCAGCACAAACATCACTGATTTGAAGGTGTCCCCTCAGAGTTCATATGCTGGAAACTTAATGCCCAACTTTAAGGTCCCATATCTCCAACAGTGTGGAGACACATAGGTCATGAGGCTATGGCCCTTGTGAATCGACTAACATTGTTACCAAGGGAATGGGTTTGCTGTCATGGGAGTGGGCACTCTCTCTCCTGCACCCTTTGGGTTATAATGCAGCAAGAAGCGCCTCATCAAACACGGCCCCTCGGTTTCGGACTTCCAGCTTCCAGAATCATGAGCCAATTAAACTTAGAAATTATCTACCGTATGGTGTTCTGTTACATCAGTACAAAATAGACTAATGTTGGGAGCCGCGGCCGAGCCCGGTCGCCTTACTTGGCGGACGTGAGGCCTGTAGGAAAGAGCAAAGCCTGAGCTAGATTACCCCTCCCATCGAGTGTGCTAAGATGGCGCTTGTCTCCTGCTTCCTGCTTGGTAAACAACCCGCTCTGTAAGATAGTCTGCCTAGCAACAACTGATGTTAGCCAATCAGCCCGCATCGCGCGCTTTGAACTGATTGGCCACTGTAACCTTATAAAAGTGAGTGCCTCTCCCGCCAGAGGGAGAAGCACGGAAGGAGCCGCGGGGAGCGGACCGGTTGAGGCTTCGGCCGGGTAGGATCCCGGGGCAGACTGTGAGGAAGACAAATAAAGAAAAGCTTGTCCACCACGAAACCCTGTCGTGTGTTCTTCCTGCCGGCCGGGAGCGACACCGACAGACTAAGATAGATATTATCCTAAAATAGCCAAGACTAAGAGAAGTATCTTGATTCGAAGGATCTTGGAGAATTGATCGCACCCAACCAACCTTGAACATCATCAACAAGCAGCAGATTTTCCCCAAACTCCAGTGCCTCTCCTTCATCTGTACAAGTTCCCACTATTATTTTCCTCATCAGAGAAACTATTCTCCAAATCCCAGAGTAATTACACAGGCCAGAGGTCTCAGGGCTTTCTAAATTGAAAGCGGATTCAGGGCTCAAGTAAGCTAAGGAGTCATATCAGTGTCAGAAATCTGAGTTCCAGGCAAACAGCGTGGGTAAGCAAGCCATCAGAGATGCAGGCTGCCTTCCCCTGAATCCACATTTATTAATCTATGGACTTCTAACTGGGAGGTAACAACTTTTGAAAGTTAAAGGGAAACAGGAACTCAGACTCCCTTTCTTCTCATTTGTGTCCACTGAGCCCTTCCCCAGGAAGTTATAATTCATGAATTATTAAATGCCTCTGCTATAAAAGGTTTATTAGGGATATGAAATAAAAATGCAAAGGTTTTTTATGAATGAGATATGCATATAATGCATTCAATAAGTTGCCCAACATGAAAGAGATAACAAATGTCACCCATCAGCACTTATTGGATGCTTCTTAGTAATAATGGACATTTGCTGAGCATTCACCATGGGTGAGCTAACTGTATGATGGATATTTGATCCCCAGATAAACTCTGGCAACCTCTGGTCTTTATTATGGCCATTGATCTTCACAACAACTCTGGATTTCTGAATTATTTTTGTCTCTCATCCCTTTTCTAAGCTCTGCCCTATTTCTCCTCTGATTACATGTTTCAGGAATGGGTACATCACCCAAGTTGATGAAATAGTTCTTTCCTTGGGATTTTGAACCTTGGGACTTGGCACTGGATTCGTCTCATGCCTATCATTGACAAGATGTAAAACTTTAGATCTGTCATGTGGAGAGTGCTGCTCTACACGGTAAGTACAAAAACAATCCTAGAGATGCACCAATGCTACTAAGCATTCTGCCTTTCTGTGGCCTTTTGGTCCTTGTGTCCTCCAAATAAAACCCTCCTTTTTACTTTGGAATCCTGGCACTTCCAAATACAAGAATCCCAAGGCAGTTATTAATAGCTCTGCTTTCAAGAGTATGTCAAGGCTCCAGAAATGGTGAATTAAGTAATCTTCCAGATACTAAGTGGTAAAGGCCAACATGTGACCCAACTGACAGATTCCAGGATAGGCTCACTCAACCCCTACATGTCAATTCTAAGATGGAACTGACTTAATTACTCCAGTGGATTCCCATACTCTTTTTGAGAAAGGAAAAAGAAAAAGAAATGAAAGTTTTTAAATTAGAAAATGCACCCAATATACTCGATTGTACTGAACTGAACTGAAAAGAACTAAGTTAAGTGACTGCCACATGCTTATTTGCACACTGTCACCTCTACAACAGATTCATCTCAGAATCAATTGAGCATTTAAAGTAGTGTTTCTCTTCCCCTCAAAGAGCTGTTAGCAAATCAATGACCTAACTTTAAATCAAATGTATGTTATAGACAAAAAATACATTAAAAATTGTGAGCTTGGGTAGACACCTACTTATGTTGATGAAGTTGGCATTGTCAAAAACACTCCTGGAATCCCCTATATATTTCTTGGATGTTCATTTGTAGGGGGGAGGGGAGGGGAGAGAGAAGACCGCACTGACCATGTGCCCCCTTTGCACAAGCGCAGCTGCTAATATGCTGCATAGCCAGTACCCTTAAAGGAAAACAATTTATATCCTCAGCAATCTCAGGGAACATACTAATCTCATAGAAAAACAACAAATTTGAAAACATTTAGATTTGGAAAGCTGCCTGAGTTATCAGGAAAATAAAATCTTTGCAGGTGTATTTTATCAGTTCATTAGGCCTGGAGAATTTCATTTTGCATTAGTTCAAACCCAGACAACTCTCCCTTCCCTCTTGAGGGACAGGACTCTCCTATGGTGCCAAGTATATCCTTGTAGGGAATGGGGACTTTAACAATGTCAAAATTACAAATGCACATTCCCCTTTGGATCCAGCAACTTTAATGCTAAAAAAGATGCCACAAATGCATTTTCATATATATTTTTTCTCACAAAAACAGTGTAATATCAAAGCACCATCAGGTCATAAATAAGAGAATGGCTAAACAAATTGTAGCGTAGCCATCTGATGAAATATTATTCATCTGTTTTTAAAAAGCACATGGAAGATTTATATATACTATTTCTATGAACTAATATCTGTCAAAAAAATCATATGGAGAAAAGCAAGATATAGAACACTGTGTAGCAGGCTCTATTTTGAGTAAAATGCAAGTAAGAATCTTTCTACATTTACTTATATTCAAACACATAAATTCTAGAAAGAAAATGAGAAACTCTGGAGGGTAGAATGTACTAGTTATCTACTGCTACATAATTATCCAAAACATAGCAACTTAAAACACTAAAATGTATTTCATGTTACTATAGACAGCTAAGTCAGATAGAAATATTGTAGGTAGTCAGACAGGGCTGAGCCCTTGAAGGAGCCCAATACAGAAGACCAGATACCCTTACAACTGTGGGGAAGACAAACACCTACTGCTGTGGGTCAGACTTCAAGACAAAAGATAAAACAATGCACCTACATACTTCCTAAGGATAAACATCAGGGACTGCTATTCTAAATAGGTATTATTATCTTGAGGAAGCCAGAAAGAGCCACTAACCTAGCCTGCTACAGGAAGGGTCCCTGTTCTATATATTTATGCCCACTTGCTATACAACTTGCTTCCCTATTTGATACTGATTTAATCAGTTTTACCTGAGCATTTATATTCTGGCTGAGATAGTCTCATGAGGCAGCGGGTAAGACACAAGAAGGCATAGTGGCCATTCAAGGGTTCTGTGGTGCTAAAGGATACACTTTCCTACTCTCTTGCATAATTATGGGCAAAATCCATTTCCTCACTGGTTACCAACCAGAGACCCCAATTCTTCACCACATGATCTGCTCCATGAAGTCTCTAACTATGTCTACAAAATAGCAACCAGCTCCTTCCAGAAGAACTAATCCAAGAAGGAGAAGGAGGAAGCCAAAGATGGCGGCTGCCATATTTTACTTAATCTCAGAAGTAACACCACATCACTTCTGCAGCACTCTGTAGGTCAGGAAGGCCAACCCTGTTGAGGTGTGGGAGGGAACTGTACAGGAGTGTGAATGTTGGCGAGCAGATAGGCAGGGATCAGTGGGAGCCATTTGGGACTTTGCTACTTCAGAGGAATACTGAAAAGATAAGGACACATTGGAGACCTTCTACTGTACATTTCATATTATTTTAGTTTTGAACTTTAAAACATATACCCAATTCATTATGTAAGAGAGAGAGAGGAGTGAGAGAAGAAGAGAAAATGTCTCAGAGACAACCAGCATCCTGGATCGTGGGTTGAAACTACTTCTAACAGAGCCAAGACTCACAAACGGGGACAACAAGAACCCCAGGGGTACCCTGCTGTGGGTATATACACTATAAACATGATCACCCTCCTGAAGCATCAATAGACTTTAATCTGTTAAAGGTAAGAGCAATTTGAAATAGATGTAGCACAGAGTAGAATGCAGAATTCACAAATACATAAGATAAAACCCAAGACTTCAAAGACATCTTCACCCTTGGAGAGGCGGTTTCAGGCTACACTCTGCAGGGTTTGAATTCATTCTTCTTTCCTTGTAGGGATAGTTTGTTAAAAGTTTGAAAGCCACTGCTCTGGGCAAATTGCCCTCCAGAGCCACACAAAAAAAGATCAATCCCATTACTATAAGATAAATTTCATTTCAATAAAAACTGTGGTAATGAGCTTGATCGTCTACCATTTTCACTTGACTTGGCTACAAATGACTTCCAACTGTTAAAAAAAAAAATCCAATCTGCCCTAAGAGAGCCAAAAAGCTATTAATTGTAAGGATTACAGGCAAAGAGGGGTTACATGCATGCTTAGCAGAGGCCCTGGCTTCGTACAAAGGTATCCACTCCAGTAACCAGCAGTGCATAAGTTACACCATCACCCCTGCTTGGCTTTTTTAATATGACTCACAATGAACAGGGTTTGGCTTCCTTTCTCTATGTTTCCCCATCTGGTACTTTTTCTTCTCTCCCATTCATTCACCTTTATACCAAAAGTGAATTTTGCAATCCCTTGGATAATGTGCAGGTAGTAAAAGGATGAAAACTCTAGACTCTAGAATCTGTCTGTTTGAATTCCAGCTGTTCCATTCCATTGCTGTGACTATGGATACATTCTTAACCTCTCTGAGCCTATTTCCTCTCTTATAAAATAAAAATACACATGAGTTCTATTTCAGTGAAGCTCCTAGCCAAGATTTAGCATAGAGTAATCATTCAGTAATGTCATGGTTTATGTTGGTGGGCCCCAGGCCTCATGCATTTGCTTTGCACATTTGTGATTGGTTCATTGTCTAGCACCTGGATTGATGGTGTCAGTGCTACACCATCTAGAGGTGGAGCCAGCATACAAAGTAATGGCAGGAAGAAGGTGTGTCCTGCCCACTCTCTTGGCCGGTTTCTACCTTGCTGTTTGCAGCCACCAGGAACTGTGGCCCCGCCATGCCACTCTGCCTTGGAGCCAACTGAGTATGGACTAAAACCTCCAAAAACTGTAAGAAATAAATCTTCCCTCTCACAACTTTGGTCATCAGGTATTTTGTCTCAGTGACGAGTAAAAAGTAACTAAGACAAGTAATCATTAGCATCATCCAAGAAACAGCTTCTAAAAATTAAACAGTGAATGCCTGCAGCAGAAATGACTTCTAACCAACCAACCCAAAGGCTATTAAAAAATTAATAAAACTTTATATTTTTTTCTTCATAATTTTTCTTGTACATTCCAAATTCTCTTTGATGAGCATGTATATCTTTTGTAGTTAGACTTAAAGCTGGCAGTAGTTTTCTGACTACTCATCCCAGTCTTCAACAACTGATCACAAATTTCTGGGCAACTCCACCTTTAGCAAATAGCCACTGTAATTACAGATACTGTGTGCATTGTTGTTGTTGTGTCTTGTTCCTGTACATTATCAACAATAATAATATGGAGACACACCCTCCACACAGCAGGTAACTTCCTAAGCTAAGGAAAATGGGAGGAAACTGAAATGTCTTTCTTCAGCTCAAATCCTTCTCCCTTTCCCAAAGTGGATGTGCTCACTTTGTGCTCTCACTCTAGATAATCATGAGCAGAAGCAGGGATGAAGCAGGCCTGGTAATGTGAAATGATGGGAAAAATTAGGCCAAATTAGTGAACTGCATATTTAGGCCAAATTAGAGAAGAGCACATTTTACAACCCCATCCAAGCACATAAGTATTTCAAATCAAGGTGCATTCGCCATGTACTCCTGGGTTATTTAAGAGATAAATCATATTCAGAATTACCATAAAGGCCAGGGCATGAGACCCAGTGCTCTAAAGAAGCAAAGATAGTTGTTTTCTAAAGAAATCTTTACAGTGCTCCAAGATCTTGTTCAAGTATGACTGTCAAGTCAGTCAGATGAACCTCACTGCTATGGACTGAATCATGCTCCCCAGTCATATGCTGAAGCCTTGTGACCATTAATCATGCTGTGTCAACTTGAATAGATTGAGCAACACCTAGAAGATTAGTAAAGCATGATTGTTGTGAATGACTGACCTGTAGCCAGGCAAACTGAGGGAGTAAGACCTGCTCCAGATTCTGATGTTACTTACAGCCTTGGTGGAAGAGATCCAAGATTCACCAGGGCCTTTGGATGTTGGTCTCCAGTTTCTTCAGCCTTCCAATACCAACTCATAGCAACAACTCTATACTGGATGTCCACACTTTCAACCTCAGACCAGCGCTGATCTTTGACCCTCTTTTTCTGAAGCTCCCATCTTCTTGGGCTGAGCTTCCACTGGATCCTCCAGCTCTCCATGTAGCAATACATGTAGATGGCCACCGTAACTTCTTCAGCTTTGGATGGCCACTGTGGGCTCTCCCACCTCTGATCTTGTAAGCCTACATATTAAATTCTCTTGTTTAACTGTACACATATTTTCTCTTAATGCTGTTCCCCAAAGGACTCTAACTAATACAAGCTCTAACCTCCAAAGTGATAGTATGTGGGGATGGGTCATTTGGAAGACTGTGGGTTTAGATGTGGTCATAAGGGTGAAAGGATGGAATTACAAAAAGAGACATGAGAGTTTCCCCTCACTGTACCCCCATGAATCTCTTTTTCTCTCTTCATCATGTCAGTGTACAGAAAGGAAGCAAGCAGCCATCTGAAATCCAGGAAGAGGGTCCTCATCAGAAACTGAATCAGCCAGTTCCCAGAGTGTAGGATTTCCCAGTCTCTTAAACTGTGAGAAATAGACTTCTGTAGTTTAAGTCAACTAATTCATTGGGTTTTATTCAAACAACCTGAACCAACTAAGACACCATCTAACCCAGTTGGTGTAACTTGGGACAAGTCACCAACTTTTCCAAACCTTTGTACCTCTCCTTGCCTCCTCATGGTAAGATAAAGAATGATCTCTCAGGAAGTTCAAAAGGAACAGACTGAGCAAACACATCCTATCATTCTGTCTTTCTTACTGAGTTTCTTTTACTCTGCCTTGTTATAGTAAAGGATGAAGGGTAGATGTCATAAAGTCTCTTCACTTTATTTTGAATTTCAGGAAAGAGATAAATAAGAATTTCTGCTTTCTAGAGGGGCAAAATAATTTCCATGGGGCACAAATATAATAATTGCTTTACCTAACAAAGCCTTTGCTCGGAAACCGTAAAAAGATACAATTCCCCTCAGGCTAATAAGTTTTCAGTTTCGCATACATTCTTAATTCACTGGGTGCTGATTCTGTGCAATACCTAACGCAGTGTCCTACACCAAAATATAATAACGCATTCCCCATCTTCACCACCTCTATACCCCACAGATATAAAACACATTTTTTGCCCATGGAAAGTGTGTCACTCTCTGGAGTCTGAATGGTCTTTGTCTTAGTCATTTTCTCTTCTCTCGAGCAAAATACCCAACTCTCACAATTGAAAGGGCAGGTTTATTTTGGTTCCCAGTTTTAGTTCATGGTTGACTGGCCCCAAGACAGAAACAGGATGGTGGCAGAGGGGCATGGCATAGGAAAGGGGGCTCAACCTGTGGCAGCCAGGAGACAGAAAGAAAAGAGGAGCCAGGGACAAGAATACACCCTCCTGGGTCATATCCCCAGTGACCTACTTCCAATCAAGCCCATTTAGCTACTGAAGTCCTCAATGGCTGAATCTCCTGATGAGCATAGCGCCCCCTTTATCCAATTATCTTCCATACATATGAGGATTCTGGGCACAGTTTAGATTTAAACTATAATAATGTCAATGCAAATTGGCTCTTAGTCCTATCTTTTCCAACTTTGAAACATTGGTTAAGGCTTCAGTGAGCCCATTTCTTCAGAAGAAAACAAGAGATCATCCAAATTTAGAGCTTCATTGAGTTGATTACACCCTTGAAATGTAACGGCCTAATATGGCATTGAAAGATTTTCAACAAACAACTTACTGCCATTTTTTGTCATTGCATATTTTAAGATGCCAATTCCTAGAGAATTCAGATAAATCTCCTAACTTTTTTAAGGCAACCGACAACAATATTAACACTTTTATACCATTTTTAAAATTATGAGTTCCTATAGTCTGTAGGAAAGAGATCACAATGAAAAATGCTCAGTCTGTCTCTTTTTTAAAAATTTACAGTCCTTAAATGTGACACGTAATACTTTACTTTGTATCATCCAACAAAGAATAAATTCAAATTGAGGAAGCAGAGGCATAGGGAGAGTCCTATTTTGAACTTAATTTGTACGCTAGTACAATAAAATCCTATCCTAGAAACTAGAATCATAAAACTAAAAGTCAGGAAGGAGAAGAATGGCTAATTAAGTGCTGAAACTAAAAGCACTTTTTTATCACTATTTTGTTAAGTCCCAACAATTTGCCAGGCACAGGGGCTTAGCTGTGCCATTCTAGTTAACGGTCGGTTACAAATTTCCACCATAAACTTATCTTCCTTCCGGCGCCTTAAATCTCAGAAAAAGCTCTCAGGGCTGGGCAATCTCTCACTCAATCCCAATCCCCCTGCCATTACCATAACTCTTGGTTGTATGCACAAAAACCTAACTCTTGTTAAATTAAGAAAGGAAGACACTGTTTTATTGAGCTAGGACAGTTTACAGAAAGGTGAGACAAAAATCAGAGCCCTAAAGACTAGAAACAGGACTCAGTGACTACAAAGACACTCTCTCTCACACTCTCTGTATCAATCAGGGTTTTGTGAGAGAAACAGATATAACACAAGATATACAAATGTATAAGAAATTACAAGATTGGCT